>NC_062278.1:112810357-114060357 GCF_902655055.1 Lutra lutra
AAAAGCACAATTCTAAATTCTGGGCCTATAGGGTAGAATGAGAAAGAGATGGTTCTTTGTTTTTTTAGGATACTTTTCTAATAAGGGAAATAAAAGAGACAAATAACCAAAACAAGACCATTGGATCCTTATTATGTGCCCGGCACTATGCCAAGTATTTTACCTTCCTTCATTATTTCATCTCACAGCAGGTAGTATTAGGATTCCCATTTCATGGAAGAGGAGCCTGAGGTTTAGAGGCGCCAGCCAACTTCTTTAAAGTCTTACAACCAGTAAGTGGCAGGGCTGGCTCTTAAACCCAGGCAACTGGACCAAGGGACTGTGTTTTTAACCTCATAAAGAAGGTGCTCTACGGGGCAGTTTGAAAGTGGGAGTCCTTCTGGAGGCATTGGAAAGGTGTGGTCAACAATCCGTATGACCTCAAGTCTAGTTTGTCACTGTTTTCCACAAGTTTCACACATATTTTCCCACTTCTTCACAGTCTTGCTGCTTCTTTGACTTCAATTTGAAATGAGGTCACCCCTCTATCAAGATCACCCCTATCAAGATCACCCCTTTATCAAGATCACCCCTATCAAAACCTGTCTGTCCCTTATGTTCAGGCCCCTGGAGCACTGAGTGCATGAAGGCCTTTTTTGAAATCTACAATTGGAATTAATTGTTTGTGTTTTTTCTGCTTTCCATCTCCATCACCTGTTGTACCTGTGTTTTACTTTGCCTGATATGAGAGATGATTTCTTTTACCAATTTGTTTTCTCTGTGCCTTTCCTGAGTGCAAGATGTATGACTCACCTTAGGCCTAAGACAGGGCAATGGTACTTGCTTGCTGAATAAATAAATGACTTCAGTTTGTCCAGAAGTAGGCATACTACGGCCACCTAGAGGGCTTCAGTGTCCTGAAGAAGGAGCTGGGCTTGGAGTGGTTATGTTTTTCTGAAATAATTAGGATCGAGTCACTTGTCTTTACGTCAAGTACTTCTCCATCCTAGCATGTCTGGAAAAAGAACATTTTCCTTGGACCTAGCTTTCCTTCTTCTCTCTCTTCAGGGAAGAGGAGCTGCATTGAAGCAAGTTGTGTAAACCCAGATGAGACCTGGTCACAAATACCACAGATCCGTTTGTCCCTCCTTCAAGTCTGAAGGCTCAGGAGCCTGCTCAGGAGCCTGCTCAGGGCCTGCTGTGTAAATGTTCCTTTCTCAATCAGTCTGCTTCTATCACATTAAAGAACAAAGCCACCGAGATTCTTCCTAGTTCTGTGCTCTCTGCCTGGGAGATGCAGAGATCCCAGGAGCTGGAACGTGCAGGACTCACGCAATCTTCCCACTCCACAGGCCTCGTCCTCTCTCCTCCAGACATTCACACAGGCTTAGAGAGGCTAACTGATTTGTCCAAGATCACAGAGCTACTTACTAGGACTTTTTAAAACTAACTTTCCCAAATCACATGGAGCTAAAATGATATTACCAAGCATTGACAGTTATTTTAAAGTTTGAATCATAATCAGTTTCTTCTTTCTCTTATTCAAGAGACCTGAGAGATTATATCTCAACTTCTGAAAACACGGACTCTGGGGAAAAAAAAAAAAAAAAAAAAGAGGTGGGGGTAATTTTTATGAACCAAGGGCTCAAGACAATAAAAGAAGGCACAGTTTTTGGTTTCCCCATCATCTCAAGTGCTGTTGGATCAGGCTGTCTCCCATCCCAGCTAGAGTATCAGGTTCACGGCAAGCTGCTAGGAAAGCTGTATCTATTTCAAGGTCACAGCCCTGGCTGTGCCTTTTTTTTTTTTTTTTTTTTTTAAATCTGAACTCTTGAGCCAGGAAGGGGGTCCAGGAGGGTAGAGAGACAGAGGCAGAAGAGAAGTGGGGGTTATTTCAGGCCTCGCTTCTCTAAGCCTTCAACGTCTGAGCTCCAGGACAGACCTTCCTGTTGTGAAACACTGGGCCAGTTGTTGCGGTCTGAAGATAAACAACATTCCAGTAGTTCTCCTGGAGGCTACCCGAGGCCTTGTGCTTTTCAACATTTCCCTGACCCTGTGATGATCCAGAAGCTGGGAATCAGTGCCTTACCTGCTGCGGTATACACGGTGGTAGTTTTGTGGTCTCTGTGCCCTTAAACTGGGTAATGGTTATGAGGTCTGCTTGGTTATTAAATGGTGAAACACTGGTCCCTTTTGTGTCACTTTGGAGGCCCAAGCTATGCTGATTGAAGGTTGGTGAGAACAGGGGCTCTTTGCCCTGATGTGCAAGGTTGCTGTCATTGTTAAAGTTTGGGGCTGATTTAGGACTCACTGGGGTTCTGTAAGGGCAGGTCTGGAAACCAGTTCCAAGCCTTTAACAAAATCGACCTGGGCTTATCATGAAAGGGTTGGACCTAAGGTTGGTATTCCCAATAAAATAAGCATTTCAAATGAATTTCTCATAAGTTCTTCATTCTTATATAGGTAGGCGTGTCTTGAAAGGGCATAAAGCCACAACAAATGAAGGAATAGCCCAGTCTTGTCTTGCACACTGGGACTGAGGGCTTGAGGCATGATTCACGGACTGTGAATGCTCACCCTGGTCCCTGGCTTAGGTCTACCTACAAACGCCACCAGCACCCAAGAATTCACAATACACTCTTTCCCTTCTGGATCACTTTCTACAGTTTATCAATCGCACTCCTACCCATTTATACAATTGTTCCCCATACTCACCCATAAGGTATAATAAGAGGTATTATTAACCTCATCTTAGTGATAAGAAACTGAGGCTCAGAGAGAAGAAATGTCTTTCTTTCCCAATATCTTATGGCTGTCACCCTTGTCTAAGTAAAACAATGAAAATTTTTGTTGGCCTTAGATATTGTTTTCCTTTTCGTGTGTGTCTATGTGTAATTGCTAATTGAGTACATTTAAGATGGCTGTTACAGGCAGACATATCAAGTGGTCCCAGTGATTCCTGCCTCCTTTATTCTTTGCAAAAAGAAAAAAATATATATAATTGATGTGGCAACACATTTACTATCAGGGTCTGGATTTTATAGTATAGACTACTTGAATAAATATTCAGACGAAAATATTGAATGGGATATTTTCAATAAAAAACATATAAAAACCATAAGTTAATAGAAAGGTGAATGAAAAGAAAAATAACTCTTTTTAATCATTAACAAATAAATACAATATTATCATCTGCACCTTCTTTTTTTTTTTTAAAGATTTTATTTATTTGTTTATTTGACAGAGAGATCACAAGTAGACAGAGAGGCAGGCAGAGAGAGAGAGAGAGAGAGGGAAGCAGGCTCCCCGCTGAGCAGAGAGCCTGATGTGGGCCTCGATCCCAGGACCCTGAGATCATGACCTGAGCCGAAGGCAGCGGCTTAACCCACTGAGCCACCCAGGCGCCCTCATCTGCACCTTCTTAATAAAGCTTGGCACCTAGCCTCTAATTTTTGAAACAATGACACAGTAAGGTAACTAAGAGAATAAGTGCTAATAATAGAAAGACTTGTGCAGTAAAACTAAATAGTTGTATATTCATAAGACATAAAGCAGGGTTATAGAGAAGAATATCCATAATAGGATGGCAGACTCGCATTATGTGGAACAAAGATTGGGGAGGAGGTTAAAAAGAGAAATAAATGTAGTAAAAATGCCTCACATGTACATGAGCCATAGAGTTTTCAAAATTGTTTAATATAAGTGATTCACTCTAATCTTTAAAACAATTCTGTGAGATCTTAGAGAAGGCAGGGTGAAAATGGTTATTGCCATTTGAGAGGCATGGAAAATAAGAGCCCGTCATGTTAAAATGTTGCCTGAGCTCTTAGCAACAGGAAAGAGAAGAGGTTCATAACAGCCTTTGCATTTGGAGCTTTATATTAGTGCTTATGCGTTTACAGCTTAGCATTTTATGACAGTGTGCATATCAAAATGTGTGTGTATGCTTACAAGTATGTATCATATGAAGTTTTGATGGCCAGTAAGTACAGGCATAAGCAAAAAAAAAAAAAAAAAAAAAAAGGAAAAGATGAACTCCAGATATTTTAAGGCAGCAGTGGAGTGATTGCAAAATAATTTTACTTTCCATTAAAAATCAATGAAGACTTTCCAAATAATCAGCATTTGAATAATTCAAGAACTGTGTTCATATAAACCTTTTCCCCCCTTCATTTAAAATGTTTGGTGTTTGTTTTGTTTTTTTAGGAATAAGAAGTCTAGCATCTGTAACATTTGCTTATAAAAAGGGGACATTTAAAAAAAATCAATGTTGTATAAGGATTAAATTTCCTATAATGATTTATATTCTGTCTTGGAAATGTACTTCAGAGTGTGAAGGACTCATCAGACCACCAGACATATTTTGCCAGAAAGCCTGATGAGAACACATTCAGCAGAGATGGAGAGAAGGTGTGGCACTTGGTGGAGGGGAACCAACAGGGATGGCGGTCGTCATCTTGTAAAGGAGGAGCTTATGATAAGGGAGAAGCAGAGAAGCCCTGACTTCCCCCCTTAAACTACCACCCAAGGCCAGTGCAACCAGCAGATGTCAGAGCTTAAAGATTCCTTGGTTCATTTATAGATAGAAAAATAAGAAGCCAATTCAGGTTATCAGGAAGACCAGCCATCTTCTGTGATTTCCATTCTCCTTCCCGCTCTTACATTTAGAGGAATAACTAGGGTCTCTCTGCCTGTGCAGCCTGCATGGAACTCAGTGGGGAGAGGAGAATGTATTTAGTATTACACTACGATGACCTCAGAGAACTACCACGTCTCTTTCCTCAAGGTCAGGGAGATGGGGGTGGTGTTCAGGTAACTCCCTGTGCAGTGACTGACTGAGGCTTGACCGTGACTTATCTCCATGATCCCTGCTTGGTTAGCCTAGCCTGTCACTGTGGTGTAAGGGAAAATGTAGTGTCCCAGGGCTCAGAATTTCTCTTTCTGCACTTTCCACCTAAAACCCAAGACTAGATCCTTAGCCTCACATGGCTTCAGTGTTTTTATCTCCTGCACAGGATTTAACGATTCCTACCATGACATCTTCCCACATTTTTACAGAAATTAAATAGGATGGGGGTATTAAAATTTATAAACCCCGAAAGACAGCATAAGTATTAACTATCATCACCGGTTCCCAAGGGGAGTACAAAATAGTGGTGAGAAGCTCAGGGTCTACAATTAAAGTTTGTTCAAATGCTGCTTTGGACACGTATAAGCTGTTTGAATTTGGGTGCGTTGTGTAACTGCTAACTCCCAGGTTCCCCCATCTGAAATGGCCGTGATAACAGTCCCTTGAATGGGTTACTTTGAGGGTTAAGTTAAGCAGTGTCACCGTGCTTGACACATAGTAAGCAACGGGCACATTTTTCTGTCACTGTTATTCTGGGTTTCCAAACTCTGGCTGCTGTGATCCCCCAGTCTAGTAGAGCAAAGCCTTTCTGGAGATCCACTGACATGATGGCCTGGGTGCTCTTTTGAGCTAATCCTTAACTATTTTCAAAGATTTTATTATTCCCCAGTTTTAAAATGCAGTTATTTTTATAGAGGGCAGTAGCAGTGGGAAATCAAAAAGGTTTTTTTTTTTTTTTTTTTCCCTTTTAAAATTTTCTCACTTCTGCATCACCTCTAATTTTTCTGGAAGGGTAACAGGCCTTTGGAAGTGAGTGAGTTGAGGGGCGGGGTATATCAGGAAAGGGAACAAAACAGATTGGACTGGGAATCTAGTCCTGAGTCTGCTTCTACATCATCATGTGACCTGTCACCCTGGTTTTCTTTTCTGAGAATTCTGATTTCCCATCAGTGAACTAGGAAGGGTAAGCCTAGATATTTTTCAGCAAAGTAAAATAGTCTTGGTAAAGCATGTAACATAGTTTCTGACACAGGGTTAGGACCAAGTAGTCATTCTTGTCCACTCTTTTTCAAGGAATTTCTAGTTCTAACATTCTGTGATTTTAGAATCACATTTTTTGGCAACTTAGTCTTGTTGAGGTATTTGACATAAGGACAGAACCTCCTAGAAAAGGTCAGGAGATGGTTTCCTGGGCGTATAAACTCTTTTCTAGTCTACCTCTAAGATAGCTTCTTTGATAATACTTCTGCAGTTTTCTTCCAGTTGAGCCCATAACATTCTTGGGTACAAAGCAGTATGTACAGAAAATGAGTCATTTACCCCCAAGTGGTGACTGAAATTTTGTTGCAATGCCATACACTCGATCACCAGAGTCCTTTAGAAAGCAATGTTTATTAAAGGAGGAAGGGCCATGCAGAGCCAAACCCTGAAGACCACACAGAGAACTGAACTTAGAACCTTCACCTAATTAATTGCTCTAATTGGCTCTACTACAGCCGGCTCTACTATAAAGATATTATCTGGGAGAGCTGAAAGAAGACCTTAAGTATCCTTTCTAATCAAGCTTCTCATTTTATAGGAGGGGAAAGTCAGAAGAGAGTCACAGTTATTGTTCAGGGGTCACAGATAGTAGAAGAGGTAGCCTGAAAAGCTAGATCTCTTGATTCCTAGCTACTACATCAGTTAACACTTAAAAAGAATGCCAAGGGGGTAGAGAATACGTTTTTCTTTATGTTTAACCGAACTTTCTTCTGCTAAATTTTCCAAATCTCTAGACACTGATGTGTTCAAGTTCAGTTAATTAATGGAAAATATTATGTGTTCTGTAAATGAAAGGTGCTGCTGAAGGCTATTTTTTTTCTTAAGATTTTATTTATTTATTTGACAGACAGAGATCACAAGTAGGCAGAGAGGCAGGCAGAGAGAGAAGAGGAAGCAGGCTCCCTGCTGAGCAGAGAGCCCGATTCGGGGCTCAATCCCAGGACCCTGGGATCATGGCCTGAGTGGAAGGCAGAGGCTTTAACCCACTGAGCCACCCAGGGGCCCCTGCTGAAGTCTGTTTAAAATGGCCTTGAGACTGAGGCTGCTGTGTTTGCCCTGGGCCAGTCTCTGGCGGGCGGTGTGTGTTGGGATGCCATTTACTAGATGGAATCTCAATGCATGGATTTCAGGTTTTTATTGCTTCTATGGGGAAACTGGTGCTTGGTGATGTCAGAGCATGGGTCCTGCAGAACCCAGACTGACCAAGGTGCGGGGTCTAGTGGACACCTATTGACTAGGGGTGGTGGGTTTATGGAGAAGCCTGAGAAAGCTAAGCAAAATCATGCGAAGAGAACAAGGGTTCTCAATTTTGAGTATGCATCAAAATCACCTGGAAGCTTTGTTAAGACACAAATTTGAGGACCTACCCCCAGTATTTCTGATTCAGTAGTCTGACTCACCTATTGAACCAGACAGGAAATCTACAATTTTCTGAGTGGTCCCAGGAAATTGGTTTTTCTATCAGTTTCTTTAGTGATGCTGATGATACTGGCCTCCGGACCACACTTCGAGATCCTCTGGCCTACAGCATAATGTGTTGATGCACACAGCTGATAGCCAGTATTTGAATGGAATATAAAGAATTCAGGAGGCTTTCTTCTTAATGGGCTCCCTGGGCAAGGACTTCAGCTTTTTCCCTTGGGTCAACTTGGGTCTTTAATGATCTGGCTAGCATTCAGGAAGGCATTTGATATTCTGGTTTTAATGTAAACACTTCCCACCTGTCCCAAGTATGTGCATCCCTTTCCAAGTGCTGCAACATTTCTGACATTGGCGGAACCCTAATCTTCTCTCTCCTCCCTTCTCCCTCTCTCCCTCTCTCCTGGCCAGCATCTGTTCTTTTCACAGCTGTGCGCTTTCATTCTGTCTGCCCTTTTCTCTTCTTGTCCCCAGGCTCTCACCACCCCTCCCCCTCCCATTAGGATCAAAATACTCTGTTTTTATTTATTTACTCCACAGCTGTCAGTGTTGTGTCTGGGTCACTGCAGTGCAACTTGCAGGGAAATGCGATCCATAGAGAGTTCTTAAAACTGCAGATACTTGTAGTAACCAATGTACACACACTCCATAACATAGTCCCCTTCCTCGTCCCTGGGTTGGTCTGAAGTGGTTGGCTTAAGGTTGTGTGTCAGGGTGACCCCAGGAGGAATGAACCTAATGGCCCTTGGAATTTACACCAGGCCATTTAAAGGTATTGAACAATTCTGAGTATTTCAGACTTTAGCACTAGAAAAAGAGACAGAATTGTTTCAGTGGAAAGAGCTCTAAATTAGGAGCTGAGAAACTGAAGTTCTAATTTCAGCTCTTCCACTAATAAGCTGAGTGACCTTGAACAATGCCCTTTCTCCCTCTTTCTCTTTGTCTCCCTTTTCTCTCTCATCCTTACATTGAAAACAGTGGACCTAATCATTTCCGAAGTCCTGTCCTCAGTGGCTCTAAGTCATACTCTGACTCTGTTGAGCATTTGAATCCAGTGTGATGGGTCCACATACTGGACACAGTGATTCCAGTCTGGGTTCTAGGGAACTTCTAATAGTAACTGCAAAACTAGAAAGGGTAGGATTTTGAGGCAGACATGAGGACAGTGAAAGCAATATAAGTTAATAAATCAACCAATGAGGATTTATTTGGCAAGTGATATGTCTCAAGGAGATGTCAAAGAGGCAATTTAAACTAATTCCACTAGTGGTAGAAGAGGCACCAAACTGGAACAGATACGGGAAAGGTCAATGTCAGAGAAGGATCAGTGTGATACAGAAGGAAGTGACCAGACTCTGCGAGTCTTTGCTATCTTCTATCCTCCACATCATGTTCTGAGCTAAACCAGCCTGAAGGATAAATTGCACAGTCATGCAGAAAACACACTTAATAATTCACTTTAGAGAGCCAGTTACAATTACGGTACACAATCACACTGCCTCTTTCATTTAATTAACACAATAATCCTATGAGGTAGCCGAGTAATCATCATTACTCTCATTCTTCACGTTCAAGATCTGGGATCAGAGAGGGTGGTGGACTTTGCTAACTTCTCACAGATAGTAAGTGTGGTAATGTCATCAAAATACATAACTTAATTTTCATTCGTTAATTGAAAAACATGTAATATGTCTTGGAAATGGGACTTCCTGGGGTATGTGAAGATGGATGAGATATTTTCTGTCCTCAAAGGCAATCAAAGGCAAGTGTAGTGGACAAAGTCAAGTGTGTAAACAAGGGGGTACCCTCATGAGTTATAGGGGCTGTGATAAAAGACTTAAAGTACCTAAAGTTTGACAGGAAGTCATACTTTTTTCTGTTAATCCCTAAGTTATGAAAGTTTCCTGTCTGATATATTTCAACCACATTTTATTCTAACTCTATTTCTTGTCATCAAACAATTCAATATGTAAAGTACATATTAATAAGAATTTACGGTAGAAAAAATACCATCTAGAAATACTGACTGTGATGCTCGTTTCTGTAAAACAAATATGACTTATCATGACTCATAATTTATAAATCAAACATATTTCCATGGCGATAAATATCTCAAAATATGATTTTGAAAAGAATTTGCTGAGGTGTGGTGTCTGGGTGGCTCAGTTGGTTAATCATCAGCCTTCGGCTCAGGTCATGATCTCAGGGTTCTGGGATCGAGCCCCACGTCGGGCTCTCTGCTCACTGGGGAATCTGTTTGTCCCTCTCTCTCTGCCCTTCTGCCTGCTTGTGATCACTCTCTCTCTTAAATAAGTAAATAAAATATTTTTAAAAATTTGCTGAAGAATGAGTCAGGAAGGGGATTGTTCAAGATATTCTGTGCAATATTAACATACTTGTCTACAACAGGCAGGTCCCCTTTCCTTCTTAGGACATTGCAGAAACTTTTCAATTTAAGGATTTCCCCAACATTTTAGTTTTCTGCCTACTTTTATTTCTTACCCTTCCTTTTATGTTTTCCGTGTTGGTAAATCCCCAGCCTAAAAATTTTACTATGAATACAAGCCATTTCAATAAGGGGGTTACTTCTTTTTTATATTGTCTTTCAAGTCTTTGATTTTTTCAGTACTAAATGCATATATTTATTAATCCAGAACATTAAGGCATAACCTCACAAAGGTTGTTTAGAGTTTAGTTGTTTGTGAAATAAATCAATATGCCTGATTGACATTTCCTTGTTAATTTCTTCTAATGAAAGTCATGCTCTGAACTTTATATAATGAAAGAATCTTACACTGACATATGTACAAAATTCCTCTAATAAGTACTTATTGAGCAAGAACAGCTATGCTGGGAAAAGTAGTGGAGATCTCAAAGGGGTCTTAGGAATGACTTCATTAAAGCCTTTCATTTTAGAGACATTCAGTAATTACCATACCTCACCCAACAATGCAGAGGCAGATATGGTACTAAAACATTGCACTGTTGATTTCCATCCTCAGATGCCATTTTCCTGTAAGGTCAAGGTATTTTTAAGTAGGTCCTTTTCCCTATTCCAACCATTTCACCACAAACTTAATTTAATTATAGGTTCTTCAGAGACTTCTCGTTCACCAGACGTTGCACCAAATCTCATTGAAGCTATCTGGTAACAATGATGCTTGGAAACTTTAATCAGATATTTGTAGAGTTTCTAAGCAATTAAGTGGCAGTGGTATTCTACGGTGCAGAGTCCCCTGGTAGGTTAGTCACTAAAGAATCCTACTAATAATTTTCTGGGAGCCCTTAAGCCAGTCCTTTAATTTCTGTAGATCCTCATTTTATCTTTAAGATGAGGCTGGTTTAAAGATCTCATTTCCCCCCTGACATTCTGGCTCAATAAATCAACTTTGGCTCTCATATAGATATTTGGGGTTATAATGACCAGATTCCAATATCTTATCAAAATCCCGTATTGTGTCACACATATTTTGACTGGAGTCTCATTGTTTGCTAATATTCAAGTACTTTATAATGAATTTTTGTTTAATGTAATTTTTTAAAAGATTTTATTTATTTATTTGACAGACAGAGATCACAAGCAGGCAGAGAGGCAGGCAGAGAGAAAGGAAGAAGCAGGCTCCCCGCTGAGCAGAGAGCCCGATGTGGGGCTCCATCCCAGGACCCTGGGACCAGGACCTGAGCCGAAGGCAGAGGCTTTAACCCACTGAGCCACCCAGGTGCCCCTGTTTAATTTAATTTTTAATATGTATATATTTTCATCAATACCTGGTGGTTTGGGGTTTCGTTCACCGAAATGTGACTATCCTATGAAAGAAAATAGCTATAGAAATGTGATCTCTTTCATGGGAAGCCAATCTATTTAAATATAATTGTAAATAGTCTGTTCATACCTCTCTGCTTTTGTTTACAAAATTAACAGAATTTTAGTCTTGGGTGAAATCAGTTCCACGCACAGAGAGAGGGGAAGTGGTGGCCTAATCACCATCGGAGAGCAGACTAAAAATTCTTCTGAAGTGGCCTGAGTTGGAATGGATCGCTTTGTGAATTCTTTCCATATCCAATTCTCATGATTCTGCAATAACTCTACTTCCTGAACATAAAAATAGGCCGTTAGCAGAGCAGTGGAATGGTGACTCCCTTTTACCCGAGGAAGAAAGGTTCTCTGTGAGGAGAGTAACCCTCAAAGTTGGACAGGTCCAATTCCCAGCCAGATTCACCTTCTTTCAACTCAAGTGAAACACCACATCTAACTTTTTTGGTTTTTTTTAAAACCACCTAAGTTTTGAGGGGCAGATGTGACCGAGAATACTGAGAGAGAGTGGACACATTCTTGGAATTGAAAGGTACTCTAAAAATACAGATATCATGGACCTGGCATCAGAAGGTCCTTACTCCAGCTCTTCCCTCCCCTCCCCCACCCCTGCAGCCAACTTCAGTAAAAGTACCATCCAAATATAAAGTAGATGGGTCGTGTCCCATTCCATGGGGTATTGAAATGTCTGTACTTAAAACAGGATAAAGCTAAAGCTGTGTTTGAAGTGTCCTAAACTAGGGCACCATGAGCAGCTGCTCTTATTTCCAGCTGGATCCTCAGACTGCAGTGGCGAAGGGCAAAGCAGGAGTTACCTTGATGAATTCTCACTTCCAGGCATTTGGAGATTCAGCTGCATGGACTGCTGGGGCAAATAGTTGACAAATTCAAAGCAAAACAAAACAAAAGAAAGAACAAGAACCAGAACAGTAAACACTATTCTAATGCGATTCCTTTTTCAAAGGAAATGATCCATTTAAAAATGTGAATGATATGCATGGTACAACCTATAGTATTCAAAATAACAAAATTTAATATCATTTTGAGGCTCATTTAACTCTGTTGCTTCTGATTTTTGTGGTTGTTCTTACTTAGGATGAGGAGAGAGGTACTCAAAACTTTACAAGTGGATTTTGATGACCACATTCAGAAATTAGATATCTATATTAGAGGCTTGATCTTTAGTACCAGCCTTAAAGTTAAGGGGAATGACTTAACAGTCTGAGAAAACTCATTATTTGCTTTACTATTACTACCTACCATTTATGGATATTCTACCTTACATCAGGCATTATATTAAAACCTTTGCTTATTTTATTTCACTTTTACTTCAGTTTTACAAAATAAAACAGGATTAGTGTTAAGATGTAGGAAGCAAATCTCAGAGAAATTAAAATAACCAAGTTCACACAAGTAGAAAATGGTAGATCAAAGATCCAAACTCAATCCAGCTACACTGCAAGCCTGCCTTAAAAAATAACAACATTGCATGGAGGGAAAATTTTTTGAAATTATAACAGATATTATTTTTCCTCAACTCCAGTACTTCCTTTGACACCATGATGCTACCTGGTCAAACTAGGTAAATGTAAAAATCTAAGTATATTAATTGGCAAAGAGATAACAGAGCAGAATGAGAAGGGGATAAAAAGTGATTATTTTGGATTTCGCCCTTCTAAAGAATAACCCTTGGAGAAAAGAGACACTACCTGATTTTAGACTAACCCTATTTCTTTTTCCTCCTGGCACACAACAAAATTTTTAGTTCCAGGCTTCTCTCAGTTCAGAGTGGCTATATGGTGTGAGTGGAGATGAGGGACAGCATATCCAGGCTGGGTGCATTAAAAATTAAACCACTGCCACAGAGGATAAACCATGCTCCTTTTCCCTCTCCCACTGGTTGGCTGGCTAGAATGAGAAGTCCAGTTGGCAAACTCAAAAGGCAAATGGCACAAGGAGGGACGCAAGATCCTAGGTCCTTATATCTATCACTGTATGAAGGAGAACCACTGTTCACATGATCAGCAATGCCTGTTTTAAGCTGTACTTGAAGAAATGAGTTTGTTTTGTGTTAAAACATGCCAGTCCGGGCTTAGGTGTCATACATAAATACAGGTGGCAATGGTAAGGAGTTTGAAGAGGAGATTAAGGAGGATGTCTGATGAATGTGGGAGGTCGGTGTGGGGGAGTGCCCCACCTAGAGCACAGATGAGGATTTCTTGAAGGTATACAGGGTAGGGAGCCAAACCTTAAGAGACCCTGAACTCCAGGAAATAGATTGAGGGTTGATGGAGGGGAGGTGGGTATAGGGGTGGGGTGACTGGGTAGTGGACATTATGGAGGGCACATGATGTAATGAGCACTGGGTGTTGTATGCAACTGATGAACCACTGAATTCTACGTCTAAAACTAATGAAAAAAAAAAAGAGGAAAATACATAGGATAAAGTATCTGGTTTCCTCAAGGAAAGAATTTTTTATTTATTGTTCTTTTTTTCTTGTTTTTGTTGGGAGAGGCACGGAGACTTAAGGAGCAATTACCTGCAGATAAAAATACATTTATAAGACATATTAATCAACAGCAATGCAATGTTCTTGTTTTGATCCTAATTCAAACCAGCTGTTTAAAAACAAAATAGTTCTCAGATTCCAAAGTGTAAAATATGTGAACACTAAACAGATATTTGATGATAAAAATTATTACTGGTGTTCTGTAATAATAGTATTGTGTTTTTCTTTTTGAGATAATCCTATCATTGAGAAATTACCTAAATGTTTACAAACGAATCGATATGATATCTGGGATTTTCTTCAAAATACCACTGGTGGGAACTGGTGGGAGTATAAATGAAACAAGTTTGGCTTGAGTAGTTAACTGTGGAACCTGGGTGACAGATACATGTGGTTCATTATATTTTCTCTATTTTTGCCTATGTTTGAAATTTTCTATAACTAAAAAGTTGAAAAAAGAAAATATTTCTTTTCTTTTCCTTTTGAGTTGCAAAGCAGTGAACATGCAGATATGAGACCTGAAAGGGTCACTCTGCCGCTCTCTCTGCCCCAGACTGAAGCCCTGAGGAGGACAGTTGAATCCTCACAGAGATTCTCGGGATTGGAGAGTAGAGAGGTCTATGCTTTGCTTTCCAGGAAATCCTGGGCAAGAAGCAAATCCTAATGCAGAAAGAATGGCATGGTGTTTTGTCATTAGCATGCTGTGAAGGCTCACACATGAGCTATGTCTTTCCACATGTCAGATTTATTCAGTCATAAAGCAAGGTAAGCATAATGATAAAGCAGGTTCAGGATTCAAACTCAATGACATTTCATCCTGTGTCTAACTTGGCTTCTTACATGTCACACAAAGCAAAGCAAAAGACAAGTCATACAACAAACTAGAACAGGGGGTAGGAAGATGACAAACCAAACACAAAGTCAGGCTGTGGACGCCCAGTTGAGATGAGGCCTCAGTTTGGTCTGGGTCGGCTCCCTGAGCTTACTGTCTATTATGTTCAAGCAGTAGAGGATCTATGGTCTCTTCCAAGATCAATTGGGCAGAGCTTCTCACGACAGCTGCCTTTTTGAAGTGATCAGAAGTAGAGGGGTCGGTGTCTAAAGAGTCTGACAGTTTGCGGCAAAAACCCTCCCTTTTTAGAGGGATTTAATCAGTCTTGGGCTTTAAGACTTCCTCTGTTTCTGCTGGTTATCAGTTCTGAATGTCTCATCAGATGGTGCTGGTTTCAGTGATATCTGGTCTTAGCTGCAGTCTTCTTAGTTGCCATTGTTTGACAAGAGTGAACCCATCTTGCTCTCTCCATGTATGTAACTAGGACATTGGCCTCACCAAGTCTTCTATGGCTCCATGTGGCCCAGGAGGAGCTAGGGAGTAGGGGAGGAATCTGATATACAGAGAGAATCATACCTCTTGTCTATGAGAATAAGGGATGACAGGCGTGACCTGTGTGGCCCCAGGAATAAGAGTCCAAATCTTGGTGGATGTCTCAGTGGATGGTTAGATGGTAGATAGGACCAGATGCCTCCTGGTGTCACAGCATAAACAGGGTCCTTCGGGGCTTACATGAAAGCCTCAGAAGAGGAGAGAAAAAATGAAAAGTGACCAAGATTACATTTCCACCACCTGGCAGAATGGGAATTCTACATATACAATAGGTTGAACTATATAAAAATAAAGAAAATGAAAAGTCTTGCCCACCTGCATGTTTGAACTACAATTCATATATACTGCAATTATAGTGCCTTTCAAAAACCCAGTGATTACTTCCACCACATTTAAGTACCCCAGATGAAGCTCTAAACACATCCTTGTTTCTTTGTTTTTCCTCTTCATTAACTTCATCTCAACCTTTTAAGTCAGTTAAATATTTTAATTCTTAGTTCCAATGGAAAAAACTCTTCCTGGTTGATGACAGCTCAGAGCTAGAGCCTGCTTGTGTTCTGCTAGTAACTATTTGTGTAATGGGAGAAAATAATTTACCTCTTTGGACCTGAGTTTCTTCTTCAGTGAAAGGAGGCTTCCATTCTAAATATGCTTTCAAAGTCTCTTTAAAAGTGGGTGTCTGGGGGCGCCTGGGTGGCTCAGTGGGTTAAGCCTCTGCCTTCAGCTCAGGTCATGATCTCAGGGTCCTGGGATTGAGTCTCGCATCGGGCTCTCTGCTCGGCGGGGAGCCTGCTTCCCCCACTCTCTCTGCCTGCCTCTCTGCCTACTTGCGATCTTTCTTTCTCTCAAATAAATAAATAAATTTTTTTTAAAAAGTGGGTGTCTCTTGTTTTTGGTGTTGCTGCATGTTTTCAGATTGCCAGAAATGCCAGGGAATGTCAGACTGTGCTGTGTAGATCTACTAGCTGACCCTGTATGATGAGGCTTTATGAATCGTAATCTGAGAGATTCTCAAGCTGGATTGGGAGTTGGGATTGGAAGTAATCAGGATTGTATGTGCATTGTATTAGTGAAGAAATGATAAAATAACAAATCCTAAATATTATAAGGGATCTCAGAAAAGGTCTAAAGCACTATCCTGTGACTCACAGGAGATACTCACAGACTCACTGTGACTCAGTGACAAAATAATAGTGGCACAGCCAGGCTTTGAACCCAAGTGTCATTGTTATTGTTTGTGGTGGTGGTGCTGTGTGTGTGTGTGTGTGTGTGTGTGTGTGTGTGCTGTTTTGGTTATATTCTCATTATTCCTGCCAGCCTCAAATATAAAGCTGTACATTTCAGCACATCTATTTTGTTTTCCAATTCCAGATACCATTACTGAGCATCTTCTCTATACTGAGCACTGTGAAAGCTTTGGTGCAAATTCTGTGAGTCACTGTTAGGGAGCTCACATTTGGGAAAGTAAGGGGCACCTCTATTAAGTACTAATACCAGGTAATGCATTTTGAGTGGACTTAAATGAACACTTTCTTAGAGGTCTTGAAAGGACATTTTGGATGTAAACCCAAGAAAGAGCACAGTTCCAGGAGAATGGTGTTTGAGCTGGACCTTGCAATTTGGGTAGAATTTTGGAAAATTTGGGGTGGGAAGAATGGGCAAAGATATTTCAAAGGGACCAAATAAATAAATAAATAAATAAATAAAAAGCCATGATAAAATCTGAAAGAAAGAGAATGTACAGTACCTGGGGAGAATCTCCAGTACACTGATAGACCCAGAGTCACGGAAAAGCTGGAAATGAGACTCTGGGTTTGGACTTTCCTGTGGAAGAGGGAGTCCTTGAGTTATATGTAAAGTGGCCAAATGAAACAGGCAATGATGGGAGCTCTGGGACACAGAGTGTCTTAAAATTAACTTTGGAATTTAAAGAGTCTTCAGGTTGACAAGGTTAACTATGTCCCTATTTGGAAAGATACGTTTGCATTTTTTAGTAAAGCACACACAAGCATGGGAAGTTGCAGGGAGGAGCTCTTCCTAAGTCCCTAAGGATGTAAATGAAACTGGAATGAGCTTCACTGGGAACATAACATTTAAAATTTGAATTCAACTAGGGACCAAATTAGGACTGGGAAGAGGCTGGCCGCAGGCCAGAACTCAGGAATACACTGGTAAATTAAGTTAAAGTGGTTTAAATAGTTTTAAATAAAACCATTTGCCCAGAAGAGCTTTGGGGCTGTGTAAGGGCTGAAATAATTCACAAGTGTGCATTTACACAGTGACAGGAGCAGCTGACGTTGCCTACTCTGGGCTTTCTCTCGAGGGCTTATTTTAACATTCTCTTTCACAGCACGTAAGGGTTAGCTTTTCATAATGAAAACCAATAATCTACTCTAAAAAATGACAATAATTTTACCAGGTTTTAGGGTTCTTGTCAGTTCCCATCTGGGTTGCCTCTGCCTTTGTATCTGGATGGTTCTTACAAATTACTACTGTCCCAGGGGAGTCATTTGTGCCAAAGAAATGGAAAAATAATGAAATCTGTATGCTTTCCTATGGTAGCAGCTGATCTTGTAAAAATTCCCTCCATATGCAGTTACTTGAAATACTGTGGAGATTTTTAAGAGCTCTGGCTTGACGCCCAATACCTAGTTTTAATTCCACTCCCACTACTTTCTAGCTCTGGGACCGTGGCAAATGTTCAGCTACTCTGTACTTCAGTTCCTTCGTCTGTAATACGGAGATAGCAGTACCTGTCTCATAGAGTTGTTTTGAGGCTTAAACAAATTATTACATGTAAAGAATTTAGAAAAGTGCCTGGAGACAGTAAGCATCATAAAAGGTGTTAGATAAAATACTATTAATTATTCTTAATTAATGTATTTATTTCCACCAATCGTGGTTCTTGCTCTGCCCCTCGTGCTCCAACAAAACTGAACAGATGCGCTTTCCCCTTTCTTCACTTCTGCTCAAATAGTTCATGCTAATGAAAGAAACTTCCCTCACTCAACCTCTCTCTGAAATGTTCTTCTCCGCCCCCCCCTTTTTTTTTAAGATTTTATTTATTTATTTGACAGACAGAGATCACAAGTAGGCAGAGAGGTAGGCAGAGAGAGAGAGAGTGGAGGAAGCAGGCTCCCTGCTGAGCAGAGAGTCCAATCCGGGGCTCTATCCCAGGACCCTGGGATCATGACCTGAGCTAAAGGCAGAGGCTTTAACCCACTGAGCCACCCAGGCGCCCCTGATATTTTTTTCTTATTTAATGTTTGAATCCTGTCACATTTCATTTGTGAGGTCTTTTCGTACCAAGCCCTTTTTCCAGCAACACCTGGTGGGATGAACTCCAAATGCTTCTGTGCTTCTGTACCATTTTCCACATGGTATTATCCTTACTTATTTGTCTTTACTACTAAAATGTGAGCTTTTTTTTTTTTTTAAAGATTTTATTTTTTTATTTGACAGACAGAGATCACAAGTAGGCAGAGAGGCAGGCAGAGAGAGAGGAGGAAGCAGGCTCCCTGCTGAGCAGAGAGCCCGACGCGGGGCTCGATCCCAGGACCCCGAGACCATGACCCGGCCAAAGGCAGCGGCCTAACCCACTGAGCCACCCAGGCGCCCCAAAATGTGAGCTTCTTAAGTCCACAAAATAGTGCCCTTTACTCTCCTCTTTGGAGAACCTTAGAGAGAGTCCTGTTTCAAATAAATACTGTATGTATAGTCATTGAACTAATTAGATGTCATTGTGCATGTAGATATCAAAAAAAGTAAATTCATGAGAAATCATGAGAACTCCAACAAAGATATCACTGAAGTTTGTAGAACTTTCTAGAAGTAAGAATTTAAGTAAACTAATAACACATTGTGGGATTGTAATGAAAAGGTGTAACTTGGATAAGAAAGGGGCTTTTCAAGAATTTTATCATAATTAATGTCATTAATTGTTACAGACTATGAAAACAATTTTTCCATGATTTACCCCCACGACTATCACAACATTTTTTTTTCCAAAAATTGTGATGATTTTTAGTATGATATCCTCACCATACTTCAAACGCTTTTAGTTCGGGGCGCCTGGGTGGCTCAGTGGGTTAAGCCGCTGCCTTCCACTCAGGTCATGATCCCAGAGTCCTGGGATCGAGCCCCACATCGGGCTCTCTGCTCAGCAGGGAGCCTGCTTCCTCCTGTCTCTCTGCCTGCCTCTCTGCCTACTTGTGATCTCTGTCTGTCAAATAAATAAATAAAATCTTTAAAAAAAAAAAGAGCTTTTAGTTCTACCCAGATGCCTGGGTGGCTCAGTAAGTTGCGTATCTGTCTTCGGCTCAGGTCATGATCCCAGGGTCCTGGGATACAGTCCCACATCAGGCTCATTGCTCAGTGGGGAACCAGTTTCTCCCTCTGCCTGCCACTCCCCCTGCTTGTGCTCTCTCTCTCCCTGAGAGATAAATAAATAAAATCTTAAAAAAAAAAAAGTTTTTATGTCTACCAAGTGTTACTTATCTAGTCCTGAATTCTGTAAGTTATATTTATGCACACTTGCATGTGTATGGTGTATGGTGCACACTTGCACCAGTAACACCACTGCCACCATTCCATTAATCCAATGCACTCTCTCACGGATTCCCCCAGTTAATTATTTTCATGACTGGGACTGCTGAACAATATAAAATCCTTTATTAACACTTTTGGGAAATACATAAAATAAGAATAACTTTAATACAGATGCATCTGCAACTAGAATATGTCTGATAATTCAGCAGATGTTTCCTAAAAGACAAAATGCATTATCGTATTTCAAAAGAAAGGCCCAACAACAATGTAATAACAATAATAATGATAGTGATAAATGCAACAACTGATCAAGAACAGAGTGCAATCATCAACTTGTAGTTTCTAAGCAATGTTGTCTCAAAATAGTTCATTCACAGGGGAGCTGGACAAGTTTATAACCACCGTGGATGATTTTTATCACACATCTCTCAGCAACAAATTTAGCAATCAAAATTTAGCACTAAACATAGCAGATTTGGATACAAAATTAACTAGTTTATATAGACTAGTTCTTCATTCCTAGCCAAGCAGTTGGTCACCAGGGAAGCTAATCCAGATTTCTGCACCAGCTTTCACAGAATCAATATCGTGTTTCTTGAACCAAAGTAGATTTAAATTAGAAATCATTTAGGTTAGAAAAAGCCCATGCCCACACACAACAGTAAATGAAGAAACACAGTCTGAGATAGGTTATGAGTAATGAGCAAATCACATTCAATTCAAAAAGTGACAAAAGAGAAGCCATGTAAAACTTAAAAAAAAAATGGAGGAAGAAAAAAACAAATGGCAAAAGTAAAAAAACAACAACAACAACAAAAAACCACTTTTTTTACTCCAGGTGCAAACAAGCACCTGGAGTAGGGCGGGGCAGAGGGAGAAGGGAGAGAAAGAATCTTAAGCAGGGTCCACCCCCAGCATGGAGCCCAAAACAGGGTTTGATCTCAAGATGCTGAGATCATGACCTGAGCTGAAATTGAGTCTTATGCTCAACCAACTAAGTCACCCAGGTGCCCCAAAGTCAAAAATAGTTTAAATATGAAAGTAAACAATAGAATTAAAAGTCAATTCTTTAAAAATAATGAATAATAATGAATGAATAATAGATGATAATAAATGAATCATACTAAATATTCAATAATAAACATTAAGTAATTAGTATTAAATTGTCAAATATTAAGGTTACAGATAAATGACTATTTTCTAGAAAAATGTTAATTGTAAATTTGAGAAAGAATGAACATGAAACAAGAAAAAAGAATAAACATGAATTGAATTAATAGCAATGATAATAATTCAATTTATAATCAAATACCTCCTTATCGCCTTCAAAATATAGAAAGTGTGTGTTTTTATGCTGACTTTTTCCAAAACTTGAAGGAATATGTCATACATATATTAACCAGAATATATAGTAAATGTGCCTCCCACATGCCATGAGGTAGATATTACTTCAATCTCAATAACAGTAAAGCCAATGTGACACTTTGCTGCAGGGCACATACTATTTTAAGAGGAAGTGGTAAAATAGGAATTTTTTTAAACTACTGGTGGAAAAATAAGATTATACAACTACTTTAGAGATATCTAATAAGGCTGAAGATAAACATTTTTTTTTTTTTTTGACTTGTCAGCATCTTCCCAAGAGATGCTCTTGTATTTGTGCCCTAAGAGACAGGTACTAGAATGTTCATTGTAGTATGATATCAATGAAGAGTTAGAAACAACACAATATCTATCAAAAGAATGTACAAAAACAGACACATAGACCAATGGAACAGTGTAGAGAGCCCACATATGGACTCTCAACTCTTTGGTCAAATAATCTTCGACAAAGGAGGAAAATATATCCAGTGGAAAAAAGACAGTCTCTTCAATAAATGGTTCTGGGAAAATTAGACAGCTATGTATAGAAGAGTGAAACTTGACCATTCCCTTACACCATACACAAAGATAAACTCAAAATGGATGAAAGACTTCAACATGAGACAGGAATCTATCAAAATCCTGGAGAAGAACATAAGCAGTAACCTCTTTAACTTCGGTCATAGCAACTTCTTCCAAGACATGTCTCCAAAGGCAAAGGAAACAAAAGTGAAAATGAACTTTTGGGACTTCATCAAGATCTAAAGCTTCTCCACAGCAAAGGAAACAGTCAACGAAACAAAGAGGCAACCCATGGAATGGAAGAAGATATTCACAAATGACACTACAGACAAAGATTTGGTATCCAAGGTCTATAACGAATTCCTCAAACTCAACACCCCAAAAACAGATAACCATGTCAAAAAATGGGCGAAAGAAATGAACAGACACTTCTCCATAGAAGATATACAAATGGCTAACAGACACACGAAAAAATGTTCATCATCATTAGCCATCAGGGAAATTTAAATCAAAACCACATCGAGATACCACCTTATACCAGTTAGAATGGCCAAAAATTAATAGGACAGGAAACAACAAGTGTTGGAGAGGATGTGGAGAAAGGGGAACCCTCTTACACTGTTGGTGGGAATGCAAGTTGGTGCAGCCACTTTGGAAAACAGTGTGGAGATTCCTTAAGAAATTAAAAATAGAGCTACCTTATGACCCTGCAATTGCACTACTGGGTATTTACCCCAAAGATACAGAAGCAGTGAAAAGAAGGGCCATCTGTACCCCAGTGTTCATAGCAGCCATGGACATAATATCCAAACTGTAGAAAGAGCCAAGATGCCCTTCAACAGATGAATGGATAAAGAAGATATGGTCCATATGTATAATGGAATATTACACAGCCATCAGAAAGGATGAATACCCAACTTTTGTATCAACATGGATGGGAGGAGGAGATTATGCTGAGTGAAATAAGTCAGGCAGAGAGAGTCAATTATCATATGGTTTCACTTACTTGTGGAGCATAAGGAATAACATGGAGGATGTTAGGAGAAGGAAAGGAAACATGAATTGGGGTAAATCTGAGGGGGAGATGAACCATGAGAGACTGTGGACTCTGAGAAACACAGGGTTTTGGAGGAGTGGAGGTTTGGGGGATGGGTGAGCCTGGTGGTGGGTATTAAAGAGAGCATATATTGCATGGAGCACTGGGTGTGGTGCATAAACAATGAATCTTGAAACCCTGAAAACATAAAATAAAATTTAAGTTCAGTTAATACTTATAAACAAAAGCCACATACAGTCTTATAGATACATCTCAAAATTTGGGATTTGGACAGTAAGTGTAGAGCAGCCTACAGAGAGGTGATAAACACAAAGTCAAAGTAAGGGTTCTGTAGAGGTACGGGGTGGAAATAGAATCAGAAAGGAAATTATAAGCAGATTCTATCGGTAATATTTTACCTGTAATTGTATCTGTAATGTTTTATCTCTCTGAAAAAGAACAAAGACAGAAAACAATCTGAAGGATAATAATAATGGGATTGTTTCGCATCCAGTTAGAGAAAGCAAATCTACAAGGGATAAAAATCTAGGCCAAAATAAGATATTGTTCCAATGACATTCAATTCTGGACATTCAATTTTAGTGCCTTCAGGTTTCTAAGAGAAGAAACTGTGACTAAAGAATATTCAGTTAGCTGGGGGCACCTAGGTAGCAGAGTCAGTTAAGTGTTACTCTTGTTAAGTCAGTTACTCTTGGTTGTGGCTCAGGTCACTGGAGATCAACCCTTGCTTCAGGCTCCCTGCTCAGCATAGAGTCTGCTTGAGATTCTTTCTCTCCCTCTGTCTTTCCCACTGTTGCTCTCTCTCTCTCTCTCTCTCCCCCCGCTCTCTGTAAAATAAATAAATAAATACTAAAAATAAAAGAATATTCTATTAGCCAAGATACCATTCATGTATAAAGACACTAAGAGGCTGACATTCTCCCACATGAAATGTGAACCCTTTTGGAAAACATTTCTTGACAATATCTAGCCAATTAAAGGAGGACTCAAAGAGCTCAGAAATGAAACAGGCATGATTAAAACAAAACAAAACAAAACGTGACTGCTGGTAAGCAGTGACTCCCCTTAAAAACAGAATGGGTGCCAAACAATTTTGCTAATTATGATAGCAGAACAGAACGTATATTTTATAAACATTAGTGGTGTAAAACTAATAGAAACCACAAGCTGGGAAGAGGAATGATGCACTAATTGTCAGAGTTCTCATATGCTCATCTTTTTTAGCTAAGGGACTCACAATCCTGTTTACATTCAAAGTATGTAGTTAAAACATAATGACTTCACTTCTTTTTTTATAATTAAATTTTTAAACCTAGAATAATCTTGGACAAAATAATTCTTATAGCAAAGAAACATTTCTAAGAAACATCAGCAACTTCTGATTTGTTTCACTTTTGCTTCCTTCTGCTAAGTTTAAGTAAGAGCACTCTGCTACTGTTATCACCTTTTATTATTATAAATACATATTATATATTCATGATATATTAATTAATCACTTAAAGACCATATTTTTTTTCTAAAAATATATTTCTCTGTGTTGTGTTCATCTTTTTCTTTCTTTTGGTCAATATCTGTGAATACAAGAGATGTCTGAAATGGCTGTCATCCAATGTTATCTATAGTTATGGGATCTCAGGTAATTATGTTATTATTCTAGTTTTCTGAATAATTAAGTAAAATAGAACTGCACCAATTTTACAGAAACAACATCATTCTTAAGGATTTTATTCATTCATTCATTCATTCATTCATTACTTATTTATTTATTTATTTAGAGAGCACATCAGTGGGGATGGGCAGAGGGAGTAAGAGGAGTTCAAACAGACTCTACATTCAGTATGGAGCCTGACACAAAAGTTGGAGACTTAACTGACTGAGTCACCCAGGTGCCCCCAAATAATGTATCTTTATTAAGATGTAGACCTGATCAGCATCTCTACCTTTCCCTTGAGCTACTCAAGAACCCTTGTTTTTTTCCATTTTTTCCCTTTCCCTTGCCCCAACTTTCTTTCACATCTGTTATTGAACATCTCAGGTTTTACTTTCAAATATTCATTAATTTTTATTATAATAAATGGCTGTTTAGGTTGTTTTCTGTGCTCTTCCGTATTCCTTGTACCTAGCATTTTCCTTTTGGTTTTATTTTTCTTCATTGACTACATTGACTAATTCTTTTTAGAGAGGTTTCATGATGTTAAACTCCCAAGTTCTCACATGCTGGTAGTGAATTTATTTTGTCCTTACACTTAGATAATAGTTTGGTCAGTTATTGAATTAGAAGATCAAAGTGCTTTTCCTCAAGTTGTGAAGACATTACTCAACCGTATTCTTATATTCAGGATTGATGATCTGACTCTTATTTTTAGGATGGCTGTTTTTCCTCTCTGGAAGCTTCTAAAGTTTTTGCCCACTCTTGCTTTTCATGTTTCTAGATTGGAGACATCCTTCTTCATCCTGCTACATGATTGGTAGACTTTTCTTTTTTTTTTTTATATTTTAATTTATTTGACAGAGAGAGAGATCACAAGTAGGCAGAGAGGCAGGCAGAGAGAGAGAGGGGGAAGCGGGCTTCTTGCTGAGCAGAGAGCCCGATGTGGGGCTTGATCCCAGGACCCTGAGATCATAACCCTGGCCGAAGGCAGAGGCTTAACCTGCTGAGCCACCCAGGCGCCCCGATTGGTAGACTTTTCAATATGAAGAATCATGTCTTCAGTTCTGGGAATTTTGTCAATAGTAGTAATAGTGTTGTTATCAAGCTATTATCTCCCTTGTATTTTCTTCCTTTTCTCTTTCTAAATTTTTTTTAAAGCTTGTTTATTATTATTAACTTTTTAGTAATCTCTACCCAAGGTGGAGCTTGAACTCACAACCCTGAGATCAAGAGTTGCATGCCCTTCTGACTGATGCCCCTCTCTTTCTAAATTTCTTTTGAGGTGATTATTAAAATTTTGTATCTATTCTCTTTATCTTGTAACTTTTCTTATATACCTTGTCATTGATCTTTCTTCTGTGTTTTAGAAGAATTTATCAGATTTATTTTCATCTATAGCTATTCTACTATTCAATCCATTTATTGGGATTTTGATTTGGGCAATCACATTTTATTTTCAAGACATTTAAGTGGTAGTTTCTCACAACAGAGTTATTGACTCATCAGTTACTCTGAAGATACTAATTACTCTGAGGATACTAATTATAATTTTCAGAGTATGTTTTTGCACTAAGAACTCTATTTCCTTGAGTGTTGGTTCTCATGTTTACTGAAGTTGGTGGCTCTCATGTTATTGGTTTCTCTCAAATACTGATTTTTAGCTTGTCTCTTCATTTTTTTCATGTAAGAATGTTAACCTTTTTTAGAATCTGAATTCTGTGTTTCCTAGCCTATCTCCAGAATTGTAAAAGAGGGGGAAATGTGCTATTTGTCAGATTATGCCAATATCTGGCATTGAAAATATGAAGATTTCCTCTTCTTTTAAAATGTAACCAACATCCAATGCCCTACACCCCGTGCTTCATGATTAAGTGTTCATAGCTACTACCTTTGCTGAGAGTAGAAGCCTATTTTATTGCATTATGTATTGCCTGGGCAGTGAGAGATGTGGAGAGATCTCTCTAAATATTATCCTAGAGTTTGCCTCAGGATACTTCCATTCGTAAGAATCTCTTACCTTCAAATTTGGCAAATACATATCCAGAGCCATTTCTATTATGGTAGTACTCCTTTTATGTTTAATGAGCTGTGATTTTCTCAACAATCAAATCCTGTGTGTATAATATATATATTTGTGTGTTCAACAGAGTGGATCTTCCCCATTTCTTTATTTATTGATTCAAAGTCCATATATGTAATAGATGTAAGTACTTTGTGTATAATTCTGTGTTTAAATTTCGCATACACACAAACACACATACACATATAGCGATCTCTAAAGGTGTAAAATGTGAGAAGGAAGTGTATACATGCACTAAGTTCCCCATTTGATTCACTCTTATTCTATAATCAGTTAATTTGAGAACATAATGACTTTTCTGGTTTAAAAAAAATACAGGTTACACTTAACAGAAAAAAAAGAAAGACTGTATATTTGCCATTCGGGGAATTCAAAATAGTGCAGACCAAGCTTATGTGTGTATATGGGTTAAATATTTAAAATAATCTTTATAGAATAAATATCACTAATTAGTACTCTTTTTATTAAGGAAGTCAAGTTTTGAAATGTACTCCTTATAACTTTTTATCAATAATAGGATAATTGAAATCAGACTTATTTAATTTGTTAGAAGTCCAATTTTTTTTTTTTTAAGATTTTTTTTTTTTTATTTGACAGATAGATCACAAGCAGGCAGAGAGGCAGGCAGAGAGAGAGGAGGAAGCAGGCTCCCCGCTGAGCAGAGAGCCCGACGCGGGGCTCGATCCCAGGACCCTGAGATCATGACCTGAGCCGAAGGCAGTGGCCTAACCCACTGAGCCACCCAGGCGCCCCAGAAGTCCAATTTTTAATTTTAGAAATCTATGAGTTTTGACATTTCATAAATATTTTATGACATGCACATTAATAAAGATATAAGTAAACTATTTAACATCTTATTATCATAGATTCATCTTATAATTTAAAATATTAAATTATCTATTTACTTATTTTTTAAAGATTTTATTTATTTATCTGTCAGAGAGAGAGAGAGCACAAGCAGGGGGAGCAGCAGGCAGACGGAGAAGCAGACTCCCCTCTAAGCAAGGAGCCAAATGCAGGACTTGATCCCAGGACCTCGGAATCATAACCTGAGCTGAAGGCAGGTGCTTAACCAACTGAGTCACCCAGGCATCCCTTAAACTACCTATTTAAACCACATTACTGACTATTTCCCATTGACTTTATATCTGGCTTTTTAAAAAGGCACTGTTGTCTGTAGTAGGAGATTATGTGGGTTTACCCCATAGAAGCACTAGATTTCCCTGAACTCTTGACCTCAGGACTTCTTATGGGAGATAGAAAACCCCTTATTGTTTGAATTGCAGATGGTCTCCCACTTACAGTAGTTCAACTTGGTATATTTCAACTTTACAATGGTGACAAAGTGATACACTATTGAGGAGAGACCATACTTCAAATTTTGTATTTTGATCTTTTCCCATGCTAGTGTTATGTGGTACAATACTCTTTATGATGCTGGTTCGTGGCAGGGAACCACATCTCCCAGTCAGCCAGGCAGTCATGAGGGTAAACAACCAAGTACACTGACAACCATTCTGTACCCATACAACCATTCTGGTTTTCACTGTCAGCACAGTATTCAACAAGCTACACTTGAGTATAGAATATGCTTTGTGTCAGGTGATTCTGCCCATTAGCAGGCTAATATAAGTGTTCTGAGCACATGTCAGGTAGACTAGGTTAAGTTATGATATTCTGTAAGTAAAGTGTAGTAAGTGCAATTTTGATTTAAGGTATTTTCAACTTTCAGTAGGATTATCAAGACCTAACCCCATTGTGGGCGGAGGACGATCTGTACTTTTGATGGATCATCTGTTATTTGCAAAGAAAAACGTCCTAACAAAAAAAAAAAAAAAAGGGGGCGCCTGGGTGGCTCAGTGGGTTAAGCCGCTGCCTTCGGCTCAGGTCATAATCTCAGAGTCCTGGGATCGAGCCCCGCATCGGGCTCTCTGCTCAGCGGGGAGCCTGCTTCCTCCTCTCTCTCTGCCTGCCTCTCTGCCTGCTTGTGATCTCTCTCTGTCAAATAAATAAATAAAATCTTTAAAAGAAAAAAAAGAAAAAAAAAGAAAATTTTTTTAAGTTACTGAAAAAGATACAGTTTTCCTTTTTCATTTAAAGAAATAATGTTTTTAAACCTGTATGTTGATTTTGTTTTATGAAAGTTAAAGGAAGTTCCATGATTCTGAGAGCAGTTCCAGAATGGAGTTAAATGTTGACCCTCATTAAACAACCTAGCCTGGCTCTCAGTCACACCAGCTGAAATGAACTCCAGTGTTCAGCATCAGTAACGTATTTTTTGGGTGGCTACATAACAATGAGTTGCTATCAGATTCATCACATGACCCAGGGAGGTAAAACTGCTGGGCTGTGCGCTTTCATCTGTGACATATAGGACTTGTCCAGAGATATATCTGCTCCGGAAAGAGAATAAATTTACGTGATTGGAACCACAGGGAGAAAAGATCATTTTCTGAACTAAATCAAGTTAAGCATGGACTTTTTAATATCAAATTAAAAAAAAAAACATACACTGACTAAGGGGAAAGGAATAATGATAATAAAAGAAGTTTAAAAAGGGACAATAAACGAATCGGGGAGTTTTAAATAAAATATTTTTTCTATCATCTCTTTGTTTTTATCTTTGTTGTCCAGAGGCATATATGCCAATAGATACATTTTAATTTTTTTCATTATAATTCATGTGTTTAACTGAGGAACAGATTGAAATTAAGAAAGATATCTGGAAACTTGTATTTGGTAGGAGGAGGAATTTTTTGCAGTGATCATTTATTTTTAAGTTCTCAACCTAACCCATGGGTTAAATGTTTTCTGGGGAATCCTACAAGTCCATATTTATAAGAATTTTAAGCAATCTGGGATCTGTTTATTTAATTATGTGGCTTTAGGCAAATCACTTTAACCAATCTGATGTGGGGCAAACTCAGAATTTTGTGACTAACAAATCATGAAGACAATGAGTAAGAAAGGGCTCAGATGACTGCAAAGTTCAGTGGTAGTATAAAGCGACACTGGGGTTTTATGTGAGGACAAGCAGGCTATTGGTTCTAATGCTGAATACAATTCTAGTTACCTTCGTGAACCTGAGCAAACTGGCTTATCTTCATGTGTCTTGGTTTCCTCATTTGCAAGATAAATAAGTTGCACTGGCTCATCTCTGAGATTTCTCCCAGTATTTATATTGAATTAATCCATAATTCACACCTAAAGAACTGTATCTTAATTTTTTTTTAAGTATTAAAACATTTTGGGGAAATGTTAAAGCTCAGGATAAATATTTGTTTTTGTTATTGTCAGAATAGGAAGATAAAACTGGTGAAAGGATAACAATATCATGTCTGTAGTGTTTTTTTTCCCCACCCCCTTTTTCTGTTCCTGAGCATCCAGGACTAGGGTGACAGGATTCCTCAGGAATACACATACAGAGAAGCACCTGTGTGCAGACTCTGTCTCACTCTGTTGCTTGTTTTTAGTAAGTTCAAAGTAAATATGAGACAAAACCTACCAAACACTTTTGTACTGGGCATTAAACTCAGACGAGCCCAAGATCCTTAGCCAAAAAAGAACTCCTGGCCTCTCTACAAATAAAAGTGGATCTGATCACACAATTTCTTTAGCTTTCTCCAAAGGATCTGCTTGGAAAAACAAAATGTAAGGGCTATGGGAGGTCGATGGAAAAACTTCAAGTTTTGAGGTGCTTGTTTCTGGAGGGAAAGGAACTATGGAACATCAAAGGCCATCCTTCAGGTGGCACCACGGAAGGGTTTCCTGAAGAAAGAAAGGGACAGGATGATTATAGAGACTGCTGGGCTGAGAGGTATGCTTGGGGAATTTTTTTTCTGGAAAAGTTGCTCTATCCTACACTTTTGGGGGACCTCAGTGTCCTGTGGTTGTATTCTTCCTTTGCGTTCTCACCCCGTCCTCCTGGCCCTTTTAAGTATGATTTGAGACCTCTATATCCCACTTCAGGAGGGAGAGGAGGGTTTCCTGAGCATTCCAAATTGAAGCACATCATCCCACACACACTTGGTTGCATTTGACAGTCAGTTACTGTTACTATTTTAGTACAGTGGTATAGGTACATTAGGGATGAATTAGCTTTTTGTGGCATAAACTTGGATCGCTATCCAACATATATGCCATGCTTTCCAAAACAAAACAAGATTCCAGTTCTAAAATACTTGTCCATGTCTAAGTTGAGGGAGACTTGAAGATAACCCTCTTCCAATATGCCCTTTAGAGTCTTCAGAGCCTAGGATGAGAGGTACAGGACAGATGAATGTCCGGCCCCATCATGGTTTGGTGCTTGGTATCTCCTGAGTCTTGGGAGAGTGGCTTCATCTCCACAAGCTTCCATTTGCTCAACAAAAAAGGGAGATGGAACATTTCTACAATGAGTTGATAGCGACAGGCCAAGCGTCTTCTAACAATCCTTATTTTTGATTCTGTGCTCCACACTTACTGAATTACTAACTCCCCACAACAGCCATCCTGTCTCATACCTCTGATGTTATATTCTTCTATTTTTAAGGACTCATCTCAAAACATCATTTCCAGGAAAGTCTTCCCAAACACTGCACACATGCCCAACACAAACACAAGCAACATCCTCCCCCCTGGGGCTTCTGCACACCTAGTGCTTTACCACTGTTCCAACACATACCTCACTGTGTAAAATTTGGCTCTCTACTTGCCATCTCTCATTTTTTGAGAAAAGGGATTATGCTATTTGCCTTTGTACACCTGAACATTTGTACACCTCCTGACATGCGGCCGGTAATCAATAGATATCTCTTGCATAAGGAATGCATGAATAATCACAAGGATTTTTCCCTGTGACAGCAAAGCTCTCCTCTACTTCTTTCATATAGGGTGATGCTCCCCTAGTTTACTGCTCAGCTTACCTGGGCCAAACATATCCTCATTTGGGTGAGTAATCAAAGTCGTTCCATGTACCAGAACTCATTAGCAGGAGCCCTGCAGGGTGAGATTGTGTTTCTTCCCCCCTGCTCCTCCGGCCACTCTGACAAAATTCAGAGCTATGGGGAAGTGCCCAGAGCCCACACCCTCCTTTCAGACTATACCTTGGCCCCTTAGGCGCAAAGTGTTCCCAAGTCTGAGTCAGCCACCCCTACCCATCCGCATGCCTGGCTGCAGTCCAAGACTCAGATAAGAAACCACCCAGGTGCTCAGCCTCCGAAAGCCAACAACAAGGTGGTCTGGGCCAACAGAGACCAAATTAACTGAGTGCAGGACGGAAAGGAAGCAAATGCTAGCTGAGAGTCAGGAGACCGACCTGGTTTCTCTAATGATAAGCAGTACAACGTTAGGAAGTCACTGCTCTCCATACCATAATCTCACCATCTGGGCAGTAAATAGGCAAAGTTGGATGATACCCAGGGGCATGTCCCATTCTCAGGTTCTAGAATCTGAACTCCAAGGCAGGCGAAGCAGTTCCTGCACCTGAAAGGGCGGTGAAACCTGCCTCTGGCAGCCCCACCCCCAGGGGAGGTGTTAGAAGGGAGAGCTCCAGCTCACTGCCACTGAAGGTCGCAAATGCACACAGGACACTAGCTCAGCCCTCTTTCCAAGTGACCCAATTCTAAAAAAAACCTAAGCCTCACTGTTTCACCAAATCCTATTACTAGCAGTGGGTAGTGCTGCACTAGCACCAAGCAAGAGTCATGGCCTGGGCTGCACCTACCCCTTAACAAGCAACCCACTACTGCAACCACTCATGATGCGGGGTTGTACTAGCTTCCTGCACCATCTGCCTTTGCAACCTGTAGATGGGCTAGGATCAAATACTGATTGCCTTGGACTGGATCAGGAGGAGGAATGCTAATAATAGCCATATTTCTACCAAGAGTAGCATCTTTGATACAGTGTTCAGCGCTGTCATGACTTGTGCAATATGCTCCACATGTTTACTCATTTTGTCCGGTAACCTTTCTGCTAAGGCAGTATTTTTATCCTCCTAATGCAGGAGAAGACACTGAAGTGTGTTCTTGATGTAATTCAGACAAGATGTATATGCTGGCCGAGAAAGATTAGATCACAATTATAATCCCTCACATTTGTATCACATTTTAAGTGTGCAAAGACCATTTTATAAAATCATTCTATTTGGTTTTCACTACGCGTGTAGTACTGTTGTTAGGGGCTGAGTCATGACTGTTCCCACTTTAAGGAACAGAAACTTGAAGTGAGGCGAAGTTAGGTGATGGTGGTTTGGGTCTCTTGATCCTCAGTCCTGGGAATTCCCAATAAACCACCTATCTGTGAGAGTATTCCTCAGAGGTGGACAGACGCCCAGGGACAGGGAGTTCCCAAAAATGCAGCGGCCCAACATAGGGTGTGAAGCTGGATTTCCAGAGCTTAATTGAGATTGTGAATGGGGTCAGGGGATGAACAGATGTAGGGGACAGGAGGAAGACACGTGAGGGAAGATCACTTTGTGCATCATATCCTGGACTAGGTGCTAATAATGCCAAGAGTGTGCAGTCATAGGTGTGCTTAGTTCATTTTGGGTAGCACACAGTAAGAACCCCAGGGAGCGGTAAGGGGAGAGAGCCTTCTGGGTGGAGATGTTTCTGTTTCCGCAGGGGATTTTGAGCTCATTCAACCTGAAACTTCTAAAATAACTTATTAAGGGTGGAATGGCAGGTGTTCACATTCAACACACTGGTTTGGCCTCACCTTCATCTGTTCTGTGGCAATTTCTCATCTTTCGCTTTCCTTCTTTGTTTCTTTTCTTTTCTTCTTCTTTTTTTTTTTTTTTTGCCTTCTGTCAGGTCATTAGTCAGACAGAGTGAATCATGAGCAATGTTTAGAAAGGAATTACATGTCTGAGTCTTGATGACAAAGAAAACTGACATCTCAGGGTCCGGGTAAAACTAAGAATGCCGAATACACTCAGTGGTGGCCATTCTGCCATTTGGTAAAAGTCGAAGCTGGGGAAAATCCAGGGTTGTTCTATTTTACCAAAGCCTAATTCACAAAAGAAGTGTGGGTGAAAGCCCCATTAAGAAACTAGGGGTTTGACTTCTCTTGGGCTCTGGACTCTCTTAACTTACTCGTGGAAGTCTGTAATTTGAGGGAAGATCAAATCAGTCATCCTTCAGCAAGGCTTACGGTCATCTAGCTACAGTGCCCCTGTCCCTGTCAGCTCTGTCTCTCCCTTCTGCAGTTCCTGCACGTTCCTACTCAGTTTGTTCACTCTGTCTCCTAAGTATCCTCCAATTCACGTTGCAATCTCATTGCAGATTTGGTCCACATCATATTTCCCATGAACTGCTGCGATAGGTTTCTAAATTATCACCCAGACCCCAACCTGGGCCTGACTGTGATCTGCTACTAATAGATCACCCCAATGGTTCCTTGCCTTCGGGACAAAACTCTAGATCCTGCACTTTCTGCCTCCGGAACCTCATCACCTGTCCAGCTACCACATATATTTCTTTAGCCATATTGAATTACTTGCAATTCCCTGAACATGCTGTATCCTTGTAAGCCACCGTGTCTCTGATGATAGCAATCCCTGATCCAGAATACATTTATTCTCCTTGCCCTGCGGTTGATTTACCATATTTCCTTCCTAACCGTCTTATGCTTGCATCCATCTCTTGACTGTGCTCTTCCCCAGCCCTCCACAGTCCATTTATCCCTTGGCAATTTACAGCCTTCTCTTAGTCCTTATTCACTGTGATTTCAGTTTTGGGCATATACATTTTTTCACTCTCTAAACTGTGAATTCCTTAAATGCAATAGCTGTGCTTTCATGGTCTTCTCTCCCTATGGGAAGACTCAACAATGTTATTAGAATGAATATTTAATAACACATTTAATTGTTTCCCAGAGCAAACAAGGAAATTAATCTTTTTCTTTTTAGTTTTTTTTTTCTTACTAATACAGGAAAGCCTATGGACTAGTCTATTTTCTGAGAATGATCCTTACACAGCAATAAAAGTTGATTCTCTCAAAATTCTTTAATGTAAATTAAATTCTCTCAAAATTCTTTAATGTAAATTAAATGTAATTCTTTAATATAAATGTGTGGACCCACCTTGCTGGAATGAATGGATGTCTGAGAATGTCCATGTCTATCCTCTTTACTGCATTCACTGCTGGGCATAATCACTTGGCATTTAGTCTATCCCTGGCAGAATATTTTATTTCTACGTTCGCATTGTTGTTCAATCTTCCCATTAAAGGATTGTTCATGCAACCATTTTGAAAGATTTTGGAAATATTTTTAGTCTGAATTCTAAAGAGCAAGGTGTCACTTTATAAAGAAACATCAGCTCTTATTTAGAGATCCTGATAATACATTGGAAAGGTGAACATGTTTTGGCTTGTTGGTAAGGGTATGGAATGTAAATGCCATTTTTATCTGTTCCTTTTCAATTATGGGTGCTATATGAAAACCCTTACTTTGTATTCTGGCTCAGTCGTCTAATGGATGTATGAGTTCACACAAGTTACTTAACACAGTGTCTTTACCTGTAAAGTAGAAGTCCTAATTACACTGGCCTCATAGGGTGATGGTGAGGACTAAGGGATATAATACACTCCAAAACCCTAAATAATGCCTAGATCACAGGAAACAGCTACTAATCCTAATTTTTTATTTTCTCTTTTCGGCCTTCCTTAATCTGAGTCACTCTGTTATTGTGGTAATTGTCCCTTTCTGATTCAGGAATTTTACAAATGCAACAAGGTACAAATATAAAATTATTCAGGTGATCCGGATCCTTGACATTCCTCTCCAAAGTTTAGAATTGTCATGTCAGTTTCCTCAAAGAGCCTGCTGAGATTTTGATTGAACTTGCAGTGAATTTAGAGATCAGTTTGGGGAGGGAGGGTATGAACAATATTGTCTTCCAAACCACATATGTTGTATATCTCTCCAGTATTTTTAGGTTCATTTATTTTAGCAATATTTCAAGTTTTCAGCAATGATATCTTCCTCATCTTTTGTTAGCTTTATTCCAAGATACTTGTTATGCTTGATGATATATTAAATAGTATTTTAAAAGTTTCATTTTTTAAGTATTCATTGTATATAGAATGAAAGTTGATTTTGACTCTAAGGTTGTGTCCTGTGAACTCAGTAAATGCATTTATTCTAGGAGTATTTTTTGTGAATTTAATTGGGTCTTAAAGTTAATACCTATGTCGGGGCACCTGGATGATTCAGTGGGTTGGGCCTCTGCCTTCAGCTCAGGTCATGATCTCAGGGTTCTGGGATTGAGTCCCCGCATCAGGCTCTCTGCTCAGCCGGGAGTCTGCTTCCTCCTCTCTCTCTGCCGCCTCTCTGCCTACTTGTGATCTCTGTCTGTCAAATAAATAAATAAAATCTTTAAAAAGTTTTTTTTAAAAAGTTGATATTTATGTCATCTATGAATAGTAATAGTTTTACTTCCCATTTTTAATCTTTATCTCCCTCTATCTCTCTCTCTTTTTTCTTTTTTTCCCCTTTATTGCCCTGCTTAAGACTCCCACTAAAAAGTTCTAGGGAAGCTTGAGGAGGGACACTATAACTTTGTTCCTACTCTTAGAGAACAAGCATTCAGTCCTTCACAATTAAGGATAATGCTAACAATAGATTATTTTGTAGATATCCATGGTCAGATTGAAGAAATTTTCCTTTGTTACTGGTTTATTCAGAATTTTATCCTGAATGATTTTTTGTACCTATTGAGATAATTTTATGATTTTCTCCTTTGTCCTACTTATATGGTGAGTTACATTGATTGACTAGGCTGTAGTCCTAGGTTATAAACCACTTAGTCATGATATATTGTCTTTTAAAAATATTTCTAGTTCAATTAGCTAATATTCTGTTAGAGATTTTTGATCATAAGTTATATTGGTCTATAATTTTATTTTCTTATCACATTTTTGTCAGATTTTGGTATCAGGCTTATGCTGATCTCATAAAATAATCTGGGAGGTGTTTTCCCATACTTTATGTTCTGCAATATTGATATTATTTCTTCCTTAGTTGTTTGCTAGAATTCACCATGAAGCTACCTGTGACCAGACCTTTGTTTGTGGGAAGGTTTTTGATCAAGAACTCAATTTCCTTAATAGATGTAACAGACATTCAGATCTTCTATTTCATCTTATGATCATATTAGTAACTTGTGTTTATCAAGGAATTGTCCTTTTCATCTACGTTGTCAAAATTACTGGCATAATATTATTTATAATGTTATATAATTACCCTTTTACTAACTATAGTGGTATCCCCTCTTTTATCACTGATATTGCTAATTACTTCTCTCTCTTTCCCTCTCTCTCTCTGAGCTCTCTTGCTAAATTATTTACCAAAGAACTAACTTTTGCTTTTGTTGAATTTTTTCCTATTTATCCAATTTCTATCTTATTAATTTCCACATATTTTTAAGTATTTCCATTCTTCTAATCTGTTATTCTTTTTAAAAAATTTTCTTTATGATGGAATTTTAATTCATGCTTAATTAATGCTTTTAATTTTATGCTTATCTTTTTCTGATATAGGCATTTAAAATAATAAATAATTTTTTCTGTTATTCCTCTTTCCCTTCCTTTGCTTCTTGAACAATTCAGTCCAAAGATAGTTTGATGTCCATGTCAGGAACAAGGAAAAACTATGGTGACCCCAAGGGAGATTTCATAGCCTAACTGGTGTGAGAGAGGTGTCCCAGTGCAGAGAGTCTGGAGCCCAATGTAGGTTGTTGGAACCCTATAAGAGCAAGGAGAGTTTCTGTGTATCTGGAGAGACATAGCTCAATGTGAAATATTGGAGCTTTGGAAGAGGGAGGTGAGTGTGGGCAGCAGGAATGGAAGGAAGATTTTTAACATAAAAGATGATTAATAAAAAAAAAAAAAACAACTAGTAAGTATAATGGGAGTCAAGTGTCTCACTATTAGAGAGGAACTTATAAATATGGAAAGGGAAAAAGCAAATTGAAAACTCATATGAATGTGAACTCATGATTTTCAATATAGATAGATATATACGTAGTTTGACTAATAGATAGACATATAAATAAAGATATAAATGTGATTGTGTACATGTGTGTACACTTCCTAGCTCTGTACTAAGAGGGAAGAAGTGATATGCCATATCAATGAGTATAATTATCACTTAGATATTAGTTTTGAAATAGAATTCTCCAGTAAAAGGAACCAGAGACTTGAAGTGATAGCTATTTCCAGAGGTTGGGCAGGGAAAGCTCAAGATAAGCTTGGAATATTTTGTTCCAGGAAATAAGTGAAGTTTACTTACTTCTGGAAAGTAAGGAAGTACTCTTAGAATGATGGGGAACATGTCAAAAGGACAGAAAAGCCATCTTAAAGGGGTTCCTACTGGGCAAATCTGGGATAACTTAAGCTCCCAAATTAATAATGATAAGAATAGAATAAAACACAAATCTGTGAATGCATGTAAATACTTTAAAAATGATTAAATGGAGCATTTAATGAGTGACATAAAGTATAAATTTTAAAAGTAGGCAAAATATGTTGAAGGAATATGATGAAAATGTAAATAAAACACTATGGAAAGTGAATTGGCATCTGGAGCTAGGTAGCCCTGTTAGAATAATGTAGGGACAGCCAGAAAGTATAATAGGAACCCATGACAATTATTCTAGAAGGTGGTGATCTCAATCTGACATAACTTGGATTTTCTTAGTGACCATTCCCTCTGTTCTTGTTTCTCAGGTATCTTGGCTATCTTCTGTGTCTGTTCCTTAACTCAGTCTCTTCAATGTATGTTTTGGGACTTTTCCTATTTATCTCACAGCATCTAACAGTGATTTTTTCCAGTAATTGATCTTAACCACTATCCCCATTGTCAACTTTTCAGTCTTGGAACACAAGAGAGACAGATAGGTAGGTAGGTGGGTCGGTAGAGAGATAATCAAAATAGTTATGTGGCTGAGCAGAAAGATAGAAGACATTTTAGTGATATTACATTACAAATTTTTAAAAAAAATATACTACTACTTGAGCACAATGGAAGTTAAATCTAAGATATTTAAAGTGTAAGTGAAGTTCAAAATTTACATGTTTCTCTACTGCAATCTTTATTAGTATCATTTTTAAAAAGATAACATTTGTAAAAATAATCATATTTTTCTGTAGACATCTATGTGCTTTCCCAGGCTTTAATATGTTTAAGCTTCCTGTCTTAAACAGAATATCTGTGCTGAAATTCTCTGTGCTTCTCCAAGTCCATACCCTACTATTCTTTACCCTGCACTGTGACCTACAGGGCTGACCTTGAAAGTCACTCTCTAGACCCCCATGCCTTGCATTTCCCAAATAGGTTTGCCCAATGGGAGACCTTTGTCCTGCGGGCAACCTTTCTGTTGGACCATGTCGGGGGCAATATCTCCTATCTATGACTGTATCTCCTTACAGTCACAGCTCCTGTCAGTCCCTCCTCCACAGCTATAGGTCACACCAGGTACAGCTAATTACTTCTTTCTCCTGTCTCTTGGTAGAATCTGGGTGCTTTGTCATCCTTCATTGTTTTACCTAAACATGGTCCACAGATTTGTAAACTGTTTTTCATGAAACTCTTTTCAAAAACGGTATGCCATCTGTTTTCTCCTCGTCTTCAACTCACATAGTATCTAATGATTCCCTCCTATAAAGATTATATACTTGCTCTCAACATTGACTCAGGGGAACAGATCTTCATTTTTTTATTGCACTGCTAGATACCTTTGTAACTCTAAAAAATATTTTACAATTTCTATTTCTTTATACATTTTAGCTATCTATTAACTTCCTAATAAGAAAGATGAATAATTTAACACTCCTACAGTTCCTAAGGGAGGGAATCTGTCAACCAGAAAGGAGTCGTGAATTCTTAGAATTATTAATAGAAAAATGACATGTTAAAACTGCTTTTGACCTTGGTCCTTTGATCACTGTATCCTCCATTTCATCTTCTGATTATTTATAGAAGTCTATGATATTTAAAAAATAGTATTCTGGGAGTGTCTGGGTGGCTTAATCGGTTAAGTATCTGCCTTCGTCTCAGGTCATGATCCTGAAGTCCCAGGATCAAGTCCCGCATCGGGCTCCCTGCTGAGAAAGAAGTCTGCTTCTCCCTCTGCCCTTCACCCTGCTCGTGCTCTCTCTCTCTCTCAAAAATCTTTAGTACTATATTTAAAAATTTTTAAAAAAGATATTTTCCATCAAGAAAAATATATTAAACAATAAAATAATCAGGAAATGCAAGTACCCTATGGAGTAGAGTCTATCATTTAGGTAACTTTTAGGTAACTATGACCCACCTTTCTGCTGGTAATCTTATTGTGAGATAAAAAACTTTCTTATAAATAGACTTGGCTCATAATGAAATATCTCAAGAGGCCACACATAGAAATACAGGGTTCCAAAGAATCCAACAAAGTATAGTGTACACGTACCAGGCCTGGGCTAAATAACGGATTGAATAAAATTCTGACTCCTTCAAATTCCAGTGCGTGTGCTCAGTGAGCTAGGCACTCTCTGTTGGAAGAGAATTGATCTCAGACCTACTTCCTCCACAGGCTTCTCCAATTCAATTATGGCAACACCATCCTTCCAGACCTTGATGTTATTCCTAATACCTCTCTTTCTCTTACCATTGGGTCCTATTCTGTAAGAAATACTATTTATTTTTCTCCAAATTTTACACCAAATGACAGGTGAGGCAGATATTATTGTTTCAATTTTATTCTGGGACTGAGGGATACAAGGGCCAAATTCATGGAGCAAAAATGTATTCTGAAAAGTTAGAATATGGAAACTGGAAAATAATTGGTCACATAGTTTCCTTCCTGCCCTGTGAATTCTTTTCTGTAGTGTCATGTCAAAAACATTTGTTATAATAATTTTTGACTGTGCTTCATGCTGATGGAAGAATGTTCTTATTCATATAGAAGAAAAATCCCCTGTTCCCAACCATGGGGATACAACTCTTGTTTTCTCAGGAGCCAAGCTCATGGTGTTTGAACCTGTTCCTGAGTTTCACTGTTGTTATTTTCACTCACACTTTTACGGTACGTTTACCAAGTACTGATGCTGAGAATGTTGTGTTTCGTCTCTACATCATGGATTATAAATGGGTGAGGTCTAATTAGAGAAAAATCTTTACAAAAATACTCTAGCATTAGCATCTTATTATTAAGTCGAATATGACTGGGTTGAGAACATATTTCAGGTGTGTCTATGATAGAGCCAGTTCTCACTGTCCTTCCTTTGTTCCATCTATTTAACTAAGCATTTTTGTGTCTTTGTAATTGGGACTGTTTAGGGAAAATTCCTTTGTTATTCTTGAATCACTCCTGCATTTGTTTGTTTTTATCTTTTTAACCTACTTAAGTAAAGGAAGTGATGAGAAAATGAGTCTTTTTCCTTTATTTAAGAATATGTTGAAACTCTGGCAAAGCAACCAGGTTTTTTTTCCCTCCTCTTGAGTGAAGATATGAACAAATAAAAATGAACAAATGACAAGGAATTGTAAAAATTAAAAAAAAAACAGCAAAGAATAGCTTTAAAAATATTTAAAAATAACATGTAAATAACTAGATAGTTTTAGAATGCACTAGAAATAAGAAAAAAAAATACCTGATGGAAACAAGGAATCTACTGAAAAGAAGTTTGGGACGGTCAGCCTGTCTCTTGTAATTTATGCTTCGTTGGCGTGGAGTGAGTCTAAGGAGTTATATAAGGCAATTTACAGTACATTTGACAGTTGATATCAGGTGTAATATGAAGGCAGATGAAGAGTCTGGATTACTTCTAAGTTTGAGGTTTAGGTCTCCTAGCTCTTAAATTACAAATGGGACAGAGACCCATTTAAGTGACCTTTGCTTTTGAGATTCTAAGCCTTGCTCTACAAGCCTTCATCTGCCACCTTAGGAAAGTCATTTCCCCTCTGTAAAGCTCAGTTTTCTTGTGTATGGGGGCAGGGAAGGTACTAGACATTTTATCTATCTTTGCTCTTCTACTACTTTTCCCTGGCAAATATTCTGATTGGTTGAATTATCCTAATGAATATGTCAAAAAATTCTATTTGTAAATATTTCAGTGCTCCTAACTTAAGGCATACATTTTGGAAGTAAATAATAGGAGTTTGAGAGTACTTTGGGTTAGACTTGGCTCTTAAGGGATATTCTGTCCTTCAAAATATCATATTATCAAATGTTCATTTATTTAAACATGTAGCTAGCATCTTTCACTGAACATCCATATGATAAGATGCAACTAGAAATATAGTATTTACAGTATAACATCATACTACAAGCCAAAGCTATGAATTATTGAGAATCTAGTATGTGCCAAATACTTAGGTATTTCACATACAGTTTAAGTTTATACAGTGTAACGTTATACTGACTTATAGGTAACCTGTTGAGATATTTAACGAAGATTGCACATGCTGGTAAATGACACAATTTACTAATTTCATTTCTAATTAATAAAAATTGCTTTCCAATATGAGTGAAAACATGAATTTGACTAACATGAAAGTGTCTACTCTCTTCTGTAAACTAAATTGATAAGACTATGGATTTTCCCCAATAACTTACACTGTCAGATTGAACAAGGCACTTCTATCCTCTGGATTTTGGTCATTCCCACTATAAATGTTCCATCTCTATAGTCTTAAAATAACAAACTACTAGAGCACAGCTCTGAGTTATATACCTTTTTTTCCCTCTTCATGCATATACAAGTCATAGTAAGATAATACTTTTGAAGTTGTGTGATGTGAACATTAGTCTTATTATTTTCTCCTCCTCTTTCTCCACCTCCTTCTTGTCCTCCTCTTCCATTCAGCTAGGGAGGCATTATTTGTATGGTGTCAAAGAAAAGATGACATAGAAGAAATGGAAAGAAAAATAGAATTAACCCTTAGTTTTTGAGTTTTGAAAGCCTTAATTTCAGGGGTCTGGGTAGGATTCATATGCTTCAAATCAGATTTGAGAGGTTGTAGTGTGGGAAGGGGACAAAAAATGCTTCTGTTTGGGAGACCTGAATAGAAGTCTTGGGTTGTGGGGGAAGAAAGCTGGTGTTAATGGTGAGTGGGAGCTCAGGAGGATGTGGGAAGAGAGCAGTCTACTTTGAGTGCTGCAGAGTAGCAGCATTAGCAGCTGAAGACCTCCAACTCTGACTGGTGCACACACTTAACATAGAGACTTTGCTGGCTAGGGCTTAGGAACTATGTGGGAGTAGAATCAGAGTCACAGCCTCTCACTCAGTTTTCACTGGAATGAGGAATGCACATTGCCTGGGCTGAGGGATTTTTTCCCCTTGTCTTCCCTGTTGGCATCTAACTGACAAGACTATAACCAGTAAGTTGCCTCTTTGGCTTTCCAGCAGAAGTGTTATTCATCACAACCTAACACTTTGCCCAATCCCCATCTGACTTGTTCCATATGGGGACACTCATTTTAATGTGTCAAATAGTTATACACACTCTAGATGGCAAGTTATGTCAAGGCAACTAGAAGGGCAGAACAGTGTGGAAAACAAAGTTCCTTCCCTTCCCAACCAAACACCCATATTTGTATATGGATGGGACTGAATGCAACCAATTCTTGGTCTCTTCCACAAAACCAGTTCAGTGATAAAACACATCTCGTAAAAAATAAGTCATGTGTGCTAAACTAGAATAAATTAAACAAGTAGGGAAAATTCTCATTATGGAATGAGATAAAATATTTCAAGCATATTTCTCCATAAAGAAATATAATTTGAGATGGTGAGAAAACTCCCAAGGTACTGTTGACTACCCTGGTAGTTACCTCCAAGACTGAATTTATTATTTATAACTGTCTTTTCTTTCTTTCTTTCTTTCTTTCTTTCTTTCTTTCTTTCTTTCTTTCTTTCTTTCTTTCTTCATTTTCTTTCCTTCTAGAGAGAGAGAGAGAGAGCATGCTAGAGAGCGTGTGCAAGCAGGGAGGGCAGAGGGAGAGAGATAATCTTAAGCAAGCTCCTTACACAGCATGGAGCCCTGACTTGGGGCTGATCTCAAAACCCTGACATTATGACCTGAGAGGAAAATAAGAGTTGACACTTAACTCACTGAGCCACTCAGGTGCCCTTATTGTTTATACTTTTAATTACACTACATGGGATCTCAAAATCCAGAAATTTATTAGTCCAGGGCTGATTCATTTCCACCCTTTCCCAGAACAATGTGTGGCAAAAGTTAAGGTTCATTAACTCTTCTCCCCAGTAGAATATGGGATCAGATGGAAATATGAGTCTGAGTCTCATTATTTAATCATGGACTTCAAGAGGGACACCACAGGTAGCTAGGTCTCACTGGTTTTGCCCAAGCACATTTATCTAACAGCTTTTGATTGTGTGTATGTGTGTTTTCAGAAAATATCCCATGGTACATTATTCACATTTTCTAATATCTTGATACCCCAGGTAAGCAAAAATACATGCAATTCCAAACACGAATCACAATCGGCACCAATAAGTATTCAGAGAACTTACTATAGGCATAAATTCTCCTTATTTAGTATGGAAAATCTGCTGGTGATGAGTGTATGTGGCACCTTGGAACAAGCAAGATGAGATCTTTGCAAAAGAGGAAATGCTGGGACAAGAGAAAAGTCTCTTTAACAACACTCTGGAATCAGGATGTTGGCAGCTAAAGAAATTTGATGTCAGCTCCTGGTACTATCTTGTCCATTCAATGCCTTCCCATTTCAGGCCAGGGTTCACAGTGGCTAGTTGAGGGCTATAGCTTCGATAGGAGCCCCAGGTGATTTTTATTTTCCAATCAAGAAATATTATCATTACCTTCTTATTTCAGCAACCTGTAAAAAGTAGTCCCTGACTTCATCCAAATTCCTATGTACTACTCCAATATTTATCAGACATTTATTGAATATCTATGATAACTGTCCTCCTGTGCAAGAATTGGGAGTTAGGACTGTGATATTTTGAGTTGAATAAGATGTAGTCTTGGCACTCAAATTACTCTGCACCTTTGGGGACCAGACTTAACTCCAGATAGGGAACCTGAATCATATGCTGCAGATTACCGAGCTCCAGTATTGATTTTGTGAACTTGATCATTTTCCTTTTAATATTGACAAATTTTATTTAAAAAATGTTTGTGATGACCTACTATGTATAAAACAGCATCTAAGTGCTAGAGATAGAGGCAAAATTAAGCACAGACTAGACCTTTAATGAGCTAACAGTTCAGTGGCTAAGGAAATCACTAATAATGTGCCATAGATTGGACATCATGCCTAAAGAGAAATGCTAAATATGTTTTGAATCCTAGTAGCATTATTGACATATTTATAAGTTTCTAAGACTATTGTGACTGGACAAAAATAAATCTACCTATTTCAGGGTATGTGATCGATGGTCTGTTTTAGAAAAATAAAAGATAAAAACAGTTTAACATGGCACAGAAGACCATGGGATCTTGAGGTCTGCCTTCTAGTCCTACCCTTCTGTGTGACCAAGGGAATTCTTCTCCCACTGTGGACCTAACTTAGTTCTAACTTAGTTTTCCTTGTTATAAAATTAAGAAGTTTGCCAGATTGGTCTGTAAAGTCTAGGTTGATCCAATGACAATTCTATAGAAATCACAAACTTGACTTCTTCAATTGCCCATCTGCAAGGTCAACTTAAAAAAAAAAAAAAAAGGCTAGCTTTGTCAGTCTAAAATGACAGGGCCAGCTGTATTAAGAGCTTGGTAAAATGAACTGAGAAATGGAACTTAGAAATCAGAGGGACTTCCCAGTGAGCTGGTGAAAATCCCTTCTTCTCCAGAGTCCATTTCCTAGCTTCCATTTCAGAGAGAAGAGTTTTAATGAAAAGAAGTTTCCTGAAATGAACCTGTTTGTGATGGCAAATATTTTCTTTAGGATCCAGGACATTCTAATCCCTTGACCTGAAGTTGTACTGAATGGAGGGATTAGGGTATTTGATGTGAAAGGTGAGATGTCCTGAGGTTCAAGTTGTAAAGTGATAGGACTGGTTTGGCTCCTTACTCATGAGACCTCTAGCAACTTCTATGCCAATGCAGGGGAGATTTTCTGCTTATTTTGTCTGTGATAAGAACTGGTCAATCACAACAGTACGTGCGACAAACAGAAGAAGGAGAAAACAAGGTAGCTATTTGTTTGCCAAATATTTTTCCCTGAACTACAATGGACTATTGCTGAAGGGATGGTGTAGATGCATATGATGCCATTGCTACCAGCTTTCCTGGAGGTAATCATAATCCTAAGAGATGAAGTGCCTTCACTCGGCTCACTATTGATTTTGAGTTAATTATGCTACTTTCTCTTACAAATGTGCACTATTGGGTTGAAAATTGAATTCCTGATATTTTTATTTCCTTAGAATAAAAAAAAAATATTCCATGGCTGTTTCAACTAGAACCAGTTTTGAGGATAATTATACATAGAATGAATAGAAGAGGGGTTATTTTCATGTATATTTGCACTGGAGATTATCCAATCACATATTTATATGAGACTTTGGTTGATGGTCAGTCTGGTGCATTATATTGATGGGTGAGACAGCTGACTATTAAGTCCTCAGACACACCAAGAAAATGCCTCCGGAGCATTAGTTCCCCCAGTAGAATTGGAATACATGATGAACTTTGCTCCTCCTACAGAGCAACAGTGAGAGACTATTCCTTGAATTATCAAAGGACTTGTATATTATCTTTTTTATTTACATTTTTTCTAGCCAATTTTTTTTTTCATGTGCCACACGAGACTTTGCACTATGCCAAGATTTTAGTCGCTAGAGGGAGATGTAATCACAAACTCTCTTTATCAAGTTGGAGTCCAGAGGACAGATGCAAAGGCAAACTAGCCAGGAAATGACATAGTCCTGTGTTCTGCCAGAAATCTCAGTGGTAAGAGAGCTCCAATGGGTATCTTATGTTAAGCTCACTCTCTGGTATTCTGATGGCTACTTACCAGAAAACAGCTCATCCATCCAAACCTGCAAGGACATCTCTACTGAAAAATTGGCAGTCTTAAGGGACCACGATTTCCATCTGTGTTTAAGTAAGCACCTGTTAGTATTAGATGTCATAGGTTGTTGAAAGACTGTGCTACTTAATAGGATCATGAAATATAAATATTTTAAAGAATATTAATGGATCCCCTAAATGCCTCTCTTTTTCCACAATGGGAGAGCCAGAATGTCAGAGGACGTAGCAAACTTATAGGTCATCTAGTCCCCTCCTATCTATTTGTACACAAGGAGGCTGAGTCTTAGAAGAAATTTGTCCAACAACATTACTTTGGTAGCTACCTACTGAACTAGAACCTACATCTCCTCACTCTTAATTTAGTATCACTTCACCACCTTCCTTTCCACATTTCTTGAGCACCTACTACTTTCTGGAGCAATTAGTGATGTGAAGATTGAGATCTTTCCCTGCTTAAAGAAGTCAATGGTTTTATGGAAGAGGCAGAAATATGAATGACAATTACTAGGAAGAGTAAGTAAGTTTCTACAGTGGGGGCCACGTAGAAGCTACATAAAAACAAGGGAGCTGGGGCACCTGGGTGGCTCAGTGGGTTTAAAGCCTCTGCCTTTGGCTCAGGTCATGATCCCAGGGTCCTGGGATCGAGCCCCACATCGGGCTCTCTGCTCTGCAGGGAGCCTGCTTCCACCTCTCTCTCTATCTGTCTGCCTCTCTGCTTACTTGTGATTTCTCTCTGTCAAATAAATAAATAAAATCTTAAAAAAAAAAAAGAAAATGTAAAACTAAAAAAGTATAAAACAGTATAAATATATAAATATTATATCATCTCATATAACAAAAGGGTACATATTTGTATAAAATAAAACTGGAAGTAAATAGGGTAAATGTTAATAACACTTGGTTTCTGAGGTCTAAAATCATGAGTAATCTTCACATTTCTGCTCTATTTTTAAAATAATGGCACTAAGTTTTAATTAACAATGAAATAAAAATATTTTTACTATACAAATTCAGATATGAAACTTGGAACTATAAAACTTTAGAAGAAAATGTAGAATATTTTAGTGATATTGGAATTAGGAAGAATGTCATAAACACGTCTCCAGGGGCACAAACCATAAAAGAAAAATATTAATTTTGACTTCATTAAAATTTAAAACTTCTTTATGATTGAACACTGTGAATTTAAGAGCAAGTTAAACACTGGAAGAAGATTCTTGTAACTCAAATGATAATGAATGATGATAATTGTGTTCAGAATTCATAAAGAACTCCTAAAACCAATGAGAAAATGTCAGATAACCCAGTAGAACTAGGGACAGATATTAAATAAAAGAATTTCAAAGAAAGGGAAATCTGAGAGGCCCCTAAATATAAGAATCAATCAGAGAAATGGTCATCAAAATCACAATGAATTACCATTCACACTCATCAGATTAGCAAATTAAAAACTTGAAAAATACCAAGATTGATGAGACTCTGATAGAAAGAATCTCCTATACAATTAGCAATAGGGTAAATTGCGAAAATCACTAAGGAGCACAACTGTGGACAGTTCAGGTAAGACTGAAAATGAGATATCCTATGACTGGGAAATCCATTTCTTTTCTTTTTCTTTTTTTTTTTTTTTAAGATTTTTATTTCTTTATTTGACAACAGAAATCACAAGTAGCAGAGAGGCAGGCAGAGAGAGAGATGGGGAAGCAGGCTCCCTGACAAGCAGAGAGCCTGATGCGGGGCTCGATTCCAGAACGCTGGGATCACCACCTAGCCGAAGACAGAGGCTTTAACCCACTGAGCCACCCAGGCACCCCATTTCTAAGTATACTTATTAGGTAAACTCTCACATATCTACATGAAGATATCTGTTCGAGAATAATCATTATGATAGAAAATGTAAAACTGGGGCGCCTGGGTGGCTCAGTGGGTTAAGCCGCTGCCTTCGGCTCAGGTCATGATCCCAGGTCCTGGGTTCGAGCCCCACATCGGGCTTTCTGCTCAGCAGGGAGCCTGCTTCCTCCTCTCTCTCTGCCTGCCTCTCTGCTTACTTGTGATTTCTCTCTGTCAAATAAATAAATAAAATCTTTAAAAAAAAAAAAAAGAAAATGTAAAACTAAAGTTGGGATAATTTAAATGTCCATCAATAGGAGAGTGAATATATAAACATCAAAATTAGAGGCAGTATTAAAATAAATAAATAAATAAATGAACTTAATCTTCATGTATTAATAAAGATAAATTTCAGAAACATAGTGTTGAGGTTAAAAAAAGTTATAATTGTGTACACACAACATAGTACCATTTAAAACTAAAAAAAATATATAAAGTATACTAAGCTCATAAAACAGATGGGAAAGATATATATTAATGCTAGGACAGACATGATCTTTGGGGAAGAAATAGGGGAATTGAGTTTAAGGGAGATGTAGGGCAAATTTGTAACATGAACTTTCTATTTCTTATTTTTTTATGTTTCTAAAACATGTTGTATTTCTTAAAAAATGATTATACCTTTTCTCCCAAAAATAATGTTTTTGTTTCTTTTGAATTCTGAGGTCAATATGGCAAAACATTTATAAACAATGTATAAATCTGGCTGATATTTAGATGCACATATGTTAATTATTATCTGTATTTTTGTGTATCTTAAATATTTCATGACACAAATTAAAACATTAGAAAATGAAGGTATATTGTACAATGACTTAAACTAACAAAGTGTAGAAAAAGTACTTCTCATGAATTTATCGGGATATTGAATACTGAGTGGATATTTGGTGACATTTCATAATTATTTTTTAACTCTAGATAGCTGTATATACTAAAATATTCACATATATGATGATGTCAGAGATTTTCTTCAAAATTATCTATGGAGGATAGAAATGTGTAGGGGTATAGATACAATAAGACTGGCTTTAAAATGATAATTTTTGAAGCTAGGAGATGCATACATAAGGGTTTATTATGCTTGTCTCTCCACTCTCCCAAAACAAAAAGTGGAAAAAATATATTGATTTAAAAAAAACTTGAAGGAGGAAAACAAACAAACGGTAGAATACAGTTTAAATTTCCCTTCATCATTCCATTTAACACTGTTGTCCCCATTCCCTGAAGTCCTGTATGCATTTGCACTGTGGAAATAAAAACGTATGTGTTTATACGTTATCACATTGAACACATTCTACAGCTTTCCTCCCCTCACCAATATTTGTTAGAAATCCACCAATGTCAGAATAATTCTCCCAACATCATTACTCAAAGGCTGCATTAAACTCAATACAAGATATACAACATTCTCTTATTGATTGATGTATGTTTTCAATCCAATTTAAAACTTAATTAAAAAAAAAGAAAATGAACATACTGCAGCTAACATACTTGTGTAAATGTTAGGGATGCATTTCTAGTGACTTTCATTTTTTAAAATTTTTGCCATTAATATTATTGATATATTTTTAGAGTTAAATGCACACCAAGGAAAGTAAAATACCAGAAAGTCTTCCAATGAAAATCATAAGTCCTCTGGCTTATCCTTTCACACTCTCCAGGACATTTACCCAATTATGGCTTTAGTTCATCTGCTGGTTGCCTCGAAAACCCAAAATGATGTGTTCATATCTCTATCATTTTTATTTGTAAGTGTTATATGACACCTTATCACTCTTTTAAAGATGAGGATTTAACATTACTACACTGTTTCCCATTTCTTCCCAATATTTAAACAGTTTCATTATTATTTTCAGTTCTTCTATTAATAATATTTGTCACTTTAAATATTAGGTATACTACTTAAGATCATATAATACTTGTGCTTCTGTTTCTTATTCTACCAACTTGAGACAGCACTGCACGGCCCCTCACTATGTAAAGTGTTGGTACCCTGTTGGTACCCCCATCCTGATTTTCACACCACTTTTCCCTTTCAACTCCAGTTTCTGTCAGCCATACCTCTTCATATGCATGTTCAAGGTTCACATTTGTATTATCTTCTGAAACCTATGATACTGAGTTTTGTACTTGGTATATAAGCTTTGACAGTACAAGTTGAATAGCACTAAGCAGATAGCATTAATATGGTTCTATAAATCTTATTCATTTCAGGACTAAATATGCTAGTGTTTTAGGGTTAATTTCCTTCTCTAAAAAGTCTAATAAAATTGTTTTGTGTTATTCGGCGGATAATGTTCCTAGAATCTGTGTGAACTGGATTCACTTTTCTTATATCCCATCAATCATTCAATATTATGCTCCATTTTAGTTCACTTATATTTGTACCATGACACCGTATAATTTCTTTTTTTATTAATATCCTTTTAATCTTGAAAATCAAGTAGCACGGCTTTACTGTTTCCCCACAGTTTTGGGCTCTTGATCACAGTCAGTTATAGGAAATTCCCTTTTTCTTCTTTTTTTTTCCGCTCTTGAAATTCTCTCTCCCAGGCTTTCTGACACTTCACTACAGTCAGAAAGAACTCTTGTCTCTATGTCTTCCTGAAAGGGCATCGTTGTGGGGTTTCCCTGTAATCCTGGATTGGAACGTTTCTTGGATTCCATGTTTTCTTCTTCATTATTTTGTGGTTTTCTAGAATACGTTATCAGTTGACTTTTTCAGCTAAGGTATATGGGAGACAAATTTGGGGGTTGACATATCTGAAAATGTCTTTATTTTGTGGCAATACTGGACTAAGGGAGCATAGTATTGAGTGTTTAAAAATGTCTTATGTACAGTAGGTCTTTAAAGATATTGAATGAAAAAAAATGAATTCATTTATTCAATAAGCATGTAATGCATGCCTACTATGTGCTAAGCATAGCTTAATTTGAATAAAGTACATGAGAGTCAGAGAGGGGAGGTGATTTATCCAAGGTAAATGGATGACAAATGGGTCAAAATTGCCAGAAGTCCAAACTCAGTAAACTTATGTTTTGAAACTGTCTCTGTCACTTACTGTCTACACCTCAGACCTGTCTTCTACTGAATGGGGCTTATAATATTCAGTTCACAGATAAAACAATATGTCCTAAAGCATTGTAGAAATAAGAAAATGCAAATCAAGGATGACATTTTAATATACGTATTGAATATAAAGTAAATCCAATCTCCCCTGTTTATTCTCTTTAAACACTTTTTTCATAAAAACATTGGTAAACACCTTTAGAACATATTTTAAAGTATTTTAAACAAACTGGAAGTCAATTTTTGAGTTTTTTAACACTGTCTAGAATAGCGAGTCTAAAAAATTCCAATTTTATATTTTAAGAAAAGTGTTGACAAATAATGACTTCATTTCATGGTAAAAGCAGGTTCTGTTATTTTAGTTGTTATCAGATCTGTCACACATGTGCTTCCTAGCTGCTTCTCTTTACATCTTTGAGCAAACTTTACATTGCTCCATGACCCCAAAATGTGCTGTCCTCTCACAGAGAGTTGGGAAGCCAAGTGATCAATAGCTCAGAATGTGCAACGTTGAGAAATTTTCATTCACTTCTTCTAGAGAACTCTGTATTGCTACATGGCTCATTCCTGACCCACCTTGTTACCTTCCTTCACTTAAGACATTCACCCTTTATAAGGCATGTCTCTCTCTTGCACATTGATTAGGGGCCCGGAACACGATACAGTAACACTGTACCAAAATTATTTGTATGTCAAGGGCCTAGATAAACATCTTTGTAATGCTTCATAGTGCAGTTTAGCAAACCGTATCTCAATGAGTTCTCAAAAATTCTCAATTTCTGATTCTGATAAGTGGACATTGCTAGCATTTCATAGTAGAAGCTAATGCCAACATCTTGTAGGCTTTAAGTCATAAAACCAGGATTTTAACTCGAGTTTTGAGGGCAATTCCAGTATCTGTGTATCTGGTACAAGTGATTCCCAAGAGATTTGCTGTGGGTGAAGCAGAGATTATGTCACAAAGATCCTGCACTCAAGATGTTTGCAGACTGTAGGTGATAAGATCTTTTTTTTTTTTTTTAAAGATTCATTTATTTGCTTACTTACTTGAGAGAGAGGGAGGGAGAGAGAGAAAGAGAGAGAGAGCACAAGTGGTGGGGAAGGGCAGACGGACAAGTAGATTCCCCACTGAACAGGGAGCTTGACACTGGACTCGATCCCAGGACCCCTGGATCATGACCTGAGCCCAGGGAAGACCTTAACCGATTGAGCCATCCAGGTACCCAGGTGATAAGATCTTTACCTAAATCAAGCTCACATAAAGTAGAAATTAAAAGCTCTAGGAAGAAAGTATAATAAAAAAAAATATGAAAAGCAATCAAAAGAGGGGGGAAATATCAGGGAGGTCAGGAGAGACTCCATGTAGCAGAAAATGTTTGATTTGTACATTAAAGGCAAGATTGATTACTTTTCTTTATTTTCCTTTTCTTTTCTTTTCTGTATGTGTGTGTGTGTGTGTATTTTGTCCCATTTTTTTCACATTTTATTTCATTTTTAATTGAAATGTTATACATACAAAGGCTCTATATTGTATTTATATAGTTTAAAGAGTAATAATACAATTATGATTCATATATCAATTACATTTTTAACACCTTTGAAATTCTCCCAGTGCTCTTCATCTCTTAAATAATTTTGTTCCCTACTCTCAGAAGTAACCACTCTGCCGAATGTTGTCCTTTGTTCTCTTGCTCCTTGTAGTTTCCACAGACATATGTGGTCCTAATTATATATTGTTTCATTTTGACTCTTTTGATCTTTTTCTAATGAAACCATATTATATATGGTCTTCAGGGCTTCTTTTCTATTCCACATTGTGTGTTTGATATTCACCAATAGTGAACCACACAGCTGTAGTTCACGCACATGTATGTTTGGGCTGTTTCTGGTTTGTTCACTTCTATTCCTTACAGTGCTGCTACACACATGTTTATGTGGGACTGCTAGTTACACACACACCATACGTGCATATATTCAAGAACTTCGTCGAGGTATGGAAATGCTGGGTCCTGAAATAAGAAATCACATCTTTAATTGTAACAACAGCTCAAACTGCTTTTCCCAAATGCATGTGCCAGTTCATTCTCCTGCCAGCAGTGTGACAATTTCCATGATTTCATATCTCTGAAAGCAGAAGTGATTTCATTCATTTATGTGTCCTGATCCCACAACACACTAGCCACATGGAGAGCACTGGTAAGTCAGATGGATGAATAAGGAGATTGGATGCTGATGCAAAGCTAGGGGAAAAGAAGGCAGTTTCTTTTAGGGACTTACAGAACATACGTATTTTTTTCTTCCTGTGGGAGGGAACGAATGACCTTATTGATAAAGAATGCATTTGTAGGCAAAATTACATTTTTTTGCACCTAACATAATAAGTGCTGAGTCAATTTACAGCTGACTCTTTCTTTCCTCCTGGCTTGGACAACTCTCTCTTTTATCATTTTCAGTACATAAGGAATGCATGTTTATGAGAGATGAATAAGAAATTACAGTCAAGGAAAATTTTTAAAAATTATCATCTGAAATTGCACCATTATGAAATAACCATTATTTCCATTGTATGGATGTCCCATAATCTATTTAATGGTTACTGAGGTCATTTTGATGTTAGTGACTTAAAGCTTGGAGGAAGTAGCTTTTTTAGGGTGTGCTTATTCATATAAAATGCATTCGGAATGGTACAACTTCTGGGTTTTAAAAGAAATCAGACATTCAAGGCAGCAGCATGGACTTTCCCAACACCAAAGCCGGGAGAGAAATTATGCTTACATAATTCAGTCATTTTCCATGAGAGGAAACAATAGAATCAAGAATATTAATCCTGACTCTGAAGATTGTACTCCCTTGCTCTGAAACTTTGGTTTGCTCCTGAGGAGTTACAAGGCTGAAGTCCTTGGTTGGGAGTGCAAGGACTTCTTAGTCCAGTGCTCTTCCCAGTATACCAGATTCAGAGTCAATAAAAAATGTTTACCACCCACTACGTGCCACGCTCTGTCGGAGACTTTTTTATGTCAGCCTAATGACAGCACTGGCATAGCTCTTTTTTGCTAACACCAAACACCCCCTGCTTTTGCAAGTAAGGAAACTGAGGCTGACCATTCAGCGATTTTTGGCCCGGGTCTCAGAACAAATGCCTTTTATGAGCCAAATGCCTTAGACCCCTAGGACACCACACTGACATAATTCTATTCTAGGGAGTATCAATCACATAACACATTCTACTTTCATTGAACCAAGGGCAAATGACACTTAGATTTTCCACCTGGCATTATTCTTACCCATTAGGCCTGTCTGCCTTTCAGTTACTTATGGATGGCTTTGATTTCTTCCCTTCAGCTTGTCTATTGCCTGACATGCGCCTGTGACACATGAGACGTAGATGGATGGGGCAGAGGTGGGCAGTCAGTGTGGGGAGGGGGGACGAATGAAAAATAGATGACTGGGCACTGTTTTTGCTCTGATATTATTGTCTAGTTAAGATCCAAGATGCTGTCCCTCTCTTGTTGCTGTGTACTCTTTGCTTTGTAACTCAGAAGTGTTTATCATGACAAGCTGTGAGCAGATGGACTGGAGAGAGGAGAGAAATTTGACCCAAGAAGATGTCACTTACACAGCTGAGGCTAGTATTTCACCAGATGCCCGAGCATTTAACCCATTAAGAGCTTTATGAAGATCTGTAATGACGCCTTCCCTTGCTGAAATATTAATTGCCTTTCTTCTACTGTTTATTTAAGGATAGTAAGTTATTTGCCTGTGATAAAGCACATTTTTTATTTCAAGGCATTTTTATTTAGTGTCCTTTTTGATGCATTCATCAATCCAGGGAGATACTCCTGGTTTACAGATGAGGCAACTGCGACCCACCATTTTCAAAGTCGCGTGGAAAGACAGAGGAAAGGCTAGAACCACTAGAGGAGTGGGAAGTGGGGAGAAACTTCAGCAATGACCTTGTCCAAACCCCACACTCAACAGATGGGAGACTGAGTCTGAAGGGTGAGGGATTTGCTGAGGTCTCCGCAGTGGGTCGTGAGTGCCTATTGAACTGGAACCCAGGTCCCCTTCTTGAAGCCTCAGTGTTTTCTCTACCCATCTTTCAGTTCCTGCTCATGCACTGTCCCAACATGCCTGCCTCACTAGCTGGCAAAGGAGCAATCCAGTGTGCTGGCTGAAGATGAAGGGGGAAAGGGACTGCCATGTTCTACCCAGTCATCCTGTACAATTGTGTCAAGCTTCAAAAGCCCTTCTGGCTCTTAATAAGTAAATGGGTTACCTGAAAAGATTGAAATCAAACATTCCTAGTAATTTTAAGAATTGCTTAACTTTCTGGGTTAAAGAAAAATTCATTTCTTTGATATAATCACTCTCCTAACATTGAAGAGAATTGGAAGAAAGAAAAAAAAAATCTTATTTTCAATTCTCCCTAAGGGAAAATAGAGAATTGAGAAAACCAGTGTGGAGTGAAGAGAAGAAAAATGGATCAGTAGTCAAATAACTAGGATCTGAATTTCAGATATGTGTTCCTCTGAACATGACTTTGATTTTCTGAACCTGAATTTTTCTTATGGAAAATGAGAATCAGTAACAATCTTATCTGCTCCCTGGGACTATGGCGAGAATCTGTGGCTAATCACTGTGACTGCTTTATGCAAATTTACATTATACTATACTAATATAAAATAGTATTAAAAATAGCATTAATGGGTATCTCCTTTGGTATGGCGAGAGAGGCGAGAGAGCTTAGCAGCTCAGAGAACAGACTGGGGAGTCGTACTGTCTGGGCTTGAATTGTGGTTTTATCACTTACTCTCTGTGTGACCTTGGGCAAGCTACTTAAGCTCATCAGCAAAATATGGGTAATAAATGAATATTCCTTGCTGGTTTGTTATGAGGATTAAATGAATTAATGGCTGTGCTTCTTAAATCAATGCCTTTTGCATACTAAGTGCTATATAAGTGGTTGTTAAATAAATAAAGTTTTAAAAGACATTGGTTATTTCCAGGTCAATAGATGCTCAGGGCAATAGAGGTGTTTTCTTGAGACTCTAGTTTAGCTGTGTTCCTATCACAGTTTCTAGCCACAGACCTTTACTTATATAAGTAAAATGTCACCTTCAGGGACATTAAGTGGATTCATACCCAAACTCCCTGGAAAGCTTCAAGCAGATAACCCTTCTTTTCATTCTCTGGAGAGGTCAGGGTGATTGTGTTCCCAGATGTGTGGTGATGAGATGGTCTTGACAGGGTCTGCTAGATCTCAATATAGTTCCACGCCACTGTGAACACTGCCTAATGATCTCAACAGAGCTGTCCAGAATTTTCAAGAGAAAGGAGGGCATGCCCTGGGCCACCTGAGTATCCTTCAGTTTGGGATCCATGACCCACCCTATGGACCAAGGCAGACAACATCTGTTCTGGGGTGAAACCTTATGTTGCCATCCATTCTTGATGGTTCTAGCCATGCTTATGCCTTCCAGCACTACTGGTCTCCTGACATTGGCCTAAGAATTTACTATGTATTAAATCATTTTTAACTCTTATAAAATTTTTAACACAGATGAGGAAACTGAGGCACAAAGTGTGAGTTAGGTAACTTGTTTAAGGCTATATATCAATAATAGAAATCTAGGCTTTGAACCTAGAGAATCTGACCAGTATGTGGGGGGGGGTTGGCTTAGATTAATTTTCCCCCCAATCCATTCACTGGAAGTTAGCCATATGGCTCTATCTAACACAAAAGGGGCTGGGCAGTCACGTCCCAGAAACAACCGTACCCAATGGAAAAGGAATATGAATATTAGGTGCAAGGTTAAGTTTCTCTTTAAAAATACACATTTATTAGAAAATTATTTAGGATAATTTTCCCAAAATGTTAAGAACTATGAATGAATATTTTATACATAATTGTAATTTACTTTCCAAGGAGTTTAAGCAATAATTGATAAGAGTGCCCATTGCCCTGCACACTGGATGGCATTACGTATTACCATTCAAATGGTTTTAAGTTTGGTAGTGGAAAATCGTATCTCATGATTTTTAATTTGCCTTTTTTGAGTACCTGTGAGATGAACACATTTCCGTCTTTATGAGCTAACTTTGCTTCCTCTTTAAAGTTTATTTTCCTCTGTATTTATTTTAGAATTTCATTATTTTTCACATTAATTTTCATAATTCTTTATCAGCAAGTATATGTTTTTATCCAATTTTCAGAATCTGATTTTGACAGATTATCTTTTTTTGCTGCTGTCAGTTTTTCATTTTAACCATGTGAAAATGGTCGATCAAAAAAAGATCTGAGGGAGTGCCTGGGTGGCTCAGTGGGTTAAGCCTCTGCCTTCGGCTCAGGTCATGATCCCAGGGTACTGGATCGAGCCCCGCATCAGGCTCTCTGCTTGGCAGGGAGCCTGCTTCCCCCTCTCTCTCTGCCTGCCTCTTTGCCTACTTATGATCTCTATCTGTCAAATAAATAAATAAATATATCTTAAAAAAAAAAGATCTGTAATTGTCTATCAGCTATCATCTATCGCCATCTATATTCATGAAAGCACATATTTTATCACTGATAATTTTGGAACATGCTCTCCTGTCCATATACTTGACCATGATTACTTTTTTTACAATTTTTTTAAATGGTTTGAGTCTAGAAGTAAAGAATGTACAGGATGAGATAAGGTTCTAAGTTATTTTTAATCCAAATTGTAACCATTAATCCCTACTCTCTATATTGATTGGTACTGTCTCTACTTTTGATTTTTAGTGCCCCTCTCTCTGTCTATAAAGGGTTCTACTGCTGGGTAACATATTATTTTTACTGAACTACGTATTTTTTTTTTAAGATTTTATTTATTTATTTGAGAGAGACAGAGAGCTTGAGAGGGGAGAAGGTCAGAGGGAGAAGCAGACTCTCCATGGAGCTGGGAGCCCAATGTGGGACTCGATTCTGGGACTCCAGGATCATGAACTGAGCCGAAGGCAGTCACTTAACCCACTGAGCCACTCAGGCGCCCTGAACTACGCGTTCTTATGCTGATATCATATTGTGGCTTTATAATGTATTCTAATAATTGGTAGGGATTTTTCCTCTCTCATTGGTTTAATTATTCATAGTTTTAAAAACTATTTCTGATTTTTTTTTCTTCTAAACAAGCTTAAGGAAAAAATTTGCCCAAATAAGATATGGGGTTTGGTTTACCATAAGTAATAAACAAACCTATGCAATATAAATAGAAGTAGAAGTAAGCTCTAGTTAGAGAGAAAATAAGTAGAAGTAAGCTCTAGTTAGAGAGACTCAAAGAGTAAAGTATCATTTGCAACTTTAAGAATTACCAGGAGTTTCCCAGGCAGAATAGGACACAGTTTTGTTTGTTTTTTTTTTTTTTTTAAATATTTTATTTATTTATTTGACAGAGAGAAATCACAAGTAGGCAGAGAGGCAGGCAGAGAGAGAGGAGGAAGCAGGCTCCCCGCTGAGCAGAAAGCCCAATGTGGGGCTCGAACCCAGGACCTGGGATCATGACCTGAGCCGAAGGCAGCGGCTTAACCCACTGAGCCACCCAGGCGCCCCTAGGACACAGTTTTAATGAAAGTCTTTAACATAGCATGTAAGTCTCCAGAACAGTAAGGTATCAAAAACAATGATAAAATGCAATTAATTAGGCAGCGTTCTTAGATATATAGCCAACTTTGATGCAAGAATTAAAATGCTTTATGATGTCTCCAATAATAATTTACAATAATAATAAAAATAATAATTTTTTTAAAAGAGAAATTGTATTATATTAAGCAAATCTAAAATAATAGCACATAGAGAGATGCCTGGGTGGCTTAATCAGTTAAGCACCTGCCTTCGGCTCAGGTCATGATCTTGGGATCCTAGGATTGAGCCCCATTGCTGGGGTCCCAGCTCAGGGGGCGTCTGTTTCTATCCCCATTCCCCCTACTCAGGCCGCGGGTAGGGTCTCTCAAATAAATAAATGAAATCTTTTCTAAAAAATAGCATAAAACTCTTACATAATTCAATATTAGGTAAAGGAGAAAGAAGCGATTTATAAAAAATGAAATCCTACATAACAATATTTGTGATGTAACCCAAGGTACTCAGTCACACCGCCAGCTCTGTGTGTATGGGTGTGGGAGCATGGGTGTGGGTGTATATGTGTGAAAGTCTTTACTTCCAAGTCCTTAAAACAAGATTCCTTTTTTCCCTTTTGTGACAGAATACTTTCATAACTCCTAAGTGAATTTATTTTTCTATTTGCCAGTCCTTAAGACAAAGAGAAACTTCTGTGGTTAAGAGAAACAAGGTAGTTAATATGTGGGCAAAAAAAAAAAAAAAAAAAAAGTATGATTTGAATTTAGTAGTTGCAAACATCAGTAATTGGTTGGTTGATTTATGGAGTCAATATATATGAGTAAGAATGAAGAAAATATATGAATGGATGAGAATAAAAATATCAAACAACTTTGGGGGAAGATTTCTCAGAAACATTTTTCTATATTTTAAAGTGTGTATATACACATTGAGCTTCAAAGTGGAGCAAAGACAGTATAAAACCCATGTGAAGTACCCTGAATAGATGAGTTCAAAAGTTATAACATTCTGCTTCCCCACCTCCCACCCCAACACTCAGTATTCTCACCTGAGAGGCCACTAACTGGATGATTTTTTTATTTTATTTTATTTACTTATTTGACAGAGAGAGAGAGAGCACAAGTAGGCAGAGCAGCAGGCAGAGGGAGAAGGGAGAAACAGGCTTCTTGGTGAGCAAGGAGGCCAATGCGGGACTCGATCCCAGGACCCTGGGATCATGACCTGAGCCAAAGGCAGACTGCTTAACCCACTGAGCCACCCAGGTATTCCTGGATGAATTTTTTAAAGCAAAATTCCTATGGGATATTTCCAAAATATTCCATTTAATTTTCAGAGAGAAACAGAACAAACTCTTTTGTTTACACTTGTATTTCATTAGTTACCTATTATTTAAATTACACTGAAAAGAAGAGAATCATCAACACATTGAGGAGCAAACATATCTAATTGCTAACCCCACTGGAGGGAGCTGCTCCATGCTGGTGCCCTAGGAGAGGGTCTCTAAGTGCCAGCAGCAGCCTCCCCTGGGAACTAGTTAGAGACGCAGATCTACCAAGTCAGGAATTCTGAGGAGACACTCAGGAGTCTCTGTTTAGTTTGCATTTGTATATTTCTACATGCTTATATTTTTTTATTTTAACATTATCTTTTTGTCGCCTGCCTTTTAAAACTGATTAAGCTCATCCTTGCATCTTTGTATATAGTTAATTATGAATCCCTATGTGTAACGGATGCATGCTAACGTTTGAGAACCAACTGTCCTAGAGTAACCCAGCAGCTGAGAAATCTCAGTGTGTAGCAGACAGGACTGTCTGTGGTCCTGAGGGGAGGTCCTGCTTAACCTTCCAGACCTCTCAATCCCCCTGAGAGCTGGCAGACCCCCCCCCCCACCTTTACAGACTGACACCAGAGGCCTCAATGTTGTGCATGTGTTTGCAGAATTCTCCATGTTTGGCAAACGATCACAGAGTATTAGTTCCTATGCTTATCACGAGATGTTTCTCCAGGCCTCCAGGCAAGAGAAAAAGCTTCCTGCCAGGGGTTACTGTCTGCAGAAGGTCTGGGGATGTTTGCAAGGGAACAGTTCTCGCCTTTTGGTCTCCTCTTCACACGGTCCTACCACCACAGAAGAAGCAAAGGCATCAGGCTCCTTCCCTACTCTTCTACTCATTTTTTTTCTTTTCAGGTTAATCAAGGTTTGCTAGTCTGAAATAGAGATTGCCCCTCCTCCCTGCGGCTAGAGAAGACAAAGGACACCGACATGCAGAGGAAAGAGAGCCGATACTCTGTTCACTAGGTCAAGGTGAAGGGCAGTGCCCTGAGGCCGGATGCCCACCTTACTTTGTACTTGTTTCCTGGCTGGGATGGCTCGGTTCAAGGTGGCAGGTAACATGACTACGCACTAGAATCTCTTGAGGAGCTTTTAAGACATACTAATGCCCTGGTCCACTAGATCAGCATCTCCAAGTTGAGACCCCATCAAGGGTCTTTCTGAAAGCTTCCCCAAGTGCTTGCAATGGGTGGCTTGGGCTGAGAACCTTATTAAAGGAGCACAGCTATCAGATTTTATGAGAGGTCTTGCGTCTCCAATTCATGGATTAGCAAACTGAGACCTGGTGAGGTTCCGTTGGCTCAGGCCACTAGCAAGTGGCAAGTTTGCAATTCAAAGTCCCTCTGACTAAAATGCCCTGTTTCTTGCAATTCACAGAAAAGCTTACTGATTTGTGCAATCACAGTCCTGTGAATTAAGACGGGTACAGGGATTGACTGTCAGAAAGTGCTGCATGAGCACTGAGAAAGGAGCAGTTAGCGATAAATATCAAGTCCAAAGGGAAGGTGGCACGCGCAGAGGAGAATTTATTCAACGCAACGTTTCTAGTGCATCCTGGGCTTTAACTCCAAAGTCTCAAAGGAAATGGGAAAGTATTGCCCATGGGCTAATAATGTTCCTTAATGGCCAGGAAAATTGAGTCACTTTTAACCTGGGGCCAACTAGCAAGTGCTTGTTTGTGATCTGATTTCATTATTTCCGGAGAGGACTCTCTTAGCAAAGTATTGCCCTGGATTTCATGAATTTGTGATTTTTTGCAGAACTAAAACTCAGTGTTCCACCTCAGGAGGATTTTCTTGTAGCTTTCCTTGTCCTCTTTTCTTAATGGAAATTCTGGTTCCTGAGACAACTTATTATTGAAATAATTATACCCTCTGCCTTTGTAATCAGGGCCTGGTTTTCCAAAAATCTCCCCTCCCCGGAAAAAAAAAAAAAAGTAAAAAACATTTTCACACTCTCAAAAGTAAAGATTCTCTCTGTTTCTCTCAAAAAAAGTTGGTTCTGAACTTGGAGTATTACACTGGAATTTCTCCAGAAGTCTATAAATCTTTTGAAGGTATGGGTTTGTTGTCAAAAGGCTGGTGTTTCTTTCCTGAATGAGGTGAGGACAAGGTATGCAAGAATGAGCATTCTCAGTTCAATTTGCTCAGTGGACAAGGAATCACCTCTTTCTCCTGATTAGCACCCTTTGATGACTTCCTATTGCCCCCAGGCATCCTTAGGATTAAAGGTTTCTGCTTTGTCCTCTGTCTGCCTCTGCAGCCTAACCTTTTGGCACATTCCTTTCCCTCTCAAACTCCATTTCACTTACTGAAATCTGTACATCTCCTTGTCTTCATGTAAGTTTCTCTGCCTTTTGCCTGAATGACTTTCACCTTCACATCTGCATGATTGATTGCACTCTTTCCTACAAAATCCAATTCAGTCATTATCTCTTCCTGGAATTCTTTCCTGCCTTTTCTAATTCTCTTTTAATCCTTACCTTCCCCCATGCCCAAAAAACAAACAAACAAACAAAACACATCTATTTGACTTAGGACCCCTTCTCTGTGCCTTCATAAGACCCTTACTACTATTATTATTTTTTTAAAAGATTTTATTTATTTGACAGAGAGAGGCACAGAGAGAGAGGGAACACAAGCAGGAGTTGGGGAGGGAGAACAGACTTCCCGCCGAGCAGGGAACCCTATGTGGGGCTTGATCCCAGAACCCTGGGATCACTACCTGAGGCAAAGACAGACACTTAAACGACTGAGCCTCCCAGGTGTCCCGACCCTTACTACTATTATTATTACTATTTTTTTTTAAAGATTTTATTTATTTGACAGACAGAGATCACAAGTAGACAGAGAGGCAGGCAGAGAGAGAGAGGGAAGCAGGCTCCCTGCTGAGCAGAGAGCCCGATGTGGGACTCGATCCCAGGACCCTGAGATCATGACCTGAGCCGAAGGCAGCGGCTTAACCCACTGAGCCACCCAGGCGCCCTTTATTATTACTATTTAACTTTTCTTTTTGTCTCAATCATTGTAAAGAGTGAGAGATGGCACTTTCTTTGTTTACCATTTCTTCCAGGTAGCATCTTGTCTGACACTAGCTCTAGACTTACAAAGACTAACATTGTGGAAGTATTAAGCCCATATTCCCAAAGTGTTTCACTGGCAATGATCAAAGAGCTAGACCATTTTTACTTCCACTCCTTGGTTCCTATACCCTAGTATTTTACCTACTGGTGACAGTTCTGTATAATGGTCATTCATTTAGGTACACACTGCTTCCTCAAGGATGCCATTCCAATCTCACAGATACCATTTCTAACCTGGTACATTAGCTCTGACTTCAAAAAAACCACTTTACGACTCTTCTATGCTAGCAGTGTTTAGGTCATGCAGTATGTCAGAAGACCACAGATTATGTGACCATTACTGCTTTTCATTTGCTGCAGATTTGGATTCTTGGTTCTTTAATAGTTTGATGCTATCTGGGATCCTGCATCTGTGCATCAAATGCTCTATTTAGTCCTTGGTTAGTGATGTGGCCTACAGGAAAGAAAAACATACCTAAAAAATGTGTCAGTTCCAACCAATATCAATTTTTGCCTTTTCCAAGATGGAAGGGGTATAATGGAATCAAGTTATCACCAAGCGATGATTTGGTCTTCTCAAGGAGATGCAGTTATATTTGGGTTTAGCTTTGGTCTTTTTTTCTACGATGTTAGGTACTAGACAGTGACAGTAGTTAGATCAGTCTTGGTGAGGGAGAGACCATGGTATTGGGTTTATCCATTGCCTTCAAGATTACTTCCACAGTTTTTTTTTTGTTGTTGTTCCTTTTCCCCCCAGAATCCTTTTATGCCACTGGGCAGAATTGGGAGGGTACAATGAATGACAGTGACCTACATCAACTGGCCAGGTAATTTTATCTACTTGGTTGTTTACTGACTCTTTTGTTATAGGTGCTCCCTGGAATTAACATACAATACAGAATTCTTTACACTTCTTGCCCTTTCCCCTATGCCTATCTATAAGCTTCTTCTCTAGACCTCCTCGATCTTCTATTCTGTCTCCTTCTAGGCCTTTGCCCAACCAGACAAACTTTTGCCACTGACCATGAATCTCTGTTTGTTCTTACTTCAGACCACTTTCTAGCCCTAAGATTTGTCCTTTAGAAAGACTTTTCCGGGCATCTGGGTGGCTCAGTGGGTTAAGTCTCTGCCTTCGACTCAGGTCATGATCTCAGGGTCCTGGAATCGAGTCCTGAATCGGGCTCTCTGCTTGGCGGGGAGCCTGCTTCCTCCTCTCTCTCTCTCTGCCTGCCTCTCTGCCTCTTTGTGATCTCTCTCTTGCAAATAAATAAATAAAATCTTAAAAAAAAAAAAAAGAAAAGAAAAGAAAAACTTTTCCTTACAACTGTCTTTCAGGGCTACTCCTGATTGGAGCTTTAGTGCAGTTGCTTTCCATTTTCAGCTTGTATCCACATATGGAGCCAACCTATCCATAACCTAAGCTCAGCTTTTTCTCTTTTCCATCAAATGGTCATATAAGACTCCTGTGCAACCAGAGGTAAGAGTGGAGAGAAAAGTATTAGTGCAAGAGTGGTAAACGGCATGGACCTCTGAGATACTTGCCAATGCACCTTATTCATGTCCTCTAGCCCTGCTTGTGTCTAGTCACAAGTACAAAATCTCTATGTGACGATGGGTCATTACTGAATCTAGCAGGCCATATGATTTGGTGAGTCTGATGGAACCTTGTTCATCATGGGTAGCTCTGGCTGTATAATCACATGATGCTGTGTGCTCAGGCATCCCATCTTTGCCAGGCTCTAGAAGTATTAGAAGAGTGAGGTTTGGAAAGATAAGTTGTGGAGTTACAAAAAGACAATAAGAATTACTAAAACAGTAGCATAAACGTCAAGGGTATGGTGAAAGAAAAATGTTAAGGTCCTAGACTATTCAGGAAGAAGGTAAGGTAAGGGTATTAATTAAATGTAGACTTTGATATGTTAATTGTGTTATACATATTTCAAAAGAACAGAAAAATAATACATTACCCCTAGACAAGTAAATGGTGAAGATAAATTAACAAAATTCCAAACGAAAATAAAGAATGAGAGGCAAAGAATTTAGAAGAGTAAACAGAAGTTTACAAATAGAAAGGATGAAGGAAGATATTAAAGTGGATTAGTAAAAATATTAAAATGTAACTGGGTGAAATTATGAAATTACAAACAAAGGTTGTCATACTAGACAACTAACTAATATTATTTGAAAGCTATGCATATAACATAATAATATAGATGGGTTAAAACTAAAAGAATGGAAAAAGATATACTGTAAAATTACCAAATGAAAGACAATGATACTAATATCAGACAATGTATAAGGCAAAAATGATTATTAGAGCAAATGGAGTCACCTTATAATGATAAGCCTTTTATTCACTAGGAAGTTATAATTTGTTATTCATATGCAGCTAATAACACAGTTTCAAAATATGTAAAGCAAAAATTCAACAGAATTGCAAGAGAAATAAAAAAAGTTACACAATGACAATAGGAGATTTTAACATATTTCTTTGTGTAATTGGTAGATCAAGCAGATCAAAACTCAGTAAGGATAGAGTATAGCTAACCAATATTATTACAAACTAGACCTAAGGTACATATAGAATATTGCATTCCAATAACTGCTCAATACTCACTCTTTCTGACTACATATAGATATATCTCTTTATTTTATTTTTTTTTAAAGATTTATTTATTTATTTATTTGACAGAGAGAGAGAGAGAGAGATCATAAGCAGGCAGAGGCAGGCAGAGAGAGAGGGGGACGCAGACTCCCCGCTGGGCAGAGAGCCCGACATGGGGCTCGATCCCAGGACCCTGAGATCATGACCTGAGCCGAAGGCAGTGGCTTAACCCGCTGAGCCACCCAGGCTCCCCGATATATCTCTTTATGAAAGTTGATCTGAATTTTGGTAGCAGGTTTTAACAATTGTTGAAGGATTAAATACATGATATATGAACACAACATAATTAATCTAGGAATAATTACCTTAAAAGATAACTAGAAAATACCTACTAATACTATAAAATAATATGATAAACCTAAGAATAAAGGTAGCAAAAGACATACAAAATCTCTATGAAGAAAATTTCAAAAATTGTTGAGAGACATGAAAGAAGACCTCCACAAAAGGAATAATACACCATACCCTTGGATTAAAACACTCAATATTATAGAGAGTGAATTCTCTAAAACTGATCTGGAGCTTTAATGGGATATAGACAAAATTACAAGTTTACACATATAGAGCTTAAAAAGCAATTTCTAAAATTTATATAGAAGTAGAAGAGACAAGAATACCTATGACACTCTTAAAAAACAAAGAATAAAGTGGGTGAACTTGTTGTACCAGATATTAAAGTCTTAATATCAGAAAAATTAAATCAGAAAGCTATAGTAATTAACACAGTGTGATAGTGGTACCTGGTTAGACAAGTAGACCAATGGAACCAACGTGTTGGGAATTCCCACAAAGGAACTAGGAAAAGATTGATTGTTCTACAGCCCTGGTAACAAATTGTCATCTGAGCCAGTTTTAAGTTTGCTCAAATAATCAACAGTAACTGGCTGCAGCAAACACAATTTTGCAAACCAATCAATCGGTATCTTCCCTCTTTTCTGAAAGTCAGCTAATCCATGCTAGACTCATTTCAATAAACACAGTTCTAATTCTGAGTGCCAATCAATGAATAACTGTTTTATCTGAATTAACCACATTTCCAGATAATATCATTCAAATTTCTCAAAATGTGTGCTTTCTAAAACCTTACAGAAGATCACCTATTCTTTTCAGAGACAGGTCTTGATGAGCAGACTTCTCCCTTATTCTAGTAAACAATAAATAACAGCATTGTCTATTTATTTTATGGTAAGTGGTGATCTCACCATCCTTTAATAAACTGTGAGGAATTAAGAAACAGATCTTCACATAAATGGATGCTTGATTTGAAACAGAAATGGTTATCAGAGGTAAGTGAGGAATGAATTGTGCTGAGATAGTTGGCTGATCTCTATCACATAACATGTTACAAAATGAATTTCATGTGTATTAAGACCTTAAATATAGAAGTCAAAATTTTGATGCTTTTCTAACATAATGTAGAATATCTTCATGATCTCAACTGAAGGAGGGATTTCTTAAACCAGTACACACAGAAGAAGCTGGTTATACAGTTTGGATGGAACCTGGCGGGGAGATTTAATAATTACAGACACTGCTAGGCCTAGGCATAAACAGAGTCATTGCATTCCCCGCTCAGGACAAACATTCTGTAACTGGTTTTCTCTGGCTGTGTTAGGAATTCCAGATGCGTACCATAAAGGACTTCTTAGCAGTGTATCCAGAAAGGCAGCCCATCTGAGCAGGGGTCCTACTCATCTGTGTAACCCTGGGCTTGTTGACAGAAATAGAAGTAATGAAGGCTTACTGGAACTGAGGAGGTTAAAAAGATGACATTTAAGTCATCCAGGTCCCCATGGGCATAAAGAAACTGGGGACTGATTCCTAGCCTCTTTACTGTGGTCAGCTTTCTGATTTCCACTGGAATATGTTAGGACTTTTAAATTCTCCTCATGGAATCTATCTACCCTCAGGCCCTGCCCCAATCCACCACACCTCCCCTTTGTTAGAGATGTAATATAGCTGGCACTGTAACTCAGAGGACCCCTGGGAGTCAGGAACCAGACAGGGAACTGTATAAGACCAGGATCTCATTCCATCCCCATCCTAACCATGACCTTGGCAAGTCAGAGGACCACTCTGCTTTGCTCATGAAGTGGAAGAAGGGACTGCCAAACAGGTTTCTTGTGGGCTACTCTAAGGCTGATACCCAGAGATCCAGCAATTGTTTGTAAACTGAAGCAACTTACACCAAACTGAAGACTAAGTTGAACAATAGAACAAATGTTTGCATTCCCCATGTAACATGAAAGTTATCTCCATTTAAAAGAAATTGCCTCCAAAGTAATAGTAACCACGCAGGAAAGGATTTGAGTGTATTTGACTATATTTAGTAGGAACCAAATACCATAACAAAAATAAAGGGAAGACACATATATGTAAGAGGATATTTGCACCACAGATTCAGGAGCCAGTACCCAGAATAGATGAGGAATTCCTACAAAAAATTTTTTAAAAATGGACAACTCAATAAAGGAATGGGCAAAATATTTGAACAGGCAAATCACAAGAAGACAGCCACATTGCTCATAAATATATGAAAAGATCTTCAACTTAATTAGTAAACAGAAAAATGCTAATTAAAACCACAATAAGATTACCTTCTCAATTGTTCAGCAACAATTAAAAAGTCTGACAGTATCTAGTGCTGCAGAGAATGTACTACAATGGGTCATCTCATTTACGTTTAGTGGGAGTATAAATTGATATGCTATTTTCTGGGGAAAAAAACTTGGCATTTGTAGTAAAGTTGAAAATATTCATAGGCTGTGATCCAGAAACTCCGTTTCTAGGTATAGTACCTAAAATACACTTGGGAAAGAGTATTCAGATACCTTTACAAGAATGTGGATGTGAGGATTTTATTCTTTGTCCCAAATAAAAAACAACCCAAATACCTACCAAAGTAGTATGGATAAATAAATGGTGGAATATTAAAGCAATGGAAGAGCAGGCAGCAATGCAAATGAAATAATGAAAGCTTTGCAGGAAAACATGATGGATGTCACACAGAAATTGACAAAAAAGCCTGATAAAAATACATGAGATATGATTCCATTTATAGAAAGTTCAGAAGTAGGCAAAGCTAACCTATATTGATTAGGGAGACATACTTAGTGGGTAAAGCTATTAAAAAGGCAGGAAAGTGTTTATGACAAAATTCTGAAGGGTAGTAATCTCTAGAAGGACACAGATGGATTGTGATTTCGGAGGAGCCTCTGTGTGCGATGCTGTGAATATTTTATTTACTTAATATGGGTAGTGATTTTGGTTTACTTTATTTTTAATTTTAAAATTTTACTTACATGTTTTATGCTCTTTTCTGTGTGTATACCATAACAAGAATTAAAATAAAATAAGATAATTGGTGATCTGTGTTACCGTAGTTGTGAAGTCTGATTGTAGCGGGTCAGAGAAGGAATGCGCAGTGAGTCAGTAGGAGACATGGCTCAGAGGCCACTGTATCAGCAGGGTGAATTTGGATCAAAGTAAACAGAAGAACCTGAGGCAAATTGCCATAAACAATAAGGACATACATTCTCCAATACTGTAGTGGTTGAGTGGCTGCAGCTCCTGGAATCAGGGCTGGTTCTTTTCCTCTGTAGTTTTGTTCCCATGTTTTTACAGGTGTGGTTATTGTCCTCCAGGCTTTGAAGCAAGGTGGCTAAAAGCGTTACAAGCATGACATGTGCCACTCTCTTTCTGGTTGATTTATAAAGATCTAGGAAGCCTTCTCCCATACTTCCTCTCACATTGCTTTGGTGAGTTCAGCATCACCATACGCATATTGTAAACCAGTCTTTATCAGAAAAGATTGATATTGAACTGATTCTGTTTGATGGGAGGCATGTTGGTGAATGAGTCACCACTACCACTATTGAGAACTGCAGAGGGTCTGAGATTTACTTGCAAGTGAGCAAATTAGCCTGCCACAGTTTATAGAGGTTGATATAAGACATGAGCTTATTCATTAGAGAGGAAGGACAGTTTCTTACTCAGAGTGAGAGAATAGCCTGTGTCAGAAATTTTGCACCAGTTCTCTGAGGCCCAGCCCCTTAATGTGCAGTAGAAAGAGGGCCGGTGACACCTGCCCACACAATGAGTACATTACAGGAGAAGGTTTCAGAGTTTAGGGAATCTGAACATTTTATCTTGGCCTATAGAGCATGCCCTCTCTTAGTTAAAACAGAAACACTATCGCTATCTTTCAAGGCTATTAACTCCATGAACTTCCTTGAAAGTATATTCTAAAATAAAGGCTAGTTAGTGTCTTTGCTCAGAGGAAGAACAGAAATGTGGGAGACTCCTGGATAGCAAAGTTGTCTATGAATGAATAAAGCAAATGAAAGCAGTTTGGAAATGCCTGATTTGGCTTAAAGGCAGGCAGTTTCCCTAAACAGTGCCAAGATATTAATCTTGCAAGGGTAAAAGCTTAATGGAGGCTGCAGGAAATCTACAATCATTGGAATTCAGAAGTCTGGATATTTCTAAAATATGTATTTACAGGTTTCGATTTTAAAAATAATACTTAAAATATATATTTACAGACTTAGATTTTAAAAAATTAATGTTATATCTCATTTAAAAAAATTAATGTTATATCCCTTGAGAGATAGTTTGCCCTGAAAGAGAGTGCTTTTAGGGCATAAAACTAAATCTGGAAGGAATTACCTAGTAAATTAGTAGTGTGTACAAATACTCATTGTAGAAATAACAAAACATAAAATAAAACAGAAATCATTAAACAAGTCACTGTCCTAAACATTTTTGAACTTATGAAATATTTGTATGACTAATTGTTACTTCTAATTCTTAGTACTTGGCTAGACTATGTGGCCCTACTTCTATCAGTAGGCAAGTATGACAAAGTACAATTCTTAATCAGACCTTCCTCTAATGAGCTTTGTTCTTCATCTGTAGAGTGAGGATATGGGACTAAGTTATCTCAGAGACCCTCGTAGCTCAAACTGCTGTGGCTATGTTATTTACTGAAACTTCCCATTCCTAACATTCACTACTCTTTCCCATTTTATCTCTCCAGATATACACCCCAATCTAACATGTGTGAACCTCTTTAAAGGCTGCAAGCATTTTGAATTTCTCAATCTTCCTAGGTGGTAAACAAAAGTGGTCACCATTTTTCAACTGCAAAACAAAAACAAAAAACCTTGTTGCTCAGAGGGATCAAGTAACTTGCGTGGGGTCAGTTTTTTTTTTAGATCAGACATATATTTAGTAAGCAGCAGAGTCAGTACTCTGCTTAGAGGCTCAGTCTGAATCCTGGACTTGCTAGTCTCTGGTGTGATTGTTTTTAGAGAATCCTCAAAATTTCTTCCTGTATACGAGAAACACAGTCATCAAGGAAAGTCATTCCCTGGTTGTTGAGATGACAGAAGACATCCCAGAGCGGACCTCTGCCTGAGAGTTCAGTTGGCTTCAGAAAGGACCCAGGAATTATGAAACTAAGTGGAAACATTTTTTTCACTAAGGTTTGCTCAAGTTCTTCAAGCCTTTTACAAACCTCTCATAATACGGACAAAGTTACTGTAAATGAAATCCAATGAGTAAAGATCATTCTTATATCTTCTGTGATAGTCCTTTAATTAACAGTCCTGTGGAGTCTGTCTCTGCTTTAACTTTTCTGCAATTAATTTGGTCACGTATGAGGCTGTATGTATCTGTGTGTGTGTGTGTGTGTGTGTGTGTGTGTGTGCGTGCGCGCATGCATGTGCTCACACAGACACCTTTATGAGAAAAAGGGGGACATATTCATGTGGCTCATAACTAGAAGAGCCATTAGACACATGATATTGAATTATTATTATTGGTTTATGTCTCTCTCCCCTACCATATGATGCAACCCTTGAAACAGGGATCATAGTCTCACCTGTCTCTAAGCATAGGACTTGGCATTTGGTAAATTCCAACAAATGGTGGTTAAGAAACAAAGTGCATGAATTAACCCATCCAATCTGCTCACTTTATAGATGAGAGAAAATGAAGTCCAGGAAGATGAGAAGCCTAAGTGCATACAACTAGTTAGTAGCAAAGTCATGTAGCAAACCTAGGTTTTGACTCTTATGGTACACTAATAACCTAAACACCTTACCATTTTCAAACTATACAAGAAGTGTTTCTTTAAAACACCATTCCATATGACCGTGATGTTAACTGTATGTAGTTAAATTAAGGTGTGGTACACACTAGGTGCCCTTAGTCTGGAAAAATAGAACCACCTCATCTAAGATTAGCCTCTGTGAGTGGGATGGGATAGGTTTGTGAGACACACTGTAAACTGATTTTGTATTGCTCTTTATCTTCACATTGGACTTGAAACTGAACTATAGTCCCAATGCTGCTTTGAAAGGTTGGTGACTACATCAAAGAAAAATAAAACTCCTACTCCATTATGAGAGAGATGGATTAGACAGACCGATAAAACCTTGTATTTCTGTATGCTTTTAGCAAAATATTCTCACTTGCATCCCATTAGCTCCTTTGATCTCAAACAGCCTGTGGAATGGGCAGGGCAGCTCTTAACAGCCCTCATTTAAAGATGAGGAACTTGAAGATAGGAAAAATTAAGTAATCGTCTTACCTTAAGTTCTTATAAATAGTAAGTGGATCTCTAACATTAAGATCGGATATTGCATCTGGTTCTACTACTAACTAGTTGTATGACTTTGGACAAATTCCTTCTCAACTAGACTCAGTTTCCATTCCTTGTCTGTGTTGTCTGTGTGCTAATACCCAACTGTGAAGATTAAAAGAGAATTGCCTGAAATGCATAAGGTATGCTCAATAAAATGTCCTCTAGTTTATGTCCTAAGTATTGAGTGAGGTTATATTATTCTTAATAATGTTTGCAAGAATATTTTATGTTCACCAGAAGAAAGATGCCATTTTATCAATTGATGGTATTATTTGAGATGGAATTCTCACAAGTACCTTCTGTTAGGACAATTGTTTTTGAAACAAGTACATTGTGGGGGTGGAAATGGTAAGAGTGAGAGCAGAGGATTGCTGGTGGCCCAGATGATGAAACTACACATTTGCATAAGAACACTTGAAATCAGTTGCAAAGTTAAAGCAAATTCATAAGGAAGAAAAATGAAGTTTGTAGCACTAGCAATGGCCCTCAAATAGTGTTTTTCATAATGTAGCTCCCAAACTGAGCTCTATGTGCAAACAAGCAGAGGAGAGCAGGATTTGCTAACATTTATTCATAGTGGTAGATGGGTCATGGTGACCAACTCAAGCAACACAAGAAAATAATGCCATGGAAGACTGCTTTACTTCATGGTCCTGGGGTGAAAGTAATTCATTTGGACACATCCTGGTTCTCTGACTTGCCAGATATACGATCTTAGCTGAGCTTATAACTATCTCTGAGAGCATTTCTTCATTTGTAAAATAGGAACTAGTACTTCAAACTTAGAATCTTTTTTTTGAGAATTAAATGCAACAAGGTGTGCAAAAGTACCTGCAATTCCTGGTAGACAATGGTTTCTATAAAACGTTTCCTAAAACTGCCATTGTCTGTCCTTAAATTTTATACCAGTTGCCAAATCTTTGGATATCAGAGATCTTCCTTTTTCACTCATTAGTATAAATATGAAAAGTATATTTATAGTCATTTAATTTCTACCAAATAGTAATAAAAATGTAGTTTTAAAAATTACTCATTATTCATTATAACAAATAAGATATTATATCACATATGTATTATTGATACTTGTTAATTATGGTATATAGTATATAATAACAATATAGCCTTTATATAGTGAAATATAGTCCATAAATTTATATTTTATAATATTTTAATAATATAAATTTTATTTTACATATTTTAATAATAGACACTTTATTTTGATACATACATTATTTTAATGTATTTTAATAATACAAATATAATAGAAGATTAAAACTTATTTAAAGTTATAAAATCATGAATGAATAAATTAAAATGAATGTTCCAGTACAAAATTTAATGAAATACATGGAAAATTATGCAGAGCTGACTAATGAGCTAAGCCAACTCCTTGGCTCTTAGTAAATGTCATAGAAAGCAGACAATTTATTCCCAGATGCTGTGATCTCTGTTACTTAATTGTTGGAATAATGAATTTTGAAAATAAGGAAAAGACAAATATCTAAGAAATAAAATATGAAAATGATCAGTGTAATTACTAAGCTGAATAACTAATCATGGATGAGCAAAGATTATCTCATTTGTATGAAACATTCTCTAGCAAATAACAGTAGTATAGGATAAATAAAGTCATTTAGGGGCGCCTGGGTGGCTCAGTGGGTTAAGCCTCTGCCTTCAGCTCAGGTCCTGGTCACAGGGTCCTGGATCGAGCCCCTCATCGGGCTCCCTGCTAAGCAGGGGGCCTGCTTCCCCCTCTCCCTCTGCCTGCCTCTCTGCGTACTTGTGATCTCTCTCTCTCTGTCAAATAAATAAAATCTTAAAAAAAATAGTTTGGAGCCCTGTGTAATCTAGAGCAAGTGAAAAAGAATCTGACTCAGTTTTGTTTTTAATCTGGTGTGGTTTGGTTTGTTTTTATGGGAAAGCTAGAGAAAGTAATATCAAACCTACCAACTTTTTATTGAGCTTAAAGTACTGTGTATGAATAAACTGGTAAACTCCAAGTAGAATACAGTAATTATTGTCTTCTCCCTCAGTAGCTCACACTTCTGTGTCTTATGAATCTCATATCACTAGAATTTGACAAATTTTCTCACTCATTGTTGATACTTACCAAACATCCGTGAAATAAGACCAAGTAAAGTCCAAGTTCATTGTTATAAGTGGTGTTACCTCAAGATTATTGTTGCCACTTTAATTCTATATCGCTTAGCAACTTGACTTGACCTACAAAGAAAGAAAAGCCTAGTATCCTCCCATTTTCCTTCCTGAAACCCTGAAAATTATCTATTTCAAAATATGTTGACCCTTGCTACTTACATAATTCCTTGAACAACTGCTTATTCACCATTTCATGTATCAGTCTATCATTAATCTAACCAGATTATAATTCCTGGAGTTTTGCTTAAATGTTAAATGTCTTTCCACCCTCCATAAGACTTTGGTTGCCCATGTTTTTTAAATAAATTGTTGTTCATGACAATGAAAATTTGGGTCTTGTCCTTTTCCTAGTTTGAATCAACAGAGGCAAGTCACCAGTAACCAATAATCCTTGCTTTCTGTAATGGAAGACCAATCCTCTTGTCAGATAGTTAGTTTACTATTTGCCAGCCTCCTCAACTAGTTCTACTTCTCAATAATGGAGATTTTCGTCTTCAATTCATATTCCCTCTAGGAACTAGCACAGTAAATATTTGAGGAATGGTTAGGTGATGGGACAAACATTGCTAACACTCAGCTCTTCATCCTGACCTGCCAAATATAATCCTGTACTCCCCTTCCTACTTTTCTTTCTTCCAGTGAGGAATGATTCTTCCTGCTAGGAAGGAAATTAAGTTGATCTACATACTGAAAAGCCTACTCCTGTTGGAGTAGCTGCAAGATTAAGGAAAGTGGCTAAAATTTTTTCAAGTGTTGCTGCATATTGGTTATTCAGGCCTCTTTTAAGTCCATATGGATAAGTCCATATGGATAAAAATTAAGAATGAAATGCCTGTAATTACTTTCACCTGTTGAACGATGTTGGTGAACTTGACGTGGCTCATGTACTGATCCACACAGGTCTCTGTGCTTTAGGACTGTAATTAATGGGAGGAATGAAACTATGGATCAATTAAAGTCTGAGAAAATCTTGGGGTCGGTTGTTTAATAAGCAGAGATTTTGACATCAGTAGCCTGTAGATTCTAATAAGCCCCGAGGATGGGTGGTTGCCGTAGCAGTTCTTTATTTCTCCCCAAGCTGCCCAACCTCCCACAGTCCAATCTTAGTCTATTGGCTAAATTTGAGAATCCAAACTTGGTGTCATATCTCACAAAGTGGAAAGGGAACTAGGTCTAAGAAAATCAATATGAATATACACAACAGAAAAATATATTGTACAAGGTATTTATTGCTGTGTTGTATATAGCAAACAGGAAATAGATCCTAATGTCTAATAATGTAGAACTAAATACATGTTTTGGTCTATGATGTGTCATTATGTGACCAAGTAATCAGGCCGTGAAAGAAAATTTACTAACATGAAAAAATATCTGTACTATAATGTCTAGGTAAGAAGTTATAAATTGTTTTTATCAAATGATCCATTGAATATATGCATATTTATATAATGTACACATATACATATATATGCAATATAATTTCCAAAATTTCTAAAATTACAAAATTATAAAATTCAAAATTACACAAAATTGCTTTTGTGTACACACACACACACACACACACACCTCGATTTTTTTTTTAACGGGATGGGGGAGGGGCGCCTCAGTAGCTCAGTCGGTTGAGCTTCCAACTCTTGATTTCAGCTCAGGTCATGAGCTCAGGGTCCTAAGATAGAGCCCCCAGTCGGGCTCTGCACTCAGTGGAACGTCTGTTTGGTATTCTCTCTCCCTCTCTCCCCTCCCCACTGTGCTCTCTCTCTGTGTCTCTCTGTCTCTCTCTCTCTCTCTCTCAAATAAATAAATCTTTTTTAAAAAATCAAGGGAGGGGGAATGCACTGCATCTTTATTTCTAAAGATCCAGTGGTGAGAACTTGGTATTGAAGAAAGCCCATGTTATTGACATTAAATCCATTGACTCTGTTAACAATCATTTTACTCTCCAGAAAAGAAAACAACAGTGCCTGGGGCCAGGAGAAAGAGAGGTGAAAAGAGGAAAGGAGGCCACTGCTCATATGTCCTGTTACATGGAATCTGCCTGAGCATGCTGTGTGGAAGCTGCCAAACATCTTTTCTCAGAGAAATATTGATGCCGGCTGCTGGCTGATGAAATCTGCCTGACCCTCTCTTTTTGTCTGCCTTCCTCCTCCGCCTCCAGTGCATTGTGCAAGAGAAAGCTTAAACCATCTTCCTGTCAGGTGGGACCAGAGGGTAAGGACCAGGTGGCCTGCTCCTTTGGCTCAAGTGCAGCTGCTGAGGTAGAGGGCCAGGCCCTGGCCCAGGGCACACACTGTCCCTCAGTAAGGGCTGGCTAGTTAGGCACCATGTGCTCACTTCATGTCCCCAAGCCAAGAGTTTCAGGGTGGAGGAGCCAGATTCTTCTGCTAGGGGGTTGAATGACTATTGGGAGTGCATGGAACAGATTAATTCATTTGTAAGGGGAATCTTAACTCACAAGTTCTGATCAGAGACCCTTTAGCAATTATAAAAGCTGGGGCATAGAAAAGAACTGTGGAACAGCAGGAGATTATAGCAATTCCATTGATAACTTACTGGATATTTAATAAGGCAAAGTACTTTCTAGGTGCTATGAGATGAACAGGGCAGTCAGAGTGCCTCCATCCACCAGAATCTTTCAGTTCCTGCCCGGGTGGACACACGTATAATTAAGAGTCGTATGACTTGTCTATGGTAGGAGACCCTGGGGTGAGCTTTGGAAATCCAACCAGTTATACATTGTTCCAAGGTCAATATTACTTAAATATAGACACTCTGGCCTTCTGCATTCTGGTGCAGTTAAGTTGGTAAAAGATAGCTAGAAGATAACAGTAGATAGAGTACAGCCTAGGTACCAGGATAAATGGTTCCAGTCCTAGTTCAGCGGCTTACTGAAATTTGTGGTTTGGAGTAAGCAAACTTGCACCAAACTTCATCTTTTCCTAAGTTCCACCAGTTCTAGCGTTTTGTGATCCTCATAAAAACATCATTTCTGTGGAAGTCAGCGAAGGGTACCCATGTTATAACTGTATCCTTCTAGCTGAAATCATTGTTTCAATTGCAGATAAAAGACCACAATGACTCTTGATGACTTTTTTCATCTCTTTCTTGTTCCTTATCTTTTTGATTTCTCGCTGCAACCCCACTCAATCGAAACTGTAATGTGCTCTTTGCTGTGTCAAATTCCACAGCAGTGCACACTGACATGACACCTGGAGTGACCACAACAGCAACAAAATTTGGAAGTGAGCTCCCACACAGATGGCCAGCTAATGAGGCAAAATAAGATTAGTGCCTTGTCTTACAAAGAAAAAGACAAGAAGACAGGTTCAGAAGATGGAGAGGATACAATCTGGCCTGAGAAAGGTGTAGTAGGAGAGGGGCCATTCCAGCTGTACCTCGAAGAAGGTGGAAACATGGAATTTTGTGTTAATGAGAATGGTGGGGAGAAGGAGGGCTAGGCATTCTGATCAACTTTACAACATTACAGAAGTATGGGCATGGGAGGGCGTGCATGGGGAAGAGTGCACAATTCACTGAGTCGCAGGACCTATGTCTGCAATCGCTGATTACACCAGATGACAGAAGGCCTTGAACACTAGTGTTGAAAAAAAAATCCACTGTGCAGTAGGCATTTGAGTCCCTCTAAGTATTTCCGATTAAAGGTGTGGCATGATTAGAAACGAGTGTGTGCTGGCTTCATGGCCCAGGCAGAATGGTTTCAAAAGTTAGGACTTTGTCAAAAATTAGAGAAATAAAATAAAATAAAAGTTAAGAATTTGTTTAAGGAAGCAATGAGGAGGCCTAAGTAAGATGGCGGTGTTGGGGGGTGGGGTGGTGGAGGCAGAGGGTAGATACATCCAGGGAAAAATCTGCCGGACTCTGCCGCTGAGTAGCAATAGAAGGACATGAAAGACATCAGAGCTGAACCAAAAATTTTGAGCCAAGTTCAGCAGGCAGGTGCTGCAGGAGCCACAGAGGTCAGGAATAGGGGCTGACATGACGGAAGTCCATGAAGACAGAGTGGATCACATCAAGCTTCAAGGACACAATACTGACATTGATTAGTTAGAAAAGTGGGTCAGGGCTGAGACCCCAGTCCAGGTTAGCCTTCCAGGGTTGGTGATCATCACTGGTAGGTGATGACTGAAGCCTTAAGTGTACATGAGAAGTAGGCAGAGAAGACTGAATAAGGGAAAAAGAAGAGAAGAGGGTCTTCTGTCCCATGCCTTCCTGGAGCTCTGGTTGGTGGGTCTGGCCAGTGCACGGAGAAGCACAACTTTGTGGGTTTCTTGGATGCATTCACAGCAGTGCCTAGTCCACTCCAAAGCTCCACCAATTGGTTTGGATCAGAGTGTGACCACAGAAATCTGATCTAGGCCAGACTAAGCTCAGAGGTCAAGTCTGCTTCAGAGAGGGCATGGACCACGGGACTAGGCAGCTTAACTTGCTCCCTCTTCAACAGATATTAGAGAATGATGAATCTACAAACGCTTTATAAGTCTAGTATTATCAGACCACGATTATTGCTGCTGCAAATGTGTAGAGAATAGTCATAATTAAGATGATAGATCACTTAAAATAAGTGAAGTCTTGGCAATCAGCCTGCTCAGCCGTGTTGTCTCTCAGCTGAGAAGGTTGAGGCTCAGGGAGGGGAACCACATGCCCGCAGGCAGACAGAGTCAGGGCAAAGCTCAGACCTCTGGGCTCTCGCTCAAGTCCTCTTTCCCTTTTTTATCCAAGTTAATTCCTCCCCTCACCCTTGCTTTTTTGCAATCTATTTTACACAATGCAATATTCAGTAGAGAAAGGTCTCATGTATTCCCTCTCACTTTTAACTGCGTTTGAAGGTATTTTGGAAAAGTTGCCAGCAAGTTGGGAAATGGGAAAGAGTTAAAGAAATAGCAGAAGGGTCAGTTCAAGTCAGCTGAACTTGAGTGGTTATTTAATGCAATAAAGATTTCCCTGGGTGCTGTGGGAGCTGAGGTGAGTCAGAGGGCTCTGTCCTCCAGAACCTTACAGTCCCTGTCGGCGAGACAGACCTGCAGACAGCTAAGGCAAGGCTGAATGAGATAAGAACTACCCTGGGAAAGTAAACGAATTTCATATATTTGGTTTTGTTCACTTCCTGAATGGCTAGGAAATGGGGAGGCTCTGATGCTTGCCACCTCCCCACACGCTTGGAAGAGAGAAGAGATGTCACCTTGAAATAGCCGTTTTTCCACTGGGCCAGGCATTCTAAGATCCTACTTTAAAAAGTAGAACAAAGCTCTCTCTCTACCTGTCTTTATTACACTCTCCAATCCAGGGGCCTTCACAGTAGACCCAGGAGAGGCAGGGGAACATCCTATGACCCAGCACACCCAGGACAAGAAGCTACAGGGTTTTGGGACCATTGCCAAGCCATGAGATGAACCTGATAGGGTTCCTAAATAACAGCATGGCCTCAGCCTCAGGCCTGACTTCATGCTATTCCAGTCGTGTGACCTGTCTCCTCCACTGATCTAAGATAACACTTATCACATTCTGCCTTGGAATCAGGTTACTCGTGTGTGTGCCTTCTTCCGCCACCAGACGAGAGAGCAGTGACCATGCCTTACTCAACCCTCTCCCCCAGAGCACTTGGCCCAGACACTGGTACTTTTTGCACACCCTTAAGTGTGCAGGGTTGGCTGGAATTTTGGCAGGCCTTGTCATTTTTCATTGGTAAAACCTATGGCTCTTCTTGCCCGGTTTGAGGAGGATAAAACACACATTGTGTCGAAAGCCTGGATCTGATTTCAGAGACCAGGGCTCTGAGAGAAATACTGACTGCAGTTGACTCCCTGTGGAACTCGGGGCCAGCCTTTTCCTTCCACACCTAGGTTTCTGTCAGTAGTGAGAGGGATTCACGGGCGTTGTTCTTACAGTACGTGCTTTTTATGATTCTATGATTTTGTAAGGTAAATTCAAATGGAAAAATCCCGTTTGGTTCTGTTTCTCTTTATCTCTGCTGATCCTTGACCTAACAAGATGTATTGCGGTCAGTCAGTCGTTCTGATTTGAAAAAGATTTATTTTATTTTTAAAAAAGATTTTATCTATTTATTCGACAGACAGAGAGACAGCGAGAGAAGGAACACAAGCAGGGGGGAGTGGGAGAGAGAGAGAAGCAGGCTTCCTGCTGAGCAGGGAGCCCCATGCGGGGCTTGATCTCAGGACCCCAAGATCATGACCTGAGCCGAAGGCAGATACTTAAAGATACCCAGGCGCCCCGAAAAAGATTTATTTCAAAGGAAGAGCAAAGGCAATGAGGCTGTAAGAGAGCAAGCAACTGCACCATCCCTCAATGAGAATAACCATTCATTAACTGACTGCTCCCTTTCAAACTTGGAACAAAAACTCCTTTATACAGATCGAGGTATTTATTGCTTATTACAACCCCGAGGTGAATTTTGATTGGCGGGTGAGGAAGCATCTTGGGATCTTAGGAAATTCTCTGACATAACAGAACCCCTCAGTGGTAGAGTCAGAATTCCAAATGAGACTGACCTTCTTTATCTACCACTCTGCTCTTTTCCATCCACATCGAGCACATCACTTAAGATATTTGGGTCTCAGTTTGGCTATCACATGGAATTAATAATATCCCATAGCATTCACGGAAAAGTTAAATCCTATATCTAAAATGGAAACAGCTTTGGAGACGTGCAAGACCTAAGCAAATCTAACAGACTATTGAATGGCCGAGTAGTCAGACTAGTAGCCCAAGTAATCAAGCCTGCTTCCTAGTGACACTGCGATCCGCAAGCTGTTGATCTCAGTAACAAAAATCTCTTCGTCCCGGTTTTGCTCAGTGCCTCGTCATTTTGTATCCCCAGATCAAGGTATTAAATCGCGTCTTTCGTGAGTTCAAGTTTATGTGTCTACAGAATTAGAGGTTAGAATTAGAGGTTAGAAAACTAAGGAAATCTAGGGGCGCCTGGGTGGCTCAGTCGTTGAACGTCTGCCTTTGCCAGTAGTCTCATCTGGTCATGATCCCTGGACCCTGGGATCGAGCCCCACATGGGTCTCTCTGCTTGGTGGGAAGCCTACTTTTCCCTCTCTCACTCCCTCTGCTTGTGTTCTCCCTCTCATTGTGTCTCTCTCTGTCAAATAAATGTTAAAAAAAAAAAAAAGAAAAGAAAACTAAGGAAATCTAAGGATTATTCCTTGATTATTCTTCGATTTTAAGGTATCAAAAATTTTCAAAATGATATTGCTTACAAGGATACTGTGAAACCAGTGCTGTCATTTATAGGGAATTATTTTACAATTCAGTTTGTCAATATTATCTGATGACGTTCATACATACATACTTTCGACCCACTAATTATTTCTCCAGTAACATATTGCAAGAGGGAGTGATAATTTGGGAGATACATGGATATGCTTGTCTCTTTTGCATTTTTATAGGCCTGACTTCCATCCAAGTCAGCACAAGCATTCATTTACTGTTTGGGGGGATGCAGAGTGGGCAAGCAGAAAAAGTAATTAGGATAGGTACAACAGCAATGCAGAGAGAGTAGAAGTTAATATTCGGTTTCTGGCAACCGAAATAGGAATTTTATGTCCCCAGGGAAAGAGTGAGACGTAAAGCAGGCTCACAAAGAGAGAGAAAGGCTTCAGCATTCCCTTTCCCCTACTCTAGCATTAAGCCCTGGAAGACTCGGCAACAGATTTTTATTTAAGGAAGATAGCGGTCATTTAAAAAGAGAAAGAGGAGAAACCCAACCCTGCCAGCCCCAATGGCTGCAAGAGGAAGAGGGGACCCAAGAGCAGATACCAGTCTTCTCTTACCCATCCTGGAGCCAACGGTATTGTCCTGTGCAAAGAGTCGTGGGGGATTACTTTAGAAAGGCCCAACTGAGCAGGGGAAGACCCAGAGACAGCTGGAATCCTGGTGTGCGCTCATGTGCAAAGCATCCAGGAGACTAAAGCACTAGAGATCTCCAGCCCTCAGCTTGGTGCCTCTCCCACCACTGTGCCCACAGAGAGGTTGAGACGGCCCAGGGGGGTGGAGGAACGTCCACAAAGCTTACACATCTTATGATGAAGAAATGTTTAATTGAAGTGCCCCCTCTAGACAGAGAATTTTGTGAGGAAGCTGACATAGAATCTAAAAAATAAAATACGGTGGCATGAAATTCTGAGCTTTTCTCTTTGCACTGCTCGTTACCCCTTGATTTTTGGAATGTTTACATTTTTAAGAACTATAGTTTAAGAAACTATTAAGTTTATTTTGCAAATAAACTAGTGTCCTGCAATGGCATTGAACTTTTTATAAATGAGGCCTATACATTTTTTTTTTTTTTTTGCACTTCATTCAAGATCAGTTCGAAAATTCCTCATCTAAGTTTGCAGGGAGGGAAGCTTTAAAAGACTTCAGCTCTGAAACTTTTGGAATAATGTAATTACAGAAAATAAAGTTTACAAAGGGGAAGATGTTGAAATTTATCCTTATAAGAGCAAAACAAACCAAGAAAGTACAAACTTTATAAAAAAAATTGACTCTGGGATTAGGTAATTTTGTTTTAGGATATGTAAACTTGTGGAAAGAGATTTTCATTTTTCAGGAGGCTCTTAATTACGTTGAATACATTTACATTCTGTTTTAGAATAAAATGAACTCAAGAAGAAACTTTATTTTGTTGTATCTAAGTTTGGTGAAACTTTCAACCGATGAGGGAGAGGAGATGCAACATGGGGGGTCGAGGGGGTAGGAGAAGAGTAAATGAAACAAGATGGGATTGGGAGGGAGACAAACCATAAGTGACTCTTAATCTCACAAAACAAACTGAGGGTTGATGGGGGGAGGGGGTTGGGAGAGGGGGTGGGGTTATGGATATCGGGGAGGGTGTGTGCTATGGTGAGTGTTGTGAAGTGTGTAAACCTGGCGATTCGCAGACCTGTACCCCTGGGGATAAAAATATATGTTTATAAAGCTGTAAAAAAAAAAAAAAAAAAAAGAAAGAAAGGATGAATCCCCAAGTTTTGTAGCAACATGGACGGGACTGGAAGAGATTATGCTGAGTGAAATAAGTCAAGCAGAGAGAGTCAATTATCATATGGTTTCACTTATTTGTGGAGCATAACAAATAGCATGGAGGACAAGGGGAGATGGAGAGGAGAAGGGAGTTGAGGGAAATTGGAAGGGGAGGTGAACCATGAGAGACTATGGACTCTGAAAAACGATCTGAGAATTTTGAAGGGGTGGGGGGTGGGAGGTTGGGGGCACCAGGTGGTGGGTATTGTAGAGGGCACGGATTGCATGGAGCACTGGGTGTGGTGCAAAAATAATGAATACTGTTATGCTGAAAAAAATAAAAAAATTAAAAAAAAAAAAAAGAAAGAGGCCACTTTTTAATAAGTTTTGGCTTGTAAAAATATTTATTGATGAAAGGTATTCTAAATGGAAAAGACAGTATTTTTGAAGGTATATGGCTGAAATGTTAACATATTTTTATATGAAATAGAATAGAATCTGTCTCCTATTTTGTGAGTTTTGCACTGAACTCATGAAATATTTGCAGTGCTATGAAGAGTGTTTTGTCCATAAAAACTTGTCTGTACAGAAGATCAACTAAAAAGCCAACAATTTCAACTGTATTAATAGTTAATTGCAACTTTGAAGAAATATTTTAGCTAATTGTCTGAAAAAGTTAAAATAATGTCATATTGAAAATAATATGTTCTTTAAGAAACACCAGTATCATGTATTAGAAGCAGATATAACTAAAACATTAATAGTTTGTGAACTTGCAGAAACAATAATCAATTATTATTTAATTAATAACCAATAATTAAATGATAAATGAAAATTGATAAATAATAATAATTATTGCCTTTGGCTCAAGTCATGATCCCAGGGTCCTGGGATTGAGCCCCACGTCAGGCTCCCTGCTTAGCTGGGAGCTCGCTTCTCCCTCTCCCACTCTCCCTGCTTGTGTTCCTGCTCTCGCTGTCTCTGTCAACTAAATAAATAAAATCTTAAAAAAAAATTATTCCATAAGGTTGTTGAATTCAGATAATATGAAAAAATTTAAAAAAATTTCAATGTAACTTTAAATGCTTCAATGTACATAAATACGTTACCTAAGTTTTTTAGGGTGAATTTTATTTTTGAAAGTAAGTTTTGAATAGTACTATTTAAGGTACATCTATATCTTAGAACTAATTTCTCTGTCAATAAATAGAAATTTCAAAAATTTGTATAATGAATTTTAGCTCCCTTTTACTCTCAAAATTGTCCTGAATCAAACATATTCTATGATCCCTCTAGATATCACACAGACATTTTTCCATATTGCTGTTTCATGTTCAGAACAAAAGCTAGAGATAAAATAAAATTCAATTTTTAAGAACATAGGGAGAAGACTGTAAGGGTTTTTTTTTTTTTTTTTTTAAGTGCTAATAGGACTGTGCTAGGTGGGAAAGATGATGAATTTCTTTCTCTTCTTCCATCTGTATTTTAACAATTGAGATATTGTTATTTTAACAGGGAACAAACTACACTAGAGGAAAAAAAACAACAGAAAGTGTTGGGCACTTCCTGGGGCAAGAGGCACCTGCCAGCAGGCCTGTGAGGGCAGCAAAGGTGAAGATGCAGGCCGGCCCAGCATGCCATTTTCTCCACATCTCCAGTACACATGGCTCTCCCGCATCTGCTGGAGCATCAGCTGGTCAAGATGTTATTTCCTTGCACTCCAGACCCAGCCAAGGTAGCACTGACAAATGAGGTCAGATTTGGGGGCCGAGGTGAGTGAAGCATTTTATATTTATATCCATAGACACACACTCTTGTGTATGTTCCAATGACTTCAGGGGACTTCCCACAGCCGTGGGTGTCCTGTGTCTAGTGTGAGCTTACTGGCTGGCCCACTGAGTTCTCTGGACACCAATCCCTGGGTGAGGCGGACGTTCCAGGACTTATGGATTGAGGCGAGAAGCATATCTTTCTCAATGTCATTTGGCTCTCTTCTGTACTATCTGTTCACTATCATGGTAACATACATGCAGGATTTTTTTAGCAGGGTGTTTGTTTTTCCTCTCTCTCATAGTAAGCTCCAAGTTTAAGGACACACAGAACACAGTGACTCCACAACATCCAGGCCGGGGCTTTTCTGGGTGATACTCTGATTAATTTAATGCGGGGATGGGGGGGATAAACATACAGTATAAATAAAATACTTAGGAGAGTGCTTGGTACAAAATCAGTGCTAGAGCAGTATTGGTTATTACTCTGACACTTTACAGAGGAATCAAGCTTTCTATCTAAAAGGGAGAATTTCAGGGGTGCCCGGGTGGCTCAGTTGTTTAGTGTCTTCCTTCGGCTTGGGTCATGATCCTGGGGTTCTGGGATCAAGCCCCATATCGGTCTCCCTGCTTGGCAAGAACACTGCTTCTCCCTCTCCCACTCCCCCTGCTTATGTTCCCTCTCTCCATGTCTCTCTCTGTCAAACAAATAAATAAAATCTTAAAAAAGGAAAAAATAGAAGGGAGAATTTCGGTGGAGACAAAAAGGAAGTGATGAGAAGTGGTAAGAAATAACAAGATTTAATAGTGTAGAAGACATGTTGAACACATATTACATGCAATACACTGGCTGAGGCTCCAGGAATAAAATGATGGACAGTTTAAACTCACTGCTCTCACAGAATTCACAATCGGGGATGAAATTTAACCGAGCTAAGAGAGTGTGAATGTCTCTCATTCTTATGCAGAATTCTAGCCTAGCCCTGCTAGTATGTATACAAACTGTTGTGTTTTCAAAGGGACTAAAGAAAGTTGAACAAAATTCAAGGAGTTCCAGGGAATGGTGCATATCCTCTCCTCATTAACATTTGCATCATGGATTTTTTTTCCCTACCTTACCGGGTCACTTAGCACAAAAGATGAGTTTACGTAAAGTAAAAAAGTACATTGGGTCATTGTGGAGGACACTGTGAGGTGTTCCCCTAAAGGCCATTTCTATTTCTTTATCTGTAAGAGAATTTGTTTTGTTTTGGTTTGAGGTAACAGTGTGCGCAGGAAAAGTGGCTTCCAACATGCAACAGAAAATGGACCTTAATGAGTTCCGAGCTAAGATTTTTGCTAGTGTCTCTCCCTTTTGCCAGTGATTGGTTTGGAGTGGCATACAACCCTGTTCTGGCTAATGAAAGGTGAGGGAAAATGTGTTGGGACATTTCACATGAAGGCGTTTGAGAATCAAGGTCAGTACAAAAAATGTATTTGATCTCTCCATGGAGAAAATAACTTGTTCTGTGGCCTTGGGCATTTATCACTTTACCCCCAGGGCTCAGTTTCCCCACCATACATACATACATACCTGTGTCCTAGCTAATTAACAGGGTTATTGTTAATGATATAGAAAACCATAGATTTTAACACAATTTCCAAATTTTAAATACCTGTAAGATGTAAATAATTACCATTAGTTGTAAATTACTTTAAATCTTTAGATGAAAACTGATAATACAAATACATCAGTAATGCATGAAAGTGTATGCTAATACGCCAACTCTGGGAAAATATGCTTCTTTACTTCAAGAAAATTCAAGTAAATATAATAGTGTGTAAAAGACCTGCAATGCATTCATTTATGCATACATATTTCATTTTCATTGTCTTCATTTCTCTCAAAATCTATGCGTAATTAGAATTATTTAATAAGTCTCAGTGAACTTACGTTTATAAAGAAAAACACTGATACTTTCACCTCTCTCCTTGGAGAGCATAATGGCCAGTGCGGTAAGTAGAGTCAGGCATTTTGTGCTGGGATCCCCAAAAAACATTCAATTCTTTTCATAAAATGTTTGAATATATGGAAAATAACATAATAGTCACTAAGAACCCACTATGCATATTTAACGAAGGTCGATTCTTTGCCATATTTTCCTCACTTAAGGATGAAGAGAATAATACAGATACACTTAAGGTCCTCGTCTACCCTTTCCCAATTATGGTTTGTGGTGGGTGTATATTTCCGGGTCATGTTTCTACTTTGCCTATATATCTGTTTCTTACACAAGATATTAACTAAGCCGCTCTAACCAAGAGTTCCCAAACACAGTGGCTCAAAGGAGATTGGAGCTTATTTGTCCCTCAAAGCAGTTTATAGGATGGTGAAAGGGACAGGGTAGACAGTCTGCTTTGAACTGTGAGATTTGGTTGTTTCACTAGCTTTTAAAGGAATAAGTTTTTTTTTTTTTATTTTTTTTTATTTTTTAAAATTATTTCTTTTTTTTTTAAGATTTTATTTATTTATTTGACAGAGAGATCACAAGTAGACAGAGAGGCAGGCAGAGAGAGAGAGAGAGGGAAGCAGGCTCCTTGCTGAGCAGAGAGCCCGATGTGGGACTCGATCCCAGGACCCTGAGATCATGACCTAAGCCGAAGGCAGCGGCTTAACCCACTGAGCCACCCAGGTGCCCTAAAGGAATAAGTTTTAAAAGTGCAATCTCAGGGCTCCTTGAGTCACTAGGATTCTTTCAAGGTGTCTGTAATCTCCCCCTGTTTCCAGCTATATATCTGTGTAACGCCAAATTTTCTTCATGTACAGCAATAAGAACAATATTAATAAGGACTGTTGAAGCAGACGAGACTCCTACTTGTCTTGAATCAAGTCATACATTAAAAAGATTTTCAAAAATGTTTTTTATACATTTTTATAAAATTTTATACAATTTTTATAAAAATTTATTTATAAAGTTATTTATCATCAAAGAATATATTTATATAAACGTATATTATCGTTTTATAATGAAATTATATTTTAATGCCTCAATTTTAAATTTGAATTTGATAAATATCAATGGATATTCCAACATAAATAAAAGCTCTTTGGAGTCCTAAATAGGGAAAGTAGAAAAATGTCGTGTCTAGTTGGAAGCTATATTCAACTAAAAGTCTTTTCACTATGAGGAAGGGAGAATGAATTTGGAGGAACAACTAGCAATTCAGTGCAATCTGTGTGTTCATAAGCAATATATAATGATTGTGTAATTTAAGAATTTACATGAATGATATCTTTCTGCATGAATCCTTTTACTGCATGTTACTTTTTTGTAACTCAAAATTATGTTCCGAAGATTTATATATTCTAATACATACAGATCTAGTTCATTCATTTTAACTGTTGAATACTATCATACTGCAGGATTATAGCATAATTTATTTATATATTTCTTTGGTGAATATATAGAAACTTTCCAATTATTTACAATAAACATCTTTCTGCATCTCTCCTCACATCAATATGAGGTTTCTCTAGAGAATTAAAGATTAATTTGTGTGTTGTAGGATATACATGACTCCAAACTTCTTTATTAAATTGGTGTTAAACTGTTCTCCAAATGGTTGTGCCAATGTGTAAACCACCTGCACAGCATGAAAATCCCTTTGCCTTTTCTGCCTCTCTCTTTGGAATGATCAAGCTTGTGAATGTTGTCAATATGGTGCCAGGGGAATTGAAAGTTACTGTTGTTTAATTTGCATCTCTCTTTTTAGATATTAGGATGGTTAGAAATAGGTATGATGGCAATCAAAAGAATTCTTGATAACAGTGATTACATAATTAAGGTTTATTTTTTTTTTTTCTACATAAGAAATGTGAAATTAAGCAGTTGCTAGCATTGGTTTTGCAGATCATTAATGTAATCAGGAAAATTAAGCTCAGGCATCTTTCTGCTGCATTATCCTAAGTATGTTGGCTTTTCTTCCTCATGCTTATCATCTTAGGGTTGCAAGATGATTGCCGCTATATCACTTAAATGTTCAATAGAAAAGGGGACAAGGGGAGGGATGGCTTATAGGACTTTCCTCTTGAATCTGGTCCCTTTTATCAGCAAAGAAAAAGTGTCTAATCCCCACTCTAGTGACTTCTTCTACCATAGTTTTTGCTCAGAATTGGCTTAATTAACCAATACTAACACGTTGTTCTTGCAGCTTTAAATAAGCTGGAAAAAAAAGATAGGGTACGTCTCTCACACTTCTTATTTCAAACGGTCGTGGCTTTTCAAGGATCTTTATATATATATTTATATATATATATATATATATATATATATATATATATATATATATTTCAAGGATCTATCTATCTATCTATCTATATTTACATATATTTACACTTGGGATAAAATTAAACTTTATAATGTTGTAAGCTAAAAACAAGGTATCTTACATTTTAAATTCAATTTGGCAATCTCTGCTTTTTTTTTTTTTTTAAAGATTTTATTTATTTATTTGACAGAGAGAGATCACAAGTAGACAGAGAGGCAGGCAGAGAGAGAGAGAGAGAGGGAAGCAGGCTCCCCGCCGAGCAGAGAGCCCGATGCGGGACTCGATCCCAGGACCCCGAGATCATGACCTGAGCCGAAGGCAGCGGCCTAACCCACTGAGCCACCCAGGCGCCCAATCTCTGCTTTTTTAATTGAAGTGTTTATTCCTTTAAATCTAATATAATTATTGATATAGATGTACTTAAGTCTATTATCTTTGTCATCTGTTCTTGATTTTCTCAATATTTTCATGGCTTCTTGGGGAGAATAAAAGTATGTGTTATAAAACCTACAATACATTATCATTATTTTGGCTGTATAAGAAATGATAGAAGAATAAGTTCTTCAGGAGAAAAGACTCTTGTGTTAGAGGGAAGCTCAGATCTTCAGGAGGGAATGAAAAACATCAGAAAGTTAAATATCTAGGAAAATATTTCATAAGATCTTTATTATTTTTATTATATAAACATTTATCTTTAAATCTATTAGAGGACTATTAACAGTTTAGACAAAATTTACATATATTGCAGTTTATATAGCATATATATATGTGTGTGTGTGTGTGTGTGTGTGGTGTGTGTGTACACACCACACACATCTCCTCTTGGTTCTGGTTCTCTGGAAACCTTGACTAATATACTTTTTCCTTATGCTGTTTTATAGAGTGGGAAATTATGTGCTATTCTATATACTTTCATTACCCAAATTCTTTTGTTCCAAGCAAAATCACATAGAATGTCTCTCTTGGTGATTCTTTTAGTTCCTGGACACAATTCCAACATGTTTTGGGCGGATGGTCTTCCCACAACACACTGAATATTTCTTGGACACCAGAAGGGTATCCAAGAATTCAACTCAATTCTGATACCTATCTACCAGAGATCCCACAGGGTAAGGGTTGCAGGACTACCCTCCCCCAACCCCATCACTCCCTCTTTGTACTTCAGATCTCATTCTCAAGTCCAAATTCTGACCACCTGGCTAGAAATTAGATGTTTCCATGACCCTCTCCTTGGCTTTGATTAATTTGCTAGAGCAGCTAACAGAACTCAGAGAAACATTTTACTTACTAGATTGGTGGTTATTTTAACAGGATATAATCCAGAAACAGCCAGATGGAAGAGATGCTTAGGGCAAGGTATGTGGGAAGGAGAATGGAGCTTCCATTCTGACTCCAAGCTTGCCACTCTACCTCCATCTCCATGTGCTAACCAACCCAGAAGTTCCCTCAACCATCCTTCTAGGTTTCTATGGAGGCTTCATTACTGAAGTATGATGATTAAATCGTTGGCCTTTGGTGATTGAATCTGATCCTGGGCCCCTCCCATTGCTGCCCACCCCTCCCTGGAGGTCAGAGTGTGAGTGAGACTGGGAGTTCTAACTCTCAAATTACCATTTGCTTGCCTAGCAACCAACCCCCATCCTTTGGTGTGTTCTAAAATCACCTCGTTAACATAACAAAAGATATCTTTGTTGTTCTAAACACTTATAAAATACCAAGGGTTTTAGAAACTCTGTGCCAGAAACTGGATGAAGACCAAATGTATATTTCTTATTATAAGTCACATTACAGCCACCATTCACCTTCTGAGCACCATGCCATAATACATTGCAGCTTGTTACCAAAGACAAGAGACAGTACCCTAGATTTGGTGACTGTTATTTCACTGGCCATTGCCAATATTTAGCAAATAGAATTGGCTTTGCCATAGTTACCAGGGAATCAGTTCCTACGGATATCCATTTTAGTACTTGCTACTTTACAGCATTTCCTGAATAGCCACCTCATGTAAGATCATTTTTAATTATTTTCTAATTGATTTTTAAGAGAAAGCCAGAGAAATGAAGGCTTTCTGGCAGCATACTATTTTTATTTTTCCAATAAAAATTTAAGCAGAATGAACCCATGAGTAAGTTACCTCGAGGTAGTTTCAATAGGCCAAAATACTGGGGTGGGGCAGGGTGGGGGTTCTGTGCACCAGCTCTTTGCCATTACCTGTGAAGGTGGACTTTCCTCAGACCCTCATTTCCTCTTATACTGTTAGTTGCTAATCTTCCTCAAATGTTTAAGGTGTGCATAAAAACCATATTAATCAGTCTTTTCAATAACCCTCTAGTGTAGGTGATATTTCCCTCATTTTACCAGTGATAAAACTAAAGATAAGAGAGATTAAGTTATTTCCCCTTAATTATATTGTTAATAGGTTTCAGAGCTCAGACTTCCCTTTATAGCATTTGATAAACTTATGGTTATAGGGTATTTTGACTCTGACACTGGCATTTGAATTTAGCTAAATTAGCTATTGTAGGCAAACTATTGTCATAACAATCCCAAATCTCAAAGGATTAAAAGAACAGGAGCTTATTTCCCCTTACATAAAAATTCAAGTCTAGTAATCTTCTATCTAGTCATTCAGGAATGTAAACTTCTTCCATTTTGCACCTCTACTAGTCTCTATGTCCACAAAGTCCTTCCTTTCAGCTAAATAAGGAAAAGAGGGAGCATGGAATTTATCTGATAAACTTTTATAGGCCAGCCTGGAAGTGGTACACATCACCTTTCATTGACTAGAACTCAGTCATATGGACACACTAACTGCAAAGGAGGCGGAGAATATGATTTAGCTATGTGACTAGGCAAGAGATGTTTCAAATATCTACTACATTGGTTATGGCTACTTTGAGTTATATACTTCAGTGTGGAAATATTGGGCTTAAAAATATTAAACATTTAAAAAATTGGCAAGTATATTTTGCAGTAGATATCTCTAGCCTATATGTGATTCTCAGTCATCTCTGAGTCTTATCATAAATCAGCTAGAATGAAATTCAACTATAAATAACAACAACCACAAAGTAATACTGGCTTTAAAAAGGTAGAAATTTATTTCACTCTCTCTCTCTTTTTTTATGTGAAAAAAATTCAGAATTCAGCTGGGAATTAAGTTCAGAACTGGTGTCTCCACCATCATTAAGAATCCAGCTCTACTGGCATGCCTTCTACACAGGACCTACTCTCATCAAGGCAGTCTCACAGCCAATGGAGCTGTGAGTGTTTCCACCTTCTAACCATATTGTAGGCTGGGGGTAAAAAATGGAGAAATATGGGATTTTCACAGATTTCTGTCTTGCTCCCTTTATGGAAACCTCCAAGAAATCTCAATAACTTTTTCTTTCAATAACTTTGACTCATACCTCAGTGACTAAAACTTATTCACATAGCCACTCCAGCTGTTACGCCAATTGGAAAATTTTATCTTTAGGCTGGGTGTATCGTCAGTCCAAATGTTATAGGAGTTCTATTAGTAGGGAAGAAAAAAGGATATAAGTTAGATATGTAACTAGCTGTCTCCATAACTTCTGCCCCCATATTTCAGACTTACTCCCTTTCTGATTATTTTATTTAGAGCATACCAGAGACAGATTAGGTTCGGGACAAAAGTAAGGACCTAAAGTAGAATAAAGTAAGAAATTGTTCATATTATTTAGTAATTAGTACTAGGATTTTAGATTTTGGTGAACTCTGCCACTTAGGATTGGTCAAAAAGAGCTATATTGACATGTTCTACTAAACAACTTATACTGTTACATATAGGTCCTACTTTTTCTTCTTTTTTCTATTGTTTCCCTTCTTTCTTAACTTCCTTTAATATATATTTATTGAAAACTGTTATATACCACACATTGCACCCAGGACTTAGTGATGAACAAAACATTAATTGTTTCTGCCCTTGTGGAGCTTATAGTCATATCTTCATATATCCAGTGGTTGCTTAACACCTTTCCAGGACAAATTATCCTAAAGAGTAAGTTGCATGGTTCTCTCTCACTAAAAAAAAAAAAAAAAAAAAAAAAAAAAAAAAAGGTAATATTTAGAAATATAATATAATGGTTGAGAACAGACAGGCTTAGATTTGGCTTCCAACTCTGTCCTTCACTAATTGAATAACCTTGAAAAAAAAATCTTCCTTTCTTTGTATTTCAAATTCCTCAGTGTTAAAATAAAGATGTTTAATTGGTGGAGGTATCAAGATCAGAGTTATAAATAGAACAAAATACATAGACTTTATCCCAGTGAATCATACTGCAAAACAGCTAGACAACACATACGTATCTTCTCTGGCATAGAAGTAACTGAACTTGGCATCAAATTAATTAAATTGTCAAGAATGCTATGTTAAAATACAAAGCTATTGTATGTCTTATATGATTTATAATGCCTGTGCATGAGACATATCATAAATATCTTCAATTCCAATTATATAATCTTAGACAGACAATAATTTAAGCATTCTTTCTAGATAACTCAGTGTTTGCTGGAAGGACTGAGGAATATGCTTAGTTCCTCAGATTTCTAGACTGCCACTCCCACCCTGACTTCTCCCCAAAATGCTATGGATATATGGTGGGGAAAAAAGTAGTGTAAGTAGCCTCATGGCTATAAGGATGATGCAACTTGATGTGGCATCTTCTATGTATTCCACTGATATGGTCAGTGAAGTCAGGTGGCTTCTGCTGCTCCTTGAACAGGTGATAATTGAAGTATAACTTGTTCTGTCTTTTTCTCTCTCAATTGGGAAACAAGCTAGTATCTGAGGATCAGGACTCTCTCTGTTTAATTTTCTTTTGATACTTTTGGGTCCTATTCCCAAGGTAGGCAGATTGTTCCCACAGAGACTAAAGAAGCAAGATCATTGCTCAGGACCTTTTTTTCTTCATACTACCAGGCCCCAGTTCCATGCCATTGATCCTATGCCTATATTGCAATTCTGAAAGTGGTGCTTAACTAAAGGCTAGGATTCTTCTAGAGATCTTTAGCCCTCCTTGTTCTTTAAAGGCATATCCCAGGAGTTCCTATATTCTTAGGCTCCTCTACCCGAATGAAATGTTTCTAAAACCTCTAATAATTATCACTAAGTTGCAGGTTCTGATAGAAAGTAAAACCAAAACCAAAACCAAAACAAAACAAAACAACAACAAAAAACAAACAAAAAAACCCCAAGAATATTGTCCCCTGAACTCATACAAATTCTGCTCTTTCCCCTCTTCTCAAAATTCTTCTGATTGAAATATTTCTCCTTTCTCTACTATCTTTCTTCTAAGTAGGACATAATATCTCAGGAAATAGATGAAAAATTACTTTCCCAGTACTATAGAAAAAAATTGTCTAGGCCTAGTCTTGATGTTTGTTGGAACTATCAAATGAATCTTTAAAATTTTAATGTTTTCTTTAAATATGTATAAATTTACTACTATTATCTTGCCTGAAAATTCTATTTTGGAGACTTCTTTTTCCAGCTCCAAAGAGGTAATTAGTGCATTTGCCCTTCTTTCATAAACAACTATAAAACCAGATAAAACACATGAAGCAACTCTTTCTAGTCATTAGATCTTAAACAACACAAGCGTCTAACATAAAGATAGATTTTATTAAATTAAAAATGTATATTGAGGGGCGCCTGGGTGGCTCAGTGGGTTAAAGCCTCTGCCTTCAGCTCGGGTCCTGATCTCGGGGTCCTAGGATCGAGCCCTGCATCGGGCTCTCTGCTCAGAGGGGAGCCTGCTTCCCTCTCTCTCTCTCTCTGCCTGCTTCTCTGTCTACTTGTGATCTCTCTCTCTCTGTCAAAACAAATAAAATCTTAAAAAAAAAATGTATATTGAAACTGCCAGGACAACTAGTAAAGCAAAGAAGTAGAAATAGAGCTTATACCTACCAAACAATAATACAAATAAAAAGGAATACAATTAATCCAAAGGGAGTACACAGATAACAAGGTAGATGTAAAATTATCATATTAATAATGTCATCAAAGCAAATGATGTTAATACTCTAATTAAAAGGCAGTAATTGCCTAATTAACCAGATACAAATATAAGAACCAAGTATATGCTGTCTATAAGAAATACATATTCAATGTAAAGACACATGTAAGTTAAAAATAAAAATATTATAAATGAATAATTACAGATGTATGTGTATACTTGGGGCAAAAGATACATGTATTGCCTAGCTCTACCTACTGAGATGACCTACAGCCAATGACACCCCAGTAGCAATGAGCATGCCTAGCATTCAGATCTTGGTTTCTAAATAGCTTTCCCAACTTTCTGTTTCATTTTTGATATGTAAAGCGCTTGAAAGTTCTCATTCTATCATTACCACAAGAAAAATATATGCAAACTGGACATCAGTAAATATTCTTGGACATATCAGAGAAGTGGGTAACAAGACAATCTACCACTCTGATATTTGGAAAGACATGTGCATATAGAGACATACAGCTAAAATCCATTTATTTAAAGGGAGGCTCCTGGAACCATAAACCTATAGGAACACTTAACTGGTAACTCTGATGAACTGCTAGAGATTGACTGTGGAGTAGCATGAGACTAAGAAACTGCTAAGCTGTGTAGTCTTAAGGAGATTCCCCCCAAATTTGTGAGCTTTACATCCAGAAACTACCAGATCACCATGGTGAAGTTTCAAGTAAGGTTCTTTCATATCAGGGGAGGAGAAGAGTAAGTGTTAGTTTTCTAGGGATGCCATAACAAAGTACCACAGATGAGTATGGCTTAAAACAATAAGAATTTATTCTTTCATACTTCTGAAGGCTGGAAGTTTGAAACTGAGGTGTCAGCAGGGCCATGCTCCCTCTGAAATATGTAGGGAAGAATACTTCCCCGTTTCTTTTTAGCTTCTGATGGTGGCCATCGGTCCTTAGTACTTCTTGGCTTGTGGCTGCATCCCTCCAATCTCTGCTCTGTCTTCACATGGCACTTTTTATGCATACCTGTGTCCAAATTTCCTTCTTTTATGAGGATACCAGTCATAGAGGATTAAGACTTACGCTAATGATCTTATCTTAATTTGGCTGAATCTACCAAGACCATTTTTTCCAAATAAGGTCTACGTTTTCAGGTCCTAAAAGTTAGGAATTCAATATCTAATTGGTAGGAGGGGCAAAATTCAATTCATACCAGTATGAGTGTATTCATTGTGGAATATACTCAGAGCCTTTATGACAAAAGACTACTATTCAGAAGAACAGACTTTTCCAGAGCCATATCCCAACTCAGGTAAGGGAATCCCTTCCAATCATTTTCATTCCAGCCTTCTGTCTCAGCTAAGAGAAAAAGTAATAAAACATACTTAACGGGGTTAGGGAAAAACAAAAACAAAACAAAACAAAACAGAAAGCAATTCTTCTCCTGGAAACATTTGTGGAGCTTACAGTTCTGAGACATAGGTCCACTAAAAGACTGAAATTTTAATCAGAGGATTATAAACAATTCCTTTACCACACACTTAACCATCACACCAATAGGGCTCCAGTGTAATGACAGTGGATTAGAGCTATAATGGCTGCAAGACACAGACTCTTTACAGAGGACTTTTGAAGGAAGCCTATAGGACACTAAAGGCATTTGAATCTTCTGGCACTTATAGATACAGCAAATATTAAACATAACCCAACTTCTAGCCAAATTAACACAAATTCTCACACTAAAGACCTACTTATGTCAGTCTCTATTATCCAATAAAATATATCTATCTATCAGATCATGCCAAAAGTCAAGAAAAAAACATAGCCTGAAGAGAAAAATCATCCGCAAATTCATCCTCTCCTCAAATATGACATGGATACTGAAATCAACACATGGGAATTTAAAATAATTATCATTAATATGTTAAGGGCTTTAAGCTAAAAATAGATAACTTGTAAGGACAGTTGGGAAAATGTAAGCAGAGAGATAAAAATATGAAGAATCAAAAGGAATTTCTAGAAATTAAAAAAAAAAAAAATCACTGTACCAGAAATGAAGAATGTCTTTGATGGGTCATCAGTAAATTTGACATTGCTCAAGAATCAGTGAGCTTGGGGCGCCTGGGTGGCTCAGTGGGTTAAGCCGCTGCCTTCGGCTCAGGTCATGATCCCGGGTCCTGGGTTCGAGCCCCACGTCGGGCTTTCTGCTCAGCAGGGAGCCTGCTTCCTCCTCTCTCTCTGCCTACCTCTCTGCCTACTTGTGATTTCTCTCTGTCAAATAAATAAATAAAATCTTTAAAAAAAAAAAAAAAAAAAAAAAAGAATCAGTGAGCTTCAAGATAGGCAAATATACACATTTCCAGCTGAAATCCGAAAGGGAAGATTACAAAAGATTGAAAAAGAAAAAGAAATAAAAAAATAGAACAATGAAGAGTTATGGGATATGATCTGGAATACCAGAAGGAAAAGATATGATAGAAAAGAAAGAAAAAAAAAGTGAAGTAGTAATGACTGAAAACTGAACCAAATTAATGTCACACAACGGAACCACAGATGCAGGAATGTCAGAGGATGACAAACAGATATATGACAAACAAGCAAACACACATGCATCTATATCTATATCCAAGCATGTTATATGCAAACACAGAAAACCAAAGAGAAAAAGAAAATCTTGAAAGTAGAGAGAGGAAAAACAAAACTTTATCTATAGAGGGAAAAAGGATAAGAATTACAGCAGACTTGCCATCAAAAACCATAAAAGCTAGAAGAGAGTTGGATGATATTTTTGTGTTGAAAAGAAAAATGAGACAAAAGAAAATCAACAACTTAAAATTTTATATCTAGAAAAATAAAGCTTCAAATGTGAGGGAGAAATAAATATTTTCCCAGAGAAACACTGTGGTAATTCACTATCATCAGATCTTCCCTGAAATACAAAAAAAAAAAAAAAAAAAAAAAAAAAAAAATTAAAAGAAATGCTTTAGGCAGTAAGAAAATGTCATAGGCAAGAAACTTGGATCTACATTAAAAAAGGAACCAAATTTCCTAAGCAGATTGTTAATTCTAGACCTAATTCAGGGAACACGAAATAAAACCAGAGCACCTTACAGTACCAGGAAGTAAGAAAGTGCTTAAAAAAGAGGTTGTGGGAGCATTTCAAAGTGACACAGGAGCCAGTATGAAAGAGCTCCCAATGGTCCAAACTAGAATAATATGAGAAAAAAAAAAAACCTCCACAAATACTGTAATATTGGATTATAACTGAAAGTATAAACTAAAGATGCTGAGTGCATACTGTTCTGTATAAATGATTAAACCAATAAATAAATGGGAAAGATGGAACGAATCTTCTTTACAGAAGAATTCCAAGTAATACATGTAGATGCACCTCCTTCTAGAAGTTGGAGGTTAATTCCCTTCTTCTTGACTGTGGACAGGACTTAGGAATTTGCTTCCAAATAATAGAGTATGAAAGGCAAGATATGGTAACTTAATGGGGGGAGTATCTGAAAGACTCTAACTTATTCAAAGTTAACAACACCAGTGATAAGTCATTGCTGTTATTAACCTCCTGATATAATGTGAGGAGAATACTCTAGACCTCTGTGGTATTCCTCCCCAAAACCAATAATCCTTATAACCATAAAAAATAACAAAATTTTTACAAAAAAATAAATTAAAAAATAAAAAAAATCATTAAAAAACCATATAACAAATACATATTGAAAGATTTTCTATAAAATACCCAACATGTACTTTTTAAAACTTCCATGGTCATGAAAAACAAAGAGTAAGAAATTTTATACTGCAGAAGAAACAGAAGTGTAATGATTAATAAATGCCATGTAATGGATCAGATCCTGGAATTTAGTTAATAGTAATGTGCCAGTGTTAGTTTTTAATTTTGATAAATGTACCATGATTATATAAGATGTTAATATTGGGGGGGGAACTAGGTGAAGGGTGTATAGGAATATTTTGTTCTACTTTTACAACTTTTCTCTATATCTAAAATACATTCCAAAATTTAAAAAATACCTACAAAAATAAAAGGGTGAAAAACAGATCATGTAAACACACATCTTAAAATTTTTGAGCTGGCTATATTAACTTCAGACAGGCCTTAGGAAAAAGACTATTACCTGGGACAACTGGAATATCTCATAAAGATAAACAGGTAAATGCATCTAGAAGACAGAACAACATAAATGTATATTTACTTAAGAACAGACCTTCAAATACAAACAACAACAAAAAAATAGAACTAATGCCAGAAAATAAAACTACTAGTAGTAATTAGTGTGTAAGTTCATATTCTTGCATGTCTATAATTACAGTAGATGTTAGCATTCCTGTTCCAATGACTAATAAAAACATAAATAAATAAGGATATAGAAAAACTGAACAAAAATATTATAAATCAATTTGACCTAATTGATGTTTAAATACTTTTCCCAGCGACAGCAGAATACTTACCCACCCACCTTCACACCAACAAGTATGCATGGAACATTCATCTTGATATACTGGGTCATAAACCAGGTGTCAAAAAATATAAAAGGAACTGAAAGCAAACAAAACATTTTCTTTGGCTACAATAGAACAAAATTAACAATCAGTAACAAAAAAAAAGATATATTAAATTTTCCCAACTGTTTAGAAATTAAATTATATACTTCTATACAAACCATTAATTAAAAAGGAATCACAAGGAAAATTAGAAAATATTTTAAATTGGATGAAAATGACAACAAAACATAAAATGTGTGAGATTTAACTAATAGTTCTTAGAGTGAAATTTCTAGCACAAAATGCTTTAATTATAAAAGAAGGAGGAAAAGTCTAAAGGCAGGTGTAGGTTTCCAAAAGAAACTGGAAAACAATAATAGTGAAGCCAAGACTAAGTAAAAAGTAATAAACAGTGGAAAGCAGTGACATAGAAAACAAACAATAGAAAAAATCAATGAAGACATATTGCCTTTAAAAATATCAATAAAATTGAGCAATTTCTAGTACCACTGATAAAAAGAAAGAAAAGTAACAGCTTGCAGATATCATTTAATACTAAATACTAATACTAAACATAGGGCAATACTAAGTTAGGGCAGTAAGTTTAATAAGTTAATGAAATGGACAATTCTGGTTAAAAAGGCTTGTAAATACAGTGTTGGTGAGAATATGGAATAACTGGCATTTTCTTATATTGCTTGTGAGAATATAAAATAGTACAGCCTCATTGAAAAACACTATAGTATTACCTTATAAAGTAAAATATATATAAATATTATAATTATATATAATTAATAATTATAATTGCATTGCAATTATCTATTTTATATGTGTGTTTATAAATGTTTATCATGACTCAAGAATTTCACTCCTGGGTATATACCAAAGGGAAATAAAAGTATATGTTCACACAAATAACAAATACACATATACAAATGTTCTTAGCAACATTATATATAGTTGCCTCAAACTGGAAACAACTTAAATTTCCATCAACTGATGAATGAAAAAAACAAATTATGGTATACCTATACATGGGATACTCTACTCACCAATAGAAAACCAAAATATTAATACATAGAACAGGAATGAATCTCAAAACATTATGCTAACTGAAAGAAGTGAAATATAACAGTGTATACTTTATGATTCCATTTTTATGGTATCCTATAAAAGGCACATTTTTAGTCAGGAAAAGCAAGTTAGTAGTTGCTTGAGACCTGCTTGGGTCAGGTGGATGACTTGGCACTAGGGAACTTTCAGTTATGTTGGAAATAGTCTGCCTCTTGAAGATGATGGTGGGGACATGAGACTACACATTTGTCGAAACTCATTGAATGGTGGAGGAAAAATGCATGTGTTATTACTGTTATCAGGTTATACCTCAATAAATAAAATAAAATTTTATTTCAGAGGTCATAATGAGAAAACAAAAACAAAAACCTCTCTTTGTTTTACTCTTCTGGTAGTTTCATAACTTCCTGAGGCAAATGAATGTCCCCAACAAACTTGGTAAAAAGATCAGTGCAATAAACAAACAAACACACAAATAATACCAAAGAAAAAAGCATCCTAGTATATTGGAAAACTATTTTCCCCATTACATTACAATTACAATCCCTACTTCTATTTTCATTTTTACAATAAACTTTGTCTTCTACATGAACAGACATTTCGGCAAAGAAGACATCCAAATGGCCAAAGTGCTCCACATCGCTCCGCATCAGGGAAATACAAATCAAAACTGCAGTGAGATACCATCTCACACCAGTCAGAATGGCTAAAATTAAGAAGTCAGGAAATTATAGATGTTGGCGAGGATGCGGGGAAAGGGGAACCCTCCTACACAGTTGGTGGGAATGCAAGCTGGTGCAGCCACTCTGAAAAACAGCATGGAGTTTCCTCAAAAAGCTGAAAATAGGGCTATGACCCAACAATTGCATTACTGGATATCTACCCTAAAGATACAAATGTAGTGATCCGAAGGGGCAGGTGCACCCGAATGTTTATAGCAGCAATATCCACAATAGCTAAACTATGGAAAGAACCTGGATGTCCATCAACAGATTAATGGATAAAGAAGATGTGAGATATCTATATCTATATCTATGTACTATATATAGATATATATACATCTATAATGGAATACTATGCAGCCATCAAAAAACCACCAAATCTTGCCATTCGCAATGACGTGGATGGAACTAGAGAGTATTATGCTAAGTGAAATAAGTCAATTAGATAAAGACAATTACCATATGATCTTTCTGATATGAGGAATTTGAGAGGCAGGGCAGGGGGTCATGGGGCCTAGGGAGGGAAAAAATGAAACAAGATTGGATTGGGAGGGAGATAAACCATAAGAGACTCTTAATCTCATGAAGCTGAGGGTTGCTGGAGGTGAGGGGGTAGGGATAAGGTGGCTGGATTATGGACATTGGGGAAGGTATATGCTATGGTGAGTGCTGTGAAATGTGTAAGCCTGATGATTCACAGACCTGTATCCCGGTGGCAAATAATACATTATATGTTAATAAAAAAACCGAAAAAAAACAAAAACAAGAAACTATGTCTTCTACCTAATGCTGATAAACCACTGATACCCGTTATTAAATTCTTATAGACAATTTAAAAGAAAAGTATTCAGAATTCCAGGTACAATGAGTAGTCCAATTTCTGTTCATAGTCCTTTGATTGGAATTGACAAGCCACTTCATCACGTAGGTCACAATTTCCTCATCTGCACATGGGGGATGGCTCTTGGTAACATCTAAGGTTCTTTCTAGATCTGATTTTCTGCAACTTCATATCAGTGTCCCTATTAAAAACAGTAGAGAGGAAACAACCCTCAGCAAAGCAGCCGAATATAAATTCCTTCTCATATTTACGAGATGACTAAAGGCGATTGAAATGAACAAGAGCTAAAGCAAACCTTCAAACCTTACATATGATCAATTTCTTTAAGAGAGATTTTTTTTGTTTTATTTTATTTAAGTTTTTGCTTTTTTTGTTTGATTGAAGGGATTCATACCATTTCAAAATCAATCCTGGTATACCTGCCCTCCAAGGTTTTTCTGAAGATATGGATGACAAAAAAGGCATCAGCGAAGAAGACTATTTCCAAAGGTAGTCACTATGCACATTATTCTGGGAAATCTGTGATTTTGTTATTCTTTGTGCTAAATGTTTCAGTTGTTTCTTTTATGTCAGGGATGAAGGTTTCAAGATACATCCAGTGACACTACCAGAGATTTCATTTACATGATATAAAATTATACCAACAAACAGGAATGACTCTCACAAACAGTTATTGAGTGAAAGAAGACAGACATAAGAAGGTATATGGATTATCCCATTAAGTATCCTACAAAAGCAGGGAATACTTACTTCTGCTGTCAGGGAAGTGGTTGTCCTTATGGTAAGGGGCTAGTGACTGGAAGAGAGCTCAATGAGACTTCCAGAATTCTGGCAACATTTTCTTTTTCTTTCTGGTCACTGAGTGTTTGTTTTTCTATAGTCCTTGAGTACAGTTATGACACATATACTTAGGTGTATGTCTGCACATTATATATAATAGCACAATAATTTATCCCACACAGTATCACAATTATATATTTTAAAAACATGCTACTAAACACAGGATTTCATTTGAGCCTCGTAACAACCTGTTGGGACTAGTGATACAAGGACCATTGTCACCATTTTAGAAATGAAGGAAATGAGGCTTTGAAAATACAGGTCAATTCAACTCAACGAATATTTCTTAAGTTCCTAATGTACTCTAAGAAGAGAAAACATACTGGGTAGTAAGATACAAAGAGTCCTTACAGTTAAAAATAAATGAAGTCATTTACTCCCAGAGCACATAGCTAAAAAGGGTCATGCCACTTTGGACATAGAAGGGACCCCAGACACCAACAGTGTTCTACTCTTTTAGATGGGGCAAGGCAAGAGCCTGGGCTTTGTCGTGGGCCTGATTTGGGTTGGATTTCTAGTTTCAACACTTCATCACTGGGTAACCTTGGGCAAGTTACCTACCCTCTCTCTGCCTCAGTTTGTTGATCTGAAATGTCGTATTAAAAATAACCATCTTAAAAATAGCTCTGAAGTAAATTGTAAAAATCTGGGAGCAATCCCAGCATACCACGCAGCAACTAGTAATTCTAAGTTACTATCTGTTCCCTTCAGGTGATTTGAAGTAAGTGGCTCAGAATCCAGCCCCCTTCCTAGCATGCTTTTCTGCTTCTCCAAATATGTACAAATGAGATGTGGAGTGTTCAGTATACTGGGATGTGAGGCACATGCTGGACCAGCCCTGTCTACTTTCCAGGGAATCTATGTGTGGAGCTCCTGGGTTTCATAACCTGTGGTCCGAGGGCCTTTGGCCCAGTGGGGAGGCAGAAGCTCTCCCTGGTGTTGATGGCAGGGCTGTGAGAGGGCATATGAGTAATCCTTTCTGGGAGGAAAGCAGATACGGCAGCCTGGAAAGCACACGTTCGGGGAGGCTGAGCAGGAGAATGAGCTGAGATGAGCAAAGACCACCATCCTGGGTGTGTGATGCAAAGCCTCGGGAATGTGTCCGAATCCAATCCAGTGGCCGTCCTCATCCTGCTCTGTAGCCCTCTGAGCCCCGGCAGCTGTCACGGTGACTGATGTGCGACACCCTGACCTTTGCTGACACTGTCCTTCCTTCTTGTCTTTCACCGACGTCTGTCCCTGTTTTCCACATCACACTGGCTGATGGCAAATAGGTCTGTGGAGCTGCTTGGAGGAAAATCCCATTCTCTGTATCCTGGTCCTGGGACTCCAATTTCCATGGGTATAGGTGATTGATGGGAACTCTCATTCCAGTAAAATACTGTCTACTTCTCTGCAAGGGTCCCTCCCCACACTAGCGGTTCTCCTGGTTTAAAGGAGGGCCAGACTCTTCAGAATACATTCCCCACCAATGAGGGAGCTCCCATGTATCTTGTGAGGCAACTTCATGTCCAGTACTTCATCTGTTTCTCATGACAGCCCTCTGGGGGAGCCAAGCAAGGGTATTATTTCCTTTTCAGTAGTGAAGGAAATGGGATTCCAAGTGGTCTCCTGAATTGTCCCAAGTGACATGGTAAAGTAGGTGGCCATCAGAATTAACATTCAAGTCAACTGAAAACCAGCCTATTGAATATCACTCTATTGGCTCTCAATTCCACATATGTATTTTAATGGCTGCTACTGCTTAGCAATCTGTTCTTCTCTAATTTGTGTTTGTTCCAGAAAAGCTATGATCAAGAAGAGCTCTCTCCCATACTCACCATATTTCATGAAATAGAAGAAAGGGCATACACAATTTAAATGGACAATCTGAGGTAGCTTCAAGAATCAGTTTGGGGACGCCTGGGTGGCTCAGTTGGTTGAGCAGCTGCCTTCGGCCCAGGTCATGTTCCCAGCATCCTGGGATCGAGTCCCACATCAGACTCCTTGCTTGGCAGGGAGCCTGCTTCTCCCTCTGCCTCTGCCTGCCATTCTGTCTGCCTGTGCTCACTCTCTCTCCCTCTCTTGCTCTGACAAATAAATAAAATCTTTAAAAAAAAAAAAAGAATCAGTTTGTATGTCATCTTCAGGAAGCTATAACCAATAGCCTCAGTCTGAGATTGTCCCCCTCTCTTCTTTATGCTTTGACAGCACCCTGCATGCACATTTACAATGCATGTAAATCACCTATTTATGCATTTCTCTCTCTTTCCTATAGACCCTTGAGCTCAGGGACCATGACTTATTCATCTTTGTATTTTCTGGTGCCTGAACATGGCAAAGACAAATGCTCAATTAGATCATTGATTGAATATAAAATAATGTAGTCGATGGTATTGAGAGTCAAAAGGTATCTAAAGGTGATATACCTTGGCACTCATTTGACTGAGGAGGACGCCAAAGAGGACACATTCAAGGTCAGAAAGAGTAAGAAGCAGGAACCACCAAAGGGTGGTCTGTGCTACTCAGGTCCAGATTCCTAGTATAGTGTGCAAGTTCTCTATCCTTTCAAATCATCCTGTTCAATTATAGCTAAAGATAATAAAGGATACCCCAATCAGTGGATGAGTCTCCCCCTCCAGAAGTACCTCTGAACATACTTTAGAAAAGCTTCCATTTTCTATTATCCAGACTGCAGCCATCACCAGCTCTTTGGTTCACTCTCTGCCATCTCACAGCCTCTTTGGTGGGCTATTTGTTCTTGCTTCTTACTGATTCCCCTAAGCACGGACTCTCCTCTTCTGCCATACCCTGAGCATTGAGCATGAGGCTTAAAAACATCTATCAAAAACATGAAGATAGCAAAAGGGAATTGCTAAGCCAGAGGGGGAAAACTAAATATTGGCTGTTAGACAGCAATGCTTCCTCGAGCCTACCCACTAAACACATCACAAGGGAGCTGGGGCGGCTGTGTTCTTCTGTCTCTGGCTTCCCAAGACACTACATGGGTCTACTCTTCAGAGCTGCTTCTACCAGATCTTTTCCTTGAGTATCAGTCTCTTACTCCCAACTCTGGTCTTTAGCCTGGCAAGAAAAAAATCTAAAGGGATCTTTTAATATAGAAAGGAAAAATCTTTGAGAAGGTAGAGCTCACTCCCTACTTTGATGATTCATTAAGCAGAATCTGTCAAGGCAGGTCTGAGGAATTTGCATTTGAATCCTTTCACTGGTACTGGCTACCCAAAGGCCAAAATATAGGTACTTAATGTGCATAACCAGAACATTCCACAGAGTGAACTCTCCCAGAAAAGCAAGTGGTATGCCTCGAAGGAAATTCTTACTTCTTTATTAAACCATAGGAAGAAAATTCACAGTAAGCTAAGACAACCTATTTTGTTCCAGTGTCTATCAGTCAGACATTCAGGTGTTCAGCCCTAAAGCACTTTTCCCAAAACTTGGGAGCTATCTGATCAGGTACGAATAGCTGATGGCAAATATCTAGGATCTGTGTGTATTATTAACAATAATTAACATTTATTGAGTGGGTACTATATGCCAGGGACTGTGTTTAGCATTTTACATGCATTCTCCTATTTAATCCTTCCAAAATCCTATAAAAAGTCACAATGATGCATTCTGGGTGTGGTTTAGGGTGCGGCTGGTTCGTTGCCCAAATCCTACCATTCAGCCCTCCTCTTCTCCTAAGTTCCTAGCCAAAGAGCATATTCACCAAAGGATCAGCAGCCAAATGGGAAAGAAAGTGCTGATATTATTGTCTGGGAAAGCCCACAAAAGAGAACACAACTTAGGCCTGAGGCTTAGGAGAAGCAACCCCAGCATCCACTTATCCAGCCTTCAGCTTGCATAGAGGCTAGGATAAAGAACACAGAGTGCTTCCTAAAGGGATAGCCAGAGTAAAAAAAAGGGGGGCGGGTCATGGAATCTAACTTTAAGACACTGTTGTTTCTCAAAATCACCCTCTTGGGTTCTAGTCAATTAGATTAATAATTCCTACTCCCTTAGAGAGTTCCAATGAGATTAGAGAGAGGAGTGTGATGGAAGGGGGAAAGCTGAGGTCTCAAGGGGCTCCAGAGCCCTGGAATCTTCTTGTACTAAATTCATGTTGGCTTTTATGCAGAGGTTCAGAGAATCTCTCTCTTACTGTTTCTTTGAGATGGGTTCTAAGGAAGTTTCATAGTGTCCTTAAGAGTTTTAGAAAAATCTGTTTCTTCAGTTTCTGTTGCAGAGTCAGACACAGCCTATGGGGCAGATGAGGAGGACCATGCATGAGGAAGTGTACTACTCAGCCACCGCCTTCTATCTTGGTGTCTGACATTTTGAAACAAATGTCCTTGTAATTTATTTCTTGTGCCCAACCCCAAGATTTCAAGATTTTACGAGACATTTCTGAATCCCAAGAACAGACCAGCTTTAATTCAACTGGAAAGGCTCATTAAGTATTGAAAACAGTTTCACTTTAGAGAGAGCTACGTGTGTCTGATTATTAATATGCATGCATAATGCATAATGCATAAATGCAAAGGAACCACATTGTTACCGGTTCTACAAGTGCTTTCCCCTATATATCATGTCATGGGAGCATGTGAATGAAAGACAGCCATAAGCAAAAACGCTTCTCTCACATATTTGCTGAGGTTTGGACTTTTGACTTACAAGAGTCTTCTACCACTTAGTCCTCTCTAGTCTCTGTCACTCAGCTCTGTCCTCTGTCCTTATAATGCTGACATGCTCAAGGTGCCTCTTTGGATATCCTCCTAGTGCATCCTTCCCCCAAACACACAATCAACTCTCATTCATACTTCTGACTTAGAGATGTCTTCTATCAGTTTTCACCCATACTTCTGATTTAGAGATGTCTTCTATCAGTTTTGGCTTCACAAAATGGACTCAATTCCTCATAGCCCTCTAGCAGGGAAAGGAGTATTGTACAATGCTGGTGTTTGAAAGTTCAAATATGTAACTGTTTGCTGAGTCAAAAAAAAAAAAAAAACAAACAGAGAAGAAAATTAACAACCTAGATTTTTTGTATATAAGAACAGCATGACTTAGAAAAGAAAATAGTTCTTTAATAATTCCTTCCAGTCTTCTCTAGCTAGCACCTACTGTATGCAAGCATCCACCATATAATGGTGACAGTGACTCTATACAGCTGGGTAAGATACAGAACTTCAAAGAGTACTAGTAAGGAAATACACATGTACTGAATTCTATTCAAGATAATTTATTTGTATACATAAGCATGTACATTAACATAAATGACTATAATCGAAGGTAGTATGATGTAAAGGCCATTAAAAGATATAACAAGTTTACTTATTCCAGTAGAGGTAACCAGGAAGGGTCTAGGAAATTTTTATTACATTTTCATATGAATGGGGACTGATGTTATTAAAAAACAGGATTATTTTTGCAAGGACTCAAGTCCCTGCAAGCAGAGAGTTGAGTTTAGTATTCATTTTGACCTGAACATAGAATTTGTTTAAAGAAAAAGTGAGTAAAAGCACAGACATACACTCAGAGTCTAGAAATGGAAAGCTTAGTTGCTGATGTCCAAAATTTCAAATTTCATTTCAGAGGTGGTGAAAATCATTGAAGCATTCCCATCAGGGGAGCCCTGTGATTAGAAAATGATAGAGAGTGATTCTCAAGAACCTGTCAGCAGTGTGGAGAATAGAATGAGAGACAGACAAGCAAAGAAGTGGGAAGAGAAGTTGGAATTTCCTTTGAACAGAAGGTTCATGTGGCCATGTACCAAACAAATAAACAAACAAACAAAAAATCCCCAACAACTTTCTGGAGTAAACTTTTATAATGAATAACATCTACTTCTTGTTTACTTCTTATAAAATTCACTTTATTTCATTACAGAAAATTAGAAAAATACTGAAGAAAATAAAGTGAATTGATGACTTCCCAATTAAGAACATAGTAGTTTATATTTATATCTATTTACTTCTAATTTTTTATCTGTGTAATTAAATTTTTCAGGGTTAAGGTTATAACACACACTTAAATGTTTTTTTAAAAATTTAATGTCATAAACATTTCCCATATATGTTTATTATTATCTTTGTGTTAAAGATTTATTTATTTATTTATAGCATAGGGGCTGGGGAAAGGCAAAGAGGAAGAGACAGAATCTCAGGAGACTTCGTGCTTGAGCACGGAGCCTGATTCAGGGTTCAATCCCACGACCTTGACATCATGACCTGAACCAAAACCAAGAGTGACACTTAACCAATTGAGCCACCCAGGTGCCCCTATGGTTTTTATTATCTTAATCATCTTTTAGAAACATGATAGAAAATTGAATAGAAAAATGTTAAGTGACTATAACTGTCAATCATGTTCAAAATGAAAATATAAGGCATAAGGAAGAAAACAAAATGCAGCTATAATACCAAGATTTAGAGATAAGTGCAGTGAATATTCTTGAAGTATATTTCAAGCATAAAAGAGCATTAAAAAGTGGCGTCCAGGTGGCTCAGTGGGTTAAAGCCTCTGCCTTTGGCTCAGGTCATGATCCCTTCCTCTCTCTCTGCCTGCCTCTCTGCCTACTTGTGATCTCTGTCAAATAAATAAATAAAATCTTTTAAAAAAAGAGCATTAAAAATCGGTACAGTATCATATAACATGCTTTATAACTTCTTTTGCTTGTGATAAAAATCATTTAGAAGTGTTTTAAGTATAGGGGCACCTGGGTGGCTCAGTGGGTTAAGCCTCTGTCTTCAGCTCAGGTCATGATCTCAAGGTCCTAGGATTGAGCCCCGCATTGGGCTCTCTGCTCCGCGGGGAGCCTGCTTCCTCCTCTTCTTCTGCCTGTTTCTCTGCATTCTTGTGATCTCTCTCTTTCTGTGTCAAATTAAATAAAATCTTAAAAAAAAAGTGTTTTAAGTGTTGCATAATATCATATAGTTATACCATCACTTATTCATACCTGACAGTAACTATAGTAATTTATTTATGATTTGGAATCAACACTATACTCAAAGCAGACTATTTCTTAATGCTCTCATTATCAATCAAGAAAGAAAGTCACCAAGCATAAACGATAAGAAGTTAGAAAGACACCTATAAAATGAACTTGAAAAAAAAGTAACAGAATGGATTAAATGAAGGTATAATCAATTACCAATGGATTGGGAAAATATGCAATTTGTCTTGGAGATTAAATAAATATAATGAGCTTTTGCAAAATTAGGATGTTGCTATTTCAACATAAACATGTTTTAAGCTAAAGTACGTTTTAGGGTAGTCAGGTCTCACATATGTGCAAGATATATCTTAAAAACCCAAGAATACATTCCAGAGTTATAGGTTCTTGAAGAGGCTTTAAGTTTAGTGAAAGGTCTTAAGCTTCCTTCTTCTATTACTTCCATGAGAAACAAAGAAAACAGATGAATAGTCTTGTTTTGAGAGGGAGGCAATGGAAAGCGTAGCTTAGGCAAAGCATCATAACAAGAGTCCAGTGTCAATCTCGAACGTCAAACTCCTGCTTTCATATTGTTTATCCACCACTTACTGTTCCCTGTACTTAGTGAGCTAATCTCTCTGTGCCTGTTTCTTCGACAGCAACATGAAACGCTGAGGATGCTGTACTTCCAAAAGACTCTGAGAGACATGAGGAGAAAGTACCATTTTTGGAAAACAATTACCAGCAACCACTTTTAATGATTTTACAATCCAAGAAGTTCATCTTTTCTTCATATCTTTAAAAAAAATGCTTTATAAGCCTAGCTTACTGAATTTTTAAAATTAGTTTTGGATAAGACACCCAAAACCAGCAGAATTCTAAAAGCCCATTTGGAACCATGAACGTGGTCCATTGTTATGAGGTGATTTCTTGTCTCTTAATGTTTGTGACTTTATGATATTTCCCCACAACCTGACTTAAATCTTCTTTATCGAGATTACACTTGGAGTCAGGAGTTTTTCTATGCAGAAAAGACAGCCATGCCTAAATCCTTCTTATGTTTAACTGCAAAAAAATCTCATTTGTTCAGTCATTAAGATGTGGTTTCTAACCTTGAGGCTTTTACAATTTGTAACCAGGGAACTCAACACAAAGCACAGAAACAAAAAATAGAGCTATTCAGAAAAAGGTTTCATCTAAATTGAAGCTGGGATGCTTCTTTGGGAAAGTGATAATTGAGATGTACCTTGAAGAATGTAGTCTTGTAAGTGTTTAATGGGATGGGGGAGGGTGTTCAAGCTAGAAGTGAGGTAGGCCTTAAAAGCCTCATTTCATTTTCTAGGCAGTGAGTGTGAATTATTTTAGATTCATATGAAAACTTGTGACATGATACAATCCATGTTTTAGAATATGTTTGGGCCCCGAATTGAGAGATACGTGGCAGGAATATCAGGACCGCTGTTGTGGCCTCCTTGCTCGGACAGAGGTGGGAGTGCCTAGAGAGCAGTGACGTTGTGGAGGGGAACTGCGAGGCCTCTGGGCCTCTCTGTATGTAACAAATGCTACCAAAAGAAAGCTTTGTCTTTCATTAATGCCATCTCAAAGATGTGAAACATGCTTTGCTGGTGTTGATTTGCTTTTATTTACCTTCTCTAAAATAGCCGGCAGTTTCCATACAAATGATATGTACTTGGCATGTTAAATTGCTGAAACGTTTTCTTCCCTCGGTGGGTAAATAGGCATGCCTGACTAATTCTGGAAAGCCTTGCTGGGTGACTGTAAGAATGTTTTCCACAAAAGCCTTACACTTGGCCACGTCCTTGTATCTTTGTAATTGTTGTGTTGTAATACACTAAAAATGTGGTGCTCACCATGAAACACACCCAGCCGTCTGCCTGGATGTGAGTTCATGCAAGAAAACATCACTACCTATCCTGACAGAAAGACTGCAAGTCTATTTTGCTCCAAGATTGGAATACAACTAATGCTGGAGCAATTTAGACAAAATGGCTATTTTTAACCATGGTATCACAGTAGAGATGTTTCTTTTCTTTCTTCTTCTTCTTCTTCTTCTTCTTCTTCTTCTTCTTCTTCTTCTTCTTCTTCTTCTTTTTCCCATCTTTTACAAGAAAATAGTTGCAGTTTATTTTAGAAGTAATCAGTTTTATTACAGGGAGTACAATGTTTCTGAGTACAAATTAGTTATTTTTGAAATATAAGCTCTGCTCTTTTGTAAGCTTTCTTTCTCTGCCAACCCCTAGTACTGGGTAATATTTCGTGATTGATTTTGCTACATCCCTCTCAGATCTAAATTTAGACATGAGAAAAATAAAGTTAAAATAAAAATATTTATTCATTCATTCATTCCAAAATGAATACTTCCTGTGTTCTAGGCATTGTACTAAATGACAGGTGTGGAGTTAACATGGCCCTTGCCCTCCAGAAGCTTACATTTTCACAGGAGTCTAAGCTATGCACACAAATATCTCTATTATAATTTATAATATTATGTGTGTCTATAAGCAAAGTACTGGAGCACAGAGAATGTTTATTCCATTAGAAGAAAACAAAAAATATTCACAGAGAATATGACATTTTAGATAGGTCTAAGGAATAAATGGGGAAATGGAAAGAACATTCTAGAATGATAAAAGAGTATGTGCAAAGAAATGAAAGTGCAAACTGTCTCAGGAAGAGAGGATGGGCAAGTAGAAAAAGCACAGAGAGAAAGACTTGTGTCTGTGCCCCACTCACCCCTCTGAAAACTGAGGAAACTTGGGCAAGTGAGTCAATCTTTCCTGAAAACTGCTATACTAATACCTGTCTTGAAGAATATTCTTTAATTAAATGAGCTATTGTACGTAAAAGCACCTGGCTCCTTGAGCATGCTCAGTAAATATGGTCTGATTTTATTCAAGAGGAATACACGTTTCCTTGAGGTAGAACATAGAGTGTCTGGGTAAGAACGTTGTGAGGGAGCTGAAATCCAAAAGATAAGTTGGGACCAAATCATGTGAAAGTAAAGCTAAGTAATTTAGGTTTTATTCTGAAGGCAATCAGGAACCACTGACTTTTTTTTTTTTTTTTAAGATTTTGTTTATTTATTTGACAAAGAGAGATGACAAGTAGGTCCAGAGGCAGGCAGAGAGAGGGGTTGGGGAAGCAGGCCCCCAGCTGAGCAGAGAGTCCAATGCGGGCTCCATCCCAGGACCCCGAGACCATGACATGAGCTGAAGGCAGAGGCTTAACCCACTGAGCCACCCAGATTCCCGAACCATTGACTTTTGAAGCAGGTCTTAGCTGTGGTCAGATTTTTGTTTTAGAGAGATCAGCCTGGGACAGGGATGAGAATAGACAGAGGAAGAGGGAAGTTAAGTAGAGACTGGAAAGCTATTGTAGTGACTCAGGTCGGGCAGGCTGAGGATTTGAACTCTCTCATTGGCTGTGTGCTAGAGGGAAGGAATGAACCCCCACAAGAAATGTAATGCACAAGCATACACCAAATTGGGAGGGTTTGGGGACTACCAATACGTGTGGAAGTGAAAAATCCTAAATTATCTCTCAGCCAAACACTGAGGAGTACAGGCGGCTTGCTGTTTTCTTCTGCAGTAGCACAAATACATCTGCTTACCCGTCCAGCTGCTTGGAGTTGGAAGAAGCTAAACCCACATTGAGAGGAACATGGTTATTTTCTGCTGCTAAGTCATTCCTCAGCACGTGGGAGTGTAGAAGGAATTTAATTGTGCCGTCTCCTAAACTTTTTGGTGTTTATCGACAGATCCTTGACTTATCGGGAGAGGGGGATGAATTATCTAGTAGATTCCACCTTCTTTTTACAGATGAAGACAAAACTCAGAAACAGGAAGTGACCTGTCTCAGAAACAGAGGGTGTGTGAAACACTAGAGCCAAAATTCAAACCCAGGATTTTCACTGATCACCTAAACACTCTTTTTAAAGAAGTTATTGAGAATTCAGGCAGACATCACTAATAGCTACACAGTGAGCAGTAACTTTGTCTACCCCCATCTGCACAGAAATTAAGTGAATTGTTTTAACTTTCCCTTTAAAGCTTAAATGGAAGCTGAAGATCCATCAAATGGAGCTAAATGTAGTTTCTACATAATTTAATAGTAAAAATTAGTTGATTTATATAATAAAATATAAAAAAAACTATAAGGGCACATTACTAGAGTAAACTCAGGCAAAATAATTTTTAGTTTTCTTAGCTCTGATTACAAATTCCTGGGGATTTTTTTTACAAAACAATGAACGACAGGCTACCAATTAGAATTAACCCAAGAATCATTCCTAATGAATAGAAAATGTTAATTCCATCAAATTTGGAATATTTAAGCAACAGAATTATTAAAACACACTTAAGGTTAAAATTCTCTGTCCTTTATAGACATTCATCATTTATACTTTTTTCTTGGGAATAAAATATTGTATAGAATGTAATTCTAAATCATTGACACTTATCTTTTTAAGGACCATTTAAACAATCAGTTTGGATATAACCATTTTAACCTATTTCCCTTCCATCTTAAACAGTATATTTGGGAATCATTCAAGAATAACTGGTTTGGCATCAAAAGAAATGAAATCTTGCCATTTGCAATGACGTGGATGGAACTAGAAAGTATTATGCTTAGCGAAATAAGTCAATCGGAGAAAGACAACTATCATATGATCTCCCTGATATGAGGAAGTGGAGATGCAATGTGGGGGGTTTGTGGGGTAGGAAAAGAATAAATGAAACAAGATGGGATCGGGAGGGAGACAAACCATAAGAGACTCTTAATCTCACAGAACAAACTGAGGGTTGCTGGGGAGAGGGGAGATTGGGAGAGGGTGGTGGGGTTATGGACATTGGGGGTGTGTGTGCTATGGTGAGTGCTGTGAAGTGTGTAAACCTGGCGATTCACAGACCTGTACCTCTGGGGCTAAAAATACATTATATGTTTATAAAAAAAATAATAACTGGGTTGGAATCATCATTAGTAATAAGAATCACAGAATGTTACCTCTGGAAGTGTCTTTGGATAGCATCTGCTGTTTCTGATCCCCCATGTGATGAAATATCTAGAGTGTGGTCATGAGATCTTCTAGTAGGATAGGTTGAATGAATGCAAACCTACTGGGGGGGCCTCTGATTTAAAGTTGGAGCTATATATCTTATCCTCAGGGACCCAAAAGTATTTATTGTAGAAGGAAATTTTAAAAATGGGCCAGGGGCACCTGGGCGGCTCAGTTGGTTAAGAACTGGACTCTGGATTTTAGCTCAGGTCATGATCTCAGGGTCCTGGGATGGAGAGTACCACATCCTTGGACTACCAGCTCAGCAGGGAGTTTGCTTGTCTCCTTCCTTCTTCCTCTGCTCCTCCACACATGCACACACATGCGTGCTCTCTCTCTCTCTCTCTGAAATAAATAGTCTTAAAAACTAAAAAATAAAAAATGGGCCAGATGCAAAGTGCAATAAATATCACTGTCTGGGGCAGAGAAGAAAGCAATGGATTGGGGAAAAATTGATCTGGGTTTAAACTGCAGTCTTTCACTGCCCTGGATTAAGTCTCTCTGTCCCTGCTGATGCTGGTGGTATTTTGCTTCAGTTACCTCATTTGTAACCAGGTGATCACTATGAATGTCCTTTAAGTTCTGACCTATGATCGTGTGGTTCTTCCATCGAGGGTGAGATACTTGAAGCAGAATTCAAAATAGGCTGAATTATGAGTGACCCGATGTCACTCAGAAAATCAAACATTCAAATTCACTCTCATTTCAATCTGGTTTTTTTTCCCCTCATTTTAAAAATTGACATTTAACGAGTACTTACTAAGTGCCAGAGTATGTGCGAAGCACATTAATAAATGTGTTCACTCATTAAATCTTTCAACTCCATGAAGTAGGTACTATTTGGTCTTAGCAACTTCTTCACATCATAGGATATTTTTGTCTTGTATTTAATAGGAAACTTAAGCAGCCTTGCTAGTGTTACTGTAGGCAGGATGTGAATCCAAGACAGCCATCTGAAAGCATTACCAGAGCATCTCTCCTGACGGGAGAGAGCTCATTGGCCGTGAATGTTTTTTCCCTGACCAATGATATAACCTCCTGCCCAAAGTTACCAGTATCACTAGGTTGGCAACAAGTCTTTGGAAGTTTACATCATCCCTATATTTTTGAAGTTACTAAATGTGAAAAATATCATGACCTCAGTGTTCCCTTGCTGAGCCAGATTCATAACATTACCACCACCTGCTCTTCCAAAGGTTTCCATTTAATGCAGGTTTAAAAATAAGGACTCTGCTCTCTCTTGCTTTCTTTAGAGAAAAGGTGTAAGTCTGGCTGGAGTGTTTAAGAAAAAAATTCCAGGGTGATACAGTGGAAAGAACTTGTCTCAGATCTTCCACGTGACCTTGGGCAAGTCAACCTTACCAATTTTCAGTTTTCTCCATCTCTGTAACAGAGTGATTGAAGAAAATAATTTGTTCGGAGGAGAAGGGAGCTGAAATGGATTACATATAAGTCTATTGGTCTTTAAAATCCACACAGAAACTTTAAAAACTAAAATGTACAGTAGCTGGTAAAACATGTCCTGGCTCCTGAAATGTTGAAAGAAATCTTTTAACTCCTTTTTTGATTCTTCTTCCCTTCTTCCTTCACTCCCTTCCTTCTCCCCTGTCCACCTTTTTTCCCATCCAGATAGTAGTTTAGGTCCTGGGGAGGTGTTGTAAATACAATAGGCAAGTATTCTTTTGTTATGAAGCACACATTCCCATGGGGGAAAAGAAAAAGGTAGTAACAAATAACCTAATAAATGAAGTAATTTAAAGTGGTAATAGGGGCTGTGGGCAGAATACAGTGGGGAAAAAGCTTTAAAATTGGTAGTTGCAGGGACGCCTGGGTGGCTCAGTGGGTTAAGCTGCTGCCTTCAGCTCAGGTCATGATCCTAGGGTCTTGGGATCGAGTCCCATATCGGGCTCCTTGCTCAGCAGGGAGCCTGCCTCTCTCTCCGCCTCTGCCTGCCTCTCTGCCTGCTTGTGTGCTTTCTCTCTCTCTCTTTCTGACAAATAAATAAATAAAATCTTTAAAAAAAAATTGGTAGTTGCAAGTAGAGGCATTTAGATTTTAGAGAGGGTGATTGGGATGAATTTCTCTGAAGAGGAAATATTTTATTGGAGATTGGAATGACGAACTGGGGCTGGCTTTGTTCTGGGGGAGAACATTCCAAGAAGATAGGGCATAAGCGAAGGGGCTGTGGGAGGCATGAGTTGGGCTGGTCAAACAAAACAAAACAAAACAAAACAGAATGAAGGCCTGAAGCCAGGAGTATGGTGAATAGGAAAGAGAGTAGAATAATCTCTTAGCAGAGAGCTGGGCATCAGTCAGGTCATGCAGGGCATCTTAAGGAATTCAGTTTTTATTCCAAGTATATTTGAATGTCATTGAAGTGTTTTAAGTAGAGGTATGGTATTATTCACATTTTTATTTATTTTTATTTTTTATTTTTTTAAGTAGTCTCCATGCTCAATGTGGTGCTTGAGCTCATGACCCTGAGATCAAGAGTCACATGCTCTACCATCGGAGCCAGCCAGGCATTCCTATAGTCACATTTTTAAATGACTGCTCTAACTGCAATGGATTATAAGGGCTAGAGTAGAAGCAGAAAGATAAGTTAGAAAATATAAAATAAGAGATTTAGGGTCATTCAAAGCCCTAGGATCCAGGGAATGGGAGTAACCTAAAGTCTGATTAGAAGAAGTGGAACTTGAACATGAATCTGGTTTGAATGAATCCCCTAGCATGTAACCCATTATCTTTTCAGGTAACTTTACTTTATTTTTAGACAATCCTATCTCTGAGAAATTATATGCTATAATCACAGAATAAGTAAGTGCCTAATAAGTGTTATAGATTCATCCTTTTTGGTCATACTCAGAAGAGCTAATTATAACACCTTGCATGTATGGAAACTGATTGAACATCCTCTTTTCCTTTAATTAGTCTAAGTGTGTACAACTTCATACTTACTTAGTGACAGGACAACAGCCATTGCCCTGCCCCACAGCCTAATTATTATAGGTGTACAATTCTCATTACACATATGCTGGAACCATACTGTGACTAAAGTGTTATTGGACTTTGCCTAACTAAATGTACTGATAAGGGCCTAGGTGTTGGTGGTGACTTAGGCTCGGTCAGTGCTTTATCAACTATCAAATCCCACTAGCTGTTAGAGAAATGGGTATGTCCTTCAAGCTAACCCAAGTAGGCTACCCCTAAATAGCTTTAGTCACACAGTGACCAGAAGACAGCATAGGCTAGGTGAATGGGGACACATCCCCTGTTCCAGCCATAGGGAGGGATGGGGCTCTGTCTGGAAAGTGAGGAATCAGACAAAAGGCCTAGGAAGTTCCTAAGGACCCACAGCTATGATATAGCCCTTTCGGGAGACTGGCATGCAATTGCTCAGGGCTAGAGTTTTTTGAAACCTATTTACTAATAAAATTGTCAGATATTTGTACTATGTAAGCTAGAATTTTTTCTGCTTCCTGTTTTTTGTTCTCTTCCAGCTAAACTTTATTATCGATAAAGTAACATTTTAAAGATATTATTTATTTATTTATTTATTTATTTATTTATTTATTTAATTTTAGAGAGAGTGTGTGCATGAATAAGGGGAGAGAAAAGGGAGAAGGAAAGGGAAAGACTCTCAAGCAGACTCTGCACTGAGGCATGGAGCCCAACATGGGGCATGATCTCACAACCCTGAGATCATGACTGAGCTGAAACCAAGAGTCTGATGCTTACCAACTAAGCCGCCTAGATGCCTCAATTCTGAACAATTCTGTCTTATCTCAGCTATTTTCTGGGGAACCAAGAGATGGGGTATGGAATCACATCTGTCCTAGAATATTCAAGGGTAAGCACTTCATCTCTGAGATGCAGCATTTTGGGCAAAAATTTAATCAGGAGTCCCCAAGGGCATGTTGGGCTAAAGGGGAAAGAATCTGGTGATCCTTTTTTCTGTACTTTTTGAGATAAAGGTCTTGCTTTGATTTGTATATATTATGTTTTATTTTTGAAAAGTGAAGGCATTTCCCTTGCATCCTTACCATCCTGGTCTTTTCTGAACAGGTGCTCTAGTTCAGTTGTTTTCAAAAGTATGGTCCTCAGGCCAGGAACATCAGCAACATCTGGGAATTGTTAGAAATGCAAATACTTAAACTCCAGCCAGACATGTGAATGTGGTACTCTTGGGTTAGGGCCCAGAAATTTCCATTTTAATAAGCCTGTCAGATAATTCTGATATATACTCAAGTTCAGAATTTCCCTGCTCAAATTGGTCCAAAGTGAGGAACTCAGAAGTGTCCCACACTTCACCTGAGTGAGGCAGAGCAAGAAATCCTGCTCCTCCTATGGGCTGGAGGTCAATTTAGGGTTAGAAGCCAATTCTCTTGGGTTCTAGGCCATAGCTCTTTACATCATATCATGCTCTGAACCTCAATCCTGGTAAAGAACCAGAATGCTAAAGATCACCACTCACATTATCTTTTAGTTTTGTAGGTTTACCAAACTAAAAAGGAAATAGTGGATGGTAATTTCATACCTAGAAGTAGAACTTAAAGATTTTATTTATTTATTTGACAGAGAGAGATCACAAGTATACAGAGATGCAGGCAGAGAAAGAGAGGGAAGCAGGCTTCTTGCTGAGCAGAGAGCCCGATGCGGGACTCGATCCCAGGACCTGAGATCATGACCTGAGCTGAAGGCAGCGGCTTAACCCACTGAGCCACCCAGGCGCCCCAAGAAGTAGAACTTAAGAAAGTAATCAGACATTGACAGACCACCTTACACCAATTAGAATGGCCAAAATTAGTAAGACGGTAAACAACATGTGTTGGAGAGGATGTGGAGACAGGGAAACACTCTTACACTGTTGGTGGGAATGCAAATTGGTGCAGCCACTTTGGAAAACAGTGTGGAGATTCCTTAAGAAATTAAAAATAGAACTACCCTATGACCCTGCAATTGTGCCACTGGGTATTTACCCCAAAGATACAGATGTAGTGAAAAGAAGGGCCATATGTACCCCAAAGTTCATAGCAGCAATGATCACAGTCGCCAAACTGTGGAAAGAACCAACACAAGAAAGAACCAACTTTGGCTTAGCCAAAGTTGAGAGGAATTTTTTGTTTTCATAACTTTCAAGAAATGGTATGTAAGAATTGCTGTTCAATAACATATAATAAGAATTAGAATAGTAGCAATAATAAGCATTATTACCAGGAGAAATGATAAGATCTTACAGCTACACTTCAGTCATACTTTTATAAAGCTCATTAAAGGCAAGGAGAAAAAAATGACAACTATGGGCTACTGGGAATATCATTAATTCAAAAACTACTTATTGAGAGATAGTATTAACTGAGAATTCGAAAGGCAACATGAGTGTGGGTCCAGCTCCAGGCCCAATGCCCACCTTGTCTCAAAGCCTCCAATTCTAGGGGCTCTTCTCCAATGCCTGAAATTTATGGCCTTGAAGAAAAGTATGCATCCTTGCAAATGTCATCAGCTGAAGTACCCCACTCAGGGGCTATCTCTCTTCTTCGTCCCTCCATGAATCTGCTAATTCAGGGCAGCCCCGATTTTTTCACCAGCCTCAGAGTAAAACTACTACTGTCTTCTACAGAGGAGAGCGTGGTGAAGCAGAAAGATGCCGCCCAGGGCAAGAAACAGATCAGAACTCTGTTCTCTTGGGGCACCTGGGTGGCTCACTTAGTTAAGTGTCTGCCTTTGGCTCAGGTCATGATCCTGGGGTTCTGGGATTGAGCCTTGTGTCAGGCTCCCTGCTGAGCAGGGGATCTGCTTCTCCCTCTCCCTCTGCCCCTCCTGCCCTGTTTGTGCTTTTTCTCTCCCCCTCTCTTTCAAATGAATGAATATAATCTTAAAAAAAAACAAAACAAGCAAAAACATGTTCTGTCAGACCCAGCTATATGTCCTCAATGCTAGATTACAGAAACAGAAATACCTCAGTCTCCAGAAGATGTAAGAAATTTCCAACATTCTGAACCCTAGTGACAAGAAGGTTAAGACCTGGTTCTAGTACCAGAGAATGAAATGTAAGAGGTTGCGGAAAAACAGCTAGCCCAAAGAATAGCAAGACTGTGACTCAGAACCCTCAGCAACTACAGAATACCCAGGCTTCTGTTCTTCTCACCAGGATACCTGATCAACACTTCTGGAAACCTTCCAATATAGAGCAGCCAGACCTGGAAACCTTCCAATATGGAGCAACCAGACCTGGAATAGCCAGTCTTAGAGCAACCTTCTCTGGAACAGTCAGACCTGCTGCTCCCAAGCCTGGAAAAACTAGACCTGGAACAATCAGCTCCACAACTGTGGACAGGGATCCCTGCAGTGCCACATACTGTTCCAGCAAAATTCTGCCAGAGATTTGGAGTCCATCTTAGAAACTGCTAGGGATAGCCATAGGATAACAAAATAATCCACTAAGTACTTTAGTACCCCGCAAATAATGGATTTATTCCCATATTACTCTGTGAACCTATAGCCTATAGATGTGTGACAATGAGTATATTTTTCAATCTCAATTTAGTCAGTGGCTGTAGTACTTCTAGGATTTGTATTTTACGGTCCTATATCTCTGCCTTGATAGTCTGTTTCTCATTATGTTTCTTGTATCCATTGAGGGGTTAAGATTGGAGTCTAATCAAAGATGTTTCAGTAGCATTGGCTTCTATGGACAACATGATGAAAGATGTTGGCTAGAGATAACTAGATATAATATTAATTTGGATATCTTTAGGTTTTAGAATCTAACCTCAAGAATAGGAAGTAAAAATATAAGGACTTGTGATGAAAGATTATTTGTATTTTCTGAGACTGTGCGGCTTTACTTGTTAATGACCTCAATTTTTATGGTAAAGTGTTAAACTATAAGGTACTTCATTGATTTCCTCTACCCCTGTGCTGATTTACTACAACTGCTCATTTGTCCATCATTCTGGTATTTGTAGAAAGATGTTTCGTATTTTAATGTATCATGATAATAGTACCAGTTTGGTCGGTTGGTTTGCAGGTTTAAGTACAAATAAAAAAAAAATACCCACTTAAAAAATATTCATCGAGGGCACCTGGGTGGCTCAGTGGGTTAAGCCTCTGCCTTCGTCTCAGGTCACGATCTCAGGGTCCTGGGATCAAGTCCCGCAACGGGCTCTTTGCTCAGCAGGGAACCTGCTTCCCTTCCTCTCTCTCTCTGCCTGCCTCTCTGCCTACTTGTGATCTCTCTCTTTCAAATAAATAAGTAAAATCTTAAAAAAAATTCATTGAGTACCTGCTATGTGTTCTGTGGTAAGCATTGCTATAAAATTACATCATGAAGATTGTAGTATAGTCTAACAGAACTTATAAAACATTATTAGACTTTGGAACTCGAAAGTAAAAAAAGAGATTAGAAAAGAAGAGAACTATAGGTCAGTGTTAAGAGCATTTAGAAGAGGAATGTATTCCCATCAAGACTTGAAATTTTTTGGGAATTCAGGTGATGAAGAGGAAGTCTTTCCAAAGGAAGTATAAGCAAGAATTTGAGGTGGAAAATGATGCCATATACATGGAAAACATGAGTAATTTTCTTTTGTTAGAGAATATATCCTCCCTTAGAGTGCCATTTTGAGGTTTACCAATACAGAGGAGTATGTAGTAAACCCTCAGGAAACTCTTTTGATTGCTACACTTGGAATTAGTCTGTTTTTGGAGAGAAGAGGAATATAGTTTGGTTGCCCTAAGGACAGCTTCTGCCCATCCACATATTTTCCCAAACCCCAAACTAACTAACCAACTGAACCAAAAATCCAATGGTGAAGAAACCTTAAAAAATAATGCAGTTATAGACTACATTCTCTTGAAGAGGACATAGAGGTATTACCATAGCCCATCACTCTCTCACTCTCTTATTTCCCATGTTCTCCTTCTTTCTGTGATGTGGCTCATCCTCACAAAAGAGTGACAGTCAGTGCAGTCAGCTTCCCCCTGTGGAGTAGGAATGTCTCTCTAGAAAACATTCTCACAGCACTCTGGTGAATAAAAGTATCCATCTTCTCTGGGAAAGGATCCGAAAGAGAGGTAGAAGAGGGGGAAAAGGGAAATGAACAAAACAGTTCCTCCTAGAATGTGCTATGTAGGGTCCCATGGGCTTACAGTGTGTTACTCATTCAGTCCTTCCATCATGTGGTGGCTGGTAGGGCTAAGAACCAAACTCACCACCAACTTCTTGCTGAACGCTTTTTTCCCTTCATGATATCATTCTGCCTAGTAAATTAGGAGAGGGCAGTGTTAAAGTTGAAGAGTAAGAGTTTGGGGGTGGAGAACTTGACAGGAAAAAGCTGTGAAGGAAAAAAGAATTTGCAAACTAATCAATTTTTAAAGATTATTTTTATTAACATATAATGTATTATTTGCCTCAGGGGTACAGGTCTGTGAATCATCAGGCTTACACATTTCACAGCATGCACCATAGCACATACCCTCCCCAGTGTCCATAACCCAACCACTCTCTCCCTAACCCCCCAACCCCCAGCAACCCTTAATTTCTTCTGAGAGATTAAGAGTCTCTTATGGGGGCGCCTGGGTGGCTCAGTGGGTTAAGCCGCTGCCTTCAGCTCAGGTCATGATCTCAGGGTCCTGGGATCGAGTCCTGCATTGGGCTCTCTGCTCAGCGGGGAGCCTGCTTCCCTCTCTCTCTCTCTCTCTCTCTCTCTCTGTGCCTGCCTCTCTGTCTACTTGTGATCTCTCTCTGTCAAATAAATAAATAAAATCTTAGAAAAAAAAAAAAGAGTCTCTTATGGTTTTTCTCCCTCCTGATCCCATCTTGTTTCATTTTTTCCTTCCCTACCCCCCACAACCTCCCCACCCTGCCTCTTAAATTCCTTGTATCAGCAAGATCATATGATAATTGTCTTTCTCTGATTGACTTATTTCACTCAACATAATACCGTCTAGTTCCATCCATATTGTTGCAAATGACAAGATTTAATTTCTTTTGATAACTGCATAGTATTCCATTGTATATATATGCCACATCTTCTTTATCCATTCATCTGTTGATGGACATCTAGGTTCTTTCCATAGTTTGGCTATTGTGGACATTGCTGCTATAAACATTGGGGTGCACATGCCCCTTCGGATCACTACATTTGTATCTTTAGGGCAAATACCCAGTAGTGTGATTGCCGGGTCGTAGGGTAGCTCTATTTTTTAAAGTGAAATATACTGATACGTGGTAAACTGTAACCTTCCAAAGACCAGTGATAAAGAAGGAAGGATATAGAGGGGTCCAGCAAAGGAGCTAAGGGTTATAGTTCTGGATTATAGTTCAAGGATTATAGGCTTTTCCAGGAGTTTTGAGCCTGAGGAGAGATTGGTTTGGCCACACAGCAGGTCTGGAAGGAAGGTTTGGCACCACTGTTTTCAGATAGGAAAGATGGGTTCCTTTTGTAAAGGATTCAGTCCCTCTGAAGCAGGGCTTCCTGAACTTAGATGTAAATTAGACTCATCTGGAGAAATTTTTAAAATGCAGATGCCCAGCCCTCTGTCAACTTCTCTAGTAATTGATCAGGGGTGAAGGCTGACCTTCAATTCAATCTGTTGCTGAAGCTCCCCAGGTGATTCAAATGTATAGTCGGGGGTGAGAATCCTACTCAGAAGAGGTTGAAGAACCCAAAGAAAGTGGAAATAATAATAAGAAAAGCCAAATATTTATTAGCAAAATAATCAGTAATTTTCTCACATTTATCAGAAATTTCATATATATCTAAAACACTTGTTTTTATTTTTATTTCAGTAGTATTCCTGATGGTAAAAATTGTTTAAAAGAGAAAGTGACAAAATAACAGATGTTTGGGTAGTTGTATATAGGTGGAATTTTTTTTTCTTTTTTTTTCCTGTTCCTTTGTATTTTTTGTTCTTCCCAAACAGATTTAGAACATGCTAATTTTATAATTAGAAGGTATAAATAAGACCCAGAGCAAATATCTGCATGTTGAATCATTTTATCTATGTTATATAGAAATATATACCTATAATTACATGATAATTTGAGAGAGATATTCATATAAGAAAAGATTCCTAAAATATAATAGCAATTCAAACTTTAAGTCCATTTTTACCATTGGCTTTAAATATCATTTGCCTTTATTAATAAAGAAAATCCATTCACAGGGTCACCAAATGCTAGTGATCTCTGAGTATTTTGTATTCATCCTTTTCACTCACTACAGCTGCTTGTATTTTCATTAGCTCCATCTTACAAAGGCACAGATGGGCCAATGAACTTGTTCAAGATCAAGAGACTACAAAATGGCAGAGGCAAGATTTGATTTCAGCCTTGCCTTATGACCTAGATAATGTGTCTGGTATTGATGTGCTCACTTGATTTTTGGATCTCACATACGTCTGGAAGGTGAGTTCTCATTTCATCAGGAAGCCTTCGTAACTTACTTTAAGGGCCAGGCAGGCCCCAAAGCTATGCTTTTTAGCAGGTACACAGGTATATGGGAAAACTCCTTATTTGAAAGAATCATAAAAAAACAAAAACGAAAAAAAACCCAAACCTAAAATATTTAATGAATCTTACACCAATCACACATTGGAGAGTCAATGTAGAGGGTGAAGGGTTATTCTCCACTGAAAACAGTCTCAGGAGGTGGTGGTGATCAGTCCTCATTAGCCTCCACTTCAGTTTAATAGTCATTAGTGACAACAGAGATAAATTTTATAGGTGCTAATTGACCCTGTAGGAAGACTTTGAAGTTCTCCCACTAGCTTAGGATGTCTTTGAAGTTTAGTTTTAGCTAAAGTGCCGGGTCAAAGACCTGAGAAAAACACACAGTGGAGAAAGAATTGCAGGTACCAAATCTTTGCACTATATGAGTGATCGTCAAACTGTGGTTTAGAGTCTGTGACCAAAACAAACCCAAGTAGTATTGGGCAGGGGAAAAAAAACAAAACAAAACCCTCACCAAGTTGCTCTAAAATTTTTCTGAGGAAATATTTAAGAAGATTTTGTATGTGTCGCCACTCTGTTCTCATAATATTAGGGCAAAAGGAGAAAATAGCCGACATATTTTTGTACATATAGCTTTCTCAATTCATTTGAGTTACTCATTGAGTAAATTGGAAGCTCAGAGAGATAAAGCAACTTGCCCATATTCTCTCTACCAATGAATAGAGAAATTAGAACTCATCCTGACAAGTAGTGCGGGTATCATTCTTGACAGCATAGCTGCCTCTATTTTTGAGTGGGAGAAACTGAGATAGAATAAGGAGGGAAAGGAGACACCAGTCTAATAATGGATGATATAAGGAGAGAATAAAGAACTTTAAAAAAAATCTCCCTAGTCCTAAGAGTTTATATTCTGGTGAAGCTCCACGTTGACTAATATCCAATCAAGAGCCAGGCACAATGAGAACAGAATGAAGACCTATGCAAAAGTCTGCAGTAGGACTCAGGAATTATTCCAAGTTTGCTTCCCATCCGTCTGCTGGCCTCCATGATCATTAGCTCTACATGGTCTTCACATCAGTTAAAGGGTGTTGAATTTGGAAGATGGCGAAAGAATGCAATCCTAGGGAGGTTGGTATGCTAAGAGATTTACAAAGACCAGGCACGAGGCGGGTGACAGGGACTCAGGTTCTGGTGCTTGACTGGGTGTCAGGGATGAGACAGAAAGCAAGTTCTAAACATTAAGGGCTCAACGTCCGGGTTAGGTTGACAATGAATGTCCTTTGAGATACTACTCCAGGGTATTGAACTAGGTTAAATTAACCACATAGCTAGAGTCAGGCTCAATCCCAGAGCTCTGAGCGGGACTGAATCCATACTTTTCAGGTGGGTGTCGCAGAGGCTAGGGACAGGCTGGGCAAACGTGTGAGTGCAAAACCATTCAGGCAGCCTTTACAGGCCATCTCCTTCTTGCAAATGCCCTTGTCTTTTATTTTATTTCTTTCTTTATTTTTCTATTGTCCTTGTCTTTTAAACAACAAAATAATCCTTCATTAAATGGAAAAATGGGATTCTTTTCTAAAACTTTTCTTGTAAGGATTCCAAACTTAATCTTGTTTCAATTTTTTCACTATTAAAATTAAAAAAAAAAAAGAAGAAGAAGAACAGCCTGAGGGAAAGGAGTGCAGGAACCTACTGAGTTCCATCTAGCTGGGGATGGGGCCTGGCTCTCTGCATTTGTACAGATGGTAGAGCAGAATCATGTGATCTTGAACACGAATATCAGAATTATGGGGTAGGGATAGAAATATATATTTTTAAATATCAAGGCTATCTGGGTATTGCTAGGTCTCTAAGGATAACAAGGTACTCTTTCCTAGCATCAAAAGAGTTCACTCTTTAGTGGGATTGTGGGCATTCATGGCAAAGGAGGAAACTGAGTACATGGGAAGAATGGGGAAAAGAGGCGGCCAGGCTGAAGGACGTTAACCTGCCTAAAGCCCACACTGGCACATGAGTGTTAGGAGATACTGCATTACAATTTCATCCCAGCAGAATGATTACTGGTAGGAAGTCACCTGGAGAAAAACAGAGTGGGTGGAAGATGATACTCTGGAGTGGTGGAGAACTGACGCTGCCAATGGGAGGGAGAGAAAGGACTTGGTTTCTCTGTAACTGCATCTGAGCCCAGAAGAAAAGAGTGGATGGCCCCTCAAAGCCACTTCTACCTGCCTGACTTTATATGCAGGCTCCTTCTTCTTTTATCCCTCAGAATGTTGGAAAACTTTAAAAAGACAGGTGATGTTAGCACATTCTGTGTCTTTTGAGAACTGTGGATGAAAGGGACACATAAATTTTGGTTATTATTACTTACGTGCAGTAATTTTAGTTGGATTTCCCTGACACACCTTCTCCTTTGTAATATTTTTCTGGGAGTATGTGTATGTGTGAGTGTGTGTGTGTATGTGTGTCTAAGTGGCTTTGACCCTAGGGCTTTCTTTGATTTATAGACAGCTCTCTAAGTTGTGCTAAGGTGGTTTCAGAGCCTGTTTGTTCTGGCATCCCAATAAAGCCTTGCTTCCCATGGCAACTCCAGCCTACGAAGCAAGGCCTAAGGGAAAACACAGTTTTCCTTGCCAGAATGAGGCAATAGCACTTTTGGGGTGCTATTTTGCTGGGTGGTGTATTATTTCTCAAGCAACTACACTCAAGAAAAACTAAGAAAAAAAAAAAAAGAAAGAAAAAGAAAACTTTAAGATTTGAATATTACCATGGGAAACAGCTATCTTGGTTTTCCTCAAACACGTTAAGTGATCTTTTGAGACTTTAGTTTTAAGGTTTTCAATGATTGGTTGATTGATTATTTGAGAGAGAGAAGGAAGGAGAATCACCAGCTGACTCTATGCTGATCTCAGAACCTGATGCAGAACTCGATCTCACAACCCTGAGATCATGACCTGAATGGAAGTCAAGAGTCAGATGCTTAACCGACTGAGCCACCCAAGCGCACCAGTTTTTGGGTTTTCAACTTGTCATCTGCCCAGTGGCAAGATTCTGGAGCATGTTCCCCATAAGTAGGCCCAACAGATGCATGTCCACTTCCAAATACCCTTATTTTTTATATGCTAGAGTTCAAAGTTTAACTCCAAGGTCGATTCTCTCCTGTCATTGATGCCCTCCACTGCTTGCCTTGAGAAGAAACCTGTGCCTCTCAGCCTTGGCTGCACATCAGAATCCCTGGGGAGCCTTCAAAACACACCAATGCTCGGACACCACCACCACGGAGTCAGATTTGCTAAGGGTGTGGTGTCAGGGCTGGGGCATCAGCAGTTCTCAGAGGTTCCCAGGGGATTTTAATGTTCAGCACCCCTGGCCTGGTTCAATCCCTTTGAGACCCTGAAGAAGGAAGTAACCTCATCAAGGTCGTTAAGCAAAGAGACTGTCTTTCGACCACACATGCTGACTCGTGGTTGATTAAAATACCTCTGTGTAGTTAACTGTGCTCTGTTATTATCTAAATCATTTTCAGGCTGCTCACATAATAAATAGCTAATCTATGGCAGTTAGGTCCTAAAATACAGGATGCTGACTTCCGTTGCCCTCTACAATAAATCAGAATGTGCCTGTTTGCCATAAGGAGTGGGATTATGGCTGGGAGAGGAGAAAAAAAAAAAAAAAGTAGAGAAGTAAACTATCCTGCCACACCCTTCTCCATAAAGAACACTTCCCAACAAAATGCATCTTCTATACTGGAATGTGACTTATTCCTGTGCTGAAGAGCACTCCTAGATAATCTAGTGTATTTATCCTGACTGGCCTGGTGATAAAAATTCTCTAGTATGCCGGGTTCCTCTGCCCCCATTTCTCGATGGTTTGGTTAGGTGTGTATTTGTCACCAAGTGTGAGACTGTAGCAACTTTCTAAGCAAACTAACCTATGTCAGTGTCGACCTCGTGCCCAAGAGCCCTCAGCTTATCGGTATGTGCTTGTACTGAAGCCAGAGACCAAGACAAATTTTATTTGTTGCTTTTATGTGATGTTCATTAAGAAATAGAGTTTTTTTGGGGTAATAACTTCTTCCATATTTTCAAGGTACTTTAGTGGTTTTCTATTAAAAATTATCTTTCAGGGGCACCTGGGTGGCTCAGTGGGTTAAAGCGTCTGCCTTCGGCTCAGGTCATGATCTCAGGGTCCTGGGATCAAGCCCTGCATGGGGCTCTCTACTCAGCAGGGAGCCTGCTTCCCTTCCTCTCTCTCTGCCTACTTGTGATCTCTGTCTCTCAAATAAATAAATAAAAACTTTATTAAAAAATTATATTTCAGTACCACAAAGCTATAACTCAGTGTATAGATATGTCTTTACTAGGCTTTCCCGTCTATGTTTTTCCTTTATTAAAAAATCAATAAGTCATTTAGCTAAAATCACTACTAATGTAAATGAATTAATTTGTTTAAGTTAAGAGTTCATGATTTTTAAATTCAGAGTTTGTAAAGTTATTGCTAGACCCTAGAAGAATATGGCTTTCTCTGACAGTAATTGTGTTTTAATGAAAAGCACCAACTATGCTGTCCAGGGGCTTTTTGCCTCTAAAGCAAACCAGATTCAGATTATAGGAGGAGTGAAGCAGAGTCCTAGGAAGAGAAGGTTCACATTAACACTGGCTTCTTTCTGCCTCCATCATGCTCTCCTTGCGTTCTCAACAAATACTCATCTTCATCAACCAAGGAGGGAGCTCCCTGGAACATCTGTTGTTACCATCTTTCTGCCTTTTTTGTACCCCCACTCTTTGCCTTTATGCCCAAATAATCTAGATATTTCATATATAAAGACAGGCATATTTAGAGAGTTAGATCAGATTTTGCTGAATGGTAGAACTAGAAGGACGTTTGGAGAAATGCAGTATAAAATTTCTCCTCTTTCCCTAGATAGATATATCCCTAGATTGGTACATCTGCTATCATTTCACAGATGACGTCATTGAAACTTAGTAAAGGTAAGTGACTTGCCTACAGTCATACAGTAAAATTAAATAGAAATGCTAGAGTGAAACTAAGACTCAAAATTCTAAATCAGGATTTCTCTTCATTTAACCCTATAGAATAAAATAAATCATAATATAAAATTAATTAAATGTTAAGGCAATATGCTTTTAGAGATTATCTTGTGTGCCTAATACATGTATATTAATCCTGCGTGCATAAATACACTCATTTAACTCTTGTTTATCCATGCCACTAGAGATAACGATCACCTTGATAATTATCAGTCATTGTGGGCATAACCCAGAGAGTATTAATGCTTGAAGGCACATTCAGTATCCCTGCTCCACTGGTCTTATTAACTGAGACATATAGACCTAGAGAAGGCCAGTGCATTCTCAAGATCATGCAACTGGTAAGGAAGATTTGCAATATACCCTGAGCAATTAGTTCTGCTTTATCCTAGGCTTAAAATCTCCAGAAGTCCATGATACATATGGTTATTACCATGAATACTGAGCATGACACAAAAGACAAAACAATAACAAGAGAAAAAGAGAAGACTAACAAAAGGTGGGTAACAAAACGAGCTTTTTTAAATATCAGACAAATCTCTTCTCTCTGCTTCTCATTCGGCCACCTGTCAAATGTGGCATTTATAACAAGGGCCTTAAAGCTCTTTTTCTGAAGGACCTTCTCTTTTATGAAACTAGCAGCTTGAAGTCTAAGAAATTGACCGTGATTATTTAATGAACAGAAGGGACATTCCTTACCAGCCCAGGCTCCATCTCAGCGGCATTTTGAGCCGGGTTGAAAAGAGCCATGAAAGAAGCCAGTTGGAAACAGAGACTGATTCCCTAAGGTCCTTGGAAATGTGTGGGCTTCTCGCGGTGCTTCTCTAGATGGAAGATACATGGGTCTCCAAAGTACAGGAAAGCAAAGTAAAGAGCAAGAGAAGCTTCTGAGGTTAACAAAGTCATACACATTATACACAAGTTAATTTTCTAGGGAATATGTTGTTTCCTTAAAAGGAGAGAATCTTAGGAAAGATTTTTGGGTGACTAACTTCTTTGGAGGAAAAGAGTTACAGGAATGCAGAAAGTTTCCAAATGAAAAAGTAACCTGGAGACTGTGTTCTCACAGGATCGGCTTACCAAGGTAATGAGGAAATGCTTCCTAATTTTCATCCTAAGGGTGATTTGGACCCAGAGCTCTTGAGACAGCAAGGTAGGTGTAACCTAGTCTGCGTGACTGGTTCTTTGTAGGGTTTTAAATGCTCCAGGGGAGAAAGTGGAGATGGTAGCAGCCCCACCCAGAGTGCCTGAGCCTGCACAGAGCTTATACTCCCCAGTGAAATCTCTAGAAGATCCCCCCCTCACCCCCACAGGGGATCTGTAGAGCAGCTCTGAGGGTCAAATCGTCCCTATGATGCCGCTAGGTAATTTTACTGGCACCGATGAAACGTGCTTATAGCATTGAATACAAATCAAATCCCCCTGTATCGATCCTCATCTTTTAGTACCTGTCATCTTAGCAACTGAAGGGATTGCATTTGTATCAGTATTCAAGAGGATAGGAAAAAATAGTGTTTTTCTTTTTTGTTTTTGGGTTTTTTGCTTTTTTGCTTTTTTTTTTTTTTAAATCTCTCCCAGGGGCTGAAAGAGTTTTTGACTCAGGAAGTCAAATTTATTTCCTGGTTGTAGACAGGAGGGTGAACGTAGGTGTTTGCTTTACATTAGGATGACAGGTGTTGCATACCTTTCTGAGGCGAGGTTTGGGTGTACTGGGGTGTGCCCCAGAGGAAGTCAATGTTCAGAGCTTGTGTGTGTGTGTGTGTGTGTGTGTGTGCGAGAGAGAGAGAGAGAGAGAGAGAGAGAGAGCGCTATTTGGCTTAATTATACCATGCTGCTAGCTCCTTTTTTATCATTACTCTTATTCATTTTAATATCCACTTCCTGTGGCTAAGCATAGAGAAAAGATGCATGTATTATTTGAATAGCTTTGCATTTATGATGCTCTATCTGTTTGCAAACCTGGAGACTCCACTGTAATAATACTCAGAGAAGATGAACTCTCGAATCCAGCTTCTAGCTCAGAGTGTAAAGGCACTTCACTGACAAGAGGGGAGGGAAGAATACCAAAGGGCAGCAGTGGAGGAACTGGGCACCAGGAGTGAGATCAGAGGAGTGAGACTGACAGTGCATATGTCTCTGTTCAGTTTTTAGTTGGCAAGGGGAATAACAGATTACCCATTGACATCCTGAGAACAGCAGCTGTCAAAACTGTCAGTCAGGGGGAGATTGATTCCTTTCAATTACTTGTTGAACCAAGAAGTTAAAAGACAGAAAAGATATATGAGGGCATCCGACTCATTTCAAATCCCTCTGCATTAGCAAAGTTACTCACTAAAATCAGCCTCCAAGGGTCAAATAAGGGTTTATCATTATTTTGTGTTGATGTCATAGAAAAGACGAGGAAGAACAATGTCTGTTCATTCATTCCATCATTTCATTCATTTATTCAACAATCTCCCCTCCCATCCCCACGCCTAGAAAAAGTCAGGCCAGCTGTCTTAATGATACAAAGATGTGCTGAGGGTTAAGTGCTGCCCCTTCAAAACTCATAAGATGCAACCTCTGTCCTCCAAGAGCTCACCATTTTCCCTGGGAGACAGTGCTAAGAGCCAACAATGCCAGTGCAGTGTGATGGGTGCACTCACTCAAAAGGTGTGTGCTGGGTACTAATATGAAACAAAGGAGAATGAGGTAATCTCTCCTTAAGCTATTCAGAGAAGCCACCCTTCTCCAAAGTTGAAGCTGCTGACCTGGGTTTTAGAGGAAGAGAAGGAATGAGTTTCCTATTCCTTTCTCAAGCAGGGTCAGAGCCTTCTCATGACTCTCAAGCCAAAGGTGAGAGAGTAAGGACCAGCTCACTTTCTCATTATCTCAGACTTTGGAAGCATCTTGGAGAGATAATCCAACTTTATTGCATTCATCTGAGAAAATTTAGGGATTATGCATTCTAGGACTCCAAACTTCTAGGTTCTGTTTCAGGAGATCCAAAGGGGATTTCAAGAATCTCTATTTTTATATGGTTCAGGAAGTAATTCTTCTTGTGGCCACATTTGAGAATGACTATCAGGCTATGTTTGACTTTCTCAAAACGTAGTCCCCAGACCAGCAATATCACCATTGCCTGGGAACTTGTTAGAGATGAAATTCTTGGGCCCTATTTCAGATCCGTTGAGTCAGAAATTCTGGGGGTGAGGTTTAGTAATCTGCTGTTTAACAAGCCCTCCCCATGGTTCCGACAGATTAAAGATTCCCTTGCTCTGAAGCAACCAACCAGCTCATTGGATGCCATTCCACGTGGTAACTGAAGAGAGTTTACCGAATGGACTGTTTGTCTAGATGTAGACAAGTTTAGAAGGACCAGCAAGGAATAAAGGAGCTCAAGATTAGCAATATTTGAAGGAGTTACCTACCCCCCCCCAACCCCCTACAAGATCCAAAGGAGCACAGGGATCCAATGCTGTTCTAAGGATCTGACAAGATTTGGAGTATGGAAGAGGGTCTCTGCAATACGACCCTTGTCTGACCCTCACGTATGTAGGAGATAGAGACCGATATAGGATAAAAACATGATCTGCTCTCTTCTCTCCCCCTCTGAATTCTTACCTGCATTTCCCACTTTGCAACCCAATCTGAAGTCGAAAAGCAACTCTCACCAGGTGATAAGGTTGGGATTTCAATTTCCCAGGGCTCAGAATAAGGCAGGGAATTGAGGAGAATGGATTAGGCCTAATAACAGAAGGCCAAGTGTCACGAGCATATAATCCAAGCTTTGAGATTCTCCTCTCCTCCAACTCAACTGCCAGCACTACTTTTCCAACTTTTTAAATCACTTCTACTGTATCAGTCTCCATTCCTCTCCGACTGCACAAACGTCAGTAATTGTAACTCATGGTTGCTGAGAAGAGTCCTGGTTCTTTGTATCCATTGCTTCATGTTCTAGATGGAAGATCTTCTACTCTTCTGCTGTTTGAATATGGCCATTCCTTTTCCACCAATACCATTTTTTCCCCCTTGGATTAAATCTCTGCTATTTCTTTCATTTTTCCCTCTCTGACAAGGTTTGGGATCTCTTCAGGTCTGATTGACCTGTTCACAGTTCAACTTGCCATGTTCCTTTAGTTACATGTAGAACAGAACACTGTTCTTTGTGTATCCCACAAAAATCTTCATAGACCAATGTGATTCAATACATATCTGCTCATCACCTACTACATGTCTGGCTATGTTCTTAAAGGAAAGAGGAAATTTCAAAGTCCCTAATCAGGTGCCTCACTGTAAAACCTGGGCTCATGAAATGTTTCTAAATTATAGTTTGCTTCTGATGAATTATAAAAACTTTAGTTTACATTATTTCATGTATCTTTATATCATTCTAGAGAGGTAGAAACCAGCAACTAATATTACACCAGATTTTACCCAGGGACTGCAAGGTAACAGCTAGTACCATCTTACTAAGCTCATTAAATAAATGGGAGAATACCCCTGAGTTCCAGGTCTGCTCATTCTCTCTTTTGGTCAACTGTGTTTCAGAAACCTGAGTTGCAGAAAGAAAGGATAAGTGCATTTTATTTGGAGAGGAGGGGAAGAGAGATATTACACTATACTCGTTCACATCTTCATCCCTATAGACTCTGGAAGCTTGTACCTCGATTTCTCTGCCACTGAAGTAGAAAGAATATTAACACCTACTTTCTTCACAGAAGTTGAAAATTGACTAATATAAGCTTTGAAAAGCCTGAAATAGTTTCTCTTTTTAAATACTTAATTAATTAATTTTTTTGAGAGAGAGTAAGAGAGATCGCACAACAGTGGGGAGGAGCAGAGGGAGAGGGAGAAGCAGGCTCCTCACTGAGTAGGGAGCCCAAGACAAGGCTCCATCCTGGGACCCTGGGATCATGACCTGAGCTGAAGGCAGATGGTGACCCCACTGAGCCACCCAGGCACCCTGAGCCCAAAATATTCTTAAGGTTATCTGAGAGATTAAATTCATGGTGTCAATAACATGATGGATTTGGAATCTTGGCGATAGAAGGCCTTTAGAGAAGTTTTGATCCAGTTGTCCTCAAATTTCAGCAAGCACACCAGAAGCACCTGAAGGCTTCAGAAACTAGATGTCAGGCTCCACCCCTAGTATTTCTGATTTAGTTGGTAAAATGTGAGGCTTGAGGATTCACATTTCTAGCACGTTCTGAAATGATGCTGAGTCTACTGGCCTGAGGATCATACCTTGAGAACCGCAGGTCTAGTCCATTCCTTTATTTTAAAGGTGAAATCACCGAAGCACAATGTAACAGAGAAACTTGCCTGAGGAGACAGGACTCTGACCAAAATCTGAGTCCTGCCTTTTTCATTGCAAGACTCCCTCCATTATAAAACTGCGGCCCACCTTTCCCCCAAAACTACCCCAAATAAACACACCATCTACTAAAGACTCATGTTTTGCTACACAAAAATGGCTTCAAGATAAATCCCCTTTAAACCAGCTCTGAGCCAACCAGCCTCTCTTAAGAGAGAAAGCCTGGAAGCAACACTGTTCCCTTTTTCCAGCTTTAGGAAAGGGCGACTGTGACTTAGTTTACTCCTGTCCAATGCCAGATGTCTGAGAAGTGCCTGAAACTTTGAGAAATTCATCTTGTCGCTCCATGTTTCTATTCCTCTCCATCTGTAAAACGGGGTCAGCTGTATTGTACCTCATGTGCAGATCTGTGTGCCGTGAGGTTTAGCGGGGAAGTGGCTGCAAAACATGTTGCAGATGGATGTGTGATGGAAGAATGCTTAATATCAAAGCGAGATGTCATTTTCTTTCACTCTGCATCTGTAGTTTGTAAAACAAATGCTTCTAAATTCACAGTATTTTTCTCACATGTACTATTTTTTCCAGAGTGATATTTTCCCAAAGCCTCGTGCTGACTTAAGCTTCTGGAACCTTGTGGGTGGATCTGCTAAATTAAAGGCTTGTATTTAAATTTTCTGCATAACACTGGTGGGCCGAATGCATCCCAGTGGCTGAGGAGAGCAGAAAAGATTTCTAGTCCTGAGGGGCATCGGTGGATCTCCGTGGGCCAGGGGGTCTGTGAGTCCAGCCAAATGCAAGGGGATTTCTTTCCCAAAATGGATAAACACCAGCATTGCTGGCATTCTGGGAAAGCCTCAAACAGTAAAATATAAGGCTGGCTATTTAGATTGTAGAGGGATAAATAAATAGAGTGATTGATTGATAGACAAAAAGATGAACAGGATGGGTAGATGGATAGCTAGCTAGCTACCTAGCTAGCTAGTGAAATACATAATTGTAGATGCAGATATCAGGATCATGGTAACTTTTCAGAAAGAATTATGATAAAAATGTATGTTGAATTTATGTTGTGATGATCTGGATTTCAGTTCAGTTGTATTACCTTGTGTGTAATAATGACGTGAACCCGAGCTTCCGTTTATGTTTAAAAATGAATTAGTAACATCTCTCTTACCTACTGGTAAGCCTGTTATGAGGATCATTGCAATGAGATAAAGCAAATAAAAGCTCTTATAAAGTATGATCCATATATAAGCTATTTGTACCAAAATTCTATGTTCTTTACCCTACATCAATTTTCTACATAGAGAGAAAACTTGAAAGTTGTAGCCAAGATGATTGAAACTAAAGCGTGAATTAAATTTAAATATGGATATTTGTGGACATCTCTGTGTGGGGGTACATTTGTGTTTATGTGTTTGTATGTATGTTCATGTATGTGTATAGTTGTAGTTCAGAAGTAATCTCCAGCCATAGAAATATTTGTGGAGATCTTATCTAAGGAAATCAAAAGAGGAAAGAATGATCTGTTAAGAAGGGAAGTAGACCTACTAAGTACATCTCCCTGGAACACAAATCTCAGTTACTTAGACCCTTTGTCGGTTTTCTATAATTCAGGATTACAGGTTTAAAGAAGTTAACATTTTGAGTAATTGGGCATCTTCTGTGAAGGGTCTTAGAATATGTGTTACTGATTCTCGAGAGTAGACATGGGCTCTCAAGTCCTTGTCTTGGTCATTTCTATAACCCAGTTTTGACCATGGCTTTATTTACTACTGAGTTGCATATGGCATATTCCAGGAATTTCACCAGAAACATATTCTCACACAGAAATCTACAGCTCTATATAAGAGCTGAATTACATTAAGACAACCAAAAAGACCCTATAATGCTGCTCTCCGGTCGTTGGGAAATTGCTGGTGATCTTGTCTCAATTTATATTGACTACTGCGTGAAGCCCCTCCCTTCACGTTTCAGACAATAGCAGACCTGAACAAATGCAGTGATCAAGTGGGAGAAACAGACCTCCCTCAGCCTGATAAATTACCTTAGATTCACAGTCCTCCTCTACAGCCTGAGGTTAATAATGCCGTTGCAAATGTTATCAAGAGGTAAATGACCACAGCACACTAAGTCACCTGGCAAAAACCAGGTGCTGAGTGCCAGCATTTCTTCTGACCTTGAGTTTCATCACAAGCATTTCATTTAGAGCTGGAAGCTTCTTCTCACCCAGAACAGTGAGGTAGAGGGGGTGATTAGATAGAAAACACGTAATTCATCACATGCAGATGAACTAAGTTGGTCCGGGGTGGGGGTGAGGGGGTGAAAATTAAGCTGCAGAGGAAGAAATGCTTTGTTTTCTGCTAAAAGGGGAGTAGTGATGTAGAATTTTGTTTCTCTTTTTTGTTTTCCTTCCCAGGAAGTTCAGGGTAGCAAGATAGGAAAGCACATGCTTTTTAACAACAACCCCAGTATTTAAAACTATCAAACCATTCACTTTGGAGTTGGAAACTTTTCTGGGCGAGTCAGCTTCTAGTTTAAGAATCTCCAAACACAATTGACTAAACAATAAACAAATACATTAATGAACTCTTCTGTATTCAGATTCCTGCCTTCATTGATAAATAACTATACCTCTCAGGGCACTGAGAATTTTATAGTGCATCTTAAGAAATCAAAATCTTTTTATAGGCAGGGACTCATAAAATTACGTGTCTGAAGCCCCACAGTATCTCTGGTCATAATTGGTCCCCAAAAGTGACAGCTGTGTGCCACACCTGTAATGCAGTAGTAGTAGTAGTCAGGGAAGCCACAGTATTTGTCATGGCTCATGATATCACAAGGTCTGAGAACTATTGCATTGAGGCAGTATGGCATTCAGAATGCTTTCTCCACCTTAGTGCTGTCACTGGTCTCAGAAGCCTCAGCCATAGAACTCAGTCTAGCAAAAGAGAAGAAAGTAGAGCCAGGTCCCTGGTCTGAATTCTCCAGCCCACACTGGTATGCATATTCCTTTCATATCTTCTATGATCTTTGTGGTCAAGAGATTAATTTGCCCTAGGCAACATTTTAGAACTGCAGTACTTATATTTTTTTGAAGTATAGAATCTTTTTTTTTTTTTTTTTACAAAATAAATCTGTAGAAAAATCAGAATATATCAAAAGGTTACAATTGGGAGGATGAGTGCTAGAGTGGAGCCAGGTTATACGGAGCAGAACTACAACAGCCTCTGAGGCTTCTCGAGGGAGAGAGATATAGGAAGACACTGGTTTAATGGGTATAGCTAAAGATTATTAGAAGCAAATAAAGAGACTCTGGGAATGCTTGAAGATATTCCATCTCTATTTCTTCTTGAATTAGTTGAATCCATGGGTGGATTAAGAGAAATTTCATTTTTGGGCATCTGAGTGGCTCAGTGGGTTGAGCCTCTGTCTTGGCTCTGGTTGTGATCTCAGGGTTCTGGGATTGAGCCCCCGCATTGGGCTCTCAGCAGGGAGCCTGCTTCCCCCTCTCTCTCTGCCTGTCTCCCTGCCTACTTGTGATCTCTCTCTATCAAATAAGTAAATAAAATTTAAAAAAAAAAGAGAAATTTCATTTTTAGGGACTTGGAGAAGGTTTTAGGGACACTTGAGTGGTGCTTTGACATGGGCGCCTTATATAATACTTCATAAATCAATATGATACAAAGCATTTTGATCACCAAGACTGTATTTCTCCCCTCCATGCCCATTAAGTGGCTTTCGGTCCTATTTATCTCCCTTAAGGATCCACTTGTTTCTTAGTTCTATATAAGAACTTTCTTCTGCTCCAAGAATTGGTAACTGTGGGAGGATTGTCTGAAATTCTAAACCAAATGCCTTGGTCAGTCCAGTGCCTTGCTCCTAGCTCTTTTCCCCCTTTCTTCTCTCTGTACATCTGCTAATTTTGTTTCCTTATCCCTGGATCCAGAAATGCATGTCTATCTATGTGTATTTTTCTTTAGTATAAAACTGAAGACAAAAAAATCTTAGAAATGTCTCAATTCTTTTGGGTACTTGTTTGGAAGTAATTCAACAACTTACTTTTAAGGTCAATAGCAACTTATATTTAAGATCAATAGCAAAATGATATCTTTTATCATCTTTTATATCTTCTTTTGACAGACCTCTTGTCTTTGTAAAAGGTTAAATCATACAGCCTTACAATAACCCCATCAACAATCTTTTCTCCTACTTCTACCTTCCCTGAAAGCCTATGCTATTAAGGCACACACACCAAAAATCTAACAATAATAATAATAATAATTATTATTATTAATAAATAATGTTTAATTAATTAACCTTTGAAAAATTACATATATTTATATTAAATATAGTGCTTTCTCATGGTTTCATATGTTTCACTAAGAACAGTGTATCTATTTCCAGTGGTAGCATACTGCTTATATATACAATAAATTTAATGGATTCATAGGTTCATTTTATTGAAAAAAAATTTTATACCTATGCATGTATCTCTATCTACCTATTTATCTACCTAACTATGTAGCTATCTATAATATAAAAAAAAAAGTAAGATGGAATCATATGATTTTTGTTTCAGGAGTCTAGGTAAATTATTTTCGAGTTTGTTTTTGGTAGTCTAGTAGGCGCTGTCTTCTCTCCATACCTATTGAAAGAGAAGCTCAAGCTTGGAGACTAAAAGTTAATTTCTTGTGAGCCTTTTTTATAACCATTAGAGCTGTTTGGTGAATTTCTAGGCACATAGTATAATTGTATTTCTTTATCCTCTTAAAATAATACATGGCTTTTTGACTAGCCTTGGTCAATGGAATATGATCATATCGGTGTATGATATATTCACCTCCAAGCAAAAGCCTTTACAAATCGGTTCCTGACTCATCGTGTTCCTTTCTGTTTGCTATGGTAACTGCTGATGTTTTGGGCAACAAAGGCTCTGTCAGTTTGCCTACTTGAGTCAGAATGATGTAGAGAAGAACCTTCAGTAAATTCACAGTGGACTTGCATTATATATGAGAGATAAATTTTTGCTGTTTTCAGTCACTGAAATTTAGAATTATTTGTATAGAAGCATAAGCTAGCTTATCCTGGTTACATAATAAGCAGAATTATTCACTTGTTGCCAAATTTGTTGAACTTCTATGCAGTCCTTTTTAGTCTTAATTTGTGTTGGGTGTTTAAAAGTGAATAAGACAAAAGGGAACAGAGAGGAAGAAAACCATAAGAGACTTTTAACTCTAGGAAACAAACTAAGGGTTGCTGGAGGGGAGGTGGGTGGGGGGATGGGGTAATTGGGTGATGGGCATTAAGGAGGGCACTTGATGTAATGAGCACAGGGTGTTATATGTAATGGATGAGTCACTAAATTCTACCCCTGAAACTAATGATAAACTATGTGTTAAGGAACTGAATAGAAATTAAAAATTTTAAAAAATGAATAAGACAAATCTTGTGCCCCCTGAGCCTTATAGAGAAAGTAGGACAGGTACCAGAAACTATGAAACAGGGCAGCATGTACTAAGAGTCCTAAGTCAGGGACAAGTTGCCAGGAAATTTTGCATAAGGATTACTTCTTGTTGGAATGTTACAGAAACTTCCAAGAGGATTTGACCATGAAACAAGCCTTAAAGTAGGAATAGGATTTTGATGTACAGAGATAGTAGTGATGGAGTCCCACAGTATGCTGTAGGATGAAGAGTCCTAAAGCAAGCAGGGCATGCTCCAGATGGGTGAATGGCATTACCTAGTGCTGTGAAGTGATCTATGTATCTATTGACACCTTAGCGTTGCGTTCCCTGGAGGCTAGGAACAACCTCACATTTGGATAAAGAAGGCTGCTCCTGGAAACAAATCATGTTCTGCTGGATTCTGAGTGATAGAGGTACCCACATATGTGGGTCTGTCTTCCTCTTGTGAGTGGGTGAGGGATTTCACCCACTGTGATGCAGAGCCAAGACAAGTTATTTCAAATCAAGTGGCTACACACACACACACACACACACACACACACACACACACACACACACAAGAAGTGCAGTCAAGTTAGTTTCCTCTTCATCAGTTCAGGGTCTAATATAGTATTGTTTTTATCACTCAGTATAAATTCCCTGTCATTTCTCTTCCCAAAGCCAGAACTGAGCACTTTTATTTACTCTTCTTTCCTTCTTTCCATCCATCATACATTTACTAATAGTCCACCAATGCCAGATATCATACCACATCTATAAGATTTTATCTATTTCTTGTTGCACTTAGCAGTTTCTACTTTATGTCATACTTAGCCTAGAAGATAATATTCATGTCTTTTTCATCTTTCAATTTCCTTTCCATTTACTATACCCACCCACCTTAGAAATTTCCTTTGTATACCCAATATCTGCTGAGCGACTGGGTTTTCCTCTTCCTTTCTTTGACTATTCCTTTTTGCTCAGGCACAAACTGCCCTCAACCCTCATCCCTCTCCTATCTATCTGAAGGCAGCTTTGACAACGTTTGCCCACAGTGGGAACCCATTGATTATAGATCTTTCTTTCCCCTTGTTAACCAGAGGCCCCAGCCATTCCATTTCAGCTGTGTAAACCAAGAGTCCGATCTCAAGGCTGCCAGGATATTTGTGGTCAGACCACTTGACCACCTTGGGATTGTAATTCCATGTTATGGTTTGAGGGAGTGTGTGTGGGTTGGGATTGATTTGATTTTGACCGCTCTTTTCTTTTCTTTTCCTTTTTTTTTTTTCAAGAGCTGTAATAGGATAGCATGCTTTGGGTTCACACTGGTAAAACGAAGCCAGCAGCTCTTAGGATTGGATTTGTTTGCTTTCTACCACTGCTTGATACAAAACTGGTGCCCAAGCAAGGTGAGAGGCCATGGAAGCATTTTATTTGAAGAGGAGGAGGTAACTTCCTTTCTGGCATCCAGGTTGAATGTAACCTGAAGAGTCCTCTAAATAATGGTGAGAAGAAGGGGGGGGGTTGTCTTCTTTTAGACTTTATGTTTGCTCCAGGATATGCAGATTTCCTGTTAGAAGCAGTTCTGGTGGAAAGGGTAGAGTAGCTACATAAAAGGTGTATTTGGAATCCAGCTGCAATCGATAGGTTCTTATTTCTCAATAATGCCTTTGGTTTCTTGGGCTTAAATTTATTGACTCAGTCTTGTTGTGAAACTGAACTCTTTGTCTCTTTCTGCCTTTGACATTGTCTTCTTTTAATCGAGAAGTTGTTAAAGATATGGGCATGCTATCCTTTAAAAGGAAAGATGCCAATGTGCCATTGATGGTAACTTCTGGCAGTATGAATAGATATCTGTACATTTAAATATTCGCAAACTCTTATTTTGTAAGACGAATGACTGGATTGAAATCAGTCTAGTGGAACAGGAGTAAGCTTATGACAGATTCTTGAAATTTTAAGGCTAAAAAGGGCTTTAGAGGTCACCATGTTCAAACCTTTTATAAATGAAGACAATATCATTCCAGATGGAGAAATTGCCCTCCTAAGACAGCATAGTTATTCATCAAGGCCAGAAAAGCCATAGATTGAAATGTGCTCTGTTTTCAAAAGTATCAAGATTAGGAGAGTCCAAGAAAGAGGAACTGTTCTAGATTGAAAGAAATGGGGTGGGGGAGGGACTAAAGGCAACACGTAATCCTAGGTTGGATCTTTTTGCAATATAGGAAATTGCTAGAGCAATTGGGTAGAAGGTGAATGGGATTTGACGATTACATGTCATAATGAATAAATGTTCATTTCCCAATTTTAATGACGGTGCCATGGTTATGTATATATTGTTTTGTCAGGGTTATAAGCCAAAGTATTCAGGGGGTGGTGTGATCTTATGAGAGCAACAGCCTTTCTAATAGTTCAGGGGGAAAAAATCCTTTGAATTACACTTAAAACTTTTAAGATTGAAATTATTTAAAAAAAAATAAAAACAGAAAAAAAAGAAAATGTTTTTTTATTTTTTTAAAGATGTGTTTAATTAGTGGTACCTGGGTGGATCAGTCGGTTAAGCCTCTGCCTTCTGCTCAGGTCATAATCTCAGGGTCCTGGAATCGAACCCCACTTTGGGCTCCCTGATCAGTGGGGAGTCTGCTTCTCTCTCCTTTTGCTCCTCCCCCCTGCTCATGCTCTCTCTTTCTCACTCTCTCTCTCTCAAGTAAATAAATAAAATCTTAAAAAAATATTTAATTAGAGTGAGAGAGAGAGTGCATGCACGTGCACGAGTGGTGGAGATGGGCACAGGGAAAGGATCTTCAGCAGACTCTGCACTGAGTATGGAGCCTGACCTGGGGCTTAACCTCATAACTCTGAGACCATATCCTGAGCTGAAAGCAAGAGTGGCATGCTCCACTGACTAAGCCAGCTAGGCATCCCGGAAAGTGCTCTATAAAGATGAATTCCTCTCTTTGAACAGTGGAGAAAAGTGTATCAAAAGTGTATCACCTTCGTGATACGCACTCTGAGTCCTTTGAGTTCCTCTACTTGTAACTCTCCATCTACAGCAGTTAGAGATGCAAAGTTTCCTTCTTCAAGATAATAATCTCAGATGGGGACCTTTCACCTTCTCCTCTCTTTGTCATCTCTCATCCAGAATGGAGTAACAACTCATTAAAATACAACATTACACAGGTCAAAACCTATTTTATAAAATATACCAATGCTATTGGTTTTTATGGTTCTTATGCCTCCTTCAAGCTAGTATAGTTCCTCCTTACCAAATTGTTTTTGTTTTTGTTTTTGTTTTTGTTTTTTTTTTTTAGTTTTATTTAAGTAATCCCTATACCCCACCCAGAGATCAAGAGGCACAGGCTCTTCCAACCAAGCCAGCCAGACACCCTTCTCATATTCTATTTTTATGCCATTTCTTTGGAATAAATCCAGATCAGTTCTTCTGCAGAATGTCCCTCAATATAGATTTGTTTGCTTGGTTTTGTGTAGACTTGCTTAACATGTTCCTCTTAAGGCTCACTTAACATGTTCTTTAACATGTTCCTCTGTCTTGTTGTCTCTGAAGATATGAGTGATATGATACCCAGCTCTTATAGTACAAAGCTTATTCAGTAACTCCCCCTTGGTTTGGTAATTTAGTGGCCTGGCATTTTCAAGTTCTGTCCTGGTTCTAGCTCAGAACAGCTGCCTTCCACAGTATAATTTGATGGGGGGGTTAAGAATAATTCTTCACAATTCTTTAAGTCCCATAAACCACTTAAAATTAAGCCTTGGTGGGACGGACGACAGTGAAAGCAGCACAGTTTTTCAATCTTGTTACTCCTCCAGACAAAGAGAGGCAGGGAGTTGGGGTTGTGGGGTAGGAAAGGAAAAACTGAAACAAGATGGGATCGGGGAGGGAGACAAACCATAAGAGACTCCTAATCTCACAAAACAAACTGAGGGTTGCTGAGGGGAGAGGGGAGAGGGAGAGGATGATTGGGTTATGGACATTGGGGAGGGTATGTACTATGGTGAGTGCTGTGAAATGTGTAAGCCTGACGATTCACAGACCTGTACCCTTGGGGCAAATAACACATTATATGTTAATAAAAAAAATAGAGCACCTAGAGAGCAAAAGCAAATCAAACAGTTAAAACACACACACAGAAAACATGAAAAAATACCATTAAATCAAGTGACAGAGAAATCCTACACATGTCAAAAGGTATCAACAACCATCCAACATACAAACCTCTGATGGTTGAAAAGAGAGGGAATCTATCTGACATATGTAAAAAGGAGAAAATCCCCACAAAGATTCTGAGTATTTATTGTAAATCACTGCAGGCCAGTTTGAAAACAGCGTTGAAACTGGGAGGGGTTTGCCTAATATGGGGTGAAGGAAAGGAGACTGCGCTAAGGAGGGTCAGAAGAGGCTGGAGCAGCCTAGCCCCTCAAGAATTTGTGAACTAGCCAGGCATCCTTTCCAGGACAGAACTTTCCATAAAAGACAGGGGAAATGACAGAGAATAAATGACAATCAAAACTGACCGAGATCCTCGGGGCACCTGGGTGGCTCAGTGGGTTAAAGCCTCTACCTTCGGCTCAGGTCATGGTCCCAGGGTCCTGGGATCGAGCCCCGCGTCAGGCTCCCTGCAGGGAGCCTGCTTCCTCCTCTCTCTCTCTCTGCCTGCCACTCTGCCTACTTGTAATCTGTCTGTCAAACAAATAAATAAAATTAAAAAAAAAAAAAACAAAAAAAAAAACTGACCGAGATCCAGACAGGAGAGACATAAAATTAAAAGAAGCAGATAAATGTGGGGAGGGAATCAGAACGGGGAAGTCCCAGGAGCATGCCAGTAATAGTCTTCAAGCCTGCAAGTAAACAATAGAAAATCTGACCAACATCAAACATTTTGACAGCGATGCCTTATGCCAAAAGAGAATGGGGTAGCATATTTTTGATACTCAAGAATATGTAGCCAAGGATTTTATGCCTGGCAAAACTGACTATAACTTAGAAAAGACGGACACAAAAGTTATCAATTATTGAAGAACTCGGGAAGTATTTTTCTCATGGACACCTTCTGAGGAATTGCTAGAGAACAAGCTTCAGAAAGTCAAAATGATTAGACATTGTCATTAAGTTCTGGGGTTGACTATTAAATAGTTACCAAGAGAACTAAGTATAAATAAGTTGAAGGAAGAACATTTGGTAGATAATGGTCATGTGTTCAAAGTAGATATTGAACAATCATAAACATGGCAGAGGATGGGGAAGAGTGTATGCAAACCATGTTTACCTATCCTCAGTAATTACATTGGTGTTGTAGCATTAGTATTGTTATTCTGAGACTGTTCTGTGTATAATGAAGGAAAAAAGGGATGAATAAATGTGGGGTAAACTATTTCTGTCAGCTCCTATGTCATTGAGAAGATTCTCCTCTTGGAAGAAAGGAGGCATAGACAATACAAAAGAGGATAAGTAAAAACTTTGTAATCCTGAATTTGAGTTGCAAATATCAGTATGATCTCATGAGGTCATTTGTTTTAAATACATGTATGTTTCCTAGTTCTTTCCACTGAAGAGATCTAGAAACAATGCCCAAATGAAGTAATATTGAACATTACTATTACCCAGATTACAATGCTGAAATGCAATTTCCCACTGAAGGAAACCAGGAATATTTAGAGAAATGAGTAATTCCAGGTCTAGGGCAAGAAATGCAGAAGATGAGCTCGGAATATTTTGTCATAGCAAAAAAAATCATATTATGTCAAAATCAGGGATTGAATTTGGGTCTCATAACTCCAGTCCTCTAATCATCTTCTATGTACCATATTTAGCTGCTACATTGAGACCATGAACTTCCTCTTTAGGACTTGCCTAGATTACATACAAGTCTTTGTTTAGAAGATCTTTCAGTTTCTAACTTCTCTGGTTCATAGTTATTGCTAATTTTATGGCAAGGACACCTGTTCCTTGGGATCTAGACTCTAATCCATTACAAGCTCCCTTCATATTAGCAGCAGTAATGTCCAGGCCCTATCTGCTTGGGATGGATCCAAGCAGGTGTCTTAGAAGCAAAAGTCCCCTAATCACATTACAAAATGCTTTGCCATGTGGTAATGTCCATTAATGAAATCCTTCTTGACTTGGTGCATGATAGATGCCAAGAGAAGATCTCTTTCAATAGGAGGTTTGAAAAGCTCTTCTTGTTTCTTGTTTGTTTTGTTTTGTTGTTTATGCATTAATCAATAAATTAACTTAATAAACTTGATTCAATACTTACCATGAGCCAGAGCCTAGTGTGGGAGGCTCTGAAGAGACAGGAAAAATCAAAACAGATGTGACACTCCTCTGAGAAATTGACAATCTCTTCATCCAGACCATCATAGGGAAGCTCATAAGGTGAAAAGAGTTTACCCAAGGCTGATGATATGCAGTGTAGGAAAGAGCTATCATGAGTTTCCTAGGAATATAGCTCCAAAGTTGGAGCTTCAGATAAGCAGCTTTCTCCTGAAACAGGCAGAAGGATCTTGCTTTCTAAAGGATTGTGACCCCCTCACTCATGTGAAGGCATGGAGTAAACAACATGGATGGAAGGGAACCAGTTGCTCATTGTACACATTTTTAATCCTTTCATTATATTTAAAGATGCACTAGACAAAATCAGTATATTTAGCACATTGTTAGAGTGTCAAATTCCTGTAAATTGAGTCATATTTTAATAGGCTTTTGAACAACTGCCATGCTCATTCCACACTGATGTTTTTGTTCCTGCTGGATCCCTAGTGTGTATAGTCATTTGACCTTCTGTATCTGTCCCAATCTGAGTCCTCACAGAGTAAGCTCTGACAGTTTTAATGCTCCATTTAAATCTGGTGTTTCTTTTATTTTTGTATGTCTTCAATTCAAGGTAAGAACAAGAAGCATGTGTATGTCCATGGAGCTGGGCAGATAATAAATGACAAGAAAAATTGTGCAAGTAATAGTCAATTTGCTTAAGCAGGTCTTTTTAGAAATAATCTGACTTTGAGTCTTTTCATAAAACAAAAAAAGGAAAAGTGTTATGTCTGCTTCATTAGCTAATATTTAATTTTATGCCATGTCTGTTTAAAATAAGGAATACCAAAAAAAAAAAATAAAATAAAAAATAAAATAAAATAAGGAGTACTAATTCCTTCATGCATATAGTAAGCACAAAACTTATCCACCCATCACCTTTCTATATTTTGTTATACCAAGTAAAAGATATGTTAGTATCACTCACATAAAAACCTCTCTCCTGTTTTCCTTCATGATAAAGCAAAGATTTTGTTTTTCTCTCTTTTGGCAGACAGCAGTAATTTAAAAAAAAAAAAATCTGAGGCATGTGTCTTTTCTTATATTTACCAGGCTCTAGATCTTTTCACAAAAAAGACTGTGTATTTTCTTCAGTAATGGGTGACCAAGTGTCTCACTTTTTTTGTTGTCTCAAGAGATTACTAATTATTTTAACATCTTTTGAAAAAAATCAGCCTTTATTTAAATACCTAATAGTGCACTTTGGATGACGATGATGATGATAATGGACTTTCTTTGTTGAATAAGAAGAACAACTGTATCAATTAGTTTTTAATAGCTTAAAGCTAGGTAAGATGAAGTTATCCTGTTCCATACCTCAGCTGAATTTAAGAAACCGTGTCAACTTATAGAAAATAAATGAGAACCAAAATATAATGGACATCTACTGCTTGACTGACATTTCACCCACCATTTCTGAAAATTCTTCTGGGAATGGTTTCCATTAAGAGATACAATTACATTTCCTTTTCCCCTCCTCTGTAAGTTTGAGATTTTGGCTTAATTAAAAAACATTGTTATAGTTTCTTCATATGTAATAGGAGCTGTAATATAATGTTCCTTAAGTACTAGGAGAGTATTATATTGTGTGATTTAAAGTTTACATACGTGGTGTCATGTTTTCCGTGTCCTTTTGTAGGCTCCTCTTTTGCTCAGCATTATGATTGGTTATGTTTTCATAGTGCATGTTTCCATATTGACTTAAGGTCTTTTCTCAAGATTTGGGGGGGTGGAACACAATATCAAAAGTTGAAGCATTAATGGAGTCTGCTTTCCTTCCCTAGTTGATCAGTCCATGAGTGAAGTGACCAGTTGGAATCAGACATCTTTTTTTTTTTTTAAAGATTTTATTTATTTTATTTGACAGAGATTACAAGTAGGCAGAGAGGCAGGCAGAGAGAGAGAGGAGGAAGCAGGCTCCCTGCTGAGCAGAGAGTCCAATCCGGGGCTCGATCCCAGGACTCTGGGATCATGACCTGAGCCGAAGGCAGAGGCTTTAACCCACTGAGCCACCCAGGTCCCCCGGAATCAGACAATCTTAATAGGAGACCAAGGAAGTAGGTTCAGTGCCTCTGCGGTCATAGAACATGAAAATGTGGCCTGTGCTGGGATTTGCCAGCAGCCATATTTCTAACAAAGTGGAAGGGTGTCATGATCTGAGCCAATAGGGCAGTGATTGGAAAGATAGAGAGGGTTCTAGTGGTGCTCCAGTTCTTGGTTCTAGGACTTCATATCTAGGGCTCCTGCTTCTCGCACATTTTGAGGATATGAGCAATACATGCTCCTTTTTATTCTGCTTGGGTTGTGTTGGGTTTCTGTTATTAGCAATCAAATTTCTTGACATTTTCCTTTCCCTAGAGGGAGAGAGAGAGTATGTGCTAGTATTTATTGAAGGCATACTATGTGCTGGTCACTGTACAAAATACCACATGCATTATTTCAGGTTATCCTTAAGCAGTGCTATGAGGTAAATATTTCCATTTAAAATTAAGGAAATTGTAGCTGAGAAGCTGAGACACAGAGAATAAAAACAATTTTCTTAAGCCAAATAGCTAACACATGTCAGAGTGATGATTCACATAAAGATTTTTTTTTTTTGACTTTGCAATCTATGCTGTTCTGCTATTATATCATGATAATTTGAAGGTAAGCCAGTATCAAATGCCAGTTGCTGAGGAAAGCAGTGTGATTTAGTGAAAATATGTCCCTTGGTCAGGGAATTGCATCCCCACTTTCTCTCTTACTGGCTATGTGACACTGGACAAGCCAAAGTCATCTTCAATTGTCTACCTTGACCTATAGAAATTTATTTTATGCAAAGAATGTACTATAAAAAAGTGAACCATATATTCACCATTTGATTCATATAAGCTGATTATTTTTTAAACATGATATGGATTTCCAGAGAGTTTTTCATAATCCCTGGCTCTGCATCTAGGGTCAAGTATTTATCACACAATGGGGAAGGGTTAATATTTTTATTTGTTTGAAGCCAAGAACAAAGATACACCAAATGACCTATTCAGGGAGTCAGCCCCCCAAATCAAACTCACAATTCATGGAGGACACAATTCCTAATCAATAAACATTTACTTAAAATATCAGCTACTGGTTAGCAATGGGTTTTAAAAAACTAATTTTGCAAAAGTTCTTTTGCTGTCATTAAGTTAAATCCCAATAATCCTTTATTTAGTGTATATCAAAGTAATATGGTAGTGCCGTATTATGAAATTATATGATATTGATTGGTTATTTTATGGTTAAAATAGACTTTCCAAAACATCATAACTTCCTACAGTAGATTCTGAGGTCAAATTTAATCTTCAGGCTAGGTTTGGTCCCAACCAACAATGTAAGAAACACCTCAAAGTATTTTTAACTCTTAAAAAGAAAACAAAGTTATAGGAATAGAAAAAAAATCTTTCAAAGCATTGCTGTTTGGTTACTTTGTAGGTGTAGTCAGGTTTTTCACACATCCCACATTCACCTAGAATTTAGGAGTGAATATTAGTATTTATTCCTTTTTTTCTACTATAAATACTGTGTTTTGAGAGTTTGGATTGGTTGAGCTTTTATAGGTTCTCTTTTTAACCCATTTGAATATTTTCATCATGTCATATTTTCTCCTGCTGACATGATTGTGTTGACATGTGCAAGCCTTTGTGAAGAAGAAAAGCATGAAAGTGGTTAAACTCAAGCAACTGGCTAGTTACTTATTATGAACACTGATGCATTGATTGAACTTTAAAGTTTAGCTTCTGTCCCTTTCCAGACTTGTGACAAAAAGCAAGAAATGTTTTTTTTTTTTTTAAAGATATTATTCATTTATTTGACAGACAGATCACAAGTAGGCAGAGAGGCAGGCAGAGATAGAGAGAGGAGGAAGCAGGCTCCCTGGTGAGCAGAGAGCCCAATGTGGGGCTCAATCCCAGGACCCTGAGTTCATGACCTGAGCAGAGGGCAGAGGCCTAACCCACTGAGCCACCCAGGCGCCCCAGCAAGAAATGTTTTTAAATGCCTATCACTTTCTATAGGAAAACAATGTCTTAGGTCAAAATTTCTACTGCCATCCTTTATGTGTAGAAAGTCAACAGAACCTTACACACTAGGAAACATCACTCTCATCACATAGCCACACAGAAAAATGTAAATTGTGCTATTTTTTAATTAATAAGGTATTTTTTCCCTATCTACTTGAATTCTCAAAATTTTTTGCTGAAGGGTATTATTTTATCCCAGATTCTTACCACCTGGTTAGAGATGCTCACCAATGCTGTAGATAAAACATTTCAACTCCATTCTCTCCTATAGCACCTTTTTATTTATTCTGATTTTTCAGTATAAATATTTGTCAAAAGAGAAAATCCAGAAGGAATGATAAGAGAATGGCCATAGATGATTAGAACCTGAGGAAATAGAACAAAATTAAAACCTGGGTTTCCCATCATCTTTTATTCTGTACCCTGGAGGATGACACTTCAAAGATTGCTCTCTGGATAATATTTCCTGGAAAATAGACAGTGAGTTTTTTCACCTGTAATATTTCTAATAAGACTTCAAAGGAAGGATTCATTTCTATAATGGAGGAATTTCTAGGTCATTGTCACATGCCTATAAACAATGCAACCTCACGTGTTCCTTATTCTTTAGCTTTTAGACTGTTCTCAGTCTCCCTGGGCATCTTCTTCCTCTTCCTCTACTTGCTTCTTAAAATATTCTCAAGGGTTCTGTCTGTAGCACTTTCTCAGTCTGTACACAAATTCAAAATTCCTTATGATTTCAGTATGTTGTTGGCTCCAATATCTTTACTTTTGGCACTGATTTTTCCTTAGCTCCAACCCATGTAACAAAATGTCTCCTGAAAGATCCCATGTAGGGATCTCAGACTTAACATTTCTGAAAACTGAATTATACTCTCTCTTGAAGTAGGTGTAAATTGAAGTGACTGCCTGGCCCACGGCATTTCTTTTCACTTGAATGAACAAAGTTGATAGGTTGGGTTGAGCCAATCATATTCTCTTTTCCAGAGATTTGAAAACTGAATGGAGAAACTAAATAATGTAAGTGGTTGGATCTCACTCACTTTGAGGCAGTTCCAAGAAAACAAACTCCTTTTGCCAGGCAGAGAACCCAGAGTTATCCAAGTTCCTGCCAGAGTCTGTTTTTGTTTCTTATTAATATATCATTAAAGTTTTCTCCTCTTCATGCATTCCTTATATTTAATAACGACACCCAGCTGCCCAAGCTAGAACCTAGAAATCTCACAACTCATCTTTCTCTCTCCATTCAGTCATTTACTCAGGATGCAGAGAGGTCATGTTAGACAGAGGTTATATTCTAACATCTGAAATCATCCATAATCAAAACATATCCTGAAAACTCCTATAAGATTGGGGACTAGCTTTCTGTCTTTCAGTAGATTCAGTGCATTCACTTTTTCATCCAGGGCTGGAAAAGATTGCTGTTCCTTTAATTAAATAGCACATGAATTAGTTAATTTGCACTTAGGGAATTAGTGTCTACACACTTTAAATCTTAAGTCTCACATGTGGCGTGGTAAGATGACCATAGAATCCAGGGCACTCAGGAACTGAAGCTGACCAAAAAAATAGCAGGGGTACGTCTCTCACTTCATGTTCATCACACAAACTTTCTCTTTGTCTTCTCAGATTCGGTGACCATGTTATGGGACCCTGCGAGGCCTCCTACTATCCCAATCTTTCCATCCCCATATTAGTTATTTCGATCCAGCCTAACACTTCTGGATATAGGAGCTATTTTCCCCATTTATACATGAGATACTGAAACCCCAAAGTTATGAAAATTAACTCTCTGAAATTACACAGGTAGGAGGAGGCAGAGCTGAGCTTCAAATCCAAAGATGGTATACAGTTTACCCAGCATGATACAGAACTATATGGAATACAGAGGTGAATTTTTATGACTGAGATGATCCAAAGTAACTTGATGGAAAATAATGACATTTGAGCTGGCCCTTAAAGAATGAGGACAACATGTGACATGAAGAAAGAGAATTCTAAGTTAAAGGAAGATCATGAGCAAAAACCTGAATGGACGAGTTTAGAGCATATTTGGAGAAAGGCAAGACTAGTCCACGATTTTGTAAAAAACACACATGCACAGAAGTAGTGTAAAATAAGTCTGGAATGTAAACTGAGAATGGGAATTGGATGTCATCAAGGAATAAATGAAAAAAAAGAGTGGCGAGATGGAAGGATGAAGAAGGAAGTAAAAAAGAAAGGGAGGGAGGGAAGAAAGAAGGACAGAAGAGAGAGACTCTGGATGAGATAAATACACCTGTTCAGTAATGGGCAAAATGAATTTCTATTGTGTCTTGGGGATCTTGCCATGACATGGAACTACTAAGATCTGGTTTTGACTAGTGTAAGTTCATCTACATTTTAAACAAATCCACACTAAGTAACTGTGGATGGGCACACTTAATAAAGAGGATACAGACTGAAAGGATAGCATCTTTACTTGAGATATCTAACTTTAGGATAGTAGTTTCCTCTGCAGAGGAAAGGAGAGAGGACTGACCTTGAGTGGATTCATATGATTTCATTTTTAAATTAACAGAGAGAAAGAGGAGAGAGAGATATGAAACAAATATGAGAAAACCTTAACATTTGAGAATTCTGAATAGAAGGTACCTGGATATTTCATATATTACACTCCTACTTTTCTGTGCACTTGAAATATTTACCAATAACAATAGAAATTAAGATAAACCAACTATCATGTTACTGAAAACAGAAGGAAGAGTAGAACAGAAAATAACAGCAGAAAATCAGAGTGAGTAATGTTGAGTGGAACAAGGTGAAAAGCTCCATCATTTGGAGATGTATGGAAGATTGGTCATCAGAAGAAAGCTGGGCCTCTTGGACCTTATTGTTAGTAACTGGAATCCTATGTGATAGGATAAGTTTGAAGAAATTAACTTAAGAATAAATCAACATATACTTTCCCTATCCTTTCCTTTAAGGATTTTCCAGGAGAGGAAGTGAATAAAGACTTCAGACATACATTCATAAGGAAAGTGAAGACCACAGGGAATTATGGTGTAACTAATTCTAGAAATCTTTGGTAACATGAGAATTCCCTCTTCCTCTTTTGAGGAAATGACTGAAATGTTGTGGTCATACAAACTATATTATCCTTCTCTAATACTCTAAATTTAAATATTTAATAAATACCAAAGAATATCAATAACAGAAAAATAAACCAATAAGGCAATAAAAATTCCAAAACTATATACTTGTATATGTCAGATCTTGGTATATGACAGAACTGTCTTTGCATATCAGTAGGGAAATTAGACTCCCTTCAATAGATGGCAATGAATAAACAGGTTTACTATAAGAAAAATAAATAAATGATTTTAATTCTCTATTTCAAATCATATGTAAATACTTCTTTAGTTGATTTAAAATTTAAATATTTGTGGCAGTACTTTAAAACTTATTGAAGAAAATAGAGGAAGATACATTAAATAAGACAAAAAGTATAAACTATAAAGAAAAATATTGATATATTTCATGACATTAAAGTGACTATTTCTCAGCTTTTGCCTTTTGCTAGAGTCTGAATTTCTTGTGTCATCTGAAACATCAACAACAGACAATATATTTAAAAAACAGTAGCAATCAAGGCACTGGACATTAGGGAATGAAAAGCAGAGACCCCTGAGGAGAAGAAACACATGAGATGAGACTTATAATTACCCCAGTTTACTGCCTTGAGAGTTTCCAAGCTGGATTGCAGTACAGGGTATCCACACAGAGTTCAGAGGTCTCCTTGAGTTGAGCAGATGGAGTTGGGAGTCTGAGGAAGACAAGGAAGGTAGAGTTCACAGGGCAGAATCCCAGATGGGAGAGAGATGTACGGCAAGAGAACTTTGGAGAGGTGCAGGTGGTTCCCCTTAAACATCCACCAGAGCTCTGATTAGCATATACATGTAAGGAAACTTTTTGAAGCCATTGTGAAAAACTTCTGAAAGCATTACAAGGAAAAGTAATTAAAACTTACACAGAGGCGTAGTGTCTGTTCCCAAAAGGCAGAATGCAAATCCTTATAATTCAGAGGGATACAAGACTACAAAGAAGGGTTCTGCCTCAATAGCTGGGAAAAATTAACCCTAGACTAAATGCTACATTGGTCTCGCCTAACATAGTTTAATAGTAAGATCTGAGAAGATTAAATTGTTTCTTGGTATCTTAACTGTGTATCAGAAGAAAGCCAAAGTATATTTTTTGGAATGCAAAACTATCCAGTACCCAAGCAAGTAAAATTTATAATAAAAAATGAGCACATAAGCAAAGAAGAAAATACAACTCAGAGAGAAGTGAAAATGAATCAAAACTCACTGAAAAGTAGGACACATGATAGCATTATCACACAAAATATACTAAAATAGTTATCAATACTTACTGCATTTCTTAGTAATTGATAAAAAAGATAATAAGGATATGGAATATTTGAATAACACTGTGAACCAACTTGACATGAATAACATTTTTAGAACACTCCCAAAAGCATAGCAGAACACATTCTTTTCAAGTGTGATGGAGGGTTTACCAAGATAGACCATATTCTGAGCCATAAAATAAGGATCCATAAACTTAAAGGATTCAAGTCATATAAAATATGTTCTCTGATCACACTTCATTAAATTATAAATCAATAACAGAACATTGGGAAATCCCAAAATATGTGGAAACTAAATAATACACTTCTAAATAACCCATGGGTCAAAGAATAAATCAAAAGGAAAATTGGAAAGTAGTTTTAACTGAGTAAAATGAAATCACAACAAATCAGAATTTGTGAGATATCACTAAACTGTACTTGACACACAAATGCCTATATATATTTGAAATGAGGAAAGGTCTCAACTCAGTGACCTTGGCATTAACTTTAAGAAACTAGAAAAAGAAGAGCAAATTAAGGTTGAAGTAGAAGAAAGGAGATAATAAAATTAGACAGAAATCAATGAAACAAAAATTAGAATACGAAAGAAAAACTAATGAAACTGAAAAATGATTCTTGAAAATCAATGAAATGTACAAACATCTAGCCAGACTGATCAGGAAAAAGGGAAAGAAAACATAAATTACCAATATTAGGAATGAGAGAGAGAACATCAGTGCAGATCTGGCAGACATTAAAAGGATGACAAGGATTTATTATAAACGACTTAAGCCAATAAATTCAAAACATAGATGAAATTGACAAATTCCTTGAAAAATATGAACTATCAAAGCTTACTTCAAGGAGAAATGCATAACCTGATACATGATATAACCTGAATATATATATATTTTTTCAATGAAAGAAATTCCATTTCTAGTGAAAAACATGACCACAAGAAAAAAGAAAAAACATACTCCATACCCAGATGCCTTCACTGGTGAATTTTATCAAACATATAAGAAATAAATAATATGAATTCTATACAAACTCAGAAATTTGAAAAAGAGGGAATATTTCCTGACCTATTCAACAAGACAGGCATTATTCTGATACAAAAGCAAGGCAGAGATGTTACAAGAAAAACTGTACATCAATATTCTCCCATGAAGATAGATGGAAAAATTCTAAGAAATATTGTTTTGCAATCAAACTCAGTACAACATAAAAAGGAAGATCCATGGTGACAAAGAAGGATTTATATTCCAGAAATGTAAGCCTGGTTTATCAGTCACGTATCAATCAACGTAATTGATCATATCAACTAACTAAAAAGAGACAAACCAAGTGATTATCTTTTTTTTTTTTTAAAGATTTTATTTATTTGACAGAGAGAGATCACAAGCGGGCAGAGAGGCAAGCAGAGAGAGAGAGAGAGGAGGAAGCAGGCTCCCTGCAGAGGGGAAAGCCAGATGCGGGACTTGATCCCAGGACCCCGAGATCATGACTTGAGCCGAAGGCAGAGGCTTAACCACTGAGCCACCCAGGTGCCCCCCAAGTGATTATCTTAATACATGCAAAAAGCAATGTCAAAGGTCAGCATCAACTTCTGATGAAAAACTTGCAGCATTGAAGGAATAGAAGAGAACTCACTAAAGGGCATCCAGAGAAAACATGCAGGTAATATACTTAATGGTGACAATTGAATGGTTTCCCTCTAAGAATAGGAATAAAACAGAGCAGAGATCTCACCGTTTCTATTCAACATTGTTCTACAAGTTCTGGTCAGTGCTATGAAGCAAGAAAAAAAAAAAAACAGCTGTAAGTCATTCAGATTAGAAAGGAAGAAGTAAAACTGCCTTTAATCACAAAAAACTAGATAATTTATTTAGAATATTTTATGGAATATACAAAAAGCTGGTACATGAGTTTAGCAATGTTGCAGGATACCTGATAATATATAAAAATAAATAATTTAGTGAGTATATATATTCACTAATAATGGACAAATTGAAAATAAGAAAATCATAATAGCTTCAAAAATATTAAATACTTAAACATAAGTCTGACAAAAGATGTATAAGACCTATACACTGAAAACTTTAAAACTTTGCTGAGAGAAATTTAAAAAGATCTAAATATTTGGAAAGGTATACTATGTTCATAGGTCATTAGCCTCCATATTGTCAAAATTTCAATTATTGCCTAACTGATTATAGATTCCAGTCAAAATCCTAGGAGAGTTGTGGGGTTTTTGGAAATTGGAAAATGGAATCTAAAATTCATATGGAAATACATAGGACATATAATATCCAAAGTGATCATGAAAAAGAAGGACATTGGAAGGAGGACTAACACAACCTGATCTCAAGGGTCATTATAATGCAATGGCAATGAAAAACCATATGGCATTGGCATAAACATTGATAAACAGATTGTCAAGTTGCCAGATATCAAGGTGGTCAGTTAGGACAATGAGCCAAACTTGAAGTAACCATCAAGTTTGTATCCACTCTTTGTGACAGTGTATCAAGAGGCAAAGGAGAAAAGAGCTGGCTCCCCAGTGTCTGTTTTCCCCACAGATGGCCCTGAGCACAGGTGAGATAATATACAAAACAAATGAGAGAAATCATGTCATTGCTAAGGAGTTCCATACAAAAGGCAAGACTTACCTTTTGTATGGACCTGGAGTATCTAGGGTTGGAAGGTGGGAAGGGCTGGAAATGGAAACATACTAAGTCAGAATGAGGAAATTCCCTCAGCCCAAACTCCTTATACCTCCACACCCTCCTCCATAAATAGGTCTCAGTGGAAGTGGAGTGGAGTGGAGAAAGTGCCTTTGTCCCAGCTCTGATTAAGGAGGCCTTAGAATGGAAGTGCCCAGGGTATAACGCAAATATGCATATGAGTATGACCGGCCAGGAGAAGCCTGGGAGGATTGTGTCCTCAACTGCAGCTCCTTCCAGAGACTGAAATAATGTGGCTGTACACCAGGACTGGTGTGGGGAGGGCAGTCTCTCCCATAAGGCCTGTTGCACAAATCCTTGTAATTGCCTATGGTTGGGCCTGAACCATCACTCATAGAATTTTGGCCGGGAGTTGAACTTTTCATATGTCAGTGGAATAAAATAGAGATTCCAGAAACAGACCCATATGCATACAGGCAAATGATTTTTGACAAAAATGTAAAGGCAATGTAGTTGCAAAATTATCATCTTTTCAAGAGAGAGTGTTGGGATAACTGGATATCCATATGCAAAAAATAAACTTGGAGCCATACCTCACACAAAATATAAAAATTAAGTGGATCATAGACTTAAATGTAAAATTTAAACAATGTCTACAAATCAAAATATATCTACATACTATCAATATACTAACAATGACCAAATGAATGGAAATCTTGTTAGATAAAAACCTAACCCTATAAAACCCTGTAAAACTTATGGAGGAAGTCATAGGAGACATTATTTGTTACCTTGAATTAAGCAAAGATTTCTTAGTTATCCCATTAAAGCACAATCCTTTAAAAAACTGTAAAAATGGAGGTAAGTCAGACTTAGAATTAAAAACTTCTGCCCTCCAAAAGACATACGTAAAAGTAGAACGACAAAAAACAGATTGTGAGAAAATAGCTCCAAATCACATATCTTTGGCAAAACATCTCTAGAAAATAGTTTTGCAGTTTCTTAAAGGTTTAATGATTTAAATGTCTGCCTAAAAATCATCCAACCATCCGCTACTAGGTATTTATTCACCTATGAGACATGTAAGCATATGTTCATACAAACACTTGTCACAAAACTTCAAGTCAGCTTGATTTCTAATATTCAAAATTGGAAACAACGCAACTGTTCTTCAATATGTGAATGAAGAAAAGGTAAATTGTAATATATCCATACAATGGAATACTGTTCTGAAAAAAAAACTGTTGATATATATGTATAGCAACATGGATGAATCTCAAAAGAATTATGTTGAGTGAAAGTAGCCAGATGAAAAAGAGTACATGAGATATGATCACATCTCTAGAAGAGTCTAGAAAGTGCAAACTCTACTATCAGAAAACAGATCAATGGTTGCTTAGGGATGACTGTTGAAGGATATGGAAGGTGGGCATGAGGGAGGGATTACAAGGGAACATGTGAAACTTTTTGGTCTGATAGAGATGTGTATTATATTGATTGTGGTGATAGTGTAAACAGATGCATACATATGACAAAACTTAACAAACTGTACACTTTAAACATGTATAGTTTATTATATGTCAATTATACTACAATAAAGCTGTTTAAAAATGATTAATTTCTGGCCATGAAAAGACATCCTTCTTTCTTGCAGATAATTATGGAGACGAGTTCTAAGCTTCACATACTTTTGGATGGCAGAGAAATCAAGTTAATGACAGGCTATTCAGGGAATTCCCTGGGAATGATGACTTGAATAATAAATCTGATCTTTACCCCTTCCCGGGGTCTTGCTCTGGAGTACTACTTTCTTCTTCAGATCAACTCTTCATGTCTCCAAAGCAGCAACATTAGGCAATTACTGTTTACACTGTACCCTTGACTCCCAACTTAGTCATAGAAACTGCTCTCAATTTCCTTCGGTACCAACAAGACTTTTCTGGGACTTTGGGAAAATTGACATAAACTGTGCAACAAAAATCTCAATATCAAATATTTGATTACTATCAGTGGAGTGCCAGACCTGGCTTCCTTTGGCTCGTGAGAAACAATTGTTAAATGCTCAGCAATTTTACAAGCTAGTGGGTAAATACAGCTATTATTAAGATTTAATTATATACTTTAATAATGAAATTATATTAAAAACAAAGATAACAAATACTCAAAACTCGTCATTTCCTAATTTCCTGCATTCACTATTATCTGTGTTCTTGCGGTTTACACATCTTTCAACATCCATATTTAGTGACATCATGCTTATCCCTTGAAATCAGCTATATTGGGAGTATTTGCAAATACTACAAATCAGGGCTTGTTTTATTGTTCAGTTGATGGTTGAGAACAGGACAAAGAAAATGTTAATGCAGATTAAAGTAAAATTGTAGCATGTTTGTCGTTGTTATATTGTGTTATATTGTGAATAGTACAAAAGCTTGAGGAAATATTGTTCTATTATTTGAAACTATTATCTGATTTAGCAAATAAATTGTTTTGGTTCACTGATATACCGAAGTTGTGAGAAATGTTTTTGTTGTTTCACTTTTGTCTTACACACTAACATACACAAAAATATCAACCAATATTCATATTGAAACTATATTGACTCATCAGTTGCGAACATGAGTAGGCATTACAAGATTTAGCAAAAACCGATGAAAATACTCTGTTGTACGTTCTACGATCGTTTGTAATTTGTGTTATGTAACTATTATATCACTAAAATGTATAAAAACAAGTATGTAGATTTGCATTCATTTCTCTCCCTCGAGAGCCAAACAGACCACTTTCACAGTTCATAAACCCAGACCTGATTCGAAGGTTTTCCTCAGGGGTATCTTGGCATTGGCTACATCCAGTTATTTTCTGGGGATGCCAGTTCACTTCTCTCCCATGGGAGTTGTCTATCCATGAAATATGAACCACGGACAAGGGGATTTTAATCACATTTCCATAATTAATAAGTCCCCTGGATAATTTTCTCAAAGCAAAGCCATACTTAACTCTCAAAATGACAGCATTTCCTCCGCATGAATTTTTCAGCTTCAGCAGGTCTTCCGTTAGGGAAGTTAAACACCAAAGGTAGAAACTGCATGCATAAGATACATTTGCTGCATGAACTATCAGTGCTTTTGTAGTATAAGAAATATCATTCACAAAAATAAAAAGCTAAAGATAACTTAGGAAAATAAATTCCAGGGAACACCTGGGTGGCTCAGTCGGCTAAGCATCCGTCTTCTGCTCAGGTTTTGATCCCAGGGCCCTGGGATTGCCCTGCATTGGGCTCCTTGCTCTGTGGGGAGCCTGCTTCTCCCTCTGCCTGCCACTCCCCTTCCTTGTGCTCTCTCTCTGACAAATAAATAAAGTCTTTTAAAAAAAGAAAATAAATACAATTAATACTTCAAAGAGTTATTAGCTTTAATCTATAAATAATCTTTATACATTATAAGAAAACCATGGTACTTCATTGGGGGAAAAAAAAACAGGTAAAAGTCATGAACAGAAACTTCACTAAGTAATCCAAGTGGCCGATAAAATACAATAATAATCTCATCAATAATAATAAGAATTAAATTTAAAATAAAGTATCATATTCACTTTTAAATTTGAGGATTTTTAAGTGATAATCTTGGAGAAGGTGATATAGGGAAATAAAGTGACTCTTAAGTACTCTTTTTTTTTCCTTTTTAAGATTTCATTTATTTATTTGTGTGAGAGAGAGAATGAGAGAGAGCAAGCATGAGTGAGGAGGGGGGGCAGAGAGAGACAGAGAAGCAAGCTCCTGGCTGTGCAGAGAGCTGGATTGGATATGGGACTTGATCCCAGGACTCAGGGATCACGACCTGAGCGGAAGGCAGACATTTAACCAATTGAGCCACCCAGGTGCCCTCATGTGCTCTTGATCAGAGTAAACTGGCACACTTTCTGAAGAGCTCCTTGGCCACGTTCTTCATGTCTCTCTCTCTCTCTTTTTAAGATTTTATTTATTTATTTGATAGAGAGACCACAAGTAGGCAGAGAGGCAGGCAGAGAGAGAGGGGGAAGCAGGCTCCCTGCTGGGCAGAGAACCTGAATGCGGGGCTCATCCAAGGACCTGAGATCATGACCTGCGCCGAAGGCAAAGGTTTTAACCCACTGAACCACCCAGGCGCCCCGTTCTTCATATCTCTTGACCCCACAGTTGCACTTCTAGTGATTCATATTAAGATAGTAGTTAAGGACATATGCAAAGATGTAGCTAAGAGAATGTTTTACATGACTTTGTTTATAATAATGATACATATATATATATAAAATATTTAATAATTAAATATAAAGTTTGTTTATAATGACAAATTACATGTCTAACAAGAATGAATTTGTTAAACTCTTCACATATGTGTACATATACATAATATTAAACAACCATAAAAATTATATAATGAAATACTAATAATTGCCATGGAATGACTCTAATGATATATAACTTTGGTGTGAAACAGCATCTTTAAACTATATGCAGTTTTGTCTCTCTTTTGGTGGAAAGACATATATATATAGACACACACACACACACACAATCATTAAGATTGAAGGACATACTCAAAAGTATTAACTGACCTTTTATTTCACGTGTTACTTTCCTCCCTTTTTTTTTTTTTGCTTATTTGTATTTAATTGTCCTGTATTGAGAATGCATTACTTGTATAATAGAATTGCATCTCCACACTATTTTAGCACTTTATAAATTTCATAATCAGGTGATTCAAGGACTTGTTAATGCTCAGATTCTTTGGGATTACAGCTGTTTTGCTTAGGGATGCATTTGGAAGCAGCTTGGTAGGGTGAGTATGACTTGAGAAAGCACTCCTGGAAGGAGGAGAATTCCTTGTGTTTGCACTTTTCCTGGCTATGCAAATGCTATGCTGACTCTAGCAGCCCGCAGGTGGCTGCTCTCTTTGTGCCTCAGTGTGGAAATGCAGAGAGAGTGACTCATTTTACTGGTGATATGACTCTGGGTTTGGTTACCCACAGGCATTTCTTCTCTGACTGGGTCCCCTGGAGGAGGTTTTATTTTAACATGTTAGCAGAGGCTTTTCCAGCCCAAGTGAAAGGTTGTGAATGACAGAGAGGGAACACACCCTCTCATTTATCTCCATTTACAAGGATTGGGGCAGCCTGACCTCTTGGTTTGTACCCTTCTTTGGCATCTCTGGGCAAAAAGCCTCAGGCCTCTGACTTCAGGGTTGGAATTTTGACTACAGGACAGTGTCTCATAGTTGAACCATTTCTACAGTTCTACACTTTAAAATTATCCTAGAGAGTTCTCTATACATCTACCATGAAAGGCTCAACAGAAAGGTTACTTTTGGAAATGAGGGACCGTGGCATTTGCTCTCTAAGAGACTTAAAAGCCTTCTTCTCCACTTAGAAGGGAAGTGAGATTTAATAGGACCTGTGTCCTACACGAGGAAGAGTCTCCCCATCATTTCTTCTGTTTAGTCTATTGACAAAGCCATCAATAAAAGCCATCAATTTATAATTCAACTTGACAACCTATACTGAATTTCAAAAACAGATCAGAAGCTGAGCTAGATACTAAGAATAGAAAAATGAATTAGACAAACCTTAGAGGCCAAGTCTGATAACATAGAATCCACAAGCAATTTTGTGTAAATGAATATGGGATGTCCAAAAAGTCCGGAAACATAGGTATATATGCATAATACTTTATGCATAACACCAAGGACTTCTTCAATATATAAAACCAGTAATGTAATACCATCTAGGTCTTCAGACTTAATAGCTACCTTGTTGAATATAGTACGATAAGCACTGGGATGACAGTATAGAGTTAGACCCTAGATGCCAGTGAATAAACAATTTCATCTGGTGGAAATAAGTCAGAGAAAGAGACAGAAAGAAAGTTACATTAAATAGGGCTTTGGAGGATGAGTAGATATTCACAAGGTGAGGGAATTGAACAGTATTCCATGTAGAGGAAACGACACTGAAAGTTGGATGGACCATTATCTTGTTTGACGATAGAGCTCACGAGAACTTTCCAAGAAGTGGAGATGCAGAGTATTGTTTATTTGGTTGGGAGGCTGGGGTCTTGGCAACTAACTGGAGGGATTATGGGACAAGATTTCTTCCATTCTGGACCCTTCTGATGGTAGCCAGTGGTTTGACAATCATCAGGTTGAAACTGGTAGGAAACCTAAGCAACACATGTTTAGGGAATTGGTGGGCAGTTAACAGAGGCAGCAACTTACATTTAGGAAACATTAAGTGTAAATCAGAGATGGTCCTATTTGAAAACTTGTAGTGGCTTCCAATGCTACCAAATTAATCATAAACCTCTCTGTCTGTAGAGTCTCACACAGTGCCTGAAATAGTCTTCTGTGGAGCTGAGGTCATAAGGGAGAAATTTCATAGCCAATATTCTCTATCAGACCTGGAAACTTGGTCTAGTAAAAGTCCATGTGAACTATTGAGGGCGAATAGGATCAAAGCCCAAGGACCAGGTCTAGGGATAGAAACTTTGTGAGGAATCTGAGAGACGCACCTGGTGCTTTGTGGAAGCCTGTAAGAAATTCAGACTCTCTGTCTGCCCCAGGCCTAATGAACCCAAGCTGCATTTTAACAAGATCCTCAGATGATGTATATACTACTGATCACTGATCTGAAGACCACATTTTGAGCAGCCAGCGTCTGAACTATTGGTTTTCTAACTTGGATGCACATTAAAGTTAACTGATGAGTTTTAGGAAATAGTGATGTCTGATCTCTGGGACCTACTATGGATATTCTGATTTAATTGATGCAGTCAACACACCAAAAGACAGAAAATAGGAGAGGTAATCAGGAAAAATTGCTATCTAGAAATAGGTTCTCAGGGTCAAAAACAAACAAATGTGAATAGCATTGATGGATGGATGGATGGATGGACAGATGGATGGATGGATAGATAAGAAGAAGTCAGAGGACTGAGATAAAAATGTACAATACCTACTTCAGGAGGACCTTGTATCTACTAAAGTTTAGTAAGTTCTTGTCTAGATAGAGTCTTGGCTAACTATAGAGAAGCAATCTAAGTTGAAGTATTTCTCATCGGTATTTATTTAGACAGGACAATCTTTATTGTGCAATACTGACCCACTCATTGGCAAACGTTTATAATCCCTGGCTCTGAACACTAAGTGCTTGTAATATGCCCTAGTCATTGTGACAACCAAAATATCTTCTCTCACATTTCCAAATGGTTTCTCCAACCTGCAAATTACCAGCTCAAACTCCCAATTTCCCTGCCAGGATCATATGAGAGATTGATAAAATGTACAGAACATTGTCTGTGTTTAACACTTGATTATGTCAGACTGAGTTTGCACACATCAAATCACACCTCTTGAAGCTGTGAATACATGCAAGTGAGGAAATGTGGAGAAGAGTGCAAAAAACACCGACCCTGTAATCAGAGGTTGGGGTTTGAGGCCACCCTCTAGCTAGGTACCATCACATTACCACTTCTTCTGCCTGGGAGTTTCCAACCTATAAAATAGGAATAAAAATACTTGGGTCAGTCATCTTGCAGGGCTGTTAAGAGATGATGAATACAGAGACCCTTTAGAGATGATAAAATTTTGTTTAAATGAAAGTTAGTATGATTCTAAAATACTACTCTTTTCTTAATGATATAGGAAATCTCTAAGGTGGGTGTCAAACTGTACACACAATGTTGTGTGTTTGAGAAGTTTTCCTACAGCCCTATCTGTGCCAACCAGCAAGCCCTCCCATGGGTTGAAATATGTATATCAAGTTGCTCAAATAAAAATAAACTGCAGCTGCAATTTTAAAGTTGTTTTTGACTCTAGCCCCTGCATCCTAAAGCCTCTTAGAATTTCCCCCATACACATTCAAGAGCAGGTGGTCAATGGGAAATTCCCATAAGTCCCCTCCACAGCTTTTTTAAGCTTGCCTTCATACTTATGTTCTGCTCTATCAATTTCTTTTTCTCTTCCTGTGTGTTTTTTCTTCCTATTTTATATATATATATATATATATATATATATATATATATATATACACACACACACATATATATGGCTAATTTTATATTATATATATTATAATAATATATATATATTATATATAATATATATATATTGCAAAGGGTAATGTGTGCCTTTGGGCCAGATATCCTTCAATTCCCTTTCCATATCTGCTCTCCGCCTATAATTTGCTCCGGGAGCCTGAGTCCATGAATTACATCAACATGGTTCTACCTTTTCATTGGGTTCAGCAAGTAGATAGTCCCTGGAACAGAGGTGGGAGGAGAGTGAAGTGAGACCCTTTATTTCTCCAGTTGCCATCACTTGTAAAATCTACCTAGGCTGGGTATGGTGCTTCATAGAAGGTCACCCACTCTCTTTAAGCAACTGCTATGCAGGCCTTTTGTTTTCCAGGTGAATTTCTCCTACCCCTTTGGTCTTGGGATGGAACGCCACCCCTGCTACAACTCTCAGTTTGGGTATTATACTTGTGTCTCCCCAAACTCCACTTACCCCTTTATATTTATTTTTGTTGAGGATAAATTGACTTTAAATTATCTTATTTTGAGATGGACATCTGTGTCCTCTGGTGCTTTACTGATACAGATGTTCAAAAGGAGCACTGGACTTTAAGGATCAGGACCAAAATTAGCCATGTCTCTGCCAATAATTTATCAAGACACTTTCCCTATTAAGGTTTTGGTCTTCTCCACATATAATAAAATCAAAATTTGGGACTGTGTGATCTCAGAAGGAACCTTTCCTAGGCACTGACCATAGAGTTTCCAACAGGATAAAGTAAGAGGTAGGAAATTTTGTTCTGATTATCATTAACGGGAATTTGCATACCTGTGTTCTCTTTAGTGTCATTTTGTCAACTGGAACTTGTGGCATGTGTGCAGGTGGAAAGGGAGCTTTTGATGTTTGAATGACTTTTACACTTATTAATGCATGTGATTCCTGGTAGGCGGTAGTTTTGATCGTTGTTTGTGTATTTGGAAATGGTATGCACATTAAATTTAGAAATGTCTGCTTATTGGCCTACGTTGTCCAAATTTGAATGGTTTCAAAAAAGAAACACAGCTTTCTGGTTTTTCAGACAACATTCATTATCGTCCATCAATCAATCAACTATCTTGAAATACTTACTGTCACTCATGCTGATGCCAGCTTCTTAGTTACCATTGTTTTGACTCTTGGGAAGCAAAGAAAAGCACACTGAGAAAAAGAAATGACAAGGGGTGCTTGGCCATGGCAGCCTTTCATTTGGAGCCAGCAGTGACGCTGTTGGCTTCCTTCAAAACAGTGGTGTTAGATTGTTGTGTTATAATTCTTAGTAAACCCTCCTTGAAGGAACCAAACTCAGAAAACCTTTAGTTTCCTATTTGTTGGCTCTGAAGGGTCTACTGAGCTGACAGAGTGACCTGTCAAGACTCATTCAAAAATAAAGCCCACTTTCATTTCAATCATTCCTAATGAATCCAAACCTAGGGTTTTGTTGTTCATTTCTTCCTGTTCTATCAAAGTCTATTGCCTTCTACAAATATATATATACACATATATATTATTTTTAATTAAAAAAATTAGAACATAAGAGTTCTAAAGATGAGTAATATTTGTACAATACATGGCATCTTGCAAATAGTTTTATTCATCATTATCTTATTTCACACTCACTATCAGTTTATGAACTTTGGTTGAGTTGAGATTTCATAAACAGTGACATCAAGACAGAAAGCTGAGTTATCTTTTTTTTTTTTAATATTTTTTATTTATTTAACAGACAGAGATCACAAGTAGGTGGAGAGGCAGGCAGAGAGAGAGGGGGAAGCAGGCTCCCTGCTGAGCAGAGAGCCCGATGTGGGGCTTGATCCCAGGACCCTGAGACCATGACCTGAGCCAAAGGCAGAGGCTTAACCCACTGAGCCACCCAGGCGCCCCAGAAAGCTGAGTTTTCTGATGACACAAGACCAAAGTGGTTTGGCACTGGGTCGCAGACTGCGTTTCTATCCTCTGGGGAGTGTTGCATGCTTAGAGTATAAGCTTTAGATATTCTTCCCAGCACTGCAGGGCAGGAGAAACATACAATGCTGCCTGAGTCAGACAGAAAACAGAAATGAGCAGAGTCACTGGAAATGGCAAATGGAAGGAAAACTCCTCAGTTCTCTGGCAAGAAGTATAGCCCAAGCCAAGAAGACAACTTTCAGTCTAATTCAGATTCAGTTCAGTCATCTCTACATATCATTTACTATCCATCCTCCTTTCAATAGCCAAGTCTGTGAATCCTCACTGCACAATGCCACTAGTTCCTTCTTCCCACATATGCAGCATCTTCTACTACCTAGATTGTAATCATCTTTCTCCTTAACCTTGTAGTAATCTCTATCTTAAATGGTACCTATGTCCATCCTTCCACTGCCCTTAGATGAGTCTTCCTGTAATCATAGTAGATGCTTCCCAAAAGTTTGCTTGAAGGAGAAGTTGACCTGTTTGTTTGGGGAAGCTGATTACAGAATATGATAAAGGCAGCAAAGAAATATTACAGAAGTACTACAAGTTATCCCAATAATAAATCTTTCTGGATAAGATCTAAGGATGCTCTTCAAAGAAATTTCACATTGTAATAGATTGTGTTAATGCAATATTGCTACTCTATATTCAATATTTAAGTTAAGATGCTGTCTGAGTCTTCTAGGACTGCCATAACAACATGCCACAGACTGAGTGCTTTAAACAACAGGAATTTTTTTCTTAAAGTTCTAGAGGCTGAAAGTTGGAGATCAGGGTGCCACGATTTTGGGGTTCTGATAAGTGTTCTCTTCCTGGCTTATAGACCGCTTCCTTCCACTGTGTAAATCCCAGTCTAAGCCCAAAAGCCCAAGTAGCAGGAGCCCTAATGTCAGAGGACAGGAGTAAAAGAATATCCTGGTTCAGGCAAAGGGAAAAAAATCCCCCCTTCCTCTGCCTTTTTGGTTTTATTCAGGCCCCCAGTGGACTGGTGATGCCCACGAGCATTAGGGAGGGAGATCTTTCTCCATCTACCGATTCACATGCTAACCTTCTGGAAACATCCTCACAGACACACCCAGAAATGCCTTATCTGAGTATCCCCTAACCCAGTCAGACTGACACAGAAAATTAACTATTACAATGACTAAACCATAAATTGGGTAAGGAGGAGATATTTGTACATTTAAGGGCATTCAAAGTATCAGACCAACACAAATTCCATCAAAAGATGTATTTATAATTTCTAGTATTGACTTTGAAGAGTGAATTAGCAATGACTTGTGTACTATGGTCTATATGCTGGTTTTGGCACTGCACTTCTTTAATTAGCTTAATCTTTATAGAAGTCCTGTGAGATAGATATTACTATCCAGTATTCAGATAGCATCACTCTTCTGTTCAAAGCCTACGTATGAGTCCCATTTGAACTCTGAGAGAAGAAATCTTTACAGTGGTTAATAAAACCTGATGTAATCTCATTCTCTCCTCCCAATTCCCAAGAGCGTTTGTGCTCTTGGGCCCTTCCACACACCCTCCTGCCTCATTGAATTCCATCCAGCCTCATATCCAGGCATTCCTGTTGTTGTTAAATGCTTCAGGCAGACTCCTGGCTTAAATCCCTTATCCTTATCATTTTTTGCGCCTGGAGTACTCTTCACCCAGATATCTATATGGCTTATTCCAACATCCCTTTCCATTTTGGCCTAAATGTCACTTTCTCAATTAAGCCCAATTCAAGCAATGTAAAAATGCTTCCCTGTCCTGTACCACAGCAATTTTCATCTGTTTTCCCCTTCTTTATTTTTCTATAGCACTGTTACCTGATAACATAGGATAAAATTTACTTATGATTCTTGTTAATTGAAATGGTCCTTATCTGCTGGCTTACTGCACAATCACAGCCCTTCCTTGTTCCATTAAATGGTAGAAGGCTAGAAACCTACAATCTGTATATCCCAGATTTCTTCACCACCCACCTTCTGGATATATTCTGCCATTGAGAGGATCAGTTAGGAAATTGGAGGACAAGAGCAGCCATTTTGTGCCTAGCCATACCTCAAGTAGTAACAACAGCCACGCAACTGTTGTGGCTCCAGGTTACCTGCTCAGTTAGTGTGATTCCAACAAAGACAAGCACATTGGCAAGAGCAGCACTGGTGGCATGGCCCTCTTGGAATTTGTCTTAGGGGTAGCAATGATAATGGACTTGATGCTTGAGCCCCTACTGTGTCAGTAGCATAGAGGCCCTTAACTTCCTACAAAATAATATAGCAGAGGTTCCAATGGGAGTGGCGGCAATGGTGGCACTCCAGCAGCCTTAGTGACATAGCTAACATGGTACATTTGCTTTAGGCAGTAGCAGCTTCCTTTTGCTCTTGTAGTTCTATTTGCTCTTGTAGTTCTTGTAGTTCCTGGGATGGTGTTCCTCATCTCTGGATAAATCCTCTCTTTCTCTTTTAATCATTAAATTATTTCAAAATTTTTTTACAAACAAATCCTTCTAATACATTTTCTCTGTTGGAAATACTTATGGTGGCTCTTATTTTCCTTTGCTGACACAGGACATTCAAGACTGCTGCCTGAATGTGAGTCCAGAAACACACACTTGTTGACATTGTTGTTGCTGCCACATCTGGCATTTCCAAAGACAAGGTAAAGGGACTTTTCTGCCCTCTGCTTAACCAGTCTTCTACCAATGCCTCCCATTCAGTACCTAGCCAGATGCCAGCTGACAAGGAAGTAAGGGAAATCTTGGCTTCTAAGTAACTATGTTACTGAAAGGACAGGGATGGAGTAAAGACAATAACATATACATTTGTTCTTCCCCAACAAAAAAAAGGAAATTCAATGGTGGAAGTGATTTTTGCAGTATTTTCCCTATTGTTTTCTTAGCATTAGGTAATTAATTAATTAATTAATATTCCCTTGGTAAATTTTTGTCTAATAAATTATCATCATTTTTATGTGAAGAAATTGATTCATCAAGGGCTTTAAAAATTCCTTGAGTAACAAGTCAAGAAGACAGAATTCAAATTTAGGTCCCGTTGACATAAAATTGTACCAATTTTTATTCATATAGGATAACTACTCTCCTAAAGTTCTATCGCTGATAAGTCAGAGGAGTAGGACAGTAGACTTGAAAAGAGCCCTTGAATAACAGTTAAGAAACCTAGGTCCTAGATTCTCCTCTCTCTCTCTTGACCACGTGACCTAACTTCACCTTTCTGGATCTTAATTGTTGAGCCAACAAATTTTTACAGAGTGCCTCGCTTGTGTTATATTACATCGGTTTGGTAATATATGGCAAAGTCATTTTTTCCAATGATCCATTAAGCCCTGGTGATTCAAAAATCTATCTCAGATTTCCCAGTGATTCCCCATCTCCTCTGCCATGACCGCATCCAAGCTACCAGTATCTTCCCTTGGGTTACTGCAATAGCTTCCTTACTCATTATCCTACTGCTAATCTTACCTCTTCCTAATAGGCTTCCACAAAGTACCCAGAGTTGGAGATAATTTTTAATAATTTAATAATAATTTTTAATGCAAATGTGATCATAGTACTCTCATGAAAAACCACTTTTTTTCTCCTCCTGGCATACTACACTTGGTTACTAGAAAGAAGCCAATTCCTTTTTTTTTTTTTTCCCTTCCCAAGACCTTCTCGATTGCTATTATCCCTTCCACTTCATGTACTCTTACTCCCAGCATTTGCCCAGGATAGCCATCCTTGTAACTTGAATATCTGAATATGGTCCATCCCATTTACACAGCCCTCTTCATTTATAGCAATTCTCTGTAGATTTATAGATATATTTTATAATGCTTTGTTTTAATGCCTTCCTTTCCTAACAGAATGAAAGTTCCACAAGAGAAGGAAAAGTATGTTTTGTGCAGAACTAAATCTCTAATATGTAGTCCAGATACTAGATACCCATCTCTTGAATGAGTGAATGGTTAGGAAGTCATTGAAGGATTTTTAAAAAGTGGTGTGATCTGATTGATGTTCAGTCTTTTTAGAGGATTACTCTGAATTTTAGTTTCTTCAATGTAAAATGGGAATTAGATTATATATCACATCCCTACCATTTTCACATTCTTTGATTTTGTTCCAAGTCTGCAGCAGAATTCCTAAAATTCACTTATTATGCCTTGCCTGTGACATGGGCAAAAGATCAGTATTAAAGCTATTTTGTTACAAAGAACAAAAATGGATATGGACTTGCTTAGTAGTTCATGGCAAACAAGCTACAATCTCTATCACTGAACACAGAGTTATGGATGCAAAGTCAAGGGCTAGTAAATATAAATTTGTTGGTTTCCAAAATGGACATTTTTCCCCCTTTGGGATGCCTTTGAGTCAGAATGACAGGCAAGCTTAGAGAGATATCTCAAACTCTTTAAAAATGCCCTTGAGTGTGGGCCCATACATACTCGATTTACATGACTAGAGCCCTTTGCATTTTTGTTTAATCTTATTAGCATGGGGACATAAAACTCCATGATTTGTAGGAGTCTGGAGATAAATTTAATTACCTACATTAGATGACATTTTTAGGTGATATTAGATTTGGAAGAAAATTAGCTGCCATCCAGCCAAAGTCTATTCAGTTGTTGATTAAGCAAACTATTGTTTATCATACATCAAACATTGTGGAAGAGGCTATGAGCACAGGGCTATACTACATAATGGGAAACTGAGGGAAAAAATAACCTTTCTAGGTTGACATTTGGTTGATGAGAAGAGTTAAGAACATAAATTGTAACCCTCAATTTTTAATCCATTTCCATGATAGCAAGGATGGATGATCTATGGCCCATTGCCTAAATCTGACCAGCTCCCTCTTTTTGTAAATGGAGTTTTGTTGAAACATGACATGCCTGTTTGGTGAATATTGTCTGTAGCTACCTTTATGCTCCAATGGCAGAGTTACAACAGGGACCATATGGCCTGAGAAACCAAAAATATTCACTCTCTTACCCTCTGTAGAAAGCTTGCTAACTCGTTTACTATAGCACTACTGTACATGGACTGTTTCTAAAAATGATTTTCAGGGACTCTTGGGTAATTCAGTTGGTTAAGTGACTGACTCTTGATTTTGGCTCAGGTCATGATCTCAGGGTTGTGGGATCAGGCCTGTGTTGGAGATTTCCTCTCTCTTTCTCTCCCTCTCAGCCCCTCCCCCAGCTTGCACACATGTTCTCTCTCTCTCTCTTTCAAATAAATAAATCAATCTTTAAAGAAAATAAAAATAAATAAAAGTTATTTTCAGGTGGTAAGCTTGGGAGTAGTGAGAAGTATTACCCTTTCTTTTCAGACTGAAATTTCCATAAGTCATTTTCTCTATTGTCTACCAACAGTGATTAAAAAAAAAAAAAAAGTATTGGAGTTGAAGAGGGATTAAGGTTGGTTAAAACAAGCCTAGGGAATTTGGGAGATTCCTTTTATACATATAGGAGCTATTCTTATCTGAAGAGTTACTTTCCCTCATAGTATGCTAATGTGATTTGGCGCCCGGTTTTGATTTCAATTCCATTTGAATCATGTAATAATAAAGCAGTTTTATTTCTCATTTCTGACTATAGAGAGCATAGATGACCTAGGCCTCAGTTGTTGCATTCTGACACTATCACCACATTTTCACAGAAACTATACCTCCCACAGCTGCTCCTGGCCTAGGACTGAACTCTACGTGGACACTGAGGCAGGCCCAGTCTGGGATGATGAGGGTTCCTTACTGGGCAACTTTTGCTCAAGGATTCCTGACAGCCTTGTCGAACTTCCCTTATAATTCATACTTCTACATTTCTTTTTCTGCCAACTTTATTGAAGTACAATTGAGAGAATTATAAGATATTTAAAGTGTACATTGTGATGATTTGATAGAACATATACCTTATAAAGAGATTTCTCCCGGGGCGCCTGGGTGGCTCAGTGGGTTAAGCCGCTGCCTTCGGCTCAGGTCATGATCTCAGGGTGCTGGGATCGAGTCCCGCATCGGGCTCTCTGCTCAGCAGGGAGCCTGCTTCCTCCTCTCTTTCTGCCTGCCTCTCTGCCTGCTTGTGATCTCTGTCTGTCAAATAAATAAATAAATAAATAAATATCTTTAAAAAAAAAAAAGAGATTTCTCCCACTTAGTTAATCAACACATTCATCACTATATGTATTTGGTGAGGACATTCAAGTTCTACTCTCAGCAGATCTTAATTTATACAATAGAGTGTTAGCAACTATAGTCACCATGTTATACATTAGATCCCCAGACCCACCTAACCTTTCTTCCTTCCTTCCCTGTCCCTTTTATTTGGCATTGGTAAGAATTGTGCAGGATATCTCCTTCAAAGTAAGAAAAAAAAATTACTGCATTTTACATGCCATATGACAAAGGAACCATAGCCCATTGTAGGTCCTTTTGGGTTACAGAGAAAAAGCATAAAATGTTTGGAAATTCTACTCTGGTCCATAATAGTAGGTACCATGGAATTTGCCAGCCCTGAAGGTGGGGCCTGAAGCAGGAAAGGGTTCTGCAGCAGATCTAGTCCACAGTACAATCAGCCCTGCCATCAGGACCAAATGACTCAGTAGACTCTCTGGTTTGAAGTGCTAGTGGTAGAAAAAGATACAGTGTGGAGCTTAGAGCAAATTCCAGTTAGAGAACTGCAGCACAGGCCCTTTGGATTCTGAAGTAAGACTCTCAGCAGCTGAGAATTATATACCCATTGAAATAGTAGCTCTTTGTATGTTTCTGGTTCCTGGTAGAGAAAGTATGTTTGACCATGTTACCAAGTTACCATGAACCTGGACTATGCATTATGAGCTGGGTTCTCAGGAGTAATCATTATGCGTAGTCTGGCTCAATAGTCTATGTATTCAACCACTGTGACAATGATCTCTATGGTAAAATTGTTAATGTATACATTTTTGTCCAAATGAAGCTTTTAACTCATTGTCACTAGCACAGCGTTTAGCACATGGTACCCCCAGCAGGGTTATTGGATTAATAAAGAGAAAAGGGAAAGAGGATTTGGGCAGAGACAGTAGACTTCTGGTCTTCTTGGGGAAAAGGAATAGTTATGGTACCATGACATAAACTTTAGCTTCTAATTTCACTGGAGAAACAAACAGCACATTACCTAGTATTCTAACCCCCTTCTTTCCTATTTCTTTATAATTTGGTGACTAACAAATTACCCCCAAACTAAGTGACTCTAAACATTTTATTAAATCTCCTGTTTTGTGGACTGGGAATTCTGGGGACTTAGCTGAGCAATATTTCTGCTCCACATGGCATTAATTGAGGTCACTGGATAGTATTTTGCTGGCAGGTGGCTGGTCTCGAGTTCCTTAGACAGCTTCATTCACATGTCCGGTACCTTGGCGGTGATGGCTGGCAGGCTAGAAATTGTTGGGACAATTAAAAAACCCAACACATGTGGCCTTACCAGCATGCTGACTTCTGGATGGCTGACCTTCATGGCAACTCTAGGCTCCCAGAGAAAAATGTTCCAGGAGGCCAAATTGCAAGACTTTTTATGACCTAGATTTGCAAGTCCCAGAATGTTACCTCTGCCAAATTTATTGGCCAGACAAGTCACTAAGGCCAGCCCAAGTTCAAGGGGAAAGATGGGGAAGAAGTTGGGGGGTGATCTAGATCAGTGAAGTTAAAGTGAAGTGAAGTGAACCACTGAAAGTCCTTGAGCTTCAACCTTCTCATCTATAACTAAGGGACAATATAACATGCCCAAAGTTCAAAAATTCTTATGAGGTTCCAAAATTATTATTAATGCATGAGAAAATCTTATAAATTATAAACTTTCTAAAAAAGTAACCTTCATTAACGTAGCTGTTGAGTCAAGAAAATACGGCATAATCAAAGTGGGATATAACCTAATTATGCAAAAAAACCCAAAAAACAAAAAACCCTAATATGGGTTGTGGTGACTGCCTTAAACTAGACTAAACCAAAGTCATGTTGTTTCAAAGGAAAGAAAGATGTATCTGCTTGCAATAGCAGGGAATATTTTATTATTATTATTCAGTGATTCCACTATCTCAAGTATGCAGGGACTTAAGAGGTGATACCATACTAAAATTCAGTGAAGTCAGAAAAATCTCTTTAGCTCAGCCACAATTGGAATTCTCTGGAATGAAGCTTCATGGGCAAAAATGATTTGGCTTCTGGAAATGCATCTGGACAGTTCAGCACTGTTATTAGATTTTCTCTGTGTCTTTAATGCTAATAATAGGACCTGCAAAAAAAATCTGATGAAGAAAGCTAAGGTATGCAAGATTTCATCAGAGCAGGCTGCACCCATGGCCTCTGGAAATTTTCATCCTGTGGTTGGAGCCCTGGGTGCCTATCTAGAAATCAAGAGCCCCAGAGCCTCAGTCATCAGCCCGGCTCCACATAGCAAAAGAGCATGTCTCCTGAATTAAATACACCTTGCTGCAGTGAATTGACTCAGATGTGGTATTTTAATTGGCATTAAACAGAATTATTATTTAATTAAAGCAGAGGCTAATTAATTTTCTGAGTCATTGTTTGTGCAAAAGATGCTGTATTCCAGTCAAAACCAATTTAATTGAACAACATCAAATACTCAATTTGGTGCCTTCAGGAGGTCTATTTTGTTTCTTTTATTTCCTTACTTAAGTAGATACTTTTATCGGGAATAATTTAAGATAGGATATTTAGATTCATTAAATGCCATACAGGAAAGGGAATTTGCAGAACTTCTCCAGCTTAGAAGCTTTATAAACGATAAAACCGAAACCCATAGAGTAAAAAGAAGTTATCCAAGATTGCACACCTAGTTAGGGCCAGGCCAGTTCTGAGATGAATGGCTCTTGACTCTCATTCCTGTGCTCCTTCTACTAAGAAACATGAGCTTTCTGGGACGGGACCTATGGCATGCCAGCACTAGAGGCAACCTTACAGATTATCCTTCTAGTACCCCATTATATCATTGGGGAAACGAGGACCAGTGAAGGAAAAGACTTACAGGGATGATCTCCTTCCTTCCTTGAGTGTCCTCTTGGCCCTTAGGCCAATCTCCATCTCACTACATAATCTGAACCTACTTATAAATTTATCTTTTTGCATGCAGTCTTCTGTAATTAGTTTTGGAAGCTCTTAAGGAGAAGGTCTCAGCTGTCTTCTACTCATATCATATCCCCCAAAGCACTTAGTAAGTGCCCAGCACTCAATATACACTGAATATAAAAGCTCAGTTCGATGACTCCCCCAAAGTTGGAATACAATAGACTAGCAAGGACTAGAGACCTAGAACGTGATAGGTACTTATTCAGATGCAATAGTCAAAAGACTTTCTTTAGTAAGAAGAAGCAGAATTTGAATCCAGACTCTTGCACTTACTGACTTTCTGACATTCTGAGTCTCAGTTTGCTCATCCGAAACCGGTTTTGTAAATCTCTCCTTCAGTTGTAGCTATAATGATGAAATGAAGCAAACGTATGAGCCACTTACATAATGCCTTGCAAATAGAATGTAGCCAAACAATAAATCCTAGTTTTCATATTGTCCCAGTGTGTCCACATCAAAATGGTCCACAGCCTCATTTATTATTATGGGACAAGGACCCTAGCACTCCTGGAAAGGACTTCATGCTTTGCAACTTTGCTGAATACGCTGGACAGGTAGAAAGAACCATGCTCCGTGCTTCTCTTTCGTCTCCCTCTTTGTCTGAAATGTCCTAATCAGGATGCAGTTCTCTGAGCTTTTTTGGGGAGGGAGTGGCTCCTGCAAAACTCATGCCATTGTCTCAATCCTAATTTAGATTGCCATTTTTCCCAACCAAACCAAGCCAGGGAAGAAGCTAATAGCAATCTGCAGTCCAAAGCCTGTGGGCAGGCGGATTTCTGTCTCGCACAGAAGAAGGAAGGTCAGCGTGCTCCCGGGAAGGCCTGGGTGGAGCCCGCAGTCTGTCCTTCTGTCATGAATTCAGCGGGAGTGAAGAAACCCAGCCACGCCTGAAACGGCTGCCGTCATAATGCACACCTTCAGCCATGAGTTATCGGTTCTGCATAATCCGCAGCCATGCCCCGGGGAAGGAAGGGTGGTTGCCAAGTTCGCCCTCCCGGAGCACGTGCTTACTCTTCTGGACTCCATGTCAGGGCCAAGTGTGGGCGGCTGGGTGCGTGGGGAAGGAAGGTAGGTGAAATCTGTCAGCAGCTGTTGCATAGAGTTTTATGGGTTTTCCTATACCCAGACCTCCCAAATTTGGGGTTGCTGAATTGCCTGGGCTCACCTCAATGATCAGTCTGGATCCGTGGGTCTCCGCCAAGGGTTTAGGGGACATCACAACTGCTGTGCCAGGGGAAACAGCCCTTAATGGACTGTAGGGACAGCTCCATGAGGAAATAGGACTCTTCCTCAAAAAGCCCTAGGGTGATTGCAAAAGCCAGGGTGTTGGGGAGGCGGAGAAGGAGCTGTGGATCAATCTGGAAACAAGCAAGGGCAAAACTAGAACAAAGAAAAGAACTCCCCTGGAGAAGAGTTTAACTCCTCGGATACTAGCTTTGAGAGCAAGGGAGCAACGCAGTTCTTCCCATGGGAGAGGGCTATAAAATCTTGATGTCCCAGGGCAGAGCTACCAGGAAGGATTTCTACACATGAGGCAAGACTGTGAGTCTGTTTCCTGGAAGGGTGAGGCAGCCCTGGCTGTTCTTCGTCCTCTCTGGTCTAGAGTGAGATCTCACCCCCTTCTCAAGCACCCACACTAAAAGGCAGCATTAAAACTTTCCCAAGGACAGAAACCAAGAAAGATCCACTTGTGCAGCAAAACAAAGTAGAAAACTTGTGAGTTTTGGAATAAGGAAGAACCAATTTTGCAAATCACTTCCTCTCCACTTAGCCTAGCCAGTCGGGAGAGAAAATCCTTAGCTTCCATTTTCTCGGCTGTAAGTGGAAGAGAATAGGTCCAAACAAGGTGTTGTAAGGAGCAAAAGAGAGTAGACATATGAACACGCACTCTAAAACACATTGCTAATAAAAGAGATCACTCTCTCCTCCTTGGTCAATATCGTCCTTACTTTTTCCAGTGTTTCTAAATATTGAATGATGACTGAGTCAAAGGAATGAGGATGAAGAGATATCTAAGTCATGAAAAACAAAAACAAAAACATCTTCCCCCAAGGAATGCTTAAATCTCCTTTCCTCTGGGGCAAAAGAAATGTTGAGTAGAATTAATAACATCAGGTTTTCCCTTCCCAGATGTTCTGCCTACATTATCTCATTTGATCCTCACAAAAACCCATTTTGACTGGGTGCACCCATTCCCATTTTACAGATGAAGAAACTGAACCTCAGAGAAGTTCAGTGACGTACCCAAGTTTGCACAGTCAGCAAGCGGAGAACCCTGATTCCTAACCCCAAGCACTTTGCACTGTGCTCCCTTCAGCAGTCTGGATCCTTTGGGATGACAAAGCAAGGATATATTACACAGTGTTCCAAGAAGTTGCAAAGGAGCAGGGACAAAGGGACCGGTTTGAGTAGTCTTTCTTCTGGAAGTTTGACATGGATTTTGAAGGGTGTGTGGGATTTGGGCTAGTGGGAAAAAAGTGGGACTACATTTCAGAGCTGACAAGAAGAGCGAACAGGGTCTCAGAAGCAGTAAGAGGCAGGGTACATGCAGGGGATTCTGTTTGAATGTGTGCGAGCTATCTCAATTCCTGAAGGAACTTCCCTGAGTGGCTTTCAAAATTCTCAATCCTTTCCCCGGTTCTGTGAGGTAGGAGATGGTGTGTCACACTGAGAACCGCAGACTATAGGTTCTCAGAGACCACTGGGGAGATGGCTTGTGATCAGTCCATGCTGCTTGGACAATCTAAGGACTTGTGAAGAGCCCCAGGGGGCTCTTCTTGAGAAGCCTGGGGGAGAAGAGAGAACCCATCACTACTGCAACTCAAATGCATTTTAAAAATGTTAAACTTATTTTAATTATATATACTTCTGGGTAAACTTTTATGTTTGAAAACCACGGATCTAAGTATAAACCCATGCCTTTCACAGAAGGAAAAACAAGCCCAGAGAAGGAAAACAATTTGTCTCAATTCACAAAACTGTTTCATGGAAAGCATAAACTAGAACTCTAGTCGAGGACCCATTCTTCTACTCAGGTGAGCCTTGTCTTAAGGCTACAGCTCATCCAAAATTTAAGGTACTATCTTGTTCTGAGCTCAAGACTTAGATTTTAAGAATCTACGGAATTGGGGCTGCCTGGGTGGCTCAGTGGGTTCAAGCCTCTGCCTTCGGCTCGGCTCCTGATCCCAGGGTCCTGGGATGGAGCCCCGAATCAGGATCTCTGCTCAGCAGGGAGCCTGCTTTTCCCCCTCTCTTTCTGCCTGCCTCTCTGCCCACTTGTGATCTCTCTCTGTCAAATAAATAAACAAAATCTTAAAAAAAATACTTTAAAAAAAATCTACTGAATTGGCATGTTTACCAGATGCCTGAGTTGTCCTGAAAGCATCTCCAACAGTAGACTCTCAGCTTCAAATTCTCTATTGCCTGAGATATCCTATTATATCCGCAGATAGCTCCTACTGATTGGTAAGTGCTTCCTTATATTGAACCTTACTTTGGCTTCCTGAAACCTTCTCCTCTCTGTCCTAGTTCTAATTCCTCTTCTCCAGAAGAGCCATTCACATTTCTTCATGCGCTCTTTCTGATCCAGCTTGAACATCCTCAAAAACCTCCATGCCACTCTCTTAAGGCATATATTTGTTCTCTTACCAACCTAACCAAATTTCTCCTAAAACTTTCCAGGATATTTACTTTCCTTGTAAGCGATCATAGCTCAAAGTGTACTCTTGGTAGGATCTGACCATAGCACACTCTACTGCCTCTATTTGAAAACCTCCTACCACGGATGGAGCCAGCATTTGTACTATCTTTCAAATAATCAAATCATCCTGGTAGAGGAGAACAAAAGCCCTAAGTCTTTCACCTATGTCTCTGCTAATCACGTTCCTCTCCCTTTTGGCTTTTGCATCTCTATGTTACGATCCAAAGGCAGAGAGCAGCTCAGTTGTCCCTTTTACATTCTGAAGCATTAGACGGAACTTGTTTTCCTACCTTCTTGGTGAGAAGCAGGTAGGGATGCTTCTTGGCACCCTGTATGTGTCGTTCTCTATGTCGCCCTCTGTTTATCACTGAGTTTATGTTTAGACACTTTGTGACTTTACTAGTTTATCTCTTCTCTTTTGAGTCACCAGTAAGCTTGCAGCAGAACTTTCATTTTAGACTCTTAGACAATTAGCAACAAAGGGAGTTAGTGGAGATTGGAGTAGAAAGGGGGAATGTGAAATCAAGATATCCCCTGCCATTCAAATAAAGTGCCTGCCAACTGCTGCTTGCTTCTTGATGTTTTTGCGGAATCAAACTGACTTACCAACCCATTTAATATATGATGACTTGGGGGGCCTGGGTGGCTCAGTTCATTGAGCATCTGCCTTTGGCTCAGGGACCTGAGATCGAGGCCCACACTGGGCTCCCTGCTCAGCGGAGAGCCTGCTTCTCCCTCTCCCTCTGCCTGCTGCTCCCCCTGCTTGTGCTCTCTCTCTTTCTCTCTCTCTCTCTCTGTCTCAAATAAATAAATAAATAAATCTTTAAAAATTAAAAAAAAAAAGGATATGAGGACTTCGGTTTCTCTTCTTTCTTGCTAATTTTTATTCCACCTGTAATGATGATGATGATGATGATGTGGTGACCCCTTTCACACCCCTATAATTATCATTTCCTCTCTTGCCATTTCTGACACTCAAGTACCTTTTTTGGGAGAAAATTTCAAGGAACATTTTAGGGAATTTGCTTGTTATCTTAAAGTATTTTAAGGGCTTACAAGGGAAAGGATTAAAATATGGCCCGAAGAGGTAGGGTTAAAGATATAATTGGGTGGAGATGGCCGCGAAGCATATTTCTCTCTAACACATAGAAAAGAACTGTATTAGAGTTGATGCTATGTCTGAATGGAGTTGGTTTTCTGGTGAAGAGGTGAGTTCCACAAGAAAGAAAAGGCCCAGGCAAAAGCTGAGTTTTACTTCGAAAGGGGTGTGGAAGATTCTGCATCAGAAAAAAACATTTATAACATTTCTCACCGAGTCCTTGTCAATCTGAGATTCCAGAACAGGGCAGAATGGCTGGAAAGGAGAAGAAAGAATACTGTTATGTATTGTAGCATCAGTGAAAACATACTTCCTAGCTTTGAAGCTCCTTCCTTCACAGTAGCAAAATTCTAAGCTCAAGGATAGTCCCTGATACATTCTCTCAGAAGCGTTGTAAGCAAACCACCCAGTGTTTTGGTACCAACAGGACTATTCCAGTAATAGCAAATAATGTGCTTAGACTTCCTTTTTTGACAGTCCTTGGCTGGCTCAGTGAGTTAAGTGTCTGCCTTTGGCACAGGTCATGATCTCAGGGTCCTAGGATTGAGTCCCACATCAGGCTCCCTGCTAAGTATGGAGTCTGCTTCCCCTTCTTCCTCTATCTGCCACTCTGCGTCTTGCGTTCTCTGCTCGCTTTCATGTTCCTCTCTCAAATAAATAAATAAAACATTAAAAAAAATTCCTCTTTCCACCTCCCCAAACACCTGGGACTGGTGGGAGGGCAGGAGAACCAGAGTGGGAGAAACCGAGGCTTGACGGTTCACAGTACTTCATGTTGTTTTGTTTGTTTTCCAATACTTTAGTGTTATAGAATTTTTCTCTTACATGTTATGTGCAATAAGTGGACAAGAGAAGCTTATCACAAAAACTCAGGGACAAAGACTGATGTGGGCTACATTTTGATACATGTTTCCATGATTGCAGAGGCAAGGAAAAAAGAACATTGTGACTCATGTCATGACTCTTGAAATTTCTATCCAGATTTTGGGAAGATACCAGTGCTGTCATGCTACTTAGTTTTGTAATTCTCTACTTTTTTCCCTGAAAGGATTACTAAGCATCCCAGAGAGAATATCTTTGAGATTTCAAGAGAAATATTATCAACAAAATCTGTTTTCTTTCGTGACTCAGAACCGTAAGACAGCAACCGCCAGAATTTACATTTTCAATACTCGCAACCCTTGGAGAGAAGCAATTGATTTTCTCTGTATGTTTTCAGTTATGGATTTTGAATACAAGAAAGTGGTATCTGGAAGGATTCTTAGAGATCATCAGTCTTATTTTACAAGCGTGGGAATCGAGGCTCAGCAACAAAGACTGGCAGAGGAAGATCATGGGAGTTAGCACTGGAACCTTTGTGATTAGAACATGCAATCCTCTTTCCAGTGCTCTTTGTAAAACATTCATTGTCCATGCCCACCACTACTGGCAGGCCTGGCTCTAGAATGCTTACTATCTTGTGCACAAAGGTGAGCTGGAACTGAGATCAGTCAAGCAAGCCACAGGTTCCAGTAGCTACCCATAGGACTGCCTTTTCTTCTTTCGATAGGGTTGGGATAAGCAGCTAAAGAACAGAAGGAGATATGAACATTAAATGTGGAACAGAGATCAGAAAGAAAAAGTTGAGGACGAAGGACAAGCTAAACAGTACCACAGGACTACGGGGATCAGTTCTGCTGGCTGCATGTGCCAAAGTAGCTATGCACAACAATATTTTGCCATGTGCCTACATGCAGCTTAATTGGAACATTGTCACTGAGCTGAATGACACATGGTAGCACGCTTTGCATGTTTATGAGCTATTGTCAGTGCTGCCAACTTGATTATAAAGGAGCTTTGTTCCAAAGGCTTTGTTAATTGAGGTATCACTGTAATGTTACAGATGGCTTCTAAAAGATGAAATTGGAAAGCAGAGTACCGAGATGCCTGGTTCATCACCCACTAAGCTCTCCAAATTCCACAGCTGGGGACATTTAACTCCCATCTGTGAGGTGAACTCTGTCCCCAAGCATGGGGCCCAAATCCATTCACATTTTCATCTATTTATTCATTCAATCATACATCCACTCGTTCAACAAGAACAAGTATACTTAAGATAGAAACTTAGCTGCCTCCACTAACAGGACAGTCTTACACTGGCATGGGATAAGTTTGATCAGACCCCTTCTATATAATCTTTCTGTTAGCAATACGTTGATATCTTGATGCCAGTCTGCCTATATATTTGTTTCTGAGTTTATTAAACAAGTGTTGAGATAATATCTATATCAAATATCTCTATATCTATCTATCTGTCTGGTAAAATTTCCTCAATGCCTCAATACCTCAATACCTTTAGATATTATTATTAAAAATCAAATGCCTAATGAAGTAAATATGGATTTCCATTCATTATTTATATTTTATTGAAATTTCTATAGGTATAAGAAAGAAAATATACAAAAACAAGATCTCAGGAGCTTATATTATTCTTTGGGTTTTGGTAAATGTTTGGCCATTGTCATCTGGTGTTGATGCAAACCAATATATATTTATTCTGTTATTTGAAGATATCATTTGGGCTTTTAATGTAAAAACTATTTCAGCATTTTAGATAAAACATGTATAGAGTGCCTCACATAAAATATTTTATTCAAAATACTCCAGACTATGAAAAGTTATATTTTCTATGTAAGTAGCATGTGTAGCAAAGTAGCATCCCTTTTTGGTAATGAGACTTATGTGTTGGATTATGTTTCCTTTTTGCCATCCTAAGCCATCTCAAAATCTAATTAAAACTGAAAATAAATTAAAATATATATGGATTATGAAATAATCATTTGTTTACATATTTAAAGTTGCCTAATAACTTTGGATTTCAGTCATGATAGAACAATTTGTATTGTACTGAAAAATATACCTATCAAAAATATGTGTATTTTATATTTATATATAAAGCAAGTATTAGAAGGCATTTAAGAGCAAACCATGCAGGTGTAATTTTGGGGCTATGAATCCCAAAAGAAAAAGAGCATAACTATTGATGTGACATTTTCCCTGAAAGAACTTTCTAGTTTATACTGCAGGACATCTGGGGATGGGTGGTGGAGAACTCAAGGAGAAAGCAATTGTCTTACTAGGTAGAGAAGTCACAGGTTGGAGTGTGTTACTATCACATCACTAAGATTTAAGGTAAAAAAAAGTCACAGAGAGGTGGAAGCCCTACAAGCAAACTCCAACATATCATCTAATATTTCCTTTGGCTGACCCCAAAATGGGCATGAAATGCAGGACTAGAAATTCAGAAGAAAAGCTAGGGTTGAGATTGAAGACATGATCAGAGATTTAAATAGCCAGGAAGTATTGGGAACAGAGATTAGAGCTCAAACCCCACCAAGATGGGGAAGCCTGGATAAATACTCAGGCTTTCAGTTGAGACATCAGAGAGTACCAGAGCTGGGAGAAATAATTAGGCATTAAGAGTAAGAGCTATGCCTTTAAAGTATGGGAAAAACAGAAACAGACCTGACCTAACAAAGTTCAAAACCAGCCCTTGACATGATGAAGATGATATGCAGAGACTATCTGCCTACCTGAAGAATCTTAATCCTATTTGGAAGAAGACAGCATTATTCAGAATTCCCAAAATTTTTCACCCAAAGTATCTGAAATTAAATTAAGAATTACAAAACATAGCAAAAACAATAGAAATTACTAAAACCTTAGAGGAAAAGGTATATAATTATATATTATTATATATAAGCCATATGTAGCAGATGGGGTTATAAATAACTAGGATTAACATAGATGAAAACAAAGAAAAAAGATAAATAATTTCACCATAAATTTAAAATTTATAAAGAGTTAAATAGAAATTGTAGAAATATAAAATACTAAACTGAACTTACACATTGAGTAGATGGGATTGGTAGTAGATTACAAGGAAAACAACAGACTATAAGTGAGTTGAATGATAGTTCATTAAAAAATATCCAGATCTTAGCACCAAAGGGGGGAAAAAAGATGATAAATAAAGATTTTTTTAATCTTTACGATAAAGATATATTAAAGATAAAAAAATAAAGATGAAAATATCTTAAAGATATTTTTTATCTAAATAAATAAGACACAAATAAGACACACATTTTATTTATTTATTTATTTATTTATTTTAAGACACAAGGTTTTTTTTTGGTTTTTTTTTTTGCTCTTTTATGTGGAATCTAAAAAAAAAGTTGTTTTTTTTTTTAATTTCTTTTCAGCGTAACAGTATTCATTGTTTTTGCACTGCACCCAGTGCTCCATGCAATCTGTGCCCTCTCTAATACCCACCACCTGGTTCCCCCAACCTCCCACCCCCCACCCCTTCAAAACCCTCAGATTGTTTTTCAGAGTCCATAGTCTCTCATGGTTCACCTCCCCTTCCAATTTCCTTCAACTCCCTTCTCCTCTCCATCTCCCCATGTCCTCCATGTTATTTGTTATGCTCCACAAATAAGTGAAACCATATGATCATTGACTCTCTCTGCTTGACTTATTTCATTCAGCATAATCTCTTCCAGTCTCGTCCATGTTGCTACAAAAGTTGGGTATTCATCCTTTCTAATGGAGGCATAATACTCCATAGTGTATATGGACCACATCTTCCTTATCCATTCATCCGTTGAAGGGCATCTTGGTTCTTTCCACAGTCTGGCGACCGTGGCCATTGCTGCTATAAACATTGGGGTACAGATGGCCCTTTTTTTCACTGCATCTGTATCTTTGGGGTAAATGCCCAGTAGTGCAATTTCAGGGTCATAGGGAAGCTCTATTTTTAATTTCTTGAGGAATCTCCACACTGTTCTCGAAAGTGGCTGCACCAACTTGCATTCCCACCAACATTAAGACACAAGTTTTAAATATTTAACATAAAATTGGAATACAAAAGGAGGAGAGAGAGAGAAAAGCAGAAGAAATGTTGGAAGAAAGTCTGGCTGTTTTTCAAAACAGGAAAAAGATATAAAACTACGGATGCAATAAGTTCCGTGAGCCTCAAGCGAGTTAAGGTCCAAGAAGACTATCTAATTTATATAGAAGGAAACACAGGGCTCATCGTACCTAAGCTTATTACAACACTATGAAGCATTATATAGCACTTGGAGATATGGATATGAGCCTGGCTAATAAACAGCCACAGCAATACCACTAGTAACCATGTCCAGGTAAATCTTGTCTGGTGAGAACCAGAAGGCTAGACATAAACTAGAATTCCAGAGCCTGGGGTGGGTATTGATCAAGACTGACCTGTGGTCTGAGATGTCAAAAAATCCTGACAGACAATATTCAGGGGTAAAGCATCCATCTGTATAGTCTGTATAGAGGCAGAGACCAGACACATAGAGCTTCCTGCATCTATGGCAAGGAACCTGGAAGTCCCAAGCTGAGTTAACTATTGGGAGACAACAAATAGATGCTAGATCTAGAAGAGATTTCCCTATATTTTGAGTCATAACTGCTAAGATTTTGTATGGAGTACCATCACCTAGAGCACAGCAGAGCAGAAACTGAAGAGCTCCAAGTTTGGATAATTACAGAACATACCTCTGAGCCCCTCCAGCTTTCTAACCTTCTTTCAGCTCTCTCATCTCCAAACTCAGAACTTGCTTCAACATTATATTCACCTCCCCATGTGACTTCTGATCAACATTTTGGCCAATTTCCTGCTGCTATCAACCACATCACCATCTCAGCTTCACACCTGTATCCTTCTGGGCCTGGAAAGGTAATCAATAATCTTGGATTTCAGATTCTGTGAACTCTCTGGACCCATCAATTCCCATAATTTACCAGGGCATCAGGCTTATAACCACAGCCTGATTTCTGTTCTTCTCCACCACCAACCTCTTTTTGAAACTGGAGTACTCTGAGAAAGTAATGAATTAATAATATTTCTTTCAGAAGTGGAAGAACACCCAAAGTGAATAATGATAGGAAACCAACATGGTTGATAGCAACAGTAAGAGGAGCAGCCATAGTGACAGTAATGTTCAAAGAGGTCTGGCAGCTTCTTCCTTAAGAGCTGTTTTTGGGACAGCAGATGTGCTGTTAATCCATATTTTATAGTTCCTTCAGGAGAATTTCCTTTCTCTTGGGACACAGAGCAAGCCCCATGTCAATCTCTTGACTTGGTCATTGTTGGCATTGAATCCAAAAATTGTTTACCCAATTTTATACTTCATTTGTTTTTTCCTCTTTCTCTTTTGAATGCAGAACAAGATTGAATCATTTGTACGTCATACCTATACATAAGTTTTCTGGAATCTTTTCGGTTATTGTTGTTATTGAGTTTTTCCTATTTCACAAACAAAGGAATAAGATATCATTCCAAAAACACATAACTGAGAAGTAGTATCATGTTGATGAGGTGAAAACAATTCATCTGGAATCATAAGAACCTTGTTTGAAAATTAAATCTGAAAAAAAAAAAAAAAGAAAATTAAATCTGTTATTTATTTTTGTATTTGGGGAAGTGCTCAGAGAATCGTAACTCCCAGAAGAGTTTGACAATACTTGGTTAACTGAATAAATGTAAGTGACCTATTCAGCACTCCTGGAGAAAGTGGTGGGATAATGGAAAAGAGGTCCTGGGTTCTAATCCCAATTCTGCCTCTAATTTGCCATATCATTTCAACTGATACATTTAACCTCTCCAGGCTTCAGTTTTTCATCTTGTAAAATGAGGAGGTTAAGTGAGTTAAAAGTCAACATTGATTAGACACTTACTATGTGTCAGGTACTATTCTAAGCATTTTATATTTCTAATTCTTTAACTATTACCATAATCCCAAGAAGAAGGCTGTTCCGTGATAGTACCTATAGTATTGAGAACACTGAATGACATAAAGTTTAACTAATTTACCCAACATCTGACAGCTAGTAAGTAGCACAGATAGGGGGCAAATCAAGCTAGCCGGCTCCTAAATCCATTCTCTTAGTAATCACACTCTATGACCTTTTCATACTGCTCCACACTGCTTTAGATACTCTCTAAAACCTTTATTCTAATTAATTTCATATCTAGGAGTACTAAAACTCCTGACTGTCAGCATTATACTAACTAAATAAACTTGCCTTTTGGGGACTCTAAAGGTAGATCCAAAGATGGCTGAAAAAAATGCGTCTGCAGAATCCAGTAATTACATATTAACACTAAATCTTTCTATTGGCTTTGACTAAGTCCTTTTGAGGTCACCATAAATAAATTTTGGAGATCAGCACATATATAAATTCAAATGTCCATTAGGAAGCGTGCATACCCTCGGATGCAGCTGTCTTTGCTATATAGAGAACCTAATTGAATCTCTAATCAGTATAACATGTGCTGAATTTTAGTGTTGTGCTTCTATTACTTTGTGATTTGAGATTTGCACTAGATGTTTGGTAAAAAGCTTACACTTCATTTTCTGTCTAGAAAGTCAGTGCTTATTTTTGGTTTCATAGTTGATGTTTTAAGCTCTTCTTCAGTTCAGGTTTGGTGTGTGTGTTTTAAAGGCTTTGCTCTTGGATTTGAACTGCAATCTTTCGAATATCTGAAATTTGTGCTTTTGTGCAGATTTGCACAGATTTGGGATGAGAGGGAATTTCTAAATTGTTTCTTTTTAGCACCCTTGAAAAAGCCACATGTGTTCATTTCCTTTTCCTCAGAAATGCCCAAATCCAGCTTCCAGAAAACGTTCCCTCAAATATTTCCCATGTGCAATCAGAGTGAAGTCACATGCCAAGAACCTGTTATTTCCCTGGGGTCCCTGCTTTGGGACTATTGTATACCATCTTAAGACTTGCTGGACACCTAAGCTCATTGCCTTTTTTTTTTTTTTTAAGATTATTTATTTATTTATTTGAAAGAGAGGCAGTGAGAGAGAGCATGAGCAAGGAGAAGGTCAGAGGGAGAAGCAGACTCCCCGTGGAGCCAGGAGCCCGATGCAGAACTCGATCCTGGGACTCGGGGATCATGACCTGAGCCAAAAGCAGTCGTCCAACCAACTGAGCCACCCAGGTGTCCCCTAAGCTCATTGCTTTTGAAACCATGAAAACTTTTCAAAAATTCTGAATTTACCACTTTGAGTAAGAATACTCTTTTGACTTTCCTATTTTTAGAATATTGAGGGAGTCATGAAAGAAACTTTAGTTGAGCTTAGCTTTTCCTCATTCATGAATGTTGTTTGTACACACATTATTCAAATCCAGAGATAAAGAGATCATTGGAAGGGGAGGTGAACCATGAGAGACTATGGACTCTGAAAAACAATCTGAGGGTTTTGAAGGGGTGGGGGGTGGGAGGTTGGGGGAACCAGGTGGTGGGTATTGGAGAGGGCACGGATTGCATGGAGCACTGGGTGTGGTGCAAAAACAATGAATACTGTTATGCTGAAAATAAATTTAAAAAATTAAAAAAATATATATACACATAATTCCATATTGATTTAATTCAGCCGATAAAATTACTTATGACATAATTTGCCTCTCTAAGCATTTATCTTTAATCAACAATTTCTAAATTGTAAGAAATATGAAAATTAAAATGTTTATATTTATAAAAAAAAAGAGATCATTGGGTTCCAAATTATGTTATTTTTCTGCGAATGCATAGGACTTTTTTCCATATTCAGTGGATTCCAGTAAGTGGATACTACCTGGCTCTAAGAGAAGCAGGGGGAGCTCTGATTTATAACGTGCTGATTCTGTACTCCCACCATGGCCAATTCAAGCTATGGACATGAGTGACTAGTTGGAAAGAGTTATATACAGTCTGCTCTTGTGACACGCCATGAGCTGGCTAAGCAGCACACCTCAGTGATCCCAGTGGGAACTGAAATAACGCTTTCAAATGATACATGATAGTGATGAGTGGGAAAGAGTGGAGCCTGATACCTGCAGATGTCATTTCAAGCCACTGACAGACTGTGTCACCTTAAAGAAAATCTTTAGAGGTGTTCCGGTGACACAGTTGGTTAAGTGTTCTGACTCTTGATTTCGACTTGGGTCATGATCTCAGGGTCCCGAGACTGAGTGCCTTATGGGGGTCTGAGCTCAGCACGGAGTCTGCTTCTCTCTCTCCTCTGTCCCCCATCCCAAATAAATAAATGAAATTAAAAAAACAAGAAGAAGAAGAAGAAGAAGAAGACTCTTCCTCTGCCCCTTCCCTTCAAATAAATAAATAAGTATTTTAAAATAACAATAACAAAACCCTTAAACTCTTGAAATCTCTCCCCTCCACAGAGGGGGGAAAAGTGAGGATAATAACAGCTTTCTGGTAGGGTTCTCCAAAAAGAGTTTGAGATGCTTGAAATGATAGCATTGGAGATAAGTAAAGTTAAATACATAAAATAAAAAATTTTAAATGATCTTTTACAGAGGGGAGTGGATACAGAAAAGATACGTCAGAAGTTAACTAGACTTCTTATTGTGATCATTTTGCAATATATACAAATATCAAATTATTCTGTTATATATCTGAAACTAATATAATGCTGCCTGGGAATTGTACCCCAACAAAGAAAATGGTTAAAATAAAAAATAAAAAGAAAGATATGTGACTAGGAAGTCACATATGACCATGGCATAGGGAGCTGGCCAATGTGTATATAATAACAGTAGAAGAGGAATAATTAATAAATGAAACAAGTTTAGACACTCCAGACCTTCTGACATGATCAGCGCATCAGAAACATTTTCTTGATCTATTCAAGTGTACCGTTGAAGGGAGAGTCCACAGGCTAAGAAAGGAGGGAGGAGGGAGGAGCAAGTCTGCCATGAAATCCCTCAGATCTTTTTTTATGGGTGGGAGTTGTGAAATGCTTTTTGCATCTATAATTAGGGAATGAAGTAGAGCAGATGGCTAAAGCGCAGTTATAATTAAAGTATAATGCACAGTAAAATCACCTTGTGCAGCCAGTGAGGCATCCGCGCCAGAAAATATTAATTCTCTTTGACTGCGCTTTTAAGCCTCCTCTTTGAGCTGCGGGGAATGGCTGTTGCATCATGACACTGATTTCACACTCTCTTTTTGTACCAGAAGTTCTGTTCACAAACTCTGGATTGCCCTATGTTCAATTATATAGCTCATAGAGTCTGCTATTTAATAACGAATACTATGTAGTTAAAATAGGGGCACATGCTTCTCTTTAACAGCAAAGATCCAGTGTGCTGCAATAGATACCCTTGTGGGTTAAGAATTCATTTATGCACTTTTCAGCTGCATGACTAAATAAGCTCTGGAGGATAAACATCTAATGCAAGAGGATAAAGACTCTTTTCCCAGGGTGCAGCTGCTAGGACTGTAAGAAGGTTGAAAACCAGTTATATACGGGGACTGGCCCATGTGCAGATTCCTGAAATGCTGAATGTGTATTTCTCTTCCCTTCTACATAAGCAATAATGCAGCAGTGGAACCAACATTGGACCCGAGGCAGATGACTGCACCGCTAATCCCAATTTGGCTTCTAAGCCAAGTCTGTGTGTTCACAGGACAGTCACTGTCCATATCTGGGCTTGTCTTTTCTCAACTAGAGGATGAAGAAGTTGTACTGTATGATCAATGTGGGTCTTTGAGGCTTTGTTACCTTCTTTTTAATTCAAGTGTATTGTAAGACCTATTTTCTCTTTGGAAGATATAGAATTACTAATTCTAATTTTTCTTGAAAAAAGCATGGGAAGGCAGAAGAGTTTATTCCCTTGAGAGTTTATTTTGTTTTGTCTTCCAAAGGAGGTGAGAGATTAGTGGCTCAAACTGATTTCTGTTTTTCTTTTACTCGAAACTTTTGGACATCCATATAAACAAGAGGTTGTCACTTCTGAGCGTTTTGTTCTAACCTAGTTGTTAACGCCTTCATGGGCAAAAGCAGCAGGGTCCTGAAGTTCCAGTATTTCTTCCCCTCCTCACCATCTTCCAACTTACTTAGGCACTTCACCTACATAGCTTTTCCTTTAAACTACACTTGACCCTCGAACAGCATGGGGTTAAGGGCACCAATTCCCCACATGGTTGAAAATCCAGGTAAAACTTTTGACTCTTCAAAAAACTCAACTACCAGTAGTCTAGTGCTGACCAGAAGATGTACCAATAACATAAGCAATTGGTTATCACATATTTGGTATGTTACATGCATTATATACTGTATTCTTACCACAAAGTAAGCTTGAGAAAAGTAAATGTTATTAAGAAAACCATAAGGAAGAGAAAATACATTATAGAACTGTATTTAACATCAACAACAAGAACAAAATCTGCATATAGGTTTACCTGACAGTTCAAACCCATGTTGTTCAAGAAAATTTTGTTAGGAAAATTATACTATAAGTATATATATCACTTGATGACATAGGACATCAGGCTTCAACTGGACAATAAATTTTCCTTTTCATTCTTTTTAATTTTATTTTTTTATAAACATATATTTTTATACCCAGGGGTACATGTCTGCGAATCGCCAGGTTTACACACTTCACAGCACTCACCATAGCACATACCCTCCCCAATATCCATAACCCCACCCCCTCTCCCAACCCCCCTCCACACATCAACCCTCAGTTTGTTTTGTGAGATTAAGAGTCACTTATGGTTTGTCTCCCTTCCAATCCCATCTTGTTTCATTTATTCTTCTCCTACCCCCTTAACCCCCCATGTTGCATCTCCTCTCCCTCATATCAGGGAGATCATATGATAGTTGTCTTTCTCCGATTGACTTATTTCGCTAAGCATGATACCCTGTAGTTCCATCCACATCGTCGCAAAGGGCAAGATTTCATTTCTTTTGATGGCTTCATAGTATTCCATTGTGTATATATACCACATCTTCTTTATCCATTCGTCTGTTGATGGACATCTAGGTTCTTTCCATAGTTGGGCTATTGTAGACATTGCTGCTATAAACATCAGGTGCACGTGCCCCTTCGGATCACTGCGTTTGTATCTTTAGGGTAAATACCCAGCAGTGCAATTGCAGGGTCATAGGGTAGTTCTATTTTCAACATTTTGAGGAAACTCCATGCTGTTTTCCAGAGTGGTTGCACCAGCTTGCATTCCCACCAACAGTGTAGGAGGGTTCCCCTTTCTCCGCATCCTCGCCAGCATCTGTCATTTCCTGACTTGTTAATTTTAGTCATTCTGACTGGTGTGAGGTGATATCTCATTGTGGTTTTGATTTGTATTTCCCTGATGCTGAGTGATATGGAGCACTTTTTCATGTGTCTGTTGGCCATCTGGATGTCTTCTTTGCAGAAATGTCTGTTCATGTCCTCTGCCCATTTCTTGAATGGATTATTTGTTCTTTGGGTGTTGAGTTTGCTAAGTTCTTTATAGATTTTGGACACTAGCCCTTTATCTGATATGTCATTTGCAAATATCTTCTCCCATTCTGTCAGTTGTCTTTTGGTTTTGTTAACTGTTTCCTTTGCTGTGCAAAAGCTTTTGATCTTGATAAAATCCCAATAGTTCATTTTTGCCCTTGCTTCCCTTGCCTTTGGTGATGTTCCTAGGAAGATGTTGCTGCGGCTGAGGTCGAAGAGGTTGCTGCCTGTGTTCTCCTCAAGGATTTTGATGGATTCCTTTCTCACATTGAGATCCTTCATCCATTTTGAGTCTATTTTCATGTGTGGTGTAAGGAAATGGTCCAATTTCATTTTTCTGCATGTGGCTGTCCAATTTTCCCAACACCATTTATTGAAGAGGCTGTCTTTGTTCCATTGGACATTCTTTCCTGCTTTGTCGAAGATGAGTTGACCATAGAGTTGAGGGTCCATTTCTGGGCTCTCTATTCTGTTCCATTGATCTATGTGTCTGTTTTTGTGCCAGTACCATGCTGTCTTGATGATGACAGCTTTGTAATAGAGCTTGAAGTCTGGAATCGTGATGCCACAAACTTTGGCTTTCTTTTTCAATATTCCTTTGGCTATTCGAGGTCTTTTCTGGTTCCATATAAATTTTAGGATTCTTTGTTCCATTTCTTTGAAAAAAATGGATGGTACTTTGATAGGAATTGCATTAAATGTGTAGATTGCTTTAGGTAGCATAGACATTTTCACAATATTTATTCTTCCAATCCAGGAGCATGGAACATTTTTCCATTTCTTTGTGTCTTCCTCAATTTCTTTCATGAGTACTTTATAGTTTTCTGTGTATAGATTCTTAGTCTCTTTGGTTAGGTTTACTCCTAGGTATCTTATAGTTTTGGGTGCAATTGTAAATGGGATTGACTCCTTAATTTCTCTTTCTTCTGTCTTGTTGTTGGTGTAGAGAAATGCAACTGATTTCTGTGCATTGATTTTATATCCTGACACTTGACTGAATTCCTGTACAAGTTCTAGCAGTTTTGGAGTGGAGTCTTTTGGGTTTTCCACATATAGTATCATATCATCTGCAAAGAGTGATAGTTTGACTTCTTCTTTGCTCATTTGGATGCCTTTAATTTCCTTTTGTTGTCTGATTGCTGAGGCTAGGACTTCTAGTACTATGTTGAATAGCAGTGGTGATAACGGACATCCCTGCCGTGTTCCTGACCTTAGCGGAAAAGCTTTCAGTTTTTCTCCATTGAGAATGATATTTGCGGTGGGTTTTTCATAGATGGCTTTGATAATATTGAGGTATGTGCCGTCGATCCCTACACTTTGAAGAGTTTTGATCAGGAAGGGATGCTGTACTTTGTCAAATGCTTTTTCAGCATCTATGGAGAGTATCATATGGTTCTTGTTCTTTCTTTTATTAATGTGTTGTATCACATTGATTGATTTGCAGATATTGAACCAACCTTGCAGCCCTGGAATAAATCCCACTTGGTCGTGGTGAATAATCCTTTTAATGTACTGTTGAATCCTATTGGCTAGTATTTTGGCGAGAATTTTTGCATCTGTGTTCATCAAAGATATTGGTCTGTAGTTCTCTTTTTTGATGGGATCCTTGTCTGGTTTTGGGATCAAGGTGATGCTGGCCTCACTGAGGCTGAGTTTGGAAGTTTTCCTTCTATTTCTATTTTTTGGAACAGTTTCAGGAGAATAGGAATTAGTTCTTCTTTAAATGATTGGTAGAATTCCCCAGGGAAGCCATCTGGCCCTGGGCTTTTGTTTGTTTGGAGATTTTTGGTGACTGTTTCAATCTCCTTACTAGTTATGGGTCTGTTCAGGCTTTCCATTTCTTCCTGGTTCTGTTGTGGTAGTTTATATGTCTCTAGGAATGCATCCATTTCTTCCAGATTGTCAAATTTGTTGGCGTAGAGTTGCTCATAGTATGTTCTTATAATTGTCTGTATTTCTTTGGTGTTAGTTGTGATCTCTCCTCTTTCATTCATGATTTTATTTATTTGGGTCCTTTCTCTTTTCTTTTTGATAAGTCTGGCCAGGGGTTTATCAATCTTATTAATTCTTTCAAAGAACCAGCTCCTAGTTTCGTTGATTTGTTCTATTGTTTTTTTTTTTTTGTTTGTTTCTATTTCATTGATTTCTGCTCTGATCTTTATGATTTCTCTTCTCCCACTGGGTTTAGGTTTTCTTTCTTGTTCTTTCTCCAGCTCCTTTAGGTGTAGGGTTAGGTTGTGTAACTGAGACCTTTCTTGTTTTGTGAGAAAGGCTTGTACCGCTATATATTTTCCTCTCAGGACTGCCTTTGTTGTGTCCCACAGATTCTGAACCATTGTGTTTTCATTATCATTTGTTTCCATAAATTTTTTCAATTCTTCTTTAATTTCCTGGTTGACCCATTCATTCTTTAGAAGGATGCTGTTTAGTCTCCATGTATTTGGGTTCTTTCCAAATTTCCTCTTGTTATTGAGTTCTAGCTTCAGAGCATTGTGGTCTGAAAATATGCAGGGAATGATCCCAATCTTTTGATACCATTTGAGACTTGATTTAGGACCGAGAATGTGATCTATTCTGGAGAATATTCCATGTGCACTAGAGAAGAATGTGTATTCTGTTGCTTTGGGATGAAATGTTCTGAATAGATCTGTGATGTCCATCTGGTCCAGTGTGTCATTTAAGGCCTTGATTTCCTTGTTGATCTTTTGCTTGGATGATCTGTCCATTTCAGTGAGGGGAGTGTTAAAATCCCCTACTATTATTGTATTCTTGTCGATGTGTTTCTTTGATTTTGTTATTAATTGGTTTATATAGTTGGCTGCTCCCACGTTAGGGGCATAGATATTTAAAATTGTTAGATCTTCTTGTTGGACAGTTCCTTTGAGTATGATATAGTGTCCTTCCTCATCTCTTATTATAGTCTTTGGCTTAAAATCTAATTGATCTGATATAAGGATTGCCACTCCTGCTTTCTTCTGATGTCCATTAGCATGGTAAATTCTTTTCCACCCCCTCACTTTAAACCTGGAGGTGTCCTCGGGTTTAAGATGAGTTTCTTGCAGGCAACATATAGATGGGTTTTGTTTTTTTATCCATTCTGATACCCTGTGTCTTTTGATTGGGGCATTTAGCCCATTAACATTCAGGGTAAGTATTGATATGAATTTAGTGCCATTGTATTGCCTGTAAGGTGACTGTTATTGTATATTGTCTCTGTTTCTTTCTGATCTACTACTTTTAGGGTCTCTCTTTGCTTAGAGGACCCCTTTCAATATTTCCTGTAGAGCTGGTTTGGTATTTGCAAATTCTTTCAGGTTTTGTTTGTCCTGGAAGCTTTTAATCTCTCCTTCTATTTTCAATGATAGCCTAGCTGGATATAGTATTCTTGGCTGCATGTTTTTCTCATTTAGTACTCGGAATATATCATGCCAGCTCTTTCTGGCCTGCCAGGTCTCTGTGGATAAGTCTGCTGCCAATCTAATATTTTTACCATTGTACGTTACAGACTTCTTTTCCCGGGCTGCTTTCAGGATCTTCTCTTTGTCACTGAGACTTGTAAATTTTACTATTAGGTGACGGGGTGTGGACCTATTCTTATTGATTTTGAGGGGGTTCTCTGAACCTCCTGGATTTTGATGCTTGTTCCCTTTGCCATATTGGGGAAATTCTCTCCAATAATTCTCTCCAATATACCTTCTGCTCCCCTCTCTGTTTCCTCTTCTTCTGGAATCCCAATTATTCTAATGTTGTTTCGTCTTATGGTGTCACTTATCTCTCGTATTCTCCCCTCGTGGTCCAGTAGATGTTTGTCCCTCTTTTTCTCAGCTTCTTTTTTCTCTGTCATTTGGTCTTCTATATTGCTAATTCTTTCTTCTGCCTCATTTATCCTAGCAGTGAGAGCCTCCATTTTTGATTGCACCTCATTGATAGCTTTTTTTTATTTCAACTTGGTTAGATTTTAATTCTTTTATTTCTCCAGAAAGGGCTTTTATATCTCCCGAGAGGGTTGCTTTAATATCTTCCATGCTTTTTTCAAGCCCGGCTAGAACCTTGAGAATCGTCATTCTGAACTCTAGATCTGACATATTACCAATGTCTGTATTGATTAGGTCCCTAGCCTTTGGTACTGCTTCTTGTTCTTTTTTTTGTTGTGAATTTTTCCGTCTTATCATTTTGTCCAGATAAGAGTATATGAAGGAGCAAGTAAAATACTAAAAGGGTGGCAACTACTCCAGGAAAATATGCTTTAGCCAAATCAGAGGAGATCCCAAATCGTGAGGGGGAAGAAAGTGGATAAAAAGGGGTTCAGAAAGAAAAAAAAAAAAGAAACTATTAAAAAAAGAAAGCTGATAAAAAATATAAAAAGAAAAAAATATATATATATTAGATAAACTATTTTAAAAACGTTAAAAAAGAAAACGGAAAAAGTTAAAAAAATTTAGCAGAAGAAGAGAAAAAAAATTGAAAAAGAAAAAAAAATTAAATTAACTGCAAGGCTAAAGAATCATGGGGAGAAAGCCATGAGTTCCATGCTTTGCTTTCTTCTCCTCTGGAATTCCGCCGCTCTCCTTGGTATTGAAACTGCACTTCTTGGTAGGTGAACTTGGTCCTGGTGGTTTCTCGTTGATCTTCTGGGGGAGGGGCCTGTTGTAGTGATTCTCAAGCGTCTTTGCCCCAGACGGAGTTGCACCGCCCTTACCCGGGGCCGGGCTGAGTAATCCGCTCGGGTTTGCTGGGTTTGCTTTCGGGAGCTTTTGTTCCCTGAGCGCTTTCTGTAGAGTTCTGGAAGACCGGAATGAAGATGGCGGCCTCCCGTTCTCCAGCCTGGAGGAGCCGAGAGCCTGGGGCCCCACTCCTCAGTGCGCCCTCAGCGAACAGCGCCCAATTACTCCCATCACCCTGGCCTCCGGCCGTGCTCCGAGCTGACCGAGCCTGCGACCGGTTCAAGGTAACCCCGAGTTTAGAGCTCACTCCTCAGCTCTGTCTCTGTAGCCAGCTTCCCCGTTCTAATATCGGTAAGCTCTGCGACACTCAGACACCCCCGATCCTTCTGGGTCCCTGCGGGACCTGAGGCCGCGCTGACCCCACCTGGGCTTCACCCCGGTTAAGCCTCTGGAGCGATGTCCCTCAGCGGAACAGACTTTTAAAAGTCCTGATTTTGTGCTCTGTTGCTCCGCCGCTTGCCAGGAGCCGGCCCCTCCCCCCAAGGTCTATCTTCCCGTCGCTTTGGATTCATTTCTCCACCAGTCCTACCTTTCAGAAAGTGGTTGATTTTCTGTTTCTAGAATTGCTGTTCTTCTTCTCTTCAATCTCCCGTTGGATTTGGAGGTGTTTGTAATCTTTAGATAATCTATGTAGCTGATCTCCCACTACCTGAAGTAGTCTCAGCCTGCTACTTCTCCGCCATCTTGACTCCTCCTCCCTCCTTTTCATTCTAACCAATAAGAAGTCAAAGACAAAACAAAAAAAAATCCCTCTTTTCCATGATCAGCTCTAACATTTCACTTTCCAGCCTAGTGCCTACTGAGAATTTATCTTAAACTCTACAGTCAGCTCCTGGATACATAGTTTAGTAGAGTGCTTAAAAAAAATAAATCCAATAATAAAATTGATGAAAGGGAAACGTTCACAGTCAAAAGTACAAAAGTAACAAAACAGGCACCTGGGTGGCTCAGCCAATAGAGCATCTGACTTTTTTTTTTTTAGAGAGAGAGAGGTCACAAGTAAGCAGAGGAGCAGGCAGAGTGAGAGGGGGAAGCAGGCTCCCTGCTGAGCAGAGAGCCCGATGCGGGCCTCGATTCCAGGACCCTGAGATCATGACCTGAGCCAAAGGCAGAGGCTTAGCCCCCTGAGCCAACCAGGCACCCGAGCATCTGACTTTTGATCTCAGGGTCACGAGTTCAAGCCCCACACTGGGTATGGAGTCTACTTAAAAAATAATAATAGTAGTGGTAATAACAAAATATGCAAGGAAATAAATCATGAGTGAGAAGTAAATCCAACAGAGCATAACTGGGCCTGAAGAGTTTAGATACTGGAATTACTGGGTAAAGTCTATAAAATAGTTAGGTAATTATGGTAGACAGGTCTCTAAAATGGCCCTTGGGGCGCCTGGGTTGCTCAGTCGTTAAGCGTCTGCCTTCAGCTCAGGTCATGATCCCAGGGTCCTGGGATCAAGCCCCACACAGGCTCCCTGCTTGGCGGGAAGCCTGCTTCTCCCTCTCCCACTGTCCCTGTTTATGTCCCCTCTCTTACTGTGTCTCTCTCTGTCAAATAAATAAATAAAATTAAAAAAAATTAAAAACATAAAATGGTCCTTAAGAATTCCCACTTTTTCATATTCATACACTTGCATAATTCTTTCTCCTTGAGTGGGAGGGATGTAAGGACTTACTCTGATGATAGAAAACATCAGAAGTGATGAATGTCTTTTCGATGATCATGTGTGAATATGACTTCTGCCTTGCCAGCACCTTCTCATGCCTCCTTAACATGCTTGTTTTAAAGAAGGAAGCTCTGATGTTTAAGAGGCTGATGTGGCAAGGAATTGTGTGTGACCTTCAGTCAACGGCCAGTGACAACTGAGGCCCTTGGTCCAACAGCCTGAAAGGACCTGAATCCAGCAAACCATACAAGTCAAGCCTTGGGATACAGATAAAATTCCCTGACTGACAGCTTGACTGAGACCTTGTGAAGTTCCCTGAAGCAAGGACCCCAGCAAGGTTGTGCCTGGGTTCCCGACCCAGAGAGACTGGGAACTGATTAATATGTGCTCTTTTAGACTGCTGAGTTTAATTAGTTTTGTTCATCTGTTATGCAAAAGATAACTAATATGTTTTGTATTTAATGAAATGAAAGGAGAGGCGCCTGGGTGGCTCAGTGGGTTAAGGCCTCTGCCTTTGGCTCAGGTCATGATCCTGGTGTCCTGGGATCGAGCCCCACATCAGGCTCTCTGTTCAGCGGGGAGCTTGCTTCCTCCTCTCTCTCTGCCTGCCTCTCTGCCTACTTGTGATCTCTGTCTGTGAAATAAATAAAATCTTTCAAAAAAAAAAAAAAAGAAATGAAAGGAAAGCCTGAAAAATACATGTTGGGGTAAACAATTATAAAGAACCACCATGTTTGGGGGTTTGTTTTTAAAAGTAGATTCTCAACACTTCGTAATTTTTTAAAAATATTTTATTTATTTATTTATTTATTTGACAGTGAGAGCATGAACAAGGGGTGGGGAGAAACAGAGAGGGAGAGATAAGCAGACTCCCAGCTTAGCAGGGAGCCTGATGTGGGGCTCAATCCCAAGCCCTGGGGTCATAACATGAGCTAAAGGCAGATGCTTAACCTACTGAGCCACCCAAGTGCCCCCATTTTTTAAAAAATACCAAATACATTTTTCTAGACGTAAAAATAAGACAATAATTAAAAAGAAAAGAGAAGGAAAGAAAAAAGAAAACAAAAGGAAAGGAAAGGAAACAAGTTGAAACGAAACTTGGGATGAGCTTTGCAGCAGATTGATACAGCAGATAAGAGAAAAAAAATTAAAAGGTAAACATGAAGATAGGAGCCAAAATGAAACCTAGAAAGATAGAAATTGTTTTAAAAAATGAGAACAAGAAATTAGAAGAAAGGAGGAATGGAGTACAGTCAATATTTTAAAATACACTAATTGACAATTTTCTGGAATCGATGAAAGACATCAACCAAAAGCTTCACGAGGGCATTAGTGGAAAAATTAGTGTATCTCTCTCAGTCTATAGTTTAGTTATTTAATTAATGTTGATTTTTTTTTTTAATCTTGACAAATGTACCGAAGTTATGTAATGTTAACATTTGCGGAAGCTGTGTGAAAGGTAGATGATAACTTTTCTGCTATCTCTACAACTTTTCTGGAAATCAAAATTATTTCAAAAATAGAAAGCTTATTTTTTTTTTAAAGATTTTATTTATTTATTTGACAGAGAGAGATCACAAGTAGACAGAGAGGCAGGCAGAGAGAGAGAGGGAAGCAGGCTTCTTGCTGAGCAGAGAGCCCGATGCGGGACTCGATCCCAGGACCCTGAGATCATGACCTGAGCCGAAGGCAGCAGCTCAACCCACTGAGCCACCCAGGCACCCCGAAAGCTTATTTTAAACATTAACTCAATAGAAGAAAGGTTATTTGTGGAAGGTAATTATTGCAATTTTTTCCTCAACTGTGAAAAATTGAAAAAAAGTTAAAATTTTTATTTTAGTAAAATGGCTAAGTGGGAACATTTCATGTCAATAGACATAAAGTAGTTTAAAATTATAATTATGACTATTATGAGTATATAAAAATTTATCCTAATATAAGGTTAAATGAAAAAGCAGAATATATAATAACAGTGTATGTATCATTATGGAGATATATATTTTTTTTTCAAAAAGCCTGTATATACATAAATTTGTGTGCCTTTATACAAAGTCTAGAAGGAAATGCCAAAACATTAAATAGCGGATAACAGGATTGTGGTTTTCACCTTAATATGTTTATATAGTGTTTAAGATCAGCATAAAATGTTTTTGAATACCACATACAGTCTCTCAAAACTCATGGTTCTTAGAGGGTATTATGCTAAGCAAAATAAGTCAATTAGAGAAAGACAATTATCATATGATCTCTCTGATATGATGGATTTGAGAGGCAGAGTGGGGGGTTGTTGGGGGAAGAGAAGGAAAAAATGAAAAAAGATGGGACCAGGGAGGGAGAAAAACCTAAGAGACTCTTAATCTCAGAAAACAAACTGAGGGTTGCTGGGGGGTGGGGGGAGGGATAGGGTGCCTGGGTTATGGACATTGGAGAGGGTATGTGATATGGTGAGTGCTGTGAAATGTGTAAGCCTGACGATTCACAGACCTGTACCTATGGGGTAAATAATACATTGTATGTTAATTTTTTAAAAACTACATGGTTGGGGCGCCTGGGTGGCTCAGTGGGTTGAGGCCTCTGCCTTCGGCTCAGGTCATGATCCCAGGGTCCAGGGATCGAGCCCCATGTCAGGCTCTCTGCTCAGTGGAGAGCCTACTTCCTCCTCCCTTTCTGCCTGCTTCTCTGCCTGCTTGTGATCTCTGTCTGTCAAATAAATAAATAAAATCTTAAAAAAACAAAACAAAACAAAACAAAACAAAAACCTACATGGTTGTAATATTCCATTATTTTGTGGTAAAAATTAATGAAAGGCTAACAAACATAAAATTTCACTGGACTTGAAGAAAAAAAAAAACAGTGGACATGGGATAGCTAGCCCTTACAAAAAGAAATAAAAAGTTTTAATTGCTTCTGATGGAAAGATCTCTGATTACAGCAAATTTTCAGGTAATGAGTTAATTAACCACTATAACTGGGCTTTTTGAAATAATATTATTACAGAGTTAATCAAATTTCTAAATAAAACAGAGAAGAAAGAGAGGGGTGTGTGTGTGTGTGTGTGTGTGTGTGTGTGTGTGTGTGTGTTAGGGGTCGATGAGGTGGGTATGCTTGAAAACCCCTGGAAAGTCTTAGGGAGAGACCATTACAAGTACAACATTGGACTGTGGAAAGAGGGTTTGTAAGGTCTTAGAGCAGTGACAGAGCCCGCCATAAGAACTTTGTTTCCTTAATTGTCATCCTCCCAGCTCATCTGTCTTCCAAATTCTAGAAATGAGTTTTCTTGTGATTCATCTTTAGTTCAGGGGCCTGAATTCTGGGACATCTAATCAACCGCCGTGGCTCAGGCCAGGTTGTCTTTCACAGTGAGAAACACAAGAAGGCAAGGCAATGATGAAGGCATTGGACCATGACAGATCAAAATCCCAGAATGCTGGCGATATAAACACATTTTATATATTTTGCTTTCTTGGGCTGTTTATTTAACTTGAGTTCGTTCATTTTGTACCTCATTTCCAAACAAATTTAAGGCAGAACGTGGTTTAAATGTATTATCAGCTATTTACATAAATCGCCCCTGAAGGTATTTTATCCTATGTTTTTTCTTCTTTTCAACTTGAAGCTAGAGCTCCAATCAGTAATGGCACAATTTGTTACCCAAACACTAAGCTCCAGTTATTCTGTCAAGATTATAATTAAGAATATTTTAATATCTTCCCAAAGAAACCCACATTCATAGCATTTCAATATTAAAATCAAAAGAGTACATTTTTAAAAATTTCACAAACTTTCAGAAATATATGATGGTCTTCCCCCCAAAATTTGGAACATCATGTACAGATTTAATGAATGGGTGGAGCTTGTTTCAATCTTAGGTTTCAGGGGAAAGACACTATGGTTTCATAAAGTGATTTTTTTTCCTTTGCCCTTCTCTTACTAGCTGGTTGAGATACCACCAGGCTGACTGTATCATTGCATTCTTATATTTTCTAATATAAGAATGAAATGAAAAATACTCAAACTATAAACAAGAAATTATTTTAATATAAATATTTATTACGTCTTTACAACTCCCTTTAGAGTACTTTCTATTCTTGGATAACAGGTAGGTTTCATGTAACACAGAACAAATTCTGAGCCTAGTTTATTCATGTGAATGCTTCTCCTTTTCCCTCTTGGAAAACAGACATACTCAAAGTGTTGACATGAGTAATAGTAAATAAGAACTGAAGTAAAATGCTTTCATTAGAAAGGATATATTATGGGCGCCTGGGTGGCTCAGTGGGTTAAAGCCTCTGCCTTCAGCTCAGGTCATGATCCCAGGATCCTGGGATCAAGTCCTGCATTGATCCTGCCAAGCAGGGAGCCTGCTTCCCCTTCTCTCTCTGCCTGCCTCTCTGTCCACTTGTGATCTATATCTGTAAAATAAATACAATCTTTAAAAAAAAAAATTGTTTCCATTAAAAAAAAAAGAAAAAAGAAAGGATATGTTACTATCACCCATTGATGTTTTTTCAAAAGAGTAATCCAATGGACTAAACACAGGGTGAAGGGATGTTCTTGAGGTTTCTTTATTCTTTGGGGAAGTTTCTCCCTGTATAGCTAGCACACCAGGCAACCCCACTGTCTCAGTAGGTCTAACTGGGAACTTATTCTTTTTCTTTATTTACTGCATTCAACCCTTTGTAAGAAATTCCATGTATACTGATTATATAGACAATTTCTTACAAAGTATATATATATATATATATGCATATATATATAAAAATGTAATACCCTTCATCACTTTGGCTCTCTTGTTTTATTTTAATATGGAACTGGGGCAAAGGTTCATGTGGAATACATTTAATCTGCAGTTCACTATAGGAGCTGACTTTCAAAAGACAGGATATTAGGAGTGATATTTAAGAGGACATAGCACAGAGGGTAAGCTCTTACTATTGCATGTGTACTGTGTCTGCCAAACTATATGGATACTATACCACATACATTTTGGAAACTGAGTTGGTCAGAATGTCAGACACTGGAATGCAAACTGTAAGAGAGAGGCTGTGTCATCCACCCACACAGCTACTTCCCACTCAAGGATAGACAATGTAACCCATTCAGAGGGTAGACTGAGGGCCTGTCTTTATTTGGACTGCTATTAATCTACATGATCCCTCACTAATCTTCCTGGTCTACTCTTGCCTCACCTCCAGAATATTCCCCACAGGCAGGACAGATCAATCTTTTTAAAACTTTTTTTTGGGGGGATCATGTCACATCTCTGTGTGAAATCTTTCAAAAGGTTTTCATTCGTCTTAGAATAAGATCCAACTCCTTTTCTGTCTTGGTATAATGTGACTCTTGAATATGTCACTCTCCTTTCGTGCCATCTCCCCCTCTCTCACTCTGACCTAAATGTACTGTCTTCCCTCTATCTCTTGGATATTCCCATCTCTTCCTTATTCAAAGTCATCGTGGGTTATTTGTGGCTGGAGTCCATGGACAGACTTTTCCACCTCCTTCAGTTCGTCTTGGATGCAAAGTACAGGAAGACTGCTGGTATAACTGCTGTAGGTGTTGGAGAGGGTGCTGGGGTCTGAGTTACCTGTGCATGCAGCTAACCAAGCTCTGGTCCTGCTTGAGCCCAATCTGGAGGTACTGTTTTCATCTTTTGTAAATGCTAGGCTGACTTTATAATACAGAACAGAAGTAACTATAGACATATAGCCATTTAGTGCCCCATGGCCAAATATTCTGTTGTTATAAAGACCCAGTAACATAGAGGGATTTTTTTTTTTAACCAAAAGACCCTTTTGTCTGCTGCAAGTGGTGTGGACATACTCCAGAATATGAGGCAGTTCATTGTGATTCTCCTCCTAGAGCTTACCATAACCTACTTGCTACATATTTTCCCACCAGACCCCTGAAGTCTTCTCTGACATCCAACATATGGACCAGAGCACCAAGTATATTGGCCAGAGTGCTATTCCTTGACATGGAAGTGTTTCCTTGAGAACCCAGAAAGAGCTATCAGGCTCTCTGCTTCCTTCTTCATGTTAGGAGATGCATGATGCAGCATTTTCTTTTCTTTTCTTGCTTTAATTTTGGAAGACATATCTGGAAAACTCCTGACAAGGTGATCCCTAAAGATTCTTACTGAAGTGAAAGACTCTGAATATTTGTAGAGTTTATCTCAGGAGCACATGTATCTTATCAAGGTTTCCAGCAAGGCTATCTGTTGTTTGTCCTACCTGATCAGCATGATGTTATTCATATAACAGCATCAATGTGATGGTCTGTGGGTTGACAGCCCAGATACCTTCACTCTACAACATGACAAAGAGTAGGAGAGTTAACATAACCCTAAAGCAAAACTATAAATGAGTATTGTTGCATGTCCTCTGTGAATGTGACCTTTTTGTGATCCTTCTTTATAATCAGAATTGACAAAAATGCATTTACCAAATTGATGGTTACATATCATGCACTTGAGACCTTGTTAATGTGCTCTGGCAAAGATAGAATCTCTGGCATAGCAGTTGTAATCAGAGCTCCTACTTAACTGAGCGTTTAAGAGTTTGCACTTAGTCTCCAGGATAGATCTGAGTTTTCAATATGGCAGGGGCCATATTGAGAAATTAACAGAGATATGTTTGGGATATTCTCCACATTCCTGTTCTATATCCTTTAGTTCTTTAATGATGGCACTAATCACCATCCTTCCTGGAATGTGACATTCCTTTCTATTTACTGACTTGAATGACTGAGCAGTTTCAGAGGTTTTCATTTAAACTTTCCCACTTTGATCACTCTTTCTCTAAAGGCCAAGAACCCAATGTGAGCATCAGTCTAATTGCCAAGTATATTAATTCCAATTAAATACTTGATGACTGGAAAAATGACCCCGGGTGGATCTCCAGACATAGTGAACACACTGTGAGCTGGATTTGAACCAAGATTCTACTTATTACCTAATCACATGAGCTCCCACTCCGACAGGGAGTTTAGTCTTTAAAATTAAGGGAGTAAGTCCAACTTAAAAGTTTCTGGACATTGAGGTCAACTCAGACCTTCTGTACCCAATGTATAGTTACCCAGGCAATAGCTATGGGTAAGACTGACTATATAATGTGTGGGGTCCAATTCAAATGAAAATGTGGGGCCACTTGTTTAAAATTAAGAATTTTAAGATGGTGACAATACAGTGTTAAGTCAAGTGAGGAGCCCTTCTAAGTTCAGAGCTCAGTCCACACTCCTGATGGTGCCTACAGCTGCAGGTCTCAGAGAGAAAACTGAAAGTGTTGCCAAGGCATATATTTGCCATAGTGTCAGATTTCTTTTTCCTAGGGATCCAGCTACCTCTTCACTTAATGGATTTTAGGTCTAATAATTTACTTAGGTCAACAAATCAAGCAAAGGATTGTCTCTTTGTGTTGTATGACTACCCTCAGCTCCCATTCTCCCATTCTTGCTTTTTTTCTGTCTATGTTTTTAAGAAGAATTCTTGTTGACTAGCCACTTATTTTGCTCTGAGGTGTGCCGTGATCTATTAAACATCTCCACAGCTCCTTGTGGGTCAAGCTCTTTGGCTGCACCTCCGACCCTGCTAGTCATTGTGATAATTATGACCTTCTACTATCTGACAGGAAAATGGCACCACTTGGCCGCTATTACCAGGGGGTAGATGGGCATCATTGCCATGGATATTAATAAGCCCTGCTATGTGTCAATCTTTCTTACCACAAGTCCTGGCCTGCAAAGGAGAGCCAGCACTGAACTTCTTAGAGATGCTGCTACTCTTTTCCCCAACACATTTTTGATGGCCCGGGAAAATTATGTGTCATCTTGGCCTTCCCACCTAACATATTCCCCTGGCATGTCTTCTTGATTTACATTACATATCCATTCTAGCATGTCCAGTTCCCTTAGCCTCCTTATTCTTTCTCTAACACCTGCTAGAGAAACTCAAGCAATTCCTCTTCACTCACCACTGTTAATCACTTTTCTCAGACTTTTAAGAGCTTCCCTAGCAGTAAGCTTGCCCCATCCAGGCTGGTCCTTACCAGGGTGTTAAATCCCATGTCATGAGAAAGTGCACAATGACCTCTTTCCTGTATAGTCTTATATTCCAGCTATCTTAATCAAATACCTTCAAAATCCAATCCCAGGGATATTTCTCTGACTTTTGCTGGTGTATGCTAGCTAATTCTGGCAACTTCTTAAGTGAGTAATTGATTTTTTTCCCCTTTATCATTAACAGATGGGTTCCATTATCATAAATAGATGATATTTAGTCCTATTTAGGAGACTTGCAGCCAAAGAGGAGGTAAAGGCACACCTGAGGTGAAATGCTTGTTGCTTTTCCAAGAAAGACCTCTGTAGCATCTTCTAATATGAAGAAAATTCTGGCTCTTCTTAAGACAGAGTGGTCCATTTCTACAAGTTCTGAGGGCTTAGGGGAATGCTATGGTCTAAATGTTTTTGCCCTCCCGCCAGATTCATATATTAAAATCCTAATGTCCATTGTGTTGGCATTAGGAGGTGGGGCCTTTGGGAGATGATTAGGTAATGAGGCTGTAGCCCTCAAGAATGGGATTCATGCTTTTAGAAAAGATGCCACCAAGCTCCCTAGCCCCTTCCACCACGTGAAGACACAAGTCTGCAACTGGAAAAAGGGCACTTTCTTGACCATACTAGGACCCTAATCTCAGACTTCCAGGCTCCAGACTGTGAAAAATAAATATCTGTTGTTTAAAAAATATATATATATATCTGTTGTTTATATGCCATCCAGTCTGTGATACTTTGCTGTAATGGTCCCAATTGACTAAGACAGTCTACAGAATCAGCTTATCAGGGGCATCCACTTAATGTTCTTATCTCACATTTCAGGGTCTCCAGGATTTCTATACAGTCTTGACTGAGCATTCAGACGAGATCGGGCGCGTTCAGGGTGGTATGGCCGTAGACTTGACTGAGCATTCAAATGTCTCTTGAGCTCTGTGACATGATCGGGTTCTCAGTTTGCTGCTTAGCTTTGTTTGCTTTTGCAGAGAGGTCCTCATATCTTTGTAAGCTACCAGAGAGGCCATCTGGCTCTCACACTTAACTTTTAACTGCTTGTTAAGTGCCCTCAATTTCTCAATATCCTCCTGCAGAGAGTCAATACAACCTAGCAGTAACCACACAACTCCACTTTACTTGCAGGAAATATTCCCCCCATATCTTCCTAAAAGCCCAAATCGTAGAACCTGCAAGTCTTCCCACAGAGTGGATGTTCTCCAGGTCAACAGGATTGAAATCTGCATCAAATGAGCTGCAGCTGGAGCTGGAAACTACCTGAGCTCCACATGGCTCTGGATGCCACCCTATTCATTTGTCAGGAGGTATGCGAGTCCATCCTAAGGACCCAGCTTCTGTGTGCATTCTAAGACAACTCTCAGGACTATGGGTATCATTTTGCAACCTCTTGGAACAGACTCCAAGATAGAATTAGATGTGCAAAAGATATACCAGGGAGGATGCTTTTGGAGGATAAAGAAGGAGGAAACAGAAGAAGGCCAGGAAGGAAGGGTATTACTTCAAAGCGTAATAAGTCCTATCTCCAAAAATCAAGAGGAAGAGGGAAAAAAAGAAGGAGGAGTCAAGAGAAAGAGCCTCAGACTGAAGTACAGTTTTAAGAAAAGTTGGCCAGGCAGTGAGGCATTCTTGAGTCAAAATCACCCATTGGAAATATCCCATGTGTTGCCTTAATGGGCCTGGTTAAGTAGTCTCACCAGGATCAGTCCTTGGCTGGAGGGAGCATGGAGGTAGTGTGGCCTTTCTGAGACAGCAATGCGGCTGGAAGAAAGAGTGCTGTGGCTGATGGTTATATACTCCATGTCCAGAGAGCTGAGCTGTGTATTTCCAAAGCTGCCACACTCGCATTACGAATGTCTTGTAAGAGCCATTTTCCCCTTCACGATCCAATGTTGTCAGTGGAGAGAACTCTGTAAAACATGGCACCCTGTGTGACCATGGGTCACACAATTCCATCCTCATACAACCAGCCCCCATGTAAACTCTTTGAACTCAATTCAACCTCTAGAACTGCACTTCTGGGCATATTTCAAATGAGGGTGAGTGTAAGTCTTTCCCATTCCTTCACAGAAATTCTCCATGTAGACCCAGATCCATCAGAGAACTGAGACACATTCTTTTAGATCCATGTATTCTGACATAATTCGTGTCACTCCTCTTTTAGACACACCTTCTAGAGACAAATTCTGCAGGGAAGCATTTTTGATAGTTGTTTCATATAGGTTATTTCAGAATATAAAAATTATGCATACTCACTGTATAAAGTTTGAAAACTATAGAAAAATATTTGCAAGAAAATATTTTCTTCATTCCATTAACCCATCTACCTAGAAATAATTACTGCTTAGAGTTTATGAACTTTCTTTGCTTTGTTTTGCTTTTGTGATAGCATCCATATAAAATTTTCTATACCCTAAGAATAAGCTGCCTGGATTGTTTTATTTCTCCCATTAGAAGATTTTAAAATAATTTTGACTTGCTTTTTTTTGCCTTGATATTTAGGATGAAATGAAGCAAATTAGAAGAGGATATTAATTAGTAAATATTCTTTCTGCATATAGGTAATGTGCATATATATTAATATATTTATTATAAACACTTATATATGTACATATATACATGTAGTATACATAATATATACATACACACATACATACACTCATATAAATATCATCATTGTATCTACTATCTCTCACTCTTTCCCTCACTCTCTCTTTTCTCTCTATTCACACACTTCTTGTTATATATGTATGGTCAGGGTCTCATGATCTGAAAATGAATGATGTTTTTACTTTGAAAATGTACTGATGCAATCATTATCATAGCACACAGAGTTGTTCAGGTCTGTGGAGAAAATGACCTAAGCTGTTCAGAAGTATAACATGAGAGATATTGAACAAGAATCCAGATGGTTTAAATGGATCTATGGCTGAGTGGCAGAGTAGTGTGTTACCTACCTAAGAGCAGTCAAAAGTAGTTGCATTTTCAGACTGGGATTATTCCTCCAAGGTTGTACTTAAAATGTACTCCTTAGAAACTTGGCACAGAAATGTTGCTGTAAATAAGACCTATTCAAGGGTCATCCCATGTGGATTCCCCTGTAAGGGTGCCCTGAGAATCACTTCCATCCCACAGAAGCATTTTATCAGTACATCCACTCCCACATGCTTGAACAGTGTGCACAACCCAGATTTCAAAATAAGCAGAGTTAACATTCTTGACTCCTGGCCCAAATGTGGGTGCTTGTCATGAGCTCATGCCTTTCTTTAAGGGTTGGCATTTGTGGTGCTTATGTTATCACAGGCTAACTGGACCAGGAAAAGAACATTGAGAGACATGTTCTAGAGACCATGCCTGAGACTCCAAGCCATAAAAATGCACACAATGTATTCCGAGTCATTTTGGGGAGGGTTAGAAGTGTGGCAGTAATTTTAGGGAAACAGGTTTAACTGAGTTCAGATCATGGTTCCAACGCTGTCTGTATGAATGATGAAGGCAAGGTGGCCAACTGTTTATTCCTCTGAGAAATGGAGATAATAGCATCTAACTCCTAGAGCTTTTAGGTTTTTATCTAACTAGCTAGTGGGCATAAAATGTTTAGTAAATGCCAAACACCATAAAAATTCTGGACTTGCACATGTACTATGAGGAGGAAAGAGACTGGGTTTTATTTACCTTTATTTCTCTAGAGCCCTGCACAACACCAGGTATACCATAGGCATCTAATTAATGTTATTCTATTGAGCAAATGGGTTCAGGGCTGGAAGTAATAGTTGGGTCTGCTACAGGCTACTGCCACTGATGGTTATGTGATTCTGAGTTTTTCTAAGTTGTCTGTGTCTTAGTTTCTTCATGCATATTAAATGGAGGTGATGATACTACTTGTTCTGGTCCTCACATGGCATTTGGGAGGCTCTGATGAAAGACTCTCTGGGAATGTGTTTGGTAAAATTTAAAGCACTATAAACAGGCTTATTATTTTTAAGTCATTCTGTTTGCTGGGACATTTTCTAAGTAAATGATGTCTAAATTCTCTTTTAACTTTGAGTATAGCTGATTTTCAAAAATAAAAACTTACCAAGTCTTTACAAATGTCCTCAGCCCCTCTTTTGGGATCTGTGCTCCATAGACAAAGAGTATGTTTCCGGAAACTACAAACCAGAAAAGCATCCAGTGGTTTAAGAAATAGGTATGCCTGGGTGGCTGAGTGGGTTAAGCATCAAACTCTTGATTCTGGCTCAGAGCATGATCTTAGGGTCCTGAAATCAAGCCTCGCAAAAGGCTCCATGCCCATCTTCCTCTCTCTTTCTCTGTCCATCCCCCACTGGCTCCACAGCCCATCCCCACCCCAGGTGCACATACTCTGTATCTCAAAAAAAAAAAAAAAAAAAAAAAAAAAAAAAGTAGGAAGGAAGGAAGATATAGCTTTTGGGATATACAGATTGGCCCTTGTTTTCTTGGCTTGCCTCCATAGCCCTTTCCTCCACAAATGATAGCTTTTATGACTTTCTGATGATCAGTACTCAAACTGTAAGACAGAAATTTGGGAGTGAATGTGTGTCTGAGGGAGAAGTTCAGCCACAGCTGACTGTCTTGGGCTCAAACCACACAAAAGTAAATTAGAATGCTACGTTATATTCTCTCCTACCTACACACAGATTTCATGAATTCTAGTAAACATAATCTTTTCTTATCTGCATTAATCAGGCACCCCAAACCCAAAACCAAAAGCCCAGGTGACAAATTGGTTATCAGCAACTCAGAGACACAACTCTACCATAGTCATCCTTTTGTCTAGGGAGCTTAAGATTTAAAAAAAGAAGAAGAAGAAAATAAAAGAAAGAAAGAAAAGAGATAAGAAAAGAAAAGACAAGACAAGAAAAGAAAAGAAAAAAGGAGAATCATTTTCAACTCTACCGAAGGTTGAGTGCAGGGACTGAATCAAAGTGACCCACTTGCTACCCACAGCCCCCAGTTCCCTGAGGGGTGCTCAGAGGAAGCCCTCAAGCAGTGTACATATTGAATCTATGAATCAATTATCATATCAATGAGTGCCATAGAGTACTGAGAGAGAATTATACTGGAAGTCACTAAAAAGTCAGGCCCCATTACAACATCATCCACTTCATTTATTTGTAATAAGAAGTTGAACAAATACATTGGATTTACAGACTAGAAACCAAAGGTCGATTTATTTGGAACACTCAGTATAAGCCATTTTACTCCCTTATTTTTTTTAACAGATCTATTTTATACCTAGAGTGTGTTATGTATAACAAGTCTAAGCTATTATTGTGGATAAAAAAGATGACATATAAGTTGGCCTTACATTAGTTTCTTATGAGTTTACAGATAAATTCATGGCCCTTAAGCACAAGTGTAGAAGTTCATGCACTATTGGGGCGCCTGGGTGGCTCAGTGGGTTAAGCCTCTGCCTTCGGCCGAGGTCATGATCTCAGAGTCCTGGGATTGAGCCCCGCATCAGGCTCTCTGCTTGGTGGGGAGCCTGCTTCTCCCTCTCTCTGCCTGCCTCTCTGCCTACTTGTGATCTCTCTCTGTCAAATAAATAAATTAAAAAATCTTAAAAAAAAAAGAAGTTCATGCACTATTTTGTGAACAAATACTGTCCTTGATTTTCTCCTATTTTTCTTACCCTTGATGTTTATAGTGGTTATTTATTTCCTCATTTACCTATCTGTCTCTAAAATAATTTTTTTAATTATGGTAAAAAAAATGCCTAACTCTGAATTTACCATCATAACAATTTAAGTGTAGTTCTGTACTGTTAGATGTATTCACGTTGTTGTAAAATAAACCTCCTGAACTTCCTCATCTTGCAAAACTGAAACTCTATACCCATTCAACAAAGCTTCCTATTTTATCTTAATTTTGGCTTCTGATAATCTTGCATATGTATTCTTTAATATTCTTATAAGTATATGTATTTTATAAGGTACCTCAAATCATTCTGAAACAAAGTAATTTCATATAGATAGATACTTCGATGGATCATATATAAATGTAGCCTGCAAGTTTACAGTCATAGAATCTTGGACTCCTAACTATATCGCATATGCAACCTTTTTAAAAAGATTTTATTTATTTATTTGACAGAAAGAGAGACAGCAAGAGAGGGAATACAAGCATGGGGAGTGGGAGAAGGAGAAGCAGGCTTCCCGCCGAGCAGGGAGCCAGATGCGGGGCTCAATTCCAGGACCCTGGGATCATGACCTGAACCGAAGGCAGACGCTTAATGACTGAGCCACCCAGGCATCCCTTACATATACAACCTTAATATCACATATATGGCCTCAATCTAAAGCTTGACAAACACATTTGCTGCCACACATTCGTGTTCCTACAAGCACAAATAGAAGGGCAAATTCTATTGAATGCATCACCCATCTTAAATGACCAGATAATATATGGTTCATTTGTAATTGTATATGTTACATAATAGATAGGAGCGAGCCTGGGTTTTGGTAAATACTAATGATATTGATTCCACTGCTTGTAATTTTACATTTTTGATGAAAAGAAGGAAATTTTTCCATAGGTTAGTTCCTGGCTCTGTGCATTCCAGACTGTGTTTATCCACTACTATTCACCCATTTCCCATGGCAGTTATTATAAGAAATATCCATGAGACTCCTGGCCCCAGGCTCAGGTGACACCAAACCTAGTGAGTCGATACATGGGTAGAAGGAATATTCTTGGAAGCTGTTCCTACTACAGGTAAGTAGCAATAGCTGAACACTACACAAAGATAACGACAAACCACATAAATGTATCCCCCCACAAAATACAAACTCAAAGAATCCCCTGTCTAACTTGCCCTCAGCTGGATCGTAAAAATCCCACTGCACCTCTACAACCACTCTGTGTGAAATGAGGTTGATGAAGGGAAAATTGGGATAGAATGGTGCAAGTTACATTAGAAGATTATAGTTCAAATATTTCACCTTCATATATTTTATGGAAACACAATGGCGATATAAAAATATTGCTGGGTAATTCCCAAGATTGTGCAGGTGAGAGGGCTTGACATAACTATATTAGGCTTATAATAAATCTAATTTTGAGAGGAGCCTTGGGAAAAACCTTTTCGTGGGCTTGGAAAACTGAGCGATTCTTGAAATGAGGTACTAAGATAACCACAGTGTCACCTTTGTGATGTTTCTACCCAAAGTACACTAAACTCTAATCATGAGGAAACATCAGCCAAACCTAAACCAAGGTATGTTCTACAAAATAATTGACATGCATCTTTCAAAAATATCTATGTCATGAGACATAAAGTTATGTGTGAGCCAGGATTTTCTCTTGCTATAAAGGACATTATTGGGATAACTGGAAAAATCTGAATAAGGTATATAGAGAAGATTAAATTTTATCAGTGTTGATCTCTACACTTTAGTTATTGAATTGTGATTATGTAAGAGGTTTCCTTATTTTAGAAATTGAACACCAAGACATTCAGAGTAAGGTGCATCATATCTGCAACCGACAAATGGTTCACGAAAAAAAAAAAAAAATCTGGAAAGTGCCAAATAGGGACTTCCTGTGTCTCCTTATTTATCTCTCACTCACGTGGGCATTAAGTGAAGGAGGGGTAGGAGTGAGGAGCAGCCCTCACACAGCTGTTCAGGGATGTCTGGAAAAGAAGCCCACCCACATTGCTTTTGGACACTGGGTGTGACTTGGAGGGTATCGGGTTTGTCTGTTAGGGAAACTGCCAACCTCCTCCCTTCCCATTTGGTCTCTGTGTTTCCTTGCATGCCCTCTGAATAGAGAGGTTTCCCTTTTCCCAGACAACCCTCTGAAGCATCTTCCTTCTCCGTAGATTCAGTGACATTAGCTTACCTATGCATTTTTTCCTATTCGATGAATTCCGGTGACCTGTAAAAGGTGGAGATCAAATCAGAGGAGGCACATTGCTAAGCTTGCAATGCATCTGGATTTTCACTGATAGAAAAAAAAAAAAAAAAAAAAAAGCATTTGACCTTAATCCAGCCCACTTAAGTTCTAGGTACAGCTTTATTTAGCAAATATTAGATTTATAGAGCACAAAGGTGGAAGGGTTAGTAGAATCCTCCCCCAAGGCAGAACTTGGTTTCCATGAAAATAGAGATTGTGGGGTTAATCCTAAGTCCTGTACTACACAGAGTGTTGTAAGACTAAAAATCACCCCACTCCTCAGTTCCTTCAATGTGACCAACACTTGATGAGTTTACTCTATCACCTTATATGCTAAAATGTCCTCTCCTGAATCCCATATTATAAAAGAGGCACCAGCCAGGATGACTTGGAGAGGACAGGACCTGAGGTTTAGTTACCCAAAAGAAAGACAATTTAGCTTCTCCAATCCCACAGCCACAGACAGCCAGAGCTCTAAGGAATGTGCGAGATCATCCACTTTAAGCCCCTCATGAGACATCTGTTGTTTTCAATTGTCCTGTACCTACTGCCCTTTCCTTGGTAATAGAAACTCTATTTTCTTTTGGAAACTCTCTTTGCCCCAGTCTTGGTGGGGCTGTGGATTAGTGTGCTTAGACTTTTCTGGGCCAAACAAGGCACCTTCCTTCTAAGAATTTTAATCTTAAACTAAATGACACAAGTTTAGAAAAACCTGTTGGGTGTGATTTATTCCTGCTGTGGTATAATGAAGTGACTCTACTCATTCCTATTACTTAGATCCCTGAAGCTATCCTGCTTCTGACCCTTTCCTGAACCTCATTTTCAACTTTCTCTTCCATTCTGAATTTTCATGTTTTTTTAAAACATATTTTCATTTAGCCAGAGTGAGTTTCTATTGCTTGTAACAAAACAATCTTCATTGATAAATCCTTCCTCTTAAAGATCAAGAATCTAAGGCTCAAAGAACACTGCTTGCCTAAGGTCAGGGAGTGAGTTGGCACCAAAGACCAGGTGAAATCCTGGTTAGCCAGTTTCTTTACATATCTGCTGTCTTCTCTAGAGATTTAGCAACCTTGGGAAAAAAAACGAGCTATTCCACATTACGAAGGTACCCAGTAGGACATATTATTATTGAGTTCTTTAAAAGTCCATTGGACTTTTACTTCTGGCCATAATTGAGTATCAGTGACCAGAATTTATTCTTAATAACAAAAAGGGGGAAAAGGAAAAGAATCCACATGTTCAACAGCTATTAAAAAAAGAACCAGTTACTCATATGTAACAACATAGGTATATTTCAAAAACAGTGTGCCAAGGAAAAGAACCTAGACACAAAAGAATACATACATACTATGCATCTTTATTTATGTGATATTCTATATTTGCACTGCCCAACGTGGTAGCCACTAGTCTTATGGGACTATTTAAATTTAAGTTGATTAAAATTAAATAAAAATAAAAACAAAGATCTGTTTCCCCAATCACATTAGTCAGATGTGACTAGTGGCTACCATGCTGGACAGTGCAAATATAGAGTATTTCCTTCATCAGAGAAAATTCTATTGGATAATGCTGTTCTAGAAAATATGCAACTAGTATTTGGAAAAAATACTAATGTAAAATATTAGTATTTGGATCTAGAAAATATGCAAAAAGTCTAGAAAATATGCAACTAGTACTTGGCAAAAATACTAATACAAAAATAATAATGGCAAAAAGCAAAAGAGTGATTGTCCAGAGTCTGTGGTGAAAGAATTAACTTACAAAGGGGCATAAGAGGATTTTTGGAGTAATGGAATAGTCTATATTTTGGATGCGGTAGAAGCTATATGGTATATAATGTGTCAAAACTCCTCAAACCAAACACTTTGAATTAGTTGAATTTCATTGTGTGTAAATTATACAGCAGTAAATTTGATTCTAAAAGTCAAGTGTTTTATTAAAGTTCTTTTTCAATCACTTGTACTACTTATGATTAGATGATTTTTTTCAATGACATAAACATGTTATTCACCACTGAACTGTATTTTGCTAGTCCCTAGAGACACAGAAACAAATCAACTAGCAAAGTCACCCTCATCCTGTTCGCAATCCAATACAGAAGATGGGGCTTATGTAAAAATTGCCCACATGCACAAAGGAAGTAGCAGGTACTGTTACAAAATTACAGGTATGAGTCAGGACATTAAAGGTAGGGGAGTTTCCTTTCACCTGAAGGGATGAGAAAGGCTTTCTGTCCTCTGAAGGATCTGTGAGATGTGGATATATACAGATGGGCTTTGAAAACGTTCTGGAAAGGGCAACAAAATATGATCCAGGGCAGGAGAGCAACCAGGAAAGTATGTAACCAGTGGATGGAATGCATAAAGAAGGGCTGCAGTGAAATAATTCACATGTATATAATTCACATGTATTCTACATACCAGAGTTTGGCACGGGGCACACTCTCAGCTGGTAGGAGCTGGGAAGGAGAAAGTGTCCCTTTCTCTTCTGTTATGTCCAGAATTTCAGGTCATAAATGCTGCTGTTTCCCTAAGTCCTTAACATTCTCTTCCTTTTCACGCATACTTAAAGTCATCACAAACGACATCCTTCAGACTGGTAGGTCTTTGTCAGAAAGGCAATTGTCTTCTCCTAGGCTTCTGTGTATCTCATTGTATAGTCTTTGCCTAAGAGACTTGAGTTGCTGGAAAAGCATGTAACTTGTACACCAAAGAAATAACTTATGCATTTGTAACCTGAGACTCCAGAGGGGAAGACAGATGTAACATTAATACAACTGGCAATTATGTTAATTATAGTATAATTGTCACTTATTTTCCCAGGTTATAGATGGTTGTGTGATATTGATGTGCTGTTGAATCTTAGAGAGTTTGCCTTTTTGCCCTTGGTCAAGGTAGCTCTCTGCATTTATTTTTGGGATGCAATAGGATCCATTATTGTTCATGATTATTAATGGAAAATTTTCTGCCATTTAATATCTGTCCTTCTTAGCTAAGTAAATTCAGGATTTTTTTTATAACAGCTATTGATGTGAAGGCATGCAATTTAAATGTTCTGTTCTATAAATTAGGCTATAAACCTTTTGCAATTAAAAACATGCTAGAAATGTTTGCAAATTGATAACTTATTTGGGGATCTAGAGCCTCTCCTGGTAATTTAAAATATGTCAACAAGTTATACTTACTTCCTAGAAGTAAATAGATATCAGGCCTGAAAAGAGCACCAAGTCTTGCTATTCCAAATGTGATGCAAGGACCAGCAGCATCAGTGTCACGTGGGAGCTTCTCAGGAATACAGAGTCTCAGGCCTTGCCACAGACCTACTGAACCAGAAGATGTGTTAACAAGATTTCTAGGTGACTCACAGATGCATTAACATTTGAGAAGCCCTGCACTACCAGATCATTATTTCACCTCTCATTTTATAAATGGGAAAAAACAAGGCCCTGTGTGATGGAAGAACTTGGCCATGGTGAAAGGAAATTATATATATATATATATATATATATTTTAGAATTTATTTATTTATTTGACAGAGACAGATCACAAGTAGGCAGAGAGGCAGGCAGAGAGAGAGAGAGAGGGAAGCAGGCCCCCTGCTGAGCAGAGAGCCCGGCACGGGCCCCAATCCCAGGACCCTGAGATCATGACCTGAGCCGAAGGCAGTGGCCTAACCCACTGAGCCACCCAGGTGCCCAGGAAATTATTTTCAATTTATGAATTTTTTATATTCTGGTCACCTGTATTCGAAGAGCAGGAGTAAAGCCAAGCACTGTAACTCCGATTAACAAATCTATAATTAATTAGTAAAATGATCTTCCCTTCAAGTTTTACATTTTGTAGAACAAGCTGTTTGATTTGGCTGGGGCTCAGGTCAGCATGTTTGTGAATTTCACAATTCACAGATGTTAGACACTCTCAGGCTAAGTAAGGGAAGAGAATGTCAAGTTTTAAATAGCTTCTCCCTTCTATCCTGGCTGAAGCAACAAATGAAATATTTTATGAAACACATTTTGAAAACCAGAATTTCTTTTAAGGAAATGTCAAATTTCTCCAAAAAGGATTTTCGATTATCTCACACTTTTGGCTACTGTTGATGCTATCCATTTACAGGTGACCTGTGATTAGCGGGTGAGTGGAGGATGTGAACTTGCCATGTTAGTGACGCTTAGGCACACGAACTTTTTTTTTTTTTTTTTTCCCCTGCTGGAGTCTATTTTAATTTAGCTTCTGAATCATATTTCATTCAATTTCCAAATCCACAAAACCAGGATAGGTTTACAGCCTGTGTTCAGAAAGGAAGTAAGTGATTCTGTATGTAGACTTTTCTGATATTATACTCATTTTTGGATATAGGAGGAATTTAATGTTTTTACTCTAAAGTAGGTAGAATCAAAGCAAAACCAAAACCAGCAAAAACAATAAACATAATAAGAAAGTAAGGCAGAATGAAAGAGATTGAAGTAAACCAGAATGTCTCAGTAACAGGCAATTTAAAATAATTTTGTAAGCTTCAAAATAGTCTGAAATAATTAACTATTATCACTTTAAGAAAATCTTGTGTGTGTGTGTGTGTGTGTGTGTGTGTGTGTTTGAGGTAGGATATTTGAAAATGAGACACAGCTCGATAAAGGTTATTTTCTTTTATTTGGGGAAGGAAAATCATCTAAGGGATGTGAATGGATACAAGTTTCTCTTAGTTGAGACGAAGAGTGAGTTCTAGGTTAAATATAATCAAGGAATTTCCCTGTCTTTGCTATTTGAGATTGTGACCACAACAGGCGGTTGGCTGAAAGGGAGAAAGGGAGGGGGGGGGAGGGGGCGGGGAGGTAGACATGAAAAAAACAAAACAAAACAAAAAAAAAAAAACCCTCCTCCAGAAGCAGTTACAGAAGTCCTCAAATCAAATCAGTATGCAGATACATGGAAACGTTAATTAGCTGGGGCAGGATGGACACTCATCAGCTCAGTTCTGTTATAAAAGTCCCGGCTGCTGAAATTAAACTCTGATGCCATTCACGCCAGCATCCAATCACCAGAAAGATCAGAAGTTCAGAGATGCCTCCAAGTTGCCAACAAATGTGACCACTATACCTCCAGGACTCTGAAGCCGTGGTAGAGGGGGAAGAACAATTTGAGAGAGGATGCCCAGCTGGTAAGAATCAACTGTTTCTGAAGTTTGAGTCACTTGACGAATCTTATTGGCTAAAATCAACAAATGCTCCGCCTCTTTGCAAATGTGTACGGAGGGGGAAGTGTCTAAACTTCTATGTCTGATAGCATTTGACCCTATTGCTTTTAGCCTCCTGGCTTTATTATCTATATATACACAGGTACATGTGTATATGTTCTCTAACTGTTCTCCACTTGTTGATTATCAAAGAGAGTTGAAGGAAATGAATTGTGAAACTTCTCGGTGTGCTACCCTACAGTACTGTCCCGACCCATACATCCAGCGGTGAGTTGAAATGTGACGTAACTTCTATCAAAACTTAATTGGAGTGCCTTGTGTATTATGAGTGTTTCTGCTGTCTACAAAGAGCAACCCCTCCTTGTTAAGGAGCACAGCGGTATTATTTTGGACTTGTTGTGAACTTAAAGTGGTCTGTGGGCATCTTTTCTAATTTTCTTTTTAGCTCATGTCTGGATCTACAAAATTACAAAGGCAATCTTCCTATGATTTCTTGAAAAAACTTATCACACCATTTGCAGATGTTGGAAATCTGTTATTTGCTTTGCTCAGTGCTCACCCACCCAAGAAGAAGAAATTTCATTGGTCAGGGATATAATAATCAATGGACCATCTTCAAGTGAAAATAAACACAGAATAATTTTGATTTATACATTAAAAATAGATGAATAGCCACTGTTATGTCAACAGATTGTGGCTTATCATTTTGGCTCTAAGAAATATTTTCTTCTTGATTTGTTTCATAACAAACATCATCTTTTGACAAATCTGACTTTTAAAATTTATGATTGTACTGAATTTTATTTATATTTATAGGAAGGAACATTTGCCTAGCACTAAGAAAGAATATTAGTGAGTGGGCACGATGTGTGTGTATGTGTTTCAAATTAGAGTTTGCTATTTTTAAACTGGTAAATGAAATCTGAACAGTGTTTTTCCAGTCATAAAGTTATGGGAGATATTTAAGTCGTATGTAGCAGTGTGATGTTGTTAATTTAACAGCATGATATTTGATGTTGGAATTTCATACTTTATTTTATAAGACTAATGAGAGAGGTCCTCTGAGTGTTGAAAATGGTGGGGTTCCAAAGGGGTTAACTTGTCATTCACCACCAAGGCTTACTGGAAGCTCATACCAGAAGTGGAGTGGGCTCTCCGGGCAGGGCTCAGTTACTGTCACATTGCCTAGGCAATTACAGAAGATGTGTGATCTTTTTTCATTAATATGACTTGTCACCATGTAGGACACTAATGTGGACAATGTAGACTTTGCTCCTCTTCCTGTGAGGTTTCTGGTGAGCTATCTGAAAAAGCAGAAGCAGAAATGTAAGGCAGAAAGGTAAATGGTGAAGAAAGAAAAGAGAGGGAGAAAAAAGAAAAAAAAAAAGAGAGAGAGAGCAAATTGTGGTCTTCTAGGTTGAAATGAGAAACGTGAATGGTGATCTGATTTTTGCCTTGCTATCTGCCACAAATCACAATGTTGCAAAAATGAGGGACTCTGGAGTTTATGTTCTTGGATAACTTATTAATTAGATTTCAATGGAGTTGGGGATTGGGTCAATAAAGTGCAAAACACCCAATATTTTCTAGTTCCCAAATTGTTTTCCAGACTCAAAATTTTCTGTTCTACTCAAAATCTTTGAAATGGTATTCTAAGAGCATAGGTTTGATGAAATATTAGCTGCATCATGCTTCCCTTGAGGACATCTTTTTTAACGTAGGTACTTGGATCTACCTCAGCTCTGGAGGAAACTTTCTTCTATTGACTAGCAACCCACACACTAGTCAACCCGTACACCCCTGTCTACAGGCATTACCCGTGATTGATGAGAGAAGCCTGGAAATATAAATAAATGAGAAAATTGCTTCTGATATTGTCTCAACAACCTGTTCATGGAACAAAAATCGCCTGCTTTTGACATATTGTAAAATTCAAAGCACTAATAGTACATTAAACTAGTTTAATAAATTGTGTTCAGCAAGATAGTGTACTCTCCATTTGTAATGAAAACAACTTGCAAATAAAGAGCAGACAAATGCCTGTTGCTGGGATCTATTCTGTGCAAGGCACTGGAAATAGGGAAATGAGTAAGATGTGGCTGTAATATTTATTTATTTAACTCTATGGTACTTACATATTTAATAATGTATATTTTCCTCAAATATTTTATCTGTTTTGTCACATATTTTAAGGACTGAATTATTACTATTTTCCTGTCCACACTATTTAGTGAAAAAGTGAATAAATGGATTAACACTGCAAGGTATCTACGATACCATGTATTGTCAATGTAAGAATAAGTAATATTCTCTTTAATGTCTGGTGAGTGAATGGGTTTAAGTTGCTTTTTCTTAGTAGACAAACCTTGTAGTTCTCAGTTTACAAAATCTATTTTAAGGAAGACCAAATTTAATCATTCCACAATCGTAGTCATCTACATAGTTAAATTTGTCTTTTTTCCTGACCTCGTCTTTAGAAAGAAGTCATGAAAGGGAATTTTCAAAAAAAGAAAGAATAGGATATCTTGTTATTTTTAACTCCAAGCTACCTTAATGCATGGTTTCCTTATCACAGAATAGAATAAATGAGAGATGCTATTATCATTCATTACTGAATATTAATATCATTCCCAGAAAGCCACTTTCAAAGTTCTATGATAATCATTCTCTCAGTTAAAATTGAGATTTCACCCTCTTTTTTTTTTCCTTTGCACCTAAACACATTGACATACTATACATTTAGTTGTGTTCCAGGGTTTATGCTAATTTACTTTAGTCTTTGCAAAAACTTTTCTGACAATCAAAAGAGCATGAAAACCATGGAGCTAAGATGTCCTCTTTGATGATTTGGACCATTACAAAGAGGAAGAAAAGGTGGGGGGGAAATCACAAGTCTTGTCATTTTATTGCTAACTTAATTTTAGCACAAATATCAAAGCTTAGATGAAATTATGGCAGATCAATAAAGAAGAGCGCATGGGTAGATTACCATTTCCTTAAAAACGAAAACTATAAACAATGAGTTATATTCATTTTTTATTAGGCGATAACTCAAAATGAATCTAAAATGTAGCATTTTAGAATCTAAATCCCTGTTAGTTTATTGCTGGGTAATAATTTGGGGCCTTCTTTCACCCTTTAGCTTTTAGAACTGCCATCTAGTTTTTAAAATAGATTTTAAAACTGTGTAATTCTAAAAGATTAAATCCTTTCAAAATATAACTGAAAATAAAGCAATTTAAGTGATAAAAATGAATCAAGATCAAATTTTGAGATAATATGATAACTGAGGGCTAAAAATAAGAGAAAACTCAACATATTATCATTTGAGTCACTCGCAAGATGATTTTGTAATTTTTTTTTTTTTTTTTTTTTTTTTTTTTTTTTTTTGCCTGTCACTCTCTATTCAAAAGAGTTTGAACTGCTAACGTGGTATGTGAATGAGTAAGAAGAATTTCCTGTGTAAATTGCTATTGATTGTGGATTTTATGCTTTACCAGTTAAAAGGTCAACTTCATTAAGTGTACTTTCTAAATATATCCCAAAAGGAAGTGTGGTGACAGAGAACTTCTAGTGGAACATCATTTCATTTATGAGAGAATACACAGAAGGGCAGCTGTACTTCTGTGTTGGGTGTCCTCCCCCTGCCTCTCCACTTGCATCCTCCATTCTTCTCCTTCTCGTTCTGTACCTCTGGAAGCTGACTTCAAAAGACTGCCCTAACTCTTCTTTTCTCCTCTGGTTTCCTCTTGGGTTAGAAGCACCTGAGGAGATGCGATGAGCACTGGGTGTTAAACACAACTAATGAATCACTGAACATTATATCAAATAATAATGATGTACTGTATGTTGGTTAATTGAATTTTATTTTTTAAAAAAAAGTGTCTAAGGAGGGAAGTTAGGGTATATGTTTTCCTGGCCACTTCCCTGTTGGGTTTTCTACTAAAGGCTGCAGGACCTGTCAGATACCCTTGCCACAGGTCCAGATGCCTACCCTCCTTTTCTTTCAAGTGTAGAAGTGCTCAGTATTCCAAGTCATTACTAACTCCAAAACCCCATATCCCATCCCTTATGCCTTGGCAAACAGTCCTTTCATTAAACTCTCTACAGGCAGTCTTTTTTCAAGTACTCTTATTCCTGTCAGGATCATGGCCAAGTTCAAAAATAAAATATATACCCACGGTATTGTCTATGCACATCCAATGTCTTTCAAAATTGATATAACATATAATGATACAACTTCTGCTATGACATAAAGGGTGTATCCACTTACTGCAATGAGCAAACCAGCTTTTAGTGAGGCTAATCCATTCATTTTGGCCATCTCTATAATCACTGTTTCTCTATCTATAACAAGCCAACATGCTACAGTTTGTGTATGTTGTTTCTATCAGTACTTGAATTGAAGCAAGGCAGAAGGCAGGAAAAATTGGTTCATAAAAAAATATGAAGGTATAATTTATCAACAGGGACTAATATATCCATCAGTTATAGTGAAGAAGAAGAAAAAAAAAAACTGCTTCAAACCCTTACAGCTTTCACAAGAATAAATTCTAAAAGCCCTTTATGATCATTTATGGTCAGTCCAAAGTATGATGTATTATAATTCTAGATGTTACCCCTGGGCTGTAAGTTAAATGGTAGGGAGGCAGGGAAGTGTGTACCCTGAGTACACATAGAACTTGTCAAAAGATCTGAATAATAGGCTTAACTCCACCACTAACTGATTATATGACCTCATGAAATCATTTAAGCTATTTAAATAGAAGTTTCCTCATGAAGTATTTAGGGATTAGAACCTCTGATCTACTCTTTACGGTTGGGATGTGAAGCCTTATATAGGACCCCAGCTCAACTCTGAAATGCATTATCCTCATGTAATTCTCCAGTTTTACCAATGTGAATGTAGCACAACAGCACATTGGGGATTCCTTTCCAGCAATAATCGTGTCCTCATGTGGGCATACTTTCATTCCCTTTTGCTTGATATCATCTTAAAATTAAGAACAATTATGAGACTGGGGCACCTGGGTGGCTCAGCCTCTGCCTTCAGCTCAGGTCATGGTCCCAGGGTCCTGCGATAGAGCCCAGCATCGGGCTCTCTGCTTGGCAGGGAGCCTGCTTCTTCCTCTCTCTCTGCCTGCCTCTCTGCCTACTTGTGATCTTTGTCTGTCAAATAAAAAAAAAAAAAAAAAAAAAAAAAGAACGATTATGGGACTTGGTATGTCTTGGCTTGTCTCTGTGTTTATACTTCACAACTGAGGTTGAGAAATCTGAATCCCAGAAGGGTTAAGTGATTTTCTCCAAATCACAGAACAAAATAGTAGCAGAAGCAGATCTAGAATTTAAGACTTGTGATCCAGTTCAAAGTTATTTTTCAACAGAACATACTATCATTTTATTAGAACTGTATAAAACTTTACCGTTAACAAAGTATTTCCCAGGGCAGCATGTATATGACCCACCTGGGCAGGTGTGGTAGGTGGAAGAATGGCCTGTAAAGATGACCAGGTCCTAATCTCCAGAACCTGTGGATATGTTCTATTACGCAGCAACGGGGAATGAAGGTTTCAGATGGAATTAAGACTGCTATTCAGTTGATCAATAAAATAGGTGGATTATCTTGGACTAACCATGTGGGCTCAATGTAATCGTGAGAGTACTTAAAAGTGGAAGTTGGAGGGAGAAAAAGAGCCAGTGATGTGAAGTGAGAAAGGACTCAACAGATTTTGAAGTTAGAAGGGGGTCATGAGGCAAGCCAGGCTGGCAGCTCCAGATCCTGGAAAAGGCGAAATAACAGATTTTCCTCGATAGCCTGCAGATGGAATACAGCCCTGCCAACACCTTGATTTCAGTCCAGTGAGACCTGCATCAGGCTTCTGACCTACAGAACTCTAAGATGATGCATTTCTATTGGCTTAAGCCATAAGCTTGGGGGAACCTGTTACAGCAGCCGCAGGAAACTAATTTACCAGGTAAAAGATTTTATCCTCAAATTGTAGACATGAACACTAAAACTATGTTTTGTTTTAACTAAAGGACTCAAGGAACTTATTTTATGTATTTATTTATTATTTCTTGGTGCCAAGAGGGTACAGTAGGAGATGTAAGATACAAAACTAGACTCAAGGAATCCAAAGTAGAATTGCATATGTAGAAATCATACAAGGAGATATGAGGAAGGCTAGGGGGATGCATGCTTGCTGAGGACTGCAAGGTCAAAGCGTCCACCCAGGAGGCACCAAGTTATAAGGGTGACTTTTAATAGTGGCATCTATTAACATTCCTCAACATGCTTTACATGGAGGTATATTTCTTTTTATCTCTCTCTCTTTTTATTTTTTTGTTTTTTTTTAAATATTTCATTTATTTATTTATTTGACAGAGAGAGGGAGAGGAAGAACAAGCAGGGGACACAGCCCAGGGAGGGGGAGAAGCAGGCTGTCTGCTGTGCAGGGACCCCAATACGAGGCTCAATCCTAGAACCCCAGGATCATGACCTGAGCTGAAGGCAGACGCTTAACCAACTGAGCAACCCAGGTGTCCTGGAGATATACTTCAATTCAAATCGTAGATGGTAACTGATGCCCAAAATTGTAATGCCCAACTTCAGGTTCAGGAAACCACAGTAATCTACATTTTCACTTCTGATGTTGTCAGGAATTCTGAGAGATGTTACATCCACAGCCTGAGACTATGATTTGTATAAATCTAGGTGGAGCCTTGGGATTGCAGTGTAAACAAAAGCAAACCGTTTTGATTCATGGAGTTCTCAGGCCACTACTGAAAAAAACAGCCCTAGGCTCTCCGACGTTGTAAATTAATTTTAGGTTGACAATTACATTGATACCTTTCTCTGGGAAATGGAGGGTGAGGAGGAGGAATGCAAAACTAGCATTTTTTTTTTTTAATCAAGCGCCACAGAGGATTCCTTTGTTTACAGTCAATTTTTTTTTTTAAAGATTTTATTTATTTATTTGTCATAGAGAGAGAAGCGAGAGTGAGCACAGGCAGACAGAGTGGCAGGCAGAGGCAGAGGGAGAAGCAGGCTCCCTGCCAAGCAAGGAGCCCGATGTGGGACTCGATCCCAGGATGCTGGGATCATGACCTGAGCTGAAGGCAGCTGCTTAACCAACTGAGCCACCCAGGCGTCCCTGCAGTCAATTTTGAGACCACTACAGTGAGGCAAACTTGGACCCAGGGTCCCCACAGAAGCTTTTAAAAAGGTGCATGGAGCACTGGGTGTGATGCATAAACAATGCTTGGAACACTGAAAAAATAAAATAAAGTTTAAATAAAAAAATAAGAAATTTTAAAAAGAGAAGCTTATAAAAAGGTACCCAGTGATATGAACAACAGATACATGTCTTCCTAAAGGGAAACTTCATGTTCTCACTTTACTTAAGAGCCAAATGGATTGTGAGATTAACGTGGCAATTTTCAATCTGTTTCAAGTCAAAAGAGCCAAGTTTCTGATTAGCTGTTTTGCAGCTCAAATTTGTCCTAACAGAGTTCCTATCTCCTTTAAGTAGCTCACCAGGAACAGTCCTCAAGCAACAAGTGATGGATGGATAAAGCACTATAATTATGATCAAAGTCCAAAGACTTCAGTCTATGTAATTACGCACTTCCCAACCTCTGAAAGTCACTTTGTTCCATTTAAAATAGGATGAGAAATGGACATGAGGTGATGTGTACTTATTGGTTAGTCAGGGTTTTGGAAATGACAGTTATTAACATGTCGGTTTTACCTTAAGCCATAATATTTAGGGGATAATTTAAATGAAGAAAATTAATCGTCACTCTGTCCTTATTGTTTGTCTTCTATTCTCCCTTTGTATCTTGAGACTTTGTTATGAATTAGCCTCTAAGTTCAAAAATTGTTACAAATGTAAGGCTCAAAATCCCCTTGCCACTTTCAAATTTCCAGTACCTTTTTCTCTTTTTCAAATGAGCAAGCTTAATTTGTCAGGTTGAACAGAAAACACCCTTTCTCACTTTCCATAAACTTGGTTAGCTCTCTTATAATTGAGGGGAAAACCAGAATCACAATAATGTTAAAACTGATAAAGCAATTTGACTCAAGAAGTACAAAATTGGATTGCTGGTGTGGTAAATCTAACCAACCATGTGGTTACCTAGGGTGAATTTTTAATGTAAGCTTTTTTACAAGTGGTGGTGTAGATTGAAATAAATAATAGAAAACACACAAATTCATGAGAAGAGGAACACTGCAACAGAATTTTCCTTTTAAGTTAAATATGTTATACCTTAATGTTATTGACTGCATTTAACCGGCTTACTCTATCATATTCTGACATTTCATCAAAGTGGTCAATTTTTAGAGCTTCCTTAAAAATTCCAAGCTTTGTGGGGGTGCCTGGGTGATGCAGTCAGTTAAGTATCAGACTATTGATTTCGGCTCAGGTCATGATCTCAGGGTGTGAGATTGAGCCCTGCATTGTGCTCTGTGCTGGGCATGGAGCCTGCTTATAATTCTCCCTCTCCCCTTACGATTCTGCCTCTCCCCTCCTCCCTCTTAAAATAAGTAAAGTTTGGTATTTTCTTTTTTTTTTTTTTTAACCTGAAATTCATCATTAGTTTTTCTTCTTTATTTTTTTCTGGTTCAACCAAACTTCCATTTTTATGCTTGAATTTAATAATGTCATTTATTTCTTAACTACATAAATAAAATAAATAAATTTCTAAAGCTTTCATTGAGAAAAAGTTCTTCCAACTTTTCCATTATATTGCAACCTCCTCCAAATAGAAAGTGCTAATAAGAGGTGTTTCCATTTTATTTTATTTTTTTTCACACTTTTGTTATCTCAGGGAATGAACAAAAACTTTCTGCTAGGGTGCCTGGGTGGCTCAGTGGGTTAAGCCGCTGCCTTCGGCTCAGGTCATGATCTCAGGGTCCTGGGATCGAGTCCCGCATCGGGCTCTCTGATCAGCGGGGAGCCTGCTTCCCTCTCTCTCTCTCTCTGCCTGCTTCTCCGTCTACTTGTGATCTCTCTCTGTCAAATAAATAACTAAAATCTTTAAAAAAAAAAAAAACTTTCTGCTAGACAGGGCTTTCAAACTAAATTATGAGCAATCTAAACCTTTCCAGTCAAAATGAATTTTTTCAGCATCTCAATTGATACTCTCTGATGTGATAAATCTTTGCACCTGTGTCAGCGATTTTTTTTTTTTTAAGTATCCTGTAGAGGCTGATGTGGATCTAATTAAGATTTCGTCACTAAAACTTGGCATATTAATAAATGCCTTATCTTCAAGTTAGTGCTACTGCTGTAGTGCTACTCCTAGGTGTTGTGTGCCCATTGACATGCTTGCTGCAGATTCTCATGTAGAATCAAGTCTTCTCACTGAGCACAAGCCTTCAGTGCTGTCCTCCCTGTGACTTCACGAGCAGCCCTTCTATCTGGCACTCCAGGTACCACTGTATCTACATACATACAGTTTATATACAATTTTTAAAAGATTTTATTTATTTATTTAACACAGAGAGAGTGAGAGCACAAGCAGGGAGACAGAGGGAGAAGCAGGCTTCCTGCTAAGCACTGAGCTGGATGTGGGACTAGATCCCAGGTCCCTGGGTTTGCGACCTGAGCCAAAGGCAGACATTTAACCAACTGAGCCACCCAAGTGCCCCAACAATTTTATCCCTAATAATTCAATCCTTCAGAACCATAAAGTAAAAAGCTTATTTTTTTCCTCTCTCTACTTTTTCCTTTTTTCTTTCTTTTTTCTTTCAGAGAAGCTCTGTATTTCTTTGCTTCTTGGGAAGACAGAATATATATGAAAAAGCTAAAAATACCACAAATCACTTTTTTTAAAGCAGTCCAAACTTCTCTCTGCAAAAGTGAAATTGGGATATTTTTTTCAACAAAACAATAGGAAATTATGACAGTAACACATCCAAAATAAAAACACAAAAAACATATATAATTTGGGATTTTATAAGAATTTTTTTTTTTTTTTAGTATCTAGTTTATCTGAGTTGTTGGGCATGTTTTTAAAGGAGTTTTATAAATAAGCTAATATTAAAATAAGTTGATAAATACTGCCGGTTAGGGTGACTGGGAATAGAAAGAAAGGATAATGCTTTAAATAGTTCAACACTGTAAACTACGGAACTATTCAATAATGTTCAGTAAATATTTAATAAATCCTACATTTTGGATATATGATAAGAAATTTAAAAATTCAGAGGTTTTTAGTACTGTTTTTACTGTAGCAAAACTAGTTGTAGAATCATCAAATTAAGCATGATGTAAAGAAAGATCATTGAAGCTCAGGAGGAAACATAAATGTTAGAACACAGGTATTCTCAGATGAAACATTCAGAAAAAGGCACTTGTGATTTCATACTAATGATATCAAAAATTATTTATTAGCCCAATAACATGTTCCCAACAATAATGGAAGCCAACAAGGGAAAAAATCTAGTAAGACAGTTGTTTTTTGGTCCATAATTTTTTATACATGGAAGTTAAAATAAAATAATCAATGTTTTATTCATTATATAAATTATATAATATTTGTCATGTATTTTTGCACTTAACATAAGTTACTAACATACTTAACATAAGTAACTGCATAAGGAACTCATTATCAATTCAACTTAATATATTTATTTCCTTTATTGAACATTTAGGTTAATTATAATTTTTATTAAAATGTTTTTTAAAAGATTTATTTATTTATTTATTTTAGAGAGAGTGAATGAGAAAGAGAACGCATGAGCATAGGGGGGAGTGACAGAAGGAGAGGGAGAGAGAATTTTTGCTGAACATGGGGCCCTACTCAGGGTTCTATCCCATGACTGTGAAACCACTATCCACGCCGAAACCAAGAGTCAGATGCTCAACCAACCATGACACCCAGGCACTGCTTTAATTTTTATTAAAAAAATTTAAAAATATTATATAATCACCTTTCTTTTGAGTTATTTCCTTGGGATCATTCCACGGAACAAATATTTAAGGAAAACAAACTAATACATGTTCAATCCATACAAAGTGCCATGTGATTTACCTGATTTCATGTTTTATATATAAATATATGTGTGTATATACATATATATATATATTTCTTTTTTGTTTTTTTTTTTTTTAAGATTTTATTTTATTTATTTGACAGACAGAGATCACAAGTAGGCAGGGAGGCAGGCAGAGTGTGGGTGGGGAAAGCAGGCTCCCTGATGAGCAGAGAGCCGGATGCGGGGCTCGATCCCAGGACCCTGGGACCATGACCTGAGCCAAAGACAGAGGCCCTAACCCATTGAGCCACCCAGGCGCCCCCATATAATATATTTTTTAAGGTAAGTTTGCAGACAAGGGAGAAGAATCCCCAGAGAGAGAACTAATTTGACCAATGTGACTTATTTAGTAAGTGGAAGGACCTCTTTGTATTTTCATTCTCATCTAAGTCAGAATTTGAAACCAGGACTGTCTGATCAGAAGACTTCATTTCTTCCTCCACAATATGCTGCCACTGAAGAAGTGAGAGTATTGACACATAAAAGGCAATATACTTTTTCAAGTTTCTGGAAAACATTGCTATTTAAAAGGACAAGTCAACGTGTTTTGCCAGAGTCCCAGCTTTGGCTCTCACTATTTTTAAATTTTTCTAACTCGATGGATATAAAATGATATAGTTTTAATGAGCACTTATTTACTAAGTAGGGCAACAACAGAAACCACAATTACGAATTTTTGAAGATCTCAACTTTTGATTCTGTGGTTTTCGAAAATGAGCATGAGACACAAGGCAGCTGAATATCTAATACTTATTAAATTATTAATGTGTGCCAGAAACTATTCTAAGCACTTTGCATACTTAATTTTACACATTTAGTCCTCAAACCACCTTAAGATTTGCTAGTATTAACTGCTGACCGAGTAGGTAGTATAATGTTTAAGAGACCGGCCTTTGGGGTTGTGTGCCTTGGTGCAGATTCTCTCTCTGCCAATTGTTAGGTCTCCTAACTTAATCTCTGTGCCTGTTTTCTCCTGCAGAGTAGCCTCTACCTGACCAAGGTTGCTTTGAGAATTAAATGAGTTAATTGTGTCAGTGGCTTAAGATAACATCTGGCCTGTAATAAACACTCTGTAGGTCATAGACCTTATTATTTCAGATTCTGTAGATGAAGAAATTGAGGCACAGAGTAACTTGTCCAAGTTAAGAACAGCTAGACACTGGTGGAGGTGATTTAGGTCCTGATTTCTACAGCTTTCTTTCTTTCTTCTTCTTTTTTTTTTAATGGTCAGTGTCTTAGTTAACAGTCAATTCTATGAAGGACTGGTTTTTGTCGTAAGTTTTGTCTTTTTTATGCTTAGGAACCGTAAAACTAATCATTTAACATTCTAGAAAAACAGTCTCAATCCAAAGAGGGCATACATTACCAAGTATCTTTTGTATGATAAATATGACCCTAGAATTCCTAATTTGAAAACAAACTCTTCTACAAATGCATGGTACATGAGTGAATGACTGAGTGAATGAAACTTTTGCTTGCCACAAATGTGTTATGCTCCTTTCTGATATACCATCAAATTTTATTTTTATTTTATGGTATTTGCTTAAATGACTAAGCTCTTAGTTATTTCTGACTACCTTGAGTCCTCTACATAGTAGGTATTTAATAATGTAACTCCGTTGAAATGTTTTTGCTCTATGTGTGTATACACATATGTGTGAATATACACTCCATATGTGTACATGTGCCTTCCCCCTCACTCCTCATCTGCCTTTCCCTCCCTTGGTACACGGTTTTAGACCAAGTGAAGGACCAAATAGAAGAAGTAGGCAGGTGGGAACCCAACTTACAGGAGATTTTCTCCTTATAACAAAAAAATCTTGGCGAAAAAGTTGAAAAAATGAGAAAAGCAAGTGAATCAGGTTTGAGAGTAGAGATGGTTGCTGGCCACACCCATAATTTACTCCCTGTCAAAATGGTTTTGGTCTCGTGTCAAACCATGTGAGAGCGTGTGTAGGGCAGACACTCCTGGAACCCAGAGCTGTATAAAGTACAGCTTGGGTCTGAAACAGCCTTCTCTAGTCACAAGGGAGTGCCATGATTTTCATTACTCAAGAATTCTGTTCAGTGTCCACCAAGGGGAACCCTGAAATGAAAGCGTCAGGTTGGGGAACTAATGCTGCCCTTGGCAACAGCAATGTATGGATCCTTCTCATTGAACAGAGACAGACTATAAATAAGAGCATTTGTCTGGTACTTTGTCACTTCCTAGAACCCCAGAAGTCCTCGCAAACAGAAACAAATGTCCCCACCCCATCTTGCAGGTGATAGTTTTTAATACCCAAAGAGGAGAGTCTCTATAAACAGTAATCTAAATGCTGATGTGGTTCTTCAGTTTTTAGATTCTATGTTAAAAATGGCTATTCTGTTATTTTGGACTTCTTCTTAATTAGTCATGCCCTAAAAATTGGGTCATCGTTGGAGCATAAAAGTTTTCTGAAAATGAGAGTATCGGCGCTAAGACCGTGACTGGTTCGTATGTCTATGTTCTATGATAAGTAGTTGACCAAAGGTACTAAATATAACCTACAATTTCAACAGCCTCTCTCTTAGAGGGTCCAATGTAACAGGTCCTCCTCTGGTGGCTTCTTTAGTCACACAATAAATCCAGACACATGGCTTGCTCTCAGGAAGCTGGCCTCCTCTAACCATCATCCTCTTATAAAGTACAACTACCTGGGCAGTGTGCGTGCAGACCCCCCTCAGAAGTTAGAAGCCAAATCAGGGACCATTGTCTTAAAAAAGGAAAAAAAAAATATGCCTCTGTGCTTCCTCCACTCCCAAGAATGGAAAAGTTAGTACTAAAAATCATGAATTCCGGGGTGCCTGGGTGGCTCAGTGGGTTAAAGCCTCTGCCTTCAGCTCAGGTCATGATCTCAGGGTCATGGGATTGAGCCCCGCATCGGGCTCTCTGCTCAGCAGGGAGCCTGCTTCCTCCTCTCTGTCTGCCTGCTTCTCTGCCTACTTGTGATCTCTGTCTGTCAAATAAATAAATAAAATCTTTAAAAAAAAATCATGAATTCCCAGATAAGTGGACTAAAGAATATGCATGAGTTGGGGTGCCTGGGTGGCTCAGTGGGTTAAAGCCTCTGCCTTCAGCTCAGGTCATGATCCCAGGGTCCTGGGATCGAGCCCCATATCGGGCTCTCTGCTCAGCAGGGAGCCTGCTTCCTCCTCTCTGTCTGCCTACCTCTCTGCCTACTTGTGATCTCTGTCTGTCAAATAAATAAATAAAATCGTAAAAAAAAAAAGAATATGCATGAGTCTTGAAGATACTGCTATTTATTTCATTTCCAATGAAAATATTGTTTCTTTTAATTTTTTAATTAAGTTCCAGTTAATTAACATACAGCATAATGTTTCAGTTGCACAGTATATTGATTCAGCTTCTTACAGCACCCAGTGCTCCTCACAACAAGTGCCCTCCTTAATCCCATCGCCTACTTAACCAGTTCCCCCACCCCTCCCATCTGGGAACCATCTGTTTTCAGTTTGTTCTCGATCGTTAAAAGTCCATTTCTTGGTTTGCCTCCCTCTCTCTCTTTTTTTTCCCTTTGCTCACTTTGTGTTGCTTCTTAAATTCCACTCCTGAGTGAAATTATGCGGTATTTGTTCTTCTCTGACTTATTTCACCTAACGTGATACTCTGGCTCCATCCATGTCATTGCAAATGGCAAGAGTTCATTCTTTTTTGTGGCCAAGTAATATTCCACATCTCCATGGCTAAAAACACCACCACAAGAAATGGCATGTATTGGCAAAGATGCAGAGAAAGGGGAACCCTCTTGCACTGTTGGTGGAAATGCAAAATGGTGCAGCCACTCTAAGAAACAGTATGGAGGTTCCTCAGAAAGTTAAAAATAAAAAACTACTTCTGTTATCCAGCAATTGCACTACTAGGTATTTACCAAAATAATACAAAAGTACTAATTCCAAAGACTATATACACCCTGATGTTTGTAGCAGCATTATCCACAATAGCCAGATTATGAAAACAACCCATGTCCATCAGCTGATGAATGGATATAAAATATCACTTCTTTTAAAGAAGTCAATATTAAGAAACCCAATGAGATCACTTGCATGTTATAATTAAGATGATTACAGATTCCTGTATGCAAAGATTAAATGACTAATTTCAAAAAGTTTTTTTATTTCTTCAAAGGTATGTTATTGTAATATGCTACTCAGTGAGAATACATTATCCTATAATTTTAAGTAAAATATATTTATAGTATAGTTTCAATTTTTTTAAAGATTTTATTTATTTATTTGACAGACAGAGATCACAAGTAGGCAGAGAGGTAGGCAGAGAGAGAGAGAGGAGGAAGCAGGCTCCCTGATGAGCAGAGAGCCTGATGCGGGGCTTGATCCCAGGACCCTGAGATCATGACCTGAGCTGAAAGCAGAGGCTTAACCCACTGAGCCACCCAGGTGCCCTAGTTTCAATTTTTTATGCACCTCTATGTTCATTGCAGCATCATTCACACTATCAACAGTTTCAAAGTTTTAAGATTTTTTTTTTTTATTTGTCAGAGAGAGAGGGAGAGAGAGTGAGCACAGGCAGACAGAATGGCAGGCAGAGGCAGAGGGAGAAGCAGGCTCCTGCTGAGCAAGGAGCCTGATGCGGGACTCGATCCCAGGACGCTGGGATCATGACCTGAGCCGAAGGCAGCTGCTTAACCAACTGAGCCACCCAGGCGTCCCAACAGTTTCAAAGTTTTAAGGGGAAAAATGGTGGGGGCAGGGAGAAGAAGAGCAAAAAAAGTCTTTCAACGACTGTGTGATCAAATATCATGTACCCTTACATAATTATAACCTGACTTCTTTCCCTTCATACATTCCTTTCAACAGAGTGAGTCCTAGTTCCTTACCATGCTCTTTTGTCCGTGTAACACCTCCTTTCAAAATACTATTTGGTATTTTTTGTCTGTCCACAGTGGAAGTTGAACTCTATAAAGACAGGATATTTGTCTCTTTTGTGCCCTGATTTATCCCAAACAGCTAGAACAGGACTAGAAACATGTGGGTGTTCACTAAATTACTGTTGGCTGATGAGTTATGGAGAAAGAGCTAATAAAAATTCCTTAGTCACTATTACTTATATTGTTTTTCCTGGTAAGATACCATTTCTTTAAAATGAGTGGAAAAAGTCATACTGGAAAAAGTTTCTCCTTCATCAGGAAATAAGGCTTGAAAAGGTCAGGAAACTGAGGCAGTGTCACATTGCTGGTCAGTGGAGGAATCAGGACTTACAGTCACCATTACTCACAATACAGTGTTCTTCTTGCTAAACTTGGCCACCTATCCCATTTGTAAACTTGGACATCTTATCTGTTCAAATCCCTCATAGTTGTTTGGTGTTTTATTATGTAAGACCCTTTCACATATAGGATTTGGGCCACAGAGCTATTATTTCCATTTTATAGATAAAGGAAGAGAGAGGTAGAGGTAGAGGTAGAGGTAGAGAGCTAGTAACTTGACGAATGTCACACAGATGCCTAGTTGAAGGCAAAGGTAGGATTAGAATCCTGGAGTCTAATCAAATAGCCTTTTTGTTACTACATATTTTTCTCTTGCAACTGTTAATTTTAAAAAATGTCCTGAATACCATTTATGTACCAAGCCGTATTCCACACAATGGTGAGTAAAAACTTGTCACTGTTATATTGGAACTTAAATCTTCAGCTCACAAATCAACACATGATATGATGAGGGGTAACAATTCTCTGTATAAAAGTGAGGCAAGGTAAAGGATATATAAAGAGAATGACAGGTTTGGAAGAAGTACTGTATTCAATGGGTGGACATCTTTAAATCCTTAGATGAAGTGAACTTTGAGTGGAGATCTGACAGGAATAAGGAGGGAATCTGAGGGAGAAGGAGAATCCCAGGCAGGGAGTGCATGGAGATCAGAGTGACTGGAACAGAGTGAGCAAGAACAGAGTTAAGAGGCGAGACCAATTATCAGAGAGCAAGACTGCAGAAGATGGATGTAAAGAAGGATTGATAATTCCCTCATGAGGATTTTACTTTTTCTTATATTTAAAAAAATCACTTTGGCTGTAGGCTCTGTGGGAAGAAGAATATAGAGACCAAAGTCTAGGGATTTTTGTTCCAGAAGACAGTTAAGGATGCTCTGAAGTACTGTGATAAATAGTGGTGGTATCAAGTGGTGTCATATTTCAAAAGATGACTAATACAATTGTTGAAGTTTATAGATAGGTCCTATTTGGGGTTTGGTGTCATCTGTGAAAGGACATCTCATTTCCACGGCACGGCATTACCTAAGTGAGCGTATGTCCATTCAAAGCTAGTTCTCAACCTTAGAACTTAGAACTCAACATTCTCAAACTTAGACAACTCAACAACCTTAGAACTCAACATTCTCAAACTTAGAACCTCAACATTAGCTTAGAAACCTGATGTTTCAGCACAAGATCAATTTCTTGGTTGACCAAACACTCTCAGATTGATATGTGAAGTTGAGAAAGTCAGTGTGTTAACTCTTATAATGAGACCATCTTATAATATGACTGTCCTGAATAAGCTTCTATTGACTGAAAAGCATATTCTTTTCCTGTATCTTATTATAGGGGATCGCAAATTAGATTCAGAATGTTGCTAGATGAGTATGGCATACCAGAAAAAAACATAGAGGTAAATGGATAATTTATTAACCTGGTCAGTCCATCTCCATATAACTAACCCCATAAACATACACACACTGAAAGGAACATATAAATACTCATATACTTAGGCCTGACTATACAGGTGTCAGAATAGAGTTGGAGACCCAACAGAACATATTTCTTTTCATATTCCTCAGACCTGACGAAGGACCAAGAAATTTTCTACTCCACTCTGACTAGCACATTCTTCTTTTAAATATGTTAATATGTTTGATCAGAGTTAACTCTAGTTTAGGCCTGAGATCATTTCTCTTTGGTCACTTGGCCAACGAGATCCACTATATTTTTGCTTTACTCACAGAAGGCAATGAGTCTTATATCTCAGTTTCTAAGTTGTCCCTAGTATGCATAACTATTATGAACTATCTTACAGAATTGTCCTAAAATTTCTGCTCAATAGTTATCTCCTAAATTTAGACTGATTGAATTAAAACAACTACTGTTTTCTTTTTAAACCATGGTACCTGCTGATCATGTTGCTGTGTTACTTTTGTAAATAATAATGCTCAAATATCCTAATTTTCCAGATGTCGCAGTTGAGTCTACCTAAAACTAGACCTTTCCGGATATATGGTAGGCAGGTTTTCATGATCTGTAATTATTAAGCAAAAATTCCTTTGAGCGTTTAATTTTCTTAAAGCTTTTGCCCTAAACCAGGTTTCATTTATAATAAGATGCTTGTCTAGTTGTCTATAATATTTATATTTTTTAAGGGATTAAATCTAAACGGATTCTTAGTCTTTGTTATTTTAGCTCTGAAAGAGTGTGTTAGGGAGAAGCATCTCAAGTCTTTCATGTGGTCCTTTGTGCTTGGGGGAGAAATGGTTGAATTTCAGCCCACCTTCCACTAGGGCTGACAAGATTAAAGAATCAAATGATGATTAGATCCTCTCTCTATGTGTGTTTATGTTATTCATAGTAAATGCTATATACCTAATCCCCCATTTATTTGTGAGAAAACTTTGTGCTTATTAGCTAAAGCTGGGAAAGTATGAGACCTATTTGCCAGCAAATGTCTTAAAATACAAAACCAGTGGAAGTACCCCACTACACATATGAAATAAAGAAATACTTGGGACGCCTGGGTGGCTCAGTTGATTGAGCGGCTGCCTTCGGCTCAGGTCATGATCTCAGCGTCCTGGGATCAAGTCCCACACCGGGCTCCTTGCTTGGCGGGAAGCCTGCTTCTCCCTCTGCCTCTGCCTGCCACTCTGCCTGTGCTCGCTCTCTCTCTCTCTCTCTCTCTCTGACAAAATAAGATAAAATAAAATAAAATAAAATAAATACTTAATAAAATAGTGTTTTTATTAAAAAAAATGTAATCATGCCAAAGAAACAGATGACAACTATCCATCTGTAACAAAATGAAATACAGATTATTAAAACAGAAATGTATGTGAAAGGAAGATAAGTTGGACTTTCTTCTACATGTTATATGGCAAGAAAATCAGTTTAATCTTAGAATCAATTTGTGATTATTTTGTTTACTGGCTTTGATATTAGAATCTAAAAGTATCTGAGGTAAATGCTTAGGGAATTTACTAAGAGGTAAAAGTGTACAAATTTTTTTTTTTAAGATTTTATTTATTTATTTGGCAGAGAGAGAGATCACCACAAGTAGGCAGAAAGGCAGGCAGAGAGAGTGTGGGAAGCAGGCTCCCTGATGAGCAGAGAGCCCTGGGATCATGACCTGAGCCTAAGGCAGAGGCTTAACCCACTGAGCCACCCGGGTACTCCCAAATTTTTGATTATATATATATACATTTTTTTTTAATTTAGGAAATATTTTTGGTTGATTTTTTTTGTGGGACAGATATAGTATTACTAATGTTTATCTTGCAAGAGACTGACGTTCTCATGCCAATGTGTAATGCCTTCTTATTAAAAAAAAAACTAAATATAAAAAAAGTCCTAAAGAAATTACCAATCGAACAACTTGAGAAACCTAGAAATTACAAAGCCTTTCCATATTTGCAATAATGACCTAGTTATTCAGAAATCTCTCTTGTACTGTGATACCTCACACTCAGATTTCAACATAAAATTTCTTGGCCCAACTGTTTCATGCCATGTCCTCTTATATTCCATTGTTACATGCCCTCAATGCAATTTTTGTTCAGCTTGATGAGCTGGAAGGGATCTTAATTGGGTTGGTGGAGAAAAGCCAAATTCTAGCTTTTGCATTCCACTGAGAACACCTGAGTGGGAAGATCATGGGACAGCTCCTGAACTATAGCTCCCTGAAATGAATTTCAGAGTGATTTAAAGCCTTGATCATCAGTTAGGAAAAAAATGACATAGCTTATCTACTCAAGGACTCACATAATTTGCAGAAATGAAAGGGACACTAGTAATGTTTTTAAGAGCTATTTTTAGTCTATTGAAATGTAATTAAATGGAAACTGAGACATCTGCTTATGTAAAATCTTTAAAAATTAGAGACTCTTGGTTTAACTCCAACAGGTAAGTAGCTTAGAGGTTGTCACTCTTTCTTTTAAGATAAAGCTGCACAAAGCAAAAATCAATTACTTTTCTTGGACCTTTCAGTGAAGTGAAGTTGCAGGACAAAGGGCTACCATAAAACCTAAATGATGGGTTCATCCAGAGACACAGTGGAGATCTGCTTTCCCTGAGGCTGAAGCCATAAGGTGGCAGGAACATTTAATTGGTAACATTGTTTAATTGCTGGAGGTTGTGTCAACTACCTCAGCAGGGACAGACCCCTTGGAACTGTAGTCTTAGGGGAGACCCACACTTCCCTGAGCCTCTGTCAGGAACCCCACCAGGTTCTCAATATGCAGATTGAGTAAAATATTCCGTTGAAGGGGAGAGAAAGAGGAACCATTGTGAAATAAATGACTTTCTCCCCAACACACAAAAAGGACTATTATCCAGAAGAAAAGACTTTGTTGGAGACTCATCTGGTTGGGAATCTCTTACTAGGTCCCCATTCAGGCTTGATGTCTTAGTAAGGAGAAAAAGTAACATTGTTGACAGTGTCAGGGTTTCAAGGAAATAGGCCAGGAATACTGTAGTCTGAAAGGGAGTAGCGGTCAGGTGGAAAGAACCACTTCAGTGAAGAAACACTAATGGACACTACGTGCCTGTGATATAAACCCTCTAAAAGACTGAGATTTTTAATTTTTTTAATTTATTTTTATTTTTATTTGTTTATTTGACAGAGAGAGACACACACACAGCAAGAGAGGAATCACAAGCAGGGGGAGTGGGAGAGGGAGAAGCAGGCTCTCCCCTAAGCCTGATGCAGGGCTCTATCTCAGGACCCTGGGATAATGACCTGAGCCAAAGGCAGACGCTTAATGATGGAGCCACCCAGGTGCCTCAAAGACTGAGTTTTTTGTTGTTGTTGTTTGTTTTGTTTTTTGTTGTTTTTTTTTTTAAGAGAGAGAGTGTGAGAGAGCACAAGTCTGTGGGGGCAGCAGAGGGAGAGGGAGACACAGTCTCCCTGCTGACCAGGGAGCCAGACATGGGGCTCATCCCAGAATCCTGAGGTTGTGACCTGAGCCCACAGCAGATGCGTAACAGACTGAGCCACCTAGGCATTCCTGAAAGACTGAGATTTAATTGGAATATCATAGAGCCTTTTCCTTTACAACCCTGCTCCACAATAACAGGTGAAGTCTAGTGTAAGAGCAGCAGATTGCAACCGAAAGGACTGCAAAGCACAGACCCTCACAGAGGAAACCACCCCCCCCCAAAATGTAAATAAAAAATTAAAAAAGGAAATAAAAATAAGACAACTTGAGGAATTTGAAGCCTCTGACACTATACCTATAGCAAATTTTAATTTAGCCTGGCTTCTAACAGTATTGACATAAATTATCCCACTAAAGGCAAAATTATTTGTTTCTATCATTCTATGACATGTCCAGTTTTCAACAAATGTCCAAGCATGTAAAAGGTAAAGTCACAATATTAAAAACAAAACAATCATCATGACCAGTCTCAGATATGATATGATATAGGTGTTGGAATTATCTAATAGGAGATTAGTATGTTATGGGCTCTAATAGAAAAAGTCAAAATATGCAAGAACTGATTAATTATATTAGAAGAGAAATGGGAAATTTAAGAATCAAAAGAAATGATAGAATAAAAAATGCTATAACACTACAGTTTGTCCCAGGTATGCAAGACTCAATATTCAAAAACCAACTAATGTAACCTATCACATCAGTAGGCTAGATAAGAAAAATGACATGATCATATATCAACAGATGCAGAGAAAATATTTCACAGAATCCAACACCCACTCAGGATACAAACTCTCAGTGAACTAGGAATGAATGGTACTTTCTCATACTGATTTAACAAAAAAATCTACAAACAATTTATTGCTAACATATTTAGCGATGGAAAACTGGAAGCTTGCCTGCTAAGATTAAGAACAGGCAAGGATGTCCCCTCTCACCACTGCTTTCAATATTTTATTTGAAGTCCTAACTATCACAATGTAAGACAAGAAAAGGAAATTAAAGGTATGTCTTTGGGAAAGAAGATATAAAACTCTTTTGTTTGCAGATGGTATGATTGTCTATGTAGTAAACACAAAAGAATCAATAAAACTTCTGGAAGTAATAAGTAATTATCAGCAAGGTTGTAGGATAGAAGTTTAATGTACAAAAGTCAATTTCTTTCCTGTACACTAATAGTAAACAAATGGAATTTGAAATAAAAAACATATTAGCACACAAAAAATAACAAGTATAAATCTAAAAAAATATGTACAAGATCTGTATGAGGACATGTATAAAACACTGATGAAAGAAACCAAAGTACAACTAAATGGAGAGATATTCCATGTTTATGGATAGGAAGATTCAATATTATCAAGATGTTAGTCCCTCCCAACCTGATCTATACATTCAATATGGTCCATATAAAAATACAAGGACATTATTTTGTTGATATTGAACAAACTGATTTTCATAAGAGACAAAAGATCCAGAATAGTAAACACACTATCGAAGGAGAAAAACAAAGTTGAAGGGCTGACAGTATACCAAGTTCAAGACTGAATATAAAGCTACAGTAATCAGGACAGTGTGATATTGGTGAAACAATAAGTAAATCAATGGAACAGAGTAGAGAGCTCAGAAATAGATCCACATAAATAAAACCAGCTGATCTTTTTTTTAATTGAAGTGTAGTTGACACATAGAGTTACAGTAATTTCCATGATTCACTTGATTCGTACAAGTCTGTGTGTTATGCTATGGTGACCACAAGTGTGGCTACCCTGTCACCATACAACATTATTTCAATACCATTGTATAGTCAACTGTTCTCTGACAAAGGAGAAAAGGTAATGCAATGGAGCAAAATAATCTTTTCAACAAATGGTGCTGGAACAAATGAACAACCACATGCAAAAACAAAAACAAGACCAAAACAACAGCAACAAAAAAGCTTGACACAGACCTTACACCCTTATAAAAATTAACTTTAAATTCATGCATCATAGACCTAAATATAAAACCTAAAATTACAAATCTCATATAAGACAACAGGAGAAAATCTAGATGACCCTTGAATATGGCAATGACTTTTTAGGTATAACACCAAAGTCACAATCTATGGAAAAGTAATTGATAAGCTAAATTTCATTAGAATTATAACTCTTGCTCTGTGAAAGACCCTGTCAAAAAAATAAGAAGACAAGCCACAGACTGGGAGAAAATATTTGCAAAAGACAGATCTGATAAAGGACTGTTATCCAAAATATACAATCTTAAGGCTCAACAATAAGAAAATGAACAATCTGATTAAAAAGTGGGCAAAAGGGATGCCTGAGGGGCTCAGCTGGTTAAGCAGCTGCCTTCGGCTCAGGTCACAATCCCAGCGTCCTGGGATCGAGTCCCACATCGGGCTCCTTGCTCGGCAGGGAGCCTGCTTCTCCCTCTGCCTCTGCCTGCCTCTCTGTCTGCCTGTGCTCACTCGCTCTCTCTCCCTCTCTCCCTGACAAATAAATAAATAAAATCTTAAAAAAAAAAAGTGTAAAAAGTGGGCAAAAGACCTAAATAGATACCTCCCCAAGGAAGACATGCTTATGTCAAATAAACATATGAAAAGACACTCAACATTTTATGGCATTATGGAATTGCAAATCAAAATAATGTGATACCACTAGACGTCTATTAGAATGCCAAAACCTAAAACACTAACAACACCAAATGCTGGCAAGGATGTGAAGCAGCATGAACCCTTATTCTTTGCTGAATAGGAATGCAAAATAGCACAGCCACTTTGGAAGACAGCTTGGCAGTTTTTAATAAAACTGAATATACTTTCATAACATGATCCAGCAACGGTGCTCCTTCATATTTTCTCAAATGAGTTGAAGACTTATGTTCATACAAAAACCTACTTACAGATGTCAATAGCAGCCTTATTCATAATTTTCAAAAGCTGTGGGCAACTAAGATCTCTTTCAATAGATCAATTGATAAATAAACTGGTATGCCCTAGAAACCAAACAGTAATGTTAAAAAGAAATGAACTATCAAGACATAAAGAGCCATGGAAGAACCTTAAATGATTCCTACTGAGTAAAAGAAACAGATCTGAAGAGGCTACATAACGCGTGATCACAACCATATGACATTGTGGAAAAGACAAAAACAGAAATTATAAAAGGATCAGTGATGGCCAGTGGTTTTGGGGGAAACAAGGGTGAATAGACAGAGCACAGAGGATTTTTAGGGGAAAAAACTTCTCCTTTTGATACTATAATAGTGGATACAGGTCATTATATATATTTGCCTAAATGCATAGAATGTGCAACACTCGAAGTGAACCCTCACATAAACTCTGTATTTGGGGTGATAATGAAATATCACAAATGTGCAACCCTGGTTAACCATGGTGGAAATTGTGCTTATGTTTGAGTAGGTGATATATGGGTAATAGCTATAGCTCTGCTCAGTTTTGCTGTGTACCTAACACTGCTATAAAAAATAAAGCCTATTCAAAAAACAAAATAATATAACAAGGATGAAAATGCTTTTATGGGTTCATCAGTAGACTCATAAATAGTCCACTGCTGAGGAAAGAAGCAGTAAACCGTAAGTCAGTAGAGTCTTCCCAAGCTGAAATGCAAGGAGAAAAAAAAAGAGTGAGGAAATCAACAGATGATCCAAGAACAATATCAAAAAATTATAACATCCTTGTAATTAGAATACCAGAAAAAGAGAGAAGAGAGCAGAAGAAACATTTGGAGTATTAATGGTTGAGGACTTCCTCAAGTTAATGAAACAAAGAACAGCAGATCTCAAAATCTCAGACAACAAAGAGCAGCATAAACATGAACACTGAACACACACACACACACACACACACACATACACTCATGCATGCACACACTCATGCACACACCCACCCTTTTGGGAATATCACATTTGAACAATAGAAAACCAAAGACAGAGAAAATCTTGAAAGATGCTAAGAGGGAAGAGAGGGAATCACCTTACCTAATGGGAAACAAGGGTAAGAATTATAGCAGACTTCTAAAATTTATTTGGGCAAACAAAAAGAAAAAGTAGAGTGAAATAATAATGGTACTGTACAACAAATGTAAAACTCTGCCTCCGATGAAATTATCCTTCAAAAGTGAAAGAAAAAAGAAAAGATTCTTCAGATAAACAAGAACCAGGGAAATTTATTGCAATGAGACCTGACTGCAATAAATCTCCTAAGTCCTTATGGCAAAAGGAAAATAATACAAATAAGATGCTTGAATAAAAATATCTTTTCTATATAAAAGAAGGAGGAGGAATGGAGGAAGAATAAAGGAAAGTAAAATGAGATTATTTTTCTCCTCCTTCTCCTCCTTCTCCTCCTCCTTTTTCTTTGTAGAGAGGGGCTCTTGGGGGAGAGAGAGAGAATGAATCTTAGCCGGCTCCACACCCATTGCAGAGCCCCCATTGAGGAGTCTGTTGCAGGGTTTGATCTCATGACCCTGAGATCATGACCTGAGCTGAAATCAAGAATCAGAGGCTTAACCAACTGAACCACTCAGGACCCTAAATTTTTTTATTCTTAATCGATCTAAAAGAAAACCATTGAAAACAATGATAACAATGCATTAGATGATAGCAGCATATAGCTAAGTGAAATGAATGATAGCAGTGTCCCAAGAGATGAGAAAGAGGAATTGGAAGATTTTTGTAATAAAGTACCTACCCTAGGCATGAAGGAATACAGTGTTATTTGAAGGCAGACTTAGTTTAGTTAAAAATGCATATTGTGAACCATAGGGCAAATGTTTAGTTGTAATTGATACACAAAGAAAGGATATAAAATGATATCATATAATATGTGCAAATAAAACCAAAGCATGCATAAAAAGGGGTAATGGCAGTGGGATCAAATAACAAAACCAGTGAATAAAAACCAGTTACAAATATGGTCAGTATGAACTCAACTAAACCAGTAATCACCTTAATGCGAATGGTCCAGATAAACCAATTAAAAGATAGATTGCCTAAATTTATGTTGCCTGCAAGAAACTCAGATAAGTTATACTCAGAGTTATAGATATTTTAAAAAATCAGTGAAAAACTTCAAAACTAGAGAAGATCTTCAAGACTTCCTCATATTGCCTCCCTATTTTCTACAAGAAAAATCATGCCCCATGATGCACTGCTTCTAGACCAGGACCACAATGGAGCCAAGCTGAGGAAACTGACTCAGAATTTGAGACTTCTGGCTCTATCATATATTCAAGATGCGCTTTCAAAGTTTTCTTTTCTTTTGATCAAATATCAGTAAAATGGGACAAGACATTACTATTTAGACCTTTTCATTTAGTTTATAAAATACTGTAATGTTCCCAAGCTTAACCCAATTTTCTGCCTTGAATATTAAATATAACAAAGCTATGTCTACTTTTATAATGAATGAAATAAAAATATGTTTTATGTACAGTATTTAACAAAAACCTTACTGTTTTATTTGTGTACATGGTACAAGGCTATAAGTTTAATAAAGACAGAAGGGAGATGGTTTGTGGAGGCCAGTGGTGTGCTGAAGCTAGCTCATACCAAGCTCAGAACAGCTGGTCATTAAATTTTCAGGAATTCTGCAAACCAGTTGTTAAACACAACCATTATTTAAAAATAAAGTATATAAGCTCATAACTAAGTAAATAATATTAAAGGTCCATGTAACAACCAAAAACTCATCATTTCTTAATTATTTACCACATTTTACAATTATCTATACTCCTCAGGCTTACACCAATTGCAATTGTGTGGCAAAACTACTCATTTTTGAAAACTACTCATTTGTGCTGCCACCCATCTCTTTGCAACTCTGCAGTCAAAGTCGTCATTTTCAAAGCTTATGGGAGCATTTGGCCATGATGGGAGCATTTACACTATGGAAATCAACACGTGCAGAATTCAGGGATATATTTCCCCCAGAAGTCTAACCGTTAAACAAGTACCAGCATATCACTGAGACTAGGGGGATACTGCAAATTCGATCGACCGCTGAAAGCCACATAGTCAAGCCTAGTCTGATATTATAATCTTGTACTTAAGATTAAGTTAAACTGCTTTTGTACAGGATCGAGTCCCAGTTTGGTTTGTTCTGTGGAAAAATTCCAAACAGATCAGCACCTAATCAACTTGACAAACTTGACTTGAGCAAGTAAATGATACCTGGCGCCATTGCAACTTGCTTGAAACAATGAGAGCATAAGGCAACACGTTGAGGATGGCAGAGCAGGGAGAATAGAAGAACTCCAGTCCTTGATGATGTTGTTGACCTGCTGAATTAATTCTGAGATCATACTTCACACATCTTGTTAGATGCAAAATGTATTATTTTAAAGCCACTTTTAATTGGGATGTCTATTACTTACAGTAGAAAGTAACCTACCTAATATACCAATTACCCTTTTTATAGATAAAAGTCAGCTAATTTCTACAGCCAAGACATGAAAGTTCATGTAAGGTCTTATTAGCACTTCTATTTTAAAAGCTTGCCTTTTTTATTTTTAATTTTAAGTTCAACTTTGACTTAATAATAGACTCCAGTATATGAAAGTATTATTTGAACCAGGGTTCTTTATGTGAAACATAACCAGAAAGAATCTTGAAGTGTGAACCCTCCAAATACATATTCATATAATCATGAGTATTAATGACTATGATGACTATCTGATATCTAACTTGAAATAATACAGTTCTCTTTAGCAAAGGATGTAAAAACAGAGGTCCATTATTCAAACATTTACTAGGTTTTTCTTGTATTTGGAGGTTGTTTATAGCCATAACATATTTATCAAATATATTATCAGTGAGCCTGTATCTAATTATAAACTGATATCATTTAATTAAACATCATTTGTCCAATTCCTTGAGAATTATAATAAGTATAAAAACACCTAGTGATCTGATTTTATGCTGTTAAAGTTGAAACCCTTTAACAGAGAAACTCCATATGGGTTGAATAAGGAAGAAGTATGCACTCTACTACAACTGAAAACCCCTAACAAGTGTTACACAGAAGTAAGAGGGATATAATTCCTTCTGTGTAATGGAAAGATAGAAAGTAGTGAAATAGATTTCTATGGTAAGCACGATGTTGCGTCCTCTAGTGAAAACAATAAAACTGGGAGTGTTCAAGTCAACCTACAGTCTGAATTTCCACATTCTAGAGAAATAGAGAAGAGAGAGAAGAATATTAAAAATGATTCAGAATAGGTAAATAGAATAAAATGGTAAGAGCTTATTCAATATTGGTTAATCTGCTTGATTTGCCTTGTGAGTATGAAGGATCTGGGGGCAGCTGAAGAAATTCTTTGCAGCTTCTAAGGAAGAGACTAGAATGCTGCATTATCCTAAATTCAAGCTTACTCTATATGGGTAGTTCTCAGGTAACATATTTTATTATAATCTTATTATATATTTACTATAGTCCTGTAACTGGTTCAGTGTGTATTAACAGGTAAATGTTTTTATGTGTTTACTCAGTCATGTGCGTATGCAAAAAAAAAAAAAATGTGAATTTGGTATTTTTAAAGTGACAATAAAAGAATGTATACTTGTGATCATATGTAAATACTATAACATTAAACAAATATATAAGTAAAAGGGTTTTAAGGCATTGAATAACAACAACAAACAGTGCAGCCTGAAATCCTTGAAAGAAAATCTCACGAAGGATGTTCTACAATTGTCCTGGGTGTCTGCCTGGGATCAATTTTCTAAACTGTGACAGTGAAACGTAGCCTAAGGAAAGCACAGAGGTTCTATTGAAGTAGAGCAGAGAGCAGAATTAAAAGTTGCTGAAATATCTGGAATCTGTAGGAGAACACACCAGGAAGGGTAGAGCTGAGCTGAGTAGGGATCCTTAAAGTTGCTTCTATCAAGTCTCTGGCTGAGAACTGAGCTTCCCAAGTTCAGGAAGAGACTACAGGAAGCTTACAAACAAGCATACGTTATGAGATGAGAGCAGAACAGAGAGACTGAAGGGTGTGCACTTTTGCGAGACATGAATGTTCCATACCCAGCCAGGGTGAAGAAATCTTGTTGATATCCTGAGCCGTCAGCCGACACATCAGAAAGACCATGCATTAAAAATATGGATCATGGGGGCACTGGCTCAGCTGGTAGAGCATGTGACTCTTGATCTCGGTACATTGGGTATAGAGATTTCTTAAAAAATAAAATATTAAAAAAAGAATATGGATCATGTTCTAGAGCAGGCATCAAGACACCTTTTCTGTAAAGGGCCACAGAGTAAATATTTTAGGGTCTCTGGACCATAAGCTCTCTGTTGCTTTCATGGTATAAAACATATATACACAACTCACAAATGAATAAGTGTATCCATGTTCCAGTAAAGCTTTATTTACAAAAGAACCAAGTACTGGGCCAGGCTTGACTCAGACATGGAGTAGTTTCCTGACTCCTACCTTTAGAGTAAGGCCCCCTACATACCAAAGCCTAAAACTTAGTTTTGGTAATATCCACAAAAGATGCAGGACTTGGGGAGGAGTCAAGATGGTGGAGAAGTAGCAGGCTGAGACTACTTCAAGTAGCGGGAGATCAGCTAGATAGCTTATCTAAAGATTGCAAACACCTACAAATCCAACGGGAGATCGAAGAGAAGAAGAACAGCAACTCTAGAAACAGAAAATCAACCACTTTCTGAAAGGTAGGACTGGCAGAGAAGTGAATCCAAAGTGATGGGAAGATAGACCGCGGGGGGAGGGGCCGGATCCAGCAAGCGGCGGAGCAACGGAGCACAAAAGCAGGACTTTTAAAAGTCTGTTCCGCTGAGGGACATCGCTCCAGAGGCTTAACCGGGGTGAAGCCCACGCAGGGTCATCGTGGCCTCAGGTCCCGCAGGGTCACAGAAGGATCAGGGGTGTCTGAGTGTCCCAGAGCTTACAGGTATTAGAACGGGGAAGCCGGCTACAGAGACAGAGCTGAGGAGTAAGCGCTAAGTTTGGGGTTGCCTTGAACCGGTCGCAGGCTCGGTCAGCTCGGAGCGCGGCCAGAGGCCAGGGTGACGGGAGTAATTGGGCGCTGTTCTCTGAGGGCGCACTGAGGAATGGGGCCCCGGGCTCTCGGCTCCTCCAGGCTGGAGACCGGGAGGCCACCATCTTCATTCCCATCCTCCGGAACTCTACAGAAAGCGCTCAAGGAACAAAAGCTCCCGAAAGCAAACCCGAGCGGATTACTCAGCCTGGCCCCTGGTAAGGGCGGTGCAACTCCGCCTGGGGCAAAGACACTTGAGAATCACTACAACAGGCCCCTCCCCCAGAAGATCAACAAGAAAACCAGCCAGGACCAAGTTCACCTACCAAGGAGTACAGTTTCAATACCAAGGAGAGCAGCGGAATTCCAGAGGAGGAGAAAGCAAAGCACAGAACTCATGGCTTTCTCCCCATGATTCTTTAGCCTTGCAGTTAATTTAATTTTTTTTCTTTTTCAATTTTTTTTTCTTCTTCTGCTAAATTTTTTTAAAATTTTACCCTTTTCTTTTTTTAACGTTTTTTAACTAGTTTATCTAATATATATATTTTTTTCTTTTTTTTATATTTTTTCTTTATTGGTTTTCTTTTTTTAATTGTTTCTTTTTTTTTTTTTTCTTTCTGAACCTCTTATTATCCCCTTTCTCCCCCCTCACGATTAGGGATCTCTTCTGATTTGGCTAAAGCATATTTTCCTGGGGTTGTTGCCACCCTTTTAGTATTTTACTTGCTCCTTCATCTACTCTTATCTGGACAAAATGAGAAGACGGAAAAATTCACCACAAAAAAAAAAGAACAAGAGGCAGTACCAAAGGCTAGGGACCTAATCAATACAGACATTGGTAATATGTCAGATCTAGAGTTCAGAATGACGATTCTCAAGGTTGTAGCCGGGCTCGAAAAAGGCATGGAAGATATTAGAGAAACCCTCTCGGGAGATATAAAAGCCCTTTCTGGAGAAATAAAAGAACTAAAATCTAACCAAGTTGAAATAAAAAAAGCTATTAATGAGGTGCAATCAAAAATGGAGGCTCTCACTGCTAGGATAAATGATGCAGAAGAAAGAATTAGTGATATAGAAGACCAAATGACAGAGAATAAAGAAGCTGAGCAAAAGAGGGACAAACAGCTACGGGACCATGAGGGGAGAATTAGAGAGATAAGTGACACCATAAGACGAAACAACATTAGAATAATTGGGATTCCAGAAGAAGAGGAAACAGAGAGGGGAGCAGAAGGTATATTGGAGAGAATTATTGGAGAGAATTTCCCCAATATGGCAAAGGGAACAAGCATCAAAATCCAGGAGGTTCAGAGAACCCCCCTCAAAATCAATAAGAATAGGTCCACACCCCGTCACCTAATAGTAAAATTTACAAGTCTCAGTGACAAAGAGAAGATCCTGAAAGCAGCCCGGGAAAAGAAGTCTGTAACATACAATGGTAAAAATATTAGATTGGCAGCAGACTTATCCACAGAGACCTGGCAGGCCAGAAAGAGCTGGCATGATATATTCCGAGTACTAAATGAGAAAAACATGCAGCCAAGAATACTATATCCAGCGAGGCTATCATTGAAAATAGAAGGAGAGATTAAAAGCTTCCAGGACAAACAAAACCTGAAAGAATTTGCAAATACCAAACCAGCTCTACAGGAAATATTGAAAGGGGTCCTCTAAGCAAAGAGAGACCCTAAAAGTAGTACATCAGAAAGAAACAGAGACAATATACAATAACAGTCACCTTACAGGCAATACAATGGCACTAAATTCATATCTCTCAATACTTACCCTGAATGTTAATGGGCTAAATGCCCCAATCAAAAGACACAGGGTATCAGAATGGATAAAAAAACAAAACCCATCTATATGTTGCCTGCAAGAAACTCATCTTAAACCCGAGGACACCTCCAGGTTTAAAGTGAGGGGGTGGAAAAGAATTTACCATGCTAATGGACATCAGAAGAAAGCAGGAGTGGCAATCCTTATATCAGATCAATTAGATTTTAAGCCAAAGACTATAACAAGAGATGAGGAAGGACACTATATCATACTCAAAGGAACTGTCCAACAAGAAGATCTAACAATTTTAAATACCTATGCCCCTAACGTGGGAGCAGCCAACTATATAAACCAATTAATAACAAAACAAAAGAAACACATCGACAAGAATACAATAATAGTAGGGGACTTTAACACTCCCCTCACTGAAATGGACAGATCATCCAAGCAAAAGATCAACAAGGAAATAAAGGCCTTAAATGACACACTGGACCAGATGGACATCACACATATATTCAGAACATTTCATCCCAAAGCAACAGAATACACATTCTTCTCTAGTGCACATGGAACATTCTCCAGAATAGATCACATTCTCGGTCCTAAATCAGGTCTCAACCATTATCAAAAGATTGGAATCATTCCCTGCATATTTTCAGACCACAATGCTCTGAAGCTAGAACTCAATAACAAGAGGAAATTTGGAAAGAACCCAAATACATGGAGACTAAACAACATCCTTCTAAAGAATGAATGGGTCAACCAAGAAATTAAAGAAGAATTGAAAAAATTCATGGAAACAAATCATAATGAAAACACAATGGTTCAAAATCTGTGGGACACAACAAAGGCAGTCCTGAGAGGAAAATATATAGCGGTACAAGCCTTTCTCAAGAAACAAGAAAGGTGGGGCGCCTGGGTGGCTCAGTGGGTTAAGCCGCTGCCTTCGGCTCAGGTCATGATCCCAGGTCCTGGGTTCGAGCCCCACGTCGGGCTTTCTGCTCAGCGGGGAGCCTGCTTCGTCCTCTCTCTCTGCCTGCCTCTCTGCCTACTTGTGATTTCTGTCAAATAAATAAATAAAATCTTTAAAAAAAAAAAAAGAAACAAGAAAGGTCTCAGTTACACAACCTAACCCTACACCTAAAGGAGCTGGAGAAAGAACAAGAAAGAAAGCCTAAACCCAGTGGGAGAAGAGAAATCATAAAGATCAGAGCAGAGATCAATGAAATAGAAACCAAAAAAAAAAAACAATAGGACAAATCAATGAAACTAGGAGCTGGTTCTTTGAAAGAATTAATAAGATTGATAAACCCCTGGCCAGACTTATCAAAAAGAATAGAGAAAGGACCCAAATAAATAAAATCATGAATGAAAGAGGAGAGATCACAACGAACACCAAAGAAATACAGAAAATTATAAGAACATACTATGAGCAACTCTAGGCCAACAAATTTGACAATCTGGAAGAAATGGATGCATTCCTAGAGACATATAAACTACCACAACTGAACCAGGAAGAAATAGAAAGCCTGAACAGACCCATAACCAGTAAGGAGATTGAAACAGTCATCAAAAATCTCCAAACAAACAAAAGCCCAGGGCCAGATGGCTTCCCAGGGGAATTCTACCAAACATTTAAAGAAGAACTAAGTCCTATTCTCCTGAAACTGTTCCAAAAAATAGAAATAGAAGGAAAACTTCCAAACTCATTCTATGAGGCCAGCATCACCTTGATCCCAAAACCAGACAAGGATCCCATCAAAAAAGAGAACTACAGACCAATATCCTTGATGAACACAGATGCAAAAATTCTCGCCAAAATACTAGCCAATAGGATTCAACAGGACATTAAAAGGATTATTCACCACGACCAAGTGGGATTTATTCCAGGGCTGCAAGGTTGGTTCAACATCTGCAAATCTATCAATGTGATACAACACATTAATAAAAGAAAGAACAAGAACCATATGATACTCTCCATAGATGCTGAAAAAGCATTTGACAAAGTACAGCATCCCTTCCTGATCAAAACTCTTCAAAGTGTAGGGATCGACGGCACATACCTCAATATTATCAAAGCCATCTATGAAAAACCCACCGCAAATATCATTCTCAATGGAGAAAAACTGAAAGCTTTTCCGCTAAGGTCAGGAACACGGCAGGGATGTCCGTTATCACCACTGCTATTCAACATAGTACTAGAAGTCCTAGCCTCAGCAATCAGACAACAAAAGGAAATTAAAGGCATCCAAATCAGCAAAGAAGAAGTCAAACTCTCACTCTTTGCAGATGATATGATACTATATGTGGAAAACCCAAAAGATTCCACTCCAAAACTGCTAGAACTTGTACAGGAATTTAGTAAAGTGTCAGGATATAAAATCAATGCACAGAAATCAGTTGCATTTCTCTACACCAACAACAAGACAGAAGAAAGAGAAAATAAGGAGTCCATCCCATTTACAATTGCACCCAAAACTATAAGATACCTAGGAATAGAGACTAAGAATCTATTCACAGAAGTCTATAAAGTAACTACTCATGAAAGAAATTGAGGAAGACACAAAGAAATGGAAAAATGTTCCATGCTCCTGGATTGGAAGAATAAATATTGTGAAAATGTCTATGCTACCTCAAGCAATCTACACATTTAATGCAATTCCTATCAAAGTACCATCCATTTTTTTCAAAGAAATGGAACAAAGAATCCTAAAATTTATATGGAACCAGAAAAGACCTCGAATAGCCAAAGGAATATTGAAAAAGAAAGCCAAAGTTGGTGGCATCACAATTCCGGACTTCAAGCTCTATTACAAAGCTGTCATCATCAAGACAGCATGGTACTGGCACAAAAACAGACACATAGATCAATGGAACAGAATAGAGAGCCCAGAAATGGACCCTCAACTCTATGGTCAACTCATCTTCGACAAAGCAGGAAAGAATGTCCAATGGAAAAAAGACAGCCTCTTCAATAAATGGTGTTGGGAAAAGTGGACAGCCACAGGCAGAAAAATGAAATTGGATCATTTCCTTACACCACACACGAAAATAGACTCAAAATGGATGAAGGATCTCAATGTGAGAAAGGAATCCATCAAAATCCTCAAGGAGAACACAGGCAGCAACCTCTTTGACCTCAGCCGCAGCAACATCTTCCTAGGAACATCACCAAAGGCAAGGGAAGCAACAGCAAAAATGAACTATTGGGATTTTATCAAGATCAAAAGCTTTTGCACAGCAAAGGAAACAGTCAACAAAACCAAAAAAGAAGACAGAATGGGAGAAGATATTTGCAAATGACATATCAGATAAAGGGCTAGTGTCCAAAATCTATAAAGAACTTAGCAAACTCAACACCCAAAGAACAAAGAATCCAATCAAGAAATGGGCAGAGGACATGAACAGACATTTCTGCAAAGAAGACATCCAGATGGCCAACAGACACATGAAAAAGTGCTCCATATCACTCGGCATCAGGGAAATACAAATCAAAACCACCATGAGATATCACCTCACACCAGTCAGAATGGCTAAAATTAACAAGTCAGGAAATGACAGATGCTGGCGAGGATGCGGAGAGAGGGGAACCCTCCTACACTGTTGGTGGGAATGCAAGCTGGTGCAACCACTCTGGAAAACAGCATGGAGGTTCCTCAAAATGTTGAAAATAGAACTACCCTATGACCCAGCAATTGCACTGCTGGGTATTTACTCTAAAGATACAAACGTAGTGATCCGAAGGGGCACGTGCACCCGAATGTTTATAGCAGCAATGTCTACAATAGCCAAACTATGGAAAGAACCTAGATGTCCATCAACAGACGAATGGATAAAGAAGATGTGGTATATATACACAATGGAATACTATGCAGCCATCAAAAGAAATGAAATCTTGCCATTTGCGACGATGTGGATGGAACTAGAGGGTATCATGCTTAGCGAAATAAGTCAATCGGAGAAAGACAACTATCATATGATCTCCCTGATATGAGGGAGAGGAGATGCAACATGGGGGGTTAAGCGGGTAGGAGAAGAATAAATGAAACAAGATGGGATTTGGAGGGAGACAAACCATAAATAACTCTTAATCTCACAAAACAAACTGAGGGTTGATGGGGGGAGGGGTGTTGGGAGAGGGGGGTGGGATTATGGACATTGGGGAGGGTATGTGCTATGGTGAGTGCTGTGAAGTGTGTAAACCTGGCAATTCACAGACCTGTACCTCTGGGGATAAAAATATATTATATGTTTATAAAAAATTTAAAAAAAAAGATGCAGGACTTAGATGTTAAATCTCACCAACTTAGTGGGGCTTGAGAAATATTTTAGACTTTACACAGATATGCCCCAGCAAGCATAAAACTAAGTGAATATAGTTTCAAGGTAAATAGTAATTGAGCTGATTTTCTGAACAAAAATCCACAAACTTTAGAGGAAAATAACAAAATCTAGTGTATTTAAAACATATCACCCAAATTGCCCAGTATAAAATAACATAATTACAAGAAAGGCAAAAAAAAAAAACCCACAAAAAACAAAACCAAAACCAACCAACCAAACAAACAAACAAAAAAACCAAGAAGTCAATATATAGAGACTGAGTGAGCTCTGGAGTTTGATTAAACAAATAAAAATTTTAAGGAAGTTGTTATGAATAATTTCAAGGGCTGAAAGTAGAAAATACCATCTTAATGATAGACAGGTGAAGACTTTAAGTAGAGAAATGAAAAGATATAAAAGGAAATAAAGTAGCAAATCTGTAATTAAAATGTACAATAACTGAGTCTGAAATTTTTAAAATCCACAACGTGAGCTTCACAGAAGACAAGAAATGGGGCAGGAAAGTGTCAATGGACTTGAAGCAAATAGAGATGATTCACTATGAAGGAAGAAATAGGTTGAAGAAAAATGAACGGCACCTTAAGGGCATATGGGACAATATGATAGGAAATTACAAATGTTTACTTGAAATTCCAGAAGAAAAAGAAATTGAGAATTGATGGAGAATGTACTTAAGTAATGGCTGAAATTCCCCCGATTTTATGAAAGACACAACTTACAAATCCTTAAGAAACCCAGAAAACCCCAAGAAGAAACATAAAAAGAAAACTACATGTAAGCATATCATGAATACATTTCTAAAAGCCAGGAACAAAGAAAAGTCTTGAAAGTCAACAGAGAAAGTGGAGAAACTATGCAGGGAGCAAACAAAACATATTACAGCTGGTTTCTTATTTGTAAAATGGAAGCCAAAAGACAATGGGATGGCATCTTTTAAATAACTAAACAAAATACAAAACTAAATTTTTTAAAAAAATCCTATTAAAACAAGATTCTATATCCTATGAAAATATCTTTGAAAAACAATGGTGAAATGAAGACATTAAAAAAAAAATGTGGGGAATTTGTTGTTAGCAAATGTGCTGAACTGACAGCACAAAATATTAAAGGAAATTCTTTAAGCAAAAAAAAAAAAAAATCGGATAAGAATTCAGATATAGTACATAAGAAATAATAAAGAACATCAGAAATGATAACTAGTATAACAATGCAGTCAAATTAGGACAGAGGGAAATTTATATATTAAACATCTGTATTGGGGGGAAAAGTTTTTAAATAATTTTCTAAGTTCCTGCATTAAGAAGACAGGGAAAAAAAGAGCAAATTAAAGCCTAAGTAAAAGGAAAACAAAAAGACACAAGTAGAAATTAACATTAGAGAAATTAAGCAAAGCCAACAAGTGGTTCTTTGTATAGCATTAATAAAAACTGTTAAACCTCTAGCAAGACTGATCAAGAAAAAAAGAAAGAAAAAACTCACAAATGCCAACAGCAGGAGTAAAAGAAGGAGTATCACAGCAGATACTCAAGACATCAAAGGGTAATATGGGACTATCATGAACAACTTTATGCCAGTCAGTTTAAGAACTTAAGTGAAATTGACATATTCCTTGAAAAAAATAGAATTTACCAAAATTGACTCATTGAATTATAAAACTTTGAATAGCTCTAAATTATTAAATAAGTTGAATTTGTTAATCCAAGCCCTTCCCACAGAGAAAACTCTAGGCCCAGATAGTTTCAGTGAATATCCAAATAGTTAAGCAAGAAATTATACCAGTCTTATACAAATCTTTCAAAATACAGTGGAGGAGAGAACTCACCTAACTAATTTAAGAAGTCACCATATTCCTGAAGCTAAAATGTGATGAAGACTTTATAAAAAAGAGAAAATTTCACACCAATATCTCTCATGAATATAGATGCAAACATACTAAAAAAATTAACATATCAAATCTAAAAGTAGGTAAACTAATAGCATATAATAACTAAGTTTTAACCTAGAAATGCAGGGTTTCTTTAATTATTTTTTATTATTAGATTCACAGGTAGAATTTAGTGATGCATCACCTCTAACACCCAGTGCTCATCACGTCAAGTGCCCTCCTCAATGCCCATCCCCCAGTTACCCCATCCCCCCACCTACTTCCTCTCCAGCAACCCTGTTTGTTTCCTGGAGTTAGGAGTCTCTTATGGTTTGTCTCCCTCTCTCATTTTGTCTTTATTTCCCCTCCGTTCCCTTACATTCATTTGTTTTGTTTCTTAAATTCCACATATGAGTGAAATCATATGATATTTGTCTTTCTCTGACTGGCTTATTTCACTTAGCATATTACCCTCTAGTTCCATCCACCCCAGGTTTGTTCAAAATTTGAAAGTGAATTTAATTCATCGCATTATCAGAATAAAAGGGAAAAAAATACATAATCTAAATAGATACAGAAAAAGTGCTTGACAGAATTTAACATCCTTTTATAACTCCAGGAACTAAGGAGGCATCATCCTCAATTTGATAAAGGACATCTGCAAAGCAAAACAAAGAAAAAAAACACAAAAAACCTCCAGCTAACATCCTGTTGGCTGATAAAACATTGAATCATTTCCTTTTTAACTGGGGGGAAAACGAAGGTTTCTTCTTGCCAGTGAATATAATTAGCAATTTTCAATATTATTCTGAATGTACCAGTCAGCAATAAATCTAAACAAAGAAGTAAATAAATAATAAAAATTGGAAGCCTATAAAGTACACTAAAGGAATCCCTAAGGAATTTACAAAAACAATTTATTAGACTTAATAATTTAGCAAGATCACATAGTATAAATACAAAACGTATCCATTTTATTTCTGTGCATCAATAATAAAAAATAATAAAAAGTAATAAAATATTTAAAATAAAAAGTTGGAAAACAATATTATTTATAATAGTCTAAAAATAAAACCACAGAATGCTTAAGAATAAATTTAACAAAAGATAGACAAGACATCTGTATTGAAACACTGATGAGAGAAATTTAATCATGTGTTTTAGTATTGACATTTCCTGGAGTGAGAACAACAACAACAACAACAACAATAACAACACAATTCCATCATCCACAGTTGATCCACTCCCACAGTTCCCTTAACTTAGCTTAAACTCTCCTTCATTACTAAGATCTACTTTGTAGGTGGGTTGTTAATGGAATTAGAAATATAATCTTTGGCATGTATTGCGTGAGGCACTGGGTGTGGTGCATAAACAATGTATTTTGGAACACTGAAAAAAATTTAATTTAATTAAAAAATATATAATATGTGAAATGATTGGCATAGAGTCTGTATCTGACATCAGTTCAGCAAATGGAAATGATTTTGTTATTGTGATTATTATGAGTAATAAGATATAGACTGAGATGCTTGCATTTATTACTTTAGTAATAAAGAAATCATAGACAAGTCTTTGAATAAAGCCAACAAATGTAATTGATATCATGAGTGAAGATTAATTTTGCTAATGGTGAGAAAATGAAGTCTCTTTAGCCTGTATTACTAATAAGTTCTGAAGACTAGAAGCTAGAGAAAAATATACGGATGGTGCCTACATTAGTATACCTATTTTACCCCAGATCTCTACAGAACTGGTGAGTGACATAAGACTATGTCAATATGAGGGATTCTTTTCCCTCACATTGAGGGAAATAGGAAATAGGAGGAAAATGAGATAGCATGTTCCAGGACTTCTAACCCAGACCCACTGGATACTGGAGCATGCCACTGAAAATCTGTGTTATCTCCAAAAATCACAATTGCAGTTACAGTTTGGAATGATGATCTCATTCAGGTTCCTTCAAATGCAGAGACTGAAACAAGGACTTGAGTGCTGGTAGTTTATTTGGATGATGATTCCAAGGAATAAGAGTGAAGGTTTGGAGGAAATAAGATAGGGAAAGAGTCAATATAAAGTGATTTATCAAGGTTACTACTGTGAGCACTGATAAACATCCAGAATGCCTCCCAGAACTTTCTACTAAAAGAAGACTAGACTATTAATCTGCAGCCTCCTTTAATGGAAAATTATTTGGGTGGCATTGAGTCCCTGACACTCTCCATTTATCCAAGCTACCCTTCCCCTAACTAGGCTGAGCATCAGAGGACACCTTGGAGCAGAATGCAAATAGAAACGTGAAATGAGTTTGAGATGACACTCTATTAATGTATAGTGGATCTGAGTTGGTATAGATGGAAGTGCCCTCTGTAGTGGGGGCTGGAATCAGAGACGAGCTGAGGTGATAATGATCTTCAAGTTGAAGCCCTCTTTTATGAAACCAAGTTTGAAAACATAGTATAGGTGTTGTTCACTCAACTAAGGCTGGAAAGTGGATCATATATTTTGGAAGGTTTCATCAAAGGACAGTTGTTAAATTAGAATATCTAATTGTTATGTTATATAGAAAAGCTTTTTATGCCTGTAGATTAATTTTCAAATGTTTATAAAAATATAGGGAACTCAAAGTTAGATATATAATCTAACTTCATATTCTCTGGAAGTCCAGATTGCCAAGGCGATGTGATTCAGGTTACATAGCTAGTTTGGAACTCAGAAATGTTCCCCATATTTTCAACCCATAGATTTTTCTGCTGCTAAGTAGTAGTCCACATCTGCATCACATGCCTGAATATCTAAATCAATTTTGACTGGCAAACAGGTTAAATGGAAGAATTCCTTGACAAGGCTGTGTCCTCCCTTTACCCACCCCACTCCCTCTCCCCACTTTGGAGTTAGGTAAGTTGCATCAAAGGAAATGAAAACAATTGTACACCCGAGATACAATGTTGCTGAAATCTATCTTATGATCAAAGCGGGATCCCATTTAAGAGCCTCAAGACAGGTTTAACTCTAATGGGAAAGTTCCTCTGATTTGTTCTTCTAATGACCAGAATAAATGTCTTCCCACACCTCCGTTTCTCCGATGGAGCCAAAAACCTTCCTGCAGCCCTTGACACTCTTCTCAAAACCAAAACCAAAATGAAAACCTTCTGCAACCCTTGAAAATCATTAATCAATATTAAAGTTTGTAATTAGCTAAGTTAAGAAATAATACTTAAATATTTACATATGAACCACTTTCTCATATACCGACAAAATAATGTTTAAATTTTAATGGGAAACTATCTTATTTAGAACAATAGAAAAGGCATCAATTATTTGGAGATGGCTTAACAAGAAGAATGACAGATGTATATAAAGAAGAACACAAGACTTCAATGAGAAATAGAGAAGACCTGAATAAGTGTAGAAAAAGCAGAATCTTAATGGAAATACTTGATAATATAAAGATGTCAGTTCTCCCCCAAATAAGGTACGCATGAGATGGAATTCCAATCACAGTTCTCATTGACTTTTATTGTGTTCTTAGAAATTGATAAAGCTATCTGGAGAAGTAAATGGCCAAGAAGCAATTGAAAAAAATATTTTTATTATGAATTATTAAAACACATTACAGTATTATAATAATAAAAAAGTATGGTAAATTGGGTTCAAGAGTAGACAAACAAGTCAGTCAAACACAACAGAGATCCGAAAAGTGGCTCCTGCTACTTGGATTAAAAAAATCAAATTATTAGTGCTATTGCTGGTGAGAGAAATAGGAAGGCTTAACAGTTAAGTACCAAAACAACAAAAGTGAGTCCCCGAAATTGTATATTTATTAGAATGTGAAGAAGACCTCTCTAAGTATAAAAGCAAAGTTAGGAACCAAAAGAAAAGACCCACTGCTCTTGTTATAAAAATTCTAATTGTTTACATTGAAATAATATTACCATATATAAATTGAAAAGGCAAACTAGGAAAAATATTTCAATACATGGCACTGTGTTAATATTCTTAATGCGTGTGTTCACATGTTGGTGCAAAATAAAAGATCCCAAAGAAAATGATAAAACAAAGACTACAAAGGGCCAATGCATATGCAAAAAATGCTCAACATTGCTCAAGGAAAGGCAAATTAACAATGAGCTTCCATTTTCGGCTGAATAAGTTGGCACTTTTCTTTCCCTTTTTACATTTAATACCCTGTATTGTAGAGGTTTCTAGGGACTGGTACCTTCCTACATTGCTTAAAATTGTTATATCATCCTGGTGGCAAAGAGAACAATATTTTGCAAAAGCCTTAAGAATGTTTACCATTTGACTTGGCAGTTTCCTTTCTGGGAATTGACCTCAAGGAAAAATAAAATAGATATAGACGGTGTACAAAGTTGTTCATGAACATTATTTATAATAGCAAAAAATAAACCAAAGAAAATCAATACTGAAATGTCTGCTATGGCTTTAAGTTCATTGATTTTGCCTTGAAAGCTTTTCATCCTTGTTCTCCATTGAAAATTTCTACTCAGAAGATGAAGGGTGCTTGGGTGGCTCAGTTGGTTAAGCATTTGCTTTGGCCTCAGGTCACGATTCCAGGGTCCTGGGATCAAGCCCACATGGATTTCTGCTTAGTGGGGAGCCTGCTTCTCCCTCTCCCTCTGCTGCTCCCCCTGCTTGTGTGTTCCTCTTTCTCTCTGTCAAATAAGTAAATAAAATCTTAAAAAAAAAATAATAATAAGAGGAGCATCACTCCTGCCTCTGTGACTTTGTGGTCTTCTCTACATACTGCCAGGGTTCTCCTTCCCGCACTGCACCAAACCATCCTTCCACTTCCCACACTAGGCTGGGATTCTTAAAGACAATGAATCTTTAACTCCCTCGAGCCTCAGTTCCCAAATGACACCCAGAGAGAATTATAAATGATACTAATGAGCACTCAAATACACTAGGAATCATGCGATGCACATTGCACAAGCTACTTCTTTTAATCTTTACAAAAAATCTTATGCTTTAGATGATTTTATCATTTCCATCGCACAGATGAGAAAACTCAGGATTAGCAGTTAATGAACTTGTCACATCCACACAGCTATTAAGCGGTAAAACTGAGATACAAGACCATCGCACTCTATGGCTCAAATCCTTAAAGACTATAAAGACATTACCTAAAGAATAGTAATATCTAACTGGTAGATAACCATGTGCTAAGCATTGTATTAAGTCCATTATATCTATATTTTCATTTAAGCTTAAAAACAACCCCATATTTTTTCCATCTGTAAAATGGGGATAATAATATGCACAGAGCAATTATATAAATCAGCCAAGGCCTTTTGGCTAGTGAGTAGCAATGCTAGAATGAAGCCACACCAATAACTCTTTGTTGCCTTGTGAAGTCCCTACCATCTATGCTGTGCTTTGATAACAACTTATAACATATGCTCAGCCCCTTTAGCTCCTTTAGAGAGAAATCTTTCTTTGAAAACTCAGTTGCTGACCTACAAGATGCCAGAGCAGCAGGAGAAATGCCATTTGTAAAACACAAAGGGATACATTTCTTTGTTAGTATCCAGGGAATCAGTTCCAACTCCTATCCCATTTAGCATATTGAGTGTCCCGCCATATAGTTGGACAACTTCAGTTACCAGACACAGCCAAGATGATGACTTCATCCTCTGTTCCTTCATTGGGAACGCTGTCTCCTCTTTATACTTGAACATGAAGTCATCGCAGTAGCCTGCCAGTCATAGCCCCTGCTCACTGCTTCTGAATTTACAGAATCTCGGTCTTGCATGACCTAGAATAACAACAGTTCAGCACCTGCTCGCGAAGTGTTAAAGCGCCCAATGTTCTCACCAGAAGGAAATCTGCAGAATTTAGACATGTCACCTAAGATGAAATATAGGTTCAGTAAGGTTTTGTATTCAAAGTTTTGGGGACTAATGATATTTGATTACATCCGGGACGTCTGCAGTTTCAACAACTGTAAGAGAGCAGTTGGTGAAACATTATTGTGACTAAATTGGGGTGTGAGTCAGTGAATGAGCGTATACAGCAGGATGTGGTCTTCTTGTAGAATTGCGACAATCTCTCATGATGACAGGGCCACACGGTTCTAAAGAAATGCTTTTCTTTCATTCTTTATTCTTCCAATCAGTAATTCAACACTGATTTGGTGCTTACCGTGTGCCAGGTACTTTGTTAGGTGTCAAATATAGAAAGCTGAGCATGACCCATTCTTTGTCTTCAAAAACCAACATGTTGGGTGCCTGGCTGGCTCAGTGGGTTAAAGCCTCTGCCTTCGGCTCAGGTCATGATCCCAGGGTCCTGGGTTCAGGCCCCGCATCAGGCTCTCTGCTCAGCAGGGAGCCTGCTTCCCTCCTCTCTCTCGGCCTGCCTCTGCCTACTTGTGATCTCTGTCAAATAAATAAACAAAATCTAAAAAAAAAAAAAAAAAAGAAATCTTGTAAGGAAGAGAGAGAGCTAATTAAACAATCGCCATATGCATTATAAATGCTGTGACAGACAGCTGGACTGCTGGACAGAGAGTTTGGAGGGTAATATAAACAGTAACGAACTCCAATTTAGGAAGTGGGGGGAAAAAAACAGTGGGAAAGGGAATTTCAGAAAGTGGAAACTGCATACGTATGTTCCGTGGAAGAAAAAGGGAAGGACAGAAAAGAGAAAAAAGAAGAAAGAAGGATCTTTCTATCTCAGCTGGTTTTTCTACAGAAGTCATAATTTGATAACAATATTTATTTAATGTATTTGTATCTTCCCAGTCGTCTTCACTTTAAAGTGTTAAAAAGTGACACAGAGGTCATACATTGCTCCTTCAAAAATAACCCTGGGACAATATGCACTAAAAAAAAAAAAAAAAAAAAAAAAGGAACTAGCTAAAAATCAAATTGATAGGGAGAAAGAGCATGGAGCCCTGAGACTAGAACTGCTTTGGGAATTGGAAACCCCATATTCTAGATTTGACTGTTCACCACAGGGCCCTTCAGCCTTGATAGTTGCACTTCACATTCTGAATCATGGTGCTTCCCCTGTAAAATGAGGACCTTGGCTAGAGGGTGTTTAAATTATTTTATTTTGTAATAGAAGGAAAGGAAGAGAGGGTATTAATCTATGGGTGGTCATTCTAGGAGAGAAAAGGAAGTTGGGTAGGAATGCTCTGAATGTCCAGGTCTAGGTCCATTCTAGGCACTGATTTCTGAATTTGTCCTCTGACATATTTTAGAATTAGGCTTTGCAGCTACTTCTCCTCAATATTGCAGATGAGAATGAAAGAGGGTAAGAAGAGATCTAAACAGAACTCTCTTTCAGGCAGAGGGCGATGCCATACAGAGAACTTGAGATAGAGCAGGAGAATGTCCTCAGTTCTCTGGGACCATAGAGAATCACATCCTAGATTTTAGAGAATGACTGACAGGTGGCCTTGCCTGTGGCTTTCTTAGAAATAGAGATTCAAGGACTGCTACAGCTAGAGAGGACCTTCGAGTCCATCCATTTTAAAAAAGAGTAAATCAGACAACTTCCAAGAGCTAGAAGATAATTACAAAGCTTACTAATTTGTCAGGTAAGGGGAAACACTACCAGTGAAAAAACTTAATGAGAAGTTTATTGAAGGGAAAGTCAGGGTTTTTATATACTAGAAAGAGGAGGTCCATGGTGGTTGGATTAATGAAGGACAAAAAATTTGCACTCTTGATAAGATAGAAGCAACACCATTCACTGGTCAGAAAATAATCTTTGATTAGGTTCAGTAGAAACTAGAGAACTAGGATCCCTGAAGCCCATGGTCCTTTTTTTGATTCACTTGATTCAACTCAATTGTGGAGAATCATAACTGTCTTCATATTTTCTAAGCCAGTGTTCATGCAAATGCAAAGCTTTTCTTTTACACAATCCAACCCCATCATTCCAGCATTGGGAAAACCAGCACCAAAAAATGGGAAACAACTTGCCTGGTTTGAGTGAGCCCCTCTCTGTGTCAGAAATCAGTTGGTATTTTATCCTTGATACCGGACTCATACCTGATCTTGATGCCTCCTCCCAGCTTCTCCTTTATATCTTTACGTACTTTGTATAATGGGAACCTGTTTTGTGCTCTTCTCAAGTGATTTCAAAGGACTATGGAATTAGCAATGAAAATGAAGTGGTCTGACCCAAGAAAGAGTGAGATGCCTGATTATCTGAGTTGCCAAAGACTAGTAAGACAACCACTTGGGAGGGCCACTGTAAAGAAATGTCAAACTTCAAATGGGTTGTTGCACTAGGAGCCCTTCGAGGGACATCAGATTCTAAAACTATGGGAGAGGACCTGTGAGCATTGTGTTATTATAACTTCTCCTCTACCCTGGAGCTAGTATGCAAAGCAGAAACAGTGTATTACTCATTATGTTTTAGAATGTAGCAGGTGTCCAGAAAATGCTTGCTAAAAAACAGAGTGGACACAAAATAACTGAGTGAAAGCAAACAATTCTACATCTCTTTGGAAGATTAAAGTGTGTTGTTGCTCTTTACTTCCTTTTCATTTCAAAGAAACCTTCAACTCAGTGTGGTCTAAAAGGTTGCAATGCTTATCTGTTACAGTTCTGCAATTGTATTAGAGGCCAAGTAAAGCAATGCTTATATCAAAAAGTCCAGAAATAAGATTCAATGGCTGTTTCTTAAAATAATTGGGGGTTGAGGGGATTGAGTTCAAAGAAATATTTTGGTTTTGAGAAAAATACATTAAAAATCTTCAAATGATAAAATACCTTAGGGGGCAGGGTCTTGTCTAATCCTCTCCTCACTCCCCACCCTTGCCCCCCAACAATTGGAAAGTTGAGTAACTTGAGACCTAGCAAAGGGGTATAATTTAACGCAAGTCTCCAGATCTCAAAAATTCAGAAATGTTATCAGTGAATGCTGGTATAGGCTGTGATCTTCCCAAAGATAAAGATTTATACTGATCCTTTTGTGCTTGAGGAAAGCTCTTTGATTTCAAACAGATACTTGATTGCTTAAGAGGATGCAGTTTACACACTTCTGACACTGTAGGTATTGGCTACAACGCCCCTCTGTCCAAGAAACAGCTGTTTAGTTTCCTCTAATTGTGAAGTTACTTCCTGACCCATTCTCTCCCCAAATCCAAATGAGTTCTTATCAACTGTGCTCTTTAGCAAGTGAAGATATGACTGCTGATAGGGCTCCATCCTCCAGGGGTTTATGGTCACAAATCTTGGCAAGGGAGCTGATCAAAAAAACTGATATCCCAGCTCCAGCATCCCTACTTACCTGTCACACCGTAGGACCTAGCCAGGACCAACTATGATGTCTTTATATGAATGGTAGCTTGAAAGGTCCAGTACTGTTTCTGTTATAAGCAGATGACTCTGGCTTTGGATGTTCATTAAGCAGATAAAGCTGTTTCCTGCCCCGCATTATTCTTCCTTGAATTAAGAATCTCAAACCTTTAGAGCTGAAAGGTACTTTACAGGTCATCTTTTACTAACTCCTCACTTTACAACTGCAGAGAATAAGCCCCAGAGAGGGGAAATGGACCTCTTTGGATCACACGTCTGTGATGACAGATAGGGTTTTCTGACTTCTGAAGTACCTTCCACTGTACTCGGCTGCTTCCATCAGCAACACAGAATGACAAATCTAGAGTACAAATCTACCTTATTAAATTGGAGAAACTGAGATGCTGAGGTTTGTTTAATTTGTTCAGAGTCATACATCTACTTGGTGGCAGAGCTTGTTCTAAAAAATTTTTCCCCTAAAGATTTTAAGGTCCACTGATTGGCTTCTGGGATTTCCACGGATTGTTTATAGGTGAAAGTGTGTCAAAGCTGTGTGCATTTGTGTGGAATTTTTTCTGAGATTATTGATAACTCTCATTAGATTAGCAAAAGGGTCATGACCTTTTAGTATATCCTAGATTACCTGCTCCTTGCAGTAATTGTGATTTTTTTTTTAAGGTCTTGTTGTCATATACAGGAAAAGTTTCTATCTTGGATTATTGGAAAAGTCTTTCCAGTGGTTACCTCCTTGTTACAGTACAGGAGAATTGAAGAATACACATGTCCCATACAGTATGGGACAGGGAATTGAAGAAATAGAGGAACGTGGATATTGAAAATAGATGAGGCAGGTTTATTTTCTAATCTTGTACCTATTGTATCTTCATGTTTTTATCAGGGGAAGTCCTGTGCTTTTCATCTCCCATATGATGGTAAACCTTGCCTCTTTTCCTCTACCTTATTATTTTTCCCTGGCACACTGAGTGACCCAAACAGTTCAGTATTTTGAACTTGGAAAGAGATGACATTGCTTTAAATCCAGGCTCTGTCCCTTGCTAGCTTAGTGACCTTGGAAACATTGCTTTTTCTTTTCAGACTTCCAATCTCCTGGAAAATCTTTTCAGTATTTCTATATTTCAGTAGAATGAAATATAGTGCTTCCCACTATGTGAGTAAAACCAACCACATATACAGAACACAACAAAGTTCCTACAGAGTAGGTGGAATATGTATTTACTTAATCTGCACATCTACCGTCTGTTGAAAGGGGGAGTCAGGCTATCCGGAGAACAGGATTCTGGCTCTGACATTAACTTCTTGTTTGACATTGGACCAGTCACTCTCCTCCAACTTCCAACTCAGGACCTCTGTTTTCTTGACTGAACATTGATGAAAATAATCTCTTACTTCTAGCTCTAACATTCTGTGGTCTCTTTAGCTGTCATTGCAGTGTCATGTGGATCTGTGGACATTATTGTTATTCTATGGGTCCCCCAGGGCTGCACCTTGTAGAACTTACAGACACATTTCTTCAAATTGATGCTGGGTGATACCTTTAGAGCCCAAGAACTGAATATCTCAGGAAGGAATCCAGGCCTGGCTGGAATGAGGGGACGTGGGGAATGATGATGGCTCAGGCCTATTCCTGGCATGCTTAGCTGTTCTGTTATATTCCTTTTTCTCTTTTCTCTAGACCAACCCAATGTAGGTATTAGTCATTTTTGTAGAATCCCTCTATTATTAATGCAGTTGCTGATAATTAACAGAACTATTTTTAGAGGCATAGATAATTCTTCTGTGTGATACTTTATATTTTCAACTAGAGTTGAATATGTTTCCAAATGTTTAAAATGTTTCTTGATGATGTTTGTTTGACCAGACACTTACATCCAGTGCATTAGGTAATGGAAAGTTAACTGGAGTTGACACTATCAAGAATTTTCATTCTCTGTTCCATCATGGCTAGCAAAATCCAATGATTTCAGTGATGCTCAATATATTTAATATATTTACTCTTAGACCCATACAAAGCTAACAGGCTTACCTTGTGAAGCAACTCAAGGCTTCTTAACCTCCACATTATTTACATGTTGGGCTGGATTGTTCTTTCTTGGGGGAGGGGAAGACTTACCTGTGCATTGTAGAATGTTTAGCAGGATCTCTGGTCCCTTTCCACTAGATGCCAATAGTTTGCCTATTCCTCAAGCGCCTTAACAACCAAAAATGTCTCCAAGCATTTCCAAATATTCCTTGGGAGACAAAAATCACCTCTAATCAAGAACCACTGCTGTAAGTGATTCATTGTCCAGTTTAAACTTACGGGTTCTCATCTGTAAAAGGAAAGCAACCTTCCCATTCAAAGAGTCTTGAGTCTATATTACTGCCCTCTGTTTCCTACAGCACCAGATGTTCTTTTGTTTTTCTGCTATTGTCCTTTGGTTGTCTATGACTATTTACTCTATATACAGACCAGTTATTTATTTATTTATTTATTTTCATTTGAGTGACTAATACAAATGTAGAACACCAGAGCTAGAAGCATTCAAGTAGATTGTCATGCCCAAGACAAGCTCTTTACCACTATGAAAATTCTCTTACCTTTTCATTAGCACAAGTTCAAAAAGCTTGTCCCTATTCAAATTTTATTCAGTGGCACTTTTTTTTGGCATACATGGTATTCCATGCTTTATAATGTTTTGGTTACTAAAGCAAAACCATATTTGCATTTAGGTATTATCATTCCCCAAATAAGCAATCATGTTACAGGTATTTTGTTAAGCTCAATTCATACGAAAAAATTGTTATGCTTTATTATTATCTTTCTTGGTTTTAATTAATGTATATTTCCAAGGAAAGCATTTCCTTGGATATCCTCTCCTCAAAATCCAAATTTTTTCTGAAAAATGTAAATGTGTGAAAGAGTAACAAATCTGTAATGGATTATTTCAAGTAATTTTTTTTTAAAGATTTTATTTATTTATTTGACAGAGAGAAATCACAAGTAAGCAGAGAGGCAGGCAGAGAGAGAGGAGGAAGCAGGCTCCCTGCTGAGCAGAAAGCCCGATGTGGGGCTCGAACCCAGGACCTGGGATCATGACCTGAGCCGAAGGCAGCGGCTTTAACCCACTGAGCCACACAGGCGCCCTATTTCAAGTAATTTGAAGAATTCGTTGAATAATAAACTATATATGCTTTATATAGCACTTGATTTGTTTCCATTTATGGCCTTTATTAACTTCTCACATCCAAAGAGAGGTTTATCTTGGGTATTTCTGTTACTTTATCAAGGAAGCCATGCAAGTGGATGCCTGAGATGAGACTGTAAGTCAGAGATTATAGGTAATGGGTGGCTGGAAATAATGATTTCTTGTCTTCTTTGTTTTGAAGAGGAGGAGAAATTCAGGTATTTTCTTTCCTATAATTTTTTCAAACTTTTGGAACTCCATCTATAGAGCATCACTCTTTTGTGCTGATCTCAAGACCATATTAAATTGGTTCTAATACACTTGCTAAAGGCTGGTGTGCCAGTAATCTAATCTGTACTAGGTTTGCCTGAAGGAGATGGAGATGATGAGTTTGACATTGGTAGCAGGGTATCCCATCATAACTCTGAATAGATTCTGCCCTTTACCCTCAGTGTCTTTGTCTTATGTAAATCTAGATTTTTTTTTCTGATTCAGTGACTCTGTCGTAGTCATACTCTTTTTCTCCCATTGTTTCATTTTCCATAGAGTATCTTCTCCCTCTTAAATTCAGAAATAAGATGCAAGTATATATCATTTATATACTTTTCTGGCTTTCATTTTAGAACAACATTGAATTCATTTTCCTATAAGAATGAGGAAGCGCTCCACTTTTTCACCAAGACAATGGTCTATCCGTAGTCTCTTGCTTTGTAAATATGTCACATTCCTTTTGAAATGTGGTGTAACCTACACTGAAAAGTGAATGTGGAGAGGAAGAGGAAGGAAGGAAAGAAGACAAGATGTAAATAAAAAGAAAACACAAAGATAGGCAAAGGAACTGCAGATATTTCTCACCTTTTTGGTGCTAGTATACATGTGTTTTTGTTTTTGTTTTTAATTTCTAATTCTTCATTTCTGGTATACAGAAAGAAAACTTTTATACAGTAACCTCATATTTTGTGACTCTGATACATTAACATTTTAGTTCAGGAGATTTATATAAGCTCTTGGGAATTTTATAAATAAACAACTATGTCACCAGTAAATGAAGGCAGTTTTATTTGTTTCTTCCCTATTTGTATACATTTTATATGCTTTTCTTATCTTACTCCACCAGTACAATTTTGAAAAGAACTGGTGAGAAAGAACATTCTTGTCTCATTCTCAATCTTAGAAAGTATCCAGTTCCTTGCTATTACATATGTTGTTAACTGTATTTTTTTTTACTTACAGATTTTTTTTTTTTTTTCAAGTAGACTCCATGCTGGGTGTGAAACCCAACGTGGTGCTTGAACTCACAACCCTGAGATCAAGACCTGGGCTGAGATCAAAAGTTGGACGCTTAACCAACAGAGCCACCCAGGTGCTCCTTTTTGTAGATATTCTTGATTGAGCTGAGGAAGTTCTCTTCTATTCCTGGTTTCTTTTATGAGCATTGGATATTGTCAAATGCTTTTTCTTTCTTTTTTTTTTTAATTTTTTCTTTTAAGATTTTATTTATTCATTTGACAGACAGAGATCACAAGTAGGCAGAGAGGCAGGCAGAGAGAGAGGGAGAAACAGGCTCCCCACTGAGCAGAGAGCCCGATGTGGGGCTTGATCCCAGGACCTTGAGATCATGACCTAAGCTGAAGGCAGTGGTTTAACCCACTGAGCCACCCAGGCGCCCCTCAAATGCTTTTTCTATATCACTTGTAATGGTTATATGTTTTTTCTTCCTTAGCCTATTTATAGAGTCAAATAATTTTTAGAAGTTTACATCAAAATATCTTTGAGCTTCAATAATCAGTTCTTCCCTCCTTTCTTCCTTATGTTTTACTTTTCTTCATTTTGTTGCATTAGAAGTAGCAGTCATTCCTTCATTTAAGATGGGGGCTCTGGGTTACACCTCATAGAACGGGTGCAGAAAGTAGTTAAAACACTTTCCTAAAGCCAGAGTGTCTGAGTTCAGTCCAGCTTTACTTTTTAATTAGCCATGAAACCATCTGTATATTATTCCTTCACTTTCCCTGTCTGTAAAAATAGGCTAATAATAGGATCTTTCATACTATGAAGATTAAATATACTGACACATGTGAAGTTCTTAGAACAGAACTATCTGCATATAGTAGATTATACAAATTTTTTTAATTATTACATCTCTACCACTCACATGTTCAGCCCATTATAAGCAAATGTCTATTGATTTTACTTAAACCAAGTGACATTTAAGTTGCTGCTTGTGATAAATTATTTTTAAAGTATTGAATACTTGATATCATGTTCTATTGTAGACACAGGGCTACAGTATTGTGGAAATGACAGTGGATAATAGGAAGACTAGTATCTACTATACTTATCTCGACAAGTGAAAAAGAATAAAAGGAATAACAGACATTAATACAAGCAGATTCAATTTAACCATTATTGGATTATTCAATTTAACTGTTATTGACCCAGATGTAAACTATGGTTAAGTCTTACATACACAATGATAAAATGGCCAAGGTTCCTGCCTTCATCGAACTTACAGTCTGACAGGAAAGACCATTTTTCCTGTTTGTTTTTTAACTCATCAATTCTTTCTTTCTGAAAGAAAACCAGTAAGCTCCTCCTTTGTTCCAAGAGTTCCACCCTCACTGCCTCACTTAAACACTCACAGCAACCCTCTCAATTTCCTCTTAATAATCTTACCTTCATGATGAAGAAACTAAGGCACGTGAGACATGAAAATCTGCTTCGGGTCCCAAGACCAATAAGTGGCCTGAGCTCACTCATTTCTCTTGATTCAAAGTCATTGCTCTTTTTGTGAAGTCCCCATGTACCAGCTGCTATTTGGTGTTTGGAAAAGAACTTATTTTTATTAACTTTATGCATGTGACATTTGAATAATAAAAAAGAAACCTGAATTCAAAGTTGTAACATAGCCTTCTTATTTTGTGTTGGAGTAGGAAAGGAAGCTGGAGACTACATTTCAATGATTCTAAAACACAGAGTTTGGATTCAAATACTACAAATTAATCATCCAGTTGTCCATTGTTTTGTCCACAGAAATGAGGTGAAAAATCCAGAATGACTAAATGATAGGGAAATAGGGCTTAGTTATAATTCATCAACATATATTTGATATTTCTGAGTAAAAAAAAAAAAAAGGTATTATTAATATATGTTAAAAAATTCTAGAGTTTGCAAAACTATAAATCTGTATTCTAACATATCTTTGTACATAGCAGCATTGGTTTGTTGAAAGCCACCTTCGTTTATTATATAGAGAATTTTAATCTTCTTTTTTTGACCTGAAATAAAAGAGAAAAACAAATGAATCCTCATATTTAAAATTTTAAAGCTAAGTAGTTAATTAAGCTTAAATTGTGATACTTTACACATTTTTTTACCAACTAGCTACGAAAGGAATTTATTTAAGTCATCCCAGTCTTGCCCTAGAAAGAGAAGTTTTGTGTGCTGATGCTGTTTTGTGACTAGGAACCACTTGTCTAACTGCAGTACAGCGTGGATAAATCCCCTTGTATCTTTTAGAAGCCTTAGTTGCTTAATCTTCATGGACACATGAAGTGTCTGGAGTGAGCCTTGATAAAAGGTGGATCAAAAGGTTGTGCAAGAATTTGAGGCTAAATGCTTGCCCAGAGGCTCTTTTTGGTTGAGGATCCTTTGGTTTTTCTAATTGAGGTTGTTAAACAGCAGCAGTCGAAACAACTCTGCGGTGACCCGAAACACTAGCAGCAACAGTTTTCTGACTTAGGTAAGACGGACTTTATAAAAGAGTGGTACTATCATTCACAGATTCTGTTTCAATATGCATTTATTGCACACCTTACTCTGACTCAGGTACGGTGTATGGTACTCCCTGTACTGTCTCATTTGGCTGTTGCTACATCACTGCTGTTTAAGCATTATTATTATCTCAAAATTACAGATGAGAAATGGAAGTCCCATTAAATAAATAAAGACCAATAAATAGCATGGCGATTTCCTAGTTACAAATGCAGAACCTCCAGCATAGGGTTGGTAAATATATAGGTATCATGGCTTGAGTGTTATATCCCCATTCAGTATCAAATATTCATGAGAATTATTGACTGGGCAGCCAATACAGTAGTTGTGACAAAGACATGTTTTATGCCTCAAGGTGAGCCTTCCATTTTCATCTTACCACTGATATACTTGAATGAAAAGTTTTGATACACAGAGAGCTACAAACAGGGTCATCTGGCAGCACTGACTTCTCCACGTCTTGAAGTTAAGAGAGTAAGCTCTCTTACCCCCTTTAAATATTCCACGGATGGTTTTAGGAATGATTATGGTATGGTGATAATCACAATATACCATTCTAGGAACATAAAAAGCCTTGGGTCGTATTAATATTTCCAAATCTTTTTGACAGTTAATACAGCACAGAATTAATGAATGCGGTTAGGCAGATTATCAAAGTCCACCCAAACCCAAGAATCTGTGATTTGTGATTTCATAAAGGGTAGTTAAGATTGGTATCCAACTTTCCTAAAAAGAGAATGAGACTTTGAAACAAGAGATGGACCTATACATAGGTTTTACATGTAATAGCATATTGTGTGTTTACATATAATAACAAAATAAAGTTTGAGGCTATTATCCTTCCATGGTTTATGATAAGAGATTGAATAACAAAGGCTCTAGAGATTACTTTAAAACTACTTGCTCTCTTCAGCTGCTTGGAGTCAGTTTTTACACATCTCCAGGACTCAGTTTCCTCAACTGTAAAAAGGAGAAAGTAAATTTTACCTGTCTCATATGATGTGAAGATTAAATGAGCAAATGTATATAAAAGTATTTATAGAGTCTAGCACAGAGTTGGTCTCAGTAAGTGTTATTGTTATTATTATCATTGTGCATGTTATTGTATTGGCCTTCCAGAGAGCCTTTGTTTTTGTTTTTAAGATTTTATTTATTTATTTGAGAAAGAGAGGAGAGGGTAAAAGCAGGGGAGGGGCAGAAGGAGAAGCAGACTTCCGGCTGAGCAGGGAGCCAGCGGAGGGGCTAGATTCCAGAAAACCAGGATCATGACCTGAACCGAAGGCAAATGCTTAAGTGACTGAGTCACCCAGATGCCCCTCAAGAAAGCCTTTGTATAGCAAGGCGACAACTCCAATAATTGATCCTAAAGAGTTATGTGTGACAAAAGGGAATTAAGAATGTGTCTATTTCTGTGAGGTTGTGAAGACTATGAAAATTCCTCTATTGGTATTTCTAAAATACAGTTAAAGAAAGAGATAAAACAGAAATTTAAGTGAGGCATACCTGCTACGAGTGAGAGATCATGGGAAAGCCCAACTGATTATGGGAAATTATCTTTCAGGAAGCCAGATAGAGGAGGATGAGAATTGACTTATAGTAATGTGAGGATTTATGTAATGTTTAAGCTGAGCAGGGAATGTGAGAAGAATGTGAAACAGTATTTTTTTTTATAATATTTATTTCTATAGAGAATGAAAATGGAAAATAAAAATCATAAGTTCACAAAGCCCAATGGAAAGAAGCCTAGAGTTGAACTTGCCAATATGAGACCAATCCTCTTTCTGTCATTTTCTGGTCAAGTGACCTTGGATGGTTTGCTCATTGTCTCTATATTCTTTTCCATGCAGATCAACATAAATGCACCATTTACTCTTCATAAGTTGGATAAGTGGGTAACTCTTCTGCAGGTTTGAAATTCCTGAGTATGAGTACACTGTTTTATGAGCCCTTGGAAATCATTAATAGTAAATAAGGTTTTCCAAAGAACTTGCCTCAAATTAGCACTGGTGGACCTATGCTTGTAGGTTAGGCGGACCTGCTGAATTGGCTTTGGGTGCTCCCTGGTTCTGGAGCTGCCTAAGTGAGTTGATTATCAAGCTTCCAAAGGGCATCTGGTTGTTTTAGTAGTTTCCCTGGGGGAATTAAAGGTTTTAACTGGATGTGAAACATCAGACAGAAACTGTGGGGAAGATTTATTGACAATGAATCTCAACTTTCGGAAAGTTCATTTTGAAACTAACTTCCTTCTCAGCCAAAATGATTCAGATTTGAAACCCTCCAGGGGCCTCTTTGGGACTTTAGAGCATTAGGGAGCTTTTTCCTTGCTGTCATAGATTATCGCTCCATTGTTTCTTGACTTGTTGAAGGGGAGATGTGATTGGTAAGTCACTTCTTCCCTAGGGCCTCACATTCTTTACTCATTCAGAAGATAAGTAGGACTCCACAATGCATTCCACAAAGCTTTCTCCACTGCCTGGTCCCAAGGCAACCAGCATAAGCCATGCCAAGGGTATAATGAGCAGAGTAAATGCCACAGGGAAAGAGCCAAAAGAGAAGTCTGAGGTTGAGCCTTGCTGAGAGTTGCCATGACTGCTGCACTGTTTTTAACTAAAGAATCAGGATTGAGTGGAGCAAAAAAGCACAAACTTGAAATTGCATCTTAGCTCTGTCCTTTGAAATGTGATCTTGGGAAACTTAAACTTTTGTACCATTCCTTTTTCTCTTCTGTAAAGTGTGCACTGAATAATTTGTCTCAAAGTGTTACTGACAGTACTAGAAATCATGTATGTTTAAAGAATAGTAGAAAATTAATAAATCACATCATTAATAATAGTTATTGAGACTAACTCGGGCAGTATGTGCCAGACATTATGCTCAGTACCCCATATGTATTTTCACATCCATCCTCTTGAAATCTACACATAGATCCCTTGTCACTTTTATTTTGCAGATGAGAAACACTTCGTGGTTGAGGTTAAATAAGTCCCTCCCAGCCAGTTGGTGAGTGGTGCAGTCAGAACTGGAATGAGGGCTGACTCCAAATCCTACCTTATATCCATAAACAACTTTCACTGTTGCTGTTTTCAGGGGTCCCAATATAGAGGTCTGCCTATATGAACAGGGAAAGAATAGGCAGGTGGCCACTAGTATGAGAAGTTTATGGTGGGATTGAAAGGAAATGTAGAAGGAATGTTTAGGGGTTTAAATAAAAGTAGTTTTCAGAATCCAGCTCCTTAAATTCTAACACAGAGAAGAGACAGGAAGTGTACCAGTGATCCATATTTTGGTCACACAGTCGTCATTCATCCACAAGAGAACTTAGAGCTCTGTCACTTGTATTTTTTTCTCAAAACAGAAGGAAGCGAAGGCTCAGAAAGTGGTCATGATTTATCCAGAGTTTCACAAGTCAGTTGTTAGAAGAACTAAGGCCGGAACGCAAATTTCCAGCACACTTTGTACAACCTCATCTCAGCCTCAAACGAAGGGACCACAATTAATGAGAAACCCTCAAAATCTCTAACCAAAATTTTCTCACTGGAGAAAACCTGATAGCAGCCACTTACACTTTAGTGTGAATTAAAGGTTCTTTGTTGTTACCTATCCTGGAGACCATTTCTCTGGTTTCCTATTTGGACAGCAAAGGCACACACATCTTCTGTCCACTTTCCAACCAGATTTTTGCTTACACATTAGGCCTGTCTTGGGCAATAGAGTGAAAGGAAGAAGAGCCTTGGTGGTGGCAAAGTGGTCAGTATGCTGGAATGTGTATATGTGAGGCTATATGTGTGCATGCATGTGTGGGCATTTCTGTCTTGCTCTGACTTCATAGGTTAAGGAGCGAGGTCATTTTGGCTCATGCTATTTTTCTTCCCCCAGAGCTCTTTTTCTGGTTCTCTACCTGGTGATATTGAATTGACATTTCAAGCTTCAGTTCCCATCACTTCCCTTGTGAAGCCATTCACAGCTTATAAAGTAGCTTCTTCAGCTTTCTAGACAGCCCAGTACTTAGATAACATCTATCCACCATTCAGATCTCGGTCTAATTGTCACTCTCAGGGAAACACCTTGACATGAGGCTCGGGCCCCTCTAATGCATGCTTTCACTGTGCCCTGTCTTCTTTTTTTCATGCACTTGTCAGAGTTCTAGGAGAGCAATTACTGTGTCTCCCTGTTGTCTGTTTCCCTCACTAGGCTCTAAGTTGAAGGAGAGACAGGTCTCTTTTGTCCAGAACTCCATTTCCTCAGGACCTAGTATAGTGCTTAGCATAGAAGAATCACTCAATAAATATGTCTTGATTGAATGCGTAACATGCATCGCTTTGTACTGTACATGAATCTTTGCACTCCTGGCACTATTATTGTATTTTGCTTCCTTAAAGTTCAGTATGTTGTTGGCACTTAGAAAAATTACACAATACCATTTTTTAAATTTAAATTCCAGTTAGTTAACATACAGTGCAATATTAATGTCGGGTGTACAATTCAACATTTCCATACAACATACAGTGCTCATCACAACAAATGCCCTCCTTAATCCCCATCACCTGTTTAATCCATCCCCCCACCACCACCTCCCCTCTGGTAATCATCAGTTTGTTCTCAGCTATAGCTAAGAGTCTGTTTTTTTTTTGGTTTTGTCTCTCTTTCTTTCTCCCCACCATGCTCATTTGCTTTGTGTGTGTATATACACACACACACACACACACACACACACACACACACACACACACAGAGAAACACATACACACCACATCTTCTTTATCCATTCAAGAGCTTATGGACATTTGGGCTCTTCCCATAATTTGGCTAGTGTAGATAATGCTGCTATAAACATTGGGGTACATGTATCCCTTTGAATTAGTATTTTTGTATTCTTTCAGTAAATAACTAGTAGTACAATTGTTGGATCATAGGGTAGTTTTATTTTTAACTTTTTGAGAAACCTCCATATTGTTTTCCATAGTGGCTTCACCAGTTTGCATTCTTACCAACAGTGCCGGAGGGTTCCCCTTTCCCCACATCCTCTGCAACCCCTGTTATTTCTTGTATTGTTGATTTTAATTCTGACAGGTGTGAGGTGGTATCTCATCGTGGTTTTGATTTGTATTTCCCTGACGATGAGTGATGCCGAGCATCTTCTCATGTGTCTGTGGGCCATCTGGATGTCTTTTTTGGAAAAATGTCTATTTATGTCTTCTGCCCATTTTGTAATTGGATTGTTTTTGGGGTGTTGAGTGTTATAAGTTCTTTATATATTTATATATATTAATATTAATATTAAATATTTATATATTCATATATATATATATAAGTTCTTATATATTTTGGATACTAATCCTTTATCAGATCTGGGATTTGCAAATATCTCTCCCATCCTGTAGGTTGACGTTTTTAAGACTTTGAGACAAAAGAGAGAGGGCCAGGAAATCAAACAGATGTAAATCACCTATCTCAGGAAGTGTTAAAGACATTAGTTCTCATTAGTATGCAGCACATATGTCTCAGAATGAGCACTATTAACATCAAATAATAAATCATTCCATAAAATTATTCCATATGGTAGCATCCTAATTTGTAACAGAAATATCAATACCACAAGAGTGGTATCATCATTGCTAGGTGTGTGAATGTCTATTTATTTCTATTGAAGAAGAAGAGTAATAGCAAGGCACTACTGGGGAGTAGGAAAAACCCTATGACCTAGAAATAAAGAAACAAAGGATTAGCTCTTATCTAGAATATGGCGTCCTTGAGTATGTTCTCTTCCCTGGGGTCTCATGTATGCAAGGAGAAGGTTAGTTGGTCTAGGGTTTTTATCTTAAATAGAATTTTTGGGTTTTTTTTGCCCAAATAAAATTTTACTGGGAAACAGAGACAACTTCAATGAATACAAGTTGAACTGCTTTTCTTCATGGAAGAGGAGAAATAAACACGGAGGGACAAACATTGGACAAGATTATCCCAGGACTCTTTCCCTCTAATATTCTGCAATCTGTTAACCCAGGAGGGTCCAATCCAGGTACACCTAAGAATTGCCTGGGGAGTTTGTAAAAATCCTGATATCTTTACCTAACCTCTCCAAATTCTGATTTAATGAATCTGGAACCTATGTACCAGATATGTAATATGTATGTATATATGTATGTATGTATGTATGTATGTACCTATCTGTCTATCTATCTATCAATTATTTAGATAGATATTTTACAGCTTCCCAGATCATTCTAATATGCATCTGGGGTTAAACAAATGTATTAATTCTCGGACACACCCCTTCTGCACAACCGCTCCATATAAACTGAAAGATCAAACATTTAAGTGCCCAGCATATTTCAGTGATATGAGACATTTCAACGTTTACATACTCTTGAAAGTCATTTTTTTTTTTTTTAAGATTTATCTATTCATTTATTTGACAGAGAGATCACAAGCAGGCAGAGAGGCAGGCAGAGAGAGAGGAGGAAGCAGGCTCCCTGCCGAGCAGAGAGCCCGATGCGGGGCTCGATCCCAGGACTCCGAGATCATGACCTGAGCCGAAGGCAGCGGCCTAACCCACTGAGCCACCCAGGCGCCCCTTGAAAGTCATTCTTATAGAGCAAGTGATTGTCGACCTCATAGAAACTTTTGCCATATATATATATATATATAAAATATATTTCAGCATCCTTTATTCTTAGTTATGTTTGGTGTTGCTTAACAGATGTCATTACTATACCTGATGTTGTACCTTAGCATAAAGCTGCTGCCTTTCTCACCTAGAGAGGTCATGCCTCCCACCCTTGAGTTAAATCAAAACCTCCAGTAGGCTAGAGAGTGTGTAGAGTTCAATTAAAAAAAAGAAAAGGTTTAATATAAGACATAATTTTATATCTGGAAAATTGACAAGGAACCTATTGTTTTCCAGACTCCCTGTAAAGGAAAATCCTTCTAGGAGTACAGTGTATTCTCCAGGTGTGTGAAAGAACTTTTTTTTACGTGCCAAAACCTAGAGAGGAACACCGGTATAGACCTGGAAGGAGATCATCTGCCACTTTAGATTGTTTCCACAAGGGGGGAAATACCAGTTTGCTTTGGATGAACTCAATGCCAGCAGTCCTTTAACAGTAGTTGTGGAACTTCAGAGCCTAGAACATCTGAAAAAAAGGCCAACATTAACCTGGCTTGCAAAACTAAAGAATTTTTTGGAGCACCTAGGTGTCTCAGTCGGTCAAGCATTTAACTCTTGATTTCAGCTCAGGTCATGATCTCAAGGTGGTGAGATTGAGCCCCACATCAGGCTCCATTCTCTCTCTCCCTCTGCCCCTACCTCAAAAAAAAAAAAAAAAAAAAAAAAAAATCAAAACTGAAGAAGAATTTATTAATTATATATTCTCCAAACATGTTTACTAAGACATGGGTTTTCTCGACTTGCTCTCAAATAAGCTTTTTAAATATGGAGAAAATCTATAGAACATTGTAATATTTTCTAGTCACTCCCTAGTTTCAGCATTACCATCCCCTGATCCAAATAATTTAGCACACAGGATGACAACTACAGCAAGCATTATTTTGGCAGGAAAATAGATCGGCTTACCACTGTGACCTTAGTCCTTATTTCTAGGTTTGCCCTAGAGACTCTTCCTATCTTCTGCCTGTGGGCTCTCGGCATCTTGTGACATGTCAAACTATACATCTGATGCTGGTGTACTTCTCCATCTAACACCGATAAATCAGACCCAGAATTACCTAGATCCTACTATCAGCCAGGCAAAAGGTAAAACTCTCAAAGACCAAGGAACACAGGTTATCAGCAGCTGTGTTTAATAGATAAGGTAGGTCCACAGAGAGGGCTTGAAATATTGCTGAAAGCAGAGTGGTTCTGACTCCAGAACCCTGCTGCCTTGTGGAAAACCCAAACAGGCCCCCCAAATCCAAGCTGCTTCACAGCTTGCTGAGGGTCACACACACGACAAGATCCTCGACTGCGTATAATAGGTCTTGCCTCCTTTGCTTCATTAGATTACCTTGAAAGCACTCTTACTAGCTCACTTTCATAAGATTTTAGCAATGTATAAAGAATTTGAAACTTGCTGATAATTGTTGTCAACCTTGATTATATTTTAGAACCATACTAAGTTATGATAACTTTCTTCAAAGATTTATTTATTTTAGAGAGAGGGGGAGAGAGCATAAGCAAGAGGGACAGAGGGAGAGGGAGAGAGAATCCCAAGGCGACTCTTGCTAACACCGAACCCAACACAGGCCTTGATTCCATGACCCTGAGATCACCACCCAAGTCAAAACCAAGTCAGACACTCAACTGAACATGCCACTCAAGTGCCTCAAAATTTTTAATAGCACAGTTTTGTGATAACATTGGCTAAAAATAGAATTTTTTAAAAAAATCTGTTAGTTTAGGACTCCAGCAATTTTAACATTTCTATTTTGATGTTTCCTTCCAATATTTAGCTTAGATGCTTGCATAATATTTGAATAGCTATAATTACAGCACAGATAAATGTATCATATATATGCATTTAATGTGCATATTAAAATATATACATTAAATGTATCATATACATACTTTTCTGAATTTGCCAGAGTGATCCTTTTAATGACTGCATATAATACTATAATATGTAGGGGCGCCTGGGTGGCTCAGTGGGTTAAAGCCTCTGCCTTCAGCCCAGGTCATGATCCCAGGATCCTGGGATCGAGCCCCGCATCGGGCTCTCTGCTCTTCAGGGAGCCTGCTTCCTCCTCTCTCTCTACCTGCCTCTCTGCCTACTTGTGATCTCTGTCTGTCAAATGAATAAATAAAATCTTAAAAAAAAAAACCATAATATGTAGAGTTCCTGGTAGATAATGAAAAAAAAAAGTCTTTCATGCTGAATTTTAGATGAGTTATATTTTTTGTGATTATTAATAATAGTCGTAATCTGTGTACATTCATATATTTTCTTTGTCTCAAAGTTTTTCCTTTGGAAATAACTCCAGGCATAGGTTTGCTGTCTCAGAAGGTATGGATGTGTTTATGATGATAGTGCATTAAAATTTTTGCTTTTAGGTATTTCATAGTGAAACCTTATTAAGCAGAATGCCACTAATTTAAAATTTAGATCATTTTCCCAGAAAATTATTACTTTTAAAATAAGATGATCATATTATCATAAATATTAATAATATTAAAATAATATCATAAATATTAATGTTTATATTAAATGCTATATAATATTAATATTAAATAATATTATCATAACAATATAAATATTACCACTCACGTTATAAGCATTATAACTTAAAAAATCAGAAATGCAAATAAAAACAACAATACTGTATCACCTCATAGCTATTAGAATGGCTGTGAACAAAAAGACAAGAAATAACAAGTATTGTTGAGGATGTGGAGAAAAGGGAACACCTGTGCACTGTTGGTGGGGATGTAATTGATGCAGCCACTATGGAAAACAGTATGAAGTTTCCTCAAAAAACTAAAAATAGAACTAGAATAGAATCCAGCAATTCACTTCTGGGTATTTATCTGAACAACAGGAAAACACTAACTCGAAAAGATTTATGCATGCCTATGTTCATTGCAACATTATTTATAATAACCAAGATATGGAGACTACCAGTATTCATCAGTGGATGAATGGATAAAGAAGATATGGTATAAATATATACAATTGAATATTATTCAGCCATTAAAAAAGAATGAAATATTAACATTTGTGACAACATGGCTGGGCTTTGAGGGTCTTTTGTTAAGTGAAATAAGTCAGACAGAGAAAGAGAAATACTTCTGTAAGAATATTTTTAAAAAGGAAGAAAATAAAAATAGCAGGACTCATAGATACAGAGAATAGCTCTGTGGTTACCAATGGTAGGTGGGGAAAGGTAAGCAAAATGAGTGAAAAGAGGCAAAAGGCACAAACTACTAGTTATAAAATAAATATATCATGGAGATACATTGAATAGCATGGTGATTATAGTTAATAGTACTGTGTTTCATATTTGAAATTTGCTAAGGGAGTAAATCTTAAAAGTTCTCATCAAGGGAAAAATTCAATAACTATGTATGGTGATAAATGTAAAAGAGATCTGTTGTGGTGATCATTTTATAATCTATACAAGTATCAAATCATGCTGTATACCTGAATTTAATATTTTGTTTTATGTAAATTATATCTCAATTAAAAATAAAACTAAAGTAAGTAAAACAAACTTACAACGCATTATATACTTAAAAATTTTTGCTATACATATGTAAGTAGAAACTTACTGCTAAGTAAAAACAGATCTTAGGGGTACCTGGCTGACTTAGTCAGTAGAGCATAAGACTCTTGATCTTGGGGTTGTAAGTTCAAGCCCCACGTTGGGTGTTGTGATTACTTAAAAATAACATCTTAAAGAAAAGAAAGAAAAAATATGGATTTAAAAATGTATCTTAACTATTCTGTAGAATGGTCTTTCAATATCTTTGGTCACTAGTCATAATAAAAGTATGCTGTTTATATAGCATATGTGTACTGTGCACACATAATCATCTATAAGTTGAGCCACAAAATTTCATAAAATGATACCCATACTATGTGCAAGGGGATCTGATATATTCCAATTATTCCCTTGTGATTTATCCCATTCCAAAATCATCTCTAGTACTTACATAATTGCTCATTCTCTCCCTCTCTTTTCTTTTTTTTTTTTAATTTTATTTTTTATAAACATATATTTTTATCCCCAGGGCTACAGGTCTGTGAATCGCCAGGTTTACACACTTCACAGCACTCACCATAGCACATACTCTCCCCAATGTCCATAACCACACACCCCCCTCCCAACCCTCCTCCCCCCATCAACCCTCAGTTTGTTTTGTGAGATTAAGAGTCACTTATGGTTTGTCTCCCTCCCAATCCCATCTTGTTTCATTTACCCTTCTCCCACCCCCTTGATCCCCCATGTTGCATCTCCTCTCCCTCATATCAGGGAGATCATATGATAGTTGTCTTTCTCCGATTGATTTCGCTAAGCATGATACCCTCTAGTTCCATCCATGTCGTCGCAAATGGCAAGATTTCATTTCTTTTGATGGCTGCATAGTATTCCATTGTGTATATAAGGGGCACGTGCACCCGAATGTTTATAGCAGCAATGTCTACAATAGCCAAACTATGGAAAGAACCTAGATCTCCCTCTCTTTTTTTAAGTTGGCATTAGCCCTCTAAACTGACTTCATGATCTTGATCAGTAGATTAATAATCTTTGAAAACAGCCTTGACAATAGGTACAATATAAGAAAATGATTACTGACATTAAACTCCAAAAACTCTATGTGCTATCTTTAACTATTTAACCAGTTTTGGCAAATAATTTCTCTGTCAGTGTTCATAGTTATGAGAAATATATTCATTTACAGTTACCAACACCAACTTGTTGTTTTGTGAACAAAGATCTAAAAGAAACCATTATCTTTTGGTTTCCTCTTTCGCTCATTAGCCAGAATCTGTTTTTCAGTTCTGTCACTTGTAAATTTGATGCCAAAATCCACACTCTGACCAAGGGCATATAAAAACCATTTGGTTTGGTTGCTTAATTTCTTCTCTGGCTTGAATACATCTAACCTCCGAGGAAAAACTCAAAAGACATAGGCTTGCTGAGGTATGGTATGCCAAAGTGGCTGGGAGTGCCTGACATAGAGCAGATCCTTAGAGTGTGTTTGTTGATCACAGTAAACAGATTACAAAAGGGAGAACATGCAGGAGTGTGGGGAACAAATGGGCCAACGACCATTATAACAAACTGTGATGTTTTCCAACTTCTAATCTAAATGGCCTTTTTTTCCCCACAAAGAGTTGAATCTTTGAGTTAGTGATAGCTTTACTTCACAAGCCTCTGGCTAACATGAAGATTACATTTCTGTCTAACCCTTTCATTGTTCCTTTGTCGTATTATTTTTCTTTTTTCCATTATGGTTATAAAAATCTAAAGCTGAAGCATAATGTTAAAAGATTAACTTGTCTGTGTTTTAAATTCATCCTTATTTAATAGTTCTTTATGTTATTTATTCTCAATGAAATGTAGTGAATAGAATATTGGTTTGTTTTTTCTTTATTTAAGAATCACAGTTGCTTTTTTTATTTATGATGTCTTCAGTAAGCATTTCTTGAATTTTCAGTCTAGTCTTTGATTTAAAACTCTGCGGAGGATTCTTTGAGATAATATGGGGAAAGCTACCATAAGGAATGATAAAAGTCAAGGATTATAGGTCTCCTTTAAGGATTTGGGTCATACAACTTAACCCTTGTTCCTGTTTTCTCTATCCATAGGATGGATACTTGTGAACTTATACTTTATAGGAATGCTTTGGAAATGAATAAGTGTATGTATTGATAAATGCTTTGAATTATTGAAATAAAGACATCATTATCATATCATTTACTTAGGAAGATATCTCAGACATCAACTACTTACTTGAATTTATTATGTTTTAAAAAGAAGTCTATTATCACTGGACCTACGTGCTACTATTAAGTCATGGAGGTGTATGGATGTGTTGGGGGAATGGGATGAAGGAGGAAAGGTAAAGAGAAACCACACTGAGTGTCCTTAGGTGTCAGACCTTGTAAACATACTTCCTCAGGTTAACCCTCCTAACATCCCCAGTGGATATATCCTATTATCCCCATGTCATAGAGGAGGAAAACATAGCTCAAAGAGGCCACATTAACTCATCTGTTTCTCAAGATATATAAGTTACTGCACTAGGATTTGAATCTTACTACAAAACTCAGCTTCACAGGACACCACAGTTTTCTCACCTTTCAGATTGCTGCTTTGGAAACTTCTGTTTGCAGCTAAAATAGGAAAGGGCAGGGCTAATTTAATTAAAAGAAATAATTTATAATATTATCCAAAGAGATCTCTTTTTTCGCTTCCCTCAATGTTTCCATTACAATTTTAGCTGAAGATCTGGATCATTTCTTATTTTATCTTGCAATTTTGGCCACTCTAGTTCCTGGACTTACAAAAATATACTTGCTAAAGTTGAGTTAAAGGGCAAGACTTATACTGCAATTTTTCTGCTTGGTTATTTGTGTAATTAAAATGATCATTTTGGAGAATGACTGAAGGTTCAGCTGGAGGAGGGCAAAGGAAGGAGGGGCGGCTTGACAGAATTAGGGAAATTCCAGAGGACATGATTGCCAGATTTCCTGCTGACCCTTCACTGCCAAACCCCGCCTCCTGCTTTTCTTGCACAGCTGTGTGGTTCATTAAATAGTGATGTCTACAAATCACAGCAGTGGTAAAATGCAAAGCAGGGGGAATTCCTGTGCACGGGTCGCTGCCAAGTTCCTAGAGTTTTAACAGCACACTCACCAAACTGCTTCTCTCTCCCCTCCAAAAACTATAAATAAATTCAATATCAAGAGTGTATTCATCAATTAGAGTGCCTTTCTGTTCTCTTGGAGAGTGTGAAGTATTGTGTAAACTCATCAGTAATGGTGGCCAAGTCTAAGGCAACTAAATCTCTGTGGGTCTTATGTTGTCAGAGATAAGGCTTTGACCTTGATGTTGCTACCAGTCTTCTAGTTGAGACAAGGACCATGACCTCATCATCTGAAACATAGATTTTCCTGTCCATCGTTTGGGTGTAGTGCTTTTCAGAAACCTGCCTTATAGAATTTAAAGTCAAGAACCCAGTTGCTACTGTTCAGGAGAAGGATGACACAAAGGTCAGGGTTTAATTCAATGGTATAGACAGGATATATTTGTGTGTCCGTGTCCAGCACAGTGCTGAGGGAGGTGGGGGATGAAAATGTAAGAAAGAACTAATGTGTGCTAGTAGGACTGGTGTGAGGTGTGGCTCTGACAAATGGTAGACAAGTGCTGTTAAAAAGGTATCATGAGAAGGATGGTAAGAAAAAAAAAAAAATTCTAAATTCTACCTGGAGGGATTGGAGAAGATTCAAGGGAGGAAGTAATATTAGCTCCATGTCTTTAAAGATAGATAAAGACAGAGGCACTTCAGGTGGAGGAAAAAAAAAATTGCAAAGGTACAGAGAGTAGAATTTAGTGAGGATGAGAGTGTTGCCTTGTGTTAAGGTGGTAGCATTATAACTATATTATAAGATACACAATATTAATTATCTGGCAATTAGAAAAATAATAACCTACTTGCCTTTATGTGGACATATTGTCTTCAGTTGGGTCCATCTGTTTCTTATTTTATACCAGTTGGATTCTTGCATTGATGTTATATGTCTTGTGCTTATGGGCATTTGAATTTGTGACCCCTGGGCTTGAGTAAAAAGTATGAGTGAAAGAGGTGGTTTGGTGGAATCTCTGTAATAAGAGGCCGTTGATCTGGGTGTTGGTGGATGGACAGAGAAAGAACAAGAGTATGAAGGATCAAAGTAGAGAGGGTCTGGAGGCCCCAGGAAAAAAGTGGTAGCCAGCTTGTAGGCAGAACTTGAGTTTCTTTTGGAGAGTTTTAGGATCCAAGCTGGACAAGGAAAATAGAGAGCAATTCAAATTAATGTACATTTATTGAAGTCATGCCTTGCACCAACATTACTCATAGGTATGGTGGTGGATATTGAGATATATCAGTACATTGTCCTTATTCTCAGTTATAAGGAATGGAAACAGACATGTTAGCAACTATTGCTCAAAGCAGAAGACAGTAAGAGCTAGTAGTTTGCCATGGAAATATGGAAGATAGGTTTATTTTGACTGGAGAAGGGTAGGAAATATTTCTGAAGAATTGTATTGAAAGTGAGATATAAAGATTAGCTAGGTCACTGATGTGTAAATGACTATGATTGAAAGAAAGCAAAATAAGCAAAGAAGGAGGCCATAAAATGCTAGAACTATTTCAGAAATTAAGACTAGTTTATGAATTCTATTTTATTATAAGATTAGATCATCAAGCATCTTCAAAGCTGTGCCCTTGAATTTGGACTTCAAATTTGATAGGGAGCCATTGAAGATATCTGATATAATGGGGTAGATTTATAAATTCAGGGGTGCTGGGGGGCTCCATTATTGCCATACCTTATAGCTCTAAGAAAGAGCTAGGTTTGTGAGGAATTGCCCCAGACCACCATACCATAGGATGATAAGTCAGGATTGGAATTCCTTATTATTTGGCTTAAAGATCAGTTATGTATTGGGATTCACAGACCTCATTCCTTAATATGCGTTTGATGACCCCTGCATCTCCACCCCTACCCTTGGGCTCTTATAGCATTTGATTCATTCTCCGTGTTTCTGGCACTTAGCATGCTGCCTGACAAGTAATAGGTACTCAGTAAATGTTTGCTGAATGAATGGACAAACTGCGAACTTGTTTTAACACGTGGAGAAGAGCCTGGTTATCAGTGCTTGAGTAAACATTCTACCCAAGAGCATCTGGTTTTCAACGGGGCTGAAAGCTAGCCTTTGATACTTCCCCTTTGGTGTCTGAGATCTTGGACAAATAGCTCATTTTCCTGAGAGAAGTCTCCTTCACTTGAAACAAATTTGTCTTATCCCCAACCACTAGGAAGCAGTCTCAAATGTGCTCCCCCACCCCCAGGGGGCTGATCCCGTTGCAACTTCACAAAGTCAAGCTTCCCATCTCCCTGACTTACTTTCTCGCTGAAATTTGAAAGGAGCAGAGATTGAAGGTTGCCATAAAATGACAAAATATATTTCACATCTTTCTCTTATAAATACTAAAAATGAATGACTAACTTACATACGAACTACAATTTCATATGCAGAGGTAATTGAGCCATTTTAAAGTTCTAATATTATACCAGATACCTATTTTCTGAAAAATTTTTATATCCCTTTCTATAATTGCAACTGATACTTTCATAATCTTGACAGCTGCATATATTAATAAACATGCCAATAAGTAATTTTAAGAAATTTTACAAATCACTACTTAAGAAACATTTTATCAAGTGAAAAGATTTTGTCCACTATGGAAAGAGTGGTGAGTGGTTAAAGCTTTGTCTTATATTCTCTCCAAAGTATATTTTTAAAGGTTTCATTTTTGCATAACACAGATGAAATCTAAAAACAACTTGGGTAGAATTGGGTTCCAGCTCTCCAGTTTATAAGAGATACTCATGGATACTCAGTGGTATGGTGTTGTTACCTATAATTAAATTAAAGACACCATGTCCCTGGAATTGTGTGTGTATGTGTATGTGTGTATGTGTGATCTATGATAGCAGTATTCTCACAAGTTGGAATGTGGAAAAGGACTATTTCTAAATGTATTTTCTTCAAGTTCTGTGCTCATCTTCCTTGCCATGACATTTGAAAAGGTGTTCATGTTCCCAGTGTTCTCTCCTAACCCTGGTGCTCTGCTTGCCCTGAAAGCCTACAGAGACATCTGCAAAGAGATTAGGTCTCAGCTTTGGTCCCAGGAGTCATCCCTTCACATAGTGCAGGCTCATTGCAGGGATATCAACATTCAGAGCCTAAGTACAGGGTGCCAGGATGGCTCCGGTTAAGCATCTGTCTTTGACTGATCCTGGGATCCTGGGATTGAGCCTTACCCTTGACTCAGGCTCCCCGCTCAGCAGAGTCTCCTTCTCTCTCTCCCCGTACTCCTGTTCTTGCTCCTTCTCTCTCTCTCTTTCAAAAAACAAGTAAAATATTTTTTGAAAATACAAGTACAGGAAAACAAACAAGAAAGAAATCTTGCTTTGACAGAGTTATATATTAAGGTATATGTTTGTAAGTCAGGTGCTCAGAAATCTTGAGATGTTTCCTTTAGTAAACTTCAGTGCTATTTGAGGGACTCCTCTTGTTCTTCAAGCTCTCTTTCAAGATTTTCTGTCTCATTGGTGTGCACCACAGTCTTTGATAGTTTTCCCTTGCTTAGAGATTATCTTTACATCTTTCCAAAGTTCTCTCAAAAACAAGAGGCCTCTAGGTACTTAGGAAGGAGTATGAAAAAAAAAGGGGTGGGTAAATAGGCGTCAAAGATCTTACTCAGCATGCATCTCAGAACTGAATCAGCTTTACACACACATACACATATCAAAGTCATCTTTTTAGAAAAACGTGATCTGAAACCCAAAACTAAAGTCAAAAAAAAAAAAAAAGAAAGAAAGAAAGAAAGAAAGAAAGAAAGAAAGAAAGAAAGAAAGAAAGAAAGAGAAAGAAAGAAGGGAAGAAAAAGAAAGAGAGAGAGAGAGGAAGAAAGAAAGAAAAGAAAAGAAAGAAGGAAGGAAGGAAGATTTGTTGGTGTGTGTTTACCAAACTGTTTTATTTTCCACAAATGACTGTACTTTCCATCTTCTCTTAAAGTTAATGTGGCTATGTAACTTGTTCTAACCAATGCAATATGGACAGGAGTTCTCCTTGCTACTCCCCGACTTCCTAAATTACCATAAGATTACCATAAATAACCATAAGATCCTTCCTATGCTTTCTCCCTTCCTCTCTTCTCTTCTCTACTCTCCTCCCTTTTACTTTTCTTCCCTCCTCTCTTTACTTAAGGTGGGATAGAAGAACCCAGAGGAGGTTTTTGAGGCCCTAGAGAATTGCCTGGCCTGGGTGGAAGGATTCTGGATCTTTGAGTCACTGCTTATAGGAAAGCTACACAGGGGAGTTGCTTGGAAGGAAATGTCCTCCTAAGACTTTGTGTCAGTGAGAAGTAAAATTTGACTGTGACAGTGGTTTTGAGATTATGGCATCTATTTTTCCATTGTAGTTAGCTTTTACTCTAAAACAAGGATCACATAGGATATTTTCTGGTCAGCGAGGGAGGATACATTTGGTCTCTCTATAAACACACTGCTTTTGTTTCAGGGAAGGTACCTTGATCAACACGAAGACCTAGTAGGTATGTATCTGTCAGCCAAATATAATTACGATTACATCTGACGCTGACAGCCAGTGACTCTGGACCCTTAATAAGGTCATGAATGCTGAGTCTGAGACCATCCCTGTGGTGGTTTGGGGCCCAGATGTCATGATATATGAATCCGATGGTAAAAATCAAAGCAGCTAACCATGTGAAGAATTCGCGTACTGTACATATACCACAATGAATCTTAGTGCAAAATTGTGAAGATTTATCACATATAAATTTCTGTGCAGTGGTTTGGGTTGTTTTCCTTTTGTTTAAAAAAAAATCAAGAGACCATAAAACCATTTGAGAAATAACTGTGAGTATCCAAGGAACTGAAACATTCTCCTCATTATAACCGCTGTGAATCATCATTCTCAGGGGATGGGAATCAGACCACAGTTTAGAACAGTGATAACCATTACCTACATTTTATTGAGTACCTGTCAGGATCTAGACCAGACACTTTACTCTTATTGTAACATACAGCGTTAGGTACTTGTATCCCTGTTCTGCAGATGAGAAACTAAGATTTAGGAAGCTTGTATATAACTTGCTCAAGGTCAAATATCTGTCCTGTAGCAAAATCAGGATTCCAAAGTTCATGTTCCCAGTTGGTTCCCAATGCTCCCATCATGGGCCTCTAGAATCTTTATTTTTAACTATATTATATACTTCCTCTTCATATATAATGCTCCCTGTCATAAAATATATGTTTTTTCTCTCTTTTCTTGAGTGAGGTCAAAACCCAAGGGATACCATATTTGTCAAGACAATTGTATTGTAATGAATTTACATCATTACATGAATCTAAGATTTTCTTAGATTCTCTATCATTGGACATTTTTTTCAAAAGATTTTATTTATTTATTTGACAGAAAGAGAGAAAGAGAGAGGGAGCATAAGCAGGGGGAGCAGCAGGGGGAGAGGGAGAAGCAGGCTCTCTGCTGTGCAGGGAGCCCAGTGCGGGGCTTGATCCCAGGACCTCAGGATCATGACCTGAGTATAGGCAGATGCTTAACTGACTGAGCCACCCAGGGGCCCCAGTCACAGGACTTTAAACATATTGTGGGAACAATATGATAAATGACATATTTTTATGTCATCTTTCACTCACTTTGAGTTCCAAAATATCATGGAACTGTTACTCCATGATCACTTCTCTATTAAAGAGAGAGAAATTACCACACTTCCCCCCCCACCCCAATTCTGTACCAACATTGAACTGGTTTCATTAGAAAAAGAACTTTTCAGCTTACATCTCACTCAACACAATGGTGAAGCAAGAAATCTGTAACGCTTACAGTGATAGATCTGATGGATTTTATGGTAGCCTGAATTTTATAGCCAAATCTTTGAAAATTACTCAGAATAAAAAGTTATCTTATTGGGGCACCTGGGAGACTCAGTTAGTTAGGCAGCCGATTCTTGGTTTTGGCTTAGGTCATGATCTCAGGATGGAGCCCCACTAGAGGCTCCATGCTCTGTGTGGAGTCTGCTTAGAATTCTCTCTCTTTCTCTCCCTCCCCCTCTGTCCTCTCCTCCCTCTCTCTCTCACTCTCCCTCTCAAATAAATAAATGAAATCTTTAAAAAAAAATAGTTTTCTTATTCACATTCCTTTCCCATTATGGCACTAATCTATTCCAAAATTTCTCTTCAGTCCATCTACCTGTCATAAACCTTGTTGCCTTTAAGAGTGAGTTATCAGAATCTCCAAAAATCTTTACACTTAATTCATAACCATTTATTGCAATAACTTGCTAAAACATAAATATACACATGTACAAAACAAAGCATGTGAATAGACACACATGTACACATATGCACACACACGTGCACAGTGTGCTCTACCCTTAAACTGCTCCCATATTTCGGCATTCCTGAAATTAAGTAAGTTGTTGCTACTACCATTTAATAACCCTCTAGACCGGGGAACACATGCCCTCGTCTGCACCAATCACAGATCATCTCATAACAGATAATATACTAAATATCATCTTTCCCATGGATCAAGTCACTTATTCTCTTGAGAGAGGGTATCACACCATATTTGCAACAAACTTAATAACCTTGAAAAATAAAGAAATGAATGAAGTTGCTTTGATAAGTAAGATGTAGAAAACATAGCTCCAGATAACAGCTGACTTCTCCTAAGAGAAGGTGGGAAGAATGGTGAGTTAGAAGTTATACTCTTTTAGACAGCTGCTCCTATAGCTTTTTTTCACACAAATAGGCTAAATTTGAATTTTTCTATGCTCAATGTAGTCATAATGTGCCCTCACAAGCCTGAGGGGCACAGAGAATATCTGAAATCGGGGTTATAAGTATCCAAGTTGGGGCATCTGGGCAGCTCAGATGGTTGGGCATCTGCCTTTGGCTCAGGTCATGATCTCCAGGTCCTGGGATCCACCCCCATGTCAGGCACCCAGTTTCCCCCATGATCTGCTTCTTCCTCTTCCTTTCCCTCTGCTTCTTCCTCTGCTTGTGCTCTCTCTGTCTCTGTCTCTCTCAAATGAATGAATAAAATCTTTAAAAATAAATAAATAGGCAAATAAATAAATATCCAAAGTAAATGAGGTTAGTCTCATTAATGAAAAGTCATCATGCTTGTCCGATTCCTAAATCATTTATTGCTTTTGTAAAATCTGAGAGTTAGTCCGGAGATCTGTTCAGCACTGGATAAGCCCTGTGCCTTAGAGAAGTTGTCTTCGTTTCCTCTTTCCTTTTAGCCTGAAATCAGATCCACCCTCCAAAAGTCAGTCTTCACACTGAGCTTAGAAAGGGAAGACAGAATTAGTAGTAATGAGGAATAATATATATGTTAAAAGATAGCATTGAGAAATGCATTTATGTGGGAAAAGGAGAAAGCTTGCTGTATGATCTGCTGTTTCCCTCTCTCTCCGAGAAGCTAAAATTAAAAATTGATAAAGACAGATAACAACATTAAGGGGATGCTCTGATGGACAGAGGCTGTCTATTAGAAAAACAGAAGTACTTATCTGTAACAGAATCAGCCCCAAGGATGAGTCGGAAGCATCGAGGCAGGGTGAAGTTTGACATCACTGATTACCAAAGGTCTAGAGGGAAATCCCAGGATTCCCACGACGTTGCAGTGACCAGAGAACCATGCTGCTCCTGGTAACCATACTTCCTTTTGTCCTTTCTCATAGGTCATATGGTTTAGAAGCAGCCCGTAGCATTACCTGGCTCGGCTCAGCTCCTTCTGAGTCATGAGCTTCTGAGTTTGTTCCCACAGTAGCCATCACGTCCTGCTTGTCTCCCTGATGCTGTACCCATACTTTACCCTTCTACAGGTGTTGTTTTGCCACCTAGTTTGTTAGAAATCTTTTTATATGATGAGCCTTGGGTGTTATACACAACTGATGAATTGTTGAGCACTGCATCTGAAACGAATGATGCACTATCTGTTGGCTAATTGAATTAAAATTAAGAAACAAATAAGTAAAATTAAAACCAAAAAGAAAGAAATCTTTTTCTATTCCAAACCATTTTTATAAGCATTCCACCTGACCCGCCAACACACTCCCCTGGGCCTCCTTTGTCATTTGAAATATTCATGACGATGCAGTTAAACTTTTGCTTTTGGGGTCATGGTCAACAAACTTGTTTATAGAAGGTCAAACAGTAAGTATTTCTAGCTTGATAGGCCATGTGGTCTCGACTCTGCCCCGGTGGTATGAGAGCTGCCATTGACCGTCCTGAACCAACACACAAGGCTGCTCCAAGGTGCTTTCCAGAAATAGACAAGAGTAGTTTCCAGAAACTGACAACGGTAGTTTAGGGGCTGGTAGTTGATAGAACTTTGTATCACTTCAGAGTCGTGCACTTTTCTTCAGCCAGCTTTCCTTTGAAAGTCTTTCTCTGTGGAATTATGCCTCTCCTGTTCTCTGTGAGTAGTTTTGAAATCTCCTGTTTTGAAGTGCAGATAAATGTCTTTAATGTCATCATGCTTCCTATCCCTTTGAGACTATGGCCAGTCTAGGTTGGCTTTCTTACTGGGATGGATTTTAAGAAGCACAGAACAAGCAAATGCAACTTAAAAGAATTTTCATTTTTCACATTTGTGGAATTCTGTTCTTTTAAATTTCTTTTCTTTTTCTTTTTTGGTCTTTGGAAGGATGTTAAAGAAGAGCCAGCTCATAGCCTTGAGGTACACACTTGTTCCTTTCTTCTTTATTTTTCTCTCCAGTTTTCCACCAAACCCTGCCCCAAACCCATTCTGCCCAGCAAACTCAAGCCACAAATATTTCATCCCCTCACCACCAACCTCTGACTCAAAACCCTGTATTTTCCAGATTGACTAAAATATTCTTGCTAAATTTTTTTTTCTTTTTTTCCTTTTCTCTTTTCGCCATTCCCAAATTCAAAAGTCAAGGAGCTAGGGCAAAGAGGGAGAGGATATGGCTACTGGAGGGCAGGTCAAAACCCACAAACATGCCTCACTGTAATTTTTCATCTTGTCAAATATTAATTTTAGTATTTTTATTATCATTATTATTTGAGGTATGTTCTAATTACTTGTTGTGGGGGGGACCACATACTCGTACACAGTACCTAGACAAGAGATCAGTGTAAGTGGCCTTAGGGACCACTGTCTCCTACATGTTTAGGTGGTAATCTCCCACCTGAAAGCTGGTAGGGAGGGAAAGGGAGATACTTGGGCTATGGCATCTCTGCCACACATTCGTCAGCCAGCACTTCCTCACAGACTAGTCCATCTCCCTCTAAGACAAAGTGAGCAAACAGAAGAAGACATCCAGGGCCCCACTGCAGTCAGCCTGTAACCAGCTCCTGTGCTTCCCCGGGCTGTCTTCCTGCAAAAGGCGGGAAGCCTAGAAATGTGGAAAGGGACTGGTGTCCGATGGGGTCACTGTCAGGGGACACTGTAGGGAGGACCTCTGTGATGACCCAGAGGCCTGAACTAAGCCTGGGGCAGCAGTCATTCTTGGTGTGGTGAGAAAGTTTAAAAAAACCTTTGCAGCCCTGGTCTTGGCTTGCGGTGGGCCGTCTTCACCAGGGGCTGTGAAGAGGTTTGCCTGATGTCATCATCTGGCATCTACTGAATGTAGAAAGAACTAGGGCTGGTCGTGTAAGAGTTGAGGAAAAATAGGTTTGGGGCCTTAAAATTGAAGAGTAATAAAATAGGAAGGAAGCTTAGTGATTATCTAGTAATCCAATTACCTTCTTTTACACATAGGGGAAAATGAAACTTTGACCGGAAAGGGGAATCCTTTTCCCTAGCCAGTTAGTCCAGACAGAGCTCTGCATTACCCATCATGATTAAAAATAATAACTTGGGGGTGCCTGGGTGGCTCAGTTGGTTAAGCGGCTGCCTTCGGCTCAGGTCATGATCCCAGCGTCCTGGGATCGAGTCCCACATTAGGCTCCTTGCTTGGCAGCGAGCCTGCTTCTCCCTCTGCCTCTGCCTGCCACTCTGTCTGCCTGTGCTCACTCTCGCTTCTCTCTCTATGACAAATAAATAAATAAAATCTTTAAAAAAAAATAATAACTTGGTGCAAGAGGCAGTGAGAAGCCACGAGTGAGTGAGAGGAAGGTATAGTATCCATCTTGCTTTGAGAGGTTGAGCTAAAAATTTGTTTTATCAAGGGGCTTCTCCAAACCACCTGGAAGGTGGCTCCTTGTTTGCCTCTCATGCCCAGACTTCCCTCCCTGGAGGTAAGGAGGAGCCAGCTGCTCAGGTGATTCCAATTTGCTTATCCCCCCACTAGAGAATCACCAGCACTAGACACCAGTGATGCTTAACAATGCCACACATTGGAATCTCCTGTGAGACTTCTAAAATTTTCCATAATGCTCCTTCCCAGATTCTGTTCTTCAAAATTCTGATTTAATTGGTTTGGGGTCGCACCCAGGCATCTGTATTTTAGCCCCCTCCCCCCCGCTATGTATCCCAGTGGGTAGCCAGATTTGAGAAACACGCGGCTAAGAGAAGCCTGAGAGCTGAAGCGTGGAAAGGGATGGCAACACAGAAGTAGAAGCGTAAGGAGGACAGTCTGGGAAGATGTGGCTGAGGACAAACTAGGTCTGAAGAGAACTGTTGCTCAAAGGAATAAGAAAGCAGGGACAAGAAGCTGGTGGGCCTTTTTGGGAGAGTAATGAGGTTCGAACAGGCTCAGGTGGAAGCAGTTTAGAAACCTGATTACAAAAAGAGCAGGACTCGGAAGAAAGTCAGTGGAGACAGATCTCCCCACTGGTTCTAGACTGAAGTGTCTTTGGTTTTCTCACCAAGAAGAAAGAACAAAGGACAAGCGACTCAGAGGAAAGTTTTCTGACTTGGCAGGTAAAGAAAAAGTAATGGGGCAGTTCTAGAAGAGAGAACGTGTCTTACTGTCAGTAATTCTAGAGCCTTGGACCTTCAGATAACAAGGTCAAAAAGCTCCTATAAAATGAATGATAGGATTTTCGGACCGGGGGCCTGAAAGATCACTAGGGGCAGCCCCCCCCCCCTTCAAGGGGAACTTGAATCCCAGAGAGGAGCAGGGACTTGACTAAGATCACCTGAAAGCCAGGGTTCTGACCTCTGCTTGTCCCTGGGAGAGTCTGCCCAGTGTGAGAGTTAGAAACACAGACTCTGGAACCAGCCTGTTGAATTTGCTGCCCTCATGTACTGAGTGTGTACTTTGGGGTAGTTACTTATGTTCTCTGTGCCTCAGTTGCCTGATCTATAAAATGAAGTTTAAGAGAGTCAAACTTAATCATGGGCTTTTGGATGGATTAAGTGAGTTAATATCCATAAAGCATTAAGAATGATGCCTAGCATGGAGGATGTATTAAAAATATTAACTGTAATTGTTACACCATGCTGTTTTATTTAGCTGATAAAAACACATTTCCGTGAACAGGACTGTGATAATACCTTGCCTGTGTGAAAACGGATATTTGGAGAAAATGTAGATTTATCAAGGTGCTCCATTTTTTTATAACAGTCTTAAAGGGATTAGAATGTAGGTGAATCCCCAAGCTGTATCTTCGCACAAGCAATTTCTTTAAAGTGCAGGTTTTGAGCCTCATTCCAGATATTCTGAAAGAGAATCTTTGGGAGGTACGGACAGGGAATTTGTATTTTCTGATTGTGGGTCAGGTAGTGATGTTGAACTTTTAAGCATGACACCTACTGCCCCTTGCTGAGGAAGTAGAGTGACCTTCCATGGTAAGACTCCAAGACCTTCTTTCTTGCCTGAGAGAGGTCCTATCCCTTTTTCACTGTTTCAGATATGGAAATTGAGGTTTAGAGGGAGGTGGAATAACTTGCCCATAGTCATTAACTTTGTAATTAACAGACCAGAGACTCTGAAACCAAATCCTTTAGACTCCAGACTGGCCATCCTCCCAGCTATCAGGTGCTCAGGAGGAAGTAACTTGCCACTTGGCTTCAGTTTTCTTATCTGTAAAATGGGATAATATTAGTATTTACATCATAAAGTGTGAAAATTAATGCATTTCAGGCATATCGTGGAGAAACTTGCCCATAGAAGCAATTGCATATTAAGTTGTTGTTTCTGCTCTGGATATTGACTTTGTTATGTATACTCTACTTTCCAAATATTTCCTTCTACGAGTGTTTACTTGACACCCACTTGGTGCCTGCTACTGTGTCAGACTACTGAAATAAGTAAATGGTAATGTGAACTTGGTCTCCAAGAGCCAACGACTCCGTTAGAAACTATAAGACAAGATGTGATCAGAAAGAACAAAGAGCCATACCGTCTTAGTAAAAACAAAACTTGTCTACCAGGAGCCCTTAAGAAATGTGTCATTCTGGGCAGTTCCATTTTCTAGATAAACATGTGCTCTTTAAAGAGTATTTAAAAAAAATATTAGAAGATAGATATTTCTTAGAACAAGGTATACTTCTCTTTTTAGCCAAGAATAGTATGCTCCATGTGAACTCATCTTAATGATTCAGGATCACATTGTGAACATTTTTATTGGGTTGTCATCACATGAAAGTCCTTAGGATCTTCTGAGGTGTACCTGTCTCTTTATTCTTGTGTTCATTTTTGGTTTTGTTTTTAATTTTTCTCTTTCATTGTTGCAAAACCCCATTTCCCCACCGAAGTCACTGTGACCCATCAGAAAGAATAAACACTTGGGAAACAATTTGATCTGTATTTGTATACTAACTCTGCTAGTCTGTGTGAACAAAGGTCATTCATTCATTCATTCATTCAACAAATGTTTGTGAATTCATTCAACAAATCTTTGTGAATGTCCCATTATTAGGTCAGGAATTCTTTATTTATTGGGATATGAATATATCTTTGCATAGCTTACATATATGTAAGTTTTTGTCTTCAGGAGGCTGTAATGTGGTATTTTCTTAACCATTCATAACATATTTTCTTCACATCTTTAAAGTGAAACTGAGGCAGTGACTAACATTGCAGTGTTAGGAACTTGGGGTGGGGTGTATTTGGAGAGGGAAACAGTTAGACACAGATAGGATTCGAATCCAGGAAATCTCTTATGCTCTCATTCTGTATTAAAAAGCATTATGGAGCACTTCCAGGCACTGTTCTAGGCCTTGGAGATCCAGCAGTGAACAAGGCAATCTGCTCTTATTGAGTTTACATTCTTGTGGGGGAAAACTGACAATGTACAAGTAAATATATAATACAATTTTAGATAAGTGATCTGAAAATATATATAGAAGTCCATAGAGTATGAACCAGAGGTAGGAAGGTCTCTCTTTTTTTCTCCTGGTTTTTCTCACAACAATGTTCATAAATGTGTTGCTTAAGACATAAATCCTCATGATTTATTAATTAAATATCAAATATTATTACTAGGTACTAGCCTTTAACATGTATCAGATCCCATTCAGAAAAAAAAATCTCTATATTTCAAGATCTCTTATTATATAAAATTTATTTCCTCCCTTCAGCCAATTTGTATATTTAATTTACTTAGAATAAAATTTACCAGGACAGATTATTGAAATAAGCATGGTCCATGGGTGGTAATTTGTCCTCAGCTGGTATGTTGAATGTGAAGGGATTAAATGAACCTGGTAATGTGACCTTCATACACAAGATAGAACTTGTAAAACCCTTTTGTAAAAAGGGTAAAGCAAGGCCCAAAGGAAGTAGAATGAAGATAACAAAGAAAATGAGGGGACTTGTGAGGATCAGGACTAGCAAAATAATTGATTTTTAATGTTTAAAAACTTCTATTTTTTATATGCCCAAAATCTTTTCATTTGATATATATATCATATGATAAAATAAAATACATCTTAAAATTTTTAAGTTCCTTCAGTACTAAGACTTGGAACAAATGGAGCGAGGGCAAGTGAAAATAGATGGTGCCCTTACTTTGAAGGGAGCCAGTAAGCCAATTTAGCAAACTGGTGGGGGTGGGGTGCTCCAAAGAGTTTGTTCTTGAGTTCTCAACTTCCTGCCATAGTTCTTTTTTTTTTTTTTTAAAGATTTTATTTATTTATTTGACAGAGATCACAAGTAGATGGAGAGGCAGGCAGAGAGAGAGAGAGAGGGAAGCAGGCACCCTGCTGAGCAGAGAGCCTGATGCGGGACTCGATCCCAGGACCCTGAGATCATGACCTGAGCCGAAGGCATCGGCTTAATCCACTGAGCCACCCAGGTGCCCATAGTTCTTTTTTCAAATTTTATTTTACTACTAATTCCTCAGCCCATCACATATACAGCCAATAAACATGTAAAATTGTTTTGCTATAAATTGTAGATAATATTTAGTATATTTTGTACAGATTAGACAAATTTATGTTTAAAAAAACCCAAAATCTCAGTATTCAATACGAATGTCACTCACTATTACTTTCTTAGCGGGTCGTTCATCTAATCACTCCTAAGAATGAGGCGAATGTGCCACTCATTCTTGAAATATATGATATTAACATGTCTTTTAATCAGCTATTTAGTTACAGAATATTAGCAATAATACCCACTCTATGAATTTGAGCTATATATACCTGCTGTATCTCACCATTTTTGACCTCCAAAATAACAATTGCATATGGTTCAGAAAATACACAGTTCAGAATATGACTATCAAATGAGACATATGTGGACATAATTTCATACTGAAGTATAACAAATGTGAATCACTATTTCTGTAGCAATAAAATGTTGACCCCTATGTGTGTAAGATATACTCTATGAATTGGATCACCATGACCTATTTAAAATAATAATATATGAAGGGAGATGATTATACAAGTATATGAATGATTACAATACAAGGTATGCACTGAAGCAAGAAAAGAGAAGCTTTGACTGGATCTGATGATAATTTATCATCTTCTAGTGTTTGACTATAATAAATGATCAGATAGTAGTCTTAAGCATTCAGGGTGAGAAGCATATCCTTTGGTCTTCTGTTGTTTGTTTTGTTTTGTTTTTGTTTTTATTTTGCAACTGGTCCAAGATCATTTCTTATTTTTAGGTCCACCTCTGATTTTCACGTTGTTTGCCACTCCATGAGTTCAGTGCTGAGCAAATTGTTATTCCTCTTTTATACTCCCCATATAAATATAATTGGCCATAAGAAAGTTTTTCCAACTTCACACAATATTAATCAATTTAAGCTATATTTGTCTTAAAATCTCAGGAGATCTTTCATGTATATTAGAGGTTGTCAAATATTTTTTGTAAAGGGTCAGACAATAAATATATTAGGCTTTTGGGGCCGTATGCTTGCTATTGCAGTTCTTTCAATTCTGCTGTTGTTGTTCAAAAGCGTCCATATATAATACGTAAACAAATGAATTTTGCTGTGTCCAAAAATTTGTTTTCCCCAAATACAGGAAGTGGGCCAGATTTGGTCCATGGATTGTAATTTGTCCACAGCTGGTCTAGATGAAGGATTACACTGCAGATTCTTAACTTGGCTTCCAGCTATGGGACTTGGGTTGGAACGGTGGAAGAGATTCATAAAATCTTTGAAAATCAAACACAATCATTTATGTATATGTCAGGATGTACATTTCTTTCTTTTGTCTTTTTCTTGCATTTATTGTGTGAGGCTATTGCTGTGATCAGAGTCCCAAAATAGATCTATGAGAAAAAATTGAAGGCCTCTACAAGTGGAATATTTTCTGAACGAACCCGATGAAATTCTGGAGGTTTTTTAGGGAAGTGGACTTTTCTTCAATTTCTGAAAACAACTCAACTTGGAGTTCTCTGACAAAGAATAAAGAACCCCATGTGGTAGTGACATCCTCCTCAGCTGACATTGCAAGATCACCCTCACTGATAGACCTCTGTCTCTCTCCACGATCTCTATTTTCCAGGTGGACTAGGTGACCATTAAGGTCCTCCAACCCTGAGATCTTCTGGTCTTCTATTTGCCTCCAAAAGGCCTACTTTTATTTTTCCCCATTTTCTTGAGTTAGTTTTATTTTTTGTTTTTTGTTTTTTTCTAAATTCAGTTCAGCACATTACTCAATCCTAAGAAAACTCCTCTGTAGATATGTATTTCCCCATAGTCCTTCCAGAACTCTGTGTTTACACATCCGAGTCATGAATGCTACAGGAACTTCTTCTCAGGTTCTCACATTGCTGCATAACCCTACCATATCCAAACCCTGATGTTATGGTGATTACAGCTATTCAAATGTCTCCTAAATTCTAATTTGGGGGCAGGTTATAGATAAGTTTCCTGTGCATAAACTTGCATGTGTCCATATTTGCATGTTGTGATGTTAACATGGCGTTAGAGCAAGATGGACTCGAGTTTCTCCTATCATTATCTTCTGCCAGATGCCAAATTCTAAATTGAAATGGATCAGACTATTCACTGATCAATTGAATATAGGAGAGAGATGTTGAATGATAACTTTCTCATGTAATATGTTCATGGATTTAGAGAGACTGCTCGGTTTACAAAAAGGTTTTGTTTTGTTTTAGGATTTTATTTAGAGAAAGTGAGAGAGAAAGAGGGTGGGAGGAAAGAGCGAGGGAGAGAGAGGATCTCAAGCAGACTCTGTGTGTGGGCTTGATCTCACCACCCTGCGGTCACGACCTGAGCTGAAATCAAGAGTCCAACACTTAACTCTCTGAGTCACTGAAGTACTCCACAAAAAGTTGTAATTGTCCACTTTCTTCAGAGCTTTTCAAGGGATCCAGGGTGCTCTGGGTTTATTACTAGAACTCTGTGGGCTTCCATGGAACTGTGAATAAAATCCCTGGGAGTCCTCATTTGTAGAAAGAAAGTGTAGAGGATGAGAAATAAAATGCTTTCACATTTTCCCCCCTATAACTCTGCTGTAAAGAACCAGGAAAGTAGTACTATGGGGTTTAACTCCCACTTCTTCATTTGTTAGAGGACCTGTGTAGACAAAATGAAAACATCATTTCAACATGTGTAGATTACAGTAGAATTAATAAAGGACAAGAATGCTTAAAACATGCCAAACTGAGGAAGTAAACTCAAACAATAAACAAAAAAGTATAGATATCTTAGTCTATTCAGGCTGCTATAATGAAATACCATAGATTAGGTGGCTTATAAACAACAGAAATTTATTTTTCACCGTTCTGATGGCTGGGAAGTCCAAGATCAAGGTGCTGGCAGATTTGGTTCTTGTGCAGTTCTGTTTCCTAGTTCTTAGATGGCAGTCTTCACTCTCCGTAACCTCACATGGTGAAAGGGAGAAAGAACTCTCTGGGGCTCCTTTTATAAGGGCATGAATCCTCTTCATGGGGGCTCTACCATCATGACCTAATCATCTCCCAAAGGCCCCACCTCCAAATACTATCACATTGGGGATTAAATTTCTATGAATTTTGGATTGGACACAAAATTTTAATGTATTGGAGCATGCTTACTAGCTGAGTTTTGTACTGAATGGTAGCAAAAGTAAAGATTATGACCTGGGGGAAGATGGTGGAGTACAGGAGGTCATAATTTGAAAAGACTCAGGGGTAAAGAGAAACAACCTATAGGAACAGCTGGCTAAATAATTTGGAATAGGGCATCTGTCCAAAGGAATAAAAAAGATGAGGGATGAGGTCTGATTAGATTTTGTCCAGGACACAAAGATGAGTGATTGTAAATTCTGAGTCAGGGAAGGAGAAGCATGATAAAAATCCTGTTGAGGAAAGACCGATGATCACACATCAGTTGGGAGAGACTGCTGACAAATAAAATGAGGGCAGGAGGAAGGTACAGTGGGCTGAGGGTATAAGAGATGGGGGCTGTAGTCAGAGAAATCATTACTTTTAAGGCACAATTGGTTAGGATAGAGAATGAGACCCAAAATATGGGAATTAGAGGATTTGGCACTTGAGAGAAGAAAAGATCACTCCCTCAGAGTTAGCAACTGAGGAGTTGACACTAGATATATAGACTTTGTTGGGAGGATTGGGAGTTTGGTGTACACAATATAGGGTTATGGCAGAAGCAAGCTGTGGCCAATCAGATCTTTAGAAAGGTGGTAGTGAGAAGAGAAAAGTCTTCTGAATATGAAAGGGAAGTGAACTACTTATGGCGGAATGAAGGATAAACAGATATTGAAAGATACAAAAGAGACTTTCTTAAGAATTTAGTTCATTAGTTCACCAATAAAATAGAAAATGAAATTTCTTGGTTATGACACTTCGTTGTTCAAATTGTGGCAAATTACTGTTTCAAGGCATAAGATATATTCTATACTGCTTTCTGCCCAAGTAACTTTTCTTTGCCAGGAGTGAAGCTGGCATATGGGTTTGATGATGGGGTGAATAGAGATAAGGAACAGACTGGTCATTTTTCAGCATGAAGTTGAAAAGGAAAGAATTCCATTTAATGAAGAAAAGTTGTTAATGGACTTGGTTTAGCTTATGTAAGTAGCTTTCCGGAGGTGGACATATCTCAGGTATATGACTAAATTTACTCCTCCAGGGCTCTTGGGCATGGTTGTAATGATGAGGCAATTCATTAAAAGGCATCAAGATGCTCTTTGGCATCCCTAAAATTAAGTATGACAATTAATAATCATAATAGTTATCATAATATCAGAGTAAACTGAAAATATAGAAGTGTTTCCAAACTGAAAATAAAAATAGATTTATGTGATTTGGAATGCTCCTGAGGCTAACTGGAAAACTTGTTCTGGGGAAGAACCAAAGAGATTGGTACAAAAGGCTTTGGCATTAATGTGATGGATTGAGAAATTAGATGGATGGGTACAAGGATATACAGAAGAAGTCAGGTTCAGAGTTTTAAATCATTTCTCTCTGAGAACTGGGGTTATTCCTATAGTTTTTGCGTATTCAAGTCTCCCTGGAACAATAAGGACCTCAGCTGTCTTTTCTTACACTACATTTGAGAGTCAACTCCTATTGGGAATCTGTAGAATCTCAATATTGAGAATCTGCAGAAAGGACAAATATTCTGTCCATATCATTCACTGACCAGTACTTGTTTTTTTCCACACCATTTCCTGTTCATTTGAAGAAAAAAGGGTAACTCTTGTGATTGAGGCAGAATCAGTAGGAAATTTTATTCTTTTACAGAAAAAAAAAATCCTCTGAACTATGAAAAACACTTCATATTGCTCAAATTTTGAGATGAATGAAAATTAGAACTATGTGTGTATAATATATATAATTTAATAAAGCATGAGCTCTGAAGTCCTACAATCTTAAATTTAAAGCCCAGCTCTATCATAAATAAATAACAAGCCCAGCTCTATCATTTACTAGCTGAGTGACCTTGAACAATTTCCTTATCTTCTCTGAGCTTAAAATTGTCATGTGGAAAACTGGAAAAGCAGGCCCAGTGAAATGAACTCCTGTCATAATCAATGACAATCGTTTTCCTGACAATCACACACAGACCAATGAATGGCCCATGCTGGTTTTCTGTTCTTTAGGAGGTCACAGTCCAATGGAAAATTAGGAGCACAAAAGCTTATGACAAAAGGTAAAAATTAGACAAATATTGGAAGTGTTCTATTTCTGACACCAAGCTATGAAAAACTATCAAAGGAGCAAGATACATGCCTCATTCATTACTAAATCTCCTACATAGCCTTTCACGTAATACTCACAATAGGTATTGTTGAGTCCTTTGCACAGAAGCCTTGGACTAAAATACATTATTAGATGAGTACAGCAATAAATTCACAGAGGATTTTTTTAATCTGAACAATTTCACTACATTATTTTTTAAATGGCTTTCAAGAACACAGATAATAGTAAAATGCTTTTAATATAATTTAATTTGAAGTTTAATACTTCATAATAAATTATAATAATGACTATGTTTACAACTGGCTCGGAAAATTCCAGAATATTGAACAGTCTGCTTTCATTAACCAGTATTCTAGCATGGCAGTGGATCTAGGCTAAATTTTTCAGATTTCAGCCTCCATTTCCTTGTGAAATAAGGTAACAAGACTAGACAGTCTTTAAAGGCACAACCTACTTTGACATTCTATGTGGTCCTCAAAGATTTAGATTCATTTGTGACACCATCTTTCCAAGTGTGCGCACAGTTACTGAGAGAGCCCTCCAGATCTGCTTTCCTGGAATTCCCCATGCCTCATTCTCTCTCTTCCAAAAGGAAGGACTTCCTGCCAAAGGAGCCTTTTAGTCAGAAGTCTAGGAACAGCCAGTGAGTTTCTGGTTTGCATCACTATTAAATGCTGCTTTGTTTTGTTAAGGGAATTAGAGAGGATAGCTAATCAAATATGCTTCTACTTTCATAGTATTGAGTTTGGATATCCTAAAGGGGAGTAGGCAGTTTTTAAATACCCAGAAAATGTTAAGTATGGGAACTGTTTCAAGAGGCCAAAGGTTGAGTAATTCATGTCTGATGCATCAGTTTATTCTTCCCGGACTGGGGTAAAGATCTATGTTGAATACAATATAGCTGGGGTGAACTGGTTCTTTTTAGATTTTAGCTTTTCCATCTATTAAATAAGAAAAAAAGTAAGCTAGATGGTCTCGGAAGCCTATTAATTCTAAAACCCCTCTATAAAATTAAGGTTGTATTGAATTCTGAAATAGTAGATTTGGAGATTTTGGGGGAGTGCTGAAAGAAACTTAATGTAAGAGATTTGAGTGGTGACTTCTGGGACAGAACAGGAAGAACAGGAGGGAAGGCAGACTATTAGGAAATACCTTTTGGGGTTTTCAGGTCACATTCTACAGAGTAGGGTTCTTTTTCTTTTTTCTTTTCTTTCTTTCTTTCTTTCTTTCTTTCTTTCTTTTTTTTTTTTTTTTCCCCCCGTTCTGGGTTAATGCAGAGTGTAGGAGAGGTCATCCACAAAAAACAAGCTGGAAAGAAAAAAAAGAAAAGTGATGACTTCCTATCTTTGGGTGTGACTGATTTGACAAAACCATTTGAACAGAGTGATTGTTCTATGAGTAATTGATACTGAGATTCACCCAAAGGCAAAGCCTCTGAGGATGGGAAGGCTTTAGCTCACTCTTCCTGCCCTATGACACTAGCTGATCTCCTTCCTTCCTTTCTCTCAATAATGTTTGCCATCTTTATTCAGAAACCAAGAATCCATTCTCGGTTTGCACGGGAGACACTTTGAAGATCTTCTGAGACCACGGATTTTTAAATTGTTAACAGAAACTTTTCTTCAGATAAAATCTTGCTTGGAACACTAATGTACTTAAGACAGGCAAAAGTCAAACTTGCTGGCATTAAGGAGTGTCTGGAGTCCTACCAGTAGGGACATTTCTTTACATCTGGTGAACCCACTGAGGCACCAGAAACCCTAGAGTTTGGTGAAACCAATTTGAAAGCCACTAATCTATTCCAAACCCCACTCCCATTTTTTGTAATCAAGTCCCCTTAAAGCATTAGGCTCTGGAGTGGGGGGTAGAGGTGGGGAGGGGTTGTTGCCCAATTCAGTGTAGCAAACCGGAGATAAAAGTGATAAAGGAGAAAATGAGAAACAATGGGAACACCGTTTGGGCCTACAGACACAGAAAAAGAAAGAACAATTTGAACTGCAGAGAAATGAGGGATAATTCAGGTTTGATTATAATTACTTTTGTGTGACATTTTTACAGCTTTAAGGGGCCTTTCAAATATGCTATTTTGTTAGTTCAATTCAGCAAGTATTTCCTGGGTACAGATTATATATTTGATCTAATCCAATCAATGTATTGACTACCAGGTATTGTATAGAAAATGTGTAGCACATTATTTCAAGCAAACCTTTCAACCACCCTGTGAAGGAAGCATAGCTGAAGAAAATAAGGTACAAAGAGGTTAAGTAAATTGACCATGACTTTATAGTATGTCAGTAGTAGAGCTAAAATTTGAACCCAAGTCTGTCTCACTTCAAAACCCATGTTCCTTTCACTCTAACCTCAAGGAAACAGAAAATTAAGAAATTCAATGAGATATGGGCTTTGCCTTCAAGTTACTTAAAATCCTCTACACTCAATTGTTGCACGAATAAAATAGGATTAATTAGCATTGGTGAGTCACAATGAAAGGTCAGGAAAGTTTGGAGGAGAAGGATTATTTCAAGTAAGGGACCAGGAAATGCTTTGTGGGGAGGAAATCACTGAGGACTGCGTAGGCATCTGTGAGGCAACTCTATGTCACAAACAAGGAAGCTGAAGTTCAGGGAGCAGGGAGGCTCTTCCACAGTTTTGCAGCTGTTTAGTGGTGACATCAGAAATCCAGGGACAGTCTTTTAGAAGTCAGAGAGAAACAGGAGAGAAAATGTGAACATAACATCAACAATGTCTGATTTAACCTTCTCACTGATAAATGAATTTGTCCGCACTTTCTCCATCCCTACTTCTGCTAGCATCCGATTGTCTTCCCTGGACTGGTATAACCACTTTGCCCATAAACTGATATGCTTATAAACCTATCCTCTACACAGCTTCCAGATTTATCAATATGAGAGGTATTCTGTTAGTCTTGTCCTTCAAATCCTTTTTAATACTGTGGTGGTAGGTAAGCCAATCTACACGTGTGATCCAAAACTTGTGTAGAACTAGATACATTCACAATACATATGTGTGTGTGTGTGTGTGTGTGTATGTGTGTGTGTGCACGCACGCACATAAATGAGTACAAGTAAAACTGAGAATCTCTGAATAAGATCAGTGGATTATAGCAGTATCAATATCCTGATTATAATATTCTTAAGGGTTGTGTAAGTTGTGATTTACCATTGGGGGAATGACATAAAGGGCACATGAATTCTGTGTAATTCATTACAACTGCGTGTGAATCTATATTGATCTCAAAATACAAAGTTCATTTAGAAATGTTTCGCAAAAACTAGAAATTTTGAAATATTTAAGCTTCTTTGAACGTAGCATATAATTATCTTCTTTACTCCCCAGCTCTATTTTTCTGGCACTCTCTGCACCAGATCTTAAACTGTGCAAACAGAGTTGCTTGCGATTTTCTCACATACACTGTTATTTTCCATTTTAGGATTTTGTTTATGGCTGTTGCCCTAGACTGCTCAGTCATATCATTAATCCTTACCTGGCAGAGCTAATTTCTTCAGATTGTTTAAGGCTCTTTCTTTGATCCCTCAGATGAGATGATAGACTCTTACTATATTTATTGGAGGTTTGGTTTCTTGTCTTACCTTCTGTACCTTCTTAGAGAGTGAGACAGTCTTATTTGCTGTTTATTTTCAATGACCTTTATTCTTGCTAGTAAATAATAGATTCTATGTGTTTAACTTGAGTAAATGATTGTGCTTCTTCATATAGTTTGGGGATTATCAACAATAAACCCAATGTTATTATCTTCTATTCTGTAACTAGACCAGAGTATTCATTTGCAAATTTAAGATGATTGACTATCTTAGTACACTATTTATTAACACTTTATAATATTAATAGTAATGATTAAGAGCTTAGCTAATTTCATCCTGGGGTAAAATTAGTCCACTGATAATCACAATGAATCGTAGACTGAGATGATCTGTGTAGATAATACATAGACTTGGAGACAGCACCACCTGAGAAAGCTGGCATTTTACTTCACATATATAGGGATTGAGGGGTTTTTTGTTTTTGTTTTATTTTGTTTAAGTAAAGGCAAACTTGGGGACAGCAACAAAATGGAACAAACGGAAATAGCATTCATTTACAGCATACTCAGATGTGTACCTATCCTTTAGTCCAACACAGAATTTTACACTCCAATTAAAAACCACCCGCACACACATCAAAGTAAGTTAAGCAGGGATTTAAAAAAAAAAAATCTAGATTCAGAGGTTTGCATTTATTTTCCCTGGGCACAATGTCAAGAAAGTAGTTATGAGAGGGGTGATTTTACTGTGGATGAAGTTTAAATTTTCTGAACTCCTTTCTGTTTTCTGATTCTGCTTTTTACCAGCTGGAGGCAGAATGGACAGATAATCCATTGAGGCGTTTATAAAACAGGTTTAATAATAGGTCACCCTGGCTGACAGACTTAATGAGGGAATGTTTATTTTCTTTCTGAAATCTTCAGAACATGGATCCTGGGTAGTGGAAGTGTAGAGTGTAACAGAATTATTAGTTACAAAAGAATTTGATAGAGGATGTGATTATCTGACTTTATGGCCAGGGATCCCTGACACTGCCCAATAAAACACCAACCATGCAACTTTCTGAAATTTGCTTTATATGACTGCATGATTTTGAAAATTCACCTGAGATTTCTTGATTAAGTATGCTTTAGTTTTAATATTCAATATCCTAAATACAGAAACTATAATTCTAATTTCCTTTTTGTCCTATTAAGGTTTGTAGAAACCCCAGCTCATTTCTCTTGGAAAGAAAGTTATTACCGATCCACTATGTCACAGAGCACACAGACAAATGAATTCCTCAGTCCAGAGGTCTTCCAGCATATCTGGGATTTTCTGGAACAGTGAGTATCAAAGAAGCCAAAATATGTTGTACTTGAATTACTATAAATAGGTAGAGAATATAAAAATATTGCTTACGGGGCACCTGGGTGGCTCAGTGGGTTAAAGCCTCTGCCCTCAGCTCAGGTCGTGATCCCAGGGTCCTGGGATCGAGCCCCGCATTGGGCTCTCTGCTCAGCAGGGAGCATGCTTCCCTTTCTCTTTCTGCCTGCCTCTCTGCCTACTTGTAATCTATCTGTCAAATAAATAAATAAAATCTTTAAAAAAAAATATTGCTTACTAGGGCATGTTTCTAAAATCGATAAAATTCAGTCACTATTGTTGGAAAAATTCATTTCCTCCAATAGTATTTCTGGGTTCAAAATTCAGTAGAGGTTTACTAGGTTTACATCAAAAGATCGTTATTCCAAGGTGGTATAATTTTGGAGTATCAGAAGGGCTCTCCTCAAACCATAAGAGACTCTTGATCATAGGAAACAAACTGAGTGTTGCTGGAAGGGTGGGGGGTCAGGGAGTAGAGTAACTGGGTGATGGGCATTAAGGAGGGCACGTGATGTAAGGAGGACTGGGTATTATATGCAACTGATGAATCACTGAATTCTACCTCTGAAACTAATAAGATATTATATGTTAATTAATTGAATCTAAATTAATAAAAGTTGGGGGCTCTCCTGCCTAACTCTAAGTAACTTCTCCAGTGACTCCCTAGATACCCCAAATCTGTTCCTTTGGCTTAAAAGTTCTTATTTGCTGTTTCAACACAAATACCCACTGGGAAGGTAAAATATTAAATTTTTTTGGTCATTTATGCCTTGCTAGGAAAATGATTCTTTTCTCCCTTATTAAGATCAAGCTTGGATAAGTAAGTAAATTCAGAGGAAGATAAGAGTATCAAGGGATAGGGTTTAAAATACTCATTTCCTGATGCATCCTTTCTCTCCCATGTTCTATCCAGCAATTCTCTGACAAGGTCAGGGATCATGATTCCCACTGTACAAATAGGACTTGAACCACCTGAGATGACTCATTTGGCATGTGGTTGAGCCACGAAGTGAACCTAGAGTCTCTGACTCCAACAAATGAGCCTTGCCAGCTTTGAAACAGAGAGAGCTCCTTGTTACCACCTGGGTGCTTGTGTTTTATTTAGTCCCATTCCTTGTTTAACACACTTTCATTTGTCCTTTATGGTAGGCCCATATGTTCTGTTCAGCCCATTGACTTGAACTTTGTGGATGAGCCATCAGAAAATGGTACAAGAAACAAGATCGAGATTAGCATGGACTGCATCCGCATGCAGGACTCGGACCTCAGTGACCCCATGTGGGTGAGTGGCAGGAACTTCTCTAATTTGTGGTCCATCCCATCCACTTCTCTGTGAAATCTGTGTATTTCATGGCATATGAAAAGGCAGATGGCCCTGAATGGGCAAGGCCATCAGGCAGAGAATCAAGGTGGTGAGCAGAGAGAAACTTAAGTGTTTGTGGATTTTGTGCTCAACTCTTCTTACAGCACATGCTTCCACTGGTGTGGGGAATGTGGGTTGGGAATAATTCTTTACATTCTTTTTTTTTTTTTTTTAAGATTTTATTTATTTATGTGACAGAGAGAGAGACAGCGAGAGCAGGAACACAAGCGGGGCGGGGAGGGGGGCAGGCTTCCCGAAGCGGGGCTCGATCCCAGGACCCTGGGATCATGGCCTGAGCCGAAGGCAGGTACCCAGTGACTGAGCCACCCAGGTGCCCAGTCCTTTACATTCTTTATCCGAGTTTTTCCTTATATCTATCCCAATATGGAGAAGGTGGTACCACTCCAGGGTTTTACAGGAGGTCGAGTTAGAGTCAGAACCACAGTCTAGATCTGAATTCTATCCAAATTCTATCTATACTATAGCGGACTGCCTCTTTTCCTGGAATGATCCTTCTTAAATAAAGAAGGAGGAAGTAAATTCAGTGTGAATCTAGGTACAGATTTGAGTACCTAGTAATAGAATAAGGGGAAAGAAGGTAAGTAATACATAAAATAGTATTTTGGGGGGGAAGGAGTGCTTTTCCACTGAGCACTCATGACCTTAGGCTTCAGTTTCTCATCTGTAAAAGGGGTAAACCAGGAGTGTAATGGGTTAATAATAATAAAATACTTATCTGAAATGTTTAGATGAAATTTTCTGTATTTGTGTAGTGCATAGTGCTAGGGGGCTTTTTGTCTTATTTTAAAAAAATTATTATTCATTCACCATACAAATCCTGCTGCTTTTTCTATAAAACACACACACACACACACACACCCCAAACAAACAAATCCTACTAGAAAACAAAGTGGGGATTTCATAGATCACATGTGGAAATGATTTTGGAGATCCCCTTAAAAATACCTTGCCTTTCTTTTCTGGTAGAAGATTTTATTAGAATTTTCCACTATATATATATAAATATATATATATATATATTTATGTATATATATATATACATAAATATATATATATATTTATAATTTACAATAATTTTGTATACAATATACAAAAATATTATATAATTTACAATTATATAAATATAAAAAATTAAAAAATATATAGGTTTATATATATTAATATATAATTATATATTAATATATATAATTAATATATATATAAATATATATATTAACATATATATATATTTTTAATCTGGATTGTACTTTTTTTCTCTCTCTTCTTTTTTTTTTTTTTTTTTAATATTGGGAGAAGTTGTGTCAGGGAAGAGAACAGGAAACAACCAAAAATATAAAATTGTAACTTTATAAATACACTGATGTTTTGCCACTAAGTTGATGAAAGGAAAATAACTATTTGTCAGTGGACCCTTCCATTCTAATATTGATACAGTTCTCAGATTCGAGCTAGTGAAAGATTAATAAATCCAAGGGGCAAGTCACTCAAGGCCTTAGAATGTGTTACAATTAAACCTGAGTAGGGGTAAATTCTGATTTGACAGTGACTTTGAAATTAGGATATCTCTAATTCACTTAATAATATCACCTCTTGATAGTAGCACAAGCCTAGGCAAATCTTTCTTTAGATATTCTCTCCAGCAATTTTCTGTTCTGATTCCTGAACTTATAAAAGCAAGTGAATTTATACCAAGCTTGAATGGAAACTCAAGCCTTTTACTTTAAGGTTTCTACTCTTATTTCACACATGTTCACATACTGAAGCATGTGGTTTCTAAATGTGCCATTCCCTTTCTTATTTTTTTATATTAGAAATTTTCTCCTTAGACATCTTGGGTTTTTGTTTGTTTTTATGTTTATTTTTGCTTTGTTTTCCCCCTCTGGCCAACTCCTATCTATCCCTCAACAACTAGTTTATCCTATCTTCTCTGGGAAAAGTTCCATATCTCTTTTTGCCACCAGTTTGAGTTAAAGACCATTCCTCTAAAGCAAACTAGGTCTATTTTTAGTCCTATTACTTATTGTACAATATTATAATTGCTTATTTCCCTGTGTCTCAAGGGGACAGGGACCATATTTTGTCCTGCTCAGCATTTGTTACAGTCACATAATAGACCCTCAGGAAAATTTGAAGTCCTGTGAAATGAGACTTGAAAGTTATCTAAAAAAGTCAAAAAGCTCTCTCTTAAGCAGTCCTGTCCAAGAGAACTTTCTTTCAGTGATGTAAATGGTCTCTCTTTTACATTGTTCAATGCAGTAGTCATTAGCCACATATATCCTTTGAGCATTTGAAATGTGGCTAGTGCAACTGAGAAATTTAATTTTAACTTTAGTTAATTAAAATTGAAATGGCCACATGTGTTTAGTTTTGGGGAAGCACAGTTCTAGAATATCTCCAGTCAGGGGACTGTTCTCTTCTTGAACAGTCATAACCACCAAACTTCCTGTCCCCTCTGCCTCTCATGTTCCTTCCCTTGTGACTATGGTCTGTCAGTGTGGAAAAAGTTATGCTGTTTAGGTACTTTATTCTTTGCTTCCATTGTTTTCTCAATTCTGTTAGAAAGTATCCAGATTTGCTATTTGAAAAAAAAAAAAAAAAAACACAACTTTAATCATTTAAAGTCCATTTTGGTGCTTTTATAAATCAGCTAAAGGAAACTTTAGAGAAATCCTAGTGGAGTATCTGAACAAGAGTCTTGGAAACTCTACAATGGTGTTAGAAAAGGAAAGAATGAAGAAGGGGAGAAAATAAGTCAAGAAAATACATAGATGTCATTGCCCTCCTGATAGGTATCTAGTTAAGACTGCACTGCTCTATGGGTTGGAGGTTATTGTTATTTAAGAAATACTGATATTTAAAAGGATTATCCATTTGCAACCTACTTCCCCTGAGTGTCAGTTATTACACACACGCACACACACACACTTGATATTGATTCTTTGAAATAGATTTTTAATAATGCCACTAGGAGGACCGACCTGACTGAAAGAGAGCATGTTCAATTTGAAGTTGATTCCTGACTCTCCCGTTATAATTCTAAACTACAAATTTTTGGAAACAACTTTTTCTTAAGCATCAATATTTGGTGGTGATTAACATGTCTGATCTTTTATTTAATCTTCCTAATCGCTGTGTGAGGTAGAAAATATTATTGTTCCTTTAGAAATTAATAAGTCAAAGTAAAAAAAAGGTTAAAAAACTTTTCTAGGATGACATGTGCGCACAACATCAGTGTCCGTATCCTACCCATACTATTCAACTCGATCTTTTCTTCTCTCATTTTTTCTCCAGGATACTGGAGAGGAACTTTGAGAGGAACTTGAGCTCTATTTCTTGTTAAGTACCTGTCTGTTCCGTGAGCATTAGGGATGCCCAAGTGGAGAAACCACTCCTCTCCCCATGAGAGAGTCCTATAATAGAGTCTCAACACTGCCTCCTCTGAAGAGGCACAGGTCACCATCAGTAGTGATGGACGATAAAACAATTGTCTCATCACTTATTAGCACCTTCAAGCTTGAAATTGTTTACCAGCTTAAATTGAAGGTAACACAAAGTCAGGAAATAAGACCCAGAAACTTTGAAAAGAATAAGGGATTGAGATGATTCCAAAAAAGCTGGAAAACAAAATGAAATGTGATTTTTTTTTTTTTTTTCCAGTGATGGGTCACTTAGGAACAATGATATTGAAAGAAAGCTACAAGTTGAGGGAGAAGGAACTTGATGGCATAAGCTTGCCTCTCTGTGGCTGTTCTGTTTTTAATATGCAAAGAAGTGAGGTATTGCTAGTAAGTGATAGTTCTGTATGAATCCTGTGTCTTCCCTTGTCTTATGACCATTCCGACATCCTCATATATGTCCACATGTGGAGGACACAGAGATGGGAATATGTAACAGTGGCAGTCCTCAGCAACAGGAGTCGCAAAATGGGGGACATGATCAAGATCCTATAACTAGTATTCTGGTTTGGAAAGTAAGAACTGGGATCCGCTTAGATTCCTAGTTCTTCCAACAGAGCTGCTGATGCTTGGTAGCATATTTTCACTTTCCTTATGTATAAGTTCATAGCTAAATAGTTCTAAAACTGCACGTAAATTACTTTCCTTTTGCATATAATATCTTAAAAATTTGGGATCTCTGCCAGGCATGTTCTCACTATGCAAGAAATATGAATCTGTGGACATGAAACAACATGTCAGATTATTAAGGACAGAAATCTTGAAATTGAGAATGACATCCCATTTTTATTGATGTTTTTCACACAACCTTTACCTTAGTAATTAGTCATGAAATGGAATCATAATGTTTTGCTCTGATTATTAACAAAGGAAATTTGAATTGCAGAGAATGTATATGCCTTCTTCATTAGAATGATTTTAATGTCACTGAAAAATGAACTACATTGAATTAGAAGATGAAAGTGAATGAGGTTTTTTCTCAAAATTTTTTCATAATTTAGCCTATGTTTCCAAGATCCTGTTGGCTTTTGATTCTACTAATATTTCCTTTAAATCTCAGCCTTGCCTTATTTACAAACTGTCTAAACATGCCTGCCATATCTTCAAGAGGGAGATAAGGGCATCAATACTTAAATGTTCTCCTGGAATGATTGATGGAAACTACATAACTTTTATTTTTGCATTTATTCGTTTTTGGTGCTTTAAAGGAAGCCCTATTTAGTTGAATTGGGTTTTTCCCTCATGATTTGAGTGGCAATTATCTAAAACCATCCGTTTTCGTAAATTCTTATTGTAACATCCCAGATACATATGAAGAGTCTTTACCTCTTCAACTCTGCATTTCCCAAGAGCAGATAGTGTGTTTGTGTTTTGGAAAAGCCTAGGCCACAGCACCAAGCATACTGCCCTATATCTTAAATGATCCAAGATTCCTCTAAGATTTCAAGTATATATACTATATCTAGTCATAAGCATTTCCTTAGTATTTACTGAATGCTATGTTCTTTGTGATACAGATGGATAAATCATGGTGTGTAGCTTTGAGAACACCATAATACAGCAAATGAGCCAATGTGTACAAAATTATGCATATGTATGTATTTTTAAAGCCACACACAAAAGAAATGATTTACTGTGCCTGACAAAGACTGGCAAAATGTCATAGAGAAGGCGATTTTTATTTAGGCCTTGAAATAGGAGTCAAATTGATCAAAACATGGAAAGGAAAAGAGGTCCAAGTTTTGATAACTATTATGAAAACAATTTATTTAAGAAAAAACTATAAGGTAACATGCAGAAGTTTTAAGAGAAGATTCAAACATTTGGCAAAGGAGAAATTTCTATAGAAAGAAGGACAAATTACAAATTTGAAAAATTTATAGCACATGGCAAAGGTTTAATGGCCCTAATAAACTAAATATTTAAAAATTAATAAGAGAAAGATGAAGCCCTGCTCTTTGGCAAAGAGTCTAAGTAATTCACAGATGTTTAACAGACATAGGATATTCTGGGTCTTTGGAATCCTCTTGACTTAGCTCATGGATGGGAAAAGTAGGAGCCTTTTGGGAATTCTGTGGCCAGCCCTGTAAATGGGTTTGTATAGGGCAGGCCTGTGGTTGTGCCCATCACTTTATCACTTACGCTTATACCCCATTGGCTAGAACTCAACTGCATGTTCATCATACATGAATACAAGGAAAGGATGTGTGAGTCTAGTAGGAAAAAAAGCTGAATAATTGGTGAGAAGTGGAAGTTTCTGCTATCAATATATAATCTCACCCAAATGTGAGGTCCATGAAAGAGCTCTTGGCATGTGGAATGATGACCTCCTAAAGATGTCCATGTCCTAGTCCCCAGAACCTGGGAATATGTTACCTTATATGCAGAAGGGGCTTTGCAGATGTGATTAAGAAACTTGATATGGGGAGATTTTTCCCAGACAGTCTGATGGGCCCAGTGTGATCCCAAGGGTCCTTAAAAAAATATTGTGAATTCCAACAATGAGTCTCATTGGTTATCATTCCAGGTTGTGTCATAGACTATCATCAACCTGGTCAGCAAAGATTTAAATGATTGATAATATCCAGTGCTGATGAAAATGTTGGGAAACAAAATCTATTCACTTTGGGCAGAAATATAAATTGATGTAGTTGGAGGACAATTTGCCCTTCTAATTTATTTAATTTTAAAGGTCCTTACCCTTCATCCTTAGGTACCTAAAGGTATGTACCACTTCTAGGAATTTTCTTCACAAAACAATTTAAAATATGTAAATAAGTGTACACACACACACACACACACACACACACTCATGCATACTGACATATGTACACACACATACACATATATACAGAAATGAAGACTTCATTATAGCAGTGTTTATCATATCTATAAAATGATAAGACCAGGTAGAATTTTGTAGGCTTTAAAGGTTTGGACTCAGATAGGAAAGAAACTATAGTTTAAAGCAAATGAGGGTTAAGCTCACCATTGAGAGCTGGTACTAGCAATTATGAAGCATGGTCATTTTCATCTTGCCAGTTTTATTGTTCATGAACCTCAGGGTGATTTCTGTGTTTGTGCTTTGTGTGAGGTATCTTTATGTTCAGGGAAAGATTATGTAGAATTGATATTTCTTATGAAATGCTTGGAAGAATTTGCTAATGAAACCATCTGGGCCTGTATATTTCTTTTTGGAAAGCTCTTTAATTATAAGTTCAGTTCTGTTAATTGTTACAGAACTATTGAGATGATTTATTTTATCTTGGGCAGGTTTTCATAAATAGTGGTTTGTAGGGGCACCTACCTGGGTGGTGCAGTTGGTTAAGTGCCCGATGCTTGGCTTCGGCTAAGGTCGTGATTTCACCATCATGATCTCACAGTTGTGAGATCGAGCCCCACGTGGGACTCCACATTCAGCATGGAGTCTGCTTGAGTTTCCCTCTCCTTCTTCCTCTGCCTCTCCCACCCATGGATGCGCATTAGCGTTTAGTCTCACTCCCTAAAATCAATAAATAAATATTTAAAAAAAATAGTGATTTGTAAGGAATATGTTGATTGCATCAAAGTTCTGAATTTTTATATGGAGAATTGTTTGTAGTATTCCCTTATCATTCCAGATTCCCTTACTACTCTTTTAATGTCTGTGGGATCTGTAATATCTTCCTGTTTCATTTCTGATATTGGTAACTTGTGTCCTCTCTTTTTCTCTATCAGTCTCACTAGGGACTTATTAATTTTATTGATCTTTCAAAAAGGCAACTTAGCTTTCTGGTTTCCCTGTTTTTCACTATTGTCTTTCTGTTTTCAACTTTATTATTTCTGGTCTTATTTTCTTCTGCTCCTTTGGGTTTATTTTGCTCTTCTTTTTAAAGTTTCTTAAATTGAAAATTTAGATTATTGCATTGAGATCTTTCTTGTCTTCTAATGTTAGTATTTACATTTATAAATTTCCCATGAAACACTGCTTTAGTGGCATCCCCTACATGTTGCTATCTTGTATTTTTATATTGTTCAGTTTAAAATATTTTCTGATTTCTCTTAAGGCTTTCTTTTTGTGTATTTACAAGCATGTTTAATTTCCAAGTATTCCAGTGTTGTCTGTTATCTTTCCATTACTGCATTCTAATATAATTCTATTATGATCAGAAAACAGACTCTGTATGATTTCAAATTTTCAAAATTTTTTATTTATTTCACGAGTTTATTTCATGAGTCAAGATATAGTTTATCTTGATGCATGGCCTGTGGGCACTTAAAAAGACTGTGAATGATGTTTTTTGGGCTGGAGTATTCTAAAAATGTCAATTAGGGCCCATTGGTTGATGATATTATGCAGTTCTTCTCTGTCCTGGCTTATTTTCAGTCTACTAGTTCTATTGATGATTGAAAGATGAATATTGAAGTCTTTAACTCTAATTATGGATTTATCTCTTTCTCCTTTCAAGTCTGTCTGTTGTTGCTTCATATATATTGAAACTCTATTTTGGGGCGTATTGTTTTTATCTTCCTGGTGAATTGATCTTTTTGTCATTATATATTTCTCTTTATTCCTTGTGATATACTTCATTCTGAAGTCTAATTTGTTTTTATATTAATGTAGCCAATCTAACTTTTGAGTATTTTCATGATAAATTTTTTCTTCATCCTTTTACTTTTAACCTGTATTTATCATTATATTCAAGGTGAGTTGCTTCTACAATGAATAGTTGGTCACTTTTTATCCATTTTGTCAATCTCTATTAATTGGTGTATTTGTAACATTTACGTATATATATATATATGTGTATATAATATATACCATTTGTATTTTGTGTGTTCTCTCCATTGCTCTTTTGTTTTCCTTTTCTCTGCCACTATTGAGATCACTTCACCTATATTTAGTATTTCCTTTTAATTATTCTATCTTGGTTTTGGCTGTAATTCTTTGCATATTTTTAAATTGTTTCCCTAGGGATTGTCATATTCATAATTTCTCATAGTCTATTATGAATCAATATTTTACCATTTCAAATGGAATGTGGAACACTTGCCACAATATTGGTTGAATAATCCTCCCCCATGATGTTGTAGTTGTCATATATATTAAATCTATGTACATTGAACACTCCATCAGACAATGTTATAATTTTTGTTTTCAACTGTCAAATATATTTTTAAAAAACTCAAGAGAATAAGTGTATTTTATTGAATAGGATATTTATCATTGATGTTGTTCTTCCTTCATAGTATAGTTACAATTCTGACTGAATACTGTCCAGAAGAACAAGAATTCCATGTACAGTTTTGTTCATCAGAATGATTTTTTTCAAAGAGATATAAGTACTTCTATTTTCTAAGCAGATCATAAGCCATGTCGGAGCTCTAATTTTTTGAATTTTTATTGAACATAAATTTATAAACATTTCTTCCATAAACTCCACCAACCTTTTCTCCCTCCCTACCTACACACACACACACTCACACACACACGCATGCACGCAGACACAACTCACTGTAACTCAATTTGAGCCACATCTATAGATGTTTTCTAAAATTGTAGGATTGTGTCAAAATGGTTTTTGATATGCCAATTGTTTTGTCCTCATTTGATAAATTTCATTCTTCATATGTATATATGTATGAAGCACATACTCTGTGAACAAAGTATTCTTCAGTAATTCCCTCTACTCAGGCTAAAGGGGCTGGTTAACAGCAATGCTGTATGAGTCACTCAGAAATTCTCAATTTCCTTCCTACATGCCTTCTCCTGCCTCAAAAGGTGGAAGGGGTACAATCCTTGATATGTCATATAAACAGCAATTATTTTTTGTATGTTCTTGGTCTCCCAGGCATCTGAAATGCATAAAGTCTGCCAACTATAAGTCCGATACCAATATCAAGAGCTCCCTTGAAGGAGGGCATCTCTGTTTCCCTTCCCTTCCTACATGGTCTCTCCCTCAGGCTTCCAGAGCCACCCTCACATTTCCACTACTAAACTCTTTTGTTCCTCCCACACATTCTCTCATTCCTTTTCAAGTGTCCTATTTCTCTCCCATCTCTACTTTCTCCTTGTTAGGTCTTCCAGAAAAACTCTATAGTTCAGTGTAGGGAAACTCAAAAAAAGGTGTTTTTTGTTTTTTGTTTTTTTGTTCTTGTTTTTACTTCGATGATTACATTCTATGTAACAGGATTTTAGAGTTTATTACTTACTTTAGAATTCTGACATAAGACTTTTAGCCAGATACACTGTGGTTGGAATTCTGTCCTTACCAGTTTAAGCTGTGTGAACTTGATTATCTCTATGAGCTGCTCTTTCTTCATTTTTATGGATAGACAATAATACCTATCACTGGCCTCAGAGAATTGCAGTGGTTTATTTCATTATCTGATTTGTTTTCATTCAAAGTTCCTGGCATATAAAAATGTAGCCATTTAAAAATTATTTTTATTATCACTCATCTATTTTCTTAATAAGAACTCTGAGTAGGTAAATATATATTACTTTTCATGATGAAATGCAAATTAATAAATTGCTCTGATGAAAACGAAATTTAAAAGATCGTATCAAAAGCATATGTAATCTCTACTTAGTGATAAGTTATAAGACTATTAGTTTTTTTTTCTAGTTTTTTCCTTGAAGAAACAGATTTTATAATGTGCATTTGGATCATGTCATATATAAATTTATAACCTACTTATTTTTTTGCATTCAATGATGAACATATTTCTCTTATTTACAAGTCTTCATGACAACTTTATTGCTATGTTATGCCATTATACAGATATATAATGATTTATTTAACTCTTACTTTACTCAGATTTTTTTAAGAAGAATATTTATATAAAGAATATTTTCTTGCACTAGATGCTTAGAAGTGTGACTATCAAGTAAGACTGTACGAATACCAGTGTTACTGATACTTATTATCAAATTTCTTTTCATGGGTTTTTTTTCTTTTCAATTTGTACTCCTACAACTGTGCGGAAGTGTCTATAAACTTGAATCAATTTTGGTTAAACTATCCTTTAAAAATGCGAATACATCTAGGAGACTAAAGGCGATTCTAGTCATTTGCACATAGAGGTGAAACAGTCCCTCTTTCTATACCTTTGATTACACTCTGTGGAAGGGATGGTAGTTTTGACTGGAGATGAGGAAGACATCTTGGAGAATGGAGCATCTCTGGGTGGGGTAAGCAGGCCTCACCAGGTTGGGAACAATATGAAGAAAGGGGTGAAGAAAGAAGAGTACACAGAATATATATGTATGTGTGTGTGTGTGTGTGTGTGTGTGTGTGTGTGTGTGTATCCCTATATATTTCCATATTTATTTCCTAGGAAATATGTATGTTTCCTAGGGTTAGCCCTGAACATGGGGATGCGCATAACACTTTCTACTTTTCTGTGCAGCACTTCTTAACCCTTGCTCTTAGGATCTTTACTCCCCTTACTCCTTGGCTACTACCATTAAAATTATCATTCAACCATAATTTGTACCAAATAAGCTTTTGTTTATTAGTTCTATGAAAACAAATGAAACAGAATATATTCTGTGTAGAAAAAGCCCTCCAATTTTTGGAAGATGGATTTGTAGTTACTTATGTTGCTTCTGAGATGGCCCAGTATCCACTCAGATTAGACAGAGTTCAGGTGTCCCCAGAAGAGCAGACTGTTTTCCTGTTCTGTTCTTTGTGCAGTGTAGCCAATCAGAAGGCACCACTTTGTTCAAGATTGCCAAGCCAGGGACTTTTACCTTAAACGCAAGTATGCATTTCAAACCTTGAACAAACAGTCTGCTTAATAAAATAAGGGAAAGGGTTTTCTTTCTTTCTTTCTTTCTTTTTTTTTTTTTCTCTAGAAATTCACAAACATCATTTGACAGGTGACAGCTCCTCCCTTACAAAAGGGGCTGTTTGCTTTTTGCTTTGGTGTTTGGGTAAACTGCAGCACGCACTGGCAGAGAATTTATTGCCTAGGGGAAGGTGTTTGCAGTCGCTGTGTTTAATCTGAAAAGAAACCCTTTTCCTTCTATCCCCTCCCTCTGTTTTTGAGGAGGGAGAGTTGGAAATGATAGCCCTAGGGAAATAGTTCCCCTAACACCTGTCTTTGGTGTAACCTCAGCAATGTTACTTAAGACACTGTGCTTAGTGTGTATGCATTCAGAATGACAAAGTTGAAGAGGGCAAATAAACAGAAAGGGATTTCAGCAGAAACACAGGAGCTGATTCTGACCTTACATCCTCTTAAAAACCGAAGAGTCTGAAATCCTAGCATGCTGATTTAAAGAGGATCTGATTTGTTTGAAGTAATATGCTGTGAGTCACCTGTTCATTCCTTCAGTGACCAGTTTATTTAATATTGTTTAATCTATAAAACTTGGAAAATTCTAGAATAGTAGACTTAGGACTACTATTGTAGACATGATATAGTTCTACTCTAGCCTTCCTTTAATAGATGAGAAAACTAATATCCAAGTTGATTAGGGTAGAATTCTCCAGTGTGTCCATTAGGGTTTATGGTTGACTATGGATTAAACCTAACTTTCTGGATTTGTAGACCTGCCTTTCCCTTTCTTATTAGAGACAGTGTTGATGAGCTCAGACTCTGGAGTAGCTGCTGTCTGCATTTGAATTCAGATCTCTCATTCACTACTTGGATGACCTTGCCTAAATCCTGGTTTGTTTCTGAGCTTCAGTTTACCCACTTGCAAAATGAGGATGATGAGATTGGTAACATACCAGAGAAGAGCTTTTTAGCATATTGAGACAGGACATGTCAAGCAGGTAACAACATCTTGTACGAGGTCACCTCTCAGTGGTGATGGTCATTACTGTTACTTTTAGAATATGATAAATCTGGAAACAGGAAATTAGGAATCCCAAGTAGAGCAATTGCTGATGCAGAAAAAAGCAATATTTGCATGGATTTATATTTTTATATTTCAAAAAAAGAAGGTAATATTTGAAGACACACTAGTATTCTATAAAATCCATTAAGCTCCCTCCCCCGCATTTGAAACTACACAGAGTTGAGTTTTCTTCAAATTAAGTCAAATTATGAAGCAGATTTCTTTTAAAAGCTCTTATACTCTGGCATCCATTCAGTCTCATAGAACTCACAGAAAACATTTTCAGTTTAATTACTAAATAGTATTTTATTTCACTTATTTGGGTGTCATTCAGTAATTTAACATAATAAAATATTCTCTACACCAGAACCCAGACTTTGGAATTGGATACCCTTATATCCCTGGGCTTGAATAAAGTGTGATAAAGTCAGAGCTGTGTGGACTCCAAAACAGTTTAGTTTTCTCAAAATGTGGTCTCTAGCCAACACCATCAGGAACTTTAAAAGATGCAAATAGTTTGGGTTCCACTCCAGATCTGCTCAATCAGAAACTAGAAGAGGGAGGGCAACAATCTTTCAATAAGCCCTCCAGGTGATTCTGATGTTGGAGAAACACTGGTGCAATCCAGTGTTTTAACATACGTATTTTTATAGGTTAAGAAACTTAGGTTCTGAGTGCAGAGTGACTTGCCCAAGGGGACAGAGCCATAATGACAGAGAAGAAACATCTAGGCCAGTCTCTATTTTAAAGTAGACATTTTTAGCTGTGACTCATCTTAAAACATGTGAAAAGTTCTAATGGGTTATGCCACTGAGAAATTAAAAAGGTAGACTGTAACAGTTTAGAAAAAGTAATTAAACATATTTATTAAGTGGTTGGCTTCATGTCTTTATCAGTAGACATTGTCAAACAAATTCCCATACCTAGTTTTCTCTTAAATTGTAGGTTCATAAGAATCTTTTCCCTGGCAAAAAGACTAAAATTTCAAGCTTGTATTCTTGTCAATTCAACAGGGATTTGCTAATTATTTACTAAGTTCAAGATACTCTGCTAAAGGTATAAAGTTTAAATGAAAGGGCTAAGTCTGTCACTACATCTAACTTAAAATCAGTGGGGGAGACAGTTATGAAGTTAATGAACTAGGTTATAGTTGATCTAAATGATCATATCCAAGAAAATATTTGTTGCTTATCTATTGAGAGATAAATAAACAAGACAACAAATGAGTACCCATGTTAGACAATGTACCAGTTTAGTCATCAGCAATGATGGCTGGGCTTTATAACTTTGGGAACAGTATTCACATCATACTCTAAAAGAATCATAACTTTTAGGCATTAAGCAACTCAGTGATCCTGCACCTAGCCAACATTTGCTGCTTTCTATACCTGAGATATTCTAAGGAATGAATGAATAAGTAAAGAGTATGTTCTATACCTAAGGACCTCACAATTTATTACCAGACAGGAGACGCAAACAATTCTTATCAAGATAGAAAGTGGTAAGCACCAGAGAAGAATACAGACCAACTTCAGCAAGAATTCTGATAATCATGTCTATGTATAAGCTTAGGAAACATACTGGCCATGTGAAAGAGGAGAAAGAGAAAGTATTTGAGACCGTGAGAATTATCTGAGTTAGGGAACAAGCCTACATGTGGGAAGCATTCAATGCAGGAGAACAGGAAATGATGATAAATAAGAACTGGAGAATACTTGCCTCACTTAGAGTAATGCAAATTATTCTTATTATCCTAAGTTCCCTGGACTCCTAGCACATAATGTGGGCTATTGGTTTGAGACCCCTTGAGTTAAATGTATAAATGACTTTGATAAATTGTGTATCAAAAGGAAGGAAGGTCAATTTGATTTGGCTGGAAGCCAACAGGGAAGAGGGGGAATAAGGAAATAGACAAATAGTTGAATTGGGGTCAGGTCAGGGAAAACAGGGATACATTCTAACCTGGTGGTCTTGGTGAACTGCTTATAGGATTCAGAATGTGGGCAACTAGAGGATGGTAGCTGGCGTTGGGGAGGTATCTGCCCGTGCACGTGACCCCAAACTCTTCAGTGTCATGTGCTTAGTGTTAAGAGAAGTAGGTGTGTTAGGACTAAGAGATTGGGTCTCTCTATGAGACTATTCTTTTCAGATGAGGTCCTATTCATTATCTACTTTTTCTTCCCCAGCTCTTAAAGTAGGAACATAGATGAAAATGAGAGTGCCTTTACTTTAGGGAATAGGTGAAGAGACTACTAACTAGAAAATGAGAATGATGTTGATTAAAAAAAAATGGAATAGAGATAAAAAACAAAAAGATTAAAAAAAAAACATGGCTGACAAAAGCAGTAGCTGGATTGATTATTTCTGATTAGATGGGTCATGGGGGAGTCTTCATCAGGTAAAAGGTAACATCTCAATGTGAGTGCATGTGGTAGGAGAGAAACAGACAGAAAAACAGACAGACTTAGTTTGTAGAGTAAAAGCCTTTTCATAGATTAACTGAATGGAGTGCCCCTCAGAAGTATATTGTCTGCAGTGATGTGAGCTTCATTTTTATCTTTTTTGTCTATCAAAGTTGATTTTTTTTAAAAGACTTTATTTATTTTGAGAGAGAGAATGTGTGTGTGCATGGGGCGAGTGCAGTGAAGGAGGCAGAGGAAGAGAGAAAATCTCAAGCAGACTCCCCACTGAGTGCTGGGCTCAAAGCTGGGTTGGATGTCACCACCCTGAGATCATGACCTGAGCCAAAACCAAGAGTTGGGCTCTTAACTGAATGAGCCACCCAGGAGCCTCAAAGTTATTCTTTGTGTTTAGGAAAGACATATAATTCATCTATAGATTAAGGAGAAAAACAAAAACAAAACAAAACAAAAAAACCAAATACACACACACAGTTCTTATTTCATTGTATTTACTTATCATCCTCCCAAGAAGCTGAAGAGCTCTTAATGGATGTTATTCAAAGCTTTTCTCACCACACCCTCTTAAAGAGATAGAAAGAGAGCTGGTACTTTAACATCTCAGTTGTGTCCCCCCCCCATGGCATAGGATAGTGAATAAGAAACTAAATCAGATACAAAACGCACATGATTTGTCTTAGAATTGAATATGCTTCAGTCCAGTGCATGTTACTACCTAATTAGAACTTAGATGACCTTATAAAATATGGCTTTTAAAAATAGCCCTCTCCTTTAGATATCGGGTTTGAGTATCAAGATGTTTTTTCTATAACCTGAACTTTAGTGGAGCATTGTGGATTTTGTGATGTTGGCTGCCCTGGACAAAGGGAATCGGCATGAACCACCTCTGCTAGTGAATTAGATACAGTCCACTCCCCACTTAACCAAGATATTTTCTGTGCTTTCCAGCAATAGCTTAGTTTGAAAAAGAAACAACTCAGCTGCTTGAAGTTGATCAGTAAAAAGAAAACTAAGAAGGCTATGGAAGAGGGGGAAAAAAAACTATTTTGTAAATCATCAAAAATGGAAAACCACTGTGTTCCAGTATGTTCCCTCTTCTTTAGATTCAAGACTTAACACATCATGTCTAAAATTAAGCTCTTTGGAGGTCTTTTGGCATAGGCAGATAGATCAGGGTTTATAGTGTAAATTTACTATCTCTTACATCTTACATCTAAAGCACCTAAACTGTAGCAGTCTGAGGTTCAGTGAGAAGCCACTGGCCTAGGAGTCAGAAGTCCAGGCTTCTAGTCCTCATGCTGCTGTCACTAATTGGCTTTTTGTTGATAGATGAATAACTTTCTCTTCTGAGTCTTTTCCTTATGTGTAAAAGCATGGAATTAGACTGGTTGCTAACTTCATCCCTTCATCCTTAGTAACAGATAAACCACCAGTCCTTTTGTGTCTTTATGTGACTTTGATGGGAACACAGCACAGACACACACATTTTCCAGAACCATTAGTGAAACATATAAACCAATGTGCCCCGTTTGACACACATAAACAAAACCTGTCCTAAATCATCACTATGGGGCATGGCATCTAAAGAGTTTCCTTTCCTTCTATTCTCTAGGTCAAGGGGGAGGTGGGACTTGCAAAAATGAGAACACAAAAGCAACATTTTCATTTTTGAGAAAAGGAGCACTTCCTCATCAGTGCTTTTTGTGGAGGTGGGGTGGGCGGTGAGGAACTGTGCTCCTGAAGATTAGTCATGAATATAAATCCTGTCTGGAGCTGGAGAAAGGAGAAGGGACTGAGTTCTGCTACTCCCCACTCCTCCACTGCTACCTCCATCTGCCTCATGAGCCCGGAGGCAGTGTTCCTTCCAAACAACTACTCGCCTAACCAGTTCATTGGAATGTCTTTCTACAGACGGTGTCCTCATTCAGATTTCTTCTGAAAATGAACCTCTCTAAAAGCATAAATCATGTTTAAAAAAACAAAACACGGTGGTAAATTTTACACACAAAAAATCTCTTCTTTGGTTTAAAAAAAAAAAAATGTACACACAAACCTACCCACCCCCAAACCTTGACACAAACACAGAAATAAGAGCAGTTAGGAAAACAGTTGCCTTGCACCTTTTAAATAGAGGACTTTTTCTCTTGGTTGGATCTGGTCTTTGGGGTGACAGGAATTAAGCTCTCTTGATGTAATCTTCCCTGCTTACCACACACACGCCTTGTCGATCCCTCAACTTGCAGTGTAGGAGAGATTTTATGAAAATATTAAGTATATGTTCTTCTTGCTGGCATTTTAAAATGGACAAATAAGACAGCGTGAAGCAAAAGATATGAACTATGGACTGACACAAATTTTACCATGTAACAATCATGACTTCAGACAGACAACTAAAAAAGGTCCTATTCTGTGAGAGAAATTTAACAAATTAAGGAGTATGTACTTAAAAACCTGTCTTCATTGTATAATAGCATTAGACAAAAACTGAGGTATCCATGTTTTTTCACTTTTTCTTTCTTTCTTTCTTTCTTTTTTTTTTTTTTTCCCTGACCCTGTTGTTCAGCTGGGTCATACTAAAAAACCTCAAGTGGTAATGATTCACATAATATTTTCTTATTCTGGTTGTATACAGTTCTTAAATCAGGATAGTTTGTGATTTGAATTCACTGAGAAAACAAATAAAAGTGTGCTGATCTCTTAATTTATATAGTGGTAATAGGATGGTATTGATAGTGTTATAGAAATTGAGTTTCTTGCTTTATCTGGTGAAAGTCTGAATGGTAAAGGATAAAAAAGACATTTGATTTACTGGGTTTATTTTTATTTTTATTTTTTAAAAAGATTTTTATTTATTTTATTTGACAGGTAGAGATCACAAATAGGCAGAGAGGCAGGCAGAGAGAGAGGAGGAAGCTGGCTCTCTGCCGAGCAGAGAGCTGGATGTGGGGCTTGATCCTAGGACCCTGGGATCATGACCCAAGCCGAAGGCCGAGGTTTTAACCCACTGAGCCACCCAGGTGCCCCAGTTGCTGGGTTTATTTTTAAAGGAATTCCCATAATCATTTGAGGTTTGGAAAATTTGAAGTTTGGTTTTAACTTCAAATTATCCTTCTGTAAGAACAGAATGAAAGTAGCCTTATTAATCTATCCAGAGTTTTAGCTAAAGAGTAGCTTATGGTTGGAAAACCATGAATCGCAACTTTTACCTTGCAGAGGCTAGGACACTAAATTGTCTGATGGTGATAGAACCAAGCCATTATCTTATGACTGAATTGCAAGAAGAAAGAAATGGTGTTATTTTTATTATGTGATTCTTTTTTAAAAAACATCTTGAGTCACAGAGATTCTAAGTAGTTATAAATTATTTTTTAAACTTTCGTTAAAATTTCTGGATAACTGGTCATCAAATTGCTCCCAAATCCAGAAAGACCAATAGCAAATATATATATATATATATATATATATATATATATATATAAACGTCAAAACACTGTTCTCAAGCAGCAATTTTCATTCTTTATCATAAACAATAACAAAATTCTGGCCCCAAATCCCAAATTTAGCATATGCATTAAAAGTACCCATGATCCAATAACACCTACTGCACACTGTGGGTTGACTTGTCATTGTAAGGTTGACTCAAGTTAGGCTGTGACAAGGGCATGTACTGAAATTGTATTTGGCAGTGGTATATAGATGCCATAGTGAGAGTTCCTATAGATTCAAGTCAGATAATGGATAAAATGCAGGCCTAAAAAAAAAAAAAAAAATCCCCCCCAACACACACACACGACTTTCTAGTCAGTGACATTGATGAGACGTAAAACCATGTGCCCAGAGATGGCCAGAGAACTTCATTCCCGGCCCCACACAAAGCAGGTTAATGTGGCTGCAGAAACCCTGTTCAACCATAGCCCATATCTCCTCCTGAGCTGCTTATGTGACTTATGGCAAGTTATTTCGCCACCCTATGCTTCTTCTCTCATTTGCAAGATGTGAATAATAGCATCTCCCTCATAGGCTAATATAAGTATTAAATCATAAATAAAAATTATGTAAATCAAAGCATGAAGAATCATACCTAGCCTTAAGAAGTGCTGAACAAATGCTCACTATTGTTGTTTTCTTTTTTAAATATTTTTTTTTTAGTTATTTGACAGAAAGCGATCCCAAGTAGGCAGAGAGGCAGGCAGAGAGAGAGGAGGAAGCAGGCTCTCCGAGGAGCAGAGAGCCCGATGCGGGGCTCCATCCCAGGACCCTGAGATCATGACCTGAGCAGAAGGCAGAGGGTTAACCCACTGAGCCACCCAGGCACCCCTTAAAATGTATAAAATTAAAGGTATTATAGTTTCTACCATCCTCCAAAACTTTGATCTTACATAATGATCAAATTGAATAGAAGAGTAGAAATTTATCCTGGGTAAAAAGAAAAGTGAAATTTTATCTCATGAAGTGTTATCTCTAGTCAGTCCCTTTGAGAATATTGGATGGAAACCAGTGTTATGGATGTTATAATCTATTCCTCTATTTTAGCTGTAATTTGTGTCTGACTAACCAGCTCTCCCATCTGTTTGGGTTAGAGATTATGTGTCCAGTGGTCAGAGGAACCATGTTGATCCTTGCTTTGTATTTTTCCACTTAGTTATTCATTTGAAACATAATAACTTGTTTAGAATTAATGGACTAGTAATGTGGTCTTTGAGTGAAAATATGATTATGATAAATGCATCCTATAGATCATTTATATACCCTAATGGGATGTACAGAAGAGAAATAGAGTTTTTTAAATGGCTGTACCCATTTAGACCTTCAAATAGGCTGTCCTTCGCAGTGGCCACCTTGGGGAGTTCCATGCTGGATCTTCTCAGTGTCATTCACCTTCAGGGACAGCTGATCAGGAACATAAGAAATTTTATATCCTTACTTTAAAGCTATTTTATTCTCAATTAGCAACATCTTATCCAATTTGATCCCTCACTTTATATGCGAAATTTGGCAGTGCTAAATACATTTTTTTAAGGCTGAAAATTTGTCACCATAGATTTGATTCCAATAATCAGTCACAAAGTGATTTATAAATTATGACAGATTGTTCCTGAAGCTTGATGCTCCATGAAAGCAGGAATCAATACTTTCTTTTCTGTGAAACACACTGCAAAGCCTGGCCCTCTTTAGTGCTCAGCAAATGTTTGTTGAATGGTCTGGAGGTCTAGAAGGCCCACCTCTTTAATCAAATTCTTAGCTCCCTAAGGAAGTGATGCAGTGTTCTGAATGCCCCCACAGAAACTAAAGGACACTACGTAATCACTCTACTATCATTGTCTTGAAAACTAGATGCAGTCCCTCCAACAATTTCTTCTCCATCCTCGTTGAATTTTTTTTTTTAACCACTTCCATATGCCATCGATTGCTTTTTTTGTTCATCGGGAATGTGTAAATATTAATTTAAAATGCTTCTTTGACATCTATTAAGCAATTTGCAACAGAATCAAGCAACAGAAGTTTTGGCATTTGGGGAATTATCAAAAAGTATTGTGCCTAGAAAGTTGTTCTTTTTTTTCTTTGAGGAACATTTTTCTCTGAGTTTATGCAAATTTGAAGAGGCTAATGCAAGTCATCTCTAAAGATTGGTAGGCAGGACAAAATGTTTAAGGTTCCACATTTTCTCTTGAAATTAGTCACTTCTGTATAAATCATGTTCTAGGTCAGAGGTTTTCATTTGAATGAATCAAAGCTAATTGCAATAAGGATTTAGAAAATGATACCTATTCATCAAGAACAAATAAATAAAATCGCTTATGTTTGAACAACCTTCTGCAGTTTAAAAAAAAAGTTATTTCATGTCCATTATCACTCTTAATCTTCACAACATGTAATGTATATCTCATGCCATTATAAGGACATTAACTCTTTGGATTTTGGTGTAATTAAATGTTATTAAAAGCAATTTAACTTCATTAATGAACAGGTTAGTATGTATGTCTAAATAAAAAGCACCCATAATATTTCATACTGTTAAACAATTGAAAATGTGGCTCTTGTACTGGAGCTCCAAATTAAAAGAATAGGATCCCAAAGATGCATGTTTTTTAACATTGTTTCATACTCTACCTATAGGCAATATTGATAATAAAGCTAACCATGAGAGAGATTTTCAACATTGGTCACCTGATTGGCCTTGAAGAAACCTTTATTTTCTTTAATTACTCATCTTTGTCTTCTTTTTATTACGGATTCTTTTTTAGACTTCCCGAGTTGAGTATTTGGGCATAGTCAATAGTGTAAGCACTACCTAGGACCAAATAAAGGATTGTTTGGTTGCTTTCTTGGTTATCGGAGAATGAGATCTTGGCTCTCATTCAACTAAAACAGAAACGTCTGGGCAATGTCTGCTAACGTTGAAAAGTAGGGTCAGTTCTCATTGATATTCAGCAAATTCATCAATTGATTCACTTCTTAAAATGTATTGAAACCTTTCGCTGTATAAGACCCCATTTAATATTTGTATGCCCAACCTAAGGTGTTAGTGGGAATATTATCCTCAGTAGGATGTGATAGTGTATCAGAAACCTTATTTGCTGAGCACGGTGAAGTGATAAATTGTGCCCTTGTTTACATGGCTAATTGTAAGGATTTGGAAACACTCCTTTGATGTACTAAGAGCAACTAATGAAGACAGTTAAATGAACCTTTATAATGAATCTAGGAGTTCAAATCAGCTAAGAGTTCAACACTGTCTGCTAATTTTCTTCTTGAGCCTGGCCCAAACTTTTATGTATCACCTCCCAGGCAGAAAACACATTTTGGATATAATGGCAAGCCAGCTTGTTTTTCTTTATAACCTAACACTTCATGCACTCTCTTAAGATGTTGGTGCTGGAACCAGCTATAGAGATCATCTTATAGCTAATTTTTTTTTTTTTTTTCCCCTTTGGCCAGCAAAGGAAATGAGCTTGGAGAAGTAAAGTGACAAGCCCTAGATTACATAGCCAGTTGGTGACGAAGCCAGCCTAGCATCCACATGTCCTGATTGTTTGCACTTTGTTATGATGTGCTCTGTTGAAAAAGAGTGCCTATATACTGTCTTTTGAAACTAACTCTATATTTCACCAAGCTTTGTGTACCAACTTGAGATTGTTTTTTGTTTTTGTTTTTTGTTTTTTTTTTGATAATGTGAAATAGTTGCTCTCACATTGCCATTTTGCCTAACCACAGCTTATTCTTATTTGGAGAAAGTATCAAGACTTCCTCTAATGTGTTTGGTGCTTATTCAATGCCACGTTTAGTGCCTTGACTACCATGTTCGATGGAACAGTAGATTGAATTTCTGCATCGTTTCCAAGAATTGTGCTGTAAGAGCATAGCACACCCACCCCCCCCACATAATCTTGTCCTGCAGCCTTGGTGGTGTAATGAATTTGTCTTGCACGAGTCTGCTGCTTGTGGAGGGCTAAGCAGGGGATCAAATCCTTCCTTTGTAGTGAGACAAGCTGCCGGAGAAGTGATTGATATTGCAGACAGAAGTAGGACTTCAAGGAAGAAATAAGCAGATAAGTGGGGTAATAATGCTACTTTGCACTTAGTGTCTTTTATCTGAGCATCTGAAGGCAGCGTATCCTCAAACATCAAGGCCTCTCAATGTAAAGAGAGAATGGGGTCTCTTACTTGGTGGCCGCCTCTACAATCCATAAATCAGTGAAAAGATTTCCTAAGGAAGACCAGTGGTAAAGATTTTTTGTTTTTCTTCTTTTCTCTGGGAAGTTAAGCCACCAGGATATGAAGCAATCTCTCTAAAAGTTATCTTGATCTTGATGCAATGATCTGTATGCACTTTCCCCTACAACGTTTGGATCTGAAAAAAAGAACCTTCTACTGTACCAACTAAGGCATTTACTGTATTTTTTTAATCCCTTCTGGTCATGTCAGACTCACTCCCTTTGAGTAATTCTCATTCTTGCATTTATATTACTCCTCAAAAATTTCCCTTGTAAATCTTATTTTAGGTCAAAGTCCTTAGACAGTAAATCTTTCAGACAGCTTTAGGCCATCACGGCTCCAAGAAACTATTGTGAAGCGAAGCTGTGTTTAATGAGGTTGATGGGCTCAGTTAGAGATCTCTTTGAATATGCCGTCATTAATTTTGTACACATCTTGTTAATTCAGACAAAGAGGGTGACTGGCCAAGCTGAAAGTGTTTCCTTTTAGCAGACGATGAGTCAAAATTCAGAAGCCAGTTCCTAGCAGAGTTAGAGAACAATACCGGCTGTCACAACTTTTTGTAGGTAACTTTATTCCCTATTTAACAGAGACTACAACTGTTTTCTAGACATTAAATGACCAAACATAAATACTAAGTGCCACTAAAAATAGTGTTGAACATCCTTCCATTTTTATTGCCAGTTTATGTATGTTGTGAGCTCCCTACATTTTTGTTTTTGTTTTTTTGTTTGTCAGTCATAGAAATCTTACGGTTGGGAGAGATCTTCAGGGTCATCAGATCCCACCACCCATGCAGTCTGGCATTTAGCTCCATAATTACAATATGTAAGTAACTGGCATAACCTTGGGAAGGAACGAGGACATGGATCCATCCAGTTTATGTCCCCTGAAGATCAAAAAAATTCCACTGGATGTGGGAAAAAAAGAGAAAAATCCACTTAATTCATGGCTAACTGTTTCACATTTTATGGTTTGTCTAAAGACAAATTTGCTTTCTTTTAACAAACAGTATTTCCTTTAAAACAAATTTCATACTTGGCAGAAGATAAAAAAGAACTATGTATATTTAATGGTGTTCTCCAGCCATATTTCAGTGTGACTGAATTCTTTTGTGAGTTGATGGTTCTCAAGTTGAGATAGTTACAGATAAAATGTGAAAGAGATTGTGCATACATGTGTGTATGTAAGGAGTATGATAAAGACAACATGGATATTAAACGTTATCACTGTTTTGGCGATCTTAACACACTAATGGTTAATTATAATCTCTTCTATTTTTCCCTTCCACTTTATAGTTTATAAAACACTTTTTCTTCCTTTCTTTTTATTTTTTTAAGTAATCTCTACACCCAGTGTGGGGCTCAAACTCACATGCCCGAGATCAAGAGTCACATGTTCACCAACTGAGCCAGCCAGGAGCCCCAACTCTTTTTTCTTATCTGACAATCCTCATAGGTACCTTATAAGTGAGGTAATATGGTCATGATGTCCTCATGTCATAAATGTGGAAATGGAGTTTCAGGGTTTCATTGAGCCCACAGATGTAGCAAGTATCAGAAACAGGACTCTACGGCCCACCTTTTGACTTGGAGCCATTGCTCTCCAAGCCAAGTTCAAAGTGCATTTAGATATAGCATCAGATAGGACACATTAGTCTGCTATGATGAAATGCTATATAAAATCAGTAAATACTGTCATCAAATATATTCTCAACACCCATTTTTAAGTACAAACCTTTCTACAGAGAGGAAATAGAGTTAAAAACTATGTATAAAGAAATCACTTACCATGACCTGAATCCACTTGATTTAGCTTAATATGTAGGTTAAGTTTTTATGACTCCAAACTCATCATTCTCCCCCAAGTCAGTCCCCTCCCTTCCTCCCTCCCTTCCGTCCTTCCTTGCTTTCTTCTTTCTTCCTGCCTTCCTTCCTTTTTTTTTTTTTTTTTTCAACCCCAACCCAGAGGATGCTTGCTGCTCTTGCTAGATTTTACATTATATCCTTTCAGGGCAGAGTAGAGACTGCCTTCTGCACAGTTACCGAGATCCTAACGTCACTTTTTGTCTCGCCTCATCTCCATTTAGCTTTGTCTACTTGCTTGAGTGCACACTTTGCTTCCAAGTTTCTGTGAGGCGACAGCCCATATCCTTGGCCACTTCTTCCACCTCTCTGCGTGTCTGACACTTCTTGTTCTCAGTTTCTACTGCTGTGTAATTCTCCTTTCTCATTTAGGTCACATATTTCTTTTACATTTTAGAAGGCCCAAAATTAATTCTGAAAAATATTTTACCAGAGGGGAAACAGAAGTTGATACTTACTAGTAGCTTAATATATATTTATTAGATAAACTGTCTTTGTGGCCCAAACTTAACTGATTTCAAAGCAGAACTTGAGGCAGCTGAATGGGTATATAAGATGTAATTCTAGTACCCTTAGAGAGTAAGCCATGGCAACAAAGGTAAACATGTAATTTCTCTTAGTTAAGTGCAGTGGGCAATGTAATTCTTTCAAACAGGAATGTAAAACTAAGAATGTGGAGAGCCATTTCATGTTCACAAAATTGTTGCCAAGCACTGGGACCCATACATTCCATTTGGGGGCTTTATATTGTCAGCCTCTAAAATGAGAAAAGTTTGGTTATGAGTTCTAGAGTCTCTTAATCATGTCAGATTTTTTAGTTCTGTTTCTACCAGTGCTTAGAATTACTGCTCATATCATTGTCACTGCAAGCCAGGCATTCTCTTTTATTCTTACCTTTGGAATACCACATTTCCCTCCCAGAGAAAATGGCAGAGCTCTTTCTCTTTTCCCTGTTCTTCTTGCTGAGGCACAAGAGAAAGTGGCCCTCATTATGGGTGTGTCCACTTATAGTCCTAGGAAATAATAGGAAAAGAATTTATGAGCAAATGCCTAATTGATTGCTAACTACTGAATCTCATAGACTTAGAGAAGCATATGACCAAAAAAAAAAAAAAAAAAAAAAAATTGGGTCCTTGTGTTTGAATCTCTAAATTATCCTGAGAACCTAGGATAGCCCCTACTGGATTAGAGTCCTACAGGACTGGGGGTCTATTAGGAGAACTAGTTTTGCTTTACAGTTTTAAATGTAAATGTTAGCCCCAGATGGGCAGAACATTGAACTCTCTAATTAGCCTTGCAGGTCCTTCTTTAAAGAAACAAGTGTGTAGCAACTAGCCATTTAAAAAGGCATTCTGTGCATTGTTTGCTGAAGGTCAGAGGGCAAATGCTGTTGTGACAGTTGGGTGGACTTGGCAGGCACACTTCTCTGGAGAGGATGAGAAAGAGAAGAGCAGTCGATGTTAATCTTTGGTGATAGCAATGGCAGAAGACAGTTCCATCTAATTCTAGAATCTTTTTGATATTCTTTGAATTCATGTGAAGTTTTCCAATTTTTAATCCAAGGAGTTAGAAAAATAGAGTCATTGGAAATAGGAGATGATCTAGCCAATACCTTTATCTTCAGGGAAGTTAACTTATAAATTATAAGTCATAACAGCTTACTTACCTTATGCAAGAGAAAGACAAAAATAATTCAAACTCACCAGTCTTATTCCAGTACATGTTTCCTACTCTACCTCCCATCTCCCAAGTCCATCCATGCTCACCTAACTTCACTTTATTATTCTGAATACAGAATGTTTTGTCTCTGTCTTCTGTCCCTTACTGTTATTTTAATTTAGGAATGCCTTATTTCTCTTTGTCTTCCTTCCAATTCCTGCCCAATGGTAATAAGACTCAACTCCATTTCTCGTCATTGGGAATTAATCATTCCTTCTCCCTTATTTCCATAGAATTGTTGCTTGTAACTTAACACTTAGCTTTATTTTATTTAGCTTCTGTTTTATATACATTTCCTCCTGACTTTATAAACTTTATTGCTGTTGTTTTGTTTTCTTTTCTTTTCGGAGATGTCCCTTCCATTCTATCAGGCAGTCTGAGGACAGGCACAGAATCTTGTTCTTTTTTGGGTCTTATTGTAAGACCATGTACAATGAAGTATTCAGTTAATGTTAGAAATTAAATGTGTATATATGCAGGTATGTGTGAGGAGAAATAAAGTAGTTTCTACTGGTCTCTCATATCCTTCCAGCATTAACATGGATCTAGGACTTAATCTTGGACTCAACTAATGTTTAACTATTTAAACTAGCCTTGACTTTTATTTTTCTGTTTGGATTGCCCAGTTAGGAAGGGAAAGGAGGTAAAACTCAAATTTGACAATTTTCCCAGTGATGTATCCTGATAAGCATTTTTGACTTGTTTCCTTCTAGAATAACAGTGGAGATGGAGAAAGGAAGGTGGTCTCATATTTGAGGATCATGCATCAGTTTTAGCTATCTGCACAGTGTTCTAGCTATTGACCTTGACTAAGAATTCACTATGATTGCTAAATAAAAATGGAAAGACGATGGACCATTTCAGGAATTAGTTGGGAGAGGAGATGCTGAATATATCTTTTAAAAACATGCTCAGAAGGAAGCATCAGGGTCCGGGTTTGCTCATGATCTTACAGATTTAGGACACACCATGTATACTGTCATTGATTTAGCCTTTCAGCACTGTATCTTAACCCTCTTACCCTGAAGGGAATCTGAATTACAAAGCCCAGTGAACAAAAAGGAATACTTAAGAGAGCATAAGGAGTTCATTAAGATGGGCTTAGTATACCTGTTTCATTCATTTGGCAAATAATTACAAATTATTACAAATTTACAAATTTGTAATTTGTATTACAAATAATTCTTCACCTTTACATTTATTTTGTTGGGACTACTCCATAGTGTGTGTGTGTGTGTGTGTGTGTGTTCAGATTATTATTATTTTTTTAATTTATTTATTTGACAGACCGATTACAGGTAGGCAGAGAGGCAGGCAGAGAGAGAGAGGAGGAAGAGGCAGGCTCCCTGCTGAGCAGAGAGCCCGATGCAGGACTTGATCCCAGGACCCTGAGATCATGACCTGAGCCGAAGGCAGAGGCTTTAACCACTGAGCCACCCAGGCGCCCAGTTCAGATTATTTTTAATGGAACCTGACATTGCCACATGTATCTTTCTGTGATCTGAATACAATGATTTGAATTCTTCTGGTTCCCATCTGAAGACTTGGTTTCTGCATTGTTACTAGGAGGCTATTAATACTTAGTTTCTCTTTACTTTTAAGCTACGTATATTTTAATCCTAAAGTAAATTCCTGTCTTTGCTGGAAATTGCCTGTATTTTTTAGATGCAGCATTCATCCTAAATCTTTCTCTCACTCTCTCTCTCTCTCTCTTTTTTTTTTTTAATCTTTCAATAACCACTGCTGCAGATTTGTCCAGGTAAAGATGGACACAGGTAATGTTTTCTTACAAAATCAAACCAGTGGCCTCTGGAGCCCAGAAGATCTGGCTTAACCACCTGGCTCACAGTGGCACACCTACTTGGTTGCACCACTTTTTAATCGAGTGGTGAATCAGGCTTGGGAAGCTGCAACTAAGTCAGTTTATTATGTCTATAACAGTAGGAAGCTCAGGAGATCAACATTAAGGGAAAAAAGCTGCTAAGTAGGAAAGTATCTTTGGGAGTCATTAGTGGCAACAAGACCTCTTCTTTCTCCTGCAGCGCAGGCAAACAAATTGATTTGCTCAGAGACCAAATCCCTCCCCCTTGTTGGGGCATGCGTGTGAGCAGACAGCCTCTTCTCTGACTGGGCTCCCTGCGTGGTGCAAAGTTCCTACAGCCTTAAGCACAGTGGGTGTGTGAACTTGAATATAACATTGAAGGCCTCTGAGACCTGGTTTCCTTATCTGAGAATTGGAGGTAATAAGGCCATGCCTGCTGCCCAGATGTATCTCAGGGATCAAACCAGAGTAGTCATCTGACAGAATTTGAGTGCCTATGATGCATACTCTCCAAGCTGGAGGAAGTACAGAACTATAGTGAGCATCACCCTTGTCCTCCAGCTCATATTTTAGTGTGAGATTCATGGAAACAGAACTCGAAAGTAATGAGATGAGATCTACAATCATGCAGGTATTGCCAGGACCGGGTAATTCTGAGCTGGGAATGACTGGGCTGCTTAGAGAGGACAAATGACCCATCGATGCCACCACAATGCTGGGTGTGAAACAGTCCCTCAAGTGTTGAAGCAAACAGAGGAAACCTGTCCTGTGGGTGTTGAACAACACATTGGAGTTTGCCTGCTGGAGAGAATAGAGGAACCGGGGTGCGCAGAGTTGCAAGTTATGAAGTACAACATCTACATGCTCTTAAGCTGCAAAGCATGCTAATACCTAATGCTCTTATAGTATAGCTCCAAACTACTGCATCCGTCTTCACTCATTAATAAGACTGTGTCAATAACAGTACTCAATTAACACTATCGTAGACAGAAATATAGGCTATTTTAAAGCCAGAATTTATCATAGGGTTCTTACCACAACATGTTAAGGTCCTCTTAAAGTTGTATTCGGTTTTCCATTTTGGTCAAAAGTCCTGGGGCACCTGGGTGGCTCAGTGGGTTAAGCCGCTGCCTTCGGCTCAGGTCATGATCTCAGGGTCCTGGGATCGAGTCCCGCATCAGGCTCTCTGCTCAGCAGGAAGCATGCTTCCCTCTCTCTCTCTCTCTGCCTGCCTCTCTGTCTACTTGTGATCTCTCTCTGTCAAATAAATAAATAAAATCTTAAAAAAAAAAAAAAAGTCCTTAGGGTTCACGTCCAACCTTATTGTCTAGGTAGGTTCTGCCTTCCATTACCATGAGTGCTTCACTTTCATCTGTACTCAGGGTCCTTGGGACAAAAATGATACCAGGAATCATGTTTTCATCTTTATTTTTAATTATTTTTATTTTATTTTAATTTATTTAATTTATTTATTTAATTTATTTAATTTTTTACAGGGGGCAGAGGGAGAGGGAGAGAGAGAATCTTAAGCAGGCTCCATGCCCCTTGCAGGGCTCTATCTCATTACCCTGACATCATGACCTAAACCGAAATCAAGAGTCCAATCCTCAATAAACTGAGCCACTCAGGTGCCCCTATTATTTTTCTTTTTTTGTATCTTCATTATTATTATTTTTGGATCAAGGCCTCCTATACACTATACTTAGGATGAATGGAAATGGTTTCCAGAGACCAGGTATCTTTTTCTGATGGCCTGTCGCAGAGTAAAGATTACAGCAACCTGGTGGCATTGGTGTCTAGAAGAGCAGTCAGTACATGCTGCTTTGCCAGTTTGGGGAAGCACTACGGTTTGTCATACCTAAGTTACCTCCGCCCCTCTGCTGGAGGTGGCAGGGATAGTGATCCGGGATTCAGCTAGGGCTTCATGCTTCCTTTTTTTTCTCTTAATCATCCTAACTTCTTTTTTTTTTTTTTTTTTAAGTGGCTTTGTTTCATATTGTGATAAAGAGCTGTTTTCTGCCCAAGCAGAAATTGTTTAAACTGTTGTACAGTAAGAGAGTAGTTAGTGTCCCTTAGAAGCCTATGGAGAATTTGAGAGGCCAAGAAAGGACTTAGAAATCCCCTAGGACTTGGCCAACACTTTATTGCACTTCTGTGGGGCCGAAAATCAGAGAGGCTTCAAGGTCACACAACAAGTCACAGGGCACATACACTGGAACTTAAAATATATATATAAATCACATATGCATACCTCATTTTTTCACACTTAAGATATGGACATAGTGCAAGTATGACTAGTGTAGCAGAGGGGATGAGTGGAAAATAGGGGTCCCGGAATGGTTCATTCGTTTCTCCACAGTCCCTGAAGCAAAAATGATGTATGTACTGCAGGGGAGATTCACGAGTGGGATCATCCAAGTTTTCCCAAAGTCACAAACCAGTGATTGTCCAATCTGTTTCCTGAAGCTTTAGTGGTTTTTGCCAGTTGAACATATCCCATAATGAATGGAAAGTGCAGACAGGCGAGTTGAAACCCTAAAAGGACATTGGAATTCTCTGAGAGTCTGAATTAAAATAGGCAGAGTGTAATTTTTTTTTATTTTTTCCCCTGGAGTCCATCCAGGATTCCAAAGTGAATGCACCTCCTTTTTATTTTGCCTAGGGATTTTCTTTTTTCCTGGAAAGGGTGGAGAGAATTTATGTAAGAAAGAAAGCTGAGTTGCCTCAAAGCACAGCCTCCAGGAAGAATGAGGCACCCCCCCCAACCCAGTATTTTTGCTGAGGATAGACAAATAGAGGAACTAAAAGTAAAGCTTAAAATCTCCAGCACTGAAAACACCGTAGAAATCAGCTGGTCTATAAAATCAACTACCTAATGCTTCTTAGGAAGGAAATACCACAAGGAAAAGGTGTGAGATATAAAGTTGATAGGGATGTTGTCTGTCTTCATCAATAGTAAAATTCAGATTATGGCTAAATAGACAAACCCAAAATTCAAGGAGACTAGAATTATAATAATAAAAGATGCCAAATGTATAGAAAAACTAAGTCCAGTGAATAGATTGGAAAACTGCAAAATGGACAAGGAAATGTTCTGTTTTATGTAATATAACCCATTTAGTCTCAGAGCCAGTGCTTAACCCAAAGTCTATGACTCTTGGAATAATGCCTTTCTATGCATGATTCTTAAAGCCAAGGTAGACTACCTTTCTACAGTTTTAAGTAGGGTAAATCATTTAAAAGCTGGTATTGTATTGAAATATATTTCAGTATGGAACCAGAAGGAAGGGTGATGTGTTGTGCAATTGGCTTGAATGAATATTTGTTCATGATCTATCCATTAAAAAAAAGGACTCACGGGACGCCTGGGTGGCTCAGTTTTTTGGACGACTGCCTTCGGCTCAGGTCATGATCCCGGAGTCCCGGGATCGAGTCCCGCATCGGGCTCCCAGCTCCACGGGGAGTCTGCTTCTCCCTCTGACCTTCTCCTCGCTCATGCTCTCTCTCACGGTCTCTCTCTCAAATAAATAAATAAAATCTTTAAAAAAAAAAAAAGGACTCACTTAAAAACACAGAGGTGAGACCTACACTCCAGGTTTCTGCTGGTGACTCCAGAGCTCCTTCCAATATTCCAAATTGACAACTGACTGCAGACCTATTCCTTCTGGCAGAAGCCATTTGGAGGCTATGACAGGAGAAAAATGAAAGTTAGTGAAACACAAAAAAAATCTAATATTTATGGAAATAAGAATTTATAGAAGGTATCCAGTAGCCATGTGCAGAACTACAGATGTGAATAAATAAAAGGATAAAAGTGTACTTAAATCTATTTAGAACTTACTGTAAGCTAATTAGTGTCCTAGGATTGGTTAGGAAGTTAAATGTTACAAAATGGTGTGATATTTTGATTTTATAGATGAAGGTTCAAAAAAACTAAATGAACATACCAGTCTTCAAATACAACTTACTTTGATTTAAAGACTTGCAATTTCCAAAGCAGAGCAATCAAGGGGGATGGAGAGGAATATGTTCGTTTTAATGAATAATATATGATAGCAATAGAAGAAGTTAATTTTGTTTGTGTACTTTTTCCCTAAACTATGAAAATTATTATAATAGTAGCTGCTAATGACGTTGTGGTTAGGTAAACTTACACTGTTTTACGTTGTTAGTCTAAAGATAAACAGTAAAATATCCAGAAATTAATGTAGTAATATCTATTGACCCTTAAAACATTGAATGTCTTTTAATTGAATGATTCAGCTTCTAATAATGTGTTTTAGTTCATAATATAGTACTTTTTGCTTTAAAGTTATAGTGTTGGAGCACCTGGGTGGTTCAGTCGGTTAAGCATCTGCCCTAGGCTCAGGTCATGATTCCAGAGTTCTGGAATGGAGCCCCACATTGGGCTCCCTGCTCAGTGGAGAGCCTCTTCTCCCTCTCCCTCTGCCCGTTCCCCTGGTTGTGCTATCGTTCTCTCTCTCTGTGTCTGTCAAATAAATACATAAAATCTTTAAAAATAAATAAAAACTAAGGTTATAGGGTTAAAGAGAAATAGAAGCAAATGTATACCCAGTTAGTATGAAATGGCTAAATTAATTCAACAATATTATGTAACAGTTTAAAAACAGTGTTTAAAAAAAATACATGCAATGACTTGAGTATATACTCATAAAAATAGTTATATGCATATATTTACATAGACACATATATATATACTTAACAAATATATCTTTAATGTATGCTATCATAAGTACAGAGTTGTGTGGAATATATATCTTTGGAAGAGAATATACCAAAATTTAGCAGTGGTTACCTCTAGGTTCTGGGATAAATGACATAGAAGAAGTAATTTTTATGTACTAAAGTAATCAGAGTTCTTATTTCAATATATACAATACTAAAAGAGCAAAGAAACTTGGAAAGTGTGTGACAAAAATGTCAAAGGGTTAATATCTTATTAATAAGGAAAACACTACTCCTCCAGTGGGGTAGGGATTGGAGGAGAAAGCAAAGGACATTAACACATCATTCAAAGAAGAAATGCAAAGGGCTACTAAACGTATTGAAACATATTTAATCTTACTCATAATCTGGGGGATTCATATTTAAAATAAGAAAACAGTTTCTTTTTATTTGTACAATTGGAAAAGTTAATCCTCAATATTGTGGTCCTTTATCGTCATTACAAATGCAATTTATGCCACCCTTTTGGAAAACAACTTGATTCTACACCCATCAGGAGACTTAAATTGTAACCTTTGACCCAGGCTGTTGAGTGGTAGAAATACTTGACATGGAAAAATGCTCATAATAGTATGATAACTAGTTAAATACACACACACACACACACACGCATAATGATCCCAACTGTTTATAGAATACATACATAAAGAGAGGAGAAAGAGCATGGAAACTTAACAGTAATTCTCTCTGAGAAGTTTGCTTACAGAGAGCATGTAATTTTTTTTTTTCACTTTTTGTCTCTAAATATCACATGATTTTGTAATCTAAAAATTTAAATGCAAATTAAAGGTAATGCTAGGAGAGATGATCTTATCTGTGTGCATTTTTGCATCTCTTTACCTGGACCGTTTTGGAGTCCTTCCAAAGTAAAACACTATCTAAATTTGGGGAAGTGGTTAACAATACTGTTATTAAAATAATCATAGAGTGGTGTGCCTGGTAAATGAGCTATGAACATGGCATTGAAGGAGGGATAAATATTGGGGTGGGAGGAGATATGAAGACATAATCTCCTTGAACAGCACAGGGTTTGTGTGGATTTGAGGGCCAAAATATACGGGTCCTACTCTTGATTTCATTATTTAATATTTGTCTGCATTTTGGTGTCTTCACCTTTATCTGTAAGATAGGAAAAATAACAGTACCCAGTTGATAATGTTGTAAGAGAATTAAACACATTTGATATATGTTAAGTACTTTGAAGAGTGCCTGACATATTAAAAGTACAAAGAGACAGAGAATCTAAATCTTGTCTCCCTTTTACCTTCTATTTGACAGTTGACAGAGATAAAAAATGATAGCCTGAGTACATCTGTAAGATTTAGGACAGAACTCAGCTCCCTTTGTATGCCTGTAAGACTCATTTTTCAGTCTAGCTAGTGACCCTAAAATGGATGTCATCTTACATTTTGCTTTGGAACTTAGCTTTAGAATAAAAAGAACATTGATTTGATGAATTTATTAAGTGGCTCTCAGTAGCTTCTACAAATGCCAATTCTTCTCACCTATCCATAGCAGGAGGGGATGAAATCACTTGGGAAAGATCAGAGCTCTAAATATTAATCATATGTTCTATGTTGGCCATCCTTTATGGTAGCTGGCATCAAAATGATCTAATTGATTTTGTTCTGTGGCAACTTGGAAAGTCCCAACATTTCTTAGCTTTCACACATGCTCTGTAAAACCCCAATCTTTTATAACTATTGCAGTTGTATTATTCTGACAATTTTCCTTTTGGCAAATAGGTATTAAGAACTTGAGGTACTATACTTAGATTGAAACCGTCATCTTTTTTTCTCTTTTCTATTTTCACTAGATACTGTGCATTGATTCCCACAGGAAGGGCATCTGTGTCATAATAAATATCTTGAGTAAAAGAATCTACTGTTCAACCTTCTAATTCTTTCTTCAAAATTAACTGTTCAATTGAACACATTCATCAGGTGTTTAGACACTTAGTGTGATATGGTGAACAAAAAAATGGACTCCAGCCTCAAAGTTTGTTGCCCACTGGAGGAGAGAGACAAGTATACAAAATTTGGCATTGCAAGGTAGTATTATATTACTGTTTTTATATACATTCATATAAAACAAAGGAAGATTTAATTTCACCTAGGGAATTGGAGAATTTCTCATGAAGCTAGTAGTGTCTGAGGAACCTGAAAATGTTTTTATTGATCAGGTAAAGAGAATGAAGCCATTCCAGACTGAGGGACCAGACTGAGCAGAGAGGCATGGGTGATCAGCTAGGGTCAGCATGTGGCAAGCAGAAAGGGATATGTGGAAAGTGTGCTTGAGAGCATAGCTTGGAATCAGACTGTGAAAGGCCCTAAGTGTCTGTGAAAGTACAGTGGACCCTTGAACAGGATGAGGATTGGGAGCACTGACCCCTCCACAGCTGAAAATCTGCATGTAACTTTGACTTCCCCAAAACTTAACTACTCCTATCTTTCTGTTATTTGGAAGTCTTTCTGGTAATATAACAGTCGTTTAACATGTATTTTGTATATTCTTATAAAACAGTATGCTAGAGAACATAAAATGTCATTAAGAAAATCATAAGGAAGAGAAAGAACATTTACTGTAGTATGTTCTAAAAAAAAATCTGCAAGTAAGCGGAACTGTGTAGTTAAACCCATGTTCAAGGGTCAGCTATAGCTGGTTTTGTTTCCTTGGCATGGAGGCTAATCCTGACAAATGACACGGTCAGAGTTGTTCCTTAGGAAAGATAAAGCGATAGGGAGCGGGACTCTCATGGGGAGGAGGGACAGTAGGAACATCACTGGATATTCATTTTTCTACTTCATTCAGGTAGACCTGTGGTTAAATCATAAAAAGTTTGATATGTTTAGAATCAGGTATGTATTCTTTCTTGGAGTCTCAACTGCTGCTATTAAAAACAAGTCACCAATTTTTGTTTACTTCAATAAATGTCTACCTAATCTTGGACAAATTTACCTATGCCTCTTTAACTTCTCTTTTCTCTCAATTCAATAGAACTGAGGTCTTCATGAGAGAACACACAGAAACACTGATCTCCAATCTGCAGCCTCTTGAAACCTAAACATTTCCCCATCCTCTGTACCTACTTCCAACCATTGGGGCAGGCAAAAATCCAAGAACACAAAATTGCTTCCATTTTTTTTTTTTTAACTTTTTAGAATGTTGTAGGTACCATGTTATTCCCTACCTAACTTCACACACATGGATTAAGAAGTTCAAGTAAATGTTTTATGCATGCCAAGGATTTATACACTTGCTTAACTTTTTTACATAGAGATATAAAATGGAACCATTGATATTTAGTATATTATAAAGATAACATGTCAAATCAGAGAGAAAAAAATGGAAAAAATGGTAAACGTGAGGAATGCATCCTTGGGAGGGAGTGGATCTTCATTTGTTTCGCATACCAATAAAAATTCCAAAGAGTTAAAAGATTTCCATGTCAAAAAATGTTAAAAGCCATAATAATATGAGATGATAGTATGGATGAAGAATTTTATAATGTTGGGCTGGGTCAGGTCTTTCAAACTATCTTGAAAAGTATAAGTCAGGATGCCTGGGTGACTCGGTCAGTTAAGAATCTTCCTTCAGTTCAGGTCATGGTCCCAGGGTCCTGGAATCGAGTCCCACATTGGGCTCCTTGCTCAGTGAAGAGCCTGCTTCTCCCTCTGCCTGCCGCTCCCCCTACTTGTACTCTCTAGCTCTTGCTCACTCTCTCTGACAAATAAATAAGTAAAATCTTTAAAGAAAAAAGAAAAATAATAAGTCATAAGAGAAAAATGATAAATTTGACTATAGAAAAATTAGGATTCTTCTACACCAGAAAGCAACCCGTAAAACCATATATACATTTGAAAGACCAGGCACACACATGCACACAGCAGAGAAATACTTCCAGTTATAATAAAGGGTTATTATCTATAAAATATAAAGATCTCCTACAGGAATAACTGTTCAGGAGGATAGCCAATAAAATGTTAGCAGTATTATTTCTGGACATCAGACACGGTGACCCCACATCATGGATGGCTTCCCTTCCCAGTGCACTGGGTTTACAACAGCGGTATTTTCATGAAGGGGTAGCAGAGACCTCTCATTATGAGGCCACAAAGCTTTGAGGAATCTGTTAGAAGGGGCTGAGAATGGAAAGTTGTAAGCTGTTAATAGGGTTGTTCCAACTCCTGAGGACTTGGGAAACCCACTTCAAATCTTTGAGTTTGTTTATTTATCTGCAAAATGGGGTAATAATACTTACATACATCACTAAGTCATTAGGAAAATTAATGCACATTACTAGAACTTTGAGATCCCAGGATAAGCATTATTGCGTGGGGAGTAGAGAATCATGGCTTCTCTTAACCTCCTGCTAAAGTTAATACTTGGTATTTATATACCAATTCTGAAATGAAACCTTATCAGAGGCACTTTAGTTAACTCACACATGGCAATGTGTTTGAATTTAAATGAACTGGTAACTACTAGCTCTTTTTTTTATCATGAGGATACTAAAAGCAAAAATCACAGATCCCCCCCCCCCCCGTCACAATATACTGTACCTTTTTCTTTAAGTCATTTAAGCATCTTGGTATCTGTACAACTTGATGGCTCTAACTGTACAGTTTGGAGATGAGCAGATTGCTATATAAATACCCAAGTGAAATGAGAAGAATGCAAAAAAAAAAAAAATCTTCCAACCTGCTTCCATGGATTCTGGACAGACTCTTAGCCTTGTAATCGTCTTTAGAAATCACTTAGTTCTGCCTCTCATTTCACAAATGAGGAACTTGAATCCAGAGTGGTGCAGTGACCTGCCCCAGAGGCACAGAGCTAACTAAAGGCAGAGATGGGATTACAGCCTGTTATTTCCTAGTTACTCCTGTAACCCCCAGTCCTGTACTCTTAGCCTTCAGCTACCCAAAGGACCCAAATAGCAGTGGCAGATAGATAGATAGGACAGACATGTGTCATAGATTTTGTCCAGAATCTTAGTAGCTATGTTAGACATAGACCATCATCCTCAGATCTGATTGTGCTGAAGGCTGAGCTCGTCAATAGAAAGATTTTGGCATTTTAGACCATCACGTCCCACTGGAGATATTTTGACTTTGTAAAAGATGAAATGTGTTTACATTTTGATGGAACATTATCAACATTTGAGTATGTGAACCCTACACTTAGGGTTCAAAAAGTTATGCTACCCCAGTATTATAAAAAAATGATCTAATAGTGACTTTCTGGGCGGTTGTCCTAATGACATTTACTTGACAGCACTGATTCCCGAGCCTGATTCATTCGGAACTGCCTCATGGGCTGCACCAAATACAGCTGGGACCGGGTCCACACATCTGTTTTTAAGAAGCACCCTGGACGATTCTCAGGGTCACCCAAGTTTTTGAACCACTGGAATAGAGCGCGGATTAAGGAAGCAACAATCTGTTCTTCCCTGTTGACCTGAAAGCTGTCAGTGGGTATAGAATTTAAATACGTGATATAAATAATTATACTGCACTTTGTACCCAGAGCTCATTTGGTTAATATTTCAGAGAAAAAATGCACATTATGTCTGATATAAATTTGTAGTGTTACAGAGCATTGTCATATTCTTGGACACTTGATATTCAAATGATATTGAAAATTTTTGCAAAAAAAAAAAACAAAACACATTCTTACCAGTGACTCAGGGACTTTAAAATAAATAAGCCAATAATCACATTATCCTTTATGCACATGCATTTAATGGATACAAAAATAAAAGTAAAAATGGGGCAAATCTAAGGTCATGAATATATTTGCCAAGCTAATTTCTAAAGTTTATATACCAGCCTAGCCTGGCTTCTGATTTTCTTCTAATCTTCTTATCTTTTAAGTTTTAGGAAAAAAATCTAAGCATCCACTTCTAGCCGTCTCAGCCAGTTGTACCTTTCAGGCAGGTAAAAGGGACTCGGCCTTCCAAGTGGGGCTGGGGAGTGATATTTTGATAGAGCTCTAACTGAATTATATAGAATACTCAGCAGTAACAAGAGAGTTTTAGTGAATCAAACCATAACCATGAGGGTGCATTTCATCTTCACTAAATTATGGTAACCAAGGCCAGATTCTACAATAATGTTCTTCTATGTTTATGTAAATATATTCTTAAGGCAAAAGGCAATTGGTTTCTCACACTTTAAGATTTATTCTTTCTATTTATAATTTATTAACTGTTTACAGAAAAAGATAATGCCTTTGGGTATTAATGAAAACCAGATATAATAAAGTAGAGAAAATATTCAAATAGATAAGCTATTGTATTGATTCCATGTCCCAAGAAAGAATGATAGAAAGAAGCAGTGCTTTTTTTTTTTTTAAGGCTTAAAAAAAAATGGGCACTTTTCCCAGAATTTCTATTTCCTGTACATAATATGGATATTTGTTTGTTTTTGCAAGGTAACGGGACCAGTGGCTTAAATTGTTCATTGACTATGTTCTGAAAAATCAAGTGGCTGATGTTGGCCTAAGTTTGTGTTTAACCACTGGCATTTCTCTGTGGAGAATAAGTTGAAAATTTTTCAGCTATCCAGCAGTGGATTTTAATATTTATATTGAGAAAATATAACCATAGATTTGAATATTTAGAAATGGGTTTCAGTATTTAGGATTTAGTTAGAAATTACTAACTTTATGTAGTCATTCTTAAATTCCACATCTAGTTTAAAAAAAAAGGTGGGGGGGGGCTTCCAAAAGCTCTCCCTGAAGTTTTACTTTTCAGTTGCAAAGTGTAAAATAACCTTCTGAAAAGCCTTCTCTATGTCCTGGTGGTGGGACGCTCAGAGGTTTGTTTGGGGAGATTTTGTTTTGTTTTTAGGAGAGAGCACTTTCTTATGAAAGAGGCAAGGGAAAGTTTTACCAGTCTCTCTCCTTTTTTTTTTTTTTTTCTTTCTTTCTTTTTCTTTTAAAGATTGGTGATAAGGAATTCTAACTACTTAATGAGATGGGAGAGGCCTCACTCCATTGGAGTGGAGGACTCCAGGTGGAAGTTGATGGATTGGACAGGTAAAGAGAAGAGTCCCGCCCCTCATGCCTATAGTTGGGTATATATTAGGGAACCTAAAATTATGTACAGAGAGAGAAAGAGAGAGAGGGACTTGAGTTCTGTTATCTTCTTAGTAGATTCCTGTTGTCAGGGTCTCAGAGGGGGTGGGGGGGGTTGGCAAAATCCTGGAGCCAGAAGAGAGGACAGCGGCATTGATCAATCTTACTGCTAACATGTTGTACCTGGAAAACAATGCCCAGACTCAATTTAGTGAGGTAAGGATTTTAGATTTTAGCACTCCATTTAGAGATGTTTTTTCATTTTTTTTTTTTAAATAAAAGTTTACATATTTGTGGTTCTTGGTCACCCAATGTAATGTTTTTGCAAATTGTGTATAGGAATCTCCTTTTCTTGGTTCATGTTTTCTGTGGTGACTGTAAGATTTTTTTTTTTTTTCCTTTAAGTAGGAGATGAAATAATAGGAGAAAAGGGAGAAGAAAAATTTCTGGGTGACGTTATGTATTTGAAGAAACCCAATATTCAGGAGTTTGTAAAATCACTTTTTGTAAGAACAGACTGAGAGAGCAGCTCACATTCTGCTAGATACATGGAAATGACTCCTGTTGGGTATTCACGTACCAGTAAGACAAATTAGTTGGCTGTGTCTTAACTCAGTTAAGTTCTCAGTTCTATCTCCAGACTTCATCCTAAAAGCAAATGAAGCTTTTTCAAAATAATCCAGGTGAGATTTTTTTTTTTTTTAAACCATCTTCGTTTTGAATTCTATCAATCCAGAGACCCATCTAAATCCTCAGGGACTTTACTAATGTCCCTATTGTCTGGTGATTGACTTAAGACTTTCACTGTATAATGACAAAGTTATTTGGGGGTGACGCGTTATTAAATATTTTTATATGTGTACATGGCAGTGTGTATCATAGCATATAGGATTTTAGGTAAGGAATTGGTTTGCCTCTCTGATCTCTCCTCAAATTTGTCTCAGGGACTTAAATCACTGAGCAAAGGGATACGGAAACAAAACTCCTGAAGAGACTGCAAGGCTTTGAGGAAGTTTCCTAAGGTTGAGGGAGGTCTAACAACAATATTAGTTTACATTCCTCAGAATAGGGCAGCTGTGTTGACACAAATCAGATCGGGGGTTGGCGGGGGAAGGCGGGTGCGGGTGGTGAGCGTGAGTTCAGTGTTTCGGATGAAAATGCTTGCAGGCGAATGCTTGGAAAAGTTGAGTGGAGTGCTCAAACTGAGCTCCTTAAAAATCAAAACAAAGTGCATGGGACTCAGGTGCACACGGCGAAAGGAAGAGTCGCGTGAAAGGCAACAAAGCAGGGCCCGCGCTGTCATATTGACCACGCTATTGTCTAGACACCTGAACTGTGTAAATAGAGCAGGGGAAATATCGAGTTATCTACAGAAGGAAAAGGAAGTGCCTGTTTTCCTTTAAAACATTCAAGCAGGCATGCTTGTCCTCAGTGGAGAAACTTGAGTTTCTTGTTCTGCGTTAATATGGCAAGTTAGCTTAAAATGTTACCAAATGGTTAAAAAAAAAAAAAAATGGAGGTGACTTTAAAGATGATCTCGTTTCTATGTGATCCCATGTTGGTTAGTTTTAATCACTAGCGACATGGTCTATCAATCATATCATACCGGACTTTGTGTTTGTCCATGAGCTATTTCCCACCTATACTTATAAGCAGGCTGGGATCTGACTTCATGTCTAAGTGGGAAGGGGTAGAAAGGAAAGGTGGTTTAGAAATATCTATAAGAAAAGTAGGAAGTTGATGCAAAGTGGAAAGTAATTGTTATTTCTCATGAGGGGAAAAACTGAATAAGTGTTTTGCTTAGAAGATAACTGGTAGGAATTCTTGCCTTTTATGGAGGCAGAAGAATCATGTCATATGTGAGCGTATAGCGCTCTTACCATGAGAGAAAATACCTTTTCATGGCTTTGTAGTTTTCAGAACTTTACGTAAATGTGTATACTTAGGTGCTCAGATTGTCTGTTTTCTCTTGGCATGCTGCTAATGTGTAGAAGAGGATATCTATGAAAAAATATGGCTGAATTTCTCTACCTTCCTGCATCTTTTTTATATATTACCATGGTGAATTTTATATCATTCCATTAATCTGTGTTTTATGCATAGTTTTTATAGCTTCATTTTCATCCCGTTGCTTAAGAATGGCTCTCTTTGCTGTATAGAATCAACGTTTTAATATCTAGTCCTCTGTAAAAGTGTAGTTCTATATCTGACTATATAAAATGTCTGGAACTGCATGGCCTGGAGAATCTGGAAATTTAATGCAAAAGTTGTTAACGTTTTAGGATTCATCTTGAGATAATGTTCATTAGGAATCATCATACAGAAATGGTGATCTATTATCACACAAAAATTGTCAAAAAAAATGGACAGATTAAGAATAAATAAGTATGTAACTCCCTGTGAGAGTAAAAATGACTTTGAAACTATAACCCGATCCCTGACTTCAGATAATTTTAAAATTTAATTTGTTAGTAACTTTTTCGGGTCAACTCAAAAACGATAGAAGAACACTGATCCTTCTCTAATCCCTGTTCCCCACATTCCCAATTCTTTCCCTTCAAGCAGAGTTGGATTTGGGGAAGCTGTTAGTGAACAGGAAGAGGTCCGGAAGGACAGAGAACATGGGCAGGATGTACCAGGTGCGGCTGAAGGAACCCCCCTTGGGTGACAATGGAGAGAGGCCTCAAGCAGGCACCATTCCAGTGTGCCAGGCTTGGAATGACACGGCCTCTGGGACTAGTCTCAGACTTTGAGAGAGGGACCCAAAAGAAGGGAAGTTCTTCACAGATTAAGCTTTAGTTCAACTTTCTTGCCAAAAACCTGGGCTCTGTGTGCATGTGTATCTGTGCATGCACATGCATGTGGGAGACGGGGTGGAGGTAGACACTCAGAGACTCTCAAATCCTCCTTAGACATTTAGGACATTTTTATTTAAAACCTCTATCTGGGTTTCTGCATGATGATGGAAAGGTACTTTGGTGAGTGGATTCCTGTATTCTAGAACTGAACGGGACTTCAAGGCTCATATACTGAGACACCTCATTTTACAAATCAAGGTTAATGATCTCTTTCTGTAGTCAAGAGAGCCATAGGTGCAGAAGTCAGTCCCGTTTACTTAATGTAACCCTTTTCTCTTTCATATCAAGAGAGATAGAATGCATCCTGGAATGCGCTGTTGTAATACCCAGTTTATGCCCCCCAAAAGTTTACGTAAAGAACTGATGTGCCAGCCTACTTGAGAGCAAGAAGAGTAATTTGTAGGTGGCAGTACAAGATCTTGGAGTTGAGGATCTTGCCGTTTAACTGACCTGTGGGCCTGCATGGTCAAGGGAAACAGTCTTTCCTATCCTGAAAGAAGACATTTTTCCCATGGGACTGATCTTTCTCTTAATAGTTAATAAACGCCTTGTCTCAAGCTTTCCCATGCTGCGCTTCTGCAATATTTAGCACCATAGGTGAAAGCAGCGTGGGGAAGAAGCAGAACCTGCTGATTTAACTTAGCTGTCAGCCAGGCTGTGCACCTCACTCCGCACTACGGTCTTCGACGGAATTGCTTCTTTGACAATTGGTTGCCCTCAAGCCCAGAGGGGACTGGGAGAAAGAGATCTTAGATCTCAGATCAAAGATCATACTTTCTTTTGCTACTATTGGAAAAATGGGTGGTGATAATAAATCACTTATCCTTTACCTAGATAAGGAAAAAGCATGTTTCGTTTGTTTTGTTTTTTAGAAGAGCAGTGATCCTCAACGGTGGTATGTAGCGTACACTAAGAAATATGAATGAATGTCTAGTCAGCTATGGCAACCAAAAAAATATTGGTTGCCTTTTCATCATTCCACATGCATCTTCTGAGTGCAAAGTTACTAAAATTTTCTTAGACAAGGAGTGTGTATGGAATTTGGATTCTGTATTCTTCCTATTAAGGGAGTATAAGTCTGAGGTTAGGAGATTTTAGATTTATAGGAAGGATATGGGACAAACAGATGAGAAATATGTTGCCACAGATGTTCCTGAACTTTCTCTGAGGTGCATATGATTACTTTGGGTGAGACCCGAGCTTGTGGGATAGAGGAGTATAAGTAAAAGTCCTCCCTTCATAGCAATATTTTGAAAGTAAACTCCCCCTCATTGAATAACCTAATTTATTCTTTTAATTAGTTTATGCCAATAAATAAGGAAGGGTGAACATAAATACCAAAAGATACCTCTGTGAAAAATAATTTATTCCCATAAAAGTCTTATTTTGAAGATGAAAGTGTTTCAAGGCCAATGGACTCAGAATTTTCTTTTGAATGTATGATTAAGAACAAAAGTCAGATGACTGGTAGAACATTATTTTTCAGCGCCAATTTGCTAGACTGAGTCACCAATGCAGAACATAGAGTAGAGCAATGGATTTGGGTTCTGGAAGAAAATGGATTCAAGTGTCAAGGTAGAACAGTAGATCCAAGAGTGAAGCTATAAATTTAATTCCTAATCCCTTAAGAACACAATTGGGAGGCATAAGAAAATAGTAAAATGGAGTTTATTAATGTGCTACCTCTCTCAACATTTTATAATTTTCACTGGTGCCTTTTCATTAAGTTGAACGTTGTCAATAGTCATAAATACTAGTATTAAATGGGGGAGAAACTTAGGTTAGAGGAACGACTTACTCTTTTCAAATCAGTGTTTACTGAGCATCCGTTATATAAAAGATGCTGCGTAGGATATGAAGTGAGTAAGAAACAGTTGTTACACCAAGAAGTTTACAGTTCATAGAGGAAATGGACACATGCAGTTATAGTCAGGGCAGATCCTCATTGTCACATGAGAAGTGTGAGCAAGACAATATAAAGGATCAAAGAGAAAGAGAGTGCCTCGAAACAGAAGGATCAAGAAAGTCTGTATGTATGAGTAGAAGGTAGCTGTACTTGGAAGGTCAGGTAGAAGAACTTCCTAAGTCCTTGAAATATGAGAGGGAAGGAGGATTGTGGGTGAAGAAACAGGCATCAGGAGAGCCACAGAGTCGGGGTGAATGCTGGTGTACTCAGCAATGTCAAAGAGTCCGGATGGAATCGAAAGCATGAAAAAATTAGGAAATAAAGTTAGAGGTGTCAGAGTGGCTCATGGAGGGCCGTGTGACATTTAATATTGTGGCAGTGATAAACCATGGGAGGATTTTGAACAGAGTGGTGGTATAATGGGAGCTGTGTTGGGGCACATTTGGGAAGAATAAATGGCTTTGCTCTAGACCACCTAGCAGTATAAAAATGCATTCCTCCATGTTGCGTATTGGCTATCTGTTTTGCAGGAATATTCACCACTTCTCTGGAACCTTTGGAAGGGTAGAAGCAGATTGTGTCTAAAGTCTTATACAACTTATGCATTCTTTGTGTGTTGCTATCTTTAATAGCTATGGTCTCCATGGATAAATTGGAAACCATTGGTTTTGGTTTTTCCTAATATATGCCTGCTATTTGAATGTAATCATGAATAGAACCACTTTCACTTTCAAAAGGGTTCCACTTAGAAGACAAAGTATATGGTTACCCCACTAATAAAGGCATCCTTATTTCATTGTTTTCCCAAACCCCACTCCAAAATGGAAAAACAGTATAAATTTTGTTGTAAATAGATACAGCAGTTTTGATATCCCACCCCCAAGCCATTTAGATTATTTCCCCCAGGAAAGAAGCATTTCTTTACAACCCAACATTTAGAAAGAGCTCATTAAGTAGTCACAGGGCTAGACACTGTAAGGAAAGCAGAAGTGAATAAGTTGCAGCCACTGGTCTGCAGAATTCACAACTGAGAATTCACAACAGAATTCACGTCTGAGAATTCACAACTCTAGGGCACATGTAAGGTATTACAAATAACTGCAGGAGGAAACAGAATGTGGTGGGAGAATCTAAAGGCACTCAAAGACAGTGAAATGGGTTCAAACTGTGCATGACGAAAGTAACATGTCACGTCATCCGAGGACCAGATTTTAGCCAAGGTAGGGAAGAAAGGTCATTCTGGGTAGACAGGAAAACTGCACAGGACCAGATGAAAGAGCATGATATATTGACTTGGAAAGAGAATGTTGATTTAAACACAGATCTGTATTTAGTATGTATGTTAAAATGGAAAGCTGTTACAGAAACAGCAACAAAATATGGTGGGGACGTCTATCTTACTAAGAACTTGAACCTATGCATATTTTGAGAGCATGGACAATGTTCAGAATTTGAGATTCAAAACTCTGTCTATATGCCATAGGCATGACAAGTGTCATCCTGCAAGTAAGGAGCAAAATTAGCCCAAATGATGGGGCTGGGTGACATTGAGGGTTCCCTGTTGCCTTTCCTTAGACTTCTACAGAGATAGATAAGGTATCTTACCCTTATATAGACTCAGTAATCACATTTTTAAATTATCAAAGCTAAGAACAAAAATCCAGACTGATTTTTAAAATCTAATTATGATTAACTTTATTAAATAGTCATCTTAGAATCAGGATGAGAAAAACGTTTCTCTGGTCACTGCTCTAAATGCCAATAGTAATCCTGGAGCTAAATGTGAGAGAATATACCAAGTATGATATTTGTTGAAGATAAGAATTCCAATTGAGAAATAATGGACCAGAACCAAATATGAATGTCCCATTTAAACAACAAACACCTGCCCCTCCACCCCCCATTTAAGCAAAAAACAACAGTCAAGAAATCAAGATTTTGATCTCTCAAATGAAAAAAGTCTTTGCCATAAATTTTTCAATTTATTTTGTACAAGGATACACATCTGCATTTAAGACTTGAACGGAAATATGGAGGGAAGACATGTCTTCCCCCCATATTAATTTCCTTTCCTTCCATACCCTCCTTCATTACTTCCATTTCACCCAGGAAGAAAATGTGGGCAATTAAGGCGATAATAGAAGGGTAGGTAAGGAAGGGTAGGTTCTTGGGGGAGGTAATTCAGTGACTTGATTTAAATGTCAAGAGGCAGACAGGAAGGAGAATTGGCCTTTCTGTTAAATATGGGGAAGTCCAAGCTTGTATCTCATTCCTGTCTCCTCCTTAAAACCTAACCCTCCACTAACATCAAGTGGATTTTGAAAATATCCAATATTGAAAAGGGATTGTCCTGCTTTCGATGTTGTGCAGACATTCGGGGAAACAGTGACATTCCAGAAACTACCACATTGCTTGCAACCTTCTTTGCAAAACTAAGTAGTTAAATGAAATGCCTGTAAAGTCTTTTCGGAAACAGTACTTTATATTTTCTCATATTCGATCTTCTGACTTGGTCTGATAATATAGCACACCTATCCTATTTCTGAAAAACAAAAAAACAAAAAAAAACACCAACCAAAAAAAAAACAACAACCAAAAAAAAAACTTACGTTCTCATTTCTAAATTTATTTCTTATTTGATGACTAAGTAGATACACCTTGCCTAAGTTTGTTTTTCAAAGACAAAGTAAAATCAGGCTGTCGTGTAGAAGGCAAGACGGCTTCACCAGGCAATATTTACCTGTCAATTTAATTCAGTAACTAGTGCTAAGGTAAAGCACACGTTGGTTCTAGGTGAGGGAATATCTGGCAACAATAAAACATTTTTGGAATGTTAGTGGATGCAGGAAGAGTGTAAATTGATATCTCATGCAAAACCTGTGATCTGGGGGCGCCTGGGTGTCTCAGTGAGTTAAAGCCTCTGCCTTCGGCTCAGGTCATGATCTCGGGGTCCTGGGATCGAGCCCCGCATCGGGCTCTCTGCTCAGCAAGGAGCCTGCTTCCTCCTCTCTCTCTGCCTGCTTGAGATCTCTGTCAAATAAATAAATAAAATTTCTTAAAAAAAAAAACAAAAAAAACAAAAAAAGAACCTGTGATCTGAGTTGCATCTTGTCTGTGTTTCTTCAATGGTTTAAAAGAAAAAAAAAAAAAAGATTTCCTATAAAAGCTGAAAGAGGGAATTTTGAGTCAAGCTGTGGTGTGTTGCCAGAGGCGGAAATTTATGAAACACTCTCGTCAGCTCTTCTGGAAACACTACAAAAGAAATAGTTCTACTTTCTTATTGGTGCTAAAGCCACTAATAGGTGCAGTTTAGTATAATACCCTGATGAGAATTACCACCCCCAAACTCAGCTTGCCTTGGAAAGAACTCTGTACAGGCGTTTTCTTTTTCCTTTCAAGCCTGCACAAAAACACCCAAAGGGGCCATTTCCAATCTAGGCAGTGAGCTTTCTCAAGTTTATTCTTTCTCAGATCACAGAGACAATGGAGAATATGCTCTGTTTACTCAAATCAGTCTGGATTAGTGTCACTCCATTGATGGAATCAGAATTAAAAGGAAAACCATTACCCTCTCAACGGGCAACATTAGATGTTTTGGGAATGGCTTGATTACTTTTAAATAGACTGTGTGAGACTGTCACCAGACTAAGGTTGAGGACTCCACAGACAGACACAGAGAGAAATGGTGACACTGGGTGAAGTCCAAAGCCCATAATAAGCCTTAGGGTGGGAAATGATTTTAATAGCCAGTCCCAAAGTGCTTGAAAGGCTGAAAATCACAATAGTAAGTTTCCCGAGAAGGTACTTTTCCTGGCTTCTTTCTATCCTCCAACGCCAACCCCCAGATATTTATCTTCAGGTCAAATTGTTTCCAGTTTTTAAGGCCCTGTGGGAGGCTACTTCACTCTTAAAAAATGTCTCCGCTCTCCCCCCCAACACACACACACCTTCAGAATAACCCCTCCTTCTTCTGAACTCTTTTGCACTTCTCTCTTTATCCCTCATTTTTCTCCCAGTGGATAAGATCCCTTCTCCCCAGTTCTAGACTGAAGACCCTTGGTGGGCGGGTGGTGTGTGGTATTTCTCTGCATCCTCTCCAGGACTACCAAATGGTGTCCCTGGAGGTGACGAAGGCACGTGTCTGTTGCTGTTCCATGAAGGGGCATCTTCAGATAAAAGCATGGCGTATTGTATGTACTTTTACAGAAATGACTCTGTATCTGACCTGTGCAAAAAGCAAAGTGATTGTGTACATTGTACAAGCCTGTCTCCGCCTGTATGTGGAGAATGGCATGGTTTTCCTTGACATCTTACAAGTCCTTCTCAGTCTCTCTCTCTCCCTTTTTTTTTTTTTTTAAATGAGCCTTGGTATTTATTTCCATTATACTTCAAGTGGCAAGAAAGTTTTTAAAGGACAGGGACGTTTCCTGAGTAAGAACTGACTGGTACTCTAACAGAGGTAAACAGTGTAAAGTGTATGCTGCTTTCATTTAATTGATTACCCAGGAGGACAGAGAATGTGTTTGATTAAAAACAAAACAAAACAAAACAAAAAAACAAACCCAGATTAGATTTTTATCTGGCTTTGCCGTCACTTCTTAAAAGCGTCTATTTGCTTCCACACTGATTCATTTTGTCCCCTGCATGTCTCTCGATCATCACCAGAGACTTGGGTGGTTTGCTCTGGGTGGATAAGTCTGAGGATTTGCAAACACTTACCTATTTCATTTTCTATGGTGTTACTATTATTAAAGGGTGTCTGAGAAATCTTTAAGTCATTTTGTTCTTAAACAGACTGTCCTAGTTTTTTGTTTGTTTTTTTCATGTTCAAGTAAGACACCAAGAAGCTGTTGTAATTATTAAACTGATTGATTGTTAGTTTCATAATGGGGTGAATAGGGTGAAATGAATATTGGCTGTCTGAGATTTTCAAAGTAAGGCATGTCTTCTGCAGAGCTGGAAACTTCAGTTTGGTTTTGCAGTTAAAAGTGACAGCTTAAAGGAACACTCCAATGTTACATAAGTCACCATGTCTAATTACAAAGCATAGTAAATCACTGAAAACTTTAATCTCAGATACAATGGAAAATGTAGCAATCAGCAAAGATCTTGACAAGCAAAAGCAAATTAGAATGCATGAGACAGTGTTTCTCAGTTGAATACATATAGAATAGTAAAACTGAGTAGTATGCTTCTTGTTTCATACTTTACTTTTCTATTTGCAAATCAAGGCTGGTGTTTCAACCTCTGTGTGTGTATTATAAAGTCTGTGAAATGAAGTCATGAATTTAGACCATTTGCAAGAAATGGTTTGTAAGTCTGATTAAGTGCAATCTGAGTTCTTCAAAACATACATTGTAAGCCCTTAATTAAGACATTATTCTAAACTGACTTCTAACTAACTGGGTAGAAAATCATGGAAATTAGACAGGGAGGGACAAATTTTGTGGCCTATCCCCCAGAAACTAACGTCTTCCTCTACACTTGTTTCTGGGTAGTTTCTTTCAAAAAAAAAAAAAAAAAAAGAAAGAAAAGAAAAGAAAAGAAAAGTCTGCATTTGGCCACAAACACCATCCCTAGGAAGTGAGTAATTATATGACCACAAAGATTTGGATTCTTACTAATAACTTAGATGCATTAGAAACAAACTCTAGGCCATTAGGTTAAAAATACTGCCTTGGCACAAAAACGTGTATGTGTTTGTTTTAAGGAAGTAGAAGCTCATTAATAAACTTCCCAGCTAGGTGTGAGCTACCAAGTATTACTCATCGCCTTGTGAGTGACAAGACTGGCTATTCTGCTACTAGTTCCCATAAAAGCTGAGGCTAAAAGCACAGTTCTCACCTACCAAAACAAAGCAAAGCACAGAGTAAAGGTCAGAGAGATTATTTGGGGATGCACCCTAACTTTCATTTGGCAGTAGTATGGAAAGACATGAATTGGACTTGAAGGCAGACTTCCTTCAGCTTGAGAATCAACACTTAGTTGTGTTAGAATAAAAATAGATATCTTCTGAAAGTGATTTTCTTTTTGAAGTGATTTTTTAAGGATTTTATTTATTTATTTGACAGACAGAGATCACAAGTAGGCAGAGAGGCAGGCAGAGAGAGAGAGGGGGAAGCAGGCTCCCTGCTGAGCAGAGAGCCCAATGTGGGGCTCTATCCCAGGACCCTGAGATCATGACCTGAGCAGAAGGCAGCTTAACCCACTGAGCCACCCAGGTGCTCCATATTTTGAAATGATTTGCACTTATTCTTTCAATAAATATTTCCCGAGCAGCTACTGTGCCTTAGACTCTGTTCCAGACATGAGACTCAATACTAATTAAACCAGAAAGAATCTCTCATAGGTCTATGGTTGTGCAGAAAAAAACTAATATTTAAAAAAATATATTTGTACAGATAATTCATGCCAGTTATAATTATGTGATACCAAGGGAAACTTCGAGCAGTATCACTGTGTGAAACAAAGGAGAACACCCACCCACCTGGGCAGAGGACTCCTCCTGGGGGATGACATTGAGCTAACCTTTACAAGGGGAGCTAGGATTCAGGCTGCCTTTGTGAATGCTGTGAACCGAAGGAGCCTGCCTTCGAAAAACTGGAAGAGTGCCTATTTACTGGTTCTTTAGTGAGTAAAGGAGAGAGTTTCAAATAGTGTGGCACTGACCACTTTAAAGATTCGGGACCTTTATTCTAAGACAGTAGGGACCTGCTCAAGGGCTTCAAGCTTGAGAGAGACATGATCTCATCCGCACCGAGTTTCTGGTGGTAGTTCCAAGAAGCCGGGTCTCTCATCTTTGCAATTACAGCTATTCTAAGAATGATTAGTTTTATAGCCTGTCTTTAATACGGGAAACTGGTTGTCAAGTTTTTGTTTGTTTGTTTGTTTGTTTTTAAGATAGATGTCATTTTTAGCTGAAAATTGAAGGCAGAAATTTGAGTGACTCAGATTCGCATGCAGTCAGAATGGAAGATACTGTAAGAACGCAGGTTCTTGAGCCAGATTGACTGGTTTCTCCCTCGGGCTCTGTCACTTACTGCCTTGGGCAAGTTCCTTAATCTTGAAGAGCTTCAGTTTCCTCATCTATAAAATATGTATAAAACATGGGATAATAATGCCACCTAGCTCATGAGGATTAAATGAATAAGTGGAACCTGAAGACTAGGAAAGACACAGTGAAGGACTCAAAAAGATTATTCGTCGTAGCAGAAATAGTGGTAGTAGTAGTAGTAATAATACCTAATAGTGTTTTATAGAGATAGGATGATATACGGATGCTACATATGTTTCTGATTTTTTTTTTAATCTTGATGGCCACTATTGTAATTGCTGTGTCTTCAGTTTCAGGTCATGGTAAACAAAGCTGTCTCCTGTGATTCAGTGTTCTTTGCATTCAGTTGCCCCATTGATTTAAGTCCTAATTTCTGACATGGCCTAGATAGATATATTATATCATATGTATAATATAAAACTGTGTGTGTGTGTGTGTGTGTGTGTATAAAATATGGTCTGACATATATATATATATGTATATATATACATATATATATATTATTTTTAAGTATTTTAATCTCACTTTAAAAACCAATGAGACATTATTGACAAACCTCTAAAGTCACCATGGTATGTTCTCCATAAGGGTGGGCTAATCTTCATTGAAAATTTTCATTACTGTGTACTATCTTCTTTTCACATTACTATTTCTGCTAAATAAAGCTATTAAGAGAGTGGTTGTTAACAGATTGAAAATGTCCTCAGGGGCACCTGGGTGGCTTAGTGGGTTAAAGCCTCTGCCTTCTGCTCAGGTCATGGTGTCAGGGTCCTGGGATCGAGCTCCGCATCAGGCTCTCTCTTCAGCAGAGAGCCTGCTTCCCCTTCTCGCTCTGCCTGCCTCTCTGCCTACTTGTGATCTCTGTCTGTCAAATAAATAAAATATTTTTAAAAATGTCCTCAAACGTATTTTTGTTCTAACTTTGAAAAAATTGAAACGGCATATTTTCCCTTCATATCTGTATCTAGAATTATTGAATATTAAAATTACACCTTTCTGCTTTCTGCTCAGCCCGTGTGCTTCCTTGGAAGCACCGTGATGGTGACCAAAGCTTCTCGCAGAAAGTAGATGCTCATGATTATGATTTTCTTCATATTTCATTACTAAAAGGGAGTACTGACTGTCATCAGAATGTAAAGTTTAGTTTTCCCTAGCTGAGCTCTACACAGTGTAAAGTAGGTCCATTTGGGTTTAGTTTTCAACCCATTTCCTTTCTTCAATTTTCAAATGCTGTGGTCTAGTATTTGTGGACATTGCTGTCCACCTGATCAGCCCTTTTTGTATTTGTTTGTCTCACCTGCAGTTGTCTGGCATCAGTAGGGGCTTTTCGGGAGCTCTTTCCTGAGTTACGGGATCTCAGACCTCAGAGGAATCTCAGCACTTTGTGTCAGAACATAAAACCTTCTAGTAAACTCTCTGCTGGCTGTCAGAAGTCCTGTGTGCTTAGGTGCTTTATTCTTACATGTTATTTATGGTTATTAAGGTAGGAGTATATTTTACCTCCAAATGTCCACTTTGGGGGATCATTTGGAAGATAAAAGAAGGGACATACTTTACAATGAACAAAATTTGGTCTGGAGAAAAATGTGATGCTGAATAAATTCTTAAGGTTGAAAGATGGTACTTAAACTTGACATTATAACACAAGTATCTTCTTGGCTCACAAATGGAGCACTTTACCTCAGTTGTGTGCAGTTCTCGCATAAAACAAGCCATCATTCCTTCAGGTGAGGCAGGTGATAGAAAACTAAAACATGACAAGTATTTTTCCCTAAGGCAGTGCTTGTTGAAAAGTCACTCTTCTGCCGATATTTGGGGGATGAAAATGCAGTATTGTCTGCTAGAGCATATTCGAATGAATGCTTTGTCAGTCCAGGGTCATGAGGAAAATTATTTTCTTTTCCCAGGCGGGGCTTTAGAATGTTCTTGAAAGCTCCTTCAAGAAGCCTGAGGTGAAAGGTTCTCCCAGCTGAGGAAAGCATGTCCATGTTGCCTGAAACATTTTCGATTTCTAGGTTTGGTCCGGCTAATCTGTATAAGTAAAAAGCAGATTATCTCTCTCTCAATTTTTTTTTTTTTTTTTTTTTTTTAAGTAACCTCATGGCACTTTAAATAGCTCTGTGGATGAGTGTGGTCATCTACCAGAATGTTAGACTGGATGAACTTTTTATATTTGATTATCAGAATCAATCTCCTTATAGAAAACAAAGGTACATGTACCTTATACAGGGGTTTTCAGTACGTTAGTGACAGGCCTGGGGGTCAGACTCCACATCATCCCGTCTAAGTTCAGAGTTCTTTTGCCATGTGAGGATCCATTCAGGAATGTAAGTGCTGAAGAACGTTTAATTTCCCAGTTTTGTCTCAGAGTGAATCACAGATTATAAATATAATTCCTTCCAAATAAAATTTGGGCAAGTGATTGTTTCCTGTGACAAGAGGACATTGAAATGGAAGCAAATAAGTTTTGATTCTGTATCCCAGCAAGAACCTCTCTTTCCCCTGATTTGGCTCTCATTTTTTTTATTAATCTCTTGCCATAGACTGTTGGCTCTCGTTGCCATGTTTCCATCAATTAGCTATTACAGATAGTAATATCTGGTAAGTAGAACTTACATAATTTCTTTTATACAGATAAATTGGAGGACAAAGATTTATAGAAACACAAATGATGTCTAAGTCCTTCTTTCTGTTGTACTGGTCAAATGCCTTGATGGGGATCCTTTCTGAGGTTAAATTCTTTTATAAGAAAGTCATTGTGCTGTCAACGTGAAAGGTATTCAATACTGAGTTTTGTTTACAGTGATATATACTGACACATTATTTCTGAGCAGAGGAGAAGAAAATTTAGGCTCACGTTATGTGCAGATTTTAAGACCACTTATCAGTGTAATCCAGGAAGGAGAAATAAATGCAGCTAAAAGGGTTGCATTTATAGGACACTCCAATAGCAGTGACCACTCAAGAAAAAAAATCCAGTCTTCCGTATTTTAATTCTACTCATCCAAACTGAATTTAGGTGAAGAAATGAGAGCCTGTAGATGGCTATGAGAATGCAAAGGGTTTAAGAGAGGAGAAAAAGAGGAAAATGCTCTTCTCTATATTTGGGACTAGATCTTACCTACACTTACTCTTTCCTAATGGTGAAAGCAAGCAGTTTGAGATTCAGCCCCTGGGTATCCCTATGCTTCTCATAACAGCACCATGTTTCAGAACGCCCCCAGAATGTTCTGTGAGTACCTGGAGTAGAAGTCTCAGGAGGCAAGGTGTGTGTTTCATCCTTTCTGTGGTCAGATCAGCTAGTCTGTGATGAACCTGAATATATTCCAGTTACAGAAGTTGGTAAAAAAACCTAGGTCCAAGCGGTGAATCTTCTATTTCAAACCTACTTGATAGGAAATGAAGCACCTGTTTGAATTCAGAAGAAATCAATTGTTTTACTTTATCAGGTAAATTGTTTTCATTTTGCCATTCAGGTTTTTGTGGAAAGATGGCTGTGTCTTCTTTCAGACAGGATGGGGTAGATCTATAATATTTTTCATTCATTCATTCATTCATTCATTCACTCATTGAGTATCTGTAGGGTATGTTAAGTTTTTTTGAAGATCAAGGTACCTTGTGGTTAGAAAGGGACAATCTACTTTTTTTTTTGTTTTCTTTCAAATTCTAATAGTTTTTGTTACATAAGAAATATATGCGACATAGGCGACCCCAGAGAATTCTTCTGAGGGCAGTTTTTTGGACTGACATTGAAGTGTCAGGTTCTAACTTCTGAGGCTCTTCTCCTGGTCTTTGTAAATAGGCATTACATTAGCATCCCAGCAAAACAGAAGTTTCTCCCTTCTGTGCTTATGGGATTATAATAAAGAAGAGGCACAGACATTGCTCCCTTTCCCCCACTATGTTCACTTTGGTGGAACATGAGGGATGAATATTATTCTCATTGACATGGTTCAGAGCTAGCTTCATCCACACATACAAAGTGAACAGTAACAAGGGGTCCTGTATTTGCTTCATGCTCTGTTATCACCTGTTTGAACCATAATCTAGGATGGAGAGGCCCTGCGTTTTCATTTTGCAAAGGGTCACACAAATGATTTTGCTGGTCCTGTCTGCACTGCTCATGTTCCTCTTGGCTCCGCTGATCTGCCTTCAGCCTCCAATCCTACTCGGTCAACATGTCCCTTCTCTGGTCAAATAAGAAATTGTTGGTGTTGTTGTTGTTCACTGAATGCTTTTTAAATTAACTTCAGAAGTACTGCTTCCTTTAGCAGGTTTATGACACTGATTTTTAACAAAGCTCTGCAAAGTATCCAAGTAGATTTCCAATCATGCAATTCTTAACTTTGGTGGGTTTGTTGTTGTTTGTTCCAGGTAAATTAAAGAGTAATAGCGTTGGTTTTAGGCTTTTAATTTTTTAAAAGACAACTGAGTGCACTACTTGAATTACTTATGGCTCCTTAAAGTAAAATTAGGAAGGTCTGAACTGAAATATGTTTTCCCATTTTTATCTTGGATAGTAAGCTGCTCTTTGTCTACATCTGAAAATTCCAGCTTTATGATGCATAAGTTGACGCATTAGCATTGGAACCACACTCTGTTGTTATTAAGTAAAATATTTCCCCTGAATTGTATAGAATTAAAAATGCTGCCCTTTAAAAGCTTAGCCATCAGCTCCTACAGTACTCTTCATGCCTGGGAATACAGTCTCTGGTTTTTTTTTTAGTACCACCCAATACCTTCAGTCCTCCTGCTATTCCAGGGGTCTCCTTTGTGCCTCTGGGGTAAATGCATTCTCCATGTCTCTTAAGTCCTTCGAGAAGCACTGAGTGTTTGCTCACTGGCTTTTAACGCTGGTCCCAAAACTTTTCTCTTTACATATATTGAAAAAAAAAAAAAAAAATCAAAGGACTACGTTTCTTTGTTCTCATCCAAGCCCACAATTAGCCCAAGTTCCATTCTCTGTAGCTGGAAGGAGGAGGAAAGGGGTGACTCCACAGGCATTTTACTGCCTGTGAGAAAGTGCTCAGCCGGTTCCTTTGTCCTTTTTGTCAGGGCCGGCTGCTTCCCTAATTGTACCGCTGTAGGGAAGCACGTGCCTCTGGGAGCATTATCTGATTCCTACAGGACCTTCAGGAGTGCTTTGCATGCTGACCCTTAACTTGAACACAAATAATATCTTTTCAGTCCCATTCCTAGGCTGCTGCTGCAGGCCTGCATACCTCCTGAGGAGTTGAATTCAGGGGAGTGGGGCAGGGGTGTGGACGCTCACCGGGGCCTCAGGTTTTATTCTCTCCCCCCCCCCCCTCACCTGCAGTTTTGCCTCACCTGTCAGGAGGGGAAGCTGAAGCTGGAGGACAGAAAGGAATGGGAGCTGGAGAAGTCAGAGGGGAGAGAAGGCAAGACAAACAGCTGCTCTTGTCAGCATGGGGAGAAGTGTAAAGAGATTAATAGTTATTTGAAGAGCAAATGGGGACGTGGCATCCGGCCGTGGAATGCGAATGTATAAATGTACTGGAATAGACATGCGGCCTTTAACATTTAGACAGATGCTCTCTGGACTGAATGGAATGGCCGAGTTCGGACTTTCTCCTCCCCATGTGAAATACCTAAAGTTTAGTTAAATGATTCAGTTTAATGACAGTTTTCATCCAGCTTCTCTTTCTTTGTGAGTCTGTTCTTCCCCATAGTTTTACTTGGTCAAGGACTCTCAGAGTTATCCTTCAACGGAAGAGCCAGACTCCTCCTTTCCTTTATAAAATATGTACCAAAGAGACTACTTTTCTCTCCTGCTTTTGCTTTGTTTTCCCCTTTACTAACTTGAAGAAAGAATGAGATTGATATGCGTCAGAAGTTTTCACACACGAAAAACTATACCATCCGGTGCTTGCCCCTTCTGAAATGTGCCCATTTTGACTCTAGTTTAGGAAGGACTTGAATTGTCTCATCAGGCTGACAGGTGTGATGGTGCTGGGCAGGGCCTGGACTCAGAGTCAGAAGATTTGGTTTCAGAATTCCCACTCTGTGCTTACTAGCTGATGCTTGAGCAAATCTCTCCCACTCTATGATAGTAATGCATTTTTTTCCCAGATTAAATGTCAAGTCAATTCCTTCTTTCCATGTACATCCTGTCAAGTGCCTCCTATTCCATGCCCATTGGCCCAGAAGACCTACAAGTATCTGGGAGAGGAGCTATATGAGCTAATGTACTTCTTAAATTATATCAAATATAGAATGTTAATCATAACTAGATGATGTTCCTCTTACACATGTTCTACTCTGGCAAAGAAGAAATGGCTACAAAGAAAACGAAAGAACAGATAAAAAATTAGGTTATGCTTGGATGATATACTAGTGTGTTTTCTTTAAAAATATCTAGGTGGCTCTCCCTAACCTTACTACCCATGCTTCTCCAGTCTTGATGAACTGAGTCCTTGGGGCCCGGGGCAGAGGGCGGTGTGGGGTGGCATTCCTGGTACCCTGGGACAGAATTTAGACAATAAAACTACAGGGAAATTTGGAGGACCTCTGATTTTGCCCCATATACAACAACTCTATGCTTAAGTCCTCTTTAGAACATATCTATCAGTGTTCTTTCTTATTCTGAATACTATGGCGGGAGGGGATAAAAAAAGAAATAGTAGGTGGTTTTTATTTATTTTAAAGACCTTCTCTACAGCTACTGAGCTCTGGACATTTTTGTCCAGTTTGTTAATGAGCACATATTCTACTTTTTTTTTTTTTTTTTTTTTTTTTTTTTTTTTTTTTATAGTTGGCACGCAATGTTACATTAGTTTCAGGTGTACAATGTGATTTCAAGTCTATACCCTATACTCTCCTCACCACACACGTAGTCACTGTCTGTCACTAGACAGTACTACCAGAAAATCATTCTGTATATTCTATTATCAGTTTCTCTTCAGGAGACCACAGTCTCCAAAAGCTGCACGTGAAGATTTGTGATCTCTGTGAGTCATTACAAAACACACGCAGGACTTTGACTTCTCTTGCTGTTTCTGTGTATCACAAATTAGTCCTTTTACCTGGAATGTGAAGTTTCATTTCTGAATGTGAATTTCGATTTCTGTAGAATGCATGCACCAAATGATACCTTCTCTGTCGCCAAAGTAGCTAACACTGGGGTTTCTGGGTGTCCTGCAGCCACAGTACACGAACCTGGGGCTCCTGAACAGCATGGACCAGCAGATCCAGAACGGCTCCTCGTCCACCAGCCCCTACAACACAGACCACGCGCAGAACAGCGTCACGGCACCGTCGCCCTACGCGCAGCCCAGCTCCACCTTCGATGCCCTCTCTCCGTCCCCAGCCATCCCCTCCAACACCGACTATCCGGGTCCGCACAGCTTCGACGTGTCCTTCCAGCAGTCCAGCACCGCCAAGTCGGCCACCTGGACGGTAAGAGCCCCGGAGCCCTGTGTGTCCTTCAACCTGACCCGTGAATCCGAGGGGCCCGGGCGGGGGCGGGGGGGGGGGTGGTCTTCGCTGCCCCTCCCAGCTGCTTCTCCTCTGTCAAAGCTTACAGATCCATTTTGAATGGTGGAATGTTTTTCGCCGTCCTGCAAGGACATTTTGTTTTTAAATATTTATCACAGAACCTGAGAGAGAAAAAGTGCCATTGAATGGGAAAAAAACCAATCCTGGAACCAAAGCCCTATGTTCTGGCAATTTCAGGAGATCTGTTCTCCCCTGCTTTGTGCAGTTGGGGTGGGGGGGGGGGGAGTCCTCTACCTGAAAGTTTTTGGAAAACTATAAAGCATTATTCTAACAAAAAGTATCATAGGCATAGGATACAGGCCTGCATTTCTAAGAGTGTAGCATAGTTACTGTCTCATTACTTTGAAGAAGTAAATGTCGTATTAATGTGTGGATAAAAAATTAAATCGCAAACATGGAGTGATAGGAAATTAAAATCTCATTTATTATAGAATGGCTAAATTCATTTATACTTGTAGGTTTTATAGCACAAATTGTAACTTACTGATACTTATGTATTTACTACATTTAGAATTTTTTTTCCTCAAAGAAATCTCTAAAATTGTACATCAGAGTCTTCAATTAGTCCAAAGAGATTCTGGTTAAAAATGTTGGGGAAAAAAATGAACTTTGTATATATAACTTTTCCAAGAGTACATGGAAATATTTTCAAAAATTAAAAAGGTACAAGGATGTTTATTCTATTTTAAAGTTTGTTTTCTAATGTATTATAAATAAAGTTCACATATGAGGGAGGAGACTTACAAGACTGGTTTTAACTACTTGATCAAAGAATGCCCAACACCAATGTGGCAAAATGGCACACATGTTTTTCAAACAACTTACTATTTGCATGGATTATAGAAGTGCTTCCAGATATTATCATCTTACTGATAAATAGCTTTAGAATTATTTTAACAGATCTTCCCAACCCCGTTGGCAAATAAATTTCTCTGGAAAGTGTTTTACTTTTTATGTTACAGAGTCTAGTTCACTGTAGCTTTAATCCAGCTCTACATCGTTTATAAAACAATCTGTGTTTATGCACTACATCCCAACGTAGTCTCACACTGTGTGCCCTCGTTTTGTCTTCGCCTCTTTGTCAGCTAGGTAGGACAAGTTTTATAATTCCCATTTTCCTAGTGAGGAAAGCTAAAAATGTGGAGGTTAAGTGACAACCCTGAAAGGGCAGAGGCTTCTGTGGTGCTGGACCTATTTCTGATTCTCCCCTCCCACACTAGATTGTGTTTTCTACCCTTCCACATCAGGATGTTCAAAAGGGGTCAAAAATTTTATTTTTGGGCTTTTCTTTCATGGTTTGAGAAGCGGTTCTGTCATGGCTCATATTTCAAACATAAAGTCTAAGTAAGAGCTTAAAATCTGATCTTCCTCCCGTGTGTTATTTATCAATTATGTCCCAGTCTTGAGTGTCTTTTGTATTAATAATCCTGGAGACGGACACTAAAGGTGAGTAAACTTAGAGTCCCTAGACCGTAAGTAAATATTGGTTGATCAGTCTCAGTAATAGTGTGCTGAAGATCTGCTAGAAGCGCCATTTTATAAATGGCGTATGGTGTGCTTTAGCATAGGGATGACCCACTGGGTGTTCACAGTCCCTGATCTTCCAGGCCAACACTTTCTTGTTTGCACACCCGGGCCAAGCTCCACTGCATTAGGAATAAGCACATCTGAAGGGCTGATGGGCACAATGAGGCCACTAAATGATGGAGCATTTCCCCTCTAACATGCTTTAAGGATCATAGTGGTGGAACGTGCTGCAGGTGGAACATGAAATCAGTCTCATCAGCTCCTCATACAGAAATCTTAACGTTCTTAAGGTTTCTTCCAGTTTGAACATGATTCTGAACCATCCAAGCCCCTTCCTTAGAGAACTGAATTGTGTCATAGAAAAAAGTCTGGTGAGCTATACCTAAGTGGTAGATTAAGAAGGAGAGAAAATGTCTTCTGGAGTATACTTAGGTTTCCTTACATGGGACAAAAGTGAGATCAGTATTCTGAATGACAGGGTAGGCACTGCTATTATGGGAAGAGCCACTGTTTGGAAATCAGAAAACCTTAATTCTAGATATGATCATCTTTGTGAGTTTTTAGCCGAGTCACTTTATCTTTCTCAAGTTCAGTCAGTACTTCTGATGAGGATAACAATGAGTCTGGTGAAACCTACTTTCTTTTCTTACGGTGAGGTTGAAGTAATTATCAGCATAGAGGTTCTTGGGACATGTGGGTGACTCAGTCAGTTAAGCAGCCTTCTGTTCAAGTCATGACCCGGGGTCTTGGGATCCAGCCCCACAACAGGCTCCCCAGGAGCCTGCTTCTCCCTCTGCTTGCCACTCCCCCTTGTGTTCTCTCTCTTTATGTCAAATAAAAATAAAATCTTAAACTAAGACATTTTCAGAAGGACTTAGGTTCTCATTAGGAATTTTGCCTGCCATTAAAGAATGGCCTTACTTAAGCTGCTTTGCCTTTCTTGGGTTTCTCTTCAGCTGTCTACTATCTACTCTACTGATTTTATAGAATGGGGTGACTGAATTAGATGTCCCTTCTCTCCTACCAGTGTATCAAATGGTGTTCAGAGTTTTTTGTTTTTTTTTTTAAGATGTTATTTATTTATTTATTTGTCAGAGAGAGAGAGAGAGAACACAGGCAGAGCAGCAGGCAGAGGCAGAGAGAGAAGCAGGTTCCCTGCTGAGCAAGGAGCCCGATGTGGGACTCCATCCCAGGACCCTGGGATCATGACCTGAGCCGAAGGCAGTGGCTTAACCAACTGAGCCACCCAGGCATCTCCAGAGTTTTATTAAGTCCTTTCTTGTTCACCCTCAGTTTTATTTTAGTCAGAGGGACATTTCTCCTAAATTTAGGGCCCTTGAACCCTTATCTGCATAGCTACTGAGATCACCTAAAACAGCTAAGCAGCAGCATCTAACTCTCTGAGCCAAACTGTATATACTTCCACTTAGACATAGACCTCACATTTTTTTAAATTATTTTTATTAACATATAATGTATTATTTGCCCCAGGGGTACAGATCTGAATCATTAGGGTTACACATTTCACAGCTCACCTCACATTTTTAAGAATTATCATCTCACTTGTTTATTTCGACTGAGCCTCACAACGAGGGCTGTCAGCCCCACTTTTATAAATGAGGAAACTTAGAGGAGTGGAGGTGACAAGGCTGATGACCAGTCAAGGAGGGAAAGGAACCCAGGGCCTCTCACTCCCAGCTCACGTGTCTCTGCGGTCCTGTCTAGACAGCTTCTCCTGGAAATGGATAGAAGGAACCGTGAAGGGACATCCAGGCCCTGTGTGGTACGGAGCTGAGACTGAGCTGATGGAGGGCTTTTTAAAATGTCGTATTACACAACACCTATTTCTTTGGCATCTGTGCATATTAAAGCCACCTTTCAAAATAAAATACTATCATTTAAAACTGCCCACAAACTGGAAGTAGCAGAAGCAGCTGTCTGGAGGAACCACACTTTCTGCATCGTCTCCTGGTAATTTTTTAATACAAACCTTTTTAGTACCATTTTAACACTTGTCATCATCCTCTCGTGTTTTCTCTTTTCATTCTGGTTTTACTCAGAATTACTGCCAAAATATAATGAATATATTTAAAGCATATATGCATATTTGCTTTCTCTATTTTTTTAAACAACAAATGTGATTGTATTTCCAGTTCCATAAAAGCAAGGTATTTATTTTAAACTTTTTCCAATGAAATAAAATGAAGTGTGATAACATTTTTCCGTATTCCATATCTCACAGACGTGTACACATACGTTCAAACCCAAACCCACGCTGAACTTAGGACTTCGCTTCAGACTCTTTTCTTCTTTCTAGAGTCTAATTGCTGCTGCTCAGGGAGGCCTCCCCTTTGACATCCTGAGGTGCCGCTCTAGGATCGTGGCAAAGAATCAGGAGCCATCAGACGGTTGACAGAATGGTATTTTAGAAATGGCAAGAGAGGCACCTGGGTGGCTCAGCTGGTAGGGTATCCGCCTTCAGCTTGGGTGTTGAGGTCCTGGGATTGAGCCCCACATTGGGCTTCCTGCTCAATGAGGAGTCGCCTTCTCCCTCTTCCTCTGCCACTCCTCCTACTCATGCTCTCCCTTTCAAATAAATAAGTGAAATCTTAAAAAAAAAAAAATGGGGCGCCTGGGTGGCTCAGTGGGTTAAAGCCTCTGCCTTCGGCTCAGGTCATGATCTCAGGGTCCTGGGATCAAGCCCCGCATCGAGCTCTCTGCTCAGCGGGGAGCCTGCTTCCCCCCCACCCCCGCCTGCCTCTCTGCCTACTTGTGATCTCTGTCAAATAAATAAATGAAATCTTTAAAAAAAAAAAAAAGAAAGAAAAAGAAAACAAAAAAGACAAAGACAAATGGCAAGAAACTTAGGTGTGGATTTAGATTCTGAAATTTGCTCACGGCATATGGGACCTGTCCAAATAGGATGTTAATGCTTATTCCTTATTATGAGGATTGCATGACCCGTGTAATACTAGCTTGTCATAGGTATAGAAATGTTTGCTGAATCTGAATTTTGATCCCTTTGTTTCATGAGTTTGTTACAGTTTTGTGAGAGTTCAGTTGTACAATCAGCAATAATTTGAAAGAATGCAAAGCAAAATGTTTCTACCTTTTTTTCCCCCTTAGTGCTTTCATGCTATTCGCATGCCTCAAGGAACTGTGATACTATCCACTATCCAAATATATGAATAAGATGATGTAGAATGATAACAGGTCGTCCCATATACAGACTCCCACAGGATGGCTCTGCTGTTTTCATATGCCTGCCCAAGCAGACACAGGCCCTCCTACCCAACACAGGGAAAGGTCCTCTCCAGATTTTAAGAAACTGTTGACTTCAACGTGTATTTCTCATTTTTTAAACGGCCACTTTGTTTGTGGCAATGCCTTGTTTTTAGTCACCATGGTAAATAAAGGCTAACAGTGGATTTCACTCATGGAAGAGTCGATATATTGACTTGTGGTGGCAGAGTTCTGGAGGGAAGCCACACGCTCACCGGTGGGAACTGTTTCAATGGACTGTGGCATATCCATGTAACACATTACTCTGTGGCCATTGGAGAGATTCATGTGTACTGACTGGAATGTTTTTGGAGTTATTGCTAAGGAAAAGATAAGCTTTCTTTGGCAGCTACTTGAGAACTGAGAGGTGTGGTGAGAACATCACTTCTGGGGGCAGAGTGTTCCCTTTCCCCAGACTGTAGTGACCAGTCCTCTTGGGAATATAGGTCAGTCTGTCTTGATGATCAGCCTCACACACCTTTGTCAGTTTGAGAGCTGTTTTGTCATAACCCGTGATGTACAGTATTATCTGTGTGTGAATACTGTGAAAAACTTTCAGGTTAGTGTTTTTTTGTTGTGGTTGTGCTTTGTCTGAGAAAAAGACCTGTCATTGGCCATACATTTTTTTTTTTTTCCTGTTGTGATTTTTCCCTTCACAGATTTAAAGGTCTTGGAGGGTAGGCCTCCTGACCTAGTGCCCAGCACACTGTCCAGCATACAGAGGCCCGTAATAAATATGAAGAAACTTTGTTTTCTCTTCACGGCTAAAGGAAGCAATTCCAGTTCCAAGCAGTATGCCTCAATTCTGACTTTGATTGTTAACCATCCATAAACAGGATGATTTTTGCCTCTACCCATGATTTCGAGAGAGCATTTTTCCTTTGCCATTCCTAATCCAGCTTCATGTCCTATTCCGAGCTTTGAAGAACCTGACTTGAGCAAGTGGACAGATTAGGGAGGTGGCATTTGAAAGGGGAACAGCCAGTTCCCTGGGGAGAGTTTCATTGATCCCAGCATATCAGTCCTGCAAGCTCTCTTCCCTTGGCTTCACAGGCGAGCTGAGAGGCATGCCTGTGGCCCACCCTCCCTGTCATCAGGTTACCTGAAATTTAAGACTTCCAGAATAAGGCTGCCAGCTCTGCAGAATTCTAACGCAAGCCAGCCCATTGCATGGCCCTCTGGAATCTCAGGACTCTTAAGAATAGCCCATCAAAGGACATGGTGTACAGACCAACTTTTTCATGGTGAATATGATTTATCAACTGCTTTACACTAAGGAAACACTTTTGTCCTTTTGAGCTTTAATTGGAGCTGATCTCATCACTGAGGTTTTATTGCTGAGGGACAGGAGAGAAGACTTGGCTCCTGCCAGTGATACATGTGTTACCCATAACGAGGTTATTTTCACTTCCTGACATAGCTGTCCTGTAAGTCTCCGGAGATACATAGAGGAGTGCCTTTTGGTGCCCCTCTCTTGAGGAAGGAAACAATAACACTGAGCACAGTCGCCTGTTAGCCAAGCTATTTCTTAGTCCACCAAGCATTGAGGAAGACTCTCGTTAAGTAAAGGGCCAGAAGATTCTTGGCGATGGTTCATGTTATTTGGTTGACCCTGGATTGGAATTAAAAATGAATTTCCATCACAAGACATGCTGCAGGGCTCTTGGCCCCAGGGCAGGGCAGAATAACTTCATCAGCATGTTCGCCTTAATTTGTTTAGATTGACTCTAGGTCAATGTATGTTGGATAAGCCAGTTTCACCTAATGTTTATGCACCTCCCACACTATTCTGAGTGATTTGTTGAATGTGCTTTTTATTTAAAAATAAATATTTTGGGGGTGCCTGGGTGGATCAGTGGGCTAAGCTTCTGCCTTCTGCTTAGGTCATGACCTCAGGGTCCTGGGATGGAGCTCCGCATCTGGCTCCCTGCTCTACGGGAAGCCTGCTTCTTCCTCTCCCTCTGCCTGCTGCTCTGCCTACTTGTCATCTCTCTCTTTCTCTCGCACTCAAAAATAAAGAAATGAAATCTTTAAAAAAACAAAAGTAAAAATAAAAATTTTGACACTGGTTTATTATAGCTAATGTGATGAGAACTACCACTTAATTAAAAAGAAATAAATAGCAAATTTAAATAAAGTTGACATTTCTTTTTTCCACTATAAAGTTTTCTTTTTGTTTTTCTCCTTGTTCTTTCTCCCGATCCTCTTCTTCCTCAATCCTTCCCCCGCTTTCTTCCGTTCCATCTCCTTTTTCTTCATCACTATGTTGACATTAGTACTGGTCAGTTTTTTGTTTCGGTTTTGTAGGTATTCACCAGCCCCTCAGTACCTTGTTTTTTCACTGGAGCTTTGCTTTCCTGGAATGGTGGATTAATATTGGGAATATCATGATATAAATCTGTCACCATGGACAGTTTCATCAAGAATGGGAATCTGATGCAGGGTGCCTGGGTGGCTCAGTGGGTTAAGCCTCTGCCTTTGGCTCAGGTCATGGTCTCAGGGTCCTGGGATCGAGCCCCGCATAGGGCTCTCTGCTCAGCAGGGAGCCTGCTTCCCCCTTTCGGCCTGCCTCTCTGCCTACTCGTGATCTCTGTGAAATAAATAAATAAAATCTTAAAAAAAAAAAAAGGCAATGGGAATAGGATGATCAGGCCCTTTCGGTTTAACAGATCATGTTGACTAGATATAGGCTACCTGAGGGGTGGCAAACCCAAATATCAGTGGGAATTGAATGATGAGAACAGGGATGGCAGCAAGATGAGATCATGTGCCCTGCCTACAAGGTCTGTCCTTTGCAACCCGAGCCCGTTGTTTTGGGGGAAAGTAGACCTGGCATTAAAATAATAACTTTTCAGAAACAGCTTGAAAACCTGGATTTGCACATAATATCTGCAGATCTTTAAATGATCGTAATAATTTAGTTTAAAAAAAAAAGTCATAAAACACTACAGACCAAATGAAACAATACTGAATGTTGTCCTTGTCATATATTGAACAGTGACAAGGGAAGATTATGTGAAGTTTACATAATATAACTGGAAACTAGAGCAGGTATCTAAGGGAGAGACTACCAGTAAATATGTTTCATTCATAAATAATTCTCTATCCCTTTAAAAACTTATATAGATTAATCCCTTTCTACAATAAATTGAGCAACATGCTTGTCATTGCAGATTTTTCTGTTTTTTTTTTTTTCTTGCAGTAAATGACTTTCACCTTCTCATTCCAAGTAGAATTTTATTGTATACAAAATATAATACTGTGCATTGTTGGATCCTTTGTCTAAGGAAAGGATCCTATCTGTTTGTTTTTGTTTTTATTGTTAGAGAATTTATGGGACTCTATGACTTACCTCTCTAAAATTGGCCAAACTGTAATCAGAAAAGTGCAGTGAGATTGAAAGAGCTTTGAATCAATTTTCTCAGCTCACTAACTGATGGCTTGTTTTTAATTGGCAAGTAGAGTGTGTGCCAGAAGAAAAATGACCTGAAAATTGAGGTGTAAACAGAGAATAATGTCATAAGAATTTTTAATGACTCAAAAGAAATACAGTATATCATTAAGCTTGACAAAGATCCCTTCAAATCAGCCCAGAATGATGCGTACCATTTATTGAGGGAATGTTGCTCTGAGGGTATTCCCATACCTGAGTTCGGCACTTTCTTCCACTCACATCCCCGATAATTAGCCATTTCCATAGTATGACCAAGTCTTGCCGTGGTTTCCATCCCCTCTGGTGGAAAAGGGCAGATGTATTTTTCTCATGAAAGGGGTTTAGCAATCCCCTGTCACATCATGAGTATAGCAACTGTGCATAAAATATATCCTCATAGGTTTATATCACTATCAATTACTATGTCTACTCTCATCACCATGACTGGAAGATGACTTGAGATAACATAGCTTTCTGCTCAACCACTTCCAATTCTCTGAGATTAAAGGAGAGTTTATTGTAAGGGAAAATCTTAGACTCTTTGAAGCCCTGCAGATGTTCTGTAGACATGGAATGGCTTTTAGAACAAGGGGTCCTGTAATTAGACACATGGAGGTCTAAAGGTAATGATCTTGGCAGCAGTCTCTCCTGTGGTTTTTAATAATGATTATGGCCCCATCATCAGGCTGCCCTCAGGTGAAATTTAAAAGAAAATTTGATAGTAGCCAGAGATCCTAGATCTAATTCATTGTGAGGTAAGTTAGGGAAACATTATCACTTTACTAATAGCATGAGCATTCTTATTTTAGTTCGAATCTAATAATGAAGACCCATGATGTCTTAGTGGAAAAGAGAACAGTATAATTTGCCACTTTGTTACTGTATTACTAATATCCGAAAGCTTGGAATGTAATTTCTGATTGCGTTATGCCAAATAGGGAATTTTCAAGTTCACCAGTCATACAGGTGTTCCTTCATGGGTTGGTTACTCATTCAGTTTTTATTTTTACTTTTTATATGGTTTAACAGGTATCATCTACTAAGTCTTGTGAAATATATAATGAAGGCAAATATTCTATTTCAAAGTACTTTGGTTGGGGGGAGGGGGAGAAAGAGAGAGAATCTTAAGCAGACTCTATGCCAAGTGAGGAAGCCTGATGGGGGGCTTGATCTCGCAAGATCATGACCTGAGCTCAAATCAAGAGTGAGTCAGACACTTAACCAACTGAGCTACCCAGGTGCCCCCAAAATACTTATCTTTTTACTTGAATGGTTTCCAAGTTATATTAGGAAGAACAATGATTACTTAGCTTAAGGATCCTCATTTGAATCTGAGAAGTCGTCTGACAGGCTCACGAAGAGCACGGTCCATGATGTAGAACACAGGACTCAGAGGGCAGCTTTGGAGTACTAACAAGCCTTATGATCTTGGGCAAGTTCTTCTGTGTCTGCCCACTTGTTCAATGGGTCTTACAGTATTTACTTGGCAAGATTTTTGTGAGGCCTAATTAAAGTTTACAAAGCTCTTTGGAAGCCCAAGAGATTAAGTTCTAAAAACACAGTATGTTACTATCTTACCCTGGATTTTTGTTTTTAGATTTATCTGCTGAATACTGCTTCAATTCATGCTTACAATTTAGTTGGTTTCCTGAGGTTTTCCATTTATAAGCAGAGATGAATAAAATGGTATAAATATATAAATCCCTAGAAATAAAAGTGTGATGAAAAGTATACTATGTATAATGTATGTGTGCGTGTGTGTGTGTATATATATATGTATATATGTATTTTTTTCTAATATAAAATAATTTCTTCTTAAAACATGTTTAATTGGATCCCACAACTGTTAATCAGTTACTTTCTTTCTTAGGGATTTATTGGTAAGATTTTAGTAGAACCAATGATAAAGTTTTAAATTGTGATCACTTTTAAGAGGTCAGTAAAAGAAAAATATTACTCTTTTCCTTAAAAATATAAAAATAATATGCATATTTATATAAATACAAATATGTTACTCTGGTTGAGTAAAAAAGGAATTAATTTCCAATAATTAAAATTTGGGCTTGAAAGATATTTCTTTCTTCTCTCTCCCTTGTTTACGTACTTTTTCCTTCTACCCTGTGTGTAAATTTATGATTTTCATATTTATGAATATAGAGCCCTGGTGTTAAACAATATAAATTGCCTCTACTTTTTTAAAAACTATTTTGTATTCCTGGGAAAGCAAATCTCATTTTCCCATAAGAACAACATTGTTATTATGAATTATATTTCTGACCAAGGACTTGTCATCAAGTAAGTCATAGATGTGATTAACCGTATGTAATAAAAAGCAAAATTCTGACCACTATCAGCCATTGTAATAGTTTAAAATAGCAAAATAATTATCATAGTCCTGTAAAACTTGCTTAAATATCTTGAATGCCTTAACATGTGTATTAAGTTTACTCATAATGTTTTAAGTTATTTTTATGAACTTAGCTTATCTAAAATTGATATGCTATTATAATAAATATTTTAATTAATATTTTTATATGCCAGAATTTTGATGCACTTAATGTGTAATAATCAGAGATACCTTTGTTTCTCAAAAATTTCTCTAGGAAAATTAGAATGGAGACTTACAAAACATCTTCCTGTTGCTAAGAATTCTCTTCAAAAAAGAATTCTATAGTGTAGATTAGCTTTATTTTAAGAATATGAATTAATTTTTAAAGGTACTATTAGAGGGGAATAATAATAAAGATATTATTAGAGTAAGGGGAAGGAAAAAAAAAAACTGGATCCTATTGAATTTAAAATCTTAGTTTTTCTGTGTGTTTACTATCCCTGACCACACCATAATCTCCAAAGCAGGGCAGTCTTGAGAAGATAAAATGTCCCCAGAAGCAAGTGTTTACAAGAAAAGCTGTGAGCGCTGGTGGGAGCAAGCTCTGTTCCTTTGCCTTAGTGATTAATCACAGAGGTCTTTGAGGACTCAAGTTGTATATCCACTCAGAAATTGGTGCTTACCTTGAAATATTATCTGTTCAAATTATCACCTACACTTACTCTTTTAACCTGTCTGTACAAACCCATAGAATTTGTATGGAAGGTCCATGGGAAATGGCGTTTGATAATTAGATAAAGCAGATTGATCAGTAGATACATTAGAAAGTATTGTTGTAATAGAAATCTGGAGTAATTTTTTTTATACTTAACAGTTAGGATAGAGGTGTAGAAAGTATCCTATTATGATAATTAAGAATTTCTTCTTGAACTAGCCCACATAGATAAGTAACCTCTTTCTCCCTTGCTTATTCTCGTGCCTAGAATGTATTGAAATTATATAAATCAATACACACTCATTTAAAATGCTTCAGTTTAACTTTATTCCCTTTCAGTTGAGAAAGGCACCTGACAAATAACTATTTTAATCAGTCTTGGAAAAATATATCATCCACCTCTAAGAGTTACCATAGGTAACTCATTTTTTAGGCTTATATTAATCTTTCACGGTATTCACTGGTAATAAATCGTGTTTGATGTTTACCTTCAAAGACCACAGCTTACACTTTTATATTTAGGTGTAACAAAAGCATCTTTTGCAGGTACTTCTATTTTATGTCTGAAGGTCCTTACATAATTCAACAAACGGTAACTCATCTGTGTGTTTTTTTGACATAAAAGCTAGAATGGCAAGTGAGGGCCAACTCAAGGTCTAGAGAAAAGATGTCTCACTCAGCAGCAGAAGCTGAAGGAAAAGCTGACTTCTTCCAGGCTACTCACTAGGACCCTCAAGAAACATTACATATATAGCTCTTTGTAAAAGTTCCTGTAACGTATTCATATTTCAGAAGTGATTTTTTTTTTAAGATTTTATTTATTTATTTGACAGACAGAGATCACAAGTAGGCAGAGAGGCAGGCAGAGAGAGGAAGGGAAGCAGGCTCCCTGCTGAGCAGAGAGCCCGATTTGGGGCTCAATCCCAGGACTCTGGGATCATGACCAGAGCTGAAGGCAGAAGCTTAACCCAGTGAGGCAACCAGGCACCCCGCAGAAGTGATTTCTTACCTACTGCCCTGTGGTTTTCAGCTATGTTTTTCTTCAGATAAACATCATAGACATAGGTAGAAGAATCATGCTGAGAAAAGTCCTTCTGTTAAGTTTTTACAGAATCCTCTTTCAGCCCCTATCCAATTGTATTATCATCTTGGATACTTGGGGATTAGGAGCAGGGAGGGGAAAGGTGAATGAATAGGAAGAAGAACAGAGAAGGGAAGGGAAAATCGTTCATGCAAAAACAGCAAGTGGATTCTTCTGTAAAAGTATAACGTGGATTCTATAAGTTTGTTCACTGGATGTTTTCTAAGATGCTTTAATAGTATATTTTCATAATATGGACTTCTAAGAGGAGACGAGCCAAGCCATTTGAAACTGAATATTAAATTCAATTTAAAATCTTGGCTTCTTTGACTAATGTATTCTATAATCTACTGGATGTTTTTGCTTCCAAGAGTTAGAATATACCTCTTATTTCCTTCAGTTTTCTTCTTAAGAGTGTTGGCTGAGCTATTTCAGGAAAGGAGAAGAAAGGGGACTTCTTATTTTCTTTTCCCTGGCAAGTCTTGTTCCTTTTTGAGGAATCTGCATTTTATACCCAATACTAAGTGATCTTAGTCAATGAATACAGTAAGCATGCCTTTCTATATACTTTCCTTTTCAGTGCTTTGAAATTTCTAGCAAAGAAGGTCTCCATAATCATCTGCCAGTATTTTAGTGAACTAAAGATAAGCGATATAATTTTAAGACCCCTTTCTCTGATGGTTTGACTTTAATAGGTGTGAACTCTTAGTGCCACAAGGTAACCGAAGCAGTATTTTAATGTAGATGCATTTTTAAAAATCTTATATGTTCTTTCTACCTGTTAGAAATAGTCTTTTATTATAATTACTTTTAAATCTAAGCTTTCCTTCCTATTGTCTCAGAACACAACCAGACTTCACAGAGCTTAGATTTGAATCCAACCTTCACTGTGTCTGCCTTTGAGGGTCCTAGTGAGTATATACAAAGAAACGACCAGAGTCACTTGGGTATCTTTTGTCCCTGATCTCAGTAGAATGTCAGTTGTGCTCAGCACATGGAGAATGCCTCAAGAAAAAACTAACTTAGAAGTAGAAGGGCGTTAGGATGAATATATTTTGCCTGGGTACTGCCCACACTGTTAGATGAGCAGTGTGAGAGGTTACATCCTTCTAAAACTTGCTTACAAGCATTCCCACACTAACAGATTTTCTTTTTAAAAATGGTTTGACAATTTGTTTTGAAGCTGTCACTTGGGCATATGGTTGTGGGGCACAGATTAGCTCCTAATTTATTGGTCTCTGAATGTGTTTGACATCAGAATTTAGACTTCAAAAGCAGAAAATGGAATACTTGAAAACATTTAAGCAGAATAGGGGATCATCTCTTTTCTATCATTTCCTGATTTAAGATGGGAATGTTCTCTCAACTGCTAACTTACAATGAGATGTGATATGGCATATATAATCCTGTAAAATATGGGAGATGCTCACAGTGTATCATTTCTAGTTATCTTACAGGACTGATGATTACAAATACTGTGACCATCCTAGTGGATAGCCAGAATATCTTTGCCTCTTCCTGAAAACAGGGACTGTGGCTCTTTTGCTAAAATGAGGACAAACAAAAGTGCCTAAGGAGGCAGGGTGGTGAGTGGAAAGAATTTAGGCTTTGTGGGTAGATAGACCTGGAGTTGAATTCCTCCTCTCTGTCTATGTGGCCTTGGGCAAGACACTGTCCCTAAGGCAGCTTCTTCATCCCTAAGATGGGACTAATACATCTTTAGGTGGCACTATGCTGAGTGAAATAAGTCAAGCAGAGAGAGTCAATTATCATATGGTTTCACTTATTTGTGGAGCATAACAAATAGCATGGAGGACAAGGGGAGATGGAGAGGAGAAGGGAGTTGAGGGAAATTGGAAGGGGAGGTGAACCATGAGAGACTATGGACTCTGAAAAACGATCTGAGAATTTTGAAGGGGTGGGAGGTGGGAGGTTGTGGGCACCAGGTGGTGGGTATTGTAGAGGGCATGGATTGCATGGAGCACTGGGTGTGGTGCAAAAATAATACTGTTATGCTGAAAAAATAAAAAATAAAAAAAAAACATAATGAATGTAAACTGTTTAACCCTGTGCCTGGCCAATGGTGATTTTTTTTTAACTGTATAGATCATAAATTTAGGATTAGAATTCAGCCTAACTCCACCACACTCACAGATTCCTTGGGCACTGTAATAGGGAATCCCCTCCTGGGGGAACTTCTAGCTTCTGCTGCCACTATTTTGTGGTGGAAGTTGTATGTTAGAACAGTGCTTTAAAACTTTTATCACAGTAAGGAGCAGAGAAAAATGAATCTCTACCTTGGGCATCTCGAGTTGGTCCTGAGTAGTAGAAGACATACACTTTCTGGGCTTTTGTTTTGTTTTGTTTCTAGAAAACTTTTCAGTAAAACATTTTGTTTTGTTTCTGTAAAACTTTTTTTTATTTTAATATATTTATATAAATATTTCTTTTCCCTGTCTAAAAAAATGAAAAGTCTTCAAAATTTTAGTTGCAGGAGGATAAATAGCATTTATCTTGTGGCTTTGAGTTACACCCAAGCATACTGCAATGTCTATTTCTGATGTACCAGTACCTTAAACAATTGTTTAAGAAGAACAATTTTGAGATAAATTGATGTAGTCTGGAAGGCAGCACTGAGGAGTAATTACTTTTACAGCTACAACCCAAACCGAGCGAGGACCCACGCTGTGAAAGGTTAATATTGTTATTCAGTTGCGCAGAGCTCCTTCTATATTGCCCAGCTTTCCTGAAGCTAGCCACATTCTAGAGTTGTTTGGATGAGCCCAGAGGGCCCAGTATCCACAAAACAGAAGTCACAGGGCAGCAGATTCCAGCTCAAAGTGAAGAATGGTCTGGATTCTATGTGCTGCCTCCAGTGGTAGTGATCTCAGCCACACAGTGTGTGGGAGTAGGTGGGACCCTTGACTCTTTTCAGATGAGAAAATGTATCCAGTAGCCTCTGAAGATCCTTTGGATTAAAAAAAACCCTGTGTATCCAGAGGACAAGTCTTTTGTGGCTGGAAAGAAAGAGGACAGCAGTGGATGACCTGCTCTGTGCCAGGCAGCTGGTTAAGTGGGCAAAGAGAGTGGACTTTCCAAGCAGCCAGTGGAGTAGAAACCCAGGGGGAAGCAAGGCAGCTCCGCCCTCCCCAGGACAGTGATCCCACTGTTCTACCTGAAGCTATGGTCAGGTATGGGAAACTGCTCAAGTTAAAACTCGGAAGGTAGGATGAGGCCAACCTATGTGGTTCAAGGCATTTGGACTTTGTCTCATGGGCAGTGTGCTGACGCTGAACACTTCTTGAGCACAGGAATAATCATGCTCAGATCCCAATATAAAGCCCATTCATCCAGCAGTATCAAGGATGGTCGAAGAGGGACTGGAATGAAGAAAGCAGTTTGGAAAATGCTACGATTGTGCAGACACTTGGTGGTGGGGCTGACTACTCACCCAGGATGCGGTGCACTTGAGCCAGGAAGGACAGACCTGAGAGAGCCCGAGTCAGATGTGGAGGTCACTGCTGCCAGGGGATCCACGGGAAGAAGGGAGGAGGAACAGAGAACCAGGAAAGTAGCTGAAATGATTAACTGTGTTCCTAGGAGATATATGTTAGTAAAGGATTGACAGCCATTTTCCAGCTGGGGCTTTTGCTAATCACTTAACAACGTCCCCAGTGCCTCCATTTCCTCATCTTTAAAATAAAGATAATGATACCTACACTCCAGGGTTGCTGTGAGGGTCAAGTGAGATAATGAGGTTCCAGTGGTTTGTGAACTTGGAAGTCCATCCTCTTCCAAACTGTCACTGCTGCCTTGGGATAGATACAGCAGGTAAGGCTTGTAGCTTCCTGCCTTGTAAAATTAGCATTCACGTCCTTTTACTGAGGCTCAAACTGAAGGTCCTGCTTGAATGAGATGATTATTATCCAGCCTATTTCAAAACTTCCTGCCATATTTTCTCTCACCCCTGGTAACAAAAGCCAAAAGCCTGCTAGCCTCCAGACACTTGACCCTTCTGCCTTTCCTCTGTCCCTGCGGAGAAAGCCAAATAGTCTCTAGAATAGAATTCACACTCTTCTCCCTGGCTGATGGAAATGACTGGCTGTGGGAGATAAGGACCTTTCTGTAAGGCTCTTCTACCGGGGGTAAGCTGCTTGTGGAGTATTTTCTCATTAGGATGATGGCTGTCATACAGATAGCCTTGCCCCCTCTCACAGTGCTTGATCCCAGACATACTAACATGTGTGCCTCGGTCGTAAGCCATCCCTTCCAGGGACTGATTTCCCCTGGAAGCACCAGTGAGGGGAGAGGCCTTTGTCAGAACTCTCATGACTGAATCATTGCCATGAGCTAACGTCTCCAGCTTTATGAGTCACTGCTGGCCCAAGCATCAGTTTTGTAGGTCAGAAATGAAGATGCAAGTTAGAGTCCCCTGTTGTCATTAGCTCACATGGGGGAAGGCAAGCAGTCTTCAGATGGCGGCATTCTCTGTAAGGACATAAGTGAGTGGAAAGGTTTGAGTTAATAATAATATTTCAAAAATCCTCTAATTTTTGTGTGTGTTTGTTTTGCTTTAGGCGAAGTAGGTGAAATGATGTGTTTGGGAGATGAATGTTCTTGTAATAGGCAAGATAGAGCTTGTAGGGGAACATCTGTAACCAACCCATTCCGCATGAGATGGGGCCAAGGCTTGCTTGTGTTTTAGTGCCTGTTCAAACATGTCTAATTTTAAAAAGATTTATGAAGTTTTAGAGGATTCTCCGTAAAATATCATTTCTTCATAGAGCAAGTAGAGTCATTAATAGCCTAGTGGTTAAAATATGTACCCTCATGGTGCAGAGGCAGTGCCAACATTGGGCCCTATGCTACAAAATAGAGTTGCCAATATGAAGATGATATTTAAAATATTAGGAATATCCAGAATCGTTCATGAATCTTCCTGTTAATCTAGCAAGAGGTGCAAAGAAATGATGCTTTCCAAAGTTTTTTAAAGTTTCTGATAGAGAGTGTGTAAAAAATAATGAGAGACATACTTGGGTATTTGCCCCCAAGTGCTCAGGGGTATAGCTCAAAAGCTGATCCGAAAGAAAGTAACAGAAGAGGGGACAGAAGATATATTTATATACATATGCTTATATATGTATATATTATACATACATATGTACATACACATATTCATGCATATACATTATATATACATACATATATATTATAAATATATATACATACACACACAAACACACATACACATATATATATGTGGAATACCCTGTGGGGAAAGAGTGAGAATCTGAGAAACTTACTTGCTTTTTTGTTTTGTTTCTATTTTTTAATAGACAATACTTAAGTACCTGCTTAAATCTTGGTGCTTTAAAAAGTAATGACATTTTTATGTCAATGATCTGCTTCTTGACACACCTTTTGGGTAGAAGGTTTGGTGTCTGCTATCCTCAGAGTTTACAAGAAAGATGGTACTTCTCCGTGACTTCTGCTGCCCCTCCTTTTTTCCCTCATCTTCCCCTTCTGGTTCTCTCAGTTCTCTCAAGGATATCAGCTGCACAGAGCAAAGGGCAAAGAAAGCAAGGAAAGGACAGGGAATGGTAAGAAAAATAGTAAGGAAACTTCTTAAGCTTATGGTGGCATAGTGGTTCTTTTTAGCAAAATGAATCTTTTGAGCTTCTAAAAGAGAAGTTTGTGTACTGAACATTTTCTTTCCCATAAAATTGATTTTTTTCATACTGTCTGAGGCATCTATAAATATTATATGCATGAAGGACAGGTGTTGCCCTCTGTATTAGAAAATTCAGGGGTGCCTGGGTGGCTCAGTGGGTTAAAGCCTCTGCCTTTGGCTCAGGTCATGATCCCAGGGTCCTGGGATCGAGCCCCACATTGGGCTCTCTGCTTGGCAGGAAGCCTGCTTCCTCCTCTCTCTGCCTGCCTCTCTGCCTACTTGTGATCTCTGTTGGTCAAAGAAACAAAAATCTTAAAAAAAAAAAAAAGAAAGAAAGAGAGAAAGAAAGAAAGAAAGAAAGAAAGAAAGAAAGAAAATTCAGAAGCATTTTGTCACTTAAATTTTAATTATGTTTGTTCAATTTCTTGGAAAAACATTAGTTCACATTCAGAAGCTTAATTTCTCTTTTGTTAGTATACCAAAATATTAGCAATGGATCTCTCTAAGAAATAAAATTGTGAATATTTTTCATTTAAACTATTTTTCCTTTTTCAAATTTTTTTAACTTTTCTTGGTATATCAAGATAAATTTTTTTTGAGGGATAATATTTTTAAAAATATTTTATTTTATTTTTTTTTTATTTGAGAGAGAAAGAGTGCACACAAGGGGGCAGAGAGAGAAAAGGAGAAGCAGACTCTCCACTGAGCGGGGCGCCAAACATGGAGCTTGAACCCAGGACCCTGAGATCATGACCTGAGCCAAAGGCAGACACTTAACCGACTTAGCCACCCCGGTACCCCTTTTTGAGCGGAAATATTAATAAAGGAACTATATGGAAATAAGGATCTGAGTGATGTATCCTAGTAAAAATTTTAAAAATTGTTTTTTTTTTTTGTTTTTTGTTTTTTGTTTGTTTTTTTTTTTTACCAGTAAGTTTTAAGAAATACCAGCTATGTGGAGAACTCAGTAATTCTGTGAAAAACAGTGTTGGTTTTTTTCCTGTAATACTTAAAATTTTATCTCCTTAGAAGCTTTAGAATACTTCCCCACCCAAACTGGGACGGCCAAGCATACACTTATCACTGCTGTCCTAGCATTTCCCATCTGATGCTTCCTATGTTTTATATTCTATGCATGTGCTCTCATGTCCCTAGGACCTTTGCTGAAGCTAGGTGGAGGGACCCGTATCAGTAGGTCTCAGTTGTTACAACTCACTGAACTATACCTTTAGTTTCAAAGTGCATTTCTTAAGCATCTGAAGGTACAGTATGGTGAAAAACATACATTCCCCATAGTTTACTAGCTGGGGCAATGAAGCTAGTCACTAGAGCCCTATGAGACTCCATTTCCTCCTCTTGCAGGTTTACAGAATCTTGCTGGCAAGGTTATTGAGAGTGCAGTACGTGACCCCCATCGTCCAGTGCCTGCCACTGAGCAGGCCCTTGCTAAATCAGCCTTGTTATTCTTAGACCTAGATGCTATAGGCTAATCATATTAATAGATAGGTAAGTTAGCCTTCTTCAAAGAGCTCATAGTCTACCAGGCAAACTGATAAACCTAGCTGTAATTCAGTGTGACAGGTGCTGTAATCTGTCTGGAATGTCCCCCTATCCACCACCCTCCTTGTCTGCCAGGCAGACTCCTACTCATCCTTTAAAACTCACTGAAAGCTGTAATTGTAGATGAAGCCTTTCCTTGCCATATCCCGCCCCCTGACACATGCACACTCGCGTATGCACACACACATACATGTGCATACATGCACGCACACACACTCAGGAGTTCCTTTTCTTATGCTCACTGCACTTTGTACACATACTCTGAATCATCGTGTCGGGCACGTCTGTCTCACGAATACCACGTGAACTCAGAGGGAGTAGCTTTTCCATCTCTGTCTTAGCGCCGGCACCTGTAATGGGTCTCCTCAGATACTCATCAGACAGTATTCCTTGTCTGAACAAAGTGTGTTATAGCACAGGAAACAGACCAATTTGCCCAGCTTCCCCGAGGAGTTCACATATAAAGTGGGCTCTCCAAAGATGAGCCAGGTCCTGCAGTGGGGGAGAAAGAGAAAGGACATTCCAGATAGGGGATCCAGGTGAGTAAAAGGATGGAGACAGGAACATGCTGTCTCTTGGAGGAGGAAATAGTGGGGTAGACCCGGACCAGGCAATGTTTGGGAGCATGGGGAGCATGGGGAGGAGCAGGAAAGGGGGCTGGAGAGAAGAGCCAGATTGAGAGGGGCTCTGGGTCATCTTCTGGGGTTTGCCTTCAATGCCGTAGGCACTGAGGAGACCTGGAAGGACTGTGAGTAGGGCAGCAGCGGTGTTGGAGGTGGGGAGACTGGGCAGAGATGCTGGTTGGGTGGCTGTTGTAATGAGCAGATAAGAGATAAATGAATGGGGAAATGCAGGTCAGTTGTGGGGTTTGGAGTGGATTGGGAATATGTATTTCAGAGACAGAAACTCTCTCTCCATAATTGGGTTTGTTTTGACTACTAACATACCATTTTCCACAGAGCTGTTTAAGAGCTACTTTTTTTTTTTTTTAAATAAAGATTTTATTTATTTGTTAGAGAGAGAGAGAGCACAAGCAGGGGGAACAGCAGAGGGAGAAGCAGGCTCCCCGCTGAACAAGGAGCCCAAGGCGGCACTTGATTCCAGGACCCTGGGATCATGACCTGAGCATTACAGGAGGTTTCAGTGCAATGGTTTACCTTTTTTCTCTTAGAATTAGTCTGGGCTCTTTATCCACTGCTTTGTCTGTGTGAGATAGTACCCACATGTGTGTAGTGGCCAGATTAAAACAAAACAAAAAACAAAAACAAAAAAAAACCCAACTTCCTGTTCTCTCTGCTTCTACCTTGCATTGGAAACGTCTGGGAGGATGTTTTATTAAATGAAGAAGGATGAGCTCTGGCCAGGGAGCCAGTGATGGCTTTAACAGCTTTGGCCACACCAAACTGCTGTTTTGGGCCTCGATTTTCTTACCTATAAAAGAAACACCTTGGACTAAACATTCAAGCCTTATTCCTGTTTCTTATCTTAGATTTAAGAATGAACACTTTCGCTCTTTTACTGGGTAAAAGAGTATATTTTACAGTAGCACAAAGAAGACAGAGGCATCTTTTACTTTAGCTTTGGGCACTGTTGGCGAGGGGAAGCATGCTATTCAAAAAGTAGCCATGCTATTTTACAAAGTCAATCACTAGAAAAATGTATTTGTGCTTTGACCCATGGTTGGCCCTCAACAAACATTCAGTAAATTGAATTATAGAGTCTCTTCATTCCTTTGGCTGACCATTAGAGATCATGAATTTCTTACAAAGGATATTTACTGTTAACAAACTACTTTTATTTTTACCAGTACACAGAAAAAGGATTCAAAATTCTTTACAGGTACCATATTTCTAAGTGTAGCTAGGGGAATGGGATCAAAATGGGACCAAAAGAGAAGATTTTGTAAATCACCGGCCTAGAGACCCAAGCATCTGAAAAGAGAGAAATCATGAAATCAATTACAAGCTTCTTCCTGTTTTAGTGCCTGGAACATGCTATCTCTGAGAAGTGTCCTACACATATTGCTCTAATTGATACTAAATATAATGTGAATAAGAGCTTTAAGCACTTATTTAGCAAGCTAGATCCATATAAAGAAGTTAGAATCTGACTGTCAGTTTCTAGAGAGCCTGCTTTCCCTCCTTCTGTCCCTGATTATTTGATCCAGATATTAAGGAAGGGCTGGAGAAAAGAGCACATTTTATTTTAAGGTATAATGATACAATTTTCAGAGCAACTTCTTTGAAAATTAGTTCATTTCACTTCTTAACTAAATTCAGTACAATAATTTCTGCATTTCTCTGACAGTTTTCTTCAAATATTTGTCCTTTCTTTTTTTTTAAAGCTTTTATTTATTTGTCAGAGAGAGAGAGAGAGCACAAGCAGGGGGAGCAGCAGGCAGAGGGAGAAGCAGGCTCCCCACTGAGCAAGGAGGCTGATGTGGGACTCGATCCCAAACAATTTTCTTTTTTCTAAAAAATATTTTATTTATTTATTTGACAGAAAGAGAGATCACGAGTAGGCAGAGAGGCAGGCGGTGGGAGGGGGAGCGGGGAAGCAGGCTCCCTGCTGAGCAGAGAGCACCATGCGGGCCTTGATCCTAGAACCCTGAGATCATGACCTGAGCCAAAGGCAGAAGCTTTAACCCACTGAGCCCCCCAGGCATGCCCCAAACTCTTTTTCTGGGGTAAATTTTTTTTTTAAAGATTTTATTTATTTATTTGACAGAGAGAGATCACAAGTAGATGGAGAGGCAGGCAGAGAGAGAGGGAAGCAGGCTCCCCGCTGAGCAGAGAGCCCGATGTGGGACTCCATCCCAAGACCCTGAGATCATGACCTGAGCCGAAGGCAGCGGCTTAACCCACTGAGCCACCCAGGCGCCCCTCTGGGGTAAATTTTTATTCATTGAGTAGGAATACCTCATCTGATATATAGTCTGTCTTTATACAGTTCGGGGATTGTCAGTACTGAGCTAAGTATTAGCTACACTATCAACCTTCATTTTCTTGGACTCTGGAAAGAAAGGCGAGAAGTAGGATTTAGTAGGATTAGACTAGGATGGGGGGTGATGAGAGAGTATCTAACTGTTATTGACCCTATTATTGACACAAAGAAAGTTCAGCATATCTGAAGTTCAGATTTTAGATCTGGCAAAGAGAATCCGGTTGGTGAAAAAGCCAGACCTTTATAAATTATAGTTAAGAGTGACGCTCTCAGCAGTCTACCACAGGTCTCGATACAAAGGGTCGACAACTTATAGGTTTGAAAAACAGAACAAAACAGAAAACCACCTACCTTTCAATTTGATTTACAGTATCTCCCATTTTCATGGAAAGGGTTAGGGACAAAATTCATTTTATCACATGAAAAAATTATTCTGAAATCATCTGGAAACTGGATATCAGCATTTCTTTTTTTGGAGTAAAAAACTTCCAATTTAGTAATAGGGGTTGAAAAATCATTAGCATCTTTCCTTTTCATAAGAATGAGTTTGCATCACAGACCTCAGTGATGTATTATTCATCCTCAAATATACTTGTATTTGTTTTATATGCATCATTTCCCTTTACATAGCATGCCTTTTGGTTCTTGTTTTATTATGATTATCACCTGAGTGAAGGATGGATAAGGTAAGGTCTCTGTCTAGAAGTCCATAGTCTTCTGGTTGGGAAGACAAATGAACACCTATAATTATAATAAAAGACAATATGTGTCACAAGAAAAAATAAAGATAATCTTATCTTTATTTGGAATCAGGGAATGTATGGACAATCAGTAATACTGTCGGAATAAAGAAACAGGTGTGTAAAGTAGAATGGACACAACTTGTAAGGTTTGGCACAATTAAAACACAAAACAATCATGTGGAACTTTGTCAGGGTTAAAACAGTGTGTGTAATTATTCTACCACAGTACTAGGGAAATGGAAAAAACCCAACCTGCTTATGCTGGATGAGATGGGCCAGAAGTGCTCACTCCAAGAGTGGCCTGTCCTTATGCTGTCTGGGTGGTTTCCTTTCCCAGTGCCAAGTCTGCCTACTCGCCTTGAAATGAAAATGGATAGGGACTTCAGAGCTGATTTAGGTGAGAACAGTCTTGTACCCCTGTCACAATGAACACAAAAACCCTTATAATTTCAAAATGGAGGATAGTTATTTAAATCTTCTGTTTTCAGGTTCCTTGACTCCTAAATTTTTTCTGTGTCCATTAAATATTTCACCTTGAATTGATTAGTCAGTCACCCTTATTTTTAACTTTCCACCCAGTCATTGATTTTAATATAAATCTATTGCAGAGGATACTTTATGTAGGCAGAAAATTGCACACTTTCCAGAAAGTTCTTTTTGAAGATATTAAATTATTTTTTGAAGTAATGATTTTATTTGTACATTTATAATGTACAGATCATTTTCATTTCCATAGTATCATTTGAGCCTCACAACAGCATCCAAGTTCAGTGTTATTATCCTCATCTTCTTGTTGAGAATGAGGACACAGAAGTTCACAGGTTCAGTGAGGAGACTGAGTCTCCAGGCCGCCAGATGGTGGAGTGAAGTCTTCATTTTTGGTCATGTACTCGCTGTAGAGTAGTGATGTTAGTCTGTCCTACTCTGCACTGTTTGAACTCCCTCCTCCTTCCTAAGCTTCCTTCTCTATTGCAGGAGCGCTATCATTAAAGAAGTGGGCATTTGGCCTGTAAGTGGTAGGCTTCAACTTACAACATATAGGACTGGCATTATAATTTTGGGCCTAGAACTTGGTATGCCATGAATGTGATCACGCTCTCTTGAGGGGAAACAAATCTTTGGAACATGGGAGCATTCCACATTTCTTCTTGTCGTTGGATTTTACTAAGTGAATAGCTAATGGAAGTTAGCTTTGACTTCTCTGCAAAGGGCTTGATGGACTGAGCTGTTCTTATAGTCAACCCCAGGGACTCGCAGATGGATCGCTCATCAAAGTCCTGAATCCAAGAAAGTTGCTCACGTCCACCTCTCCTGAGTGTAGAGCTCAGGTACACTAGCTGGAGCTGGAAACAGCTTACCAGCTAAAGCCAGAAGTAGTGACTTAGGGAGGAAGGGTAAAATAAAAGCTCTTTGCTCCTTCCTTCATTTTCTAATAAAGGATAATGTTTGACTTACGTTTTTACCTCTGGCGGTATAGTTAATTATGCTATTCTCCTGTATATGGTATTATGGTGTCAGAATTTGGCAACTGACGAGCAGCTTCAAAATTTAGATGATGGGGGTAAAATTGGTAGTTACCGTCTATTGAGCATCAGGCCAAGAACTCCACAAGGCACCTCATATTATGGTAACTGATTCATGCAACCGTTTTTCAAGGTGAGTAATTAATACTCACATTTTACAGACACAGTCTTACCTCTCCAGGCTTAGAGTCATCTAGCAAATCAATAGCAAAGCTAGGCTCATAAATTCAGGAATAAATGACCCTTGAATGAAAGGTCCTTCTAGTGTCTTGACTTTCACTCTTCTGCGTCTGTTACATTTTTGCCTGCTTGAATTTAAGTTCTTCTAAAGAGATCAAGAAAGCAAGGGCAAAGGTGAGCTTCCCTTATTCTCTTAAGGACTTTCACCTATTCCCTGTTGGCCCTATAATAAACAGGATTAGGTTTGCTAAGGCCCTCCTTCATTCCTGGTTCCTTTAGTTTGTGCGCATATCCCTGCCCCTAGGGTGGGGAAATGATATGAGCTTCCACTCAGTTCAGGTTCCATATCACTCATTATTTAATTTCCTTTTCATTTCCCTGTTTTCCTATGGTGAGGGAAGCAGAAGAGATGGTAGTGATGGCATCAGGAAGAAAACAGGGTAAATGAGAAAAACAACTAGGTACTTCAGACCAGTACGTAAATAAGTTCATCTCTTGTGTAAAAAAGAAAACATAAAACAAACAAAAACAAAAAACATGGTGCCTTTGGCTTGAAAACTGCCTTCCCAATTTGTGAGCATGTTTAAGGTTATGTAAGTGCAGTGTCTTAACTACAAGAGCAACACCTCTCACCCAAAGAATGCAAAGTGCTTCGCAAACAGTAAAACCCACAATGCCCCTGTGATCTACCCTGTGACTAGGGACTTTTTTTTCTTTTTAAACTCTATTTTATAGACTGGGAAATCAACTCAGGAGATGTACTGATCTGTTCACGTAGACAAAATAGATCTACGACTAAACTCAAACTCCAGCTTCCTGTTTCCTTAGAAATAGACCACATGGAGAGATTAATCTGACGTCAAAGATAGCAGTGTTCTCTGATTCCCTTTTTGGTATTTTTTTAAGAAGGGAAACACGAATTACAAAGTAGATACAGTTGCATAGAGGGTAGATCTTAAAAACATTGTTTAATTAAGATAATAGTATCTGTTTCCCTTAATGAGAAAGAGGGAGGGGGAGAGAGAGAGAGAAACCAGATCTCTGTTCCACTGCATTTACATCTACAGCATTTTTAATAGTTAGAAAAGATTATTCTTTTGCATTCTGCCGCTTGTCTGCACAAGAAGAACCCCTGAATTCAGAGTGGAAAATATTTTATTTTGAAAGGTGCACAGGAAAGAAAGACTCGTTATAAGATTTGCTCTGAATGTATGTCTGTATATATTTAATTACAGGTAAAAGGAAGAAAACAAATGGATGCGTGTGCACGTGTGTGTGTGTGTGTGTGTGTGTGTGTGTGTGTGTGTTGCAGATAAAACAGAATTGGAGGGCTAGGAGACATGACGATACTTGTAAGGTATGAGGAGACAAGACCAGAGGCGCCGGGAAGCTGGACTACTGTGGAGTGCTCGTTGAGACTTGTCTTTGCCCCATGGCCTGCAGCGTTTATGTAGAAATTGGGGACGCTTTTACTCGTTCCAAAGCCTTACCTGATCAGACCTGCCCAGGTTTGAGTTTGGGAAAAAAAGTGTTTGAAGTAAACAGGAAAATTACTCACCTTAATGATGTGTTTTACTGGCACTGATAGTGCTTTGATAGTCTGACAGTTTTTTTTTTTTTTTTTAAGTTCTGGAGAGGAGAGATTGGGGGAATTTATTAATATTCAATTCGGAAAGCATAGATTCTTATGCTTTGGGTAAGGGTGTGGGGGAGGTGGGCTTTGTACCATTCAGATTTCGTGAGGTTGATCCTCCTCCTCATAATGTCCAAGTCAGGGATTTTTCCCATTAGGGATTTCTACTGAAAATCAACAAAAATATGTGACCATGTAATCTATCTGCATAGTTCCATGCATGTGTCTCCCTAGTCCTTCTGCTGTTCTTCCCATAGAAGAGTTTCTTTCTAGCGCTTGGGCTGTGAGTTCATCTATGGTGCTGATTAAGACCATAATCCAGCTGGTTTGATGGGAGAGTTTGGTGCACCAAACAGTAGCATGCTTCCATCATCTTCTTCTTTTTTTTTTTTTTTTTTCCCAATTGGGAACACAATTCTGAAATCTCTGCACCTAAATCTCTGCTCAGGGTAGGTCGTTCTCAAGGGAAAGTATGTGTTTTGACGTTTTGTCCAGATACAATAATTAAATGTTGACTTCATAAATTTTTCATTGTTGTTTGTTTGTTTAGTTGTTTCCTAAACTGTTAAAGGATACACATTTCTCAGCTTTGAGGACTGAGAGTGGGGTCATTCATTTCCAAGTATTTTAATCTTGATTGAGATAAAGTTGGGTGGTCTGGTCCCATGAAAGGAGACTTAATCTGATAGGTCTTTGATTCCTTGAGACCTTGGTGGAATCCAGACTTGTGGCCAGCTTGGGGTCCCACACAAACAGGGTTTGAGAATTAAATTCCTTTGAGCTTCATTTCTCAGCTTCTGTATAGCTTACTAAGCTATGCACAGGCTGACTTGTATAGTCTGAAAAAAGACAGATGGGTGGTTCAAGTTCATAAACTTCAACTCCTAAAGCTAACAGACTAAAAGGGAGAAGAATAAATTATAGGTTAAAAAATTTAAAGTTGACCTTTAAAATCAGAGACCTTTGCCAGCTCTTTCCCCCTGGTTCTCTGACTGGGAATACCTTGAACGTCTTTTATTCGTCTAAGTCCTAATAGGAAATGAATCAGTGGCCAGTCAGATAAGTGAACAGAAATATTGACTGTGGTGTGTGCATACCAGCCTCCCGGTGTCTCAGCTATAATGAGCCTGATGAAAACATTGTAGTACATTCTTAAGGCATGCTTAATCCTTGTTCTGTTAGCAGTCATTTGTTTGTAACCAGAGCAAATCTAGGCTCAGACTATGAGGAGATGTTCCATAGAAGTGGGTTAGGGAAGGTTTGCTGTACTAGTCAGATGTTACTATCAGCATGTCTGTCTTTGAAGCAGGTGCTCAGAATGCACATTCCTTTGGTTGTAAGGATAATGTTTTGGTGTTTTGTTTCCTATGAGTATTTCAATTTCAAGCAATTTCACTCTTGGTTCTATCCACATTCCACAGTCAAGAAAATGTCAATTTGGGGAAAAGAGTTTTATTTTGTTTTTTGGTTGTTTTGTTTGTTTTTCTTGTTTTTTCTAAGGAGAAAAAAATAAAATGAACTTGTGTGACTTAAAATGTCAAAGTGTCTGGGTGCCTGGTTTGCTCTGTCAGTTGAGCATATGACTCCTGATTTTGGCTCGGGTCATGATCTCAGGATCATGGGATCGAGCTCCATGTCAGGCTCTATGCTCAGTGAGGAGTCTGCTTGAGATTTTCTCTTTCCCTCTCCCTCTGCCCATCCCCATTTGTGTGCTCTCCCTCTCTAAATAAATAAAGAAAATCTTAAAAAAGCAAAAAAAGAAGTCAAAGAATCTCCCTTCCAAGAGTAGATTTTGTTATTTCATTTGGCGGATAATATGAAACTGAATGAGCCCAAAGTGTCGAAGGTTTATAAGAATCATCAGTGTTTATTAATGGCCATCCACATAGGGAGAATGAAATTATTTTAAAAATCTCCAGCATGAGGACTAGTAGACAGTTGGAAAGTATACTTCTCCTAGGGTTGGACAAACCAAAAAGTTTTTGCCCTGTGACCTGTAGAAATGATACTGATTAGCTGTTGAGACCACCATGTCTCCTCTCATGCCTCCTAGAAAGCTAGAGAGGATGGCATCCAGATGATTGCGTTTTTTCTGTATCTCTCATCCCTGTCCTCATTGTGCATGTTCTCCAGTGAGCCCAGATACCTCTGGCTCAGCTGGTGTCCTTGCTCCCATCCCTGATCTGTCCACCCTTCCCTCTTCAGTGTCAGGCAGAGGACTGTCTCTAACACACCACTCAGATCCAGGATCATCGAGGCCCCTTGCTGATGACTGCACACTGACCTCTAAGCACATCATGCTCTGAGCAAAGTTGTTCCTTTTTGGCCCAAACTCCCACCAATAACAATAATCTCTTTCTGTTTATAAAATGTCTTATATTTTTCAATATACACACACGTATATATTATCACATTTAATCCTTATAACAAACCTGTCAAGTTGGCAGTTATTACCCTCAGTTCTCGGATAAAGAGTTATGTAACTTTTCTTGAGATCTGACACCAATTTGATGCCTTGGGAAACAAGCCTTCCGCCTCTGTGAGTATTGTGTTCCTCACAGCCTGCTGTGATTCCAAAAATATACTCTGTCCCCACCGCCAGCAGCGATATTTCACAGTCATCAGAAGATGATGTTTGTTTTGTTTTCCTACCCCCGTGCCTAGGCTCCTGCTATGTCTTCAGGCCAAAGTACCCCCCTCTCCCTCCCCTCATTCCCACTGGCCACAATCTCCTCTATCCTGAAATAATTGATTAGCAAAATGTCAGTGAAGGTTGAAGATAGGTGACGGGCTTGATAAATTTGAAAATGCCAAGCAGATGTCTGTAGGTCCTTTCCAGGGAGGGTTGTCAGATTTAGGGAAAAAAAAAAAATCCAAGATATCCAGTTAAATATGAATTTCAGATAAACAACAAAAAATTTAGCATAAGTATATCTCATGTGTTCATGGGATGTACTTACGCTAACAAATAAATCATTGGTTTTGAAATTAAACATTAATGGGTGCATCTGGCAGTGCTATTCCCCGTTCAACCAACACCTCTTTAAGCAGAAGTGAATTTTTCATCCCTCTCACTGTATTGAGTTCAGCATTAGTGAGGGGACAAAAAGTCTGCACATGTGTTTAAATACAGGCTGAGCTAGCACACTTGTCTTCCACAGCCTTTGGGGCCTTCTTCCCTCTCTTCCTTCTTCTTTTTCCTTTGTGTCATATCTGTTTTCTTCCTCTTTCCCTTTCCGATACTGTTTCACATTTGTTCACAAGGACAACTGTTTTTAAGAGGTTTATTTGATTATTTTTCTTGTTTGTGCTAAAAATTTTAATAGGTATACTCTATCTTCATAGTACCACTGAGACAGTTCGATTGCATTCTATTCCTCATTGGGGATACTTAGAATACTAAGTTTATAAGGAATGAAAAAAAAAAAGCCTGCAAGATGAAGCATGTTTTCATCTTAAACAAATGAACTGTAAAGAAATAGGAAGTAACATTATGATAAGCTTTTAAGAGCTATTGCAAGTAGAGGAAAGGGTTTGTTTACCTGTCTCCCCACCCTCCACCTCCTTTCCCCATCCCCAGCAAACACAGACACCTACGTATTAGGTGGCCACGCAGTCCCTAAGTATCAACCATGGAAATAGACATCTCAAAATTATTTTAGTTCTTACGGATTTATTTAAAAAGAGAAGGAGAACAAAAGTTGAAGACTTGGCTTAAAAGTATTAAGTAGCAAATCTGATATAATTTATTGAGTTACTCCTTGCCTTGGCAGTATCCTCCAGTAACCCTAGGATCTCAGTGTTCCAGCATGGCGACTTCCTGTGCTTATCCGGAATTAAGAAAGTCTGCAGTTTACTTATTGGAAAGAAATTCATCTTGTCATGGTTCACTTAGAACCTTAGGGCACCTGTAGTTGAAAGGTCCTATAGGTCCCTTCAACTTTTCACACATTCATTGTAGCCCACATGGCACCTTAAGTGAAATCAAAAAGGAAATCAGCCAGCATGGTCTCTGTTTATGTTTTGAGTTCCATTTGCTATTCATTTGTCTTCTCTTTCTTTAAAAGATTTATTTATGGGGCACCTGGTTGGCTCAGTCAGTTAAGCGTCTGCCTTTGGTTCAGGTCATGATCCCCAAGTCCCAGGATTGAGCCCTGCATCAGGCTTCCTGCTCAGCAGGGGGCCTGCTTCTCTCTCTCTCTCTCTCTCTCTCTCTCTCTCTGTCTCTCCCTCTGACCCCCCCACTCATTCTCTCACTTTCAAATAAATAAAACCTTAAAAAAATAAAATAAATAAAGATTTATTTACTTACTGTAGAGGTGGAGGGAGGGGGAGAGGGAAAGACCATTTTAAGCAGGTTCCAGGCTGAGCACGGAGCCTAGTGCAGGGCTTGATCTTATGACCCTGAGATCCAGCACCTGAGCTAAAACCAAGAGTCAGGTGCTTAACCGACTGTGCCACCCAGGCACCCCTACTTATTTCCCTTATTTTAAAATTCCATTATATTTATACCTGGCATCGATCTCCCTGAGGTAGAAGTAAGGAATGATATAAAATACCAGAGTAATAATGACCCCCAACAATTGTTGGTCCTCTTTCATGGAGAGAGATAAACCTCTTGGCCAGTCTAACTTTGTTTCTGTCAGGACAGTGCATTAGCTCTACAGTTTAAATACTGCAAGTAGAAGCACAAAGCAGAGTTATCTATTTTTCCTTCTTAATAACTTGCTCAATAACAAAGCCCTTCAGCATTTTGGTACTCATGTTCCATCCATTTGATTTGTATCTTCATTTTATATTCTGTTGTTTGTCGGCAATATTTATTTATATCAATACTTCCTAAATGGTAAGTTTCTGGAGGGCAGGGACATGCTCTCCAGCCCTCCCTGGGTTAACATGTAGTAGAGTAGCTTGAATACAGCCAAGGCTCCAGAAATGCACAGGAAGACATCATACAATGTTCCATATGATGGGTATACACGTGCAGTAGGTGGCCTCGATTTGAAAACCTAGATGACAGGCTTGACCTTGTCTTCTGCCCTTGTTTTGTAGTAAGCATACTAACTTACCTACTTGAGCCTCTGATTCTTCGTTGACAAAAAGTGGGGAGGGATGATTTGCTCATATCGTTAGCTGAGAATTAATAGTGTATTCAAAAGTGCTTTATAAGCTGCTAACGACTTCACCTCCAACATTTGTTGGAGCAGTGGTTTAAACGTCTGAGTCCCAGTCTCTGCACATGTGAAACAGGAGAGTCCCCTTAATGAGTCTCCTCAGGGCCGTTGTGACTTCAGGAAACATCAAAGGTAACATTTATTGAGCACCTGCTGTATACCAGTCACTCTGACAAATGCCTTCCAGTGTCTGCCTTGTAAAGGTAACTGCAAATGGTATTACTGGTCAGGCAGGGTTGGCAGGGGTGGCCCTGACAGGAGACACTAGATGAAAGGTCATTTTACCCTCCTGGGGAGGGAGATACAGTTGCAAAATTACCAATCAGGTCTGTCAAATCTTTTTAGACTGGCTTTCCAAATTCATACCCTCAGGCAACTAGAACCAGGTTAGCGGGCTCCACCCCCACCCCTTCCCAAGGTCTGTGCCAACACGCTGCCCTCCAGAAAGGGAAGCTGCAGCTGCCTCCCAAGCCAGGCCAGTGCCCAGGACTAGCCGCAGAGCTGCCTGTGGCTTCCCAAAGAGAGGTCCTAGGGCACATACCTCTCTACCACAGTTTTGCGGCTTTACGATGCAGTCTGAATGTCCCAGTCCCCTCCACCTGCCAGGCCCCGGTGGGCTCCCGGTTGGTCTTCAGTTCAGGGTAAGCGGGTAACAGACAGCCCACCTGCTTGATGTCAACATCTGTGGGCGCGGCCCTGGGAAGAATGTGCCGCTCCCAGCCTGGGCTCAGGTAATTAATCCCCACAACTGACAGGTGGCAACAGGCGGCCCTTTGGCTGGGGCCATCAGGAAAAGTGCTTGAAGGAAGGATTTTTTTTTTTTTTTTAAACTATCAAGCATACAATTCGTACATGTCTGGCAGCGAGACAACTGTGGCAGGAAGGGAGACAGGGAGGAGAAGTTGAATGGCTTGCCAGAGGACTGTGGGGCCAATTTGGGGATCTCTTCCTGCCCAATCATGACGATAGATTCAATAGGATATGGTGGCCAGGGATCTGTTTGCAAGCTTACTTTGCAGATTTCTCCTTCCTTTGAAGTAGATGCACTCCTAAGCGGGATGCCTTAGTTGTGAATGAAGAAGCTGGAGCCCACAAGGGCAAGTGATTTGCCTAAAGTGATGCAGGAAGTCAGTGAGCAAGTGAATAACAAGAATCCTGCCCTCCTGCCTCCCTGTTGGGGATTCTCTGGGCAGTCTTTTCTGCACCATTATGTACGTGCAGTTTAGAAACTGGATGACAAAACTGTGGTGTCATCATGGGAAGGATAATCAATTTGTTCTTGAACAAATTGTTCTGGTTTTTCACCTAAACTTTTTCTTTTCTCTTCTTTTCTTTTTTTTTAAAGATTTTATTTATTTATTTGACAGACAGAGATCACAAGTAGGCAGAGAGGCAGACAGAGAGAGAGAGAGAGAGGTAGAGAAGCAGGCTCCTTGTTGAGCAGAGAGCCCCATGCGGGTCTCGATCCCAGGACCCTGAGATCATGACCTGAGCCGAAGGCAAAGGCTTTAACCCACTGAGCCACCCAGGCGCCCCTTTTCTTTTCTTTTTTTTTTAAAGATTTTATTTATTTATTTGATAGAGAGAGCACAGGCAGGGGGAGCGGCAAGCAGAGGCAGAGGGAGAGGGAGAAGGAGCAAGAAGAGTACCAATGCAGGGCTGGATCCCAGAACCCTGGCATCATGACCTGAACCAAAGGCAGATGCTTAATGACTCAGCCATCCAGGCACCCCTCCCCTCACCTTTTAAGGTTGGCTTCCCAAGAGAACACCCCAACCCTCCCCGAAACCATATATATACATTTATTTTCTGTTTTTGTTTTTGGTATTTTGATACATCGTCCATCATAGCCATGACAGATCATTAACCTGATGTTTGTTTAGAGTATATTTACTTAACTAAAACCCTTAAAGTGATCACTTTTTAATTATTAAAAGTGAAATACATTCTCTTCTTAGAAATGAAAGTTAAAGTATTTCTCAATTGAATTCATTTATAGAGAATAGACACAGAATATTGTATATAATTAACCCATACAATTTTGTGTGAAAAGCTTATTCAATTTGTTTCAAGTAGATCACACCAAAGTTGTGTCTGGCTTGCTCCTTCTAGCTAAGACTGTTTTTGCATTTTGGTGAATTAGATAGTTGTAGCTAATTTTCCAAAGCCTCTTGATCAAAAATTGTTTTTCTATCTAATATTTTTATTTTCAAGCATCTCATTCCTGCCCCTTATTTATCTTTCCCTCTGCCAAGTCAGTTGCCAGAATTTTATTTTGTCCTCTGAATACCCCATCTATTTTATATGATTTTTCTTTTCTACCAACATCAATTTTTGCTTTTATCATCCTCCTACCCTCATAAAAGGGACTTTTTAATTTGGCAGTTCCCAAGAATACAGTTTAGAAAAGAAAAAAAAAATGAAATCAATCACTGAATGATTTAGAATAACTCTGACTAAATTCAGATTGGCTTTGCACTTGATAATTGCTATATTTGGATGAATGGAGTCATGACAGCCTTGGGGCTTGCCCTTTTCTTATCAATTATTTTAGGAAAGACCCCACCTTTCACCTCTTGTATTCTTTGAACTCTCCTCAAATTAAAACCATAAATTAGAAGCACACCTAGCATTTCCTGTTAGTGAATGGTGGTTGTCTTTTAGATTATTTGTAAATCTCATTATTTTTTTCTTTTATCTTACTTTTATCAATCCATATTCATGCAGAAGGCCAGAAAAGTTATTGGTGTATTTAAGCCTTGGCTTAGATTTTCCTCCTTTCTTAAGACCCAGACATCCTTGCAATAGATAATTTGCCCTGAGTGTTAATGGACTGTGCTAAGGTTTATTCTGCGGGCTAATGGCCAATAGGTCATCATACATAGGTGTATAGTATTAAATTAGAAAAAAAAAATTAAGACATTTTCTTCTAGCATGATGACCTGCCAGATGTGGATTTACCTCCAGGCTGGCACTGTAGCTAGCCTCATAATGCAGCTGGCTTTGACACTATCCTGTATATCGTACTGCGGGTTCCCTTGAGGATGGATTGAGTAGTGAAGTGGGTTTTGTAATGGTTGATCTATTTATTCCATGGAAATTTATACCTTCCATATTCTTGCAGATTTGTAGGCCAAGTTAGCCTTGCAGTTTGGGATTTGCATAGGGTCTGGCATTTCTTCTGGGAGCAGTTGAGAGACTAAAGTGTTTTGTTTTTCTTCTTGATGGAGTGGGGAGGGAGGCTCTTTGTTGCACCTTTAGGAAAGGGAGCTGTTGAAAAATTACACAGGTGTGTGCTGATATTAGCTGGCATCTCTATGCCTTGGGATACTGAATTACCAGTCTGGCAGCCAAGAGCATGTAATACAGTATGTCTACTGAGGCAGGTGGTGACGGTGGGGTCGTAGTTACAGGAATGCTTTTCTCCCCACTTCTCTTTGCAACATATTATTAGGAAAGGAGCTGAATTTACTCTTGTTTTCCAAAATCCCCTGGAGTTAATTTTATTTGAACATGATATTTGGCTTTGTGCATTTCCCTCCTCAATATGCCAAGCCTCCTCCCCTCCTTCCCAAAACAAAACAACACTTAGGCAAACCTTGCTTTTCCATTTTGTTGGGGATATTGAATAGCAAGAAAGAGGTTAGTTCATTTGTTAGTTTTGAGGCTCTTCCATTCCATGACACTGTAGAAATATTTTGTTCAGATAGATGCTCAAGATGGTAGAAGAAGAAATTTGGTTGAAGCCCAACAAAAAATGCGGTTCTTTGTTCTAACTCAGAGGCTATTAATTCCTAGGACTAAACACACTATTGGATGTGGATACAGATACAGCAGTACAGATATTGGTTGCTACTCTTTTTATATATTTCTGATCAGAAAGATTGTTAACACTCTGCTTTCCAGATTCTTTTTAAAGAGTTACCTTGCCAGTATGAACCTGGTAACTGGGTTTTTTTTTTAACAGATTTGCAACAGATCATAAAATACTCAAAACAGAAGAAACGTAGATCCTCTGACAGAGATCCCTTGTTTTTCCCCTATGCATGATTATTAGCTCAGTGTTTGGGAAGATCATGTGATTGCCTGAAATTCCCCAGTGACTGAGTGTCTGAGAGTCCATGACTTTTTTTTTTTTTGAAAGATCAATTACTTTATCTTTGGAAGTAAATTCTTTCACATATGCGTTCTCTTCTTTCCATTTTTTTTTTCTTTTTCACTATCACAGTATTTCATTTTCTAATTTTATTTATTTTTTAAATTTTTTAAAATTTTTATTGACTTATAATGTATTATTAGCCCCGGGGGTACAGGTCTGTGAATCGCCAGGTTTACACACTTCACAACACTCACCATAGCACATACCCTCCCCAATGTCCATAACGCAACCACCCTCTCCCTACCCCCTTACCCCCAGCAACCGTCAGTTTGTTTTGTGAGATTAAGAGTCTCTTATGGTTTATCTCCCTCCTGATCCCATCTGGTTTCATTTTTTTCCTTCCCTACCTCCCAAACCCCCCATGTTGCCGCTCAAATTCTTCATATCAAGGAAAACATATGATAATTGTTTTTCTCTGATTGACTTATTTCACTCAGCATAATACCCTCTAGCTCCATTCACGTTGTTGCAAATGCAAGATTTAATTTCTTTTGATGGCTGCGTAGTATTTCATTGTGTGTGTATGTGTATATATATATATATATATATATATATATATATATACCACATCTTCTTTATCCATTCATCTATTGATGGGCAACTAATTTTATATTAAGATTTACATAAGTTTAAGAGCCACAAGTTCATGCAGTATCTTAACTAGAACCAATTCAACTACTACTGTATAGTCCACTGACCACTGCTAATTTATCAAATCTAGGACCCAAGGGGGTAGAATTGGTTATTAAAACAGCTGGTGGGCATTCATGTTATTCTTTTGTCCAAGATCCCATTCTGAAAATATATGTACAATTTAGGGAAGAAAATCTCAATTCCTAGACAGATTTATTTACTAAACTGAAAAACATGTGATATCTTTGTCTTGTAGGAAAGTGGTGATGGTATTTTATTTTTTTAGATGAACTCTGAGCCTCATACTTGTTTTCTTAATCCTAGTGCACGTTGCCGTAAATTCACTCTGGTACAAAATACTCCAGTTCCACCTGGGCCCCATATTAGGAGTGTTAAGACTGCCTGGTGCATGGGAGGAAAACTGGCCTATGTGTCAAGATGGTCCTTGTTGCTGAGTGTGTTTGAGCAAGTCTCATCTCTTCTCTAGAGCTTGGATCTGTCATCAGTACCTGGAGGGTCTGAACCAAATCATCTCTCAGCTCTTCCTGATCTCACTTTGTAAGCAAAACTTAGCCACCATATCTTAAACTAAAACTGCCTTGAAATAAGTGATTCCATAATAGAAACAGAACTAAGTCCTTGGCTTACAATGTCAGTTTGGTTTTGTATGGAAACTCGGGGTTCAGAGTAAGATGTCATTATAAAAGTATTGGCTTTCCAGAAGTAAGGAAGTCCGAGTTCATCCCCACATTGCCTAGATTTTGTTGTGTAACCTTTAAAAATCATTTCTTCGGGGATGACTTGAAGAACTAATAGAGCTTCACTAACTACATAGAGCTTCCCATTTTGCCTTTTGTCCCTCTGCTTTTTCTTCAGAACATATATTGCATTTTAGAAATAATTTATTTATTATCTGTGCTCCCTTTAAGCCAACTCCCTTTAGCCTAAGGGATACTGCTAGTTCCCTGGAACTCAGAACACAGCCTGCATGAAGTAGGTGTTCAGTAAATACATATTGAATTAATGAACCATCTTCCTTAAGTTTTATATCTGAAAATTGTGGCGAGAAGAAGGTTTGGACAAGATCTGCTATAATGTTCCTTCTGGGTCCTAACATCTTATTTCTATATTTTCTGCCTTCTAAAATCATAAGTCTGTAACAGTTTTACAGGTGCTGCCCATATTAAATTTATTGATTAAATTTTTTAATTAGGAAATATTTCAAGCCTATAAAAACAGCAAATAAATTTAGATACCTGAGTTATCTACCAAAGTCCTAAAAAAATTCATATTGCTTGATATACAGTTTTAATTTTTTGATGTATATGTGTATTTATTTTATGATTTATTTATTCAGGAAAAAGAGAGAGGAGGAGGGGTCCAGGAAGGGGAAGAGAGGGAAAGGAATAGAGGATCTCAAGCTCTCCTAAGCATGGAGCTTGATGCAGGACTTGATCTCACAACACCGAGATCATGACCTGGACTGAAATTAAGAGTTGGATGCTTAACCTACTGAGCTATCCAGCATCCTTCAAATATATTTTTTAAAAATAAAATGTGACGGGGCACCTGGGTGGCTCGGTGGGTTAAGCCTCTGCCTTTGGCTTAGGTCATGATCTCAAGGTCCTGGGATTGAGGCTCCCATCAGGCTCTCTGCTTAGCGGGGAGCCTGCTTCCCTCTCTGTCTCTGTCTGCCTCTCTGCCTGCTTGTGATCTCTCTCTGTGTGTCAAATAAATAAAATCTTAAAAAAAATAAAAATAGGGGCGCCTGGGTGGCTCAGTGGATTAAGCCGCTGCCTTTGGCTCAGGTCATGATCTCAGGGTCCTGGGATTGAGTCCCACGTCGGGATCTCTGCTCAGCTGGGTGCCTTCTTCCCTCTCTCTCTCTCTCTCTCTCTCTCTCGCTGCCTGCCTCTCCATCTACTTGTGATCTCTCTCTGTCAAATAAATAAATAAAATCTTTAAAAAAAATAAATAAAATAAAAATAAAAAAATAAAATAAAAGGTGACATATAAAGCAAAAGGTCTCCCTCCCTTCTGTCTCATCACCCTCTCTCCTTCCACCTATTAAAATGTAAGAACATAAATAAATTTTGAAACTATGGGAAATGAAAATAGATTGCTGAAATTAAATTTTGAGCAGTGTAACTTAAATAAATTTTAAGGACACATAAAATTGTATTTACTTATGTATCTATGCATGTATATTTTTAAAAATACATGGAAGCAGATAAGCCAAATCAATTCATTTCCTTAAATAAGTGAATCTAGTAATTTGACATTATTTAGAACTTAGTGATTACTAGCAGATAAATAGAAACTGTGATTCATTGTAAATGGTTAATATTCGAACTTCAGGAGATTTTTATTATCTGACAAAAACTACTTGACCAGGTTGAGATGCTGTTTTCACAATAGTCCCCAAATTACTTAAGCTACATTGAACACTTCATGTAGAAGATCTTAGAAATATAAGTCTTCAGTAATAACCATAATACATGAATTTATGTTGTTCTTTGCAGTTGATGAAGGTTTCCCATATCCATCCATGATTTTTCTTCTCCACTCTAAAAGATGCATACTGTATGTTCCTTTTTTTTTTCTATTTTATATTGGTGAGAATTGAAGTGATCACATTAGAGACCCAAGGAATGAGTATAAGAGACAGAATTTAAATCTTGTCTCTTGACCCCTACCTCAGTAACTGTTGCTTGCAATTGATAGTGTTGGGTAAGAGTCCTTCTCTAATGCTCTCGACTTTGAGAACTAACCCTTTTTCTCTTTCACAACAAAGTTGGCTTATTAATCCCAGTGTTACCTCACGTTATTTTATTTTCTTTGTCCAGAATTAAAACTAATTATCTTTTCTTTTCTCTATTTGTTGAAGAGTCCACTGACTAAGCCAGGTCTCATTTTTACTACTGACTCTTTAGGGAGCACTACACTAACTCTCATTCATCCTTTGATTTTAGAAAAGGGATAAGCAAATAACTGGTATTATTTTTGCAAGCATCTTTTGTTGCCCTGAACAGTAGTTCTCAGTCTGTTTTGGTGTGTTCATGATGAAAACTAGAACACTGGGTTTTAGGTACTCCCCAAAATTTCCCCCATCTTTCCACCCTTTTAGTAATTTGTGTTGCTCTAGTTTGGGCCCTCCTTGGGCCCTCCTTGTTTCTTGCCTGAACACCTCCCGATGTTTCTCTTACTCTGTTGCAGTCTTGCTCCTACCAGCTTTGCTTTACTTAATACATAAAACTGGTTAGGTCTTTCCCCTGCTTTGCAATCCTTAGTGATTCTTCTTTGCCTATTGGTGGAGTCCAAATGTTTCTTGTAACATCCAAGGCTCTTCAGAATCTGGTAGTTGCCTTCCTAGCTGAGCCTCATTGCTCTCTGCTCTGCCCCTCCCCCTCTGGTACCTCCCCTCCCACCCTGCCCCCACCTATATTTCAGCCATAGTTAAGTCTGTCTGCTTATATTCATGATGTTCTGTATCTGTGGAAAGCCATGTCTGTGGAGGCTCTCCCGTCCTCACGTCCTTGGATACATCATTTGGTTGGTGAATAATTTGCCTGTAAGTCCTAGTTTAAATATCACTACTGCTATGAAATCTTTCTTCTCCAGTGGGATACATTTGCTTTTCTCTTTCTCTCTCATCTCTAAACAATCCATCAGTATATCTGGTTAAAATATATCCAGAAACCCAATTGCTTCTTGCCAACTCTACTGCTGGTCCAAGCAATACTCATTTTTTACTTGGATCACTTGCAGTAGCTTCCTTACTGAACTCTCCGTTTCTATCTTTGATCTATAAAGTCTGTTTCTCACATAACAGTCAAAATATTATTAAAATTATTCATCAGATCATGTCACTTTCTCAGACCTCTCCAGTGGCTTCTTAGCTCATGCCAAGGAAAGGTGCAGTCTTTTCCTGGCCTGTAAAGCCTTCTATGATCTGGGCCCCATATGAGGTCTGATTCAGATCTTATCCCTTGCCACTGTAGCCTTCATTCACTGGTCTCCTTGACAGACATACTCACCCCAGGACCTTTTCATTTGCTGTCTCCAGTAATTGAAATATTATTTCCCTAAGTGTGTGCATGGTTTACCATGCTTCTTTCACATCTTTCTTTAAATATCAATTTATCAGAAATCCTTCCCTGATAACCCTTGATAAAATAATAGCTCCCTCACAGCACACTCCCCAACTCTTGGCTCTTAATTTTCTATCTCTTTTTTTTTTTTTTCCCCTGACTTCATTTTCTTTATAGCACTTATCACCATCTAACATAGTATTTATTTGTTTATTCTAGAATATTAACATCTTCAGAGCCTGGACTTTGCTTTTGTTTATTGCTAAATTTCTGACTTAAAAGAGAGCCTTGTGTGTAGTACTTGCTCAATAAATGGGAAATTTATTAACAAATAGTTTATTGCTCTCTCCCCCTAATCCCATAATATGTTATACATACCTCTCTGCTCTACACAGTGTATTTGTGTTGTTTGTGTTTTTTTCTGGCTCTATACTGTGAGCAACTTGAAGGTAAGGCTGAGTAAGCTTTCCTTTCAATTTACTTTATGTTTCAAAGACTGTCCCACAGTGAGGGTACGTAAATTCCTGCATTCCAGGGTTTTTAATCTTATTTCTCTCTGTTCCTCTTACAGAGCCAAGTACTTGACATTGTATAGTATATGCTTAGTAAATGTTTGTTTGATAATTACTGGATGATGTGCAAATGGGGAGATAAATAGATGTTATGCCTAGTTTACGGTAGCAGCTGATTAGCAGATTCTAATATAGAATCTTCATTTCCCACCAAAATATTATGAATTACAAAAAAAATGTGCTACTGAGTTGGACACTCATGCTATTGATAGCACCCTGTAACAATTTTTATTTTTTTTAAAGTTTCATGGAACCGAATTGAAAGTTGTCAAAGAAACATGAGGGATGCAAATACTAGCTCTAGCTATATTTTGTTATGTTCACAGAAAACTACAAAAGCAATTAGAGACCTATGTCAAAAAACAATGACAACCAAAAAAGAAGAAGAAGAAGAAGGGAAAACTACTAAGTATGAGGGAACATCATTTTAGTGAATCAAAGGAAGCAAAAACATCCTAGCAACCAGGAAAAAAAAAAAAAAAAGTTTAGAAGATTGCTTCAGTACAAAGCAATAAAACATAAGCACTATAAAGTTAGGAGAAGAAAATAATATATATAGAACAGCAGACTCTGGTGAAAAGATGACTGGATAAGGTAAAAAGGGAGATTAAGTAGATAGGAGCATTTGAAATGCAATAGATGAATTACAATTATTTGTGGTGGAACAGACCAGGACTAACTCTAGAAAACCATACATACGATATGGAAAACGACTTTGACGAGCTTTCCCAGAATGCAGACAAAAGGAATAATGCTAACAGTTAGAGTTTGAGTATATAAAGTGTATGCTAGGGAATGCAGATCCAAAGTAAGACTTAGATGTTTCTGAAAATTTATAAGAGTAGAAGAAACAAAAATATAAGTGAAACAAGAAAAGAAAAATTATATAGAGTTACATTCAAGCATGTAAGTTGAAAGAGCTCACCAATTCCCAAATGATTTTAAGAAAAAAATCAGAAACATTCTCACTTTTTTTTTAGAACAAAATAAAGATGGAAACAAAATTCTTTAAGGATCTTGGGAGAAGTAAGCACCTTACCTAGTTTAAAGCAAGAAAATTCAAATTGATCTTGGACTTCTCTCTAACATTAAAATATGCATTGACTCAATTATCCAGTTTCAAGGGATCTAATTTACATACTAAAAATAATTTATGTCTAAGGATTTGTGAATTAATATACGCTCACCGTGTTATTTTTAATGTTTTAAAATTTGAGTTAAATTCACATTCTATAAGACAAGCATAATTAAGTAAATCATGGTATGTCTCTCTAATACTATAATTATAACCACTTAAACTATATTTTTAAATTAATAGAACACACTCATGATATGTTAAATAAAAAAGATACCAAAATGTTTGTTATGTTCCAGTTTGTATAAGGGTGTGTGTGCTTATAGAGTGTATGTATATATGTATGTATGTGTTTATATGCATAGGAAAAAGTCTATAATGTTAATGGTGTATATCTCTGGGTAGGGATAAGACGTCATATATTTCCTTTTTTTTCAGGATTTCTATATGTACATGTTGTTATAATTAAGAAAAAAACAGAAAACTTTATAGAAAAAAAGAAGTTGAGAAGAAGTTTATAAGTTTTTAATTCTTCATAGCTGCTTCTAATAGTGACAGTACTATAGGGAGAGATACACTATATCTTCAAACATAAAGATTGGAATATATAATGTCCACCCAAAGAACTAATGGAAATTCAGTGCAATGGAATTGCACCACCAAAGAAGTTCTTAGATAGAGGAGATTCTCTTTTCAGATATAGAATCAACTGGCTTTTTCCTTTGATACCTGTAAGTAGAAAAAAACCTAGCTAGAGATAAAAATAACCTTAGAACACCAATAAAAAAAAAATCCATTTAGAATGATAAGAAAATGGTACAAAGGGGGAATAAGTTAAGGCCAGAAACAAAACCCATTAAATAAGTGTAAGTCTTAGAAAAAGAATTATTTTTCTCAGTAATGTAAGTGTGGTCCCTCATTATATTGGGTATGAAGACTAATCAATCCAAAAGAAATGCTTCAGATGTTCCTCCATATTAAGACTATATTAAAATGTTATAGACACAGTTAAAAGTGTCCATTAAAGGCACCTTTGTAGACTGTAGAATGCTTATATTAGAGAAACATAAAAGTCTAAAATCAATGATCTAAGATATCAATTTAAAAAATAAAAATAAAACAATGGCAATTTAAACCATAGTTCAATTTTTGCAGTTAGACAAGAATAAAAATTAAAAATCATGCATATCGGAAAAGAAGGAATAAAACTGTCTTTACTCACAGTAAACATAATCATCTATGTAGAAAATCATAAAACAGATACAAAAAACTACCAGAACTAGTAAGTTTAGCAAGGTGACGGGATGCATAGTCAATACAAAGATCAATTATGTTTTTATATACCAGAAAAACAATTTTAGGAATTAAAAATTTTCAAGTACTATTTAAACAATTTTTAAAAATACTGAAGGAGTTGTCTAACAAAGTAATGCAAGGTTTGCATACTAAAAACTGAGACATTCCTGAGAAAACTTAAAAGTTCCTAATTAGAGATATATACCATGTTCATGGATTAAAATACATAATACTGCTAATATATCAGTTCTTTTCAAGATGACCTATATAGTCAAAACAATTTTTTCCAAAATTCTATCAGGCATTTTTGTAGTAATCAACAAGTTGATGTGAATTTTAAATAGAATTTCAGAGGACTTAAAATAAGCCAAAACAATTTTGGAAGAGAACAAAATTGGAGGATGCAGATTCTCTGACTTTGAGACTTCCCATAAAGTTAGTATAATCCATACAGTGTGACATAATTCATAATTCCATAATTCCATAATTCATCATAATCCATACAGTGTGACAACTGGTATATGAATTGACATACAGGTCAACAGAAAAGGGCAGTGTCCAGATAAAGATGTGAACACATGTGGTCAATTAATTTCCAAAAAAATTTCTAAACCAATTGAACAGAGGAAAAAGATTGAGATAAACTTTTCAACAAGTCTTGCTGGAACAATTAGATAGCTGTTAAAAAGAAGAGGAAGTCAAGGAGGAGGAGAGTTGACTGAACGTAGATATAGGACTAAATGCAAGAGCTAAGACTCCAAATTTTATACACATAAATATATAAATACTTCTGGCATTGGGTTAGACGAAGATTTCTTAGGACACAGGAAGCATACACCTTAAAGGACAAAATACTGATAATTCCTCAGAATTAACTGTTTTGGAAAAGTACAAAAATGGATAAAAAAACAAGTTGCAGACTGGGAGAAAATATATTTTTAAAATGTGTATCTGATAAAAAAAAACTTGTATCTAGAATATATAAAGAACACTTTCAACTCAAATTAAGAACACAAGCAACCGAATTAAAAAATAAAGATTTAAAAAGTTTAAAAGATTTGAATAAACCCATCCAGAAAGAATAGTATATAAGTATACGAAATAATATAAATGAATATAAATATATTCATATTTTAATGCATAATTTTAATGCATTTGATTATAAATATATTAATGTTTATTTGTATGAAATATAAATATACTTATATTTTTAATTTTTATTATGTAAAATATAATTGATGAATATGAAATAAGTACATGAAAAGGTACTCCACATCATTAAACATCAGGAAAATGCTAATTTAAACCACAGTGAGAGGGGCGCCTGGGTGGCTCAGTGGGTTAAGCCGCTGCCTTCGGCTCAGGTCATGATCTCAGGGTCCTGGGATCGAGCCCCGCATCGGGCTCTCTGCTCAGCAGAGAGCCTGCTTCCTCCTCTCTCTCTGCCTGCCTCTGCCTGCTTGTGATCTCTCTCTGTCAAATAAATAAATAAAATCTTTAAAAAAAAAATAAATAAACCACAGTGAGAACCATTACATGCCCGCTAGGATGGCATTAAAACTGACAATAGCAGGTGCTGACAAGGCTGTGAACGTACATTGCTGGTGGCAGTGTAAAGTGGTGCACCTCTTTGTAAAAAGGCTTGGCAGTCGCTTATAAAGTTAAGCATACATTTCCTGAGCAATCACACTTCGAGGTCCCTATCTGGAAAAATGAAAATAGGTGTCCTCACTCAGATTTATATATGAACGTCCCCGAGAGTCTTATTCACAGTAAGTGCAGACTGGAAATAACTGACGCGTCGATAAATGATGGAATTCTACTAAATCATAAATGGAATACTAATACATGCAAAAACATGGATGAACCTCCAAAGCATTATGTGCAATGAAAGCAGCCAGGCACGTAAGATTATACCCTGTATCGTTCCGTTTCTATAAGATGGTGAAGCAGGACAGTGAGAAAAAAGCTGGTAAATGGTTGCCTAAGAAAGGGTCAGGAAGAGGATTGGTTATAGAAGAGGCAAAAGATAATTTTGATGACTGGACTGGGGAGGTAGTTAAAGAACACATGCCCGCCCCCCCCAAAAAAATAGACCATAGATTTTAAAAAACCTCAAGTCAATGTTGGGAGCAGGTTAGAGAGAGATTTTGGAAGTCCCAGAGAGAGAAAGAGAGAGAGATTAAAAGGAGCTAGATGCATTCCGCTTTTCACCCTGTGCCAACTTGAATTACCAGAGTATTCTAAAATCTCAGCTTAAGGGGCGCCTGGGTGGCTCAGTGGGTTAAAGCTTCTGCCTTTGGCTCAGGTCATGATCTCAGGGTCCTGGGATCGAGCCCTGCATCAGGCTTTCTGCTCAGCGGGGAGCCTGCTTCCTACTCTCTCTCTGCCTGCCTCTCTGCCTACTTGGGATCTCTGTCTGTCAGATAAATAAATAAATAAATAAATAAATCTATCTTTAAAAATAAATAAATAAATAAAATCTCAGATTGCCATTCTTTTGTGATCCTGCAGAAGACTGGAAACTTGGTGGAGATAATAGTGGCCACTTGGTAGAGGATAAGGGACGTGGGGAAGTTCAAAAGAATTACGAATACACCATAGGCCAGGGAACCTGAATTTAGTGCTGGAAAAATATCAAACATCAGCACAGACCGAACTTGTGACCAGTAAGGGAAATGAAGCAGCAGAAGCTGGGCTTTGTAAAGAACCAAGCGCACCTGGCCATGTAGGTCCCTCTAATTACTGAGCAGCAGACCTGGTAGTCTCACCAGAAGCAATAATCAAAATGGATCTTGGCCCTGGTCAGATACTTTGATTCATATGAAAATCATATGAAAAATCATATCAAAATATGAAACTTTCATCCTTAAAATTAGAAAATGTGGTCTACGGTACCAGATGCAGTCCTAGCCCAGGGGGGTATCTGAATTGTCTGGGCTTGGTGAGGAGAACAGAGGAAGAGCCATTCCAGACGGGAATGGAACGATCAAATCGTGGGTGATGCATGTATCGTGTGTTGGAGGCGTAAGAGGTTCACATGGGTAGAATATACGGTGGGAAGTGAGTGTGTTGGGAGGGTGAGGGGAGGGAAGGAGAGAGAGATGGGGTCAGATCACAGAGAGCCTTAAAAAACCATGGGAAAGATCAGGGCCTCGTGCATGGCTTACCCTGAACTGTAACCAAGAGTACTGACAGACGGCTGGTACTAGACTCCAAGGTTGATTTCCTCCCAGTCTGGGATTTTTTCAGTTCTAGCACGCGCTGTTGCTCTCTGCAATTAAATAAGGAAACATTATTACATTGAGAATTAAATAAAGAGGAATTGTTGATGGTGAGTCAACCACTTACGAGCTTGTTTTAATGTTAGAGAAGATTGAATACCTTTGAATTTGCTTCAGAGTAGAGCCATGCTGTTGGGAATTAGAGAAAGGTAAAAGTACACAGATTTGCACTGCTGAGCCAAGAGAGATCAAGACAAGAGACTCTTGTTACAGCGCTGGGATTAGGACTCTCCTATACTGGTTGCTAACCAGCTCTTCTCTGTGACCTCAGGCAAGTCCTCTGTAAGCCTCAGCTTTCTTATCTATAAAATGGGGATAATAATGCTGATTCATTATCTGTTATCTGCAATTCTGAGATCCAAAGAGCCCTGAAAACCAAAAGTTGGTTTGGTTTGGTTTGGATTTCATGAAGTTTGTGACAGCCTCATTTGGTAGTGAAATCTGACCTGAACTTTGAAGCCCTATAGTCATTTCCCAGTTGGTATGAATAGTCATGAATTCTGAAGAAACATTAACATTTGATTATGGGGTGTTGACCTAAATCCTGCTGGAAGTGTTTATAATATATGCTATATGAGCTCTCCTCCAAGTTATAAAATCAAAATTATTCTGGATTCTAAAATATCTGGCCCCAAGGGTTTCAGATAAGAGACTTTATCCCTGGGGCGCCTGGGTGGCTCAGTGGGTTAAAGCCTCTGCCTTTGGCTCAGGTCATGATCCCAGGGTCCTGGGATTGAGCCCCGCATCAGGCTCTCTGCTCAGCAGGGAGCCTTCTTCCCTTCCTCTCTCTCTCTCTGCCTGCCTCTCTGCCTACTTGTGTTCTCTGTCAAATAAATAAAAATCTTAAAAAAAGAGAGAGAGAGACTTTATCCCTGTAATACCTTCACCATGGGGTTGTGTGAGGATTCCATTTCTGACAGCAGAACTCAGGAAAAGGTAAAACCATTATTATTTATTTAGACTCAGAAATGAGAGTCCCCTCTCCCATCCCTCAGAACGAGTGAGGGTACCAACTGATGAAACCTATGTTTGTTTTTAGTGCTTTTACATTTTAGTCTGTCCAGTTTGATTGATAGTATATCAATTATTGAAAAAAGATGTGTATTTTTTTTTTCTTTGAACTGTCTTACTCTGAACACTTCTCCTGCTCCTTCTCCTCCTCCCCCTCCTCCTTTTTCTTTAATCTTTACCTACTTGGGTAGGGGTCTTATTTGTCTTCAGGTGACAAACTTATTTTTCAGTCATTTTTCCTGAGGTGAATCTTATGAAACTCATGCTTAGGTTATATATCTCCAAACTAAAACACAAATGACTATGCTTATGTTCTGAGAATTCTCAGTAAAAGTGAGTTCTTAACATGTCCTAAAGCAGTGTCTTTGTTTGTAAAGTCATTGGTTAAAAACACAGCACAAAAGTACTGTTCTAGTTTCATTCAGTATTTCCCGAGTAGAGTTTTATTTTTGTGGTCGATTTTTGGCATGCTCCCTGTTTTCTCAAGCGATATAAAACCCGTTTTTTGTGTCTAATCCTTGACCTGTGGGCATGGTTATGCAACACACTTCTTGCATTAGGAAACTTTTAACTGAAAATTTCATATACTAAAATGTTTGGGATGAAAGATTAAATATTTCAAAAGGAAGAAATAAAGCAATCGTTTTCAAATGCGCTTTTTAGTCAGACATTTGTCTTTAGTCAGAGTTGGGTTGAAACATATCATTAATAAATCTTTTTGCCACTCTGGCTCCTGGTCCCCAGTGTCTTTCCCCTGGAGCACTATGGCGGCCAATTTAGGATTGCAGCCTGTGTGTGTATGCGTGTATGCGTGTGTGCATGTGTGTGTGTCTGTGCGCACACATGCGTGTACCTTTGTTTGGGTAAGTGTTACTCGGTGCCTCACTCTTGGCTGGCAGTGCTGGTGTCTGGTGGTTTCACTGCAGCAACAAAATGAGGAATGCAGGGATTGGGTATTGGCTTAAGAGAACAGGGATGCTAAGGTTGAATAGAATGTAAGGATTAGAATGGAGACTTTCTACATTGGTTCAGAGATGGGGAGGGGAAGAAACACAGGAAAGGAATTTTTTCTTCTATTTGGTTCTAGGTCGCATGCTTTCTTCCCCTATTTTGCCAGTTCTGCAACCAACCAACCAACCAACCAACCAAAGAATCACTGAATTTCCTCTCCCTCAGAAGGAAGTGTGGGGAATAAAAGTTTCAGTCACTTATGAGTAAGAGATCTGTATCTTGATGGATTTTGCCATCATGATTTATATCATTAAAATAGGCTAGTCCTGTTCATGAGCATATAGGAGCAAATGGCCCCTTTCGGCTTTCTTGTTGTCTCAGGCTATGGCATGAGAATATAAGGGCAACAGTTGGGGAACACTTTTGCTTTGCAGTTTTCTAGTTGGTTGCCCTTGGGTAAAATCTCTTTACTCTCTGCTAGATTTTCCATCTTAATTTTTTTTTTCCCCATAAATCCTATTTTGAGTCTCTCTAAAGTATTATAACGGCAGGGTCAATTATCATCTGTTTAATATCACTCAAAATACGAAAACATTGTGGTTTTTTTTCTACTTAGTTTCTGGATTTCTGTAAAGCTGTTTGGATATGAATTATTTAAACCCCTCTGAGACTCAATTTCTTCATCCTAATGAGAAGATACCGGAAATAATGACATAAATGTGTTTTGATAAATGTGAAGTCTTTTATCGACAGGATGTCATTTAAGGGGGGAAAAATGGTTAATTTGATTAGTGACTATTACTCCTTCTGGTAAGATTGCTAGCTGTCATCGTCAGCTGTGTAGTAGCTGGTCGTAGACATGCATCTGTAGATGGTGGACCTAGTTTCCTTGTTCTGAGTTGGAAAGTAACAATATCTCCTGTGGGTTCTTTCCTCCCTCCGCCATCGGCCCTTCTCTAAGCAGTATTCCACTGAACTGAAGAAACTGTACTGCCAAATTGCAAAGACATGTCCCATCCAGATCAAGGTGATGACCCCACCTCCACAGGGCGCTGTCATCCGTGCCATGCCTGTCTACAAGAAAGCTGAGCATGTCACCGAGGTGGTGAAACGGTGCCCCAACCACGAGCTGAGCCGGGAATTCAATGAGGGTAAGAATTGGGATCTGGGGCTGCTCGGCTAAACTCCTAAAAAACAGAGATCCTGTGGAGATTTTTCTTTGGGGTCCATCTACCTGGTTCTAAACTCTGCAATCTGAGGACAGCTCAGTCTACCTCTTCATCTAACAGAGTGTTTGAGAATAATGATAACCACATTTATGGCTCCATAACAATTGGACTATTCACAAATTAATGTTGGAATTACTAGGTAACCTGAACTTGCCTCTTCACTCCCTGCTGTTTCCTTCCTTCTTCTCTTTTCTTTTTTTAAATGAGAGGGTGGAGGAGGGACAACCTGACATCTGACCCGTTCAGCCCAGATGAGGGTAACCTTCAACTTTAGTGCCTTTCCTAGAGTGGTTGTCTAGGCCATACCAATCAAGAGCTGGAAGGAGCATAAAAGGCGAGAAACACAAGAAAACAGAAGAGGAAAGAGGGAAAAAAAGAAAAAGGTATGAAGATAAATAATAGACAGTGGGAGCAAAGAGAAGATATAGGACATAAGCTTGGATGGGGAACAGCAAAATCATGGACTGGGAGTCAGGAAGCAGGCATTTTGGGGGCCTCCTTTAAGCTCAGTGTCTATGGATAAGTCACGCCCCATGTTCTGAGCCTCAGATACAACAACAGCTTTCAATAAGGTCACTATTTCCAAGGGTTCTCTTATATTGGATATTCTAAGGTTCTATGAAAGGAGGTTAAGTAAGGAGCAGTGGAAAGTAGAAATGAAGGACAAGAGAACACATAAGTATTCATCAAAAGAGGGATCTGGGTGTAGGAGGCTTGGAAGTTAGGATACTTTATATAGAAAATATATTTAAAAAAGAAATATTGGTAGGTAGCTAGTGTGATGTAGGAATAAATGGTAGAGAATAATGGAAGAATAAAGGGAGCGGAAAGAAATTTCAACAGAGAAAGTAAAAATCCTCCCACCATAACACAACTACTTTTTACACATTAATTTTCAGTCCTTGTCTACACAGCCTCATTTTCAATACCTTTCCATCTTGATTTTCACTTAACAATATGCCTTAAAGATGATTCCTTATAGCTAGGCTCCATGTTAGGTTTCCACAACTGCCCTTGATCCATCAAGAGGATATAACTATATTTTGTTTTGTTTTGATTTTTCACTGTTTGACATAGCACCTGTTTTTAGTTGTTGCCAAATAAATGATTCTGCAGAGAGCATTTTCATACTTAACTTTTGACTTTCATAGAATAACAATTTTTATACAATGATAATATGTACCCAAAGATTAAGAACACCTTTATGGCTCCCACTTCCAATTCTCAGATCAGCTTCTTTCTTTTGGAGTTCTGTCAAGTATCCCAATTTTGTGAATCTGGCCTATGCTCTTTCAAAAGCATGCTTCCGTTTTCTGATCCTTCAACCTGGAGTTTTTTCAGCACCAGAAAACCAGTAAGCTTCTCAGCTTTATAACCAAAGCAGGTATAAAATCAAAGGTTCCTGCCTGGCTCAGTCAGTTTAGCATGTGACTCTTGATGTCAGGGTCGTGAGTTCAAGCCCCACATTGAGTGTAGATCTTAAAAAAAAAAAAAAAAAAAAAAAAGCAGGTGTAAAGATGGAGACTTTATGGCAGAGAAAAGAACAAGCAATGCTACATCTATTACCTCTTGTTAGTATTTTTGCTTGTCAGTTTTGGGGCATCTATTCTCAAGCTGGGTTTTGGAGTTTTAGGGTTTTTTGTTTGTTTTTTGTTGTTTTTTCTTTGTTGTTGGTTTGTTTTTTGTTTTTTTTTTTGTTTTTTTTATGAACTTGTTCCTTTTACTTCTCTTTCCCATGGGAGATAGCAAAATCCCTTCTATGGATCAGAGTAGAGACATAATCATAGAATTCCTGGAAAGCTTGAATTTTTAACCTTCAGCACAAGAAACAAAGAACTATTCCCTTAAATATAGATGAGCATTCCAGGCCTTTCTGTTGTTACAGAGTCACACCTTCATTCATTAGATATCTGGCAATCAGTTCTCTTCCTTTTTTCAAGAATGTATGTTTCCTCTATTGAACAAACCGTTTCTTCAGCCACCAATATTTTGCCCATGCAGCTTCATTTTCCTTCTCTCTTTCTTTCCCTTTCTTTCTTTGAAGGCAAAGAACTAACTATTTTGTCTTTCTCTGTTCTGCAGGACAGATTGCCCCTCCCAGTCATTTGATTCGAGTAGAAGGAAACAGCCATGCGCAGTACGTAGAAGACCCCATCACAGGAAGACAGAGTGTGTTGGTACCTTATGAGCCACCCCAGGTAAAAAGACAAGGACTGGGCTGACTTGGGAGAGTATGTTTTGGTAATAAAGGGTGTTTTGAGGGTCTCTTTCTGCCTCAGTGTTTGTCATGAAATACAATCCTTTTTGTATTTCTCCTCTCCCTCTTTACCACACTGCTTCTCTATCCCCTTCAGAACTCCTACATTTGTACTAGGTTAACTTGATGAAATTGCTCTGTACCCATTCCCATCTTAAAAGCCTGTGATAATTGAACTTGCAATTGGGTAAATACCAGACCTTTTCTCATCTAGAGAATCTAACTGGCAATTGAACTGGTAGTAGATGTGGACTGGATGCCGATTTATTTCCAGTGACCTACAAATGGGAGACTCTGAGGGGGATCTCTTAGCTCAAGTTTGGATGAACAGGTGGCAAATTAGGAAAGCAGACTGGTGCTGTGCTAAGAACACTGGAGTAGTGAAACCAGTCTCGTGGTGTGCCCATTTGCTGTATGGGCACTTCGCTTGTGGCTCTCCCTCCCTAAACTTCAGTTGCCTTCCCCATAAATGACCACTTTGGAATAGATGATTTAATCCGGATGACATTTTAGTTCCAGAGTGTTATTTATGGAACTGTACACTTAAATCTGTGTTTTCCTATTTTATCCACATGGGGGAAATATCCCTGGATGTTGCTGCTATTTTGGATAATTTTTTTTCATTTCTCCCCCTGTTTGAATTAGGTGATAGGGATTAGCTTGCAAATGAATAAGATCAGTAGGATCAAAAAGTTTTATGATTTTGGGGCCCTTGTGTGGTGTAGTCAGTTAAGAGACCAACTCCTGATTTCTGCTCAGGTTATGATCTCATGGTCCTGAGATGGAGCCCTGTGTCAGGCTCTGCGTTGAGCTGGGAGCCTGCTTCTCTCTCTCTCCCTCTTCCTGTGCCCCTCCCGAATTCTTTCTCTCTCTTTCTCTCTCTCCCTCTAAAATAAATAAATAAATCTATTTTTTAAAAAGTATTATATTTTAAAGTCTTTTCCACCTAATTTAGTGTCCGGTGTTGCAAACATTAACATTAAGCTTCCCAAGAGACAAGTCAAAGAGAAATCTACAATGGGTTTTAGAGCTTATCTTTCTAGAGAAAAGTGTATCACCTCATTCAGAAGTGAGTTAGTTAACTAGAGAGAAGTTAGAAGGAAGAACATCAGTTCAAACCATTGCTAACCCAGAGTCTTTTTCCCCCTGCGTTCAGGTTGGCACTGAATTCACGACAGTCCTGTACAATTTCATGTGTAACAGCAGTTGTGTTGGAGGGATGAACCGCCGTCCAATTTTAATCATTGTTACTCTGGAAACCAGAGAGTAAGTGGCATATGCAGAATTGTCATTCTGCAAAACACCGTGGGCAGAGGGCAATGTGAAATTGTGTTTGCTCTATCATTAACTTCCCATGTACAGCAAAGAGCTACCCTTGATTTTTTTTCCTTTGTGCTTTAAATCCTGGCTGCAAACACCGACATAAAAGATCTAAGAAGGTGGAGACAGAACAGGGTGCATTAAGGTGGAGGGAAGAAAAGAACTGGGAAGGCATGCAAGTCACTTCATACCTGAATTCCTGACATTTGACTGCAATAGTTTCTGATTAGACAGTGTTTGTTTTCATGCGGCTCCCAAGGCAGTTAACAGTTTCTTTGAGTAAGTCTGGGCTGCCTCAGGGGGTTTTATCCAGAAACATCCACTGGCTTAACTCAACTTTCCTTCAAAATCTGTAGCTAAATACAGCTGTTCAGTTAATGTCTTGGAGGTTCTTTGCAGAACAAATGGAATGTTATTTACTAATATTGTTTGTGACATGTAAGCTCTTTTGTGTTCTGCCAAGTGCTTCTGGGTCTATCCTCAAAGCAGCCATGAGGGAGCCAGTGGTGATGGTGGGTGGGTGATGGCTGGCACTGCATATGGAAATGAGAGAACACCAGGGATTTTTACAGTTCTTTTCGATTTCACCCTTTCTCTCCCTCCTCTCTGATTTGTAGTGGGCAAGTCCTGGGCCGACGCTGCTTTGAGGCCCGGATCTGTGCTTGCCCAGGGAGAGACCGGAAGGCGGATGAAGACAGCATCAGGAAGCAGCAGGTGTCGGACAGCGCAAAGAACGGTGACGGTACGAAGCGCCGTAAGTAGCTGTAGTAGCCAAACGGGGTAGGGCGAAAGCGACTCCAGATGTGGGGGCCAGGAGCGGTAGTGGGAAGCTGCATAGGAAGACCTCAGGGCTTCAGGGGCAAGTATGACTTGAGATCCCGCAGCCAGTGCGAGCGGCTGTCCCGATAATGGAGGGACTCCCAGGTGTGCCTGACAGCTTGGCGTAAGCAAATCATCCGGGTGAGGATTTCTTAGTCCAGCGGTCCGCACACTGTGACTTCCAGACCAGTAGCATCAGCATCATCTTGCCACTGGGTAGAAATGCAAATTCTTAGTTCCCAGACCTGCTGAATCAGAAACTATGCATATGCGCCCCTGATACCAGTTTATCTTTCTGTAATTGCGCGGAAGGGCTGAAAATAGCGTCTGTCTACCTTAGGAATTCTTGGAAACAGTGAGATTTACAAATATATTTCATGAAGCACCATCTGGGGAATATGTAGATCTGGGTTTCATGGAGTTTTGACGCGTATGACCATCGTGGGGCCTCAGTTATGTCATTAATAATGAGACTAATGATTTAGGGCTATTGTTTTCAAACTCACTTTGTAAAGTAGTGAGAGGTTTTTTTTTTTTTTTTTTTTTTTTAAATGAAATATTGCAAAGAAGACCCCTACAGTGCATATAGATTAAAGTAGAATGGTGCTATTTGAAGGGGACAGGAGTCAGGGGTGGTCTGTGACTCTCAACTGTCTCTTGTCCATGTGGTACAGGGGCCTAGACCTCCAGGTAACAAGGTGTGAAAACCACTGACCCACATATGCATCTAACTTGTGAGAAGAAATTGATTCTAGAAGGCACCTTACATAAGCCTGTTATCACTACAAGTATTTTAAAGTATACCACGCTGTGACTTATTTCATGAAAACACGTTTTTATCTTACTACTGGTTAGTATCCAGAAGAAACAGAAATTGTATTGCATTTTACAGAACAACAGAATGTTATAAGAGCTACTCATCATCAACTTCTCACTGTTCCTTATGATTTCCCTTCCTGTTAGGCTCCTTCTCTCCCTGATTATTCCTCAAAAAAGTGTATACATATGATTTATCATACACACACACAAACATACAATACATATCTATGTATATAATTTTATATCCACCCTAATTTTCCTCTTGAGTCTGTCTAGTGGCATCATTTCTGTATGCTTCCCTAAGCACCTCAGTTACCTACAAATTAATAACTTTGAGTAAGAACAGATCATCCGAACTTTGGCAGAAGAATCCTCTCTATATCCTGGATCCCGGCTGTAGTACCTCATGTTAGAAACCTAAAGGGTTTATGAGCTGCCTCCACTCACTTTACTGGAGGGAAAACCAAGGGCCTGGAAGTGGAACGGGCTGTCTGAAGTTAAGCGATGTATACATTGTCACAGGAGGGCTGAACCCACAAGCTGAACACATGGGCAAGACACCCCTTCCTTTACCTTCTTGGAAGATAAATGATCTGAGAAATAAAACACCAAACCCATTTATCTTCCTTCCTCAAACAGCTGTTCACAGTCACTGGCGTGTGAGACTTGGGGATCCCTGCAGCACCACGTAGGCCAAAAGCTCTCTTCCAGCTTCCCAGCATGTCCTTCTTCTGCTTACTTCTCCCCACGCCCCCACCTCATCATTGTTAGGCATACACTCAAAGTAAATGCAATGCTTACCAAGGAAATGGAGGCTTAGGATGGGAAACTCTAATCTCACAGGTTTGCTGAGGCTACTGTTTGTTTAATAAATGTACTAGTGCTTCAGAAATGTTCCCAGGATGAAACTTGCATTTTCCCTCCACCAGCTTTTCGTCAGAACACACATGGCATCCAGATGACATCCATTAAGAAACGGAGGTCCCCAGATGATGAGCTGTTATATTTACCAGTGAGTCTCCCTTGAGTCTTCACGATTGCTTTATTTTTACCTTCTCTGTGACAATTATCTGTGACATCTGATTATCTGTGACATTGAGAAAGGGATGATGGTGACTAGGGAGATAAGACAAGAAGAAAACATTGTTTGAGAAATCAGGAAATGATCCCCCCCCTCCCCTATTTTGGAATCTGTCAGTAGTGCAGGCCCCTCTACTTAAAACTTACCCAGTCAAAGCACCTCCTCTAATATAATTTTTCTTACCCAAATATTTACAGCTAAGTTGCCGTTCATTGTTTAAGAACGATAAAGTTACCCTAGACAGTGTGACCGTACCATCCCGTGGCCAAGACTGAGATTTTGTCAGAAGGAGCTCACAGATTAGACAGTAAAACAATTACAGACTTGACTGCAATTTCTTTTAGGAAGTGCTCTAAAGAAAGCCAAGCCAGACAGAATCCTGTTATATGTGAATGGCCAGAAGACTCAGCCCAGTTGTTGTATAAGAGCATTGTTCATACCTACCAGGACATAAGTCCTCTCAAGGTCACTAGAGGGTCCCTTTCTAGACTATGGTTGCAGTCTGTGGGATGCTTAGCATCTTAGGTTTTGGCCATTGAGAGTGGTGGCAAAGTCTTGGTAACCAGCATAACCATAGACACCATCTTAGCATACCTGAGACCCAGGTATGCAGGGCCAGGAGATTGATAGGGAGCTGCCTCCCCTGTATTGAAGCTAAACCAACTGGACAGGTTTGGGTGTGCCATACCTGCTCCCCTGCCTTCTCTAGGCCCTGACCTTCGGGGCAACAGACTGCTTGCTCGTAAAAACAATAAGACGGTGAGTTGGCCAAGATTCTCAGTGTCTATTTTCTCAGGCTATGTATGTAAACGGACTTGTGAACTTTAAGTTCAACATTATCCTGATAGACCAAATATTCCAAAAGAACTAATGTGTTTTCAGCTGCTGAGTTAGGAACCAGGTTGTACTAAGGAAGGCGGCACCTTGTCATCAGTCACATCTCATGTTTAGTGAAGATTTTGCCAAACTGGAATGTGTGAATTAAGGGGAAAAAAAAAAAACTTTTAATTTAACATGAATTTAGTTGATATCTGTTGGATGGCAAATATGCTAGACCCTGAGCATTTGGAGTAGAATAGAATTTTTGCCTTCTAACAAGGAGACAGAACATAATGAAAGAAATCCTTCTGCAGAGCTGGACTTGATGGCATGGGATAGAAAGGACAAAACATTCACCCAGAGTCTGAGGTCAGGGAAGGCTTTGCAGAGGTGACCACAGAGCTGGGATAAGTAGGAGTTAACCTGACATACGGTAGAGAAACCCTTCCGTTTCTGAATTCTGACAAATCCTGCCTCTCACGGAGGGGACTGGGAAAATGCCTAGGAAACGGAACTGAAATAGGCACCCACTCATGGGACCCCACAAGTGCTCACGTGCCCTGCTTGTCTCACTCTAGTCCTGATCCTGCTCGTGCTTCGAAAAATTTTTAAGAGACCCTCTTAAATAGAGAAGCATGTTTTGCCTCTGCTGAGAATGTCTGTCTTTCCAGAGATTGTCAATAACCGTTAATTCTCATTACTTTCAGTAGTTGTTTCTTATAAAATCACTGCAGATGCTGTTCTAACAAATATTGAATCATGGGGAAGTTCAGGGTAAAGTTCCTGTGAGTCTCGGATCACAATATTTCCTGTGACTAGTCAGTACATACCCTTGTTTGATGTGTGTTTCTGTTTAAAGACACCATAGTTCACGTATACTATTGACTCATTTACACTGAACTCATGACCAGCAGCGCTACAATTCATGCCTAAATGAAGCTTATCAAACACATTTTCTCCTTAAAGCATGTTGCAGCCTTCTGGCACCTGGAATCCTAGACAGCACTTCAACATTACCCTTGGGGAGCAGTTTAAAGAGCAGATTCACCAAAAAACAAACAAACAAACAAAAAACAAAAAAATAACCCCCCCCAAAAACCCCACAAAACCCAAAAAACAAAAACAAAAAACAACAACAATAAAAACACACATACACAAACGTGGAAAATGTGGTGCTGAATAGACTGAGGAAAGGACACTTGTTGTGACACGAAAGCTGGAACAAGACAGCATGCCCTTGTTCATCAGAGCTGGGCACATGCCTGAGCAGCTGCGATGTGTCCCCCGTGTGAGTCTGTGAAAGGCCACAGAGCATCGTGAGTCTTGGTTTCTCTGTTACAAATGAATGTTAGCAAGCAGGTGAATTTGGCAATACTGAGTCCACAGATAAGGAGGACTGACAGTACTACTGACTATTCTAGAGTTCTTCATCTTTCCTTTCTCTCTCCTTACGCTCTGCACGCAGGTGAGGGGCCGCGAGACCTATGAAATGCTGCTCAAGATCAAGGAGTCCCTGGAACTCATGCAGTATCTGCCTCAGCACACGATCGAGACCTACAGGCAGCAGCAACAGCAGCAACACCAGCATCTACTTCAGAAACAGTGAGTGTGTCGATGTGTCCTTTCAGGAGGCGTGAGTAAGAGTGACTGTTCGTTCCAGACAGCAATGGAGTGATGGGTGGGTGACGTAGAAGACGAGTCGTGAGACAGCAGAACACCACAGGTGACTCCTTTGGAGTTTCAACAACCTTCTGGGTTTCTTTCCATAGCTTGGAGAAGGTTCCACCTAGCCTGAAATTGAAGCTAAAACATTTCAGGTGAATTACAAAGAGACTGACGCTAACACAGTTTGTTCCCTCTACCCCGTATCCATACACATCTATCAATAGAAGAATTTTGAGCATACGCTCTCCTCTAGTCGTAACGTGTATATTTAACCACATGTGTATTTAACAACATGTAACCTTCCCTCATCCCAGTGGATTGTCCTGTACCTTGCCTGGGAGGCACACAGTCCACTTTTGGGAGAACCATTGTAGACTGGGGATAGCACATAGGTTTTATTGGAAGTGACTCCTTGGAGTTCTCCGTCGAGGATTCTGAGACCTAGTGCATGCTTACGGGGAGACTGTCTGGATGCCAGATGGCAAAGTAGCATCTTCTTGCCACGTCTTAGCATCTCTGTTCCATGTTGTCTTCCAGCAATATGTTTTTACATAAATTGGGCCAGATTTTGCAACCATATTATCTCTGTGCAATATATGTGTCATATATTTATATGTTAATTTTTACTTTGACTCTTAGATCTTTGATGATATGAACTGTTTTATGATTAATCAGAACAGAATAGCTCTTATGGGAGAAAGGAAAGTTGTCAAATCAAGACTCTGTTGAGTCTTAACCCTTCTATGGTTAAGAATGATCACTTGTTAGCTTAAGTGTCTATACTGGAAATATTGGCAGAGTCTCTGTAGATAATGTAAAATGTATACCTTTTGGGCCCATTTAAGTAATTCGGACATTCAACTCTACTCTTCAGACAAAAAGAAACGAAGCCAAAATCATCTTGCCTTTTACAGTAGAAATGTAAATGAACACTAAGTAATGGTTATTTTCTGATACATTAATAGCTGCTATACAGAGATAGCGACGGAAAGTACAAGAAAGAGGGCTCCTCATCCTCTTTTTAATAAGCATAAATGCAGTCGAGGACTTGGACTGCATCTGTGAAACTCTGGAGGCATCCTCTGAGCACCTGCTGGCTCTAGGGTACGGGGTAGGCAGCTGAGCTGTGGAAAAGAAGTTTGTGCTCCCTTAAAGGACTTCAGGCTCATTGAGCATTTAAGACCTCATTTGCCTGGAAGGAATCTCACCATTTACTTTGAGCATGAAAGTTTTGCAAATCATAATTATAAGGTTTTACAGTAAGGCTGAGTGGGAAGTTTAATCAGAAGGTTTCTTGGGGACACAAAGTATTCCAAAGGAGAATGAGAACGCAGGGTTGCAGACAGAGTTCCCAATGCAAATCCTATATATTCTTTAGGATATCAGAAGGAAATATATGTTAATATATTCAAGTGTAAAACTGAGTTAGTTCTTTGTAAAATCTTGCAGCAGGGATCAAAGAAACAGACCAGTAATATCATTTACAGACCAAGAGAGGCTAAGTGCCTCTCTCTTAAGAGGGAAATATGCATGTGATGGTATTAAGAAACACTCCCCAAATGCCTCTAGTTCACTCTGGAAATGTCTGGCTCAGCCAAAATGACCTCAGAAGGATTACATAGCCACGTATCATGCTGAACTAGTTACTCTGTGGTAGTCTTCCCTGTCTTTTTTCCAGCTAACAGGAGAAGAACTGTCAGACCAAATTGATACTTATTAAATGATGTGGCTTAGAAAATCTGGCCATTTAGCACAGGGGTTGGCAAAATGTTTTTTCTGTGAAACACCAGTAGTAAACATCTTTGATTTTCGGGTCCATATGTTCTCTTGTAACTTGCTACCTAGTTCTGCCTCTTGGCACAAAATCAACCACAGTGTGTAAATGAATGAGAGTGGCTGGTGCTTTTTATGGACACTGCAACTTTAATTCCCTATCATTTTCGTATCATGAAAGAATTCTTCTTTTGAATTTTCACACTTTTAAAAACATAAATGCCATTCTTAGCCTGTGGGCCAGGTGTAGCCCATTCACTGTAGTCTGCCAGTTTTTGTTCTAGGCAGATGGGTGGATCTTCCTTCACGGCCTCTGAAGGCTTTATTTTCAAAGATTTATTTATTTTTTGGAGAGAGGAGAGGGAGGGGCAGAAGGAGAGGGGGAGGGAAACTTAACCAGACATAGGGCTTAATCTCAAGACCTTGAGATCCTGACTACCTGAGCTGAAACCAAAAGTCAGGCACTTAACCGACTGTGTCATCCAGGCACCCCATGGTTTAGATTTTTTTATTTTTTTTAATAGGAATATTTGGAAGCTAATATGTGTATCCTAAAGTAGAGAGGTATGGAGATGTTTTAAAAAAGCACAGAGTGATTTATAAAATGGTATTTCAATATCTAACAAAATGACAGCGTTTAACAGAGATCTCTTTTTTCTGAGAAAGTTAACCATGTCCATCCAGACACCAAGTATGGTTAATGATGAAATCGTATCATCGCCTAAGACTGCTATGGTTGAGTTGATTCATGTAACAAACTTTTACTGGAGACCTGTTACGGGTGAATTCCTAACCAGACCACATTTTGAATCTTAAGAAAGCTCTGGAAATTCGTTCTGCTCATTGTTTAAATTAATAGGACGATTTGAAACAATTCCTCTCGATCACACAATAAAAGGAATGGTTTCATGTCATACTTTTTGAGATTTTTAAGCAGGAAGATCCACTGTAGTCAGTCGGGGACGTGGGCAATTTGTGTTTGTTGACATGAGCATACATAACCCTGTGTTTGCAGGGGATGAGTTATCCAGGTCTCAGTCGGAGTGGCTGACACTGCTCTGGAGGGAAATTATTTTGTAAAGCAGTCTATTTCATCAAAGAAGAAAATGCATATTAAAATTGTTATTTTAAAAAGCCTGAGAGATATTAGAAACATATTGTCCCTTTTTTGCAACTGTAGCCGCAGATAAATAGTGAGGGAACAGAGCCTCATGGGTCCCTGGGGTATCCATTTAAAAGCAACATTGCATGTTTTCAAGTTGTTACCTCCCAGTATACAACAGCTAACTTCAGTGTGATGATTTGTGCATAGAAATGTGACAGACTGCAAAAGGAAATCTTTGCAAAATACAGACATTTGTTCTGATTTTGCCTTTGTTACATTTATACGGGTCTCCAACGATTGATAAATGTCTATATAAATTCTCCAGTTGCTGTGTTCTTCCCGAGTTTTATTCTCCCTTCCCCGACTCTCTTATTTTCATGCAAATCTTGAAGAAAGAGCATGAATGACTAGACAAAGAAAAATGGAAATCTGATTCCCTGACAATCATTTGAAAATAATAAATCACGTTAGAGAATGCCTATAATAGCCTGTGATTTCCTTTCCAAAAATATAGAACGATTTTATGCTGGTAAGGGATCAATTTTGTGTTTCTCTTTTTAGTAGCAGAAAAATTAGTGGGAAGGAAATATACAGTTTCTACTAAGCAGCAATAAAATATTTTCAGTTGAATTACTTCTTTTAGTTTCTCACTGTGTGTTTTCTCTCTGCTTGCTTTTCATTTATGCATGGTTTTCCTTTTTCAAAAATCCCTTCAGTTACCTTCATGATCATAGGCTTTATGGAGGTTAAATTTTACACTGAGTTCTTATGAATCAAATTGTTACAGATATGAATAGGCTTTATACCATTTACAAAGAAATTTGATTTTAGTTGATTTGTTCACATGGGAATAAACATCTGAAGTTATGTTTATAGAAGCCAGAATCTAATGGGAGACAAACTGTTCCCATTCTTGACACTAGACTGCTTACCTTCACATTTTCAAGGGAAAGTAACTCTTAAGACAGCTTTGGAGAAGCTGCTTGAGACCTTTGGAGTAATCTTTTGATGTGTGCACTTTGGACCAATAGTATTGCTTTTTCGTTTTTTCCTATAGTTTATCCTCCTTCTTGGCTTCCACTCTGATCTCAGGCCAACATCATTTTGTAAAAATTCTACTTAGCCGAACTCTTGTTTTCCCCTGGAAAATTATTTTTTAGTTTCTACCGATGGATTTATTTTAATCATAATACAAATATGTGACATCCCGAGGAGCCCTTAGGGTTTTCATTCTCCTTGAGATTTCTTGATGATTGTAGATTATCAGTAATGCAGTTCAGAGAGGGAGCATAGTGGGATCTTCAAGGTCATAGTTTTAATCTCATACCACAGCTGGGGAAACTGAGGCCCCGTGAACTACACCTTTGATTTCATGGCCAGTTTATAATAACATGAAGATGAGAATCGTATTTGAAAGACACAGCTCTTTGCAATGTTTCGTCGGCTTTATTAGTTAAGAAAGTTATAACAATAACACTAAAGCAAGCGTCTTTGCCCACTTTTAGTTCTCTGCACCACTTGGCATTTATCCTTGTGGTTTGAATACGAAGTTTTACCTCTTTAAGCTCATTTGGCTATAACTTCCTTCAAGAATATTGATAGTTTTTCCTCAGATTGCATATCTGCAGGGGAAGCAAGCAGTATTTTGAGCATTATCAATGGAAGAAAGAACAGAATACATACATCTCTACCTCATCGTTAGGTGTGGTTTAGACCGTATTTCTAGGTTTGATTTAGAAATCCTTCAAGTGTCCAGGGTATTTGTTTGAAATTGCCAGTCCCGTAGGTAAAAACAGGTGGATCTTGACAGTTTCACTTGGTTTAACCTTATAGGTCGAGGACCTGCACACTTTTTTGTAGTTTTACACAGTGCTACTTTCTGAATTTCACAGCTACGTTACAAAGTTGTCAGAGCAGAGATTTATTAGCTATGATTTGGTAATGAGGGAAAAACTGAGAGTAATTAAATTCAGATAGATTAAATCACTTTTCTAAGTTCTCACGTCTCATTGCACCACTAATCTCAGTTCTGGGTCTCAAAGTTTGAACCCCTGCGGTCCATATACTCTTATCATAACAAAAACATGATTTCTGCATGTTGTCTCACTGAGCCCTTGCTCCAAGAGAAGCCCCAAAGTGTACTATCCAAACAAGAAGTCAAAACTATGGCTCTTTACCCGAGAATAGATTGCTTCCCTGCTAATTTGTATGCTGGCATATTCTTCAAGATGATCTTGATTCTTGCTGGTGAGGTTGGTTTCCTGAATTCCAGCCCTAAGCAAGTAAAAATGGCTTTGTTGCTTTGCAAGGAGTAACTGAATGTGACTCAAAAGCCATCTGGGAAAGAATTCCCAAACAGTTCACGGGGTTGCACAATCTTCAGCAAAATGAGAAGGTTTGTTCCTGGCATCCTTGTGGCATAATTGATTTCTTAATTATGTAAAAGTTGCTTTCATGAGTTTGATATGTGCGTTTGTAGGCCAAGTTTGTGACTGAAAGGATTAAGATATTTATCCATCTCAATCTGGGCACCTACAAAATGCTCATTAATAGTTCTTCACAAATGCATGACGATGCAGCCCCCAGACTGATAAGATCATATTTCTTCATCCTTCATAGGTAGGCCAGACAGGAGCAATAATGAGGTATCATAATTGGGCCGATGACATTTTACCAAAGATTAAAATGAGTTCTTGTCTCTGCATTCTCTTTTTTTAATTTGTCCAATCTGGTGTGCCAAGCAGTGTACTAAGCACCATGACGTACCCTGACACAGTAGTCCTCAAATGAATCACTTGTGGAACTTGTTAAAAATACGTATGCCTGGGCCCCAACCTGGCCTTTGAGGAATCTGGAAACTTATATTTTTATTTATTTATTTATTTTTTTAAGTTATACAGGTGATTCTGATAGTGCTGATTAACTACCACAGCTTTCTCTCATTTCTGCCTAAAATCTTGAGAAGTCCTCTCTGAGAAATTTTAGAGGAGCTTGATGAGGAAAGAGTAGAAATAGCTTCCCAGGCATTCTGTCCTGTCTCACTGTGATCATGAAGGTAGGAGGGTGTTTCTGTGTTCAGTTGATGTGAATTTATGAAGTCTGAAGCCTTCACCTCTTCTTTTTCTCTGGTTCCTCTCTGCAGTCTCCTTTCAGCCTGCTTCAGGAATGAGCTTGTGGAGCCCCGGAGAGAAACCCCGAAACAGTCTGACGTCTTCTTTAGACATTCCAGCCCTCCAAACCGATCAGTGTACCCATAGAGCCCCATATCTGTATTTGGAGCGTGTGTTTCTTGTGTTCCCATGTATGTGTGTGCACGCACATGCGTGTGTGTGCGTGTGCGTGTGTGTTTGTGTGTGTCCAGCCCTTGTAAGCAGGACTTGAAGACACTTTGGCTCAGAGACCTAACTGCCCAAAGGCACACAACCACTAGTAAGAAAATCTTCTGAAGGGACTCAAAACTTAAAGGATGTTTTCTACAGATTCTGCATCTTTAGATCTAGCACTGGGCAGTCAGGAACCCCCATGTTTGTCTGTGAGCTTTTGTGTTGTTCTTAGAAGGGAGGGGATCAGGTTGGAAAGAGGGGCATTAAGATGTTTATTGGAACCCTTTTCTGTTACCCTCTGTTGTGTTTCTGAAACTCTTAAAGAAACTTTTGAGCAGGTCTCAAACTTAAGATGTCTTTTTAAGAAAAGGAGAAAAAAGTTGTTCTTGTCTGTGCATAAGAAAATTGTAGGCGACTGAGAGCCTCAGTCAGGCCTTTTTAATGCTGGTCATGCAATAATATTGCAAATAATAACACACTAAGGTGTCAAGTGTACTGCTGGACAGAGAGATGATAATCACTACAAGTAGCCAATGGGGGGGGGGTGTTCTTTTCTTCTTTTTGAGAATTTGCATTATCAGTCTCCTCCCCTCATATGTAGATAGAAAGTTCATGAACACTGTCAGATCCTACTAGAGCCACCTTGTTGGCATCTGATATGATAGTTTTCCTTGCTCACAGAAATCCTTGAGCCCTATAGCCAAAGCCGTTGTCTAGACCCCAGGGCAAACAAACTTAATTTTGTCATTTTAATAGGAGGGTAAAACCACTCCAGTAATATTGTTCTGGGCAGTTCTAGATCAAAATGGAGTTCAAAGTCTTCTCCACAAGATCTCTGACTAATTTGTTAATTGAAGCCCCTATCTCTCAGCCCCACCATAGAACTGGCCATATGGCTAGCTCTGTTTACACTCCTTTGTTCAGGACACTTACGTTTTATTTAAGTGATGTCCAAGCAAACACACGTTCAAATCAACACTCCTGGTCTGAAACTTAAAAAGATAGAAAGGGTGGTTGACTTTCTTTTTCTTTCTTTCTTTTTTTTTTTTCTTTTTTTTTTTTTGTTTTTCCCTCGAAGAGTTTAGAGAATCTATTTCTTTCCATTTTAAAAACATATTTTAAAATGATGGTATGAAGACTTTAAAAATCTTCCCCCATGTCTCCCCACACCAGATCACCAGCCCTTTATTCTGTGTTATCACAGCAATGATTTCTTGTTTTTGAGGCTGTTGCTTTATGGATGTGTGATTTTAATTTTCAATAAACTTTTGCATCTTGGTTCATCTTGCGGTTTTTCTTTTCTGTCTCTCTTCTTTTTTTTTTTTAAATTCCTTAAATAACGTAATTTTCATTTTCATGTGTAAAGTACTATGTGGAAGTCTAAAGAACAAGAATACTGAACAGTCACACTGGTTCTGTCTCCATTTCTGTCAGTATTTGGTGTTTTTACTGTATTGAGATCATCAGTCCTAGAAATACATTTCAGTGCCTACACCAACTTGAAATATATTTTGGCCCTGTGGGTATTTCATTTCATCATAAGGAACCAGGCATATAGTATCATTTGCCCACTTCTCTGAATAAGACTCAAGCTACATCTTCAGTTGCCAAACTTAAATAAAACCCAGGTTTATTAAATAATTTGTCTTCTGTGACATAGGCATTAGCAAATATTCATCCAGGAATATGTAATGGAAACTGTTGTTCAATGTTTTTAATTATACCAAGTTCCTATCTTTGAGTAATTGTTTTTAAAATCTTCAAAAACAATTATTTCTGCATAAAAATAATGAATAGAATAGCTTGAAAAATGCTTAAGAAAAAAACATTTTTATGTTTGACATAAAAACATGTTAATGAAATCAGATGAGCTCATTACATTAGCAAGGTGTTTTCAATGAATCTATTAACTCACTAAATTATTTTTAGAAAGTTTTTTTAAAAAATATTTTATTTATTTATTTATTTATTTATTTGTCAGAGAGAGAGAGAGAGGGAGAGCACAAGCAGGCATAGTGGCAGGCAGAGGCCAAGGGAGAAGCAGGCTCCCTGCTGAGCAAGGAGCCCGATATGGGACTCAATCCCAGAATCCTTGGATCATGACCTGAGCCGAAGGCAGTGGCTTAACCAATTGAGCCACCCAGGTGCCCCTAATCTAGTAACTTTCTAATACCCTTTTAAGGGGTTCACAAATCCCTAAAAGGGTTAATGAGTATGCTTCATTTTTTGACATTTGCTTTTCTTTCACAAGTTTTTTTTTTTTTTTTATTCCATCCTTAAGTAAGTTTTTATGTGTTTAGAGTGACTTATATAAATTCATATCTTTGAACTAATGGAAAATATTCTGCAGTTACAGTTGATCTATCTAGAGAGAAATGCTGCCTTTTGTACTTAAAGGCAAGATTACCCAGCTAGAGAGTAAGGTTACAGGTAGGACAGTAGTGGACAAACTTTCGAGGAGGAACACCTGCATTTCTGATTTACATGGCTTCCCTCTTTTGGACCTTCTTCATATAGGGGGTATTTTGCTTTATCTGCAATATCTCTTCCCCCTTTCAGATTCTGCACCCCAGAAACTGTTTGCTGAAATAGATTTACCCTGAGAGATCACCACATTTTACTAGAGAGATGTTTTAACTAGCAATGAAAGATTTAAGGCAAAAAAAAAAAAAAAAAAAGGAATCCTTTGATGGGATTGTAGGTATTACCAGCAAGATGGAGACGATGACTTTGAATTTATGTCTTTTCAAGAATTTGGACTCTCTGCCACATAGTCACTAGGCTTGGAATTAAGAAAACTGTTTTTTAATCCTGGATAATTTAAAGGTCACTTATAGCTCTAAGATACTGAATTTTATTCACAGAAACCTGAGTCATTAAAGTTAAGAACTGGGACTTGACTTTTTTAGGATTTCTCCTCAGAACTAGAAATACATGAAATATGCATGTCTATAGCTCTGTTATGTTGGATTCCTAGAAAAATCTGGTACTCATTTAGAGAAAACTGCCTGAACTTACACCTGGTTGTTTTTCTGAGGATAGCTATGTTCTCACTTTTTTCAGTTTTGAGGGTGTGTGTTTGTGTATATTGGGGGGGGCGATAAGAAACCATAGTGTCACAGATCCTGTTATCCTTAAATATTTTCTCCTCTTCAGAGTCCCCAGTAATCTTTGGGATTGTCCATTCAAGGACTATTACATTATATGTGTAAAGGAAAACAAAACAAAACAAAACAATAAAAAAAAAAAAAAACCTTGTTCTTCAAGACCTTTAAATGGTCACAGATTTATTCAACTTGCTCCCTTTTCCACCATACAGAGCTTATCAGAACGTTCTCTGTATTTCAGACATTGCATACTTAATTATAAACAGACTGCCCTGACTTTGTCCTCTGTGTCTTTAACTCTCTCTTCCATATTAAAGGAGAGGCATTCAGAATTTTTTATTTTTTTGCACTCTCTTATCCCCATTCATCCACTCAACCTAATTCCTGGATTTGTTTAAGTGAGAATAGTTGCCACTTCCTCCTGTTAATTCTTAAACTGATGTCTCTCATCCCCTTGACAGAACACTGGAGTATTAAAACATTTGGTCCTGGAGGATAAGAGTAAAAAGAACCTATGTTTCTTGAGCACCTATAAGTCAAGGACAATGTTCAGGGTTCTTATCTATTCTTGTAATCTAATTTAATCCTTTTTTTTTTTTTTAAGGAATGTAGTATATTTTGTTTTTTTAAATTTTTTGTTATTTTAAGAAATCTGTTATTTTTAAAATTGAAGTATAGTTCACATGCAATATTATAGTAGTTTTAGGTGTACAGCATGGTGATTTGATGTTTTTATAACAATACAGGATGCTTACCATGATAAGTGTAGTCACCATCTGTCACCACACAAAGTTATGACTATGTTATTGACTATATTTTCTGGGCTGTACTTTACATCCCTGTGACAGTTATTTTATAACTGAAGTTGGTACCTTCTAATCTTCACCTACTTAGCTCATCCCTTCAACCTTCCTCCCCTCTGGAAGCCACCAGTTTGTTCTCTGTATTTATGAGTCTATTTTTGCTTAGTTTTGTTTGTTCATTAATTTTAGTTTTAGGTTACACATATAAGTAAAATCACGCAATATTCATTTTTTTCTGTCTGACTTATTTCACTCTAGATCCATTCATGTTGTCACAAATGGCAAGATCTCCTTTTTATGGCTTAGTAATATTCCACACATATATCACATCTTTAACCATTCACATATCAGAGGACACTTTGGTTGTTTCCATATCATTTCCATATTATTTCATGCTAGTCTACACAGCGACTCTTCTAGTATAATATCTGTTCTACAGATTAAGAAAGTGAAACTCCAGAGATTTTGCATAACATCCAAAGTCAATTAGTTTATGTCAGATCAATTAATTTGTGTCAGTTAAAATCAACCCATCCAAACCTGGATGTTTTGGTTGACTCCAACATTCATGTTTCTTCTTTATTCATCTCTGGTTTTTGGGCTAATTTCCTAAAATAGTTTAGGCTGCTCATAATAAATGACCTAGTAAAATGGTCAAAAATAAATACCCACAAAAAAGAAATGGAGAAGGGAAGTGTGACAGGATTTGGAAGAAGGAATGTATTATAATAAAGCTCCAGAAAAATGCAAAGCTCTTAAAAATATTTTTATTTTCCTAATGGTGGACATCATAATTTTCTTAATGGTGGACATCAGTGGTTCAAGCGATGCTTCCATTAACTCTTGCTTTACCTTTGAATGATTTGGGGACATGAAAGAGATAGAGACCTCTTTAGGGTTACAGAGGACCAACCTGCCTCTGGAGTCTGCACAGCCTGCCATCTTAGGTACTTCGTTGTGGGCAGAGAGAAAAAGCACTTGTCAAAGCATCGCTTGGCCACCTTACCCTGAGCTTTTCTGTATTTTGATACGGATTTGCAAATGTTCCTAAGTATATCCAAAGTGCTGACTCTTAACACAAGGCTTCCACACAGGGATGCAGTAGATTTGATGACAGCTGGGGGAACTGCCTTTGCTATATCCCTTGCCCCTGCTGTACCTTGGTCCCCCACATTTCTCTTACCACTTCACCCATTTCTTGACTCTGTAACTTACTGCACACTACTGTCTAATTTCTGACAAATTGCCACAGAATGAAAAAAAAAAAAAACTCTCAGGCTAGGAACCAGGAGACCTCTCAACTCATCATTCAGTAATATGGACTTACACACCTTTATTCTTAGAACTTATGCTTACATATCTGTAAAATAGAATAATTTCCGCCCACCTCTGCCTTGCCAGACCGTGTTCTCCTCCACGGGAATGCGACGGTCATTCAGTAAATGGATAAAGGAGAGCTTAGTAACCAGAAGTGTCTTACAGTTGGGAGGGCTTATTATATAAACACCTGTTTATACGACATGGACCTATAATTGTCAGTTCTTCAGAGGGTCAAAAGAGAAAAATCCGTGCTCTCTTACTTTAAAATCAGTAATTGTAAAATGCAGCTGAATTGTTAATGGTACATCAACTGTCATCCTTATTTATGCAAATTTATACACAGTATATTGTTTGAATTCCTCCAGCCGTGGCTCTTCAGAGACAAGGAATGGAGCCTTCCCCATTTTGTGTAATTATGGAGAATGCCGAGCAGCTCCGCAAAGGCCAAGTGTCATCCCACAGCAGCACTCAAGTCCTAGAGCCCCCTTTTACTCTTTCTTCAGACATTATTATACTGTGTTTGTCTGGAACCTAGGTACATTTGTAGAGCCCTCAAAATTTTGTATTTTACATATTTATAATAAAACTCAGAAAACTTTCTTTTTTCCTCTGTCTCTCCTCTAACATAAATATGGCTGTAGGGAGGAGAGAGACAGGCACAAAATAATGTCTTTTGTTTGAAGATTGTAAAAGGGGAGCATTTCCCACCATGGGTTAGAAGTAGGCTCAAGCCCAATCTTCATTCTGTGGTCACGGTAATTACTCATTACCAATGCCGTATAGTCTATAAAGTTCTTCCTCCCCTTCTCCTTTCCAGTTCTCTCCATAACCTGACAAGGTAGGTTGGATTATTATCCCCAAGTGTCCACTACACTATGAGCTTCACACACGGGACTAGTTTTTGCCAGTTTCTCTACCTGTATCATCCAACTCAAGTAAGTGTATATATGTTCAGTTTATATAGTTTTCTAATGAGAAAAAAAATGCAAGGGTGTTTTGTGGACCACACAGGACCCATGGTTTCTAATATATTCTAAAGGAAGCCTTAAACTTCAATCTTCTGATGCTATATCCTATTGCAATTATAGTAGATGTCACCAGTTCTATACTCAGAGAAAAAGTGAGGAACAGCCCTTGAGTAGGGAATGTCATATGTAATAACATGCCTAGCATAACAAACCAATCCCAGTAAGTTTTCAAATCGAAATTATGCTAAATGGAATTGTTTGTTTTCCTTTGTCTCCAAGGAGACTTGTCAAAAGTCAATAGAAGAGTTGTTTGGGCTCCAGGCTTCTCCTGTGTAGAGAGGCTGTTGGCAACCCCATGGGTTCTCTCATGGCCCATGAGCTTCTGTGCTGAGAAAGCAGGGTTCCACATTGGGGCCTCTGCATGCCAGCAGGCTATGCTGCCATTTCCCCATTTGACTGGCTTTGCACTTATTTTCTGCATATCCCAAATGGCCCAGGAAGCTGCCAATGAAGGTCCTCAGCTGGTTTGAAATTGGCACCTTCATGTCTTTTGTAAGCCTGTGGGTCTTCACAGGGTTCTTCTCCCTCATTGATTTCCAAGCTTGTTTGACTTGTAGGGCAAGACTGGATAAAGGGATGGAGAAAAAATAATATGGAGGCCAAAAGAAATTGTAATTATTTTCTCTCTCACAAAAGAGATTCTTTAGGAGGATGTTCAACTCTGTACTCTATACATTCAGGAAAAATATGATTTGATGATAGCCTTGCAATCCTTCCCTAGTTAAAAAAAAAAAAAAATTTCTCAGATAGAAACACAAATAACTTCTTGTCATAGGTCCTAGAGGAATATTTTTACAAGTGTATATAGCTCAAGGTCATGTTTTAATCTGAGACCTGTTCATATGACTAGTCCTGCCTCTCTAATGTCATATGCTCACCGTCATTCCCATGTTTGTGTTCCTAGGACCTCGATGCAGTCTCAGTCTACATACGGTAACAGCTCCCCACCTCTGAACAAAATGAACAGCATGAACAAGCTGCCTTCCGTGAGCCAGCTTATCAACCCTCAGCAGCGCAACGCCCTCACCCCTACAACCATTCCTGACAGCATGGGAGCCAACAGTAAGTGCTTCTCCCTTTAGCTGCACCTTAGGGGTCAATGGGGTTAGTGTCGGGGAAGACTCTGCTCTAGGATGTGGGAGAGGCTTGCTCCTAAACTAAGGAGAGGCAGAGCAGGACAGAACAGATCATAGTTTCATGGCTTGAGTTTCTTACGGTGAACTTTTTGTCACTTTGGAAGTGTATAGTTCATTACAAAGCACAGTGGTAGAGATAAAGGAGGTTGTTCCTTCAGTAGGGTAAAGGACTTCTGTGATAACAACATTCCAATTCCTGTCAACCTGGTTGGGGCCTACCTCCTACCTCCTTTGAGAAAGCAAAAAGGAGATCTATCCACCATGTGGAAAGTAACATGATGTAATAGACTTAAAAGTCTAGAGAAATAGATTGTGGAGTCTGGACTCTATAGCAGTATTAGCTGTGCAACTGTGGGCAAGTGCCTCTCTGCTCTAAAATTCTGTTTCCATTCATAAAATTATCACTCTGCACATTTACCCTCTTATGATTCTGTGCCCCGATGACCTTGGCCTTCTCAGCTTGTCTACTTCATCTTGTGTAGTCATTGAGGAATTGGCATAGAGAAGGGAGTCTCCCATTTACTTATTCATGCAAAGACTAAGTCTAATTGTAAGAGGTAACATGAGAATCAGGCGTCCAAATGGATGATGATTGCTATATAGCATTGCTGTAAATAGAATTATTCACTAGAACTAAATCTAGTGGAGTGAATTCCCAAACTAGAGAAAACCAGAAGGAGGATAAAATGCAGAAGGATGTCTCCTACCCCAAGGGATGCAGAAGCCCAAACACTGCATTTGTATCCTGAAAGGCCCCAGAAAACAATGCCTCCATCTTGTCCTTTGAAATCCTTTATTATTCTGATCAAGCCTTTCAATGCGCTTTTCAGTATTGCCTTAAAGAGACTAGGGTTTTTTGTTTGTTTTTGTTGGTTTTTTTTTCTTGTTTTTGTTTTTGTTTTGTTTTGTTTTAAGAAGTTAAGAGAAGCTAGGATTGTGACTCTCTATGGTCGGATAGATGGCAAACATTCAGATTTAAATGAGATAGAGTGTATGAGGTATTGTTGCCTGGTCTAGCAACAAAGACTTGAGAGGCAGACTGATCTCTCACCTAGGATGCATTCATCCTAAGGCTCAAATCCTCACCCCTTGATAGGTCTGCTGCTTTGACCATAAAGGAAAAAGCACCATGTATATTTTTACTTTATTTTCTTCCTTGTGACATTGTAGAGTCCTTTTGTTCCTTCAGGTTTATAAAAGTTATAGTTTGCCTACTTTTTCTCATTTATACTTCACAATTTTTCTTTAATGTCATTGACAAAAGTCAGAGGGAAAACTGATGAGATATGATAAGACCATGCTCCTTAGCTGCCCAGTTAGTGACAGAGGCCTCTCATTTTTGGCATACTTTATTCAATAAAAAATAAAACAAAAACCAAAGAAAACCAAATTGCATTAATCTTTTTGTAGATATGTTCCTTTACTCTTTTTTTGACCTGAAGACAAAATTTGCTTCATAGATATTATCAATATTAACCTTTCTTCTCTATAGGTGAATGTTTCTAGTTTGTAGTTTAGTTTAAAAAAAAAAAAAAAAAGTCAAGGTTGCTGGTGCCTCTGAATACAATCCAGAAATGGACCCTAAGAAAGAGCTGGAATCTTTAATTTCATCCTTCCTTATTAGGCTTATGGCTCCCAAATATTGCGGTAAATCCTCCTATCCCCAGACAAATATTCCAGAGGTCACTGTCTCATTCACCTGTCTCTGCATTTGTTCACTGCACATCAGTTTACTGAACATGTGATTGATGCCAGGCACTGTGCAAGGGTTTGTGGGGATTGAGACAGATACAGGGTCTAATCTCCAAGCTTGAGGCATTAGCCTAATGAGAGAGACAGAAGTATAACCCACGAAAGGCAGATGCAAAGAGGAATATGTTAACATCAGGAGTAATGAGCATTTAGAGCATTAGAAGTAGGGAAAGAAGTGGGGGGAGATGATTCTAAGGGAACATGTGAAGGTCGAAAAGCATGCATCTAGTTCGGAGTTTGGTGACTGTTCTGTTCTGTTGGATGAGATGTAGGGTGCTCGAAGGGGTGCAGTGAGAGAGAGAAGGCTGGCTAGGAAGGCTGGTGAATTTCGGCCCTAGGTAACATTAAACCAGGCAAGATGGACCACTGGGAAGCAGGTACTGATGACGGCAGTAACCCTCTCTGTTCCTCCTGCTTCTGTTCAGTTCCTATGATGGGCACCCACATGCCAATGGCTGGAGACATGAATGGACTCAGCCCCACCCAGGCCCTCCCTCCCCCACTCTCCATGCCATCCACCTCCCACTGCACTCCCCCACCTCCGTACCCCACAGATTGCAGCCTTGTCAGGTGAGTCCACAGCATGTGCCCCTGGGGGCCTGTCCTAAGCAACTCTGGGTGGCGGAGGGTGGACAATCTCAGAGTTCATGACACAGCTGGGGGGAAAAAAAAGGGAAGGAAGCAGACCTTCCTCTGGTGGCAGTTCAACACTGTTACCTCTGATCTGTGGAGTGGTCAGCAGTGTTGCATCAAGGAAAAGCACAATGATCCGCATGGGAAAAAGTGAAAATGTGAGTTGATAGGCATATCATTTTTCATGCCTGTTTCCCCCCATCTTCACTTACACCCCCACCAAAGTTTTACACGGTCAGTTGGGGCCTTCCAATTGGTGCTCAGGGCTGGGGTTCCCAGAAGGGCAGTAAACTTGCTATCTCGCTCCCTTTCCCGTTCTCCAGGACTCATAGCTCTCAGCCACCACGGCCTCGTTATGTCGGAGGGGGATGTGCATTAAAAAGTTTGAATGTATGCAAAAACGACAGAGACTTGCAAGAACCCGATGGTCATTGCTGCTTTGCCATAGGCAGAGAATGCATGTTCTAGGCAAGAGCACACAGATAGCCAGAAGAAAGAAAAGCATAAAGCCTCAAAGGCAAGAGTGGGTGCCACGTCTTCTGCCTAGCACACATTGGCTGCCCCTACTTCATGTGCAGAATGATCCTCTCGTTTGGCTGCTGGAATAATGGGCGTTGGTCCCCCTGTGATTGATGCAACAGTACCAACCAGCGTCAGCCAGACAAATGGCAAAGTGAACGGCTTGTGCCACCCAGCCTGTGGTTTGGTGATGGTGGCCTCACCCATCTGAGGCCAGCACACCAAAGGAGGCGTCTGTATTCTGAGCAGGACATAAATCAGAAAGCAGTAATGACATCAGGGTATAGTGGCCTCCAGTTTTTCTTAGCCACATGCACCGTTCTCAGAAACCCATTGATAAAAAGCAATTCTAGCGGAGATGCTCTTTCGGAAGTGAAGAGGCAGGAGGCAAGAGCGCTGGGAACCTGACCCCTGGACTCCTTCCTTTCACCCCCTGCAATGGCTCCTAAGGCACTTACCTATGTAGAGCGCCAAGAATTCCACCAATCACTGCTCTGCAGGAATCCTCGGAGTTGATTTTAATTTCTATAGACCTAAAGTTCAAGTCACTACCTATCCCCAAACCTCAAACCCAAGGCCCACATGGATTGATTTCATCTCCCCCTAGCCTCTCCTGTAGGGCATCCCAGGGCAAAATGTTGGGTTTTCCTTTACCTCGCCAATGCAGTTGGGGTGAACTTTCTTTTTCTGTTTCCTCCTTCCTCTACCCTCCTCCCTCTGCAGTTTCTTAGCGAGGTTGGGCTGTTCATCATGTCTGGACTATTTCACGACCCAGGGGCTGACCACCATCTATCAGATTGAGCATTACTCCATGGATGTAAGTAACTGTTAGACATTTCTCTTGAGTTTTATTTCTTCCTTTCTTCCCTCTGGTGACATCCACCTGGTAGTTCAGTTCCCCCTGGTTTTAACACTGGTTTTTAGCATGCCCTCAGTCCTCAATTTCAGTGGAAACCATTACCAGATTAGAAAGACTCCCAGGCCTCCGCCTACATACCTGAGAAGGATAGCAATCAGTCTTCCTCAGCTCATCAGCTCAGCCAACAGTTGTCTGTTGCACACATATTCTATTCAGAGTGGGAAAGAGGAGATCTAATTCCTGCCTCCACGAAATTTACAATCTCTGAAGAACTCCAAGAATTTTCTAGATGTTCTCATTAATCGGTATGAGACTCCAAAGAAACTAGCAGGAAGCAGGTGATATTATTCTCACTTTAAAACATGGAGAGGTGACAGTACAATCATTTGCATCATGAGATGATGACAGAACCAGGAATAGAGCCCTGAGGTGGAAGCTTCTGGTCTTTAACTCTATTCACTGGCTTCTTCTACCTTTCCTTAAAGTCAGACTTTAAGGAGGAGCCCACTGTTTCTCTGTTAGAACTGTGTGTTCATTCATTTTCAATTCTATCAGAATAGGGTCAAGCCATCCCTGATCATTGGCAAAAATCACTGGTCATGGTTCAGGTCCCATCCATGCTTTTTATAAGAACGAGAACCTAGGGTTATCACTTTGCCTCTCTGAGCCTCAGTTTATCAAATGGGGTTCAAAAGCCCTTCCTTCTGGCTTTGATGTCCCTTGTCTTTTGGAGTAAGCTGGATAGAAGGGGACTTTTTCTTCCTTCCAACACTGCTTCTTGAACTGCTCACATGGGAGCTTGTATTGTTCTGGTTTGCAGCAATCCAATTCTCCTCCCAGGCTGCCCTTCATGCTGCTCTCTTTGGGGTTTACTATCCTCTTTTCCAGCTTCCAGAGGGCCTTTTGAACTGGTGGAAGAAGATACTGTCTGCCTCTGCTGCTGCTTCTCTAGTTGGGATCTCTTCTTTCCCCTCCTTGAGCACCGATGCTAGAGATGCCCCTGCAGCATGAGTATCCCCCAGCCCTGTGATGATGAGAACATGCCTTACCGCCCTTCCACCCACCCCTCCACCCCCCACCCCATAAATTTCCCTGGCTGCTATTCTCTGATGGAACGAATTAAGTGGAAACTGTAATGCAAGCTTTAGGAGTAAGTTTTGACAAGTTTCATGTCACTTTACAATGATGTCCATCCGTTGAGGAGAAGAGAGCTGCCCTGTGCTTGACAGCCCTATGTGATAAAATAGGGAATATGTCCTTTCTTATATTGTTAAAATGATGCCTTCCACTTGCTAACTGTCCCCACTGGGGAGTGTGTCAGGAGGCTCCTCCCTTGGCTCTTAGCATCTGCAGATGTCCTCCACAAGTCCCTCTCTGCTGGTGTTGGCTAGGTTTCATGTCAATGTCTGGGCCACAGCTTCCTCACCTGTCAGTTCTGAGTTCTGATCTATCCAGAGAATCACATAGCTTGATGGGGGATAGTGTACAGAGTTCTGGACTTACTGAGAATTTCCGAAGCATAAAGACTTAAACTTCCTTATTTATGTGTGGGTTGCCTTTTTATAACGTATCCTTCTGCTAGACTGGGAAATCAGAGGACCCATACTACAGGCATCCAAAAGGGGAAGTAACTGGGAGGCTCTCTAAATTCTGCAACCTCTCCTCAGCTTCTCCCATCTCGTTACTGGAAATAGAAACCCTTTCCAGCTTTTTGTCTCTCAACACCTGTCTGAGTTGCTTGGAATCTCTTCCTAGAAAAAGAATATGGTTCATTTGGGAAGTTTTCCTAAGTATCCCCTCTAAGATGCCGGGATGGGTTCATAAAAATTTAATATAGTAATAATGCAAATGGTTAAGCTTTAGATAGTGTGCTTCATAACTTCCAAAATACTTTCACATCCATATTTACACCTGAACCAATACTGTGTGTTGACGTAAAAAAGGAATTCTGTGCCGTTTTACTAAGGAAGAAACTGAGGCCAATAGGGGAAAAGAGACTTGAGGAAGGTCTAGAGCCAGTCAGTGACAGTATAAGAACCTCTGTCAAGAGCTTCTTACTCCAAGCACAGTGTTCTTTCTACCCACCACGCTGCTCCATAAAAGAGTAAGCCATCACTGAAGCCAGCTAATGAAGGGATAGTGCAGATAACTGTGAGAGATGTCACTGCAGTTAGTTAAGACAGAGCATGTTTATAATGCCTTCCACTCACATTCATAGAACATGGACACATACTCTGCATTTGGATATCCTGATTTATCCAAACACCAAGTGACCTTCTGGCCATTAGGGCAGTTTTAGGTTCAGAGGCTGTCCTGAGTCCCCAATTCATTTACTTAATTGGGTAACTTTAGACTTGTCAACCTCTCTGACCTTCAGCTTTTCGACCTATAAAACAGATACCACTAATCTGAGCCTTAAATGAGATCATGAATTAAAATAATTAGTTCAGTGCCTGGCATGTAGAAAGTGTTCATTACCTGTTAGCAATCTTTTCTTCTCATCAACTTACTTGAGCAGTGGTGATGGTCCATTAATCTCTCTCTTCTAGTCACGAGAGCCAGGTAGATTTAAGAGTTGGAAGGTACCTTTATCTTCTGTTTTTGTTGCAGGATCTTTGCCGTCTGATCTAACCACTATCCCTATTTTACCAGCAAAGAAACTGAGACCAGGCGAGAATAAGTGAAGTGTTATCCACAAGCAGAAATGGCACCTCAAGGCTCTACCTTTTGCTTAGTTACATATAATGCCAAAGGTTATCTGAGAACTAATCATATTTTGTAGAGAACAGTAAATTCACGTGGGTTAAATCAGAACACTGGGAATGACAAAATGATGTGGACTAAATGTCAATTTGTCTCTTTGTCCTAATTCTCCCTGATACCCTTCCTTATTTCATAGGATTTGGCAAGTCTAAAAATCCCTGAACAATTCCGACATGCCATCTGGAAGGGCATCCTGGACCACCGGCAACTCCACGACTTCTCCTCCCCTCCCCACCTCCTGCGGACCCCGAGTGGTGCCTCTACCGTCAGCGTGGGCTCCAGTGAGACCCGGGGCGAACGTGTTATTGACGCTGTGCGCTTCACCCTGCGCCAGACCATCTCCTTCCCACCCCGCGATGAGTGGAATGACTTCAACTTTGACATGGATGCTCGTCGCAACAAGCAACAGCGCATCAAAGAAGAGGGGGAGTGAGCACTACCATGTTAACTCCTCCCATGCTCTCCCTGTCTGTCTTTCTGTCTGCCTTCTTACAAGGCACTAGTGCTTGACCTTCAAAGTGTCCTCCCTAGCTCCTCTCCTTCCTCTTCTCAGTCTGGCTTCTTAAGGGAAGAAGAAATAAGAGGTTATCTTTGATCTAATGTCCAACCTGGCACCTAATTCTGATTCTGGCTTTAAGCCTTCAAATCTATTGCTTGCAGAACTGAAGTTATCATGGCTAGGTGGAAGTGAGCAAAAGAGCAGTGGGTATCTCCTTAAGCTGCAAAGATTTCTCATTGACTTTTATAAAGCATTTTCACCCTTATAGTCTAAGACTATTTATAAATATATAAATATACAGTATATATATTTTGGGTGGGGGGCATGGAGTATTGTTTAAATGTAATTTAAGGGAAAGGAAATTGAGTTGCACTTATCAGCTTATTTTTTTAATTTACTTATTCAGATGGCTTATCTATGCCCCTTCTTTCAAGGGGTATCATGTATGGTAATAGGTATCTAGACATTGATGGCACATATGAATGACAAAAATGTCCTTTCAGTTCTTCCGATGCGAAGCAATTGCCACATCAAAGCTTTGGATGGATCCAGTTGTTTTTACCATTGCATAATGTGTGTATGAGAAGGTGTTCTTACTTACATGGTTCTCTGTGTTGGTGCACCTTATGTCACTGACATTGCTACTAGTGGTGGTTATTCACTCTGGGGTTATTTAGTTCAATTAGAAGAAAAAGTCCATGTTCTCACTATCACACCCTAGAAGAAAGGAAATATCCTCTCTTGCTTTGGGTTGGGTGTGAAGAATGTGGGTCATGGCTAAAATTCTTCAAAGTTCCCTGGCAGCTAGTTCAAAAACATCAGGTATCATGTATCTGGCTATATCAACAACCCCCTTTCATTTAATACCAGATGCCTTATCTTTTGGTATGTATTTGGAAAATATTTGTGGCTAAGTTTCAATCCTGGACTAAGTCAATGACACATTTGCTTATTAGAACTAAGGTTGATTTGATTGGGATGAATGCCGTCTCCCTAGTTCTTACACCGAAATTGTAGTGTCTATTCAGAATATCCAGGAAAAACAGGAATCATCCAGAAATACCGAATCTCCATTAAACAGTGAGAGACATCAGGGAGTCATGAATTGAAATTCTTAAAAGAGCTTTTGAAACATAGCTAATATTATTTGGTGCATGTTTCTTCTGAAAACCCTTCTATTGTATAAAATTCTGCATGTAGAGGCTCGTTTATCATTTTCTCTTCAAGGTTTAAAACAGGAGTAGTGATCTGGAAAATCTAACATGATGAGATCAGTTTTCCTGTAGCATCAGTTGGGTCACCCTATCACTTTTCATTCTTGACCAATAGGAGTTTGACTTTGTTGGAAAATAACTGTGAGAATCCAATTTCCCGTCCATCTCTCTCCCGGACTGTCACAGACATAAAATGTCCCCACAGATCAGGGGATAAGCCAGTGGAGGTGTTGCTGGAACCACATAAACAGATGGTTGTCTTCAGACTTTGGGAAAATGTGTAAATGATAATATTCCTGTAGATCTTTCAGAAAGATGCTTTTTTTTCCAAACCCTAAAACAAACATTTTGTACATAGGCTAATGAGCTCTAAAATCCTTCTGTGCATTCTGATAAAGGGCTGTGATTGCACATAAGCTTCCACTGCTGTTTTAAAGTGCAAAGGGGCTAAAGTAGCTCAAAAGGATAATGTGTGAGTTTCACCAGGAAAGTGTATATATGTTTTGTGTGTGAAATTACATACTTTGTGTCTCAATTTTTATTATCTTCTTGGGCTAGTAGGTTTTCCAGAACCACAGTTGAAACTTTATTTTTTTTTATTATTATTGTTTTTATATTTTCATGGAAACATCATTTAGTAAAACTACAATGTCAAACAAGGAAAACAAAAATACTATTACTGTAAGATAGGGGGAAGGGAATGTTGTTTTTTATTATTATTTTTATTTTGTATGTTCAAGAAAGTGAGTCCTTGATTTCAAAGTTTTATTGTGCTTAAATGATAAAGGGCAAACTGTTAATTTGTGCAGTAAGTATGCAGCTTGGCTTTGAAAACCTACTGAGGGGAAGAGTAAAAGTGGTGCATTGGCAATGCTCAGAGGGCAGATAGCTTCCCCAACTGTCCTGAGTGTCTGAACGAACCTAAGACCTCCTCTGAGCTATTTCGGCACTGTTCAGGTAGCATCAGGGACTCAGAAATTCCTGTACTGTATTGTACGTGTTTGGCACTAGCCAAGGCTAGGCACAACGGCTGGCCTCATGTCCTGGTGGCAGCTAGGATAAAGGGTGAATGAGTATTCAGGACCGACAAGTGGGAGTGGACTTAGTGGAGATCTTGGCAGGGTGGGGGGTGTGCAGCTCCATGCAGTCTGCTGAAGAGTGGATGGGTTTTTGTTTGGAAGTGATGAGAAGCAGAAAGGGAGACTAGAACTTTCTTCATTAAATCCATTTGTCTTTTGTTTTCTTGATATCCTCCTAAAGTACATTATGTGGGATGTTGAATGTTAAAGGTTGAATTTTTTTTTATTATTTTTATAATTGTACAAAAGTTAAATGTCAAATGTTTTATATGCTTTATTAATGTTTTGAAAGTTTCTTTCTTATAGATGCGATACTTTTTTTTTTTTTTTTTAAAGCTTCTGTTGCTTGTCTTTGGTATTTTGTGTAGTGGGCTTTTGGTGAGCCAGAGGCAAATCCCCAAGTCACTTATGTTTGCCAGGACATGCAATAAAATTAAAAAATAAATAAAAATGCTCTGAGAAATGGTGTTGATGGGATGTGTGTGTGTGTGTGTGTGTGTGTGTGTGTGTGTCTTCTGTCTGTCCATCCATCCATCTGTCCTATTTTTATCATTGAGGAAGAAGAGGCACTGAAAGAAGCATTAGAGTTTCAAATATTGATGTTTCTCATCTCAGACCAAATAATCATTATTTTCTTATTTTAGCCAATCTATAAGGAAGGAAAGACCAGGAAGCTGTCCTCCTTTATTACATTAGATACTCCCAGGTGTAACACTTTATTTCATTGAAAGCAGAATGAATTTGCTTTGGAACAGGGACTAGACTACTGATATTCCTAATGTCTGTTCAGTGACTTTCCCATGGCAATGACTTAGCAGTGGGGGTGGGGGGAGGGATGCTGATTACCTTATTATATGTGGAAATAGCACTGCAGATGGAGGGCTCTGGGAATGTTCCCCTTTAAACTCAGTGTTACTCTCACCTTTCAATTACATACATTTATTCAGCCAATAAAATACTATCAAAATGGCTTAATGATTTTTACTAAAGAAATGAAAAAGTTTGTTCTTTTATGAGCTAACATGAGATGGCATGAAAACAGCTTAATACCTTGGAGTTATAAATAACTTGACAGAATAGCATTGTATATAATATATAGTACTTAAATATTAATGTGTTTACCTGTTTATAGGACTATAGACTCACATTACAAATATATACATTCTTACAGGCAAAGCAGGTTCAGCTTAAATTAGGGGTACCAAAAGTTTCAGAATTCTTATTCCTTACATTTTATAAGTAGACAGATGCTGAAGGTAAAGTATATGGAGTAAATTTTCATGCACAGGAATTACTATACTGTCTCATGTCATTTTAGAAAAACGAGATGGTCAAGTTCTGGTTCCCAAAATTAAATGGCAAAAAGTCCACTTGCTGAATAATTAATTGTTATAGTGATCGGGCAAGTTTTTGCATAGACATCAATTTTCAACTCTTGGACAATTCCAAAGAGTGTGGTTGGGGGATTGCATGGTAAGAATATGTTTGTTTGTTTGTTCGTTTGTTTTTAAGATTTTGTTTATTTATTTGACACAGAGAGAGATCACAAGTAGGCAGAGAGGCAGGCAGAGAGAGAGTGGGAAGCAGGCTCCCTGCTGAGCAGAGAGCCTGATGTGAGGCTTGATCCCAGGACCCTGGGATCATGACCTGAGCCAAAGGCAGAGGCTTAACCCACTGAGCCACCCAGGTGCCCCCCCCTTTTTTTAAAAGATGTTGTTTATTTATTTAAGAATATGTTTAGTTTTATAAGAAACTGCCAAATGGTTTTCTAAAGTGGCCGTACCATGTTGCCTTCCCATCAGCAATGAATGAGACTTCCTGTTGCTTCATATCCTCACCAGCCTTTGGTGTTGTTAGTGTTCTGGACTTTGACCACTCTAAAAGGGATACAGTGGTATTTCCTTGTTTTAATATGCATTTTTCTGATGACATATATGGAGCATCTTTTCATAAGTTTTTTTCCTTCTGTATATCTCTTTCAGTGAGATGTCTGTTAAAGTCTTTGCCCCCTCCTTTTTTTTTTCAGTTTTATGTTCCCTTATTGTTGTTTTAAAAATTCCAAAACAACTTTTAAAAAACAATAACATAGCATACCTGCATGGCTCAGTGATTTAAGCATCTGCCTTGGCTCAGGTCATGATCCCAGGGTCCTGGGATTGAGTTTCACATTGGGCTCCTTGCTCAGTGGGAAGTCTGTGTTTTCTTTTGCCTGGTTTTCCCTCTACCTGTTCTGCCTGCTGCTCTCCCTGCTTGTGTGCGCTCTCACTCTGTCTCTCTGAAAAATAGTTAGATAAATAAAATATTTTAAAAAACAATAAAATATATGTCTTGCAATTATCACAGGGTCTGTTAGACCCTCTATAAATCCAAAATGCAGTTTGAAAATGTAGCAATTTTGCCTTTTCATATCTTGAGACATTTTCTCTCTTTACCATTGTAGATTTTACTTTATTCATACTTCTCGATTCTAATGAACCAAAAGTCAAAAGACTAAAAAGTTTAAAAAGGGAAGAATGGCGGCATTGTCCAAAGCTGGGTTAATACAGTAGCCACTCACCACATGTGACTCTGATCATTTGAAATATGGCTATTTAAAACTGAGATGTGCTTTAAGGGCAAACTACATATTAGATTTCAGAGACTTAGAATAAAAATAAAGAATATAAAATAGTTCCATATAATTTTTTATGTCAATTCTATGTTAAAAGGTAATACGACAAATGGATAAGGAAGATGTGGTCCATATACACTATGGAATATTATGCCTCCATTAGAAAGGATGAATACCCAACTTTTGTAGCAACATGGATGGGACTGGAAGAGATTATGCTGAGTGAAATAAGTCAAGCAGAGAGAGTCAATTATCATATGGTTTCACTTATTTGTGGAGCATAACAAATAGCATGGAGGACAAGGGGAGATGGAGAGGAGAAGGGAGTTGAAGGAAATTGGAAGGGGAGGTGAACCATAAGAGACAATGGACTCTGAAAAACAATCTGAGGGTTTTGAAGGGGCAGGGGATGGAAGGTTGGGGGAACCAGGTGGTGGGTACTAGAGATGGCACGGATTGCATGGAGCACTGGGTGTGGTACAAAAACAATGAATACTGTTACACTGAAAAGAAATTTAAAAAAAAAAGGTAATACTATAGATTAAGTAAAATATATTATTAGAATTAATTTTATCAGTTTCCTTTTATATTTTATGTGCCCACTAGACAATGTAAAGTATTATACAAGTGACTTTCATTACAGTTCCATAGGACAACTGGCCTAGAACAATGAGGTAGTGAGAAATCTAGAAGGGTGGCAAGATGAATCTACTATTGCACAATTATCTAGTTTTTTCACTATGTTGCCCAAGACTACTGCATCATCTTTTAAGGAGGTATAACAGTCTTTGTAATCTTTATCTTTGTAGTCTACTTTTAGAGTCTCATAAGAATTCCTATTTTTTCATTTTCTCCCCAAAATGACAAGAAATCGACAGAGGAAGAGGTTTTAAAATTGTTAAATCAGAAAATAAACATAAAGAAAGAGTGCCACCTTGGACCCTAATGAAGATAGTGAAACAGATTGTGTATGTTCAGTCTCAGACTGAGTTTTCATATGATGATCTCCTAGATGAATTTTGTCAAACAAAAGGCTAAATGGTTGAGCAATAATATAGTTCTAGAGACACAAAGGATAAGTGGCACTCATATAGTTAATTTTCAGCCAGGAGAATTTTGCCACATAAAACTTGGGAACAAGAACTTGACCATCCTATCTTTCTAAAATGAAATGAAACAGTATTCTTTAATAATTCCTGTGCACTGAAATCTACCCCAGATGCTTCACAAGTGGACAAATGCTGAAGGCATGTGTATCAGAGGTAATAAGGAAAAAAAAAAAAAAAACATTTTGCAATTCTGGAGGAAACAACATGGTCATCCTCTTTTCCTCAAAATCATAAGCCATCAAATGTTCCAAAATTTTTTCAAGTATTACATTTTGGTGATGCAAATGCAAGATGAACAATCAGAAGCAATAATAAGCTAGAACATATCAGAGATGTATTTGAAATCAGTTATTTACAGGATAGGTATGTTCCAGAAGGCATGATAGTTTATTGCACTCAGACGCTATTTCCCATATTGGGTATATGTACCACTAAAATCATGAAAACAACAAAATTTTAGGTTTACTATACTAAAGTTCTTACTAAAATTTCTGATGAAGTTTTTTACTCTGCCTTTGTTTTTTGTATTTCATTCACAAAATAACTAAAGTATTTTAAAAGAATTAGACCCATATGATCATGGACAGTGACTTTTTTTCCTGCTATGATGTTATTCAAATAACTTCCCCGATGTTAATAGTTAAAGAACACCAAAGACCTAATATCAATTAAGCATTCTTGAATTATCTAAAAATTGCATAGGACGTCTGAGTCCTAGGGACCATATTTCTGCTTCTGGATTATCTAAGAAGGTAACCCAGGAACCCTAGTTGGCAAACAAGGCACTACTGGTAGCAAAATAAAGGATGGAATAAAGGGTTGTACGTGAGTGATGGGTGCACAATGGAGCCTTTCTGACCCAGAGGAAAACACCCTTCATCTTGGATTTGAGCACCCACAGACTGGCATTCTCCCTTCAATGATTTTTCTCTTTCATATCCTATAGTTCTCTTACTAGATAAACTAGAATATAGGACACTTCCAGCCATAAGTCCAGTTTCCCAGCATCCTCTTTGTACCCATAAAAGCCTTAGTGTCTGTTATTATTTTTCTGAACTTGATTGGCATTGTCTTTTTTCCTGGTGCTTCAGGCTCATGCCAAAAATGATTAGGCAGACATACAGATTTTCATGGAAATACAAAGAGAGTGGAAAGAACATCTCACTGAAAGAAGTCTGGTGACTGGGGCCAGATACTTAACCTTCTGTACCTCAGTTTCAGCATCTGTAATCTGAGGGGTGTGAACCCCTCACATGTAAGTATTTCAGTAATATCCTTTAAAAGAGAGCTGAAGGATGTCATAAAAACAACTCTGCCGAAGCAGATATGAGGTTATAGCTTTAAGACAAATTACAGCCTCAAAGTTAAAAAAAATACATATTTTTAGATAAGAATAGTTCATTAGTTTAGTTTCTAGAGCCAATATTGGGTGTGTACTTGAAATTTATGAGATTTGTAATTCCGCACACTGATCCTGAATCTATGCGCCAAGTGGGTGACAAGTACTGACAGGTAGATTTCCCCTTTGCAATTCTGATCAGAATTCTAGGCCTAGGACCTTGGAGGTATAATATTTTGTAATTCGAGCAAAAGTTACATACTGAGGGCCAAGAGACAAGATTTCTAGTAAGAAAGCTTTGCATAGGGAACAGCAGATAGTATATTAAGAATTTTATGGCACTTTAACTCCTCTGACATTTGTTCCATAATACAGGGGGATACCACAATTTTGTCAAAAAAGGAATTATAATGATTTGCAATAATGGTTTTATATTTCTAAGCTCTGGGTGCTACCTTTTATAAAATGATCATTCTGTCCTACTGTTTTTCAGCTAGGTCCACCTCAAACTGTATCTAATTTTTCTCCAATTAACCAATACCTTCGTCAAAGTTAGAGAAAGCACTTGAAAGCACTTCCAATCCCCCGGGGTTCAGAGAAGCCTGGATTTTAACTGAGAGTGAAAAGAGAAAAAACACAAAGATCAACCCATTGTCAGATTCCGGGGTGTGAAACAAATGGAAATCTGCTGTGTCATTTCTCAGGGCCTCCTGCCAGATGCATTTCGGATATATTCAGACGTCTGTTCTCAAGGATTCTGGAATTAGAGTATCATCAAGGTAACGGCATGGCTGGTATAGTAGGACGAATTCTGGTATTCATAAATATCCAATATTCTTTTAAAAGAATATTCTAGGAAATTCACTTTTGTGAAACTCTCACGCAGGCAGGAGAAGCTCTAGGAAAGATATTTCTAACATCTGGTGTTCAAAATGATTCTCAGATTACTGGGAAGTGTGTGTGTGTGTGTGTGTGTGTGTGTATTTTCTCTTACTATTTTGGGGGCTGGGGCATTTTAATGTCCCTTCCCCTTGTTTTTTCTTTCCTCCAAACTGATCTACTTATAAGCAGCACAAACTCAGCAAAATGAAGTGGACGTTGTTTTTGGAACATTCCCATTTCTTTGCCTGTCTCCCTTTCTTCTCTACCAAAGACATCCAGGTGGTATTTCATTCTCCACGGAACCTTGACAATCCCAGGAGAGTGGCAATCCCCCCATGGCAGCTAGGGCTCCAGCATTATTTGTACCTTGCCAGGAGTTTCAAGACATTCCTTGGAGGCAGTGGCCTGCCACTTGATTCTTATAGACACCCGCCCTCAGACCTGCGATAGCTTCGAGAGTCCTTTGCAGAGCAAGAAGTCATATCTAAGTGTAGTTTCACCAGGACCAGTCAGAAGGCATCATACCGTCCCATGGCTGGCTAGTGTTCAATCAGAATTCAGTAATCAATGGGAGTTCTGTCTTCATATATACTGCCCTTTTTCTTTTCTCTTATAATATCCTATTCATGAGAACGTAGCTTGGCTGCCTCTCCCCTCTGTCTTTCATCTCCTTAGCCTCATTACTGCTTGTCCTGGGGTACAATACCACAGTCTTTGTTCATCATCACAGCCTCTGTAACACTTTGACCTCCCTTGGTGAGGGTGGCAGGAGTGGTGAATGTCTGCCTCTCTCCCATGGTTGTAAAGTGTTCTTTCCTTTCCTGAGGAAAAGAGCTCCCCTGTCTCTTGGCTGAAAGACTATGTTCTTATGAACTCCATCCCAATTATTTCCATGGTGCCCTTGTGTAAGAGCCAGCTCTCCTTATGTTGAATGGCTCATGTGCGTTTATGACGAGGGAATCAGAGGGATAAATTTGGTTAAGGTCTGAGAATCAGGACAAACTGAACTCATCAAACGTCTACACAGAGGTGGCTCACGGCTCTGGTGTTTCCTATCCAAAGGGTTGCTCGGCTTCCCTTGATACTTTCTGGTCTGTTGCAAAGCGCTGCGGAAAATTCAGGGTTGAGAAAGATACAGCACTGTGATCTTAGAGGTACAGACCAAGAGGAACCTGGGAATCATTTAGTCTAATTTCCCCGGTTTCTGGAGTAGGAAACTGATGTCCAGGCAGCAAATAAGACTATCTGGCATCTCACAGCAGGGCTGCATCCTGCTAGCCCACAACAAGGAAGAACTGTGGGTCCCAACCTTCTTTCCCACTTTGAGTGTGACACAACACAACCTCTGCTCAGAAGAGGTCTCTTTTCCATGCCGCAGCAAAAGCCCTTGTTCTGGTTCTTTTTGATTGTCTTTATCTGTGGAGCCTGGCATTGAATACTTTTGGGCGTTCTCTCCCCCTCTATTTGCTTTACTGTTGTCCCACAGCCGTGCTTTTGTTTAGCCACCAACAGCCCTGGCCTAGAGCACTCTCTGGCATTGACACTCCAGGAGTGCTGGAACCAACTGTGGCTTTTATGCTCATGGTGCAGAGCACCTCCCGCTGCCTCTGCCACTTGCTTTGATCTTGATCGTCGGGTTTTGGTTTTGAACGCAAAAAAGGGATATTCACTGTCATGCCTGGATTAAGGATTAACAACGTCTCTGCCTACGCAAATTTTTTTAAGGAAAAGAAATTTTATAGCCAGTTCCTTTACCTGTCTTCCAAAAATTCCTTTTGAAAAGCCTAGGTGCTCCTTGATTTGAGAAAGTCATCATTCTTACTGTAAGCCTTGCACCTCCTAGAGAAACCGAGCCAAGCGTTCTTCCCAGCTGGATAATCTCCCGAAGCCAGAGAATGCCTGAGCCTAATGATGCTCTCTCACCTCTCCCACACTACAGGCAAATTGATGTTGGCCTTGAAAAGCATGTGTAGGAAATATGAATGAGAGCTTAGCTCTGCAGTCAGACCTTCTAAGTTCCCACCACCAGCTGGTGACTTTGGAAAAGCTACTTAGCTTCTTCTGCCTACTGGACCTCATGCGTAAAATGGGGGTAGGGGGACACCTTATAACTTTGTTATGAGAACCAGATGAGTTAATACCTGCCAAGGATTTATTTTTTTAAGCCAAAAACATAATTAACGGTCTCTAGTTGTCAATTTTATTTATTTAATCTATTTGTTTGCTTATTTATTTATTAAGGAAAAGACTTCCACAGGTTTGCCATAGATGAATCCTGAGAAAGGATTAAAGCTCCTAGTCTGAGTTTCAGAGTTTTACAGAAGGGCTTTCTATGAGAAGGACTCTCTCACACTTCAGAAGGAAAACCTTAGGTTTTCTTTTCCACTTCCTATTCAGAGGCATCAGGAATCCAGATCTGGAATAAAGAAGAGATGACAGGGATAGAAATGAGATGAGCTGAATGACAGGATTCTAGAGTACAGAGCTCAAGATTCTAGTTGTCCCTGTGCTGTGAGCACATGTGAATCCTTGGACAAGACAGATAGCTCTTGGTCTTTTCTGTCCCTAAGGGAGGAGGAGAGCCCCAAGTTTTCTTCTACCATGAGTATTCTAGAATTATGTGCTCTCTGTGAGGTACCCCACCATTGGAGGAAGACTATAGGGCTGCATACTGACATTACATAGCTATAATTAAGAGACCGTAGAACTAATACCAATTAGGGGAAAGCCATGGGAGTGGTTAATGGAAATTGCTGGGGTAAAAGCAAAGATTTGTGCAACAGCTATAGGTATTTTCAACAACAACATCCTTCCAGAACATGCCTTTCCCAGCTGAAACACCCGTGTCTAGTCTCTCAGGAAATATATATATATATATATATATTCATATATATGCAGAAATCATATACATATGTATATATAATTTTATGTGTATATAGACGTACATGTATGTATATACATAACATATATATACACACACATATTAAGTCAAGAAAAGCGTGGCTAAAGAAAATCTGATAAAGGGCCTTATGACTTTGCATACATAAGTTTTAAATCCTTCTCTTCTTCATACATACTGATTCAAAGTTTTCTAAGAAATTTCATATAAATTGTCTCTTTTGGCTTGTACAATCCTGTGTAATAGGCAGAGCAAATATTATTGGCTATAGTTTACAAATAAGAAAGCAGAGGCTCTGAGAGGTCAGGGGTATGTTCAAGTTCACAAAGCAAGATAGGATTAGAATGAGGGGGTCCCACCAAGTCATTCACGTATTTCAGAGCTCTTGTCCATGGTATTACTATCTCTGAATTAGCAAATAATTTTTCAGTGGGTCACTCCCCTGGACACAAACACATGTCCAGAAAACAGAAGCCTGTGGTCTTGTACTAGGGAGTTCCAGAATCTGTCATCCCCAGATTATATCCAGTGCACCCAGACCCCTTAGGGGAGGGAGAACCCTTCACCTGCTGGCCATTGCTAAAAAGATAAAGCCTACCTACAGTCTGCCATTGGCTTACTCTTCAAGTCTAATGGCACCCAATCAATTCTGACTACTCAATATTCCCTGCTAATTTCACTAGACAGGCTTCTTTGTCTTGTTCATCGATGAATCTCAATACAGTGGCCCCTCGATGACTGTAAAATGAACAGACAGTCTTTGGATTTTCATGCTTCTCTGCTTTGCTACGCTATTCTCTCCAACACAATGCCTTGACCTTACTCTCGCCCATCGCCCCATATATCTTTAAGATCACCCATCTTTCAAGATGAATTTAAACATTCCCTCCACAACTAAACTTCCTTGATTATCCACCAGAGGTATGGCCCTACAGCACTAGCTTATATTCCCATTTCCATGACACAGTATAGATGACATCACTACTCACTTTGATTTTTGGCAGGGGGTTGTCTCTCAGCACTAAAAAGCAGTTTAGTTGTTGTGATATAGAATATAACACTTTTCTTACTGTCTGGGAGGGAAAAAAGTGAAAAAGAAAACAATAAATAAAATACTTCCAATTACACTGTCAAAAATACCTTTTTAAAACCCAGGCATTCCTTGATGCAAGAAATGAATGTTCTTGCCTCAGAACAGTAAATGTTGATTTTTTAGGTCAGGCCCCCATTCTCAATGGTAAGTGTGTACACCCTGAGGTGTCTATGCCTGTTGTGTATGGGTTGGTAAATTGTTTGACTCTCACTCCCACTTTTATGGAGGTCACCACAATGCTTTTGTTGCTATTGTGTTTGGGTTTTGGTGGCCTTATAGCGCTTTTTTTTTTTTTTTAAGATTTTATTTATTTATTTGACAGAGAGAGACATAGTGAGAGAGGGAACACAAGCAGGGGGAGTGGGAGAAGGAGAAGCAGGCTTCCTGCCGTGCAGAGAGCGCGATATGGGACCCGATCCCAGGACGCTGGTATCATGACCTGAGCCAAAGACAGACAGTTAACAACTCATCCACCCAGGCACCCCAGCCTTATAGCTCTTGAAAGTCTTTCTCACACAGCAACCATTTGTTATTCAATTTTTTATCCCACATTCTAAGTAAAGTGTTTAAAACATGCTAAGTATTTAATAAAGGTTTGAGGGATTTGTTCTCAGTTATAATATACAGGAAAAACAAGTAATATGGTTTCCTTTCTCCAAATGGCTTTCAGTATAAGGAATAAAAAGGTGAAGAAATACGAAGCTAGATGGTATATTCAAAGTTTCTCTTCATGCACCTATACAGTCTTTTCTTGAAGGTTTTCTTCTCAGTCACACTACATGAAGCATCAGCTGTGGTTTGTTTCCTATCTATTATAGAAGGGAAAGAGCTATGCCATGAGGAGCTCCCAATTTCCAACTAGGAAATAACCCTTGAATTAGAGAGCTGACCTGTTCTTTCCATCTTCCTCTGGATTCCCTCCCAGAGTCAGAATCACCACTGACATCTATGCTGGCTTCTGCTTGATTGGCCATTGGCTTACCAGAGATACACATCGTATTGAGGAAAAAAAAAGATTTAGAGTCAACCGCCCTATGGTGTGAATGGAAGTGGTTGGGGTTTTTTTTGTTTGTTTTTGTTTTTTGTTTTGTTTTGTTTTAGCATACATACATAGTATTTGTACTTTTAAAAGTATGGACAGGTTTTAAAAATAATGTGATACATGTCCATGGAAGTATGCCCCCAAAATTATGATAGTTAGCATTTTTTTTTCATAATTGCTACCAATCTCTGTGCATGTGTGTTTAGTAATCAGACATGTCAGCAAAGTTAAAGCCCCCTTATTTTTCTCCCTACATAAGCCTACACACCTCTCCCTGTGACCTCCTCCCATTACCTCGTACCAAAAAAAATCCGAATCACAAATTTAGATCAAATCCATTTTTATGTCACTTTCCGTAGTATAGATAAATACATTCCATAGAGGTAAACAATAATCATAGCATCAGCTGCCATTTATTGAGGTTTGTTTTTACATCAGATTCTCTACCCTCACGTAGTTCTGTAAGTTTTAGTGATGATTATTGCCATGTTACAGACTGGATGTGGATTTGTTACAGAATTTTTAATATTTGAGATAATTTGAACAAGGCCAAATAGAGAGTAAATTTACTCTCCAAATGGAGAGTAAATAGAAGCACCGGAGTGAAACACCACTTTTTTTTTTTTTTCTTTAAAATCTTTCCTCTGATTCTTGTGTTTTCTAAAATAGTTGAATAAAACCTGTGCCAATACTACTTAACTTGAAAGTCCATAATTTCTAACATGTTCCAGGCTCCAGGAGATACCTTCAAGAGCAAAATAAGTGTAAGACTTGGCCCTTGACCTTTAGGTGCATATAGTCTAGAGTTGGGGAGATGGTAGTAGAAGTTACAGAAACATAAACAAATATCTTTAAAGCTTTTCAGGGAGAGATTATAGTATGAACTATTTGGGAGAATCTGGAGGAAAGAGAGATGCTTTTGATTAGAGAGATGTAAGGCATTGCTGGAGAAGAAGCATGAACAAGCAAAGCCATAACAGCATGAGAGTATAGGGAGCTAGTCAATCCATGACTTTCATGACACTAGGGACATGAATGGGTCCCTGCAGTGCCATTTTTGTGTACGACCAGGAAAGAGAGGCCACTGAATCTATTTCAGGGAACTTTTACCTCTGAAAAGATTATCGGATTTCAGAACAAGTCTATTCTTCTGGTGCTCCACAGCTCAGTCGAACATTTAAAAATTGCTAATGAGGCAGGCATGGGGAACTGGCTGGCTCAGTCAGTAGAGCACAGGACTCTTAATCTTGAGGTCATGAGTTCAAGCCCCACATTTACCTAGAGCTTACTTTAAAACAATGCTAATGGGGCTAGACACCCTTCGAACATTTGGATAATTGGTCAGTTACTCTTGGATCAACTTGACAGTTTTTACTCTTTCCAAGATATGGGGCAAGGAGCAGGGAAGCTCTAATGCCCTAAGGAGAATGCCACATGAGGAATTGCCTCGTCTTCTGTGCTGAGGCTAACTGATACAGAAACTATCCAATGTCCATAAAAACACTGGATACCACTGAAAGAAAGACATGATCATAGAAAACTGACAATGGTTGGTTGATGGGACCACTTCATTCTACAGGTAGGGGCCCTGTTGGCCAGGTAATTTGAGCCAATCTCCCAAGCTCACGCATTCTGTCAGTGATCAACCTAGAGCAACTTCCCAGCTATCGTCTTCATGTCCACTGTGATACCCTTCTCATCACCCCATGGTGACAGTATTCCTAATTGCTTCTCTGACTTCCCTGGGCAAAGCATGCCCCAATTTGGCTAAAACCAAATAATAGCATGCCAGCAAGATCCTGAGAGTGAAAATTACTCCCCAGGGTATTAGGTGAGGGCAATCTCCCCTCTGTGTTCAGGTCTTCCAAGGTAAAGAGGCAGCTCTGTTCTCTAAACCTCCCTGATTTTTGGGAACCCCACCTGGGCCTGGCCCAGTTACCTGATCAAGTTAGCTTCTGACACTTCCCCCCATATACTGCTATTAGGCAGTTAAAGGCCCAGAGACGACGCAGGGAAAGGTGAGTTCTGTGGGACCTGCTGGCGAGACAGTCCTATCAGAGATCCAAAATACCCGCCTTGTTCAAAGGTTTTAAACGTTCCTGCTGTTCCAATACAGCCCAAGGCCTGCCTTGCAAGGAGACCCAGAATGCTTTTTTGTTGCAAAATTAATCCCACTGAATGCTTCCACAATTAAAGCAGCTTGAGGGGGAAAGAAATAGACAAGTGAATTAAGCCGCAGTGACTCAGCTCTTCTTTCTTCCCTGCGCTTGTGGACTAGTCAGGAATGTGGGGCGGAAATGAGTTAGGTCAAATCTGGGCTTGAGCTCCAGGAAACCAGGAACTAGAATCTATACACACCCAAGGTGATTCTCCTACAAAATGCTGTTTCTTTACTGTGAACCCTCCCTAGCACTTGGCTCCAGTGAGTAGGAATCGCACATTTATAAGTCTGGGAAGAACGTGAGTGGTGAGAAAGGTATGGACGCCTAGGGAAAGACACTTCAGGTGTGGCCAAATTAGCCTCATTTGCACTAGGGGGGAACTGGGTAGTTTACTCTCTTAGGTTAGATTCCCCACTATAAGGCCCAGAAATAAAGATTCATAATTTACAAGTGAATTGTTGACAAAGTGCTCCAAGGGAAAGCAGTGAGAGAGAGGGTAAAGGACAGGGAAGGGAAGAATGCCAACCAGGCAGGGGTTCAGTGTTAGGCAAAGCCCTGGGCAGAGCAGCTTCAACTTGAACTTGGAGGTGAACTCTGGAATGTCCGGTTGCCTCAAAGAGGTCCCAATCTGAGGCCATGGAGTTTGAGTTTCATAACCTTGTACCTATCAGTTACGACATTCCAAAGAATATGTAAACTCACAGGCACTTCTCGCCGTTCATGTTTCCCAGTAAAGGGGCCCCATCACCAGGAGTCATCCTCCAAAAAACAGCCACAATTTCAGACCGTTGGAAGTGAAATATTCCAAAGCCCAGGACATATATTTAAGAACAAAAGTATTTTTCTAAGTCTACAAACAAATAAACAGAAAACAGCACTTGAAACCAGGATTACACTATATGTTAACAAATAGAATTTAAATAAAAATGAAATAAAAAAAAAATAAAAATAAGTATCATCGGTGCTGCCAGATATCAACAAGCACAACAACAACAGCAAAAACCATTGTTCTGGGGGCTTCTAGACCTTAAACCAATGGCATACAACCAGCTATGTTCCCCAAAGATTTCTTTGGAAGTGGGGATCCATGTTCAAGAGAGTTAGCTATCTTCATTTGCTAATTTGCAGGCACTGTGATATCACTCATGCGATATGCCATTATACAGTGTGGTAGTTCCCATGTATACTTGATGGTAAAGCAATACCACTAGAGCTTAGCAGTGTTTAACTCTTGATTCATCCTTTTGCTAGCTGAGTAACTTCACAAAAGTTGCTTCACTTCTAAGTGACTCAGAGAGTAGGGAAGGGGTTGTGAGGAATAAATGAAAAATAACCAAGTAACAGCCTTGAACGACCTAGTCATGGCACAGGGGTAAAGTCTGAATCAATACTGGTTATTACAAATGATGACGATGGTGCAGAAATGTTGAATCACTAGATCGTACACCTGAAACTAATATAACACGGTATGTTAGCTCTACTGGAATTAAAAATGAAAAAAGAATGATGATACAGCAATCATGACGTATTTTTCATTTACTTCTTCATTTATACAACAAACACTTGCCAAGCTCCTACTAGGTGTCAGAGCCCCTTCCAGGCCGCAACTTACAGAGGTATTAGACAAAGGTCTCACAGAGCTTCCGTTTTAGTAAGAGAAACAAGTAATAAGCACACAAATTAGTAAATACTACAGTGTCAGTTACTAATAAATGCAATAAAAATACTGAAGCTAGACAAAAATAAAGAGTCCGTGGTGGGCTTAGGGATGCAGGGGATCACTCCATAGCATGGCCAAGGAACGTCTCTTGGGGAAGAAGAATGGAGCAGAGACCTGGGTAAGTCAAGGGCCTGAATCATGGGAAGATCTGAGAAGTGTTTTGGGAAGAGGTCACAGAGCAAAGGCCTGCATGGGAATATACGTGGCTTGTTAAAGAAATGGGAAGAATCCAGTGTGGCTACAATGGAGTGAAGTGGGCTGGGAGTACAAGGAAATCAAATCAGAGTCGGTGGCATGGACCAAGCCAGATCATGGAGAGTCAAAGAATCCACAGTGAGAAGCATGAATTTTATTTAATCTGACTGTGATAGGAAATCAGTGTAGGATCACAGTGACACAGAGGGTACAAATCGGAGTTATATTTTTGAAAGTGTACTCTTTATGCCCATGGAGGTCACAAGAACATCTCTGCAAATTGCTTCCTAGGGACAGCCCTGGGTCTCACATAATCCCCAAGTTCAGTGAGCAAACTAAACTTTAATAGTAAATATGGGTTACTCACTCATTCTCATGGCTATATTGTCATTCAGACAGTAAGAGTAAGGATCTGTAATATTTGCAAAGCGAGTCTACAGAGATGGTTTCTAATAGAAACATAAGGCTGCAGGTGTATCATCAGAGAATCTTTCATGTTTAGTTCGTCTTACTTTGCTGGTTTCCAGTCTGTAATTTTTCTGCCTTTTTGGAGTACTATCTCTCTCATCCAGATGCTCTAGATTGATCTTATGTAAAAAGGCTGTCTGGTTTGCTAGAAGCAAAATTGCACACTTCAAAATTAATTTTTTGATACATTCCGTTTGACACTAATTCCCTCTATTCAGGCACCTCTGATGGCTCCTCACTGACTATAAATTGGAGTTCAGTCATCAATGGAGTGTTACACCCCTCCTCTTCCCTTGACCAGGCAGACCTCTCCATCGTGTCTTAGATAACTGTGTTCTAACACATCTGCCAAAATACAGCTATGCTCCGCAGTTTCCCAAAGACAATGCACACAGTTTTACTGCCACATCATTGTTTGTATGTTTTATTTGTCTTAGTGTTATACCTCTCTCATGGCCAAGGTGAAGTCCCACCTCTTACTGTAGGAGCTTTCCTAACAACTAACCTTCATTGGTTATTTCTGCATCGGAACTTCTGCAGTTGTATTCTTAGCATATAATCTGTTGGATGGTTCCTGATCTTCTGAAGGACACATTTATCTCTGTGGGCCATCTGTGATCTTCTTGAAGGTCAGGATCATGTTTTACACATCTTGTATGTCAGGACCTCTGTGTGTATCACTTAACTTTCCCATCAAACTCATTATTTTTCAGTCATGCTAATTTCACACCTTTTTTTAAATTTTCCTTTTGTAGAATGTGTGTATCTCAGCCCACAAATCTAAATGTATAAGAAATTAATTTTCCTTTATTGTTATTAAACCTTGACTTAATTTCTACTTTAAGCTCTCATTTGCCAATATGGGAACAGACTCCATTGATTCTGGGTTTTTGCTTCCTTTGCCTGATGCTCAGTCTAAATTGCATTGGTGTGTGTGTGTGTATGTGTCTGTATGGTGGGAGCTGCTCAGGTACATTCAGTCACTTGTCCAGTCAGATATTACTAAGGATTCCATGACCCCGTTTCGCCCTCACTCAACCATCCATGAGTGTTAATGATGAGAAGTTTCTCTCTGCCATGCAAATGTCCATCTCTGCCCATCTCTATACCAGGCTTAGAAACATGGTCATCTCTCTCATGTTATTTAGGGCTCCACCTGCCAAGACAAACACCCATTATTCTAACCGAAGTCTTTGCTCTTGAAGTAGGAAGTCCATCTCCTTTCTTCAGGACCCACCAATGCCTATATTCTCATCTCTTTCACATCATTATCTAGGTCAAGGAAAGTCTCTCAAGGAAGAGCAATAGAATAGATACCTGAGTGAGTTGTAGCACTGAGCTACAGAAAGACCTGAGCAGTGGTGTGTTCTGGGAAGAAGCCGTAGTAAGAGCAAAGGGTCTAGATGGGAACATACTCTTGCTCTCTCAGTGAAGAAAACCTCTATGGTCTGAAGGAACTCAAAACTTATTGTTTTTCAAATATTTTGTCTCTGCCCAAATTCTCTGAGTTACCTTTAGGTATTTATAATAAAATCCAGGAAAACACTAGTGCATTGCTTTCTAATTCTACCTTGAAACATCTCTGTCTCAAGTCAACAAGACTAGAATTAGCTTTTATTTTGATTAGGAAGGTAGATGAACATATAGATAAATTGCCAGGATAAAATAATGATCATGGACATAAATTGTTATGTTATCACAATTATTTTAATAAGTAGCACCAACCTTTCTTCTCTTCTACTTAATCCATCAATTTGGGAGACAATTTAGACTTTTTTTTTCTTACCCATCAATATTGGTCTTGTGTGCATAAAACCAATACCAAAGATAGATCTGTGGTCTAAAATTTGGTCCAATATATTTTTTAATTTTTTTAAAATTTATTTGAGAGAGAGAGAGAGAGAGACAGTGAGAGAAAGCATGAGAGGGGAGAAGAACTCCCCACGGAGCTGTGAGCCCGATGCGGGACTTGATCCGGGGACTCCCAGATCATGACCTGAAGGCAGTCGCTTAACCAACTGAGCCACCCAGGTGCCCCAATTTGGTCTAATATTAACACTAAGTCCCAGAACATTCTGCTTGAGAGAAATACATGAATAAACTAATCCAAAAATTCAAAGTAGATGAAGATAAACTGTAAACAAAGAAGAGATAGTGTGATCTAGATATTCATATGAGGAGACATCAATTCTATTGTATGGTCTCTTGTCTTCCCTAAGGCTGACACGACTGCCTACATATTCTAAAAATTCTGTAGGCATTTGTTGCTGATGATGATAATGACCTTTGTGTCCATTTGAAGATCAATTTTTAATTTTCTCTTTTTTCTTAAAGCAGGAATCTTGTGTTGTTTATATTAAAAAGTATATTGTCTTGCCAAAATCCCACTGCATCTTAGAGTAATGTAGATTGAGTGCTGAGCACAGGCACAGAATCTACAGTTGTGACCTTGACTATAGACATCATATACCTGTGCATTTCTTAAAGAGAGGAAAGAGAGAGAGGACAATAAGGTGGGGAGCAGAGGGAAAGAGAGAGAGAGAAATTAGGAGTATACTACAGTCGCCATTTTTCAGGGACCCCCTCACCTTTTCTCTCCTTCCACAATCATATGTTAATCTATGCAAAACATGGTATTAGGTAACCACCCAAAAGCATCCAAAGTAAGATTATATAACTGCATCAGACCTTGTGTTCACCTTAGGAAGTTCATTATCTGATTTATGAAATAACCCAAAGACAAATAGTTACAGCACGACGTGAGGAGAGGAAGAACTGGTGCAAAGTGCCGAGGAAGCACCAGGAAAGAAGTCACTAGCTCTGCCTGAGGGGGAAGAAAAAGCTTTGGTAAGGAAGCCACATTTGCCCTTGATATTGTGGAACAAGTGGGGACTTTCCAAGCGAGAAAGGAAGGGAATGCTTCCCAGAAAAAGAAAACAGCCTGTCTATCTCAGGGAAGTGAACGTTGCTGCTATAAAATATAACTGAGGCTGGACCTTGAGGTGCATGGGTGTGGACAAGAGCGATAAAAGGCAAAGCTGGTAAAGCTGGTTGATGGCTGCGAGGATCACCAAAGGGCCTGTCAGCTGGGACCGAGAAAGGGAGCGAGCAGAATATAACCCTGTAAAGGAGAAGCTTCTTTGGGAGCTGCTGGGGGAGTGAGGCACTCTGGGAGATGAGCTTGAGAAATGTCTCTCTGATGGTCTTGTGGAGATGGAGCAGAGGAATAGAGAGGACTAGCAGACGTACTAGTCAAGGCTGGAGAGGGACACACCTAACTTCAAGAACCTCCTAGGAACCTCTGGTCTTGCAGGACATGGTGGAAAATCCCTCACTGTTTCGAGAACAAGAATTGAACTCTGACTTCTGTTCTGCCCATGGCATCAAGCAACTCAGGGTACTCATTTCCCATATGCCATTCTCTCCTGATGCTCACAAACATTAGAGATATTTATTTACTATCCCTTTGTTACTGGCTTTACTCTCCACAGCATTTTCCTCATATTTGGAATTATTCTTTCATATGTGTGCTTATTTGACCACCATCTGATGTTCCTGACTAGACTCTAAACTCTGAAAAATCAGAAACTGTGACAGTCTTTGTCATCCCTTTGTCATCCCTGTCTGTGGAGGCAAGCAGAGGGCCTGGAATATAGTAGAGGCTCAATAATTTGTGGAAGGAATATTGACTGAAATCTTGAGAAACAGTTGAAGTGACATTGTTTGGCTTGGGAAACTGTTTAGTTTTCCTTGTTTCTCACAATGTCAAATAACATATTCAGCCTGTGATTTAATTACTGTTTGATCAAGTTTTCCCCTTCGGAGTTCACATTTCCCTCCAACACTGTATGTGAGCACTAGCTCTGTACATTAAATTCCAGATCTGAAACACACTTGTAATGAGAAGTAAATTTGATGAAATTAATTGATTCTCTGGTCTTAAAATTCCCAAATAAAATAAATACCAATGGCTAAGCTTGACTTTGATTATTAGTAATTCTTTTCCTTTTTTAAATTTTATTTTCTCCCATAACTAAAGAGGGCTTTTTTTAACCTAAGGCAAGCAATTTTTCAATCATGACTTTAAATTTGATGAAGTTCCATTAAGAAACTCCATGCATGTCCTACATCTAACACATTTATACACATAAAGAGACAGTCAAAGCTCTTCATTAAAGGCATAAAGATTAAGGCAAAAGATTACACAACAAAACCACCCACATTCAGTTTTGCAAGGCTCACAGTCAGCTTGAATCATCACCCTACAGCAACCTGCATTCCGTTCCAACTCGTGGCTTCAGCTTAACATTCAAGACCCAAGAAAGTAAAATATTAGTATTGGTGACCAAAAAGGCAGGTGTGTTTCTCTTCCCTTGGTTACTCTTAGCCCTGGAGGCACCAATTGTTTCTTGTTTTTGATTTAGTGAGCACAGCTCTTGGGAGGTAATTAAAGAACTAGCACAAATCTTAAGATCACCAAAGAAAAACATGCTGTCCTATTCCAAGCAATAGAATCACTGGCTTAAGAATCCCAGAAACTAGTGTTTAAGTCAGCCTTACCCATCCCCCCTGGCTCTCGTTAACAATGTCTCCCACATTATTCATCCCATCCTTTACCAGACTCTTCTCTCAAATATCAATTTTTTCTCTTCTACCTTTACTCATGTTGTTACCTTAGTAAGGCCCCTCTCTCTCCTGATAATCCAACTCATTCTTCTCTTGCTCCTTCAAATGTGACCCTCATGGTCTCCATCATCATCCTAAGCAAACTGCCTTATTCCTTTGTCTTCTTTGCTACAGCACATGGCTTATATACTGTTAGCTAGTCTTTCTACCCTCACACATTCCACTCATCTGTTTCTTATTTTCCTGCTATTAAGATGGGAAGCCCCTTTAGGTCAGAAACTGTGGAATTCATATGCATGGGCCTAGCTAGAGCCCAGTTTATGCCCTTAGTAGTATAGACAGGTGATACTAAATGCTGAGTGAATGAATTCCAAAAAGGATTTCAGTATCTTTACATTAATACATAAAGGCACAGGGGTGCCTGGGTGGCTCAGTGGGTTAAGCCGCTGCCTTCGGCTCAGGTCATGATCTCAGAGTCCTGGGATGGAGCCCCGCATCGGGTTCTCTGCTCGGCAGGGAGCCTGCTTCCTCCTCTCTCTCTGCCTGCCTCTCTGCCTACTTGTGATCTCTCTGTCAAATAAATAAAATATTTAAAAAAAAATACATAAAGGCACGATAAGAGAACTAAATTAAAAATATGAGAAATATTTATTCATAAGAATTAAGGATAAAATACAGGGCAAGTTCAATATGATTATTATACTTGAACATTAAACTGAACATGAGCTTCCTGGTGACAAACTGGAAAAGGAGAACTAAAGTTTACATCTCTCACATGACTTGCTTAGGAGTTGGGGGAAGCTGGAAATAGCCCAGACCTCACAAAGATTGAAAGTTATCACAATCCCTTATAGAATTGAGATGATCTACCTGTCATCTCTCTATGAGCTAAAAGAAAATAAATACCAATCAGGAGAAAAAAAAATATACAGAGATGCAATATTTTTAATACACAATGTCAAAAAATCAATTCAAAATTACTAGTTAGGCCAGGAATATGATAAAATAATAAGAAGAGGGGAAAAAAGCATTATAAAAAATTTACCAACAGGTGAATCACATTAAGAAAAAAAAATATTTTCCAAAAATATTGGAATATATTGGATATATATATATTGGAAATATATTCCAAAAACTAACAAGAGAAGTTATCCACACATTCAAAAAGCTCTTTGTTTCTTAGTCAGGTTAAGTACAAAACACAAACATCCTCAGACACATCAGAGGAAAACTACTAAAAAAAAACCAAACAAAAGTCATAAAAGGAAATTTTAAGAGCATTCAGAAAAATAGACACATTTCTTTCAAAGAAGGGATAAACAGATAAGGTTGCTCTGCAAAGGAAATGATGAAAGCCAGAAGACAAGAGAATGAGATTCTAAAAGTACTAAAAACAAATCTTGCAATCTAAAATTTTATACCAAACAAAAATGTCTTGCAAAAGTACATTAAAAAAAGAGAAAATTTCAAATAAATATTACAAAAATTCTTTGGCAGCAGACATGTACTAAAAGATATACTAACAGGTGTCCTTTGGGCAGAAGGAAACAATCTTAAACTGAAATGCAAAAAGGAAATTATTCCAGACAGAAATGTGAATAGGAGAGAATAATGAAATGAATACCAATAATATGAAACAATACTGGTGATATAAGGCAGGGTTTAAAATATATTAAAATATTTGACAATAATATTTAAAAAGGTTAAATAGGAAAAACAGAATTTAAGTGTCTTCAATTTCTTGCATTTTCTAGAAATGGACAAAACACAAATTTTGAGTAGGCACTAATAATTCAAAAGTTTATGTTGTAATTCCTAGGTTAAACAGTAAAAGAAGAGAAAAATAATGTACAACTGGTAAGTCAATAGATGGGAAAATGGAATGATAACTTTAAAAAAGATTAATAAAAAAGAAGACAACTAAAGAGAAAAAAAGAACAGATAGGGCAAACAAAAAACAAATAGCAAGATGGTAGATTTAAACTTAAAAATATCAGTGATAAATTATCTGTAAACAAACTACATATTTCAGATCTAATAAAAATAAAAATGCACATTCAGTTTATGAGTCACACCTTAAACATAAATATGTAGACAGGTTAAAAATAAAAGAATGGAAAAAAGATATAGTATGCAAATATTAACCAAAATTTACCTACTCCTTTTCTATTACTATCAGATAAAGTAGGCTTTAAGGCAAGAAGCATTGTTAGAAATAATAAGAATTTTTGTAACAATTATACATCTGTCTGTACCCAATAGCAGTAAGACTACAAACTACAAATTATTGTCAATGTGAAAGATTTAAAGCGTTCCTTCAATAATTGGTAAATAAGTGGACAAAGTCAGTACAAATGGAGAAATTTTGAACCATATTATTAACAAACTTTATCTTAATATTTCAAAATATTAATATAGCATATGTTCACTAGAAGAATAGACTACAAAAAAAATAAAAATCTCAAATGTTTCCATATTAATTGCTGACTTTCTCACATAACTCATATACTAAATGAATAAATCATGATGTAAATTACAAAATAATTTAATGGTATACAAAAATGTGGCATATTAAAATTTACAGTATGCAGCTAAAACTGTCATAAAAGGACATTTGGTTTTACAAGCATATACTAAAAAAGATTTAAGTTTTCATTTTAGGATGCCAGGAAAATAACAGGAAAAGGGGTTTTCCCAGGAATGCAAGATTGGTTGAAGATTAGGTATTTAGTCAATGCAATTCATATTACACACAGAATAAATGAGAAAATATTATTATTTAAACAGATGCAGAGATAATATTTTACAAATCCCACACGTATTCATGATAAAAACTGTCCTCATATTAACAATGGAAGACAATTTCCTTAATTTGATGAAGGACATCCAAGGCAAATAGGAGGTAACTTTATGGTAAAGGAGAAACTGACAACACTATACTGGTTATAAAAGATTTGAAGGGGTGCCGGGGTGCCTCAGTGGGTTAAAGCCTCTGTCTTTGGCTCAGGTCATGATCCCAGGGTCCTGGAATCGAGCCCCACATCTAGCTCTCTGCTCAGCGGGGAGCCTGCTTCCTCCTCTCTCTTTCTGCCTGCCTCTCTGCCTACTTGTGATCTCTGTCAAATAAATAAATAAAATCTTAAAAAAAAATTTGAAGAAAACTGTTGTGTTTTTGTTTTGTTTTGTTTTGTTTTTAAGGCCAACTGAGTACTTTACTCACTCCGATGGGAATACAAGCTGGTATAGTCATTCAGGAAATCAGCAGAGCAAAATGTTCAAGGAAATTTAAAATGATCATACACTTTGACCAAGAATGTTCACATCCTAGAATCTACTACCAAATCTTATCATAGATGTAGGTAAATATTTATGCGTAAGGAAGTTCACTGAATAATTTGTTTTTATTAATAGAACCATATATTGAACCTGAACTTTAAAACTGTGGTAATTCAAGTTCCTTAACTTTCTCTTTAGAGAATACAATTTACCTCCAAAATTATTTAGGGGCTCAATTATTCCCTCCTCCTCCCACAAAGAGAAAGAAAAGGTGTACAACAATTATTTTATCTGTTTAAACTGACAAAGTTCCCAGTGGGTGACAAGACTGGTCGAGGGAGGCTCACAGCTCATCGGCGGATGGGAAACTACAACAAAAATATCTATACTTGTCAAAGAATTTCAAAGAAGACCATCTTCTGTGAAAGCAGAAGTAACTTAGAGTAACTTGATCAACGTTTTTGTCTATTCAGCTCAGTAAAGCATTGATGTGAAAAGTGCTAACCAGAAGCTCAGCTCCATATTTTACCAGTTGGGTTTTCGCTGTTAACATTAGGGTCCTTTTCTTTCTACATGCTCTTGTGATCCCTTTGTCCCTCTTCTTTAGATTCTAGGCACTCTGTCAACATAGGTGGCTTACATTTTTTTTTAATTTTTTTTAAAGATTTTATTTATTTATTTGATAGACAGAGATCACAAGTAGTCAGAGAGGCAGGTAGAGAGAGAGGGGGAAGCAGGCTCTCCGCTGAGCAGAGAGCCTGATGTGGGGCTTGATCCCAGGACCCTGGGATCATGACCCGAGCCGAAGGCTGAGGCTTTAACCCACTGAGCCACCCAGGCGCCCCGGTGGCTTACATTTTAACTAATGCTTTTCTTTCCACCCTCTTAGGTTGCTTATAGATAGGCATTAACTAAAATAACCTTGTAATTTCATAATATCAAGCAATATATCACACACACACTAATTTTATAGCACTGCTCATTGCTCAATGTGAGGTGTAGGCTCAAAGAACCTAGAGAAGATCATCCTAGGTATGAGGATTTTTCTTGAGATCTTACTCTAAAATAGTAGCAACAACAAATTCTAGCAATCAAAATAGCCATTAAAGATAGATTGGTCAAATTGCAGTATTATTATATAATAGAATATTTTTCATCCAGCAGTTAAGAAAAGACTGGAGGAAATTTTCACTATTATGTATAGTAGGTGCTCAAAAATGTTTGTCAATTTTTATTTCATGTAGCTTATAATAATATTGATATAATATATATCAATATAATACCATATATACAGTTTATATGCTGCTTTTTTTATTAATCATCTTGAGCATATCTGTAAACATTCCTTGAAAACATGACTGTTAAGTGACTACATGATATTTCATTATATGTTAGTAAACAAATTAAGACTAACTAGAATAAAATATATCATGGTGGTTTCAAGATAAAAAATTGCTAACATTTTTCCAGATTCTACCATACTGATAAATATTATTAAAGGAATTTTCTCCCAAGATTTACACATCCATCTCTATATAAAAAAAAAAAAAAGAAAGAAAGGAAGAGGAAGAATAAAAAGGAGGAGGGGGAGGAGAGGAAGAAGAAAGGAAGAGAGGAAGGAAGGCAGGTAGTCGGTCAGAAAGAAAGAAACCCACTGAGAAGCAAATTTCTAATTCTTCAAGGCCACCAAAGAAGACTCCATGGTGTCTACTATAAAATAATCATATTTGAACAAAAATAATTGTACAGAATTAACTAGCTTACAAACTCTTTCCTACGGAGTGTAACATTTGATATTTACAATAAGCTTGTTACATTGGTGTGGCAGGAATAATCCCATTTTAGAAATGAAATTACTGAAATCAGACAAGTTAAATGACTCGCCTAAAATCATATGGATAATTAATGGTGAAAACATGACTCAATTCCTCTGATAATAAATTCAATGTTCTTTTAACTGTATCTTGTGATCTGCCATGGTAATGTTCTGTAATAAATAAAAAACATCAGTAATTGTTTTTCATAAGAAACATAGAGTATTTCTTGACTATATATAACCAGTACTAGTATATCAGTATGAAGATTTATTTTGGTTTTCTACAGTTCTGGTTTTTACCACATTTGTCTGTCTGATCCTCAGACATATTGAAATTCTAGGGGGAATATTTCTAATGCCTCAACTGTCAGATTTTGAGGAGTGTTCTAGATTCTTGCTTTATAATAAAATTGCTAAGAAAGCCTTAACAGATTCTAAAACTTATTCTAAATCCCAGTGCAAGGAGTCAGTAGATTGCCATTGGGACAATGGGCAGCTCTGTTTGAAAATTACACTGTGCAATGTTTCTTTAGCTTCAGTGAATGTAAGATTCCCTGTAAAGAACCTTAAAATGAAGATTCAAATGTACCATCTCTGATTGATCATATCAGATTCTCTTGGGTTTGGGTTTAGAATTTACATTTTTTTAAAAGATTTTATTTATTTATTTGAGAGTGAGTGAAAGTGAGAGAGATCAAAGAGGGAGAGTGAGAGGCAGACTCACTGCTGAGCAGGAAGCCCGATGCGGGTCTTGATCCCAAGACCCTGAGATCATGACTTGAGCCAAAAGCATCCACTTAACTGACAGAGCTATCTAGGCACCCCTAAAATCTACATTTTAATAAGACCTTCTGATGGGTTTAATACAGGTCATCATTAGAAACAATTCTCTGCTAGATTTCTTTTTTGAATATGGAAGATTTGACCAAACAGTAAAAACACTTCAGAGTTTGAGTATTCTCCCACAAAGAATAACTTTTACAAAATCAAGTCCTTTGAAGCATGAACACCGTTAACTCTTGTCCATCATTCTCCCCCAGGAGAGCATTAGCTATTACATAGAAAAAGGTGTCAACTTAGAATGAAGACGTCGGCTGCCGGACGAGCTGTGTGACCTTGACAACTTTGGTAAAGTGAAGGGAATAATCTACCTGGACCAGTTCATATAATAGTTACAGCAATGAGATTGGATAATAGATGTGAGAAAGCTTTGAAAACCAATTCCTTCAATGAAAGTGTATTCATTAAATTAGTTCTCAAACTTGACTTCATATTAGAACCTGAGGAATCTTTCAGTTCCTGTTGCCCAGGCATTAGTAATTTTTTAAAACTCCACAGTTGATCTCAAAGTGCAGCCAAGGTCAAGAAGAGTAGGTTAGACCAATATTTGCATTTTTACCTTCTTGAGTGGTTCAAATCCATTAAAAATTACCAAGCATTGATAAATTCCTCCTGTCAGATCAATTCATCAGATTCTTGGGATCAACTCCTCTCTCACCACAAATCAGCAATGTTTTATGATGGGCATGAGCGCAGCTGCCAAATAGGCCATTTTCTTATTGTCCTTCATCGACATTTTAGGTACTGGCTGAAGTTGGATTAAGGAAATTGGCAACCATGTCAGTAGAGTCTCAGGAAAACAACCGCCATACTGTATATTGCCACAGGGGAAAAGATCAACCCTTCATTTCTGGGAATACTTAGTCACAAACCACATGTCATCAGACTTACCAACCACTCAGTTCCATTTCCCTTTAGGTGAGACTGAGTCACTTTTCTAGAACAATGACAGCAGTAGAAGATGGCAGAAAGAAGAAATGTGTTACCAAGACGGGGATAAGGATAGCTTATCTCACTTAATTTATTCAACGCTCATGCCTCTGGGTACAATTAGTTCAGAAAACCATTAAATTATTCAGGCACCAGCCTAGATAAGGTCCTTTACCTCATAAAAGATTCATTTAAGTTTAAGGGAGGCAATGGTTTGTTTCTGATAGAGATCAACACATAATCCCCAACCCTATCTGAAATTAAGAAGTGCCATGTGACTAAGGGAGCATGTCGAACCAGAATGACCTGGCAAAATTTATCACTCTCAGCCTTCTGATCATTTCAAAGAATTAGGACCTGCAACATTGCTCTGACTTTCTCCATATTTACCTGCACCTGAGCCTCAAATTTACAATCCACTCCCCTCACTGTTCTGGCAACTTGGAAACATCCCCAAGCCCCCAAACCCCAAAACACCACCACTACCACCATCAACCCCACCACCATTAACTTTCATTGAAACATCACAAAATGGCTGTTCTCTTTTCCATAGTTTTCTCTTAAAATTTAATTCCAGCTGGGAATGCAAAGAACTACAATTGAATGCAGTCTTAATCTGGCTATATAGTTGTTAGCAGTTTACATATCGTTTATGAGCCTCATTTTCCTCGTCTGTGAAATGGAGCTAGGAATTCTGATTCAATGAGGTGTTGGGAGGCTTCAATGTCAGGTTAAAGGGAATGGAGCCACTTTCTACACTATAAACCCGTTACAAATGAGATGATTATTATCATTATCGAGACACCCAGATAGATGCCCAAGGACTTTCTCTCTTCATTTGGAATATTATCCTATCATCCTGTCTCCTAAAGGGGTCCCACTGTATCAGGATCTGAAAAAGAATGCATTCTGTGTTTGAAACTCTATGGTCCCTTTTGTGCAAGGTGAAGGTAGTATGACATAGAATAAGAATATTGGATAATATCTGTAGTTTACACTTTGTTGTTATTAGTAATTTAAGGTTTCTGACTTCCTGTTTTCTCACCTGTGAAAATGGGGAATAAGAGATCTACCTGAAAGATTTGTTTTAGGATTTACATGAGAAAATATACATGAAAGTGCTTATAAGTCATATTTTTAAACTATGTGAACATCAGATGATGATGGATGATAATGGTTCTTAAACATTCTGATCTGGTCAACAATGTCCAGACAATTTCTGAGATAATCATTTCAACTATTTGGGGTTGGGTGTTTATAATATTGTATTTTTAGGATCCAGATATGGGGTGGTGTAGGGTCAAAGTGAATGATCCTTGAATAGTACCAAACCCACCTTCACATATTCATATTCATGCCATTTACTTCACCAAGAGTCTGGCTTTCTACTTCCTCCCCTGCTTCTAAGACACACCCAGCATTCTCCAACATCTCTGTTAATTCCTTCTTCTCTGACATGACTTCTTTTCGCTCCCTGAAAGTAATATTTAGCACAGCTTTTGTCTTTAACCCTTTTTTCCTTCTCTTTCCACACTTTTTTTTTGTTTGTTTGTTTAATTAGAGATGCTTATTAGTTTCATAGCTTTGACTAACATGCATTTATCAGGAATATATCAGCCAACCCTTGTGTTTACACAAGTAACTTCTAAATCTCCATCCTTAATATTTTAATTTCTCTTCTTTTCTACTCTCACAGTTGAAACTCCATGGTAGACAACACAAATTCCCAAAAGCACTAAAACAAATAAATAAATGGAAACATGAAACAACCTGTAGGATGCCTAACCCGAATCTTCTCCCACACTGACTTTTTTTCACCTCCTGCTCTTTTTGTTAGTGGTCCCACAACTTTCCAGATTGTAAATGCATTTTTAATTTAAGTGGTTGCCAAATTTTGACAACGTCTCCTCCCTATTTCTTAGACACATTCTCTCCCCTGCATCCCCCTTGGAAAAAAAAATTAATTCATATCATCACTCCTTCTGCCCCAGATTACTGTATAGGTGCAGTTAGATCTCCATGATTTCAGAATCTTTTTTTCTTATTCATCCTGCTCAGATGCCGTCAGACCACTGTTCTCAGCCAACTGCGGATAGAAGTATGATGATTTGATTTGCTGATATATTCCTGAAAATTTTTGCATCTGTGTTCATAACTGTTAACTACCTTTCGATACATAGATTTGAAACTGCAGTTGTAACTGCATGGTGGAATTATTTCAAGTAGTGTGCAACGCAGTGTGGATGCATTTATCTAGCCTACGAACAACTCAGGAACATTAACTCTCATGTTTGTTTTTGTGTTATCCAGAATGCAGCAAACTGTGTGACAGATAGTCATACATTAATAAGTGTTCATACAGTCAGCTGACCAACTGAATGATTAATTGTATGATAACTAAGTGCATTTAGCCCTCATGTACATTATGCCTGGAACTGGGTTGGCTAGTGGGGACTGAAGGTAAATAAACCCAACTCTGTCAAATGGGCATCGCTGGATAGTAAATGAATCACAATAACTTAGAACTGTTATAAATACAATAAGTACCCTAATTTCAGAGTATTGATAAATGTAAAAATGGGTCAATCAGCAAAATCCTTGTTTGAAAGCTAATTCTCTATAATGAAAAACAAGTTTTCCAGCAGATAATCAGGGTTTTCAAAGAACATCATTTAAAAGTGAAATGTTGGGGCACCTGGGTGGCTCAGTGGGTTAAACCGCTGCCTTCGGCTCAGGTCATGATCTCAGGGTCCTGGGATCGAGTCCCGCATCAGGCTCTCTGCTTGGCAGGGAGCCTGCTTCCCTCTCTCTCTCTGCCTGCCTCTCTGTCTACTTGTGATCTCTCTCTGTCAGAAAAATAAATAAAATCTTTAAAAAAAAATAAAAATAAAAGTGAAATGTTTATCTAGCTCACAAATAAAAGGGTTAAAAAGTGCAGCTTGTGGAGATTTTTGTGAGTGTGGGATTTTTCTTTACTTCCGTAATCACTCATTTTAATTTAGTTCTTTCCCCATCTCCACATTTCACCACTGACATTGATCTAAACTCCATAGTAAACAATGACATGGATACTCACAGTATGAGTAAAGGTCTGGTAACAAGTGTTTGCAGTAACAAAGGTCCGACAAATGTCTATTGTGGGTTTTACTATTCAAGGGCAACAAAGAGCCTTGTCACAGGAATCTGAAGCATAGAGGCAGAAAGAAAGTAGTTATTTAAGAATTAAAAAGGTATTGGGTGGGGTTAGTTGTTTATAAAGATATTCCTTCACTCAGGATGTCATTCACTGAAAAAATGTTTACCAACTTCTTAGTATGTGCTGGCCGCTATGCTAAGCACATCAGAGATGAATAAACCATGGTTTGTATGCCTTCAAGGGACACACAGTTCATGGGAGAAGGTAGGTATGCACATAGATAACTAGCAGCATCTAGCATAACATGGGTGCTCTTTTTTTTTTTTAAAGATTTTATTTATTTATTTGACAGAGAGAGAGAGATCACAAGTAGGCAAAGAGGCAGGCAGAGAGGGGGGGGGAAACAGGCTCCCCACTGAGCAGAGAGCCCGATGTGGGCCTCGATCCCTGGGATCATGACCTGAGCCGAAGGCAGAGACTTTAACCCACTGAGCCACCCAAACGCCCCAACATAGGTGCTCTTTTAATTACTTACTTATTGACCATCCATCTCTTGCCAGATACGGTTCTACGTACTTGGGATATAGCACTGAACCAAGAAAGACAAAAGTGCCTGACCCCAGATTACTTTTATTCTAATAGGGGAAGAATTTAAAGGTTCTGAGAGAGAGAGAAATTCTAATACAGATAAAATGAGAAATGCAAGTAAAATGTTACTAGCATCCTAGGAATGAGAGAGCTGTTTCATGGGATTGGGGAGGGTCAACGACGGTGAGCCGTAAGTTACAGTCCCAATTTATGTTGTTCTTTTGTTTCTTCTTTTTTTGGAGATTCAAAAGAAATGCAATTCAAGCAGAAAAGAACAGGTGAGTCACAGTCTTCAGTGAGGCAGGCGGGTGTGTGTGTACTGGATCATTAAACCTTTATTGTGGCTAGATGGGCTGGGTATGTGGCTGGGAATATGGAGACACAAAGTTGGAGAGTTACAAGAGAGCCTAAGGACTTCAAGTGCATGACAGTGTAGCTTGGATTTTGTCTTAAAGGCAGAAGAAAACCAGCAGAGATTTTAAAACAGAAGAATGATGTTATTAGGGTGGTGTTTTCAGAAAGATGGATATGGTAGTATCACTGAGGACAAGAAGAAGGGATTGGAAGCCAAGACATCGTTCTGTTAATTTAAAATAGCAAATAAATGTGCACGTGGACCTATTTTAGTCTAAGAACTGAAGCTGACATTTGTCTCCATGGGCTATGCATCAAAGTTTGTGATCTTGGAGAAAGCACCAAGATATTGGAGAAGAATATTCTGGAAAGGCTTCACTGCCTCCTTTCACATTTATAAAGTTCCTGAGGAATTTCTGCTTTCTTTAGGGAATAAATAACATTCAGGAGGAGGATTTCAAAGTCCTCACCACCTGCTGAGTCATGGGTGGCAATGGGTCCAAGCTCAGAACAGTGTGTGAACCTGATGGCTTTACCTTGAAGCTCGTATCTGCCTCTGTGAAAAGGGAAGACATTTTGGCTTCCCATGTATCTCGCTCCTTTTCATTTCAGAAGTTATTCCTGCCCCTTATTTTTTATCTCTTCAAGCTGAAATGATAAAATGGGGATAAGATGGGGAATGAATAGAAGACACCACAGCTTTGCTTGTCATACTTATTGTCAGGAGAGGGAGAAACGGAGGAGGAAACAATACAGACAAGGTAGTAACAGGCACTTAACTGTCTCCCAAGGGTGCCAAACAGGAAAGTTGACACCTTCGTACATACCCAAGGCCAGAGTAAGTCGGGAAATAAGAAAAAACAAAAACAAAGAAAAAGATAAGACACAAGGAATAACAACATTAAAAAACACACAAACACACAGGTGGCTGTTAAATTGTTCCCAGCCAGCTTAATGTAAAAATGTATCAAGTAACTGAATTGGCCCATGGAGGGGAAGAATCACCCGAAGCCTGCTTAGGCTAGGTCTCTGACACAGCCTTGTAGAGAGAGTATCCTGGAGCCTTGTGTGAAAGATCTTGGCTTTTTCTTTTTTTCCTTTCTTTCTTTCTTTTTTTTAATTTTTTTTTTTTTAGGGTTCCTGATATTGCTCAACTCCCTTCCCTTGCCCTTCCTCTCTATCTATTCACTGGACTACTTTGGGAGTACCAAACTTCCGTGGGTTTTAGGTATGGAGAAACTTCCAAGACAATTTTATAGGATGATGTGGCTGTGGAGAGCTACAGAATATTTGGGAAATGATATTAATTTTCAAAAGCTGGATTATTTACTCTGCCTTAGTTGTTCCTATTTACTTAGGCACATTTGTTGCTCTGCTGTTCTTTTCCCTGTGTGGTGAACTTCTGGTCATTCCTGAAGACCCAGTTGGGATTTAGGTCCCAAGTGAAGCTTTCATTTTCCTTCTCAGCCTAAAGCTACTCTTGATTTTGTAATTCCAAGGCTTTTGTATATATTTTCATTTCTAAACATTATAAGGCATTTAATATTTAATATCTGTCTTTCCCTCTAACTAGACCTGAGGGTTAGAGCTATCTGACTTAACTTTGTTTTCCCCATAGCAAATAACATAGCCCTTGATCCATTAGGGGCTGGACAAATAAAATAAACAAATGCGTAAATGAATTGATTGATCTCTTGCCTTCTCTTCCTGTCACTATACCTGTAACTAGTACTTTCTAGAGTACTTTGAGGACCTGCCACTCCCATGCACCATCTTTGAGGCTCATCCCGTGGGAATTTGCCTGGCCTTTGCCATATAGGTCTTCTCTCTTTTTTTGGCTGGCAAGTGATCAGACCTGGGTGTTGGAAGTCAGGTTTACCACTGAGTCACAGTGCCTCTGGGCACTGTGGTTCTACTCCGTGTGAAAGGTCTTTCTGCAGCATTCTTGCAAGGTGAGCTTTCTAATTAGCTTTCCCTTATAAGGTGCCAGAGGGGACGATTGGTCAGCATTGGGGCCCACAGATGGGGAAACAGTGGCCAGCAGACTTTGCCTAAGGCTCTTGGGTGGGCTGGAGGCTCACGGTTAACATGTGGTGAGAATGGAATGACTCAGTGTTCCATTTCCCACCCTGGGTGTCCTCACCCATCGGCTCTCTTTACTCCACCAGGCCTGAACCTCAAGAACATGGAACAGAATGACGTGAATCTGTGACTGAGCTACTGGCTACATTCTGCTTTGATACAAGGACACACAGGTTACGTGACTTTGTCTTTAAAGGGCTAGAAGAGTAGAGGATCCTTCACTGACTCCCTTAGATTCCTTGCTTGGGATTCTCCCCAGGCAAAGCGTACCTGGAGGCCTAAGAATTTACAGAATCTTAGAGAAATGGAGTAATAACTGAATAGCAATAACACTCTCACACATTATGCCTTTTGACTATTTAAAAGACTTGTATTCCACTGTATACAGCCTTATGAAATACGAAGTTTAAATGATATCTCTTTAGGTTAAAATTAATATGTACTTTTGTGTTAAAAATGGGAAAACATTAAAAGAAAATAAAAGGTTTACTTATAATCCTACCATTTAAAAATAACTACTGTTGTTTTTAAGGATTTCTACTTTATTTTCAGCATAGTTCTGGATAGCATAAGAAAAGGATAATCATAATCCTTGGCTAATGGGTTACAGGGGTTAAGACTGTAAGGTGCCTCGAAGAGTGGTTTAAGAATGGAAGGATTAAGTAGTCTGATCATTTACAATGTGATACTGGCTACATCTTAAAATTTCTATCTATCCTCAGTTTTTCTCACCAAAGAAGGCAAGAGAATTCAAAGCCAATGTCAGCGCTATCTCAAAGTCGTGAGATGAAAGCTGATCTTTAAATTCCAAGTATTAATGTGATGGAAAATTCATGTACATTTAATGGGTAAAGACACCAGCTAAATTAACCTTTAACTTTAAAACATGCTTCTAGGATTCCTATGAATTAAGGGACTATTTAATGAATTATTTGCTTGATCCATATCCCTTTCCATTTGGCCCCAAATTTCGCAGACTAAGAAGGGAAAGGCCGGGTTGGGGAGTGGGGAAGTAGCTCAAAAGACAGTGAACCGAGTGGATCGACTATCATTTTGATCCAGGAACTAGACAGTGAATGGATCATGACATCAACCAGTCACGCACGAATAGTTAGCTGTAGCATAAAAGTTAGTTTTCTGCTTTCACATCTCATGATTTGAACACCCATACTCTGTGGGACTCATGCCCTCTCCTCTGATGCTCAGACATTGTAACAAGGAACTAGGGAACTCCACCTGGAATAGGCAGAGTGTGAAGGAGCTGAGATGATGTCCACTCATGGTCAGAGGAATGAATGGCCCCCACCTTCAGTACACACACCTCCAGACAGGGAAAGTGGCTGAGGTAAGTGGGTTCTCATCTTTTCATCTCTGGTTTGTGATCTCTTGAGATTTTTTTTTTTTAATTACTATGTATTTATTTTGGTTAGAAGTTTCCTTCTATTTAGGAAGGAACTTCGATTAGGTTGGGAGAGGGGGGGCAAGCAGAGGAACCAGAATAGGCCCTGGAAGAAAAGGCCAAGCCAACAGCACTGGCTTAGTCCTGGGCTCTGGGCTCAGGGAGAGAGAGAAATTTCCTATCTACTACTTGGTGTAGAACTAAGTTTAAGGTGAAAACCAACAGTCTCGCAGGGCAGAAGTTCCATCCAGGAATAAAGATGGGGCATGAGCTGGGCCGTTCTTCATAGTGTGTCATATTGTGGATTGGCAACAAATGACAGAAGATACCTCTGGTCTGTAATTTACACACATACCTGAACACGGTTGTTTAAATGGAACTCTGTGGAGGAACAGTGATGGAGATGATGGGAGTGACTTTAATTACTCCTGGCCTATGGGGTGTGTTCTGTCTGCCCCTTGACAGGCATCGTCCCCTCTACAACCCTGTAAGATCAGTCTCGTGTATTCACTTGTGCGGATGAGAAAGATGATGTTCACACTGAATGTGAACCAGTCTCCCAAGATCACCCAACTCCTTAGTAACTGGGCCAGAAAATGGGGTTTTCCCAGCCTGTGAATGGTCTTTCATTACTTGCTCTCCTGGTTCTAGGTGAGAGTCTTGCATTTGGTCCATTGTCTCTGCTACAGCCCCTCAGCAGAGAATGCAGGGTGCAAAGCCTGGGGTTTCTGGAGACTTCTGCACCTCAAGGGTCAGGGCTGCCGAGACCTCAGGAACAGATCTAGCTTCACCAGGTGGCAGAGCTGGGGGTGTAGTGCAGCACAGGCCACAGCCCGAAGGAGAGCATGTGCCCTCTTCAATGGCAAATTATTTCCCGAGTGTCCTTGAAGCAGAGGGGAGGTGGGGGGAGGCGAGGGAAGAAGGGCTGGGGGGAGGGCAGCAGGGCAGGGCCTGGGTGGGATGCAGGAGGCCTACAGCTATTTCCTTTCTGTGTCAGGGCAGATCAGAGCTCACTTACCTCCCTTCAGCCCCAAACAAGTACTTGTGTTATTATTAATTAGAAAAGGGATTACCTTTCGACAAAAGTGGCACCAATATCCCGCCACCCTGAATAAAAGCAGGATGGAGATGAAATGATTTTTCTCTCCCTTCTGTCCCACGATGCTGATGCCCCCCCCCCAGGGAAATGGCCCCCTCCCAGCAGCACTCCAGGAAGGCAGTGGAGCTGAGACCATGACTGGCTTCCTCATGGGGGGTGAGGAGGGGAACAAACGTGACAGTTAATTACATCAGCCCAATTAGTGATGGCACTCACCTTGCGACCTGCCTGCCTACCTCTGTCTGGAAAAGGGCCCCTGGGCCTTGGTGGGGAAGCTGGTGAATTGGGAGGTAAATGTCAGCAGTGACCTCCCCTCACAGCCCTCTAGCCTTGGAGATAAGAGAGCGAACTGGAAACGGACCAATCTGTTCCAGCACAGTCTGCGAAGCGACCTGCCCATCCTAATGGTTTTCAGATCATTCCATTGGGCAGGAACACAGTCTTCCCTCAGCACTTCGTGAAGGATCAGAGGTGGTGCCTTATCAGATTCTGCCTTGGGTAATGAGGTTGTGTTTGCCCTATCTCCATGGAACAAGGACGAAGGACAGGGCTCTGTCTGTGGAGGTGGGAGGTGGGCCAGGGAACAGGCAGCTGTTTTCCTTGGCTCCGCACTCTCACTTTCCACCCTCACAGGGAATCAGAAGTCTGGGCTCCAAGGCAAAATCTAATGGCCCACTGAACACTTACCTTGAGTGAGTTGCTTAAATTCTCTGAGCTTTGGTTTTGTATTTGTTAAAAAATGCAAACTTTAGTGATGGAGAACACCCCATGCTTGGCAGGGCGGTGGAGGAAGGGCGGGGAGTGATTACAAAGGGCAGCCTGTGGAGGGTACTTGGTCCGGTGGCAGCCACAGGGCCTGCTGCTGTTGTCAAGACCCATAGAACTGTACCCCCAAAAGGGTGTGTAATTTACAACATAAATTACAAGAGAGTGATGAAAATAACTTTTTCCAAGTCAGTCGCAAGGATAAAGATGATAAACATTTTGAGAGTACCTGGCACAATGAAGGGCTCATGTATGTCCCAAATATATAACATGTTTCTTTTTTTTTTCCTTTCTTTCAGAAGCTGTTTTCCTCATCCATAAAATGGGCATCAACATATTACTTCTTTAAACTGAACAAATCTTCGCTTCTTCACAAGCATGGTGCAATGATAATATGAGACTATGAATACAAATTCCTTATCAGGGCTCAAGAGGTAGCCATTCATTCATTCATGCATGCATTCATTCATTCACATTTTTAAATGCCTTTGCTGTGTTAGGTCCAGTTGGAGGCCCCGCTGGATCAGCATAATGTGAGCCAGTTCCAGTCCTAACGCAGGTCCCAGTCCAGGGAGAGAGACAGACATGAAAGCAGTATAGTGAATGCTACGTAGGTGAAGTCCCAGTGGCTTTGGAACATTTCTAAGGGCATATTCGGTAGCCCCTTACATAAATATGTTCTGAAATGAGGTTTGGAAGACAAGAAGGAGATGGCCCAAGAAGCAGCTGGGAAGAGGAATGGTACTGTAGGCTGAGGAAACTATATGTAGAAAGATCTGGAAGTGAAGGAGACCAAGGCTCATTCCAGAACAGAACATCTTACAGTCCCGTTGGGGTGGGGATGGATCATTTTGAAGATTCAAGCCTTGGCCCTGGGGTGAACTACATAACTATTGAGAAGCCTTCTAGTCCCATGAGTATATATTTCTATGACCACCCTTGGCTCCCTCTTGGCACCCACTTGGAGGCAACTGGAGCCTTGATCTTCTTTTCTCCTTAAGTATCTGGGGATAGTTAAGTGAGTGTGACCTTGTAGATTCCTTGCATTGGCTTTTGTATATCACCTGGCCTCAGCCTGAGGTTTTCACCACCAGGTGGGAGGTAGCAGGAGTGATGGAAGGGATTCAAATCCTCTAAGGCTGCTAGATGATGTCAACCCAATTACCAGAGACAGCACTATCTGCCTGGTGATGGCCCTCAGGGATATGCACCTGGGGGATCTGGGTGGAATTCTTTGATGTGACACTTGGCTGGCAGAAGTTCGGTTCTTCCCTGGCTCTTCTTTTCTCTCCTGGAAAGGAAGCAGCATCAGCAGTGGGACGAAGGCCCCATGACCTTAATAGAGTTGCAGCAATTCCAAGGAAATCCTGCAGATGTGGGTATTCTGCTGAATTCATGCTTAAAGGTGAGGACTCCTATTCTACCCTGATGTACCACGGTGGATAGACTAGTTATTAAAAGCTTCTGGGCTATTTATAAAGAGTGCTTTCCCCAGCCTGGCCCCCGGACCACACAAAACCCCGCCACCCTAAGCACCTCAATCCCTTTTCTAGAACCTCTGGGATAACCTCATAATCCAGCAGCTGATGGGGTAAATCCTGCCATGAAGGACATCCCTCAGATCTTACCCCAGCACTTTCTTTGCTCTGATGGTTAAAGAACAATTGTCAATATCACTTCTCTAAAAGACAGGGGCTCCTGGGTGGCTCATTCTGTTAAGCATCTGCTTTTGCCTCAGGTCATGATGCTGGGGTCCTGGATTCGGATCGAGCCCCACGTCTGGCTCCCCGCTGATTGGGGAGTCTGATTCTCCCTCTGTCCTTCTTCCTGCTCATGCTCACTCTCTCTCTCCCTCTCCGATAACTAAATTTAAAAAAATAAGTAAAAATAAAAGAGAGAGGACAACTGGTCAACTGACTTCCCTAGGCAAATCATTTATTCTTTCTGGATTTCTATTAGTCAATAAAAATAAAAAATTATTATCATTTTATTAGGTATGTGGGGTTTTTAGACTTGTTGATTTCTCAGATCTTTTCCACCTTTAACATGTAAATTTACGAAGAAATTCAGGATCCTATATCTGTAGTCTCGCTGGTTCCAGAACATGTTCTAGGGGAAGACACTGATAGTCTGCCCCTGATATGTGTAGGAACTTCTCAGAATCATAGATTCACAGCCCTTCAAGTTGGGGACACCCTGGAGTCCACCCAGCAGGCTATTTGGAATGTTCTAGGGAGACCACAGAGGTAAACGAGTGGGGTGAGTAGACGGGGCTCCAAAGTCCAGACTCCTGCTTCAACCCAAGCAGCCTGATTTTTCCTGCTTTATGCAGTAGTACTCATCCAAAGATTTTCTTTAAAAATGTTTCTATGTCTAGGGAATAAATCCTAAAATCCTTAAATCATGCCTTGGCAAGCTGTTTTCGCTATGGTTTTGACAAGATTACTTAACGTCTTGGAGCATCAATTTCCTTAGCTGTAAAATGGAACCAATGGTACTTTTAAGCATTTAAAAGGTTTGGGAGCATGACACAGCATTCAACAGCATGACAAAGCATTCTGTCATGAACTAGGGGTTTGTTATTTATTAGCTAGATCTAAATCCAATCCCTGTTTACTTCCTTGAGGTGGGATCCGAGTTCCTAGAGCTGCTCTGAGAAGACTCAGATGGATGGTAAATGTCCACAGACGTAGGCATGCATGCGTGCGCGCGCGACACACACACACACACACACACACACACACACACACACACACACAGAGGTACACCTTCAGGAACTGCCAAGAGCTCATTTTAAATGTAACAATTACATTTGCAACACTTGCTACTGCTGTGTTACCAAACAAGATGACAACAGCAAAAACTTAGTCAACCACAACTGCAGAGGGCGATCGTGCCGATAAGCACCACAACACAGGGGATTTGGTTACTGCAGAATAACTGGCTGGCGTTCCGTTCCCGGGCTCAGGTTTGTAGCCACACAGTAGCTGTACAGGGGAAGCTGAATAACCGGTCCGGTGCCCCACACGCAGGGTGTGGTGGCTGCAGCACCCGAAGAGTCTGCTTTAAATGGACTCACCCAGCCCTAGCTCCCTCCTTCCAAGTACCCTCTGCAAGATGGTGGCTGACTTGTTTCTCCCACCTGAGATAGCACGGTAATAGGTAAAAAGTGTGCACATCTTAATTTCAATCACTTTCCATTTCTGAAGGGCTGATGCATTTCCAAACGGAACAGCCTAGAACCTCCTAGAATCTCCCTCTATTAAACCCTCCGTTCTCATATGACTAATTCGAGAATCCACCCACTCTGGGGGCCATTTGGTGGGTGTGAAAAAAGATTTGCAAACAGCGTTCTAATCACAAATTGTATCAGTGCAGATCTTTGTAATCTGATGGGGATTGGCCCGCCCTTGGTGTCATTTTCCAGGCTCCTAAGACAATTTATCCCTGGGCTGAGGTTCAATGCTAGCCCTGTAATGAATTGTCTGTGTCAGCTCGGCTCAATCATCTGCCCTCTTTGCATTTCCTCACATACAGACTCCTCTTGTCTCTTGTATGTATTGTATTTTTTTTCCCCAGTTGTAACTTGCACAATGCTTCTTTGCCTGTTAATGTTTTCTGGCTTTCAAGCCCAGTTGAATAACTTTATAACTTTAATATCTTTAGATTCTGCTTCTTCCCTAACATTGACTGGTGGGCTTGGAGAATACCACTGCCTGTACCGTCCTTAAAGAACACCAAATCCAATGCCTTTACGCCGTGGTTGGAGAAAATAAGAGCTGGAGGGCGAAAGAACCCAAATCCAGAGCAGCTAACCTAAAACTTGGATGCTCAGTCAGGTGTCCTGCCTACTATGTGCCTTCACTCCTTCACTGAATCATGTATGCGTGCCTTCAGTAAATATTTCTTGAGTTCTGCTCTGTGCCATGTACAATTTTAAAGTCTGGAAATAACAGTAATGCACAAAATTCCTACCCTAGAAACTACATTTGGAGTGGAGGGAGACACGTAGACAAAATAATTTAGGTGAACTGTAAAGAGGTGGTCAGTGTTGCGAAATACTACAGCAGAGAGGGGATGTCAACTGCAAGAGTTCAAGCATAAGGAGAGGTCCCAGAAGACCTCCCAAAGAAGGGGAGCTTTCATCGGATTGCTGGACAGTGGTGGGGGGTGGGGTGAGCCGTGTGAACAGCTGAGGGGAGAAAGATACAGGTGTAAACAGCAGTGCCTACAAAACAGTAGTGTGTACAAAACAGTGTGTGCAAAGGCCCTGAGCCAAGAACATGCTGGACATGTTCTAGGAGCAGTAAGGAGGCCAATGCCACTGGAGTGGAGTAAGGAGGGAATATAAAGGAGGTGAGGGCGGAGAGATGACTGGCTCAGTCTCTTGGGCCATTGAGGTGGAAAACCAGTGAAGGGTTTTGAGCAGAGGAGTGACATGGGCCAGCTTATGATTTGAAAGGATGACTGGCTTTTGTGTTGAGTACACTGACCAGGGACAACAGTGGAAGCAGGGAGAGAAGTTAGGAGGCTGCTGCATTCATTCAGGGAGAGACAAAGGTTACTTGGACCCGGGTGGAGAAAGAGGAGGTGGCACTAAGACAGCCACTGTGGAAAGCAGGGAAGATGGACTTGAAGTCAGTAATCAGGAAATCGAGAAGTGTCCTGGAAGAGAACAAAGGCTAGAGCCCAACTACGCAGCAGGAAGACTGGACTTAGCTTGGTGCCATAGCAGGTCAGAGGAGGGTTCCTGGAGAAGAAACATCTGAGGCTAGAATGGACAGGGCTGTAGGGTGACCGGCTGTCCAGGTTTGCCTGGGGCCATCCTGGTTTTAACACTCTTAACTCTTCCCCCTCACCCCCTGGGACCTGGGACAGTTGGCTACGCTGCCTGCCTCAGTGAGCTAGTGGAGCTTGGAGAGCTGGGAGCCTGAGAGTTGAGGGTGCCCCAGACAGAGAGAACAGAGGGCAAACACCCGAGAGCCAAGAGAGAACAGTGTGTGGGGTGGATCATGGGGAGGAGAGGTTGTAGACAGGGGCCCGGATGTGTCTGGTTCTGTAAGCCTTGAAAATAAAACAGCCACAGAATTTGTTTTGATGTCAGCGGAAGGGTTTTGTGTTTTGTTTATTTGTTTAAGATTTTATTTATTTATTTATTTGAGAGAGAGAGAGAGCATGAGCTGAGCGGGGAGAGGCAGAAAAGAACAAGCAGGCTCTCTGCTGAGTGGGGAACCCGGCATGGGGCTCAATCCCAGGACCCTGGGATGACGACCTGAGCCCAAGGCAGAGGCTTAACTCCCTGAGCCACCCAGGTGCCCCAGCAGAAGGGTTTTAAACAAGGAGTGGTAACACTAATGATTTGGTAGTTCTCTCTCATTTTCTTACTTGTAAAAGAGCTATAAAAAGACCCATATCATTTATAAGTTTTTAATCCCAAGTGAAGAGTAAGAAATCCACAACCAGAGTAGGAAATAAGTTTGTGTTCCTGCGGAGTGTTCAACAGCAACCAGGAGTCCTCATGGCCCATCAGGTCACCTTCTCTATGGGACCAGATTACACCCCCACCCTTTTCTCTGTTTGCTTTGATAACATTGTTTTCCTAGGCTCAAAAATCTCAGACTCATGATTTTAATCTTCTTCTTGGTGGCTCTGTCAGCCACCAAGTGTTTTTCTTCAACATGTCTCTCCTTAATCTTTTACTCTTTGGTCCCACGGCTGCCGGTCGGATTCAGGCTGTCCTCACATTGTGCCTGGGCAATAATGGATTAAGGAGTGTGCATGTGTGTGTCACAGAGGACAGCGGGTGTGGGTGTGGTGGAGGGTAATGAGATTAGGCTTCTCTGGGTACAGGCAATGAGGAGATGTGTTGTCTATAGGGAATTTATTTATTTATTTAAAGATTTTGTTTATTTATTTGAGAGAGAGCACAAGCAGTGGGAGTAGCAGAGGGAGAGAGAGTGAGTGTACAGGTGGGGGGAGGGGGCAAAGGGAGAGGGAGAAGCAGGCTCCCCTCTAAGCAGGGAGTCCTACTCTGGTAGATCAGGGGAGCCTGAGACAAAGGCAGACACTTAACTGAATGAGCCACCCAGGTGCCCCATCTATAGGGAATTTAAAAACAGTCGTTTTAAAAGTCAGTCGGCTTTGTTTCATTTCTACGTGCCAAGAATTAATGACAATCATAAAATCTCCTCCCCACTGGAATAGAGTACTCCCATCTACTCTCCACCCCTGGCCTTAATGTCTGTAACATTTTCTTCATTGGTCTCCCTGATTCCCGTCCCTTCTCTTCCAATCCCTTGTAGGCAGCTGCAGGACCGACACCCATCGTTAGCTTCCCCAAACCTCAGAACCCTCCCTGAGGTTTACAGGATCAGCTCCAACACCACAGTCCAGCCTAGCTCTTGGTCAGGCCCTTGGTAACCTGAAGCCCGCCTGACAGCTGAAACTGATACTGTCACTCTGCGTCCCAAGCTCTCTTCACTGTGACAGCCGGTGTCGTAAGAGCTTTGGTTTCCTGCTGCGTGAGCTGGGACGAGACTGAGTTCTGGATTCCAGCACTACCAGACACTGCTGATGTGAACTTAAGCAAGTCACTTTCCCTCTGAAGGCCTCGATCTTCTTATTCATCAAATTAGGACCATCATAGGAGTAAAGCCGACATCACAGGATAGCAGTAAGGGCCAAAGGAGGTCCTGGTTGTGCGACCAGACACCCATGAGAGGCAGGAGGCTCATGCGAAGCGAGAGAGTTCAGACCTGTTGGAGCGGTGGCCGCCAGGAATTGTGTCTATGGCCACAGCCATGGAGGACTCTTTGCTTTCACAGTCCATTTTAAGTTCCCGCCTTTCATTTTCGCCATTCCATATTCTACTCAGCCTTTAAAGGAACAGCTCTAGACCAACTTCCTCAAAAATTCCTCCTTTGCTGTTTAAGCCTGCCCCAATCTTGCTCTCTCCAAAGACCACCCGGACATACCTCCTCTGTGTTGACACAGGTCCCCTGCGGGTCCTCGCATAGCAAGTCTCCTTCCACCCGGCCTAAGTGTCACCTCTTCTGTTTCGCAACCCTCTCAATGTTGAACACACATTCAGTGTTAAATCGAGACTTAACAGAATGAATGAATGAATGAATGAATGACTCTCTTTTTTTACCCCTTACTGCAAAGTATGCTGATAGTGCCATCTGCTGCTAAGCTTTGATTCTGTGTTTTCTGCACCATGGAAAAGAAAGTGAGAGAACGCTCAGGAAAAGGAACAGGGAAAAAAAAAAAAGTGCCTTCTAAAATGTTGGCTCAGAAAAGCCACTGAAATGTCCCAGTGTGGGAGGCAAGCAGGTCAGAAGGGCCCAGTGATGTGGCTGCAGGAAGGCCAGGATCTCCTTCCAGATTGGTGACTGGCAACCAAATTGGAATTAAAACACCTTTTCAAATTTGTAGAGCAAGTTTCCCTTCTCCTGTGCCCCGGCCCCAGCATGAAGGGAGTGGTTTATGGCCAGATATCATTTTTAAATCTAACACTGTGAAAATTAACTTATAGTCCTATCCGTTTTTCTTCTTTGTACACATTTTCATGTAGTAAAAATAACAACTGCCTTTTAATGATTGCCTGCTAGATGTTTGACATTTTCCTTCCTCTGGCTCAATTAAATCTTCAGATAACTCAACGGATAAGTATTACTTGCTCTTTTACAAAGACATTGAATATGAGGGGGTAAGAAATGGGTCTGTAATCAGAGAGCTGAGAAAAGGCTACAGATATTCCTTGTCTGGAGGGCAGAAAGCCTGCCCTCTTCCTTGCTGCTCTACCCTGACTCTGTGATGGTGACCTGGACCGGAGTCAGAGGACCTGGATTTAAGTCCAGATTCTACTAGTAACTTTTGTAGGAAGTTGGGTCAATAAATTTTTTCCCTGGGCCTCTGTGTCCCCAACTCTAAGTTCTATAAGGGGGTGTAGGACCAGATGCTCTCCAAACTCCTTCCAACATGGGAGTCCACCGTTTGCAGTGGCCTTGGTTTGCTGAATTATAAAAACAGAACTTTACTGTGTCTGTGATTTTCCCCTGAGCTTCCAACACTGGCATCATCTTTCTAGTCTAAACAGCTCTGGACAGGTTAGTGTGGACTTCAGATAAACAATAACCAAAAGCACCCTATGCTGAGCTTTGAAGGCCACTCTGATCTCTTTTCATTTAATTTGTAAATCATTCTGCATGTAAATAATGCATCCCCCGCCCCAACATTCAAAGCATGGTGTATTCTCTATGCTGATTCTGAAAGCTGTGTGGTTTGAAGATTTCCGTATTCCAGTTTGTCACCTTTGACATCTTTGACAACTGGCCTTTAGTTGTAAGTGCCTTGGTAGGCACTGTGTCCCAGGTTGACGGGCACACCTCGACAGAGCAGAGTCCCCAGAGACAGAACCTCCACACGGTGCCGAGCTTTTGAAGTGGATCACTGGTGCTTCAAAGCCAAGTTCATGGTACAGGGAACAACATCTGATGTACTTTCATTACCCTTAGAGCAAAAATCATTACACAGATGCCAAATGGCTGAGAAAAAAAATCTGTACCCTGTGCTCAGCCCTGCGGCCTGGAAGTTCAGAGGAGGCTCAAAGTGCTCCCTGGGAGGAAACCGGAGCGTGTTTGAACAGACCCATAATCATACCTGGCACACTCAGAGTCCCAGAAGCAACCGTCTTGCTGAAGACAGTAGCGTCCTTCTAGATTTCCACTGGGGCATGCAGAGGGGTGAGTTCTAGGGTCACATAAGTCCGTGTGGATTCCTCCTGCCTTCTAACGATTCCTAAAAAAAATGGTCAGAACTGCAGTGTCCTGACAGAGTCCAAACACTTAGTTTCCACTCAGGAAACTGACATCTACTGTGACTTTGACCTAAGGCAAAGTATTCATCCACTCCAGGCATCTTCTTCCCTGTATGTGAATCATGACCTTGTCTACTGGAAGGTGGCAAAACACTTAGTGACCACCGTGCCATAAACAATGAAGGGAAGTGGACATTGTTCCAGGAATCTTGACACTCCCCGATCAAGAGAGGGCCAACAATGCCTTCATGACTGTTCTTCCCTTGTATTAAGTAGCTGAAAGCAGGACACATTTCAAATTATGACTACTCAGAACCAAATTTGCTAAAAAACGTTGTGATAACTTTATCTTGGATACCGAGGGAAGAAAAAGCTTCACAGGTCTTACTTGCTTACCAATATTCACTTCAAAGGAGTGTAATTCTAACTCCTATTATCTTGTGAGAATAACAGGTCTTGACACTCTGAACTTGAAATCAAGTAGAAATACTGGTGTCTGTTCAGCAAATGTGTGGAATGCTGGAACATCACGAGAGCCCAGGATACGACTCTGGTGACCAGAAGCCTTGAAGTTGGCTTCTAAGCCTTGGGGCTCTATAATTTATTCTAAATCTAAGCAGTGTAATTGCCTAAGACCTTCAAAGGCATTTAAAAAGTTGAACAAACCAAAAACGGGTACAGGGACCAAACACAGTAAGTGTGATTGGACACATGACATGACATCCTATTCAGCCCTTTGGCTTGAAATGAGGCAAATGGACCCCATTAACTCCTGCTGGAGATGCTTTACTTCGAAGGATTCCTAAAGTCTCTGAAACCCTATTCCCTGCCCGACCTTAGAAGAGATGTCCTCCCTAAAAGTATTGCATAGGTTTCTGGTTTTACTAAGAGGTTGACTGATTTTACCAAATGCTTTAGGCTTTTCAGACAATGCGCCTGACTATCCTCAGGGGGGCTGGGAAACACTCATTATTCCCATTTCTGAGAGGAAAGGTGAAGACTTTGAGAGAGTGGGCTGCCTCCACGGTATGTCAGATAGGAATTTTTTCAGACTTGCCAGCAGAGGACTAGGCCACTGGAAGAGCCCCCTGAAGGATGGGTTTCACTTCTGCTTCCCCTGACACTCGCTGCTCCTCTGCTTTTTAGTAAGAATCATGGTACTTGGCAGCTTCACCCCACCCACTTAAATATACCTCCTCCTGAGGAAATAAAATAAAACTTCCTTTTAAACTGGTATTTATTTGGATTTTCACAGCATTCATTAAAGTGCTTTCCCAGGGCGATCCGCAGTAAAGATCCCATCCCACCCACCCCCCTCCGGAACACCAGCTTTTATATGAACTCTCTCTCGGACAGCTTAACATTTCAGAACCCTGGAAATCACCCAGGTCAAATCCCATGCTTTTTCAGTGGAGGACACTGTGGTGGAATGAGAAGTCACATGGTTCATTTCTGCTTATCGGTGGCAAACCCAGGACTCGAGACCCCGCTGAACTGTTGCCTTGTCTGTGAAGCTTCCCCTCTTTGCAACCACTCCCTTCTCTCTCCCTTCACATGGCCTTTTTTTGGTCCCTGCTTCTATTATAACCCTTTATCACAGCACTCACCTCATTTTGTATTGTTTCATTTGCTTATATGCATTTCTTTTTTTTTTTAAGAGTTAGCATTTTTATTTATTTTATTATTACATTACGTTAGTCCCCACACAGTACATCATTAGTTTTTGATGTTGTGTTCCACGATTCCTTGTCTGCGTATAACACAAACAATCTTATTTCCTTTTCTACTTTGCTTTGAATTCCTCAAAGGGGAGGATGGAACCTTGGTCATTTTCGAATACTTCCTTAAACCCACTGCCGCGTAGCCACTCAAAAACCATCTGATTAACGAATCCATGAGTGACCAGATCTTCACCAGAACACTCCGCTGTGACCATTCATTTTCCCTGTTTACAAAATGAAGATTGCTCTGATGTGTCTCTCAAGATAATTGTGTAGTTACGTATGATTGCCAAGTGCTTCGAGACCATAAAAAAGCTTTATAAATGCCAACCATGATTACAACCCTTTGAAACAATGGGATGTATGATTTACAAGTGGAAAAAGATGAGCCATAGCAGGTAATGCCTCTTCCCTGGTTTTCATTTCTATCCCCGCCCACCATCAGGTCGTAATTCGGAGGTAGACACAGCAACGTGGGAGAAGAAGGGAGGTTTGAACTACAAGCTGGCTCAGGTCTCCAAAGCCTCTGCCATCACACTACCATCAAGAGGGGAGAGCAACTAAATCTGACAAGAGGGGCCAATGGCAAGAGCTCCCAGATAGACGGATACCCAGGTCACTGTTGAAGTAGAGACAGCATGAAGAACGCAGGTGGGTGGCCCCTCCAAAACAGATGACCGAGGAGGGCCCATAAAGTGGAAAGCTTCTCAAACTATGTTCTTGTCACCTTATGTTCCCCCTCCTCTCAGGTACACATCCTATCAAGTGGCTAGAAGAAGTGTATTGTATATTGAATGAAAGGACCATTCAGATTTTCCTCCTAGCAATGTGTGGCAGGAGAAGAGAGGGCAGGAACATCTTGCATGGTTATTTTTCTTGGGAGCCCTTAACCACAGTTTTGAAGGCAGAGGTGATCCGCCATGCCAATTTTTTACACGGCGGATGCCATCCACTGCAGAGCAAGCCAAGATGTATGACCAGATTGTTCCAGACTTGACGTTGTTTGGCCTCACAGGTCAGCAGGAGGTACAGAGAACGTGGTGATTTTCCAGGGATGGGAGGTAAGGGCGAAGGTCTGACCCCATGAGTCTGCATCTCCAGCTCAGCAGTGAGCTCAAAGAGTGGTTGACATTACATGTCTCAGTGTGTCAGAAGAAATCAACCAGGTCCCAAACAAAACAACCCTGTGTCTCATGTTGAAAACATCAAATTACCTGGGAGTAGGAGATTTGCGGGTGGGCTGTGGGACTAAGTGGGGAGATCACTTCACATCATGGGCTTCTTGGCAGGAGGAAGAGGGATCGTAACCAAGGACCTGAATCTAACTTGTGGTTTAGAGTTTTTGCCAAATGGCTCCTGTACCCCTGGGGAGTTCTGGATGTGGAAACAGTTAAACTCTTCTCCACTTCTCAGCCATACCACTGTCAGTCACCTCAGAATGTTTCATTATTTGGCATAAGGAATTGGTGAGGTGGCCCCCATTACCTCCTTCCTTGACGTCAGTGAGGGAGTTGTTCCCTGTGGCTGTCTCATGTGAAATATTTCAGCATTTGTACTTCAATTAAAACTCACAGGTATATATTATTAAATGGTAGTGACTCATTCCATGGCTTCTCCTCAACTGAATAAGTGCCAAAAAGTGCTTTGTGCCCAGTAATGACGGAGACTGTATTAAAACTAAAATTTCTTGTCAAATAAACTATATTCAGGACTCTGAAGAAAGCACCCCACATATCCAAGAATATCACTCTGTCCCGTGTCGGTGTTTTCTCAAGAAGAAATTTATGTTCAAGATTCTCTCCGCTTTGAAGGAAAAGGAAAAAGACACCTGACTAGAACCCTCTTTCATTCTGTGAGTTTCATGAAGGCAGAGCCTGGCACATGGAATTTTTTCCAAAGTGGGGCTGATCTCATTGAATTACACAACCTGTATTCAATACATCTCTGAGGAGAGAAGGGGAAATACGCCTTCACATATCACTCAGCAGGAAGATGAGAGAGGAGCAAAAGTTCAGATTTTATAAAAAATTGTAATTTTCTCTTCATATTAATGTATTATTTTATATTTAATATGTTTGGAAGCTTGGCCAAGGAAGGAAACAGCCCTCGTACTTCCCCCCACCTCCTGTTCAAAGGGCTGTATTCCTATCTCACACAAAAACATTCCAAGCTGAGTGACCACAGGCCGCAACTTCCTTTCACTGCTGTCCATGTCCTCATCTAGAAAGCAGGCCTCAGGATCTGTACCCAGAACACCTCCTTAGTTCTAGTGTATGAGCAAGCTCTGGCTTAGAAGCACCCAGAGCAGTAAGAGGGCGAAAATAAAAGCTTTGTGAAACTGCAGGCTTTTCACCCAATGGTCATCTGACAAGTGGAAGTTCCCCAAGTGGTTTAGCTGAAGAGGACTGGCCTTGAGGTCCTAGAAAGTGGGCCTTTCGGCCGGGGTGGTCTGCAGCACAGACAGTGCTGCTGAGTGAATGAGAAAAAGGCCCCCACTTCTGCACAGACCCACCTCTCCAGGTCCAGAGGCTGGGGAACAAGCACCTTCTCTGGCCAAATCAAAAAGCCCCCCCCCCCTCCTCTAGTGGCCGCCACCCTGGGCCAGACATTCTCACATAAACTCTACTTGGCAACCCTGGCTCAGATCGGCTTCAAGTCCTCCTATGACACTCCCTAACTCTCTGAACACAATTATGTCTGGTTGGATGGGGAGCTGATTAAAAAATAAGTGCAGGGGGGGTGTCTGGGTGGCTCAGTTGGTTAAAGCCTCTGCCTTTGGCTCAGGTCATGATCCCGGGGTCCTAGGATCGAGCTCCGCATTGGGCTCTCGGCTCAGCAGGGAGTCTGCTTCCCTCTCTCTCTCTCTGCCTGCCTCTCTGCCTACTTGTGATCTCTATCTGATAAATAAATAAAAATCTTAATAAAAAAAAAAGTGCAGGGCACCTGGGTGGCTCAGTAGGTTAAGCCTCTGCCTTTGCTCAGGTCATGATCTCAGGGTCCTGGGATCAAGCCCCACGTCAGGCTCTCTGCTTGGCAGGGAGCCTGTTTCCCCTCTCTCTCTGCCTGCTTGTGATCTCTCTCTCTCCTCTGTCAAATTAATAAATAAAGTCTTTTAAAAAAGTGGATACACGGTGTCCCAGGTGTACAACACCACGGGCGGCCTGAAAAACAGGAATCACCGCCCTGTGCAGTCAGCCCATGGCACGAGACGCGGACCCATAACACAGCTCTAGAGGCCGGCCTCCACTTTCTGTGGGGCAGAATCCCCACCTTGGTGCCAGAGACCCAGCCTCTCCTGGAGCTACCACGGCACCCAGGAAGCGGGAACAACAAGGGAGCCAAAGACTGTTTTCTTTGTTGATGCCTCGTTGCCAGAAAACAGAAATTAGATCTTGCCCAGATTCTCCTATCAGCAGATCTGTGTGCCAGCAAACACTTCTCTGTGAGACGGCAAACAGAGATCCGCCTTCCCAAAGCTTGGGGAGTTTTAGCCCTAAAATTGGGTTTAAAGTTTTCGAATCACATAGACGCAGGAGGAACCCCTTCCCAAATCTCAAAATGTTTGCGCAAGTAAATTTGGTGGTATTGGTGCCTATTTCTAAAATCGGCTTTGTTTGTGTCTTTTATTGGTTCGGTGTTGTATTTAAAGCAAGAGGCCAAAGGGCTTGGGAAACAATTATAAGCTGGTATGTCATTTTCAGAAAAGGAAACTGAAACCCAGAAAGGGAAAGACAGTAGCTCCAGGTCACACAGCAGGGCATACTGGACCCAGCTGGGATTATAACCTAACGTTCCTTCTCTTCTCCCAACTGAAGGTTGGGTGGAAAACAGATGGCACATAACTCACTGTGACTCAATTTTTCAGTCTCAAAGGATGAATGTGCTTAACCATCGACCAAGGTCATAAAAGGCAACCAATAAATGTGATTTTTCAGTGAACGTTTACATCTGATGGTTTTCTAAAGAACGACTACATGTACCAGTGCCCCTCCCAGAGGCAAGTAATCTCTGCCACCGGTTAGTAGCCTTCCCAAGACTGGAGCCACCTCAGCTCCACCCTGAATAATGTCTTTGCAAGGCTTCCTTAGCATTCTGGCCAGGGACCAGATGTTCTCTGCAGGAACACCTCTGCTAACCATTTCCGTGCCTTCCAAAGCAGTGTTTCCACTTTCCTTGTGGCCCTGAAACAGCAGCAAAACAAGTCATACCCCGGTGTTGTCCCTGGGCTGTCCCCAAAGCCACAAAACCATTACCTAAAGACACACCAAACATTTGGGAGAAGAAAACTAAATGCCAGGTGTTAGGATCAGCCTCCCTGTATTAAACAATCAGACACAAGCATGAATCTGGGAACTGGAGAGCAGCCGAGACAAGGGACACCAAAATACATGAAGCTGAAGACGGGAATCAGTCCGAAATCCACTTGTCTTACAAAATGTCCCTTCTCACCAATGGGCCCCACACTCAGGCAACATGTCAATGGTGTCCCAATTCAGGCGGATTGAAGATTTTCTTCCAAAGGCACGGGGGTGAGGAGTCATTCTACTTCAACCCCCTGAACAACCTTTTCTAAAGACACAAGTCTTAGGGCAGTCCTTCCTGGAGCACTGTGGAGGAGGAATCGAAGCTTCCAGTGCAAGTCTGCTCTCCGGGGAAAATACCAGGGCCAGTGACTCCACCAGGGCCCTGGCGAGGCTGGGCCCCTCCATCGCCTGCAGCACTCTTCTGAGAGGATCAGGGACACTCGAGGCAGCGCAGACCCCGCTGGGTGCTCCTCGGACTCCAACTTGTGGCCCCCATAATGGGAGAGGGTGTTGCTGAAGGGCATGGGGCCCGAAAGCCTTCTGAGTCCAATCACACGCTAACCTTAGAACCGGAGCACGCAGGACAGGTGTAGTGTTGCCAAGAACAAACTTATTCTTTCCTCCAGAGCTTTCGGATCTGTAGCAAAGGACGTGCACGTGCGTCATTGTGTGTGCGGAGGGGATGGGGACAGAAGATCCCATGAGAGACCGAGACAGACAGGCTGAGTGAGGCAAAGCGGGCATCAGCAGGCATGGCAGGGGGATCTGGCGACTCGGATTGACCTGTTAATTTATATCATGGCTCTGTACAAAAATAAAGGGGTTCTCATAAGATTAACAATTTAAATAAATATCTGATAGAACTTGTCTTTCCCTCGTTTTTATAGCTCATCCCTGGGGTTGATATTCAGTCCTTGCTTTCCTTGTTGTTCCTGATCCAGGATGGCAATCACTTCATCGGCCTGTATCCGCTCCTGCAAAACAGGTAACCGACACATTTCTGTTACAGGAACCATGGTCAGTCCCAGCGGCAGGTGCTTCCCAAACACTTCTGAGCATCTTTTTGTGCAGAGATGGGAGCTAGGTCCGGTTCAGGAACCTCATCTCCATCTCCCCAGTGGTGCCTTCTCCTGACTTCCTTATGTCTTAAGCAGTAACTTTTCCAAAATTTCTCTCTTCCCCGGAAGTCTTATGTAGTCAACCGACTAGTACCCTTTCTACACTGTGGTTCCACGGGCATCAATCCAGCGTTCCAGCCAGAGTCAGCATTTTCTCCCCCACACACCTATGCCGGTCCTGTTCACCAATTCTCTCTCAGTCAAGACCGCCTCTGCTCACCTGTTTGCCCTCCAAGCCCAGCCATGGCTCCTTGGACCAGATAAATCACCAAGTCCTGTCTGTTCTCCCTCCAGTTTCTACCCCCTTTACAGTGCCCGCTATGGCTGCCTGAGTTTAGGGCAGGATTTCTCGACCTTGGCACTCCTGACATTTTAGGCCAGAGAATTCTTTGTTGTTGGGTGCAGTCCCAAACCTAGTAGAATGTTTAGCAGCAGCCTTGACCTCTGCCCATTATGGGGACCTGGTAGCGCCACCCTCCAAGTCTTGACAACCAAAAACGTCTCTAGCCCTTGCCGAATGCACCCTAGGAGGCCAAATCAGTCCCACTAGAGAACGGCAGATTTGGGCTGTCACCACCTCTTAGCCCAAATGCTGAAGCTTCCAGATCGTACCCCCATTTGACACCCGGCTCGCATGTGCTTCTGAGGGGCCCCTAGCATTTCGGTCCCAACCACACCACCATCTGGTTCATGCTCACAACCCTTGTACCGGTTCCTGTTGTTTGATGTTCCAGGCTTCCAATATCGCGCATTCTTCAGAGTCTACAATGCTAACTACTCTTTGAGAATTGATACCTTTAAAACAACCTATAACCAGCAGGGAAATCTGCCAGCTCTGCTGACTCCTTCATAGGCTTTCCTTGCTCAGGGATTCCATCTGAGAAGAGGTGCCCAACTCCGGACTCCGAAAGTTTGTTGCACATTCGAATTACCTGGGGAGCTTTTAAAGCTCTCCATACCTAGGTCACACTCTCTATCAATTTAGCCAGAATGCTTGCAGATGGAGACAGATGTCAGTAGTCTGTAAAACTGCCCTGCTGATCACAATGTGGAGCCTGGGAATCCCATACGCTCAATTTTCCAGTAGTTGAAGAGGTTCTGGTCATTCTCTCCTGTGACCACTAGATGCCGCTACTGCTTGATTCTGGAGAAGTTCCCGAACCCTCTGAATTGGGAAGGAGCCAAGAGAATTTACTTTGTGTTAAGTTTATTTGATGGAAAATATCTTGGAAGAGAGTGTTGGGATACTGAGTAATGAAACGGACTCCACGTTTGCTGAATTGAACACTAGAGAGAGAAAAGAGTGTGGTGATGTTCCAAGAGTTTGTCTCGTCTTCCCCATCTGCTCATTTGCCTAGATTCCCTGGTACAGGAGCACAGTTGGGGGGGGGGTGGGGTGGAGGCAGGGGAGGTGCTGATGTTTCAGAGTGGACGAGCACAAGGAAAGAAAGGAATCACAGTTGAGGAAGACTGTTCAGTGCCTCTTGAAGTTCTCAGAACTGAGTGTTCTGCCTGCCACCAGCCCCTGCAGTCAGGACCAGGACACTTGTCCCTTTGGGCACCCGGCTATCATCTCCCCAGCAGGGAGTGAGCCTCTACAAGTCAGTCTTCCTTGATGCTCCCTATAAAATGTGCACTGCTGTCTTAGATCTACTTCCTTGCGGACCTCTCCAAGCCCCTCATGGTCAGGGACAGTGCTTTGTCACCGTGGTACCCCCATGACCTACTGAGCAGGGTTGCCCAGGCACAGAGATCTTCCATAAACATCTGTGAAGTACAAGAATGCTTACAGAATGTGACCTAAAATCTGTGTGAGTTAGATTGGATGGCAAAATGCATGAGACACAGGAATGAATTTTAAACAGTTTCTGACTAAGTTGGATCCAATTTAGGTATCCAAAGAGAAAATTGGATCGAATGCTGTTTTAAAGACTAGATTTTCATAACTCATCAGTACCCGGGGCTGAAGGAGACGAAGACACCAGTTTAGCCCCTGCCGTGAAGTTTCAGTTTCAGTCTCAGTATCCCATGCCAAGCCTTTGACTGGAGGGACAAGGAACTTGCTACTTCCAGGGCAGACAACTCCACCAAAGGGTAGCAACAATTTTTAAGTCATTACTATGTTGAGCCAACATTTTCCTTCCACCCATTGGTCTTAACTCCTCCCTCTAAAGCCTCACAGAGAGAGACCATAAGCTCTGGTGGGGGGCATCCAGAAGGATGGGGTCCAGGTTAAGTGTCTACTTCCAGTATAATAAAAACTATATGTTAAATACAGTGTTTAAGTTAACAATAGTAAATAAAAACAAACTTTTCAGGTTTCGGGTTGACTCACCATCTCCTACACGTCTCATAAATTATTCAGTGCTCTTTTTATTTTTTATTTATTTTTTAAAAGATTTTATTTATTTATTTATTTATTTATGTATTTATTTGATAGAGAGGGAGAGAGTGAGCACAAGCAGGGGGAGTGGCAGGCAATCTTATTTCCTTTTCTACTTTGCTTTGAATTCCTCAAAGGGGAGCCCAAAGCAAGGACCCCAATGTGGGACTCAATCACAGGATCCTGGGATCATGATGAGAGCAGATGGCAGACGGTTAACCGACTGAGCCTCCCAGGCACCCCTCAGCGCTCGTCTTAATGATTTGTTGAGAAAATAGGTAAGTCTACCTGGTGCCCAGCAGAAAGCGTTTCTTCTCTCTTGATGCCACAGTTTGGTAATAAGCTCAAGACTAACTAGGGACTGCCATCACTATTTCCTCAAACGTTTTCTTATTAGAACCTCCCTGATCAAGAATTACCTTCCTAGCCCCTCTTCTTTCTCTCAGACTCACACTACACACAACAGCTGTGTAATTGCTTCATCATGAAAAATCTGTTCTTGCTTAGAAAACACAGCCAGTGTTGGAAACCAGAAAGAAAGGACTCTATAATAGTTTGATTGATTTTATGATCTCTAAGATCCCTGAAGGGTTATGAAACAATTAATGGACTTTTCAGATAAATCAGTTCACAAAGCAGGTCTTTGGGACATCTACTTGGCCTTCGGGGGGTGGGGGTTAGACACTCACCAATTCTCTGTAAAGTGGATCCAAGGTAAACCACAGAGCCACGGCACACCTCTGGCCCTTGGTGACTGCCTTCACTCCATGCGGGTTCTCTCCTCCAGAAGAGAAGCTGACCATACGGCCACACTTTGGTTTGATAGAGGCCTGAGGAAGAAGGTGAAAATGAGACTCTCCTTTCCATATCAGGAGCATCTCTACGACCCCTTTCTCCATCCTTCTATGGGATTATTTAGGTCAAGTTTTGAATCAAGGAATAATGGAATCCTGGGCTGGAGTAGACATGGGTTGGTTCAATTTCCTCACACGTGAAACAAAGGTAAGCTCGGAATAAGGTGTGATTCAGACATTAAAGTGTTCAGGTAAAATGGCTGGCACAGTCAAGGGCACAAAGTCACTGCCCAACACAGGCGACCCTATGGCTGACAAACTCCATGGAGACAAAGGCTCTTTTTTACTTTATTTCCCGACCTTTAGCTCTAGCACAGAATCTGGCATATGGCAGCTGCCCATTTAATATCTGGGGAATGACAAAAACAAGTCAAAGAGTGCACAAGAGTGCTGGTACCTTTTATTACTGATCTAGGTAGTGGCTCCATGGGTGCACATTTTTCATGCCTCAATTGTACGTGTCTGGTTTGTGAGCCTTTCATAACATGAAGATTTTTAAAAGTCAAGTCTAATGCCATATGATACTTTAGTTCCCACTATAGTATTCCTGCCCACTGGTGCTCAGTGAATTCACTCTCCTCCTTGGAGGGACCTATTCCATGGCCTCCAGGCTCTGCAGTGATGAACACAGTCCTTCCAAGCTTGTGCTCAGGTGAAACTACTCAGTAATGTTCAGGGGAAGAGGGCAGAGAGAGAAGAGGAGTGAGGACAGTGAGAGTGTCCGATCAAATGAGCGGGTTCTCCAGACTAGTGAACTGAGCAACAGAATATAAGGGGCCTGGCATCTGTATTTTAAGAAGTGTCTGATGTCATCCAAAATCTATAAAGAACTTATTAAACACAAACCCAAAGAACAAAGAATCCAATCAAGAAATGGGCAGAAGACATGAACAGACATTTCTGCAAAGAAGACATCCAGATGGCCAACAGACACATGAAAAAGTGCTCCACATCACTCGGCATCAGGGAAATACAAATCAAAACCACCATGAGATATCACCTCACACCAGTCAGAATGGCTAAAATTAACAAGTCAGGAAATGACAGATGCTGGCGAGGATGCGGAGAAAGGGGAACCCTCCTACACTGTTGGTGGGAATGCAAGCTGGTGCAACCACTCTGGAAAACAGCATGGAGGTTCCTCAAAAAGTTGAAAATAGAACTACCCTATGACCCAGCAACTACACTACTAGGTACTTACCCCAAAGACGCAAAGGTAGTCATCTGAAGGGGCAGGTGCTCCTGAATGTTTATAGTAGAAAAATGTCTGCAATAGCCAAACTATGGGAAGAGCCCAGATGTCCATTGAGAGATGAACGAATAAAGAAGATGTACACACACACACACACACACACACACACACACACACACACACACTGGAATATTATGCAGCCATCAAAAATGAAATCCTGCCATTTGCAATGACATGGATGGAACTAGAGGGTTAGAGGGAAAATTATCATATGATCTCACTGATTTGAGGATTTTGAGAAATAAGATGGAAAATCATAGGGGAAGGGAGGGGAAAATGAAATAAGATCGAACTGGAGAAGGAGACAAACCATAAGAGACTCTTGGTCTCAGGAAATAAACTGAGGGTTGCTGGAGGGGAAGGGGCTGGGAGGAATGGTGTGGCTGGGTGATGGACACTGGGGAAAGTATGTGCTATGGAGAGTGCTGTGAACTGTGTAAGACTGATGAATCACAGATCTGTATCTCTGAAGCAAATAATACATTATAAGTTAATTTTTTAAAGACTAAAAAAAAAAGCATCAGATGTCAGTAGAGTTCAATTTTCTGAGAAACACAGAAACAGTACTCATTCCATAGCAGAGCTTAGAAAAGTAGAGTAAAAGAAAAAAAAAAAATCCTACTATTTGATGACATGGGCCCATTTTAAGGAGTTATTTTCTGCATTGACTTGGATTGATACATGCCCATTAGAAGAACCTTTGGTTTCCTTCACCATAAAAGGGGATGGCTATGTGTTTTCACTGCCGGCTTCAGGAGGAATATTTAGAAATTTCCTGAGGTCCTTGGATGCTGCCTAACATAGGTATCCCTAGACTGTAAGATACACATGGGAGGTCAGAGGGAGGTGGAGAAGTCAAGAAGTCTGAAACCTGTGTGTGTGTGTGAGAGAGAGAGAGAGAGAGACGAGCAGAGAAAAGCAGTCACCTTCTGGTTACTCTTCTCTTCACAATAATTGAGAAGTGATTTGTCTTTCCTGGAGAGAGTTGATTTACTTATGCTGCTTTGTCAAGATGACTTTTCGGATGCAAATCTGAAGAGTTCGCTACTTATGGGTGCCTTTGGTATCAATCTGATTTCATTTCCCTGGAGAAGGAATTTGTTGTACGTTCCACGTAGAAACAACAAAATTAATGATACTTGAAACACATGAAGTAGGATAGGAAAGCCTTCCCATATACACAGCTTTAAGATCTAGTTTCCGGTTTTCTGGGAGGCTCATTCCTGAGTGCTGGTCTGGGCCCACTCAACCACATGTAGGCGCCATTGCTTCTATGTGACCATCAAGGGTCACCAGTAACATTTTACAGTATTAAAGATAGGATGTGGGGACAACTTGATGCCTTATCTCTGATGGAACAGGAGGAATTGAAAGAAGTTTTTACACATGAAGAACTTGGGAAAGTTTAAGAGAAGACACCATCAGCTGCCTGAAGCATTTGGAATTGATTAGAGGTACATAGGTTCGCAAGTCTCCGTGACTGATCTTATCAAATGGAGAGTGTCACCTGTTACACATTAGCCACGGAAAGGAATAAACAAGCTTCATTTATGACATGACTTTTACAGGAAAATATGTCCTGAAGTTTAGATGATTGTAAACATACTTTTGGAACACAGTTTATATTGAATTTAATTTTTCGTGATGCAAATAGAACTTATTAAATCTCACCTCTCCCAAATTTGCACAGAGGAAACCCAAATCCCAAAATACTTATGTTTCACAAATATGCTGGTGTTGAAAATGATCTATGTATCTTCCAAGTATGATAAAGGAACATTCCTTTTGCTTTCCATCTAACTGATGATTCAAAGTCAGAGAAGCCTTTGTGCTGTATTCATCTTGAATGAATGTAAATCTTTAGCCACCATTCAGTGAATTGTGTAATTCCCAGATTTTTCCAAAGTAAAGAACTTAGAAGACTTTTTTCCTTCTGTAGCCCCAAGTTGGGCCATTTCTCTGCTTCATTTGTCCCTTATGCCAAAGAAAGGAAAGCTGAAAAGTAAAGCTAATCATTTCTCTTTGTCATTAGGACTGATTACCTAAGAATTTTTATTATTAACAAAATGGTCCAAAAACTCCACTGTATGTATTAATCTGAAATAGAGCTAAATTGGGAAAAATGAATCTATCAACTTAGAGCTTTTCAATCAAAATACTGTTTAAATCAATTTTTCTTTTACTTTTTTTGGGGTGGGGGGGTGAGATTCAGTACGTTTTAAAATACTTACACCTTTCTCTTAAAAGTATAGCTATGTAGAAGATCAGGATTATATGCTTTCATATCTTTAAACAGCAGAATTACAGTTAACTTGCATTCAACAATTAATGAATTATTTGTTCTCACATGGTATTCCAGGCATCACTTGCTTTCAAACATTGGGCATTTCCAAATATGGCCACTAGATGGTGTAGAAGCAAAGAAATCTTTTCAACCTGTGATTTTTTTTTTTTTTTCCTTTCCAACTGTGTGAGCTGCAAGCACTTTAAAATCTGTTCTAGTGTTGGAAGAGCTCAGAAACCAAATGCTTTCTCCACAGAGACTTTTTTTTTTAATGGTAATTTTGTGTTGGGATTAGAAGCAATGATCTGGATCATCAATCCTGATTTAATTTTCCAGATCATGAAGCATTAAAATAACGGTTGATACTTAAGCTTTCACAACAAACCAAGAGGCATCATAACTTTTTAGATACACTTAATTGCAAGAAATGGTATGAAATATTTTTCTTAATTATTCCAAGGTTTCTGGACAATTTTAACCAGAATCTCCGCAGAGTTCTCTTTCAAAGCCAGTAGTACAGAATTTTTTATATCATCTGCTTATATCCTAGCGGTATGCCATGAATGATAGATGGGTATTTCACTATTAAGAAAAGGACACAAAATAGGAGAGCGAAAACATAATACTCGGAAAAAGCTGTGAAAATAGTATGTATAACCCCAAATCTTTGAAGTTTATCAGATACATGCTTCAACTATTTAGATTTTGTAAAGAGGAAAGATGTATCTCATAATCTATTTACATTTCAATTATATCCTCAATTGGAAAACGTGTTTTGCCTACCCTGGTGTATGCTCTTTGGCTTAAAGTCTAAAGGAGGTTGGCTCTATGGTCTATAACTCAGTAGACTGGTTTTCCAAAGGCATTGGTTTACCTCGTTGAAATTAACTGTTGCTTTTTACTTATGGAGTTGTGTTTAGAATGTCATCTTTAGTGTGTGTGTGTGTGTGTGTGTGTGTGTAATGTGTATAAATCAATTTTCAGATACAGGTTTACTTACAGTCACAAGCATATATATACGTACACAGTAATTTTGATAACTAGTGGTTTAGAGTGCAATGCTCAATCCAAGCATGGAGAACACCAGATTGTTCAAAAGCTATCCCACTGAATCTATTTGTCTAGTCCTAGGCATAGGTAACTTAGAAATAGGTGTTCTTGTGTTTCCATCAGACTACCTGACAAAGAATGAGAAGACCCAAGTTCTGATTTCAAGTCTAACACTAACTGGTCATGTAATCATGAGCAAATCCTTCATATACCTATTCTTTAAATTACCCATCTGTAAAATGGACTGGAAGATTTCACTGATGAATCCATCTCTAACATTTTATGATGTGTACATTCAGTGGCCAACTGTGCACCTTTTGAATTCTCAAGCTCAGATATTTGAAATCCAACAGTATGAATCCTCAGAAAAATAGCAAGACTGATATGAAGAAATGCCACAAAAATTTGCCTGTATAGTTTTACTTACCGTCACGGTCTTGGCATCCATCTCAGTGAAAATGAATTCCCCTCCTTCAAAGTCATCGTTCATATACAGGAGAGCACTATAAGAAAAAAGAGAAAACCATTTGTACAATTATGTGCTCACAACAGATTCATCAGAACATACTGGAGATGTAATAAACTGACCAGCCTGATTGGTCAAGTTTCCTTTGAACTGGACATTGAAATAACCGGCCCTCTCAACCCTAAAGAGTAAGATCAGATATAGTTTGGGTCATACCCCTGAATATTTACTTGTTTCACTTATGCTAACATTTTAATGATATTTTAAATTTCATCTCCCATTTCACTTTTTCCCAAGAAAACCTAACTAGATTTAATCAACTCCTTCGAACTTGCCCACACTACTTATAATTCTCTTCTTCCCTCTTACCTCTTATGCTTGTAACTCTAAAGGATGTATTCCCACCCACCCCCACCCCATGTAGCTAGAAAGCTCCAAGAGCTGTAGTCTTGCTAGGGGGTGTTCAATAAATGTTTTTGTATGGCACACTCTATGGCAGTAATTAACCACAATTAAATACATGGTGACTTCTCTTTAGACACTAGAACATCATCCAATCTTTCCTCAGAGTTTCCAGTTTCTTATTTCTAGAAGGCAGACATAGGTGAGTGATATTTTAAGACCCCTATGTGCCCTGGGACAGCAGACCCTTGGGTTCTCAGACTGAGATACATGTCCCACAAGGGATACGTTTCAGTGAAAGCCAAATGATCAAATAAGGAAACTCTACTTTTTAATATGAAAACAAAATGGGCATTTTATGGATTAAGGTACAACAAAAACGTGCTTGGATTTTTACGGTGAAAATCTGAGATGACCACTTCCACACGATCACGCTGAGCTAGTACCCGCGCCTGGAATCAGGTCGCAACCTCAACCGTCCCTGCCGCCTGACCCTGCCTCTGCCTCATGGACCCCGGCAAAGTGGGCAAGCTTCAGGCTTTCGTGAAAATGTGTAAGCAGGATCCGAGCATTCTGCACACCGAGGAAATGCGTTTCCTGTGGGAGTGGGTGGAGAGCATGGGGGGTAAAATACCACCTGCCACTCATAAAACTAAATCAGAAGACAGTATCAAGGAAGAAAAACCAGATAGTAAGAAGGTGGAGGAAAACATAAAGACAGATGAACCATCAAATGAGGAGAGTGATCTAGAAATTGACAATGAAGGTGTGATTGAACCAGATACCGATGCCCCTCAAGAAATGGGAGATGAAAATGTAGAGATAACTGAGGAAATGATGGATCAGGCAAATGATAAAAAAGTGGCTGCCATGGATGCCCTAAATGATGGTGAACTACAGAAAGCCATTGACTTGTTCACAGATGCCATCAAACTAAATTCTCGCTTGGCCATTCTGTATGCCAAGAGAGCCAGTGTCTTCATCAAAGTACAGAAGCCAAATGCTGCCATTGGAGACTGTGACAGAGCTATTGAAATAAATCCTGATTCAGCTCAGCCTTATAAGTGGCGAGGGAAAGCACACAGACTTCTGGGCCATTGGGAAGAAGCCGCACATGATCTTGCCCTTGCTTGTAAACTGGATTATGATGAAGATGCTAGTGCAATGCTGAAAGAAGTTCAACCGAGGGCTCAGAAAATTGCTGAACATCGGAGAAAATATGAGCGAAAACGTGAAGAGCGAGAGATCAAAGAAAGATTAGAAAGGGTTAAGAAGGCTCGGGAAGAACATGAGAGAGCCCAGAGGGAGGAAGACGCCAGACGACAATCAGGAGCTCAGTATGGCTCTTTCCCAGGAGGCTTTCCTGGAGGAATGCCTGGTAATTTTCCTGGAGGAATGCCTGGAATGGCAGGGGGGATGCCTGGAATGGCGGGAATGCCTGGGCTCAATGAAACTCTTAGTGATCCGGAAGTTCTTGCAGCCATGCGGGATCCAGAAGTTATGGTGGCCTTCCAGGAGGTGGCCCAGAACCCAGCGAATATGTCAAAATATCAGAGCAACCCAAAGGTTATGAATCTCATCAGTAAATTGTCAGCCAAATTTGGAGGTCAAGCATAATGCCCTTCTGACAAATAAAGCCCTTGCTGAAGGAAAAGCAACTTCGATCACCTAATGGATGTCGCAATAATACAAACCAGTGTACCTCCGACCTTCTCATGAAGAAAGCTGGGGTGCTGTGAAGAGAATCCCTACCCCTCTGCTCCCCAGGCAACTGAAACATTCTACAATTGTTGCCATTAGGGTATTCATTCAGATAATGTTTTCCTACTAGGAACTACAAACTTTAAACACTTTTTAAACCTTAAAAATATTTAAAAACATAAAAAAAAATCTGAGATGACCAAGTCCCTTCCTGGTTGTGGCTTCAGGAAGGTTATTTGGGAATCTCTGCTTCATTGAGATGAATCTGATGACAAGCCAAACAGATGAGGTTTTTAGTTTCCATGGAGAGTTGGTAACTGTTGAGCAAAAGCTTCATCAGTGAAGGTGGTGATGCTTGTACCTATAGTCCCGGAACGTGTACGCAGGAGGCTCCTTCCAACATTCGTTGGCCTCAGGATCCAACAGGCAGTTGTCAGCGTGGATGGGGTGACTGAGGTCCGTTCTTCTATCCTGCTGACCTGCCGGAAAAGGAAACAGGTGAGATGACAGGAGAGCAGGAACCTCCACCAGCCAAGCTGACAGCCTGTCTTCTCCCATCACTAGTGCCCTTTGTGAATTTGAGGAGATACAAGAGAGACCCACAGAGATGAACGAACCGACTGAGCTGTCAAGAGACGGGTCCTGCTTTGGTGCAAACTTGTGAAACTGTGGACAAATCACGCCTGCCTGTTCTCCTGTGAAAGTTTCTTGATATGAAGATACAAAATAAAAATTCCATGCATTCCATGGGTCAGACTTCATGCAGGAAAGACGAAGGAGAGGAGTGAAATGAAAATGTAAAAAGAAAAGTTTGATTCAGCTGAAAGTTCACATGTCAGTCTCCTCCCATGACATTCTTCTTCCTCTCCCACTCAACAGGGCATGGAAGAGAAGATCTAGGAGAGAAATCATGACAACAACCACAAGTGAGGCGGTCTCTGCCTTTTTAAGAACATTTCTTTGAAAAATCCCTTCATCTTCTATGCAACCACTTAACGCTTCAGGGTGTGATGGGGGACTATAATTTCCAGGTTCCTGGTTCCCTGCAAAGTGAAACCTAAAGCAGGAATGCCCTTCTCTGTGTGACTTTAAGCAAGTAGGGGAAATGGTTGTGAAAGGAAAGACAGGCAAAGTGATGGCCTTTTGGAACTTGAGGGGCTCAAACAAGGAGAAACAGAGGGAAGGGGGAGCAAAGAGTGAACAAGCTGCTTCTGTTTGGGGAATTTACAACTTTGCTAAACCATGAGTCTAACATGTAACAGAACATTGTTTTACATTTTTTCCATTCTCATTTCACCATGGGTAGGAGGGAAAATGTTCAGACTCTGGAATCTTACCAGACAGGGCTGTTCGGCAGACCATGTGTGTATAGGAAAAATACAGGGTTGAGTTCAGCATGAAATAGGATTCTACAATCTTTCGAGCCTTCTCGCTGATGTCATAAAACAGACGGGCACTCTTCAGGGGAACTCGGCCTTCGTAACCAAACTGAAGACAAAGAAGAGCATGAAATCGGGCTGGGTTGACCGGAAGGCGTGAGAAAAAACAGGCACTAGGTTCCAGTAAGGCAGTGTAAAGAGGATCACGTTTGCACTGACCAGTGGGAATACAGCCTTATGCTGCTCTTGGATTTGGGTTAGGAAAATGAGCCACTGAAATTCATCCTTCCTCATCACAGTGGGAACACTGAAACCTAATCTCTTCCTCTTGTCTCCTCTCAGAGAACACTCCTTTCTCCCCAACAACACATGATTTGGGGCAGAATCATCATGGGGTTCAGTACGTTTTTGCCATTGCCCCAGGATCTCCTTGAGGATGGGGAGGAGAGGGGGCTGTATATTATTTGTCAGATATGAATTTAGGATCTACAATGTTTGATAAGTTGATGACTCAATGAAGGGAACCAAGGAGTGATTTAAAACCATGGAGATATCATTTCATGCTTTCTCCCTTCACTTCTCCTGACACCTCTACCATCTTGACTCTCCTGTTTCCTGTGTCTACATGCACAGAAGGTATTTGATGGACTCTTAGGAACCCAAACCCAAGCTACGACTTTACTTTGAGTGCTTTCAGGACAGTTGCACCTTCAAACTTCTCATTGGGTGTATGGGGTGAAGTTTTCCCTCTGTATCCATCACCAACAAGCATGATTCCCTGGAAGCAAAATACAAGAAGATGCTTTCTTAATGACAGTGATGACTTCATCAGCTCTCCCTTTTTGCCCTGACTTCCAGGAAACTAAGGACCACAGTCAATGCTCAGACCCAACCTTATTTTATACCAGGATCCTGATATCATTAATTCTTCCCATCCAAAGAGGTATCTTCATTTAGACTTCACTCTCCATGTTCATCATGAAATACTAGATTTGTAGAAACAGGCTATCAATGTTCAATATATTGGTTAATTATTGATTAAAATGTAGAGATTTCCCAGTGACTTTATATGGTAGCAGAACACATGCTGAATGGCTATTGTCCTAGGTATAAAGTCACTAACTATTACAGATCCAGGAGTTGTGTCCAGATCTGGACAAAATTCAAATCATCCCAATGCAGGCTATGAAAATGCCCCCACACTGATGTCCTTGTCCTAAAGAAAGTGACATTTCAGGCCTGGTTTCCTGACTCCAAGTGAGACCAGGACCAGAGAGCTCCAGGGCTCCCACCAGGTCAGCTCCATCAGGCTCCCCTCCCACCCGGGTCCTCACACTGGCCACGCTGTGGAGCTCCCGGCACTGTTCCTCTGACAGGACGTTATCCAGGAGAACCCGCTGGGTCCCATTCAACTGTTCCGAGTTATAGACAAACGTGATGTTCTCATAGAGCAGAGGGCCACCTGAAGAGACAGAACATACCGTCTTCTCTGTTACCTCTGTTCCCAAGGTGGGGGGAGCACAGGACACCCATCAGTTTTCAATGTGAAATTCATGAGAATCAGTTTGCTCATGAATACTTTTGCTCATGAATACTTAAGAATGCAAAGACACGTTGGAATCTTGCTATGTACACTGTGGATTCAGGAAAAAGACAGATGTCTGACAACCAGGTTTCTCCATAACATCACAATAATGGTGTCACATTTGTACAGTATTGTGGGTTTGCTACACTATCTTTTCATTTGATTCCAGCAATGATCCTGCAAAGCAGACTAGGAATCTCACAGGATGATGTTCAGAGAACTTCTAGAATTTTCTTTGTAACTGCACACATCCTTCCCCACAACACTTGGATCCTCACCCTGTTAAAACATCACATTACTTGATCACATGTTTGTGCCCCCATACGTGACATATATACCGCAGTCTCACTGGTATGGAGAGAAATATCTTCACTAGAAAACTCAGCTGGTAAATGTACCATCAGGACAGCCACACCCAAGCCAGCCAACTCCTTCCTAGTCTCCTTCCCGCCACCTAATTGACTCTAAATGGTCTTGTTTGTGGAATTTTTTTTTTTTTTTTCTGTTCTCTGGGCAAATCTTTATATTACTTTCTATGCATGGGAAAGTTTCCTATAGGCCCTGGCTCTCTCCCTGGATAGGGCCCACAACTTCAAGAAATTAGCCCATGTGGGCTTTTCAAAAGGAGATGATTTGGGGTCATGCTTTAGGTGGTTAATGACAAAAATCTAGACCTGACCAGGCTCTTTCCTCACAGAGGACAGAACCGAAGGACGAAGCTTCTGTTGGCAAGGAAATCTTCAGCTGTAACGCAGTGCAACCAGCTTGAGCTAAAAAATTGAACAGAAATGGAAAAAAAAATGTTCTGGTCTTTATAAACTCCTAAGGGACCTGACACATGCCTGTCAATAATAAGAGTCCACCTGGGAGGGAGGCACGGGGAGGGCTCAGCTGTTCCCTTCTTCTCCCTCAATGGTCCCCAACACATGGGCCTACAGCACATCAGGTGAAGAAGGAAGAAACCAACGGAAATGGATGTCCCCTCTAGTCCTTTAAAATTAATTGGTGAAACTAAGGAACAGCACCACGTTTATTAATATTCTAGTTATGATGAAAGATTCATTACAGTCCACCATTAGTGGAGTATTAAGATAAAAAGACAGCGTCTCCCAATCTTTAATAATATATGGTTATCCGTTAAAGGAAAAGTTCCCTAAGGAGAGGCAGTGCTGACACATTATTTTATCCCAATTTTGCTTCCACACTTACAATTATAAAACTGTAAGTGTCGTATTTATTTATCTTTACAGTTTCATATAACTGTAATACCAAAAGCAATTCATAAGATTAAATAAAAGCAAGACCATAAAACTAACTAAATTCAAGTTAACAATATTAATGAAATGGTTAATGTTATTTTGCAGGAACCAAAAAGCTACATTCCACAGGAATGTTCTACTCACTGATCTGGCCCAGATTCTTTGGAGCCAGCATCCTTTATAGTATTTCTGATGTGTAATGACTCATTGCACTGCAACTTCTCTCGATTGCAATTACTATGAAGTTGTAGTGTACCATGATAAATTTGGGCCTTCGTCTGCTCCTGATACATTATTTATACATTTGTTGGGCTTCATATTTTGTTAGTCTTCAGCCACTGAAGTATCACCAACAGGTGCCAGTGGGTTAGTAGCCTCACCCACTGCAGTGTGAAGTCTCATGGTGGGACTTGGCTATCAGGTGGTTATTTACATGACCTGCTAGTTGCCCTTATTAATTTTTTTAGATTGTCACAAGAAATCTATAAATAAAGAATTTCTCAGATTCCAGGAATATGACCACAAGGTATAGTTTTAGTACCAATCTTTTGGATGAACAAAGAAAAATATATATATACACATACATACACAATTCAGTGTTTCTCAGCCTTTGTTCTGCAGAAAGCTTTTGATGAAAAGAGGAGTTTCTTGATCAAATATGTTTGGGAAGTATTAGGTTACATAAAATTTAAGAGGACTTCTTAGAACTTTTAATATGTAAATAGGCATGGATATCCTGACTATCAAGAGAGCATGAAGCAGTTATCTCCCTTAATTGAGCACAAAAACCAACTTTCCTTCCTCACTCCTTCTTTCCTCCTTCTTTCCTTCCTCCTCCTTCTTTCCTTCTTCCTCCTTCCTCTCTCCTTCCTTTCTTCCTTCCTCCCTTCCTTCTTCTCTCCTTCCTTCCTTTGGTCCTATGGCAGAGAGACTGTAAGACGGCCCCCTGATGATCACTGCCTCCTGGGATTCATGGGCTTACGTAACTTGCTTTTCTCAAGTGTGAGTGGGGACTGGAATACACTTCTAACAACAGAATATGGCAAAGGTGATGGGGCATCACTTCTGTGACTGAATTACATGAGACTGCAACTTCCATCCTGCTGGCAGAGTCTGCCTATTGCCTTCTCAGCTTTCATTGTAGACAGACTCATGCAGCAAGGAATGAGGAGGCCTCCTCCAGCCAGTGGTCAACTAGGAACTGAGGACCACTGTCCACTAAGACTTTAGGAATGAAATTCTATCTTCTGAGCTGAGAAGAAGATAGTTCCCCAGTCAAGTGAGACCTCAGAGATGATCAAAAACTTGAGGGAAGCCAGTGCCAGACTGTGAAGCAAGGGACCTTGACAAGCTACCCCCAAATTTCTGACCCCCCAAAATGTGGGATAGTGAATGCATATTATTGTAAGCTGCTACATTTGTGATTTATTTATTTATTTATTTTGGCAGCAATAAAGACCAGGAGAACATTCCTCTCCCCAACAGGACCTCTTAACATAAAACACAGGTTGTTTGGGAAAAGTTGCTCTAATCTACGTAGCTGTTTAAGATCCATAGCCAAATTAAGGCAGTTTCCCAAATATTTGGAAAAGTAAACCACATATTCCATTCCCACTTAGAAAGGTAAAAGAGGTGTTCCTTCAACAAGAAAGACAAGCGACTTGTCGGTTCACTGAAAAGCACTTCTAATATAAAAGTCAAAAAGAAATGGATGACAGATAAAGGGTTGAGTGAACCAGGTTGGTTTGTATTATATCATATTTTTTCCTTTCCTCTCTTGAGAGTATATGAACTTTAAATATAATGACCTGATTTTCAAGAGACAACTTTTAACAGTTACTAAAACTAAAACATTTAGAAAAATGTCTATCATTCCTAAGTTCTGTAGAAGTATTTGTTATTACAATGTTGATTATTTAGTATTATAGGAATATATGCCTGGTCTATTATGTTAAGTTCTAAGTGTGGCATCTTAATAAGTATAAAGGAGTATATTTTCAAAGGGCTACAGGGACATTGCCAGTTCTCCTAGTCACACCACATGGAACATACAAAGATCAGGAGAAGGGACAGAGTACAAAGGAGTCTTAACTACCCGCCCACTCATAGCTTCAGGCAGAATCCATACTAGAAACCTGCCTTTCATGTAGTTAACACAATCACCACTGAGCATAGACTTTTATACAGAGGCTTCCCACACATGCATTTCACAAGACACAACCAACTACCCACCCACTAGCCAAAAGGAAAAAAAAAATAGAAGAAGAAGAAGAAGGAGGAGGAGGAGGGAGGAGGAGGAGGGAGAAGGAGGAGGAGGAGTGAGGAGGGAGGAGGAGGAGAAGGAGGGAGGAGGAGGAAAAACAAACACTGTCATTGAAACACACACATGTAGTATGTGACTAGTAGCACACCAGACAGAGGAAAACATTAAAATAAAAATAAAACTGTGGTCCAATAAGTTGTGGTTCCTGGGGCCTGATCTGATGGCTTCAGCCAACTCCTAACCACAGCTCAAGGAGATTTAGCTAAACAACTTAATTCTTCTCTCATTCATAAAGTATGTGCCTGGCTCGGATTCTCCAGTTGCAATAAAGAGGGATCATCTAGGAAAATACTCCTTTGTGCTCACCGCCTGTGGCTCACATGGCAAGAAGCAGCATTTTACCATAAATATTACAGTGTCCTACAAGTCACAACAGGGATGTGCTAAGTAACCAGACCTTATGTGAGCACAGCCCTTTACCGTCTACAGAAGACTTTTCACACTGTTCCTCAGCACAAAGTTGTTGCCCTTCTTTTACAGCTGAAGATCACAGAGCCCAAAGACCTCAAGTCTCTAGGTGTCCATCACACCACAGCACAATAGACTAACCAATCCTGGAAACTGGGATGCCTGATTCCAAGTTCAATGTCATTTCTACTATACTGACGGGGATGATTGTGGAGCAGGACCTTTGGAAACTGGCACGTGAAAGGAGAATGGGTAAGGGATGGGTGTTCTTAGTTTCATGATAGGCATATTCCGTGGACTGGAGTCTGTCTGGGACATGGTCCTGGGCCACTCCTGTAATGCTTCGGAGAAGTCCAGTGCAAATGCTACTAATTGCCGTCAGGCAACCAAGTAGATGACAGTCGCTTTGTGGAGGAGGAGAAAAGCTGAAATATAGTCTACTCTGTGAAGCATGCAAGCTTTCTTACCTCCCTGACATGTGCTTGGAGCCAGACTGAGATAGGAAAGCGTTTTCTGGTTGGGAACTTTGCCTCTGTCTACCACTGTTCTTAATTTAGAAACTATTTAAATCTCCAGTGACTCCACAGAAGTCTTTCCAGTGGTTTCCCAGAGGACATCCTAAGATTCAGTAGCCCATTCAACTAAGCAAACTCTACAGAAATGATAGACTTTGGTAGCCCAGCCAGTCACGGTCTCTCCCCCTCCTGGGTATAGTCTCCTGATCTACTCTTCATGCTAGCCTTCCTAGTCAGCTGCTGTACATCAAAGTCCTGGGGAGCCAGGGGGAAAAAAAAAAAAAAAAAAAAAAAAAGCTTTGAAATTTGGCAACCATCCCGGAGTTTCCCAAACCTTTACAGCAAAGTGCTGGCTTCCTGGCACGTACTTCCTGGGTGATTTCTCAGCTAAAAAGCAACACGAACTCTGGCTGACCATGGAACTCTGGCATTTGTAGAACAGCTTAGGCTTTGTGGCTACAAACTGGGGGCCAGGTCAGATTAGATGAGTGTTTTATCCTGTTTACTGCCTCAAACTGACTTGGAAGCTGAGGAAGGAAAGGGCTGGGAAATGTGAGAGCTGTGGAGAGCCAGATGTTTTCCAATCAGCTGGAGGAATGTGCTGTCACACTATCTTGTGGGGGAAAGGAGTACTGTACTTCTCAACGCAGGTTTTTAAAACCTGCTTATCTTGCTGTTATTTAATCAATAAAGGATGCATTTTGGATCTCTAGACACTTTTATGTTCCACCTCCAGCTAAGTAAGGGAAAATGGGATCTAGATCTGGATTCAAAAACCTGGGTTCGAATGCCTGCTCAACCCATTATGAGCTGTGAGACACTGGACGTGCCACTGTATCTCCGTGGGCCTCAGTTTTCTTGCCTGGAAAGTGGGGACAGTTGTCTCATATGAGATGCTTCCAGTATTCAAATGAACTGTGTATAAATTTGCCTGAGAAATTATAAATTATAACAACATTTAGCTTTATCTAAAAACTACTTTGACAACACTCTACATGTGTTTCTATGAATTTTGATCTGACGTAAATATATCACGTTCTGCTCTCTCCATGTCTGTGCCTTTGTTCCATTGTTTTATCCACTAATATGGCTTCCTCCACACCACTGTCAATGCAACCTAAATTCTACTCACCACTCGGAGTCCTGCTCGAATATATGTGCTTCAAGCACCGTAGATGAACTCAGCTGATAGTCCTGTGACCTGTCTCTTCAAGTTCCTCTGATGTGCAGTATACTCTGTACTGTCTGGCATTCACTCTCTAGGTTACAGAAGCCCCGTGACCTCTCCAAGCCTCAGGTAATCAACTGATCATTCTGTCCCTGCCTAGTCCACAGGACTCCTGTGGGCAACAGATAAGGGAGTGAATCTGGAAACACTTTTGTTGGAAACCAAAGGTGATGACATACAAATCTGAGACACTGTTTTCAAGTCTTGCTTTCAGAATGTCATAAAATATAGTAGCTTAGTCCTACTCCTTAGTTTCCAGAGAAAGTGGACTCTTCCTTAATTTAAATAACAACGAGCCAAGTCCAACCTCCTCCTTTCCCTCCTGTAAGCAGAAGTACACAGATACTTACCCTCTCTTAAGTCTCGATCTATCTTGGGCGATGACTTTTTCCCCATTGATAATCCATGAACTTCTGCCCCTTCCACGTTCACTCCTGAAGGGACCCTGCCCATTAAAAACAATTGAAATGGAATTTCCCACTGATTAAGGATGTTCAAAGACAAAGGGCACCTTACTCTTCTTAGCACCCTTTTTTTTCTTGACAGTTAATTGTATCCATAACTTCACCCTTCTTGAGATTAGACATTAAGTCTCAAAAGAGCAGAAAAATATTAGCACGTACATCTTTGTAATGCTTGGAGTGTTGTTATTTTTGTCCTGAGCATAGAGCACACCCCAAACAATAGCTGAACTGAAATAAAGCATGATCTCGTGCAGTGGTTCTCGACTATTCCAAAAAAGAAGACACAAGTTTCAAACTTGGCAAATATACAAATCACAGCATGATATCCTTTCAATATACACAGACTGAACAAATCCAACTGTGCATGTCTACTCTTGGAGCTCTTGTAATAATTTTATTTTATTTTTTTAAATTTTTAATTTTTTTAAAAGATTTTATTTATTTATTTGACAGAGAGAAATCACAAGCAGGCAGAGAGGCAGGCAGAGAGAGAGGAGGAAGCAGGCTCCCTGCTGAGCAGAAAGCCCTACGGGGGGCTGGAACCCAGGACCTGGGATCATGACCTGAGCCGAAGGCAGCAGCTTAACCCACTGAGCCACCCAGGCGCCCCTCTTGTAATAATTTTAAACCACCCAGGATTGAGGCCTTGCCACCTAGAGAAAGACCACAAGATTTTGAATAGGAAGATTTTCATCTACCAGTCCCTCATGGTGACACTCCAAAAGAGTCCTTTGCCTTGTCAGAACCTTGATTTCTGAATTTGGAAAATTAACAGGCTAGACCAGATCAGCTCAAACATGTAACTCCAAGATTCTATGATTCCTCAAACTGCTTGTAACATGTAAATTGATTTTTTTTACTTCTATCATTTCAAAAAATGAAGTCTCTTCATTTCTGATTGAGTTAATGACACCTAGTAGTTTAGCTTGCAGTGAAACTTTTTGGGCTTCCTGCTTTCAAATACAGTAAGGGAATTCAGCATTAACAAGAAAAAACTAAGCTCTATTCTATTAATCAAAAACAGAATCCACAGAAGGTGTCACCTTCAGAGATCACCTGATCCAACCCCTTCCTTGGAGGGAACACAGAAGACTAGAAAGGAAAACAAAGCACCCAAGGTCACATGACTGTAGAAAGAGCGAGCTGGGACCAGAAGGCTGAGCTTCTAATTCCCAGTGTAGAATTCATTTAATTATATCTTTTTGCCTATTTCATTGAGCTAAGATCCTTATAATGGGTATGACTCTAAGTATTTCTTCTCATTAAAAGTAAACTGATTGTGTTCTGAATGAAGAACTCACCGATTCTCATCCTGTCGTCCACCATACCGGATCCAATAATTCTGTTTTAAATTAAAAAAAAATCAATAGCTTTGTCACTAAAGTATAATGCATAAAGAGAAAATATAAATTTAAAACACTCAAAAGATCTAAAACATTGGGAAACTTGCATATTGTATTAAGATACAATATTTTTTTAATTAGTAAAAAGAAAACCTAAAGGCAATGAAACATGGGCAAAGATAAAATGATGCACAAATGGATTTTTGAAAATAAAAGGGAATTAGCTTAAGTATTTATATTTTTTATCCAAGAAGTGGATAAAATTTGATGTCAGGAAGAAAATTAAGAGATCATTCAGTCCAACTCCCTTATGTTTCATGAATAAAACAAACAAGAAAGTCCAGCTTGATTAATTATCTGTGCAGGATCATAAAGTAACTTTTTCTGAAGTTTCCTGGGAGAATGCAATTAAAAAATAATAAGTATGGCTGGGTATAAGCATACTATAGACATTGAATGCAATTAAAAAAATAATAAGTAAGGCCAGGTATAAGCATACTATAAACATTATTTAGAATTAGTATACTTAAAAATTTTCCTAATTTTTAAAATATGCCAATAAAAACATAAAACAGTAATGAAAAGAATGTTACAAATAGGATAAATTACAAATAGTACTTTTTTAGGAATATGTGACAGGTACAAATGTAAAGAACTTATATAGTTAACTAACAGATATATGAAAAAAGGCATGTCCAGATAATTCAGGTCACAGAATAAGTAATTAATGACAATATGTGAAAAGTTAATTTTTGTTAGCCATCAAAGAAATACAAATGAAAACAACAGTGATATACCATTTTGTATATAAGAAATATAAATGATTTTTAATGTTATTTCTCATTGCTGAGGTATTCATAGTAAACTGGTACTTTATGCACTTCTAGAACCAGTGAAGGTATCAGAAGATTCCCTTAGAAAAGCAATTTCAAGAACTTTAAAACTTCTCATGTCTTTTTATGGCAGAATAATCCCATTCCTGGTAATTTATTCATAGGGCATAGTTCAATACAGAGGGAAAATGTTTCATGCATTAAACATGGTAGAAAGAAATCAGAAACAAATCAGACGTCCAGTGTCAGGAGAACAGTTAATTTATTGCACATCAATTCTATTTACAAAGCTAAAAATCATCTTAAAAGCTGTAAAAATGTAGAACTTGCTTATGACAACTTAAAAAAAAATCAGAACAGAAATCTCTCTGTACCGGCAAAGTTGTATCTTCACATGAAGAATGACTAAAAGTCAACATGGACAAGTGGAGAAAAGTCAGCATGATGAATAGTACAGGTGACACTGATTTTGTTCTGTATGAAGTCTTTCTAGTCTTTAAAATGTGTAGGAGCAATACAAAAGCTTGCATCCAGAATTTAAGACATAAAACAATCCTGAGGCAAATGCAACAGGTGCAAAACATTTCTCTTCCCCCCAAATATATCTGCTTTTGACTTTGGATCTCAGTGATATGGAGATCTATTAAAGTCTTTTAATGTTTATCATACACTGAGTAAACACCCACCCCTGCCTCCCTGGGTTTTGTTAATACAAGACAGGAGATAAGACTCTTCAATAAACTATATGTTGGCTAACTGAACATAATTAAAACATTTAAATTAATAAATAAATAAAATTGGCAAATGGAATTTCAAAAAAAAAATCTTTAGTAAATCAAGCTGGGAAATAAAATCATGAATAAGAAGTCCACTGAGGGGTTGCCTGGATGGCTCAGTGGGTGAAGTCTCTGCCTCTGGCTCAGGTCATGATCTCAGGGTCCTGGGATGGAGCCCCACATAGGGCTCCCTGCTCAGCAGGGAGCCTGCTTCCTCCTCTCTCTCTGCCTGCCTCTCTGCCTACTTGGGATCTCTCTCTCTCGCTCGGTGTCAAATAAATAAATAAAATCTTAAAAAAAAAAAAAAGAAGTCAATTGAGTATTCTTTTAAAACACATTTCCTCTTCCCTCTTTGCTCTTACCGGTTCTGTGTATGAAAATCCCAGGCCCTCTGCAGCTGATTTTATTAGTTCTGATTCCATTTTATGACGCTTCACAAACATTGCCAAATCCTAGAGGAAAAAAGAAATGAATGAAAAGTTTATATTTAAGTAACAGTTAAGAAATATGATAAATGTTCAAGTGGAAATATTTTTCAATAGACAGTGACAAGTGAGCTAAAAAAATATTCACAGCTGCACAAAAAGTCTCCTTCTCAATAGATTTTCACAAGCTGTCATGTAGGAGAAAAATATGCTTCTGGCATTAGTACTGAAGTACAAAAGAACTGCTTTCTAGAACCTTGACTCAATGGCTAGATATCTTCCAGAGCAGTGCTACATTTTTACCAATTCTGCCTAGAGCATCTAGCAGAATGCAGTTTCTTCTCAGGACCTTGGTCTCACCTCTCTGGCCTCAATGGATGCTGGGTCGCTGCTGTCATCCAGGAGACTCTCATAGTAATCTACATTGTCTAGGACGTCCTCATCATCTGGATGGAGGAGAAGATAAGCCTTGGCACACTCCAAGGCTTTCACATATTCACCAACTGAAAGACCAAGGAGTTGTAGCATTAGAGTCAGGCTAGGTCCACCTAGGGGGGTTGTAAGAAATACTTCAATATGCCTGTGAGAGGTCCGCAGTAAACACGAGTAAGAGGGAGGATAAGGTGAAGCTGAACAGCATATGCAGAAATGGTCACAGACCAAAACAGATTGTCAAATGCGGAGAAACAACTGATGGCTGCCAGAGGGGAGGTGCGTGAGGGGATGGGGGAAATTAAGGGGATCAGGAAGTACAAACTTTGAGTTGTAAGATGAATAAGTCACAGAGCTGAAAAGTTTAGCATAGGGAATAAAGTAAGACTGTAATAACGTTGTTTGGTGACAGATGGTGACCATGCTTATCATTAATGAGCCCTGAGTGATGGTCAAGTCATCAAGTTGTACACCTGAAACTAATACAACACTCTGTGCTAATCATACTTCAAAAGAGATAGCCACAGACAAAAGGAAGGGCATGATTTCAGGTGTTTAAAATGGTACTACCTTTGGTCTGCTTTGGTGCTAGATGTTTTACATCAATTATTACAAGTTTCCACCTGAAGATGTTTGTTGACAACTTCCATTAGTTAATACAAATAAGCAGAGCAGAATTTTGGCAGTTAATTTTGTTTTTGTCCTGAGTTCGACCACACGACATCTAAAACCGATTTCAGCAATCCCAATTCTATTAATTGCTTATAAGCGTGAGGAAAGATGTTCAATCTCTCCTTCTCAATTAGATAAATAGAAATTAAAACTATACTGAGATAAAAATTTTCACCTAGTGGGATTCGGTAATAATCTAAAATTTCACAATATACTCTGTTGATGAGCAATGAAAAATGTACTATACATGGAAGAAAATTTGGCAACATCTATCAAAATTTAAAATGAATGAATGATTTGACACAGGACTCATACTTCCAGAAACTCATCCTATAGATATTCACTTGTGGATATGAACTAACTTACATAAAATATTACACATTTGATCCTTGATTGAAATACCAGTTACTAACAACACAATACCCATGAGTAAGGAGACACATAAAATAAATTACAGTACAATGGCATGTGGATGTAAAGAAAAATTAATGAGGAAGATCTCCATGTATCAATACAATTAGGTTAGACCATATAAAATTGCCGAAATTTGGCTTTTACTGACCTAAGCAAAGGGTAATTTCATAGATCCAACCTACTAAAAAATACTTTTTATGATTTTATTTTTAAGTAATCTGTACACCCAACATGGGGCTCAAACCCACAACCCCGTGATCAAGAGTAGCATGCTCTACCAACTGAGCCAGCCAGGCACCCCTGGTACTATTATTATTATTATTATTATTATTATTATTATTATTATTATCGAGAGAGATAATCTTAAGTAGGCTCTTCGCCCAGCACAGAACCCAATGAGCTTCGTCTCAGGACCTTGAGATCATAACCTAAGCTGAAATCAAGAACCAGATGATTAACCAACTGCACCACCTACGCGCACCCTCCTTACTTATATATATTATTAAGTGAAGAAAGCAATGTAAAAAATCAGTGTAAATAATATGCCACCTTCTGTGTATGAGAGGGGGAAATATGTTAGGGTGTGTGTGTATACATGTTTTAAAAAAACATAAATCAGAAACTGGGTTGTAGGGCATGAAATTGGGCTGCAGAAAAAAAGGAAGAGAGGGAGACTTTTATGATATTTGGTCTTTGAACTTGCAAATACATGACCTTTTAATATTAAATTGAAAATCATGTAAAATGTGTCTAAGAAAATTTTCAGGACATCATCACAGCATTTGCCCACTTGTGGTTTCACAAGTGCTCTCTTTGGCCTGAGTGGCGGTGATGTGAGATGAGAGAAAAAAAGCCATAAACCCACATTGCCTCAATGGTAATGGTAAAGTGGGAAATACAGAGGAAAATTCAATGTCTGTAATGATGAACGACACCCCTTCCCCAAAGGTCTTCCGGGACGATCCATGCTTTACCTCGATAGTAGGCAAACTGTAGGTAGTCATAATGAAGGGGAAGAAAGTTCTCAATCGGAGAGAGGCGGCCAGGGCGAGTGGCGAGTTCCCTCACGCATTCGTGCTGACAGACCAGCACCTGCATATAGTGATCTGGAAGACAAGAGTGAGAGGTGGGTCCCTTCCACTCACTGGCGTGCCATACACACACACACACACACACACACACACACACATATACATACATTTATAGGTGTATATAGATGTTATATTGGGGTGTGGCCAATATTGATCAGGAACCTATTCTACCCAGTTATAGAATAGTCCACCGCCTGAACATTGGAAATCCTAATACTGTAGGGACTGCTAAAATAGGATATGGCGGAAAGCTCAAGAATTTAGATACACATTCTGCCTCTTTCTCTTTGTTCCCCTTTCTGTGTCCCATCCTTCTTGCTGTAAACAGCTAAGGATTCTCAAGCATAGGGTTGTCACACTCCCTTTAGCTCTGGGCTCTCACTCATCCACACATGGGCTGAGGAAACGAAAGTAGCTAATGTCCCAGAGAAACAAACACTTCTTACATTTTGCCCCAACTTTGATTTTTATAATGAAGCTGGAGGTTTTCTCCAGAAAGGAGATTTTATTCATGCTTGCGCAGAGCAGGCTCTCTTGAGACTGATGATAAAATCGTCTGACTTCATGACTTCACATTTTAATTTACTACAACTGCCTCCTCTCAACAGAGAACCTCTCAAAGGTTCTCTGTTGGGCAGTTTGGCTTGTCTCTTGATGACTTGAAGAGGGACCCTAGAGCACAACAGAAAGGGCGTGTGTCTCTTCTGGTGTGTAGGCAAATGGGCCAGTTCTTGCATGACCTAACTCAACCCAACACAGAACAGCTAACATAATCCCTACAATCCACTGGTTCTTAAATACAGCAGGAGGATGGGAAGGGAAGAATAAGCTCTGTTTACTTGTGTAGTATGTAGAAATAAACAGCTATATAAATAGCCAACAAATAGCTGTTTTATTTCTTATGAAAATGACAAACAACCTTCAACTGTTTTCTCCTGGTTAGCTGGCCACTGGCATTCCTCTTTACCTTCTAACACACACTCCTCCTAATTCCAAATGACATGCAAAAGGAAGAGGTGGAAAACACACCCAGTAAGAACCCAAAATCTGAAGGAAGGTTATTTTTCAACACAACATACAAAGAAAAACAAAATGAGAGTCACAAAATTATATTCCTTAGGGCTTTAACAAGCATGCCTGGAAATAAATAACTACATTGAGAAGACATTTGTATTTTTAATGTTCTTCTAACTCTAAAATTAAAATATTCTGGTTTCTTAAATATACTCTGTATTTCATTTTTTATTATTTTTAAAAAGATTTTATTTATTTATTTGTCAGAGACAGAGAGAGAACACAAGTTAAAGGGAGTAGAGGCAGAAGGAGAAGCAGGCTCCCTGCTGAGCAAGGGGCCTGATGCAAGACTCCATCCTAGGACCCTGGGATCATGACCTGAGCCCAAGACAGACACTTAATGACTGAACCACCTATGTGCCCCTGCCATTCTGTATTTTAAAAGCCAGTTTCACCTCTAATTTAGAAGGTTGTTTTTTTTTTAAAGAAGATTCTATTTATTTATTTGACAGAGCACAAGCAGGATGGAGAGCAAAGGGAGAGGGAGAAGCAGGCTCCCCACTGAGCAGGGAGATGGCCTTGGGGCTAGATCCCAGGACCCTGGGATCAAGACCTGAGCTCAAGGGCAGATGCTTAACTGACTGAGCCACCCAGGCACCCCTTAGAACAGTTTTGAACCAGACAAGAATTCACAGAGTTAGGATAACACATAAGTTGTGTTTCTTGTCTCCTTTCTGTATCAAGTGTTATTGTGCAATTACTATGATTTAATACATTTGAGATCCAAGACACTTCTGTGGGAATACTGTTTAAAATTCCCTTCTCATAATAAATTGAACATGTGTTGAATTCTCGAGAAGACTTGCCATATTTCTGTAATATATAATATTTGACTGAGTGTCAAGAGCTGTGACTTTTAAAATCAGTTTTCTTTACTGGAAGCGGGGGTAATGGTGGTGATAGTTGTATTAAGTATTAAGAGCCCGAGTTAAGAGATCTCTATTCTTTTCCAGCAACCAACATGTTATGATGACCTCATGCAAACCATTACATGTTGTTCTGTGGGAATCTGTCTGTCAGTTTTCCTAAATCAGATGTAGGACCTTTGCCAAAGCTGTTCAGTGCCCATTGATGGAGGCAAGTCTGGAGGAGGTGGAGACAGGGCACACATCCTTACACAGCTACAAGGTAATAAACTCTAATAAATGAAAAGCATTCCCAAATAAAAGAGTAAGTGTAAACAAATACTTAACAATTGAAATGTGAAACACACATAAAACTGACATTCGAATGAGCAGAGCTCACAAAAATGCAAGGAAATACTGTGCCAGAGGCTTAGCAAAACAAAACCTGGGGGGAAAAATCCTCAATAATTCAGATACTGGTACTGATTTTAGATGAACTGAGTTGGTTTTGGGTAATTGACTATGAGGCAAATAGTTCATCCAACAAATTGATTTTCAGTCTACTGCTTAATCTAAATTTTGAAAGATGTTTCCCAATTGTCCCTCTCAAAGACCTTGACAACTTATGACCTACATTTTCAAAACATACAGTATTATTAATCCTTTTAATCTGAAATGTGATTGATGGTTATGTCATTTCCTTCCTCCTTCCTTTCTCCCTCCCTTCCTCCCTTCCTTCCTTCCTTCCTTCTCTTCTCTTCTCTTCTTTTTTTTCCTTCCACTCATTCATTTAATGAATATTTACTAAGCCAGTCAATATACTAAGGGGCTGAGGATTAAGCACTTAACAAGGTAAGACATTAGGCAAGTGATAGAGGAAAACAACAACTTTCAAAGTCTGTGAGTGGAAATGAACATGGCATTTCCAGGAAATGCCACAGGAGTGGATCAAAGAGACAGAAAGAGAGGGGATGAAATTATACACAAGTGCACAATCATGAATGTCTTTATTAAAGGTCTTGGGTTTTAGTCCAAGTGCAATGGAAGGCTTTGGCTGGGGATGGTGGGGGGAGGTTCTGTGAACATATTTTCCTCTTTTTTTTTTTTTAGACCATTCTGTCTGCCTAGGGTAAAACCTCATCAGGACACAAGGACCAGCAAGGAGGCTATCACAGTGCCTTTGTTAAAATATACTGTGGATATGGGGCGCCTGGGTGGCTCAGTGGGTTAAAGCCTCTGCTTTCAGCTCGGGTCATGGTCCCAGGGTCCTGGGATCGAGCCCCGCGTCGGGCTCTCTGCTGAGCAGAGAGCCTGCTTCCCTTCCTCTCTCTCTGCCTGCCTCTCTGCCTAATTGTGATCTCTGTCTGTCAAATAAATAAAAATTAAAAAAATAAGATAAAATATACTGTGGATATGAATCAGGGTGGTAGCAAAAGGGATGGAGAGAACCAGGGAATCTCCCACGCTTTTAGGAAGTACCACCTATCAGAGTTTGGTAACAAATAGAGGAGAATAGGTATTAGGAGGAATCTAAATAAGGAATTAAAGGAAATAACTTTTGGGGACTTGGTTTGAACTGCTAGGTGAGGGGTGCTTTTCATGGAGACCAAAAACACCGGCATTTGGGAAGAGCAAACTCACTTCCTTAATTTGCCTTTCTACATGTATAGGTGAAGCTGAACATTGTTTTTTAAAATACATATTTATAACTTAGAACACAATATGTACTCAACAGATATTTGTTAAACATTCATTACTGAATAGGTTATCCTTTGTCCATTTTTCATTTATGTAGACCTTAAAATATGTGCCCTAAACTGAGAAAAGCCTAGATTTGATTCCCAGCTTCACCTTAATCCCATTGCTCTGAGGTATAAGTTCCTCATTTAAAAAAGGGAGAAGATGGTAGATACCACTACCATCTACCTACCAGAAGTTGTTTAGAGGATTAAAAGATACATAAATATATAAAATGCTTTGCATAGTGTAACTGCTATGTAAATGTTGCTCATTATTATGACTATCCATAAATCAGAAATAAATGACTACTAATAATAATTTACAGGTTCTGCTTAAATATTATAGATATTAACTGTTTGTCTATAAATATGTTGCAACTTTTCCACTTGTCATTTGTAATTCGGCTTGATTTATTGTATCTTTTGTATTTAAAATCTTATGTAAAGTCTATCTTTGTCTTCATATATCTTCTCTTTTGTCATGCTAAGAACTGGTTTTCCTCTCCTCCCATTATACACATATTCTCTTGCATTTGCTTCTTTTTTTAAAGATTTATTCATTTATTTTAAAGACAGAGAGAAAGCATGAACACAAGTGCATGCACGGGTAGGGAGAAGGGCAGAGGGAGGGAGAGAATCCTCAAGCAGATTCCCTGCTGAGTCCATGCTCTGAGCCAAAATCACAAGTCAGATGCTTTACCAACTGAGCCACACAGCCGCCCCTCTTGCATTTTCTTCTAACAGTTTTATTTTCACACCTATATTATTAACATAAATAGAATTTATTTTTGTATGTTTTTCAAATGCTTCCCACCATAAATGGTTAACTAGCTAATCTCTGCAATAAATGTATAATTCACATTACCTACTATTTTACATGCCACTTTGTAATATATTACATTCTCATAGATAATAAAAACTTCTTTTAAGTAACTGAAGAAAACTATACAAAAACATTCACTACTACATTGTTTGTAAAAATGAAAACCTATAACTTCCCAATATTCGTCAGTAAGGGGACTGGTCAAATTAATTATGTTTTCCACATATATTGGAATATTGCACAACCATTCAATACTATAAGGTAGATCCACACATACTACTTACATGAGAAGAAGTCCACACTATATTGTTAAGCATAAAATAAAACAAAAAAAAATATGCTCAAAATCAGTATTCACAGTATTGTCTCATTTAAAAAAAATAATAATAATTATAAATAAATACAGAAACATTTACATATGCATCTGAACAAGTTTGGGAGCACAGTCACCAAAATTTAAACTAGGTAGATTTATTTATAGGAGATAGGATAGGTTACTCTATCTTTCATTTTTTACAATTTATACTTCCATATTGATGGAGTAGTTTTACAGACTGCATTTTCTATAATCAGGAAGTAAATAAGGGAAAAAAATAAGCTTTACCTGCAATGGCTTCATAGAAACCAGCTTTGTACCCTAAGTACTCGTACTCTTCAAATCTCTGAGGCCCCTCGCACAGGGCTCTGCACTCCGTATCTTCACTGAAATATTCTCTTAAAGCTTGCTCAAAGTACTTGATAGCAAGCTCAAAGTCATCAGCCTCATAATGTTTAACTCCTGCACTGTAACTCTCCTGCAAAGAAGCAGAAAAAAAAATTACACACACACACACACACACACGTATTTATTTTTTCCAAAGAGTACCTGTGGAGAACTTGAATAACAGGATTCATGGTCAATCAGGATCATTTGGGCAGGGGGACTCTGGGTTCTTGGGCTATGGAAGAATAATGGAGGGTTTTACTGGGAGACAAAAAGTAACTTCCCTGGTTTCAGGAAATTATAAATAAGAATGGTGTTATTGAGCAAGGTGAATGCTGTGGCACCAGTCAATTTCATATTCTTCCTGAGCACAAACATGCAAGACACCATTTTGTAACCCCATCTGAATATAGGTATGGGCATGCAACAACATTCAGTAGATTGATGTGGGCGACCATGACACACCCAATTTCCAGGCTTGTCCCAATTTAATAATAATAATAATAATAATAATAATGCTTCAGTTGAAAATCTCTTATCCTGTTCTTCAACCATCTTGGAAGTCACATGTCAAGAATGGTGACCTCTCCAATTGAAAAAAAAAAAAAAAAAGCCTTCCCAACTTATTGTGATTTCAAGTAAGCTTTCATTTAAGTGAAAAATTATATAGCTAACATGGGCATGAGAGAGGTCTCCTGGAAAGTTCAGGTCAAAACCAGTGGACACGGCATATTTCTTAGCGATGTGGGGAGTAGACAGGTGCCTCCTTCAACGTGAACTACTGACTTGAAAAAAGACTTTAAGAACTAAAAAAAAAAAAAAAAAATTATATAGCTTTAAAATACCAGAATTTGAAAAGTACAGGTACAACAGAAAACCAATGGGCAGGGAGCTGGGAAATCACAGTGTGACCTGAGTAGTTCGTACTGGCTTCAACTCCCATGTGTAAAATTAAAGGTTGGAGGTGGCACAGAGGTTTAGAGGGGGTGACAGATGTTTATATCATGCTCTACTTTTCACTATATCATACTATTTTTTAAGAGCATTTTCACCTTCTCTCAATTTTTTCAACCCCAGTACTAACAATATTTCATCTGAGAACTCTAAAAAATAAAACCATTACCGTATTAGGAATCGAGAATCAACCTGAGACACCCATTCACAGGAATCTGCTTGGAGTCCAGTGAAACTCAGGAACACCTAGCTCTTTCTGATTAAGGCAAGGGTCCCCGGCACTCACTAGATGTGGTTTGGCTTCCAGATCTACAAGCTGGAGTGCTTCCACGCCGGCCATTGTTCTGTAATTCTCAATGTTCTGCTGCATTTCCATGTGCTCGGGGTTGGCCATGAAAAATGTGTGGGCTGCTTCCACTGCCTTTTCCAACTGGTTAAGCTATGGAGAAAAGAAGAGGACCACATGAAGGCAAATATTTCTAACCCGGCTCAGTACCAGTCCAAGGGATAACGGCTAAAGCGGCAGGGCCAGCTTCCAGTTCATATTCGCTGTACGCAATCTCTATACTATAAAGTGGGAGGTTAACGAACAGAGCTCCTAAAATGATATGTGGCTATTCAGGCTTTGATGAAAATAGCTATATGTGCTCTACTCCAAGTTCATTCTTTACCCACTGGGACCTGAACCACCTGCCTTTCTGGCAAACTGAATCTTTGTACTTCTGTTTGCTTCATGGTCACAATAAAAAACTGCCAATGCTGTGTCGTCTCTAATTCATGTTTTTGACATTTTTATCTTTTATTTTCTCTTTTCTCTTTGTTCCTTTGGCCTTTAATCTTGAAAATGGGGCATAAACAAACCTATGCATTTCCAAAGGATGGGAATGAGTCTACCTCCCACTCCACCAAATTTACTGGGCTTTAGAATGTGAAGATTACAGAATTATGATTTTTAAAAATATTTTATTTTTCTATGTGACAGATAGAGAGAGAGAGATCCCAAGTAGGCAGAGAAGCAGGCAGAGAGAGAGATGGGGAAGCAGGCTCCCTGCTGAGCAGAGAGCCCGATGTGGGACTCGATCCCAGGACTCCGAGATCATGACCTGAGCCGAAGGCAGAGGCTTTAACCCACTGAGCCACCCAGGTGCCCAAGAATACAAAATTAAAAGGAGTAAACTGTTCCAATGTGTAAGAAATGCTGAATACAGCACATAAAATGCTTTACCACATTCCTTTGAAATACCTGATTCCAGCCTTACAACTTTGATTCTCATCAACACAAAAGGAAGAAATTTTAGTGACCACTACACAGACAGTACAAAATCTTCTCCTAAACCACACAATACATTGTACTCTGTGTAAGGCAGCGATGCACCCTTTAACAAAATAGAATTGAATTTACTCGATTTAAGACATTTTTCTCTATGCTTTAGACAGAGAATGTATACAGACAGTTCTCTTTGCTCCATATCAGAAAAGTGAATATTCATATTGGCAATCTTTCTCATGGTAAATTCCAAATTATGTTTGATCTATTTTGCAGTATGAAGACATGAAAACTCATTGTCATTAAGAAGTAAACATAAAATCAGGGACCAGCATATCTGATTCAACGGAGTCTGTTTTTGACAGTCTTGCCAGTCAGGTATTAATAAGGAATAGAAGTACTGAGTGCCCAAGACCCCAGTTATTGCCATTTTGTGTTATATAAGTAATCTTAACCCTCACCATACTGCCCTATTTTAAGACCTGAAATCCTTAACTTTGTTTAATAATAGTAAAACCTTCCCTTTGAATTTGTATACCCTTAGCTACTGGCCTTCCTTCCATTAAGTTTTTGCCTTGTCAACTGCCCCTGCCATTTTTACCTTTGTCCTCAATTCTATGCTCCCAGAATGATTTTGGCTGTTAAAATCATGAATTTTGGATGTGGTTTCTTTCTTAATTTACATTTTCAACTTCTTATTCACTAAATATGAACTGTGTGGACATCTATAGTGTCGAGTATATAGGTATAGAAGAAAAACAATAGGTTCTAAATTAGATATGTGTCTACACTTACCAAATAAACCTGAAAAAATCATTTAAAAATTTATGACTCAGTTATCCTTTTTTTTAAAGATTTTTATTTATTTATTTATTTTTTAAAGATTTTATTTATTTATTTGACAGAGAGAAATCACAAGTAGGCAGAGAGGCAGGCAGAGAGAGAGAGGAGGAAGCAGGCTCCCTGCTGAGCAGAAAGCCCGATGTGGGGCTCGAACCCAGGACCTGGGATCATGACCTGAGCCGAAGGCAGCGGCTTAACCCACTGAGCCACCCAGGCGCCCCAAGATTTTTATTTATTTGACAAAAATCACAAGTAGGCAGAGAGAGGGGTAAGCAGGCTTCCCGCTGAGCAGAGACCCGATGTGGGGCTCGATCCCAGGACCCTGAGATCATGACCTGAGCCGAAGGCAGAGGCTTAACCCAATGAGCCACCCAGGTGCCCCTGACTCAGTTATCCTTAAAGGAAAAAAATGCTCATAAAAACCCCATACTACTATCTACTATATAGGATTTCAGAAGGTTTTAATTGTGTAATACATATAAATGTGCTTCAGAAATCACTAAAATCCTTAAAAATAAACAACAGAATACAATTTGATCCATCCATTTCAAAGATGTAAATAATGATGGTATACACATACACACATACGCGTGCGCGCACACACACACACACACACACACACACACACATACACACAGGAATATTACTCAGCCATCAAAAGGAATGAAATCTTGACATTTGCAACAATATAGATGAAACTAGAGGGTATTGTGCTAAGTGAAATAAGTCAGTCAGAGAAAGACAAATACTATATAATTTCACCCATGTGGAACTTAAGAAGTAAAACAGATGAACATAGGGGAAGGGAAGGAGAAAATAAAATAACATGAAACCTGGAGAGGAAGGCAAACCACCAGAGACAGTGAACTCTAGGAAAAAACTGAGGGTTGCTGGAGGGGAAATGGGTGGGGGGAAGGGATAATTGGGTGAGAGCATTAAAGAGGGCACTTGACATAACGAGTCCTGGATATTATAGGCAAATGATGAATCACTAAATTCCACCTATGCAAGTAATTTTAAAAAAGGGGGGAAAAGATGATGGTGTAATCTATGTGTCCAGGGGAGTTACTAATACACTCTGATATACTCTGGTTAATTAAAATTGACAGAACATAAATTTATTTTTTCACTTTCCTACCTTTGTCTTTTGCTTAGGCTGTTCCACCGGTCTAAGAGCCTCTGTCCCTTGGTCTTTTCTTATTGAAATCTAACATATCCCATAAAGCCAACCCTAAATCCTGCCTCTCTAAGGGATCTTTTCTCAGCATGATAGCCACAGTCACGTACAGCCATACCATCTTATCCTTATTCCTCTATGAGCACTTATCATACTCTGCTGTATATTGTACCTCCCTGAGTATATCCGTTTTTTCTAGTAGAGTTCTCTGAGAATAGGGACCATATGACTTCTTTTTCTTGTTTGTTTTCCACCTACTTTACATATGGATTATGTATATGATATGTCTGGGGAAAAAAGAGGAAAAAAGAAATTCTAACAAATAAATCTTTTACACACAAATCAAAAAGTATATTACATGTGAGTGTGCTTCATAAGCTCTACTGGCTGAAAAGGATAGTCAGTTTAATGACAACATCTCCAAAGTCACCACTCACACTGAGATCTTGCAATAATGGTTACCAACAAAGAGTGTTTCATAGCTCTGAAAATTGCCAGCCACCACTGACAAGTTAGTTCCTTTTCTTAAATTTTATCATAGTTGTTTGTTCTGTTTTGTTTCGTTTTGGCACATATGATGTTTTCCCCATTCATTTTCTTTGTTTTCCCCATTTATAACCCAGTATTGAGCATCATATCATCTTCCTCAATATAAATAATAAGATTCCATGCTTAAAGTTAAACCATAAAACTTATTCATGAACTGGCCATGGTTTTTAAATCATTGTAAACCAGTTCAGGAAACTGGAACTGGCTGCCAAGGTCTATAAAAGAAGCCATTATCTTAACTAGAATCTTGATATCTTTGTACTCTATTTGAGAAATCAGATATATACATTTGAAGTGGTAGGAAAAGTCGGGGTAAACACGTATATGCTGCATATAATGCCATATTTTGGGATGGAGATTATTATAAGGCCTTGTAAGTACTAGTTTTCAGCTAACCCACAACTTCATTGACACAAACAAAAAGCAAACTGTACTGGAAGGCTCCTCACTGGACTTCCTTTAAGACCAAAATAAAATAGGGGCGCCTGGGTGGCTCAGTGGGTTAAGCCTCTGCTTTCAGGTCATGAGTTCAGGTCATGCTCTCAGGGTCCTGGGATCGAGCCCACATCAAGTTCTCTGCTCGGCGGGGAGCCTGCTTCCCCACTCTCTCTGCCTGCCTCTCTGCGTACTTGTGTCCTCTCTCTCTCTGTCAAGTAAATAAATAAATCCTAAAAAAAAAAAAAAAAAAAAAAAAAAAAAGACCAAAATAAGATAAACCACAGGAGAGGGTAACGCTATACATTAGAAAAATACATTGCAAAATAAAGAGCAACTGAGAAAAGGTGAATGATTTGACAAGATGGTATCAAATTTTGAAGGGAGCCAACCGAACCACCGACATATGAGAAATACTGGCCAGAAATGCCTTCAAGAAGCACTGGGTGATTTCATCTTAGGCTGTGAAGAACTAAGGCGAAGATTTTCTCCTGCCAAACCAGAAGCAAGACTGTACGTGGCAGTCAAACTGCACGGAAAAAGAAGTGAATGATGATTAAATCAACACCCTGCTGACATTCCCGAGTTACTCTGTCCACTGGTGAGTGAATGAAATTCTTCTGACGCCCTAGTAGTTTTCCATAGCAAGTAATAAAGAAACATTTCACAAGGACACATGGACGATTTAGAAACCTTCAGTAGCTATCCATTGACCACAAAAGAGATTCCAGAAACTATGTACTACGACATTCAAAACCTCCAGGATTTAGCCTCAACTCACCTTCTAGCATAACTTCCTCACCTGCCATTATGCAAATTTTTTCCCCAAAAAGGTTCTAGAAGATTGTATCTCTTTTTTTTTTTTTTTTTAAAGAGTTTACTTATTTTTTGAAAGAGAGAGCACTGTGGGGGTAGAGGGAGGGGAGTGGAGGGAGAGGACAAACAGACTCCATGCTGGGCAGGGAGCCCGATGCAGGGTTGGATCCCATGACCCTGAGATCATGACCTGAGCCAAAATCAAGGGTCAGATGCTTAATCGACGGAACCACCCACGCCCCCCTAGAAGAACTTCTAGATGTTTTTATAATTTACCACATTCCTGTTCAAGAAAATAAACACAGTCTCAGTGCTCCAGTCATACCCAAATTCTTCATTTCACTCATTCACTTATTCAGCAAATATTTATTTTGTACTGAACTGGTGCCAAACACTGTGATAGTTGATGAGAATACCTAAAACCAAAGACCCTGCTTTCTAGATACTTACAGCCTCATCAAAGGGGACAAGTCTAAAGTATTTAAATCATCAATGAAATTAATTTCAGACTGTGTGGAATCTATAAAGAAATAAATGAACACACAACACTGTAAGATCTGGCTGGGCTGCGGATGGAAGCAGGACTCAATCAGGTAAATTAGTCAAAGAAGGTCCCTCTGCTCGGGTATTTTGCAGCTGAGACTTAAATGTTGAGCAGCCAGGCATGAGCAGAATGGGAGGGAGAACATTCCAGGCAAAAGAGAGTCAAATGAAAGGACCCTTTCCTGGTGAAATAAAGTCAAGTGGAAAAAGTCTTGACATGTTTTAAAAGCAGAGCAGAGACTAAAGAGAGATCTTTGAAAAGCTAGAGAAAGACCAACAGCTCATAGGCTATGGTAGAGTTTATTCTAAGTGCAAGAGGAAAACTTTAAAGAATTTTAAATAATATCTAATACACATTTTAAGATGACAGTTCATGGGCACCTGGGTGGCTCAGTTGATTAACCATCTAGCTCTTGATTTCGGCTTAGATCCTGGTCCCTGGGTCCTGGGACTGGCCTGTGTCCCAGCTTGCTTGGAATTCTGTCTCTCTCTCTCCCTCTGGCCTGACCCCCACTTGCATGTGCTTTCTCTCTGCATAAAATAAAATCAATAAATCTTTAAAATAAATGAATAGGGTTAAGCAGCTGCCTTTAGCTCAGGTCATGATCTCTGTGTCCTGGGATCGAGTCCCACATTAGGGTATCTGCTCAGCAGGGAATATGCTTCTCCTTCTGTCTTTCCCCCAGCTCGCTCGTGCTCTCACTCTGTGTCAAATAAAACATTTAAATAAATAAATTTTTTAAATGATCATTCAGACTGCTATGTGGGAAACAAATCTTTGGTAATAGGCAAGAAAACATGGCAGTAACTCAGTCAGGTAAGAGACGATGCTTTTACTTTTCAAAATAAAAACAGGACAAGCATGGGTCCATACACTGCCTTTCTCCCCTCTCTCTTAACATTCTTTTCTCTTTCTCCCGATTTTGCCTATTCTTTGCCTATTCTTGCTAATTCCCAATCCAGACACATAATATAAAAGAAAACAGTTTTAAAATTTCCAAACGTATTTTAAAGAAAATATACAAGTTCCCTGTCTTCTGAAGTAAGAGAAATATGAAGCTCAAATATTCTGAATATGAAATGTAGGACAGCCTGTAAGACATATGCAAGAAAGGAAATTCTAAAGCACATTGAAAAATATAAAGAACACTGCACTTCTGAGATAGAGTATTTAAGATTACTTCCTAGCTTCTGAAGTCTTTTTATACAATCAGGGTAAAACATCAAGCCCAAAATAAGTAATTTCCATTCTCTTCTCCTCAAACATCCACATTTCCAATAAGGAAGGGAATTCTCACTCGGCTTTCACCACCCTAACTTAACAGAATTCATCCGACCTCATGCATTATATCTTGATGAAGTGCTGTATTTTCTTGCCTTGGCTCTTTACTTAAATTTCACAATATAACAACTTCAGGGAATTTTTAACCCCATATGAAGTTTCTTACCAACTGACAAGCATGTAAACACTAAAGACATCCTGTTTCTAGGCCACAGCTGAATTTTTAAGTTTTAGTTAGCAGCATAAACACACTAGCTGGAGGAAAATTCACTAGATTATAACATGTACATCAGGCTCAACACTGTAAATTCATGAGCTAAAAACTAAACGTCCCTTTATGGAACAGTAAGGATTTTTGTCTTTTGGTGGTTCTTTGTTTAATAATGGTGACACCACCCATTTTTGTAGCATTTGCTAATGTCTCCAAATTTAACTCAAATGTTTGCCAACTCGGTTACTTTTTCTTTACAAAACCGAATAAATAATTTTAAAAACTGAACAACATATTAGAATATACTTAAAATAAAGATCTATTAAGTTTTGGGGACTCCTGGGTGGCTCAGTCGGTTGAGCATCTGCTGTCAGCTCAGGGTCCTGGTATCTAGGGTCATGATTTCAGGGTCCTGGTATTGAGTCCTGCATCTGGCTATTTGCTTAGTGGGAAGCCTACTACTCCCTCTGCCTGCCTCTTCTCCTGCTTGTGTGCTCTCTCCCTGACAAATAAATAAAATAATAATAAAATAAAATCTTAAAAAAATCTAGTAAGTTTTGAAACAAAATTTGAAAGCAATTTTTAAACCATTGGATTAAACTAAATCCTATGAATTAAAGTGTTTCAAATGTAAAGACCAGGCTGCTAATGAGAATTCAATTTTATTTTAGAAAAGTCCTACACATTTCCATATAATGTAGTCAGATTTGGAGAGAGTAAAAAAATAGCTATATAAAAAACAACTTTGCATTCTCATCTCACAGTCTCTGGAGAGTTACTTTCCCTTAATGTTATTACTATAGCTTGTAAAAAGACCCACACATGGAATTATTTTTATAATTCTGTTATAGAAAGCAATCACTTGTTTCTCTTGACAGATTTATAGAATTAATTTTACCAGACACTGAGGACTGCATAACATAGTGCATTGCCCTTTTCATCTTGGCTACTAAGAAGCTCAGAGCTAAATTTTATTCTCATATACAACAACTGTATTATGCTGGGTTTCTAGCATACCAAACTGAAGCTGGTGTATTTCCCTCTTTTCTTCGACTTTCTTTGTTTTTTATTCCATTTCAAAAATCTAATGATATAAATAATTGTTTTAGCTAGGTAATTCAAAGTCCTTCTGGACACAGGAGAAGTATAATTTATTCACAAGATAAACTCCTGTAGTAAGGGACATTTCTAGTAGTTAAATTCTTTCTTACCTCTTAATGTGGAGTGTTTAGAAGTTTCTAGCTTTAGAATACATATTAATTCACAAGTTAGGTGCTCATGTTAATGGAGAAAATGAACTTATCTTTGCATGTATGGAAAGTTAGTCTAAAATGTTGTTATGGATATAAGTAAATATTTATAGCTTTCAAAATGCTATTTGTTAAGGATTAGATGGGACATGACATTTCTAAAGAGTAACGTTTTCTCTATTGGGGTAAGCTGGAAAGGAAGAATATGTATTTTTAAAGCATTTTCTTTTGCCAAAGTGCTTATACTCTTTCCTTCAATTACTTACAGTCCTGGGACAGATTAATACACTCTTGCTTGCTCTTTCTAAAAACTGGTAAGTTTCAAGTTGATATTTACAACTTAATTTTAAACACTAATGATGAGTAGCCATTGTCAAATGAGGTTAACCTTATGAGCTCAGTGCAACAACAGATCCTATCCGCTAAGTCTGCTAGAAGGTTCTTATCTAAGTAAAAAACATCTTCTGGGGTAAGGAAAACACTAAAGTGAAGAAGCAGGAATTTTAAACATACCATGTCAGATTAGAGACTACTTAAAACAAAAAGGCCTTGAAGTTTCTGAAAAAGAAGAAAACCTCAGAATATTAGCCAAAAAATACGTGTGCACTTAACTGGACAAAATCCCTCAAGCCATCTGTGGACTGTATTGTCTAACTTCCTAACAAGAGGACAGCCAAGACTTGGATGCTCGCTGGTAAGGAGAGAGAACTGTCTCGGTGATGGAATGTGGGCAAGTCATCTCTGCCCCAGAGCCAATGAAACTAGTGTGTGGGACTTATTGGTATGCTACTGTTGTTTTTGGTTCTAAACATTAGGACAGGGTAATATTGAATATCTGGGAAGGCATCTTAACCTCTACAGTATTGTCCAGAAGTCTCCCTTGAGGTGTCAGAGGATGACTAATCCTTACCGAAAAGAAGGTTCAGGCCAAGATCTCTCTGACATTTGCTTCCTGCTACTGTTTTTGGAAACATAGCTTTAACCTCTTCAGAAATTTCTTTGAAAGGAAGATGTCACTCATTTCATATTCTAGTTTTGCCAACATCCCACAACTATTGCAGGGATCATTCCTTTAACTGGTAAAGAATGTTATTATTTATAATAAATAAATAAAAATACTATAAATAATATAAATTATTATTTATCTGATTATAAAAAATAAACACAAATCCAATGTCTCCCTTCTGTAAGCTCAGAACTGTTCTCTCCTGCATGGCCCCCATGTTGGCAAGCATGATCTTGTTCAAGAGGTTGTTGTTCAGAATTTACCCTGCATATTGTTGTATAGTTTGAAAAGCACTTCATAGTACAATTGATTGAAGTAAGAGTAATAACAGTGATCATTTATTGAGTGACTACTCATTTCCTATTTGGAAATTCTTCAAAAACTAGGAGATGAATCCCCTACCTCACCTCGGGCCCAGTCCAGGAGGACTAGATCATTATTCCCAAGGGCTCCTTATGATACAAACAGTAGGATCATGTAGAAGCCAGTGCTGGGATAAACAGAGTAGCCCTTATTGAACTTTACCATATGAAAACAAGTTTTGTTGTTCTAACAGCTCACTCATGCTTTGCTTCTGCCTGGTTTTCATTATGATAAATGGAGATGAATTTTGTCTTTTCCTAGAGAGCCATTAAAAAAGTTCTAGCTGGCCCTCACTTCCCTGGAGCCAACAGCCAGCTCCCTAATTGCTCACCACCAGAGTGAGGTCTCTGCAGTCATCAGAAGACAGAGCAGGTTCCCCCCTCCCTGAAGTGTACAAAGTTGCAATGGTTTGACTGTATTTGTCAAATATGACTGCAACATGCAATTAACTACTGACTTGGGCTTTCTGTTCTAAGCTATTCTTCAAAAATCAACATGAAATAGCTTAATAAAGATTTGGTACTGATTTTTTTTACTCTGGAGAATATGAAAGAGAGAGAGAGAGAAGGAATTTCAAAGCCTTGTGTGCCTGCAACATTGTTTTGTGAAATAAAGTGATGGGCACAAAATGCTTGTCATGGGCAAGAAGGAACGGGAGCCCCCAGGACTGAGATCCAAAGTGTGGTTTATTTCCTGTTTCTCTCCTAAGCACTTACGTTTCCTGAGTGGATTGCAGCTGGGGGCACAGAGTCAGGGAAAAGAAGTAATACATTGAGCCTCGCCTTGTTAAAACAATGAATTCTGGAACACTGAAAAGAAATTTAAAAAACAAATAATTTTTTTTTTAAGTGTTAAGAGTGCTAGGGTGACATTGGTGATAGCCTGGAAAAACTGATGATCTGGGGAGAGCATCAGAGGTTAGTGTCCATACAGAAAAACACTGTTGTTATAATTTCCAACGTCTCCCTTCTATGTTGTGTTTTTGAAAGAAATTTAACATTCCACCCAAACCACTCCACTGTAAGCAATATAAGAAAAGCAAACAAGCAAATCAAAGGCTTTTCCACTTGTACCTTTTTGGTATAAATATGCCACATTCCCCTTTGAAGTACAAACTCTCTCTAGCCCCAATAAGGGTGGGGAGATTTACTTCAAAATGTATTTCAAAACATTTACTTCATCTCATGTAAAGGAATGTACCATGGCTGCAAGCCAAAGGGAGTTTCACTCCAAAGACCCTTCTCAGAGGGGACTTCAAGGAGAGCCTAAGGTCCCTTCAGGTATCCAACCCATCAAGCTGACTAATGGGTGTTCCTAACCTGACAGGCCACATGTTCTTATTAAAGAGGTGGTTTTGATGATGGAGTTCTTTCTGCGTTCCCCAAGGTCCTCTGGCATCACACCTGCCCTTCTCAAAGCATTCAGCCACAGCTATAACCTTCAGGCTATATTGTAAATTCAATATCCCTGTCATATACACAAGTTAAATATAAACACAAGCATTTTCTCTGTACCTCAGCCAACAGACTGTACTGGAAAGAAGTTCCAGTCCATCTGAATATCTGAGGAGATTAAAGCTTGGATAAAATTCACTTATTTGTTGAACTTACCAGGTGGCATCAAACCTTGGGTTACTTTTGTGGCACCTGCATTGATCTGTGAACACTAATTTCCATTAGCCACGGATAACGAGGGCTAGAAAGACCCTTTCAATTATTTAGTCCCATGGCCTCAGGTGGAAAAAGGATGAACACAGAAAATTAATGGCAAGGTTGTGGCTAAAACCTAAGTCTTTTATTAAAATGTTCACAAACACACATTAGGGATTTTAATCCCTGTTATTTCAAAGTTGAGGTGAATTCATGTATATCTGGCCCACGTGACAAGTGTTTGTTGATCACCTCTGTCATAGAAAGGACTATGATAGATGTTCTGTGAGGATATAAAATATTTACAATATGGTCCTTGACCTTTTATTAAATACACTCCAGTAGGTCAAGGAGATGTACACAAATTATTAATATCAAGAACTAAGTTTCTACAGGATTAGAGGGCAGAATTAGTGGGTAGCAGGCAACACAGTGCTACAGAAATTGAGAGAAATTTGAACCTGAGAGGTTCAGGGAAGGCCTCATTGAGAAAGTGGGACTGAGGCTGAGTCATAAAGAATGAAAAACACGTGAATGTCTCGGATACAGGATTAGGTGAGCAAGGAGAAATGAGAATGATTCTCATCTTTATAGAAGAGTCATTTGGCTAACCTGGCTCACATGCAAGGTCTAGATTACAGAGTAATGGGGTAGAAGGATAAATAGGAATATACCGTGGGGCTCTACGAATATGAAACCAAAGTGTTTTCATTCTTGGATAAAGAGAAACAGATACAGCTATGTGTGTATGTGTATGAGTGTAGTCAAGAAAATCTCCCCTGCCTCATTCCAAAAAGGACTGGAGAAATACAAATTTGAGTTAGCTACAGAAAACCTCTTTCTTCAGATTTTATTTATTTATTTGTTTGTTCAGGGTAAGTGTAGGTTCACAGCAAGATTGAAAGGAAAGAAGGGAGGTTTCCTGTATCTCCCTTACCCACATGGACACAATGTCTCCCATTATCAGCATCCCCACCCAGAGTGGTCAAGTGCATTTACCCATCATAACCACCCAAAGTCCACAGGTTTCACTCTTGGTATTGTACACTCTTCGGACTGTATAATGTATAATGACAGGGATCTATCTGTATCATACAGAGCATTTTTGTGCCCTAAAATCCTCTTCTCTCCATCTACTCTTTCCTCCCGCTCCAACCCCTGATTTATTTACTTTCTCCATAGTCTTGCTTTTTCTAGAACATCATATAATTGCAAACCATAGAGTAGTGTGTCTTTTCAGATTGGTGTCTTTCACTTAGTATTATACATTTAAAGTTCCTCCATGTCTTTGCACAGCTTGAAAGCTCATTTCTTTTTAGCATTAAATAACAGTCCATCATCTGGATGTACCACAGTTTACCCATTCATCTATTGAGAACATCTCTGTTACTTCAAAATTTCCATAATTGTGAATAAAAAGCTGCTATAAGCATCCATGTATAGCTTTTTGTGGGTACACAAGCTTTCAGCTCCTTTGGGTAAATATCAAGGAGCAAGACTGCTAGATGGGTATAGTAATAGCAATGTAATTTTGTAATAAACCACCAAACTGTCTTCTGGAGTGGCCTTACCATTTTGCATTCTCACCAGCAATGAATGAGTATTATTGCTCCACGTCCTTGCCACCATTGATGTTCTCAGCATTCTGGATTTGGGTCATTTTAAAGGTGTGCTGCAGTGTTGTTTCAATTTCCATTTCTCTGATGACATAGGATGTGGAGGATTCTCTTCATATACTTGTCAACCATACCTCTTCTTTGGTGATATGTCTGTTAAAATCTTTGGCCCATTTTTTAATTGGCTTGTTTTCTTAATTTTGAATTTTAATAGTTCTTTACATATTGAATAACAACTATTTATCTCAAATGTGCTGTTTCTAAATATTTTTTTCCTCAACTGTTGTTTGTCTTCCAATTTTCTTGATATTGTCTTTTGCAGAACACAAGTTTTTAATTTAGTCCAGCCTTCAATTCTTTCAGGGATGGTACCTTTGATATTGTATCCAAAATCTACTGTCATACCCAAGTTCATCTATGCTATCTTCTACAAGTTTTACAGTTTTACATTTAGGTCCATGATCAATTTTGAGTTATTTTTTGTGAAGGACATACGTTCTCTGTGTAGGCTTATTTTTTGCATGTGGATGTCTATTTGTTCCTGCACTACTTGGAGACATTATTCCATTGAATTGTCTTTGGTCCTTTGTCAAAGTTCAGTGGACTATTTGTATATGGATCTATTTCTGTGCTCTTTATTCTCTTCTGGGATCTATATGTTTATTCCTTTGCCATACTTCACTGTTTTGAATACTGCAACTTTATAGTAAGTCTTGAAGTTGGATGATGTTAGTCTTCCAATTCTGTTCTTCTGTATCAATATTGTGTTGGCTCTTCTGAGTCTTTCCCCCCTCCATATAAACTTTAGAATCAGTTTGTGGGTATCTGTGAAAGAAACTAGGATTTTGATTGGGATTATCCTGAAGCTATAAAACTGACATCTTCCCAACTGACTGCCACCAGTGGGTCTTCCTTTCCTAAGAATATGGAATCTCTGCTTACTTAGTTCTTCTTTGATTTCATTCATCAGAGTTTGGTATTTCCCCTCATCTATATCTTGTAAATATTTTGTTATAATTACACCAAAGTATTTTATTTTGTGAGGTGCTAATGGAAATGTTTTTGTGTTTTTAATTTCATCTTTTTTTAAGATTTTTTTATTTTGTGTTTTTAATTTCAAATATCACTTATTTATTGCTAGTATACAGGAAAGTGATTGACTTATGTGTATTAGCTTTGTATAAAAAAAAAAAAAAAACTAACTTTGTATCCTACAAACTTGCTATAATCATTTATAATTCCAGGAAATTTTTTTCTATTCTTTCTTATTTTCTACATAGATGATCATGTCATCTGTGAACAGTTTGATCTCTTCCTTCCCCATCATATACCTTTTATTTCCTTGCCTTGCCTTATTGCATTTGCAAGAACTTCCAGTAAGAAGTTAAAAATAAGTAGTGAGATGGGGCATCCTTGCCTGTGTACCTGATGTTGGTGGGGAAGCTTCAAATTTTTCACTATTAAGAATGATATTAGCTGTTGGTATTGGTAGATATACTTTAGCAAATCACAGAAATTCCTTTCTCTTCCTAATTTACTGAGAATTTTTATAATGAATGGGTGTTGGATCTTATCTAATATTTTTTCTGCATCTATTATATGATCATGTGATTTTTCTTTTTTAGCCTGCTAATGTGATAGATTACATTAATTGATTTTTGATTTCTGAGCCAGTGTTTCATACCTGAAATAAATCCCACTTGGTTAAATGACTAAGGTATATTTTATGTCCCAGCATGTGGTCTATCTTGGTGAATCTTCCATAGAGCTTGAGAAGAATGTGGTTTAAAAAACTTGGGCTTTCTGAATTTGACTATGATCCTCTCTCTCTTCAATCCTGCAGGCGGTGGTTTGCCCTGTGTCCTCACCTCCTTTATGGATCCTAGAAGCATTGTTGATTTTTCAATCTGTTTGGCATTTTTGCTAATTGGGAGGATATAATGGCAAAATTCAAGCTCCTTATATGCAGAAGAAGAAACCATAGGTCTGAGATACTTCTCATTTCTCAGAAGGAAAAAGGGTATGAGAATGGGGGTATATTATCAACTCGATATCTTCTCCCTATTGGAAAGATTAACCTGGTTATTCCAGCATAAATGGGGACTAAGGGGAGAATGAAGAGGCAAAATTCCTGGGGAACATTATAATACTCTCTTAGATAAAGCAGCAGCAAGTTGATTATTGTAGTCAGCATGGGCCACTAAAATGAAATACCATAAAATGGGTACTACAGACTATCATATTTGTTTTCTCACAGTTGTGGAGGATGGATGTCTGTGGTCAGTGTGCCAGCATGTCAGGTTTTCGTGAGAGCTCTCTTCCTGGTTGCAGATAGCTGCCTTTTTCATTGTGTACGAATATGGCAGAGAGAGTGTGCAAAATCTCTTGTGTTTCTTTACATAAGGGCACTAATTCTATCATGACAGCCCCACCCTCATGGCCTCATCTAAACCTAATTACATCCCAAAGTCCCTGTCTCCAAATGCCATCACATTGAGACTTAAGGGCTCAACATATTAATTTTGCAGGACATAACTTGGTCTATAGCATTAATCAAGAAAACATATGATTTAAAAATTATCTTTAAAACTTTAAATCTTTAACATTTTGAAGTCAGGCGATTAGGAATATGATAGAAATAGCAATGGAATTCACTATTTCTTAAAGGTGGTTCTGAAATTTGGTTATGGGGATAGAGAAAATAATCAGTTCATTTTGAACTAGGTTACATTTGATATAATGAGAAGGCATGCAAAAGAGTACACCGTTTTAGCAGAAAAGAACTTTGACTGAAGAGCTGATGGATTGAGTATTGGGCAGAGTTTACACCTGAGGCACACCTGAGGTCTTTGGTCCATAGAAAGCAAGACTTCCAGACTTTCCAGAGTGAGGGTATGAACAATTATTATAATCCAGAGGGACAGGAAAAAGTTTTTATGTTTGTAAGTAACCCTTGCTAGGAAGGATATTCCCCTGGATGATCATAAGACATACTAAAAGGAAAAAAAAAAAGTCCTTATAGTGAATTAAATAAGATAAAAGTTAAACATAACTATTTAGAATAAGACTTTTGAGACTTTTAATTACTGTGATAGTTAACTCCCATGAATCCAATGTTGTATTCTATATTTTTCAAACTTTTTAAAAAAGGTTTTATTTATTTATTTGACAGAGAGAGCTCACAAGTAGGCAGAGAGGCAGGCAGAGGGGGGGGGGGGAAGCAGGATCCCTGCTGAGCAGAGAGCCCGATGTGGGGCTCAATCCCAGGACCCTGAGATCATGACCTGAGCCGAAGGCAGAGGCTCAACCCACTAAGCCACCCAGGTGCCCCTCAAACTTTTTTGATCAAAGAACCATCCTTCTGCTTCAGAGTGGCTCAAGACTAACCAGATCTCTGAGACTCTGCTTTGTTGTGTATATACACATACACCCACACACACACTTTGGGTAAATTTCATTAACTTTGATGGAAGAATGGCTTTAGTTGTAAAATCATCATCTAACTGATCTCAGAATCCCAAAATGCTAAGAGAGGAATTTTCCTTAGACATAATATGGTATAAGCCTCCCTCCTCTGTTACACTTATGTAAATAAGATATCTAAAACATAGAGTGAGAAATTTTTCTTAGGGCCACATGGATCCTAGCAGAAGTGCTGGATCCTACAACCTGGTCTTCTAATTCCAAAGTCACTGATTTTTCTAGTAAACCTCATTGTGTCTAAGACTAAGTGGCCAATCCTCTTCATTCAGCAGGAAAATAAAGAGTGGATCATTTTGGACAAGTGCATATAAAAAACTCACAACCGAAATAAGTCATAAAGGAAAACCTTTCTCCATGCCACCCAGAATAAGGCAACTTGATGCTGCAAAGTGGCTGCTAATGAGTATAGAAGAGAACTATGAGACTGTGTTCAAATGAAGAGACTGGTTTGAGTTGAAACACTGCCTAGAAAAATCATATCAAATAGACTGTAAAATTATATTCAGTGGTTTAAAAATCTCAGGCTTTCTGAATTTGACTTTACACATACTGTGAATTTACATTGGCTCCTTCCCCTGGAAATGTTATATTGTAGTTTAGCAGCTGGATGTTTGGTCTGTACTAAGAAAAGAGTGCCACTATAATCTTCTATAAATGGAGTCCAATGTTCCCATTTTGTCTGCAGAGGGTACTGTAAGCCTTGTATATCTAGGAATTCTGAGGCTCAGGCTACTCTGACTTTCAGTTCAACCTGATCAACATTCAATAAGCGTCCTGTTCTGAGTTTTGGGGAAGGAGGAATGATAGAGAGAAAATGGAGATAGTTTTTGCTTTTTAATAGCTACTCTGTGGGACGGGTTGGGAAATAAAAAAAAAAAAAAATACCTATAATTCAGGGTTGAGCAAGGGACCATAAAAGAAGTTTAAAAAAAAAGTGTAAAGATTCCAAGTAGGAAAGAACACTTCTAAATAGGTGGTTTGGGATCTAGAAGGTCTCTATGGAGATCTTACACATATGGCATTTGTAATGGAGCATGAAGAATGGATGGGATTTCAACAGGGACAGGTGCCAGGGACAGCATACCAAAAAAAGTGTCATCCATGGGAGGATCAGTTTGTTGGGAGTACAAGTGTCGAGAATGGGCTTTGGAGTAGTTGAGAATACTTAAAAAAGGATGCTGAGACCAGACTCGTGTGGGTTTGGAGCTAAGCACACATTGTGTCATATTTGGGGGAGAATTGAAAATTTCAGAACACTGGAATAAGCTGAATCTTTTGAAACTGACTTCCAGAAACATCACTGTGTCACTGTAGAGAAGTCTATGTTTCTAAGTTACACTAGTAACATAGGATGGTCTGGAATGAGATAGATAGATTAAATCAATCCTGCTTAGACGCAGGTGCCAGCACCCCCTTAATCCCTGGGTCTATTTCCCAACTGCTCTTGGATCCCGAACACTACGCAACCAGGCCACAGACTCACATACCCAGAGTAGTTGCTTGGGCATGCCAGTAAAATGCTAAACTGCCACATAGCCCATTTCTGGAAGACCCACTTCTGTTACTCTAAAGCCTTTTATGTTTTACAGATGCCATAGTAAGTTCAGTTTTCAACCAGAAAGAAATCTCAGCCAAGTCATTAAAATGAGCACAGCCTTCCATCTGGGAATTGCCACCTCTACCCTTTCCACCCAGAGGAACATGTGGTCCCATTACAAAATAATCTAAGCAGCTTTCATTCTTTTCATTTGAAAACACTCCCATGAGGCACTAGAGGAATTCTCACTTGCCTCTACCTGCAGACAGCAAGGCCGAGAGAGTCTGTTATACATCCATTCATCTTTGCCTCCTCCCTCATGTGAGCAGGTAAATGATTGAGAATGATTGTATAAACCAATAATTATTAACCATGTGCTTTCCTATTCAGGAACTGAGGATGCTGAGACCTATAAGAATAAAAGGAAGACTTGGGGTGCCCAAAGCAGCTGCCTTTGGCTCAGGTCATGATCCCAGCATCCTGGGATCAATACCCATTTCAGGCTCCCTGTTCAGTGGGGAGTCTCCTCCCTCTCCCTGCTCTTGTACCCTCACTCTCTCTCTCTCTCTCCCTCTAAAAAAAATTAATTAAATCTTTAAAAAAAAGAAGATGGTGAAGAAGAAAAGGGAGACCAACAGGAAGCTAAATCCTACTGTTCCTCTTCCCAGCTCTTGCGGAAAAAGAAGCTAAAAGCAAATGTCTATGTCCAATGTGAGTATATTCTCAAAGGGAAGAAAGTAAATGTGTATGTGTGTATCTCAAACAAACAATACCAGTTACCTTACAAAGAAAATCATAAATTACCTCAGGCCGTCATCACATATAGATTGGGCAAATATTAGTATCTCAATTTTATCATGACAGAAAGGAAGCTCAGAGAAGCTAAACACTAAGAGTTGGTACCATTATTGATCATATAGCCAGAGACCTGAAATAAATGTCTTACATAGATCACCACATGTTATGGGCTAATGTATTCCCTAAAGTTCAGGTGCTGAAAGCCTAACCCCAACTACCTCAGGATGAGACTATATTTGGAGATAGGGCCTTTCAAGAAGTAATTAAGTTAAAATGAGACCCTCAGTGTGGGCCCTAATCCAATCTGACTAATGTCTTTATAAGAGGGAATTAGGGCATACAGAGAGACACCAGGTTCACTGGCACAGGGAGGAAAAGACCATGTGAGGACACAGTCAGGAGGCAACCATCTGCAAGCCAAGGAGGGAAAAAAATAATCCTGCAGACTCATTGATCTCGAACTTTCTAGCCTCCAGAACTGTGAAAAAAATAAGCCACCCGATCGGTGGTATTTTTTTTTTTTTAATAGCAGCCTTAGCAAAATAATACAGCACATTTTAAAAATAAAAGTAAGAGTAAGGTAGAAGTCAATAACTTCATTTACAATTGAGACAATTGAAAACCATAAGTAATTGAATCTGACTCTAAACCCAAAGCGGTCTTATACCAGAACTCAGGACCTTAATCTCTCTGCTGTATTCTCTCAAGTGATTAAGTAATTAAGACAGTGCTAGCAACTTAACCAGGGCACACTAACTTTTAATTCAGGTTCGCTCCACTAAACTATCATGACATTACCTCAGTAGGCACTTTGACATTAAAACAGGATCAAGATCAAGAAAAAAAAAAAAAAAAGAGTTCCAAGTGAAAATTAAAATACTCTCTTTCCTTTTTATTATTTCTTAGGATAGGACTAAACATTTCAGGTCAAATGAATCTTCTCTTCTAGGCATTCTGGAGTGGCACATCTGTTTTTATTTATGGCATTTAAACCTCCCATTTTGGTTTATTATGAAAAGGAGTTTGATCAAGACTTTCTTCCTCTAAGCATCTCCTTTCATTTTATTTCAAGTAAAAAGTTTTCATAACATGAAAAACTCCCAAAGGGAAGATACTTTCCTAGTATTATTTTAATTAGCTGGTAAAATTCCTGAAAAATGCTAAAAACCCGTAATACCAGAGAAGTCTGCCTGGGAAATGTCATCTTAATTTTGTGAAACAGAATTTCTAAGATTCCACATACAATGATCTGATCAAATTAAAAGTGACATTTCAAACAACAGGGATGGACTAAATTACAGCACAATCGTATAGTAGGATATTATATGCCTATGGAGAATAATAAGACATGCAAAGATGTTCATAATATACTCTTGAAAGAAAAAAAGCAGACTACATACTGCTATGTATGGTATGAATCCATTTATGCAACAGAAATTCACAAAAAATGTTATGTGCCAAATATTCATATTAGCTGTGTTCAAGCACAGTCACGGGACTTACTTTAGGACTTAGTAATTGTTACCTTTTATCTTGTTTTCTAATTTTCAACAACAAACATATGGTATGTGTGTGTTTTGAAGAATCAGAAATGGAAGCAGAATGAGAAAATAAGCAGAAGTCTAGGTTTACCATGATTTTTTGAATAAAAAATACTCCCATCAGGGAAGGGCTTAATCTTGGAAGAAGATCTGCTAAAGACACCAGTGAATTTGATTTATATAATTTAAATGAGTGAAACTCTAAAAAAGCTCTGGTGTGTGTGTGTGTGCGTGTGTGTATACGTACGTGAATGGGCACTAGTGTGCAAGCACACAGTATGCATGAAAGGTCTAACCTCTAAATCCAAAAAGGAAAATAGCTGTGGGGAACTTTCTGGTGAACTCCTGCTCCCCTTAAGCTCTTTACCACACTGAAGCCAGAATGATCTTTCTAAAATACAAATCTGATCTTATCCCTCTCTGATTTAAACTTTCAAAGGCTCCCCCTCTGGTATGAGGAGAAAGTTCAAATTCCTTATATGACTCACCAATTTCTGCCTGACTGGTCTTGGTTTACCTGCCCAGACTCACTTCTCACTATTCTCTGTTACTTTCTAAATATGCCCTGGTTACATTTTGTCTAGCTCTCTTCACTCTCTTCTCTTTGAGTTTATTATATTCCTTTGCTTGGGAAATTCTCCTTTAAAATCTCCGCCTGATTATTTCTTATTTATCTTTAGTAGTTTGTCTAGACATTGTTTCCTCTACTGTGTCTGCCATGAACAACCAAATCTCACATGCCAGATAGATCCCTGAACTCACAGTACTTCCCTCACATTATTAATAGCACCCATTGAGACACCTGAGTTCTCCACTGGTTCTCTAGAGATCTGAAGACTTTTTTTTTTTTTTTTTAAATCAGCATACAGAGGATTAAGAGATTTTGCAAAAGGAAGAGAGAGGGAAGGAAGAAAGGAAGGAAGGAAGGAAGGAAGGGAGGAAGGGAGGAAGGGAAGGAGAAGGAAAGAGGGAATTTATTTGTAGAAAAACAAGAGAGAACCATCTTCTCTTTTTTTAATTTCGAGGTACAGTCACCTCACAAAAAGCTGTGTTTCTGTGGCTCTGATTGGTTATTGTACTTGTGGTGATTAACCCTCCTGGGCACATTTTAGGTTCTCAATAAGAACTTGATGAAAAGCTGTTCATGTAGTTTTTCACTCAGGGAACACTGATTGTCACTGTGGGCTAGCCATGTGTACACGATGGGCACACAGGGCATGAGTGTGTCTCTCAAATACATCAATATAATAGGAGATAATAACATTGCGAGAGCTACAACAAGTAAATAAGCAGACAAAAATCAGACAGTGAGCAAAACACAAAAGAGAGTGATGTGATAATACACAGAAAGAACACTTAACTCAAAATGGGTGATACTTATTAGGTCACCAAGTTATTAAAATTCTGGTAGCTGGTGAAAAAAATATAGTACTCTCCAGACAACTGTTTTTCCAAAGAGTTTGGTTAAATTGGAACAACCAGATCATTCTAAATCCTTTCTAAAAAATAAAAATAAACTAATGATAATGTTGAGGCAAACTTTATTTGCTGTTAGCAAATTTTATTAGCCAACTTTGATTAACTGAAAGACATCTACTTAAGTAGGCATACACTTAGCCAGCTACAGAAGGATGGACTGAATGGAGAGACCAGCAGATCTGTCTTCTAGCCACGTGGAATGGGGCAAGGGTGAGACACGTTAGAAGAAAAAAATAGACAAATAAAATCTGTAAATTCCAGAGAAAACAGATTCTCCCTGTAAATATTTCCCCTTAGGATTTCTGACATCCTTTAGGGAATTGATGGTTTTAACAACCCTGGCTTTGCATACTGCTGCGATTTCAAATATCTTTTCCAGAACCAGAGGGTAAATGGAATGGTTCTGGCTGCCAAATGCTGATGGCTTGAAATCCTTTATGAAGAAAAAAAAAAAAAAATAAGAGTCAATTAAATCATCACCTCATAATTTTTGCTTATGAAATATTGCACCAAGACCAAGAATTTGGTGTTAGGTATCAGTAAGTCTGATTTGATCCCATTTAAAAAAGGCAAAAAATTATATGTTATCTTTTCTTCATTATTCTTCTCCAAGAAAAAAGACTACTCTCCTGGGGTGGGGGTGTTTGGTGGCAAAATATAGACAATACATAGCAGATTTATGAGAAGCATTTATTACTTAAGGTGAGGAATTAGGGGGGAATTCATGAAGAAGATAGTTGTGCTGGTCTTTGAAAAAGATGTAACATGGATATGCGGAGTGGGTGCTCACTAAAGGAGGGGAGACTTGGTATCAACCTTGACAGATGGATAAGGGTTGACAGCTGAGGGTGGATAGAAAAATGTATTCCAGGTGAAGTAACTACAACTAAAAATAGCATGCTATGCATTGGAAAAGGAGTTACAGTTGGCTGCAGCTGAGGCTGATGACAAGAAAATGGGAAACTGGGCCAAAGGAGAGGTTTACATTGTAAACATACTTAAATGAACATCAACTTTGACCCACAACATTTTCCATGGCTTGAGTCAAAATAAGGGGCTCACTGTCTTCTCTGTCATTTCTTAGAGGTCTTGTGGCATCTCCAAGGCCTTGGACATAGTATGGGAATCTTCTTATCTATCACTCTGATCTATATCACGCTTTCCAATAGACAACATTGTGTCCTCAAGGCAATGTCTTCAGAGCTGCAGAAAATTCTTTTTTTTTTTTATAAGATTTTACTTATTTATTTGAGGGAGAGAGAGAGAGAGCAGGAGCAGGGGAAGAGAAGAGGGAGAAGCAGGCTCCCCACTGAACAGGGGGCCAGACGTGGGGCTTGATCCCAGCACTCCGGGATCATGACCTGAGCTGAAGGTGGACACTTAACCGACTGAGCCACCCAGGCGCCCCTAACAGTTGCAAAAAACTCTTTACTAAATGTATGAGGAAGGAGCCACTCATGTAAGGAGGAAAATGTGAGGCAAGAGCCATAGATCTTAGTTCTGGCTCTGCTGGCAGCTTGCTGAGTAACCTTAAGCAAGCCAATCAGTATCCCTGAATCTGCTACTTCCTCTCCTGGACAAGATGATCTTTAAGGGGACTTCTAGCCTGCTACATTTACATATCTAGATTATATAAATTCTAAGAATGAGAGGTATAAATAGTATAATCAAGTTAACCCATTTTAGATACTAAATTGAACAATTTTTCAAGGACGCGTCAGTATATAACAAGCCTTACCTAGAGACCCTGTGGCTGTCCCCACCTTGCTTCACTCACTGAAGAATAATTCATTCCCATCCCAGAATCTTCCTCCCATGTCAATAAGAGACTGTGTTCTACAGTAGAAATAGCAGTGATCCAGAAGTCAACGCTTCAGTCTTTTTTGGGTACTCTTGGAATGAGCTAAGGTTCAACCAGTACCTTTAGAAATCCCTTTCGGCAAGACTATGATTGCTAATTCTTGCCCAGCCTGAAACTCTGCCCCAAGGGTAGGGCTAAAGATAAAAAGCCCATTCAAAGTAAGCAATTAGAAAAGTCTAGATGGAGAAGTTTGTGTGTATGTATGTGTGTGGTGAGGGCAGGAGGGGTATTTGCATTCTATTTCTTGACGGAATATTTTCCCTTAGAGTTCAGGTGCGATAGTAGGTCTCTGTGAAACATGCCCTGCTCTTTAGTTTGCTGCCCTTTCAATCCTCCACCTCAGTCACTGGTCACTACATCTATGGCTCATTTATCCTGAGGGGAGAAGAAATCCACAACAGATCACAGGGGAGACTTCCTATTCTACTGCTGGCTTGGGTGTATGATAAATCCTAATCTGTCTTAATTTAATTACTTCGTAAGTACAGTAGGGATAATAATGATTAATATTTGTACTTTATTTTTTAATCTGGAATGTACTTTGTGAAAAGAATGATAAGTTTGGAAATTATAAATCTAACATTATTTACTATATTCCACTGCTTTTTCCATTGAATCTTAGAGACGAAAATGGCCTTAAGAGTTATTTTGGCCAAACCTCCACCCTCTTTTCTGGTGCTTGAATCCTCTTCAAGTCCCATCAATGGTCATGTGACTTCTTACTGACTACTCAGTGGCAGAAACTCACTATCTTCCAGAGCAGCCCATCCTGGCTTTGGGCAGTTCTAGCCTTTCCAGTGCCACTTCTTATGATGACTAGAATGTGTCTTAGAATTTGTAGCAACTGGTCTTCAATCCACTTGTCATGACCATTCCAAATAGATCTAAGGTAGCCCTTCCAACATAGGTACACTGAATCAATGAGTCCTTTCAGTGGAAAATGTTGTTCCTTTAAGAATAGTTTTATCATGGGCCACAGTTATCTTAGATCTGAAGGCAGATAAGGTGGCAACTCTCTCTGTCTCAGGGAAATCTGCCCCATCTTCTCTCCCTGTTCCCTTGCATTTGTTCTTCAGATCCTTTCCAGCTGTCCTGTCAGTCAGGAATGGCCTCTCCATCGTCTACAGGATTTTGTTCAAGGAAGCAGTGTATCATATGGCAATGTCATTTCTTGTTCCTTCATAAATCAGAGAGCCATGACTGAGGCAGTGAAATTCTACTTAGTAGTATAAATTTAAGCCACCTCAGCTGCTCTCTCAGGAAAGAAAAAAATTTTTTTACTGTTGGTTCTTTAGTTACAAAAAGCTTGGGGATCATCCCAAAAAATATTTCAAAAAGAGGCATTATTTCCAGAGGCTAAATAGCACACACATGGGATGCGAAAGTTTTGTTGATTCCACGGAGCCAGCAGAGGCATGGTAAATATATCTGACTCCTGACAATAACCAAAACAAGTCCCTAAGACAGCTTGGATAACGGGAAATAGATTTTAAAAGAAATTATTATCCTCTGGGTTTCTCCTTAGCACCTTCGCTGCCAGCAGTACACAGTTCTGTGTTTGTCGTGGAGCCACACATCTATGCCACGATGCATTGGGCACGTGGGGTCCCAGATGCTGAGTCCTGTGGGTTCTGTGGCCCCTGTTGGTCTTGGAACAGAAGATGAGTTTTGTTTGTGGATTCACAAGCAAACAATTGAACATTATATCTCTTGACAGCCTATTTCCTGAAAGATTTCTCCCTTTGACTTGAATGATCTTGTCTTTGTGATTAAAACCAAATGACTCAGGATTTTAGAATGGTGCAGATTGACCCCAAGAGAGCAGAAAAGTGCTTTAATGCCAGAGAAAACTTGCTAATGCGGTAGACACATGCACCCCCATACACACACACACACACACACACACACACACACACACACATGAACCTAAGGATAACAGATTAGGACAAATCAGTGAAAAAAAATGTGTTCAGCTTATCTTTGCCATGAGTTGGCAGGTGTGTGAAGGTACAGTGGTCAATTCTACAGATATTTATAAACTGATCCCCTCAGTATGAAAGCTTTTAGGAATTATATGAATTATCCTGTTCAGGAATTATATGAAATTTTATGAGGAAGTGTTCTGCTCGGCAAAGAGAATTTCTAATAAAGGGGCAGCTACTTTAAATTATGCTCTTAGACATTGTGGTCTGTCTTACTGAATCAACTATTCACAATTTCTCAGTTCAAGATCACTTGCAAACATATGCATATTTCTGCAAAGTAACAATGATAATAATAGTGGTCATCATGTACTGTACCCCTGTGCTCAGCACTTTAAATATGTTGTCTTATTTAGTCTTCTTAACATCATGCCAAGGCAGGTGTTAATAATCTCATTTTGGATGAGAAAAACAAAGCTTAGGTAAGTATTTCAGGACTTTCTAACTATTCCTTCCCACTCCTAGTTTATTTCCGTAAGGAGGGGATGAACTCTAAGTGGTTAAGGATGTATGTCTGCCTGTATCACTTGGGATTGGATTTAAATTGTTCCTTATTTTAGGGCAAAGTAAATATTTTTAACTTCCCCTCTGATACAGACATCTGCAAACTTCTTATGTGGTCATGGGCCAGACTATTATAAAAATAGATGCATAAAGCTTCGTGCTACTGTGACTTATGTAGGAAGAAACTACGGGATTCTATACCACTCATCTGGATCCAAAACACACAGGGGAGACTTGGAATCCAGTTTGACCAAGGCCTCCCAGAAGAAAGCCAAGCTAGCTGCCATTCATTTCAATAACTGGGAGGATTCAGTCCGGTCACTTCTTCGACCTGGCGTTTAAGGAAAGGCAAGTTAGACAAACAGAGGAGAGGAAAACCCAAGGGGGACTGGCCCTCCCAGTGTCTATGAACACAGACTCCTCTCAGGCAACGGAGATGAATGATACTGATGTTACTCGTAACCACATTTTCCCCTGGAAGAATCTTTATGCCAAAATACAAGGTATTTCTTTCCAGTCTACAAGGACAATGTGAGGATTTCATATTCAGAATACTTGCAGAGGTGAAGCTTCGCTTTCAGAACTGAAAAATTGTCCAAAAAAATATTCATTAGTACTGGTTCAACGATTTGTTGTCGTACTCTTACAGGAGAATGTCCTTCTATCCCCACATCCATACATGTCAGGATGCTTACTGTCATTTCCAGTACTTATAATTTGGCACTTTGCAACAGTAAGCAGACAAATGACCTGAGTCTGTCTTCCACTTGAAGAACCTCAGCCAAGTCGCTGTGCTGGCTTCTTAGTTTTAGTAACCCCACTGATGAAACAGCAGCAACGATGCCTGCATGGCCTACCTCAAGGAATTGCTATGAGGAACACATGGAAAAATCTACATGATATTATTTAGAGCATGTGAGTGCATGCACACACACACACACACACACACAAACACACAACTGATGTTGCTATAATGATTTCTATTGAAGTCTGCCTTCATCCCTGTAATGACAAGAACTTGTCCTATCTTTCTTGTTATCCTGAGTGTTTGGGAAGGGTAGACATTGAGTGGATGTCTGATCCACTGTGGATGATGAAAATGGAATTTACCACGCCTTGCCCCATGGACACAATTCTGCCATGAATCCCAATCACGACCTGAGGACTTTTGATCAGAAAGGTTTGCAGTTAGTCTACTTCTGTAACAGAGTAGAAAGCTACCGAATTAGTTCCAAGTCTTTTCCATTAGCTGTGGTGGCTGCCACCTCCAGAAAGGCTATGACATTATACACCAGGCTTCTGGTGAAAACCACGGGAGTGATTTAAGGAAAACTGAATCAGCCCCTGGACATGAAATCAGCACACAAATGTGTTATCTTAATAATGTGAAAGTCAAAGAGATTGAGGAAAAAGTAAACACGATTAAAATATTCTTTGGCCTGGTGAAGACCTGGAAAACCTTCCTAATTATTATTTTTTTAAGATTTTATTTATTTATTTGACAGAGAGAAATCACAAGTAAGCAGAGAGGCAGGCAGAGAGAGAGGAGGAAGCAGGCTCCCAGCTGAGCAGAAAGCTCGATGCGGGGCTCGAACCCAGGACCTGGGATCATGACCTGAGCCGAAGGCAGCGGCTTAAACCACTGAGCCACCCAGGCGCCCCAAAACGTAAGTTTTTTTTTTTTTTTGACAGACAGATCACAAGTAGGCAGAGAGGCAGGCAGAGAGAGACAGGAGGAGGAGGCAGGCTCCCCGCTGAGCAGAGAGCCTGATGCGGGACTCGATCCCAGGACCCTGAGATCATGACCTGAGCCGAAGGCAGAGGCTTTAACCACTGAGCCACCCAGGCGCCCAAACCTTCCTAATTAAATGTGCCTCCTCCTCTTTATCTTAACCCAGCCCTTTTCTGAAAGCAGCTTCCTGGATTCCCAAATATAGTATCAGCCAGCGGGAACTCCAAAGAAGAAGCCAGGTAAGTCCTTCAAGGACATTCCCTCCTAAGCCTCTTTTTCATGGCTGAACAGGCCTGACCTCAGGTCTCATCTTAAAAGTCAGCGCCTTCCCCTTTCATGAAAGCCTGCTCTGTCTGTTCGGTCTCTGATACACAGCAAAGATAAATAAGGTCACAGTTAAGTATGGGTCTCTAGTGTGAAGCCCATCCAGGGGTGGGGTGATTTTTCCTCTGCGTGGTCTGGCTGGGCAGCTACTACAGACACATGCTGATTATTTTAAGCCTGCTGAAGTGCCTGAAGCCTAGCTGGCCTTTCAGAAAAGCCCTCTAAGTACTCATTTTCCAAGGAGGAGTGGACTGAGTCAAAATTGCAAAACAAAAAGGAAGCAATGCTACAAAATCCCAGTTAAAATGCTGGAGTGAAAACTGGGTGGTTATAAAACTGCAAAGGGTTTAGGGACATCACTGAGTCCAAATCTCTCAATGTTATAAAGAAGAACCTTAGACCCAGAAAGGAAGGATGATTTTCCTAAAGTCACTTGGGAAACCTCAGTCCTCAAGACCCTAACCAGCGATCTCTGCCTTACACCAGGCTGGAGTCCTCCAGATGGCTAGCCTAAAATAATGCTAAGCTACAGGCATCTGGAAACCCATGCTTGCACAACACCCAACATGAAATGTTTCCACATAATCAGACATTTGAATTAAAAAGTTAACATAACAAAAAACATTTGGGTGATTTCAGATATTTCACACCATTTTTGCAAATGCTTTAATCTGATGGAGAAATAATCAGAAAGTACAAAAGCGATTTCTTTTCTTATTCATCTTTGTAGCTCATGAAATAATAATTTGCCTCTGTCTCCGGTTATTTTCTGGCAGTTCTTAAACCTGGAAAAATGAAATTAAATTGGCTTATTTCACTTTGTTTTTAAAGTCTTCCTTTTAAATTTCTTTTTGTTTTATAATAATTAGATTTGCGATACCGTTTTAATGCATAAATCCAAAAAAAAAAACAAAACACATTTTTTCTTTCCCAATTTCCTTTTTTTAAAACTAGCTTTCTCTTCTCTGGAAATGTGTTGTTCCTAGATCATGTAAACTCTTTCTCATCCGGTTTTTAAAAATAAAGTCCATTCTTAAAGTTCAAATTGTGCAGACCTGTAATATTCATTCCAACAAATACCTATCCTCTGTCTGCCCATCATCCATCCATGCATCCATTCATAAATCCAACTGTTCATTGATTTCCTTTCACTTCGCTGATTTACTTAAAAATAAGATTTTCTTTTTTTTAAGATTTTGTTTATTTATTTGACAGAGAGATAGAAAGTGAACACAGGTAGGCAGAGAGAAAAGGAGAAGCAGGATCTCCGGTGAGCACAGAGCCCAACGTGGGGCTCGATCCCAGGACCCTGAAATCATAACCTGAGCCAGAGGCAGAGGCTTAAACTACCGAGCCACCCAGGCATCCCTTAAAAATAAGATTCTTACAATTCTTTCCACATAGTATTGTACCAAAATGAGAAGAACTTTGTAAACTGCATGGGTCCTACAGACATTAATTGTTCTCTTATCTGGGTATGGATTTGCAGTGAAATGCATGTTCTTACCAGCTGAATGAATGTTCGCTGTGTATTGGGACACTCAAAATGAAAAACTTTAGGTAAGAAGAGAATGTCTACATTTTTATTTCAAACAACAGTACTTTCTACAAGCCAAGCAGAGTTTCAGGTGATTTATAAGCACTAACTCATTTAAGCCACGTAACAATCTCATAAGAGAGGTACTACTGCCAGCAGCTACTACTGTAAATATATAGTCCTATCTATTTGGGGGAACCGAGGTGCTGAGCACTAAAAAGAAATTGTCCAAGCTAACGGGTATGGGGATTCACAGTGCCTGGATCGATCGAATCCGACTCCCTGGATGAGACTAACTGAAAATCAAAGGAGGAGTGTCAGAACCCTGGGCCTCCTTTGAAGTTTCTTGGCTGAAAGCGGCCCGATTCGTACTGTGGCTCAAGGTTCTCATCTAGGGAATAGATGTTTAAAATACAGACACCTGTAGTGGTCACATACATGAACTCCTTGCCTTGCACGTGGTGTATGGATTAAACTCACAATAAAAACGGAGACGGAGCTTGGCGTAAGGTCTTTGGTCACTAGAGCATCTGGTTCCCAGGTCTCTCCTTTCTCCTACTAAGGGGTCGGGAATAATCCTTTCTTTCATCATCTCAGGGTTTGCTGGCCAAACCCAACAAATGGGGTTAGAAATAATGGAACACAACTCAAACACAGGCAGTCTGGCTTGGAGGCATGTGATTTTTAAGCTATGATGCTTAACTATGTCCTTGCTGCTTAGCTCTGGAGAGAGAAACTTCCAAACAGATAAAAATACCTTAACTATGAGCCGGGATGAAATAAACATGCCTCGTGGTATTATCCTTCTGTATTCTTCTACAAGGGCAACCAGAAATAGGGTATCTCAACCTTTTTTTCACAGCTAATTCCACCCCTTTGTAAAACACCGTAATCCTGGGTACCTGAAAAATATTAGAATAAAATAATTCATTCTGACCTTATACCGTAACATTAGGTTATAGAGAAGGAGGTCAGTGGTTGACCTATAAAAGTGCTTGTAAGTATTAGTGATATTTTCACTAAATAAAATAGATCTCTAAATATAGTAGATACAGTTAATATTTGATGAATCTTAAATGCATCATAGACCATCTACTATTAATCCCATTCATCATTCCTCTCTGGATTTCACTTTGCTGCTCTCCCCCATCCCAGTCTGATCCCCGCCTACCCCCATGCTGGTCCATGTGTTTTGCACACAGGACGTCTTCTGTGCTGGGTCTGGGCATCCACCCTCCCCTCTGTCCACATTGCTCCATGAGCCCTCTATACTCTATTCTTTGGCTTTTCATTTGAGGTGGCTTTTCTATTTCTGTCAACAAGTTCCAACTATCTGCACACACTTCTAGAAGCATGATTCATGATTCTCACAATTTCTATGATCTGGAAGCCACATTTAAAGCACCATACCTAATAAGAGACAAATGATAAATGTGACCCTTATCCTCAATGGGATAATTATCATATTTAGTAAGAGGAATTGGAAAGGCATCTCAGCCAGGATACCCCAAAGCAAAAACAGGTAGGACTGAGATTCCCTTTGAGTCCTATTGTTACAGAATGAAAAATCAGAGTGAAGGACTTATTGCAAAGTCAGGATTTGGAAGAACAGGGAAATTCACATCTGAAGAGCTTTTCCAGTACAGCTCTGGAATCCAGAAACTTGAAGAGGAATGTTCCCTGCTACATGTTTCCACGTTGGGATGTTCTCACAGTGGTGCACCCCAATGAGCAACCACAGCTCAGACCAAAGGTCTTTTTGACCTAATCTTCAGAGGTATCTTGAGCTCATCTTTCCAGGGCCCTGCATAGGGTTTGCTACTCAGTGAATGATACCACCAGAATTAACTGAAATTCTATGATTCTTAGAATGAACCTTGTGTTCTATTGCGATTTTATTGTTATTTTTATTTTTGTTTCATTTTCTTTTAGTTTCCTTATAAAGTCTATCCTTTAAAAGCCCAAAAAAATCTCTGCTGATATGAGAGAAGAAAATGATGCTGTATCTGGACCTCGACTAAGGGAGAGGGGAGGGAGGGAAACAGGGAGAGATTTCCAGGAAGCCAAGATGGAGGCAGAAAGCCTGAAATTACCCCTGACTCACAAAGTCATTCACAGGCCTTTTTAATTTTTCTTGATTAAATATTTGATTATCTCTTAAAAGCTGGAGTAGGGGGGTAGTTAATATCTATTGAATGTCTATGGTAAATGTGGATATCACAGGTACCTCTTGTACATTTTCTGGTTTAATGGGGCTCCCAATATCCGAATAGAAGTTCCCAATCCCCACAGCTGGGATTCAATTCTCTATTAAGTTCTTAGATCAAAGTCGACCTGTTACTTAATCTCTAACTGATAATGACAAGAAATAAAGTCTTAGATCACAGAAATACAGAGATTTTTAGAAACTGCATACTGTTGCCTGTATTTATTCTTAAGTAACCCAACTTGACAATTTTATTTGGTGAGGTCTATATATTAATATGCCAAGTTGAGGTCAGTATCTCACAACTGATAATCCTCTAGAAGTGCCAGAGGGCAAAAGGAAATTGGTGACTTCCCTTTTTTTTTCTTTTTTTATTATTAAAGTATCTGATCTATGCCTTACATTCAATATAGCTTCTGACTCAAATTCATAATGACAAATATTAGGTAAATCCTTATCCACAGAGTTATTTAAATCTGTTTTGGAAATAAATAAACTGGAAACTGTTCAAGAAATAAATAAATAAACTGTTCTGACCAATAAAACAAGATGCAACAAAAAATTATAGAAAAGGAGAGATAAAATTCATCATTACTTGATAAAACCAAGAAAATCTGCTGAATTATTAGACTTATTAAAAGTTCAATTAAATACCTGCAAAAATAGTTAATTATATAAAGTGCATAGCATTCCTCTATTACTTTAATAAACATTTTAAATGTATAATGGGAAAATAAAATGTCTGCAGATTACATGGACAAACTTTAAAACTGACCATTATATGTGTTATCGCTACATGAAGATAACTATAAAATTTCACTAAGAGAAAAGATCTAAATAATTAGAAAAATAAGGTTCTCTTAGAACTTTACCAAATGATTCTGTTGTTCACATGGAAAAATGAAAAGGCAGAACAGAGTACATTTTGAAAATCAAAAGTAGGGCACCTGGGTGGCTCAGTGGGTTAAGCCTCTGCCTTCAGCTCAGGTCATGATCCCAGGGTCCTGGGATCGAGCCCCACATCGGGCTCCCTACTCAGCAGAGAGCCTGCTTCCCCCTCTCCCTCTGCCTGCCTCTCTGCCTACTTGTGATCTCTCTCTGTCAAATAAGTAAATAAAATCTTAAAAAAATAAAGAAAAGAAAATCAAAAGTAATGAGAATGAGTTTGCTAAAATAAAGCCACAGTAATTAAAATAATCAATTCATGAGCGAAAACTGGACGGGATATCAGTGGAACAAACTGGATAGCCCATAAGCAGACCTTAGAATAGAAAGGACTTCATATAAGAAAGGTGAGGTAAAAATGTTCTCAGAAAGTGAGAATAGCACATGAAGTCAATAAATGATGTTAGAAAAAACTGGGTTTAGAAAATACCACTTTGATCTTAGCCCAGTATTATACTACTAATAAATTATAGATGGGTTAGAGTTACATGCCCTAATTTTTTTCAAATTATATATTTTAAAAAACTAGAATAAAATACATGTGACTATGTCTGATATTCTCAGGCTTAGAAGTGATGGAAGACACTACAAGTAAACTACAGATCAATTAAATTCTAAATACCTTAAAATAATCAAACTATAAAACAACTAGAATTAACTGGGCGCCTGGGTGGCTCAGTGGGTTAAGCCACTGCCTTCGGCTCAGGTCATGATCTCAGGGTCCTGGGATCGAGTCCCGCATCGGGCTCTCTGCTCAGCGGGGAGCCTGCTTCCCTCTCTCTCTCTCTCTGCCTCTCTGCCTACTTGTGATCTCTCTGTCAAATAAATAAATAAAATCTTTAAAAAAAAAAACTAGAATTAAATATTTTTGATTTCTAGATAAAAGAGACTTTCTCACATCTAAAACAATAAGAGGACATCACAAGGAAAAAGTTTGTCATTGGAAATACACATAAATTAAGAAAATAAAATAAAATTAATCCTTATATACATTGAATGACATACTTATGACAGCAAAAATATTCTTTAACAAGTATGATTTATGTTATTGTCTTAATATATAAGGGGATTTTGTAACATTTAAGTCATAACTAATAGATATGATCAAATAATTCACAAAGGAACAAATGCAGACTGGTACAAACATTTACAGTTTCAGCTAAAATTTGCAACACAGATTTTATTATTTATTTATTTGAAAGCAAGAGAGAGCATGAGTAGGCAGATGGGCAGAGGGAGAAGGAAACTCCCCACTGAGCAGGGAGCTGGATATGAAACTCAGTCCCAGGATCCTGGGATCATGACCTAAGCAGAAGGCTTCATGGACTAAAGCACCCAGGCACCCCAGGATAAACAAATTTTAAAATTTCAACTAGAAATAACTGACTATTACTCATTACAAATGTCAAGGTCATTAAAGACCAAGTGTTGACTGAGAAACTGTCACAGAATTGAGGAGACTGAGGAGGCACAACTAAATTCAATGTGAGATCCTATAGCAGAGAAAATGACAATAGTGGAAAAACTGGTGAAATTGGGATAAGTTCTGCAAGTTTAGTTAAAAGTATGGCACCGCAGGTTAACTCCTTGGTTAACATGGGATTTAGCTTCTGTGATTTAGCTTCAAGAGGTTTCAGAATAAAAATTCAATATTAAATTTTAAGTAAAATTGCAAAACAGAAAAGAGGAAGGAAGGATGGAAGGAAGGGAGGGAAGGAGGGAGGAAGGAAGCAAAGAGCGCTGGCTCAGTCACAGGAAGGAAAAGTTGGACACTGACTCAGAAGTCACGGGAAAAGAGCAGCATAACATTAACATTTACATGGTACGTTTGGAGCTTTGGATTTGTAAGATCAAAACTTTAGGCTTTCTTATTTCCTCCTGGAAACACTGTCTATAATTACATTAATTGTCACTAGATTATAGAAGGCACCTTATTACCAAGACAGACTCTTAAGTTTTGGCCTTTTTTGCAGATGTGACTTAACTGAGCTAGCAGTATTGTGGTGTTTGCCTTTTATTAATTAAAACAACCAAAATGTAAATCTTAAAGATTAATATTAAACTTACAAAGGAATCCATTAAAGAAAGTAAGTATCTGGTTCAATTTGGTACTTTTCTCATACTCCTTGACATTAAATTATCTTTTTTTTTTTTTTTAGCCTTTTTGCTATTTATGACCACAAAGAGAAAATTTTAGATGCTTTATCTCACTAGTTGCTGTGGTGTTTTTAGTGTATGTCTACTGCATTGCCTATAGCTATTCTGTCTTGTTCTGGAAGGAACATTTCAATTTTCTTCTGTACACCATCCCTTTTTCAGTCCATGCTATTTGGATGTGGCATTTGGCTCTAATTCTGAAATTTCCCAAGGAAGAAAAACTATCCTTATCGAATTACCTGCACCTGGTTTTTCTGCTTTTTAATCCCCACGCTTTAAGCAATTTACCAAAGACTGCAGAAGCCATCTAGCCTGAAATCCCATGTTTTTGATTATTTGTCCAAGCAGAAAGGAGCAATATTCATATTCTATCACTCAAGATGAAGAAGTTCTCTACCTCTCAACGGTTTTGTTAGCTTATAATCAAACACTCAATAAAAATAAATTTGCATACAGTGCTTTGGCAAAGAGGAAGCTTGTATTTTCTGCTTTTGGATATACTCCACTTTCCTGATATAGGTGTTCCTACAATTTTAAGCTCATGTTCCAAAACACTTTCTAAGACAATATTCAAACTGAACACAATGTTCTATACAGCTTTAATGTGGTCTCCTATCAAGTGACAACACAAGACTCAACAAGATGTGAAGGCATTTAAAAGTAATTGCACGGAACTCTTTTATAAATAAAATTGTGCAGAAGGCTGATGAAAGAGGGAGGTGATATACCAAATCACATATCAATAATTATCCTCATAATCTCCACTGAAAGCCACATTTGATAATGATGGAGAGACACTCAGAGAACGTGAGAATCAGACAAGCATTCTCAGGGTTGGGTATAGGCTGCAAGTGGTGTAATTTGAATAACGATTTGCCTCCAAATTTGGACATCAGGTTTCACAATAAACACAGGAGTTCAGCTGTTTCTAGGAGATTGTACAGTTCCAGACATAAATTTTTAAAAGTAGGAAAATAATCACATATCCTCCATGTGATTCCAATCACTCATATAAAATATTTTGAAAACAGAAAGAAGCCAGATTCCAAAAACTTCACACTGTTTGATTCCATTTATAGATATTCTGGAATTGGCAAAAACTGAGAAACAAAGAGGAGATCAATGGCTGCAAAGGGCTAAGGGCAAGAGAGGTGTTCACTATAAAAGGGTAGCACAAGGAAATTTTGAGGGGGTGATGGAACTGCTCCGTATCTTAATTTTGGTGGTGATTACACAACTTGTTGTATTTGTCAAAAGTAATAGAACTCTATACCACAAGGTGCCTATTTACTCCAGGCAAATTAAAAATAAATAAATACATCTGAAATATTTGAAAATACCTTGCAGAATGACTATTTTTTCCATTGTTTTTTATTTTTTAAAATTTTTTATTGTGTTATGTTAGTCACCATAGAATACATCATTAATTTTTGATGTAGTGTTCTGTGATTCATTGTTTGTGTATAACATCCAGTGCTCCTTGTAATACGTGCCCCCCTTAATACCCATCACGGGGGTCCCCTATCCCTCCACCCACCTCCCTTCTAAAACTCTCCATTTGTTTCCCAGAGTCCAAAGTCTCTCATGGCTTGTCTCCCACTTCAATTTCTCAGCCTACATTTTTCCCTTCTTCTAATGTCTTCCATGCTATTCCTTTATGTTCCACAAATAAGTGGAACCATATGGTAATTGACTTTTTAATGTGGTTCTTTGGCAATTAAGAATAATTGGTAAAACAAAGGACTTGGCACCAGAAGACCAGCATTTGAGCCCTGACTCCTATATTATTTGTTGCATGACTTTAAGAAAACATTTTAGGGTCACCTGGGTGGCAAAGTCAGTTAAACGTCCAACTCTGGTTTTGGTTCAGATCATGATCTCAGGGTTGTGAGATCAAGCCCCATGCAAGGCTTCTCAGTGCTGGGTCTGCTTGAGACTCTCTCTCTCTCTCCCTCTGCCCCTGCCCCACTGGCACCCTATCTCTCTCTCAAATGAATAAACAAATCTTTAAAAAAAATGTTAACTTCTCTGGGTCATTATATATTAAATAGGTATGAGGATGACTGACACTCTACTCACCCTATTATTATTTGGGAATTGAATAAACTAATGTATATAACATCCAATCATATATAACATTAAAATTATCAAATATTATATAAACATAAGGTTTATTAAAGAGACATAAACAATTTTTAACTCTCTAAAGACTACACAATCTTAAATCCTTAAAGAACTTGTTTTCTGTTTTGAACCCTTGATTCAATATGCAGATTATCCATTCTATTGTTGTTCCCTTCTGATCCACCAGCTGTGATCTATATATCAAAATTCTCTGTCACCCATCAAGGTTCCCATGGGTTTCCCTTTCGTTTCTGCTATTTTACTGATACTGTTATCATACCCTTTACCTTAATTCACACTAAAAGGCAGCAGGATGGGAGTACTGAGCTATTGATAACTCAAAGTTATCCCCTTCTGAACAGAAAGCAAATGACCAAGAACCATCTGTGGAGCTTGAGGGGATTTGGGGAATTAAAGCAAATCCAGATCTCACATTGGAATGTCTTACTAGACTTTTTCCCCTCAACATGTGTTGCTAATTAGCAGTGAGATCTGGAGTGGGGGCAGGTACCGAGAGATACAATCAGGAATCATGCCCAACTGTTCGGGAGTTTTGCTCAAGTCATACATCGGAAACTGCGGTGAAGAGTCCACGAAGCTGGCAGTTGCATGAATGGTTCCTGTTAATAACTTTACTCTATCGCGATCACCGTCTGCACTGCTCTAATTCTGAATCCGTTGGCGTCCCATTTTTCCAAGTTCAGAAAAAAGTTACTTCTGGAAGGATTGGTGACTGCCACCACCTCCCCTCTGCCACTCTCCAGTATTCCCTGCTAGCTTCTGTCTTTTGACTACAGGACTCTTTTTCTTCCAAATTCTTTCTCACTTTTCATTTTGTCTGATTTCTCATTTGAGAAGTTTGTTCTTCACTAATGATGCATGGGTCCCCAAACAAATGGTAAATGATGCATACGGACCAGACTCCATTTACTGGAATAAATAAAATACCAGTGAAATACCATCTGAATAAACTCCAAGGGAGTGATCCAATTATTTTGTACTTTGGAACTGTGTTGAAATGATTATTCCTTAATGAGTAATAACATTTAAAGTGGTGCATCACTTTAGTCAACAAGCTGCATCTCAGAGATACAAGTATTTCATGTTGAATATAATTTATGAGATTATTCTTCTTTATCTTCATTTTAAAAATGGTAACATTGAGTTTCAGAAAGAATATCAGCATGGTTGCATGGAGACAAGATAGAGAATTGAATTCATACTCTAATGTCAAATCACATTCATTTCTGTTCTTTTTTATTTCTCCCTCAATCTCACTCTCTAAACCTACATTTGAGCTTTAGTCAAAGAAAATAAAATCACTTCTCCCAAATTACCTTTGTAGCCTCTGACACAGGCCAGGGACACCCTCTGCTCTGCCCCAGTGCAATGATCCACCTGCCCCCACCACATCCACCATGTAGACCAAGCAATAACTATGGTTTTTTAGAGACTTGCACTGATTCACTTTAAAAAAAAAAGGCCTCCAAAGGCATCACAAATCTATGAACTGAATAACAACCTTAGAAAAACTAAGTTGATCACACTGGCAAGACAGGAAGGGTATATCACTTGGTAATATAATACAATTTTCAACTAACAAAGAAAAGTTATCACAGATTAGCAGTTGTAGAAGCCCAAACAATTTAAGACAACAGTAATAATCCCTGTAGCCCATATCATCCATCTGACTTTCAGAAGGGAAGGAAATATTCACCCATCTTAGAGATAAAGATATTGTAGGTTACACACATGTGAGGTCACACTGTTAGAATGGAAAGAATTAAGGGCTGAAATTTGTGCCTTTCCATCCCAGTTCTAGTATCCTCCCACCAAACACTGCCTTCCCTAAAAGGGAAGCAAATTATAACTCAAAATCTGCATTAGTGAATCTTAATATTACTGGATTATTACTTTGAAAATCTACTATAAGCTTTAGATTTCTCCCACGAATGATGCTCATATATACACAATTTTGCATATAATTTTGAGGGTTACACAGACCCCTGGGCTACGACAAAAAATAGGGACTCCATGGAAGAATCACTCTGAGTAGAAATTACAGAAAACAATAAGATACTACGATCTCAGATTTTAGCAGATGGACTTTTTTACTCTCTATTAGTCTTTATCCCTCAGTCTCAATCCCTCAGTCTCCCACAGCCAAGCATCCTATTTGCATGATACTGCTTTCTTCATGTAGCTATTAATCAGCATGCCTTTAAAAGTTATTTTAGATGGCTGATGCACATTTGAATTACAAATGTGGATTTTACAGTAAGGCATTTTCATAAGACCACGTCCTAAACAATGGAACTATGGACACTATGTCTACTTTTTTTTGTATCTATCTTAGTGTCACATGTTACAGACACTCAACGTTTGTTGAACACAATCGTAATTTTTCTTAAAAACTAACAGTATATGGGTTCCTGGGTGGCTCAGTGGGTTAGGCCTCTGCCTTTGGCTCAGGTCATGATCTCAGGGTCCTGGGATTGGGTCCTGCATCAGGCTCTTTGCTTGGTGGGGGGCCTGCTTCCTCCTCTCTCTCTCTCTACCTGCCTCTCTGCCTACTTGTGATCTCTCTCTGTCAAATGAACAAATAAAATCTTAAAAAAAAAAAAAAAATTAACACAGTGTGTTATTCCCATAGCAGTGTGAGAGCATCAATGTGTTGGTTCAAATAATAAGATCTATAAATGGTTACCATTTATTTTCATGATGAAGTCATATTCCAGTCTGTGCTAAACTTGTACTTCTCCGTGGATCTCAAAGACTTCCAATATAAAAACATACCTGAGAATAGCTAGTTCACACTGATGATGGATACTATCCTTTTGGGAAATAAAAATAAAACTGAATTAAAGTTGGTGTCGAGATATGTCTAAATCCAAGAACAAATTGGAGCAAACTTCTGTTGACCAACACTCCATATTATGAATTTTAAAACTCCGTATTTTCCTAAAGAAAGTAAGAGGAAAACTGAGGGGAAGATAAGCCAGACAAGACTCTTAACTATAGGAAACAAATGGAGGGTTGCTGGAGGGGAGGTGGGTATGGGGACAGGGTAACTGGGTGATGGGCATTAAGGAGGGCATGTGATGTAATCAGCCCTGGGCATTATATGCAAATGATAAATCACTGACCTCTACCTCTGAAACGAATAATATACTATATGTTAATTAAATTGAATTTAAATTTAAAAAAATCATATTTCCTGCTGCTTCAACATCACCACTAAGAGGATGTGAACACCTGCCCAGGTGTCCAGGTGCACCAGTGTGATAAGACTGCCTTTGCCTCAGATTCCCCTTCCTGCCTTCTCCCGATCGCGATATAGTGACATAACAATACAGCAATGAAATTCTTTCCTGCTCTCTACTTATGTACTCCACCCTGACTCACAACAAATGCACTTGTCCATAGGTCCTGGCTCTCTCCCTCTCCGCTCCCCAGCTGCTTAGTGGAGCCAGCTCCCTTGCTGCTCCCTGCTAATGGTCCCCATTTCATGTGGTGACTCTCTCTCTCTAGGACCAGCGAATAAAACACTTTGTTTTCTTGAACCTCTCCCCACTTGAGGCCGCACTTGACTAACCATCTCATGGAAGAATACAAAACATGGAGTTTCCTAAGATGCTCATCCCCTCTACCGGCAAGACCTGGCACTAACATGGAGTCCTGACTGGCTACAAGCCTCTTGGAGGCTATGCTGAGCCGTCTGGTAAGACACCCAGAACCTGTTGCTGAGGCCTCTCACCTCCTGAGCATCCACTCTACCCCCAAATCCTAGGCATGGCCCTGGAGTATTTCAATCACCACTGGTGTCTTTCTGGATAAAAACCCAGATATGTACAAGAAGAACTCACTCTAGAATGGGGGAAAAGGAAGAAAAAGAGAGAGAAAGAAAAATGTGAAAGACACAAGAACAGAAGGGGGAAAAGTCATCTAAAGTAAAATCTCAATGTTTTTCAGTTTACATTCCATCTGAAATGCCAAGGATGAAATAAGGATAGTAACTGGCATTGTAGCCTCAAAAAAAATTGTTCCTCTAGGATGTGTTAATCACTGAAACCAGAAATGGAAATAGCTGAATAGGTCATTTATTTTTTCCTCAAGACAAGCCAGAAACATACCTTATAGTTTCCTTCCCAAAGTACACACAGCATTTATCATACACTGAATAGAACCATATGCCACAATAATTCACACTTTATAGACAAGACAGAGGTTAAAATTTTTGAAAAATAAACTAGACTTACTATGTTTCATTAAAACTTATTTTTTAAGGGGTGCCTGGGTGGCTCAGTGGGTTAAAGCCTCTGCCTTCGGCTCAGGTCATGATCCCAGGGTCCTGGGATCGAGCCCCGCATCGGGCTCTCTGCTCAGCGGGGAGCCTGCTTTCTCCTCTCTCTCTCTCTGCCTGCCTCTCTGCCTGCTTGTAATCTCTGTCTGTCAAATAAATAAAATCTTTAAAAACAAAACAAAACAAAGCCCCAAAACTTATTTTTTAAGAAGTGATGCATTATAAGGAAAATTTTATGGGACATATTATGGTTGAGTTCTCCACTAATAACAAGGCCTCTCAGATTCCGTCAAACATTATTGTCAATTGTAGTTCAATGGCAACTCACATTTAAAAGAAAGCACATACTTGATTTTAGTAAGAGTGCTTTTACATATTCCCATAGTGTTTCATGTGTTTGGATGCATCTAATTCTGATATCATAAATTTATAAGATGTAGCATATATGATCCTCACTTACAGATGAGGAAACAGGACCCACAGATACTAGATTATTAGCTAAAAGCTAAAAGCTTTACAGTGGCAAAACCATTGGATCATTCATTCAGTTTAGAAATATGTTAAGCTCACAGTATGTACTAAGAACTACAATGGGAACAAGGGATACAAAGAAGACATAGTCTTTGCCTTCCAGATGTTCATAGTCTTTACCTTCCAGATGTTCTAAGTCTACCAAAAAGCATAACAGTAATACACATAAGACTCTCATGTCATGTCAGGTAGACTGCAGTAAATCCCCCCAAAGACTTCCAAAATAGCATGGAACTTATAGGAAAGTGAAATTGATATAAGAAATTATTTGAGTTTTTTTCTACTCATAGGGAACTTGTCAAGGATAGAAAATAGGACTTACTCATTCTTATTCCTCTCAGAGCCTAGAACAGTCTATAGGTATTCAGCATGTCGGTTGGAAGGACTAAATAAAGTGAAGGAATTGAGTTGGCTGCCTTCTATATTCCATTTATATGATGTAGCTAAAATGATTAGTATACACTCTAGAAATAAGGAACAGGGATGAAAACTCACTGAGAACTATTCAGAAATGAGAACAGTGACTATAGTTGCATTACATATTTCTTAAAGGGATATTCAGCCTTTTAGTTCTTTCCACATAACGATTCAACATGTGTGTCATAATGTCCATTGGAGCTGGCACTGCAGAAATTCATCTCACACTTTATGGGTAAGGAGACCACCAGTTACAGGACAACTGCACACTTGGCATAGATTTCAGGGGAGATTTGAAAGATCTGGGATGGGACTGTTTGCAAAGCATTGCCAGAACCTTTAAATAGTTTTTACTAGGTCTATCAATGATCATGTTGCTCAAACCTGTATGCATAAAGAAGTTACTTCAGGCTTGTAAAAGAGAATGTCAACTAATGGTTCCTGAATCTAGCACTTGCAAAATAATTTTGGAAAATCAGAGTTAAGACACAATGGGGATCATGTTTTCATAAGACATGGTAAAGATTCTGATTCCACTTCCTCTATGTGTGGTGGGGGAGTGAAAGGGTTTCTCCACACCAACAAGAAATATCTGACACCAGTGAGTGTCCTACAAATCAAATGCATACCACAAGTTAAAGGCTCAATCCCACAATACTGCCCTCATTGTCCCCCATTTCAGACGTCAAGTCCAGGTTGTTACCTTTGCTTCTGACCCACTGGCTACAGACCAGAGTTTCCAAAGACCCCCTGTTCAGGTTCAATTAATTTGTCAGAGTGGCTCATAGAACTCAGAAAAAAAATGTACTTATTAGATTATCAGTTTATTATCAAAGGATAGAACTCAGGAACAGCCAGATGCGTAGGCTAAGGTGTGAAGCTTCCAAACTCTCTTGCTCTGTTCCACTCTCCCCAAATCTCCCTGTGTTCATCAACCCAGAAGATCTCCAAATTCCATCCTCTGGATTTTTATGGAGGCTTTATTATAAAGGCATGACTAATTAAGTCACTGGCCCCTGATGACTGACTGATTAAACCTCTAGCCCTCTGTCTTCCCAGAAATCAGGGGGTAGGACTTGTCCCAACCCTCTAATCAAGGCTGATTATCCTGGCAACTGGCCCCTGTCCTTACATGCTCTCCGGAAGTCATTTCATTGACATAAACTCCATTTTGGTGGGAAGGGGCTTGTTATGTAAAACAAGATATCCGTTTCATCTTTATGGATCTGAAGTGATTATAGGAACTGAGGACAACACACAAAATATTCTTTTTTTTTTTTTAAGATTTTATTTATTTGACAGAGAGAGATCACAAGTAGGCAGAAAGGCAAGCAGAGAAGGAGAGAGGAGGAAGCAGGCTCCCCACCGAGCAGAGAGTCTGATGCAAGACTCGATCCCAGAACCCTGAGATCATGACCTAAGCCGAAGGCACAGGCTTAACCCACTGAGCCACCCAGGTGCCCCCACACAAAATATTCTAATAAAAGATGCTCCCATTGCCTTTATCAGTCAGGAAATCCCAAGGGTTTGGGGAACTTTAAGACCAAATATTTAAGAAATAGACATTTCTTATAAATCATAATGTCAGAAGTGGAATCTGATCTGAATGGTCATCAGTGTATGAACTAAAGAAAAGTCTTTCCATTGCTTATGAAGAGTCCAGGCTTTCATCTTTCTGATCATAAATATGTAAAGTAGGATTTTTCTAGGAGTGGTGATGGTTTTGACTTAAGTCATCCACAGCTTTTCATTTTTGTCCTTAATTAAGTGGCCCTGATTTAGGACAAACTGGCTTATTATCTGTGGAAAGCTACTGGTCTTGTAGATAGACTGGATACATTTCTATTACACTCTACACAAAAGCTAGGCTGACCAACATGTGGTCCATCCAACAAATATTTACTGAGCATCTACTACAAAGTTAATATGTAATAGTCATCAATTAAGCTCCATATGGTGGGTTGTGTGACCTTTAGGTAAGTACTAAAATCTGTGCTCAACACAAGTTCTTCATTTCTTATTTTCATATCCTGTTTCCTTTAAGCTTTTTAAGAGTATATTTTCACAAAGAGGGTGGGAGTAAAGAGCAGAAAATTTTACTGCCTAATCAGCAAAATATTTAAAATCTCAGCCCAACAAGGGGTCCTGAGAGGCTCACAGCTGGCTTCAACTTTGTGCAATTACAGAATTAAAACCAGTACTTTTGTCAGAGCCTGCTTAAAAGTTTCCATGCCTGACTTACAAATGCTGAAAGCCAGTAATAGCTATCCTGCAACCTGAAAGGCCCCAAAGACCCAGGTCAACAACTCAACATCTGGCCTGGCCATTGTTTGCCCTCCCTTAACATTTTAAAACTTAAATAATTTCTCCCAATTGTTTTTATATGGCTTTAGATGTCCCCAAGGACTGGGAGAGGAACAAACTGCCTTTATTGGCTGCAAGGAAAGTTTTTATTTGTTAAGTGGAAAGCAGTACTGTAAGCAGAACTTAAAAATTCATGATCACAGGAAGTTCAACTTTTTGATATTTCCCAACATATAAGAAAGCAATTACTTCATTTTTCTTACCTAGTTTGGAATCACACGTGCACACATGCACACACACACACACACACACACACACACACACATTTTCCTCAGAGCGAAATACCTTAATGATGAAATTCTCTAATTGCCTGGATGTTATTTAGCAATTAGCTGCTTTAAATACCCTAAACTGGCCCCTACTGTCTGAATGCAATGGGAGAGGAGTAGAGAGGGGGATGAAGACATTTATTTATTTTGTTGAAGATCTATCTGGAGTAGGAACTCATGGTGTACATACTACTAACCTGAGAGAAAGGAATAGGAACCTCAGGTTCTGCACTGTGTTGCTGGCTGGGGATCACTGGCACATTTGATGCTTTGTTTTTTAACTGATCCAGTCCATAGTCTGTTGTAAGTTTACATGAAATTGCAATGTAGACAGCAGAAGGAGCGTAGTATTTGAAATCAGATGACATGGTTACAAAAATTTTTCCTCATCCATTCTGTATGTCCTTGGTTGGGAAGCCCAGCAAATTTCATTTTCTGGTAAGATACAAACACATACACACACACACACATGCATATATATATATATATATATATATATATATATATATATATACACACATACATACACACATATATGTATATGTATATATAAAACTACATATATATATGTAGTTATGAACTATAACTGCTGGCCATCTATCTCATAGAACTAATGTGGGATATATCAAAGTAGTCTACCAACTTTGAAGCTACTGTCAAAGTAAGAGATGATTAGATCTGTGAGAGAAGATTTTAAAAATGAACATCTTCCTTCAGAACAACAGTATGGATAAAAATGCTGGATTTTCTATTTTGTACCATTTGCAGTCCCTACACTAAACCTTTTGGCCCAAATTCAAAGGAATGGTTCTTATTTTACACTCGTGCAGTTACTGTTCCCTTTTAAGGGTAAGTGGTATTCCAGCACGCCGACTGTCTTAGTAACAAGAAGCTGTGAAAATGTGTCCCCAGAGCTCCACATTCTGGAGAAAGTTGGTGAACCCTTGTGTTTGTTTTTCATTCAAGTACAATAACACTTTGGTAGGAAGCCAGAGTAGGAATGAAGGCTGATCCATTTTAGCACTGACGATGAAGGAAGGTAAGCATGTTCATTTGAAATGTAACCATTAGAGATGGTCATTTTATTTGTCTTCCTAAAATAATCTCTAGTAAGAGAGCACAGCTGGATAGATGGCCTGTGAGCGAAAGGCAGTGAGAAAGTAAGCATAAGAAAGTGCTTGGAAATATACAGAATGAAACAGAATTCCAAAAGCATTTTTTAAAATTTATTTATTTATTTGCAAAAAAGACAAGTGGGTGAGGGGACAGGGCAAGGCAGAGAGGGAGAGAAAGAGAAAGGAAGAGTGTCTCAAGTAGAATCTGCAAGCCTGAAGCGGGGCTCCCTGAGACCCTGAGCTCATGACCTGAGCTGAAATCAAGAGTTGGGTGCTTAACGGACTGAGCCACCCAGGTGCCCCTCCAGAACTATTTTTATGTCATCACTATGGTAGAAGAATAAAAATGTGTGTGTGTGTGTGTGTGTGTGTGTGTGTGTGTGCGCGTGTGCGTGCATATGCATTATATGTGTGTTAAGATGCAGCATGGCATTTATCACGTTTCTATTACCTATAGTAAAATCTCATCTGAGGCTTCTTATAGGCCTTCATGGAAATGCAGGTGGTTTTTCTCCTCTACAAAGTAAAGCAGCAAATCAAAATGAAGGAAGCAGCCTTTCTACCATCCAGAAAGCCACGTAGAACACACTGATGAATGGAGGGGATGAGGGTGCTGATTTGCTATGGGCAATTTCACCGTTGTGAGCATCTTCTTACTCTCCTTGAGTTAATACCAGATGTTGGTGGAAGGGAAGGGGGCAGGGGGCAGGAAGCCTGCGAGAGCTTGGCACAATTTCATTATGCAGGAATTACCTATTGATATTATTAGGAAAATAGAATGCTTCTCTCAAGCCCTCATCCTGTTCTTGGTATCAAGCAGGTGCTTATATACCATGATTCCGAATGATAATGAGAATAATGATAATTAATCAGGACAGGTTTGCACTAATTGTCAGCTAGCCATGTCTCCCCGAGGTGGGTGGAGGACACTGGAGTGGCAGGAGGCCCAGTACCTGGGCTGAAAGGCGGCCCAGAGGCCACAGAAGCCCAGACTTCTCAGGGGGACACCACAGCTCAGGGATGAATGGTGTGAGCGTAGGAAGTTTATTCAAGGTTCTTGAGGACAGATAGCAGAATTAGAGCAAAAACTCAGGTTTAAACATTTAGGAAAACATTCTTTCCTCTGCTCTCACAGTCCCCTTTTAGATCTCTAGAAACTGCAGAAGAGGAAGGAGTTAAGGAAATCTAATTAGCTAGATGGCTAAGTCAGCAAGGTCACTTTGAAGGAAGAGGCAATAATTAAAAGAAACAAAACGAGTTTTGAAGCCAACAAGATCTCACATTGTATCCCAGTTCTATCAACTATTGGGCAACATACTAAGCCTCTATAATCCTTACTTGCTCATCTAAAGTTTAACTAAAATATAACATATGTATGTGTTCTGTTCCTAGTTTCTTGGACATTTTGCTTTGATAAATATTTCAGAAATAGCAGTGACTGGAGAAGATGTGAAGACTTAAATCTATGGCTTTAGAAATATTCCCATCAATTTCCTCATGTCTGTATCTCTACTGTCACAGGCCTTTCCAGACTCTGTGGGAACTCCACCAGGGTTGAGGGGCTCATGGAAGAGATCGAACTGTGTGACACTATGAACCTATAAAATCTTCTCATTTATACTTGTTTTGACTTCCCCAGCCACTTCTAAGAAACCCCATCTCATTTCTACCTTACAGTCACTCCAGAAATCAAAGACAGTTCTCAAACCACACCGTCATCCCTCTGAGTTCAATTTTCCCATTCCTTACAGCAAAATGAATTCCCCCTTGGCAATCATTATGGTCTGTGTACTGTTTAGTGTACCTGCCACTGATCAACACAAAGCCAATTCAGCATCCCGTCTGACCAGTGAGATGGGATACTTGGCAAGTAGTCATTACATGACAATTTTTTTTTATCCTGTCCAAAAGTAATCCAAAAATTTGTATAAATAACATACTTAAATTTGGACCTCCATTTGCAGCATTCCTCTCCTTTACTATTTTAGGTTTATGTTTACTAAACTAACTTCAGCTAGAGAAGACATTCCTTTTTTAATTTATGAGCATTAGCAAAGCTACTTACTGTGGGTCAAGGTCAACCACTTAAATAGTAAGCATATGTAAATAAACATGATTTGCCTGCCTTTATCCATGTCAGTGAAATTTTCCAGAAACAGAACTCAGTCACCTGAATTATTTCATAATTCAAGTAATACTGACAATGTAGGTGGTCTTACTGCATTGAGATACAGACAGAAAATTACATTCTTATAAGAGTGACTTCATAAAAGCAAATGAGATTTGGGGAAACTTTCTCCTCTGAACTAGAACATGCACATCTGCAGAGAGAAATCATAAATCACAAGCATTATTTTTTGATAATCATGGAAAATATGAGTTTTGTGGTTTTTTTTTTTTAAATTTCTGTTGTGCTTGGTATCCACTGTCTGGCTTGTTGTACATCTTTTTATGTCTATCAACATAAGAGTTGATGAAGTCTTATGCAGTGCATTTCCAATTCAGAAATATTCTTAGAGAGGACATAATCATTAATCCATTATCAAAAACTACCCTAATGATATCCCAACAATCCAAGTTAAGTTCATGTTCCTCCAGTTCCTCTTACTGGAGAACAATATAGGGAATAGAGAAAAAAGAGTGCAAAATTTTTCATAAAATATCTGCTAGCTATGGTACTCAAATTTTGAAATTATTAGCTGCTCATAAAATAGTGTTACATTTGGAATACACACATAGTGGAGTAAAAAACACATCTTAATTTTTTTTTCCCTAGCAAATCTGCCTTAAAATCAGGTCTTTCCTACTAAAATAGGACTTTTGGAATGTTATCTGGATGAATTCCAGGGAGAAATCAAATTAGAACAACAGAAATATCATGCTTTACTGGACTTCCCTGTTAATAGTGAATACTTTGTAAATAAGTATAAAATAAAAAATATTGTTTATATTTTATTTTATTTTTAGTTAGCATTTGCACATCTGTTAAAAGATATGCAGGGTCAAACAAGTGTTTACAAAATAAAAGTAGAACAAAAGTAACAACAAAGGAATGAATAGGTGCCCAGCTCCATTCTCAAGATTTTGAAAATGATCAGCTAATATTTCTTCAGATTTAGGCAGAAGTAGAATTTATTCCCCTGATACCCACTGCTTGCTCACCACACTTCATAATCCTAACATATGACATATTAGTTTCAGCCCAACCAGATGCCAAAAGGGAGAAATTTTACAGTACAGAAAAGTCAGGATGGTGGAATGATACAGAAAATTTCAGCCAAGGCACATTCTCTCGGCTCCCAATTCCCTAACAGCTGCCACACCTCTTCTTAGAACTCATCACACACAGACTATAGTTTTGACATTTGTCTCCCTTGTGGTCCCTATAAGAATTCTAAGGCATTGGTATATTAGTTTCTACTCAGGACTGGAGCACAAGACACTTCACCAAGGACACTTGATTCATTCTGTAAAATTACATATTTATCAACAGATCATATACATACAACTTCCAAAAATAATATTACAAGGTAGCTTCCAACAAATATATATATAATGAGAAATTTCAGTGTCAGAAGGAAAGACAAAGAAAAATATACAGGGATAAGGGAATAATTATATCTGGAAAGGAAACTGGGATGCATCCATTCCTTCTATATGTATGGTATAAAGCCTAACTAAATGTCACGTGAGGCACAAGTCACTATGATTTAGAAGAAAACAAAAAGAGTTTCTGTTTTCAAAAAGATGCAGAGAGAGCACAGTTACGTAAAAACTAAGAAAAGTGTGAAATCACTTAGATTATTATAGATATAACTCATCAAAATAGAGTTGAGGGAAATTGGAAGGGGAGGTGAACCATGAGAGACTATGGACTCTGAAAAACAATCTGAGGGGTCTGAAGGGGTGGGGGGGGGTGTGAGGTTGGGGGAACCAGGTGGTGGGTATTAGAGAGGGCAGGGATTGCATGGAGCACTCACCGGGTGTGGTGCAAAAACAAGGAATACTGTTACGCTGAAAATAAATAAAAGGAAAAAAAAAAAAAAAGGAAAGGAAATAGACCAAGAGGAAGAAAAAGACCCAGGAGTCACAGGATAAGGCTTAGCCCAGGAGAGAGGTATGGGGATTCCTGCAAATAGAGAATACCTTTCCTGAATGGATCTGAAGATTGGACTAAGAGAAAGAAGATGGTACGGGCAGGAATCTTTCCTTTATAGTTATGCATTCTAAAAATTCTATCTGGCTTTTAAAAGCAATATGCATGTATTACTATGATAAAAATTAAAATGAGTGAAAATAGTAAAAAAAAAAAATAAAAATAAAAATTGGATAGTGAGATAGAGTAATTTGCGGAAGAGGGAACTCCTTAGGATGGCCAGGAAAGCCTCTGAGAGGAGGTACTATTTGAGGTGGAACCTCCGTAACAAGGCCTGGAGAAAGAAGATTTGGAGAAAGTAGTCAAGGCAAGAGTAAAACAAGCCCTTGGACATTTTTGAGGAAGAAAAAAAAAAAAAAAAAACTCTGCTGGTTTTTCTGGAACCCAGTAATATATGGTAAACCTACGTAAGCCCTAGATCAGCAAAGTCATGTAAGCCAAGGTAAGAAACTTGAATTTATTTCTAAATGATGAGAAAATTAATGCAACTGGGCTTCACAATTAGATCTGAGCCTCCTGGAAGCCAAAATCTCTCAACTTGCTTCTACTTCAACAAGGAAAAATAAGGCTGTCATTGTAAGAAAAGGCATCTGGAGGGGAAAAAAAAAAAAAAATCAACTCAAATTTTCTTCTTCCCAGTATCTTGCTTTCCTGTTTACTGGATTTTATCTTTCCCTCACCCTACCCCCAAATTCCTTTATACATTCTAGTTCTAATTACAGTGGACAAAAAGGGAGACAGAGAGATCATAAAAATTAAAGGCAAAGGTGTGATGGTCAGTTTCACATGTCAACTTAGTGAGGCTACAGTGCCCAGTCCAACAGTCGCCTGGATGTAGCCATGAAGGTATTCTGTAGATGTGATAAAAGTCCATAACAGTTTAAGTAAATTATCCTAGATAATCCAATTGTGCCTGATTCAGTCACTTGCAAGGCCTTAAGAAGATAATTTCTTCTAAGGAAGAATTATTTTCTAAGGAAAAATAAATTCCTTCTGTAGATAGCAGCTCCACCTCACGGCCAAGAGTTCAAGTCTGCCCTTCCTGATGGTCTGTCCTAAGCATTGCAGTATTGTCAAGACAGCGCCCTAATCATGGAAGCTGCTTCTTTGCAATAAAGGTCTCTTTATATGTGTATAGATAGATAGATAGATAGATAGATAGATAGATAGATAGATATAAATACAGATTTTTATATCTATATCTATTCCTATATCTATATATATCTGGTTCTGTTTTTCTGGTTGAACCTGACTACACAAGAGGTCACACTTATTTTGAAGTAGTATATTAAAGATAATCTGTGCCAAACACAAAAGGTAATGAGATAATGATAAATATAACTCCTTCACTCCTGTAACTACAAAATATGGATTTAATTATCTGGAAGATGGAGAAATGAAGAGTCAGATGAGGTATAATGCAGCCAAATTCCATTGTTCTGGACAAGGCAACCCACGGTAGATGAAGGTGGCAACAGGATCAGAACTCCAGAGCCCTTGTCCATTTTAGATGACTGGGCTACTATAATCACAGATGCTATTGCTGGAAGAGCTTACCACAGTCACCAGCAATGGCAAATAATTCAATATAAACATTTCAACATAATAACTGCACAGATTAGAATTCACAGAAACAGTAAGGTATGAATATAAAATTGATATAAAGGGGGCACCTGGGTGGCTCAGTGGGTTAAGCTGCTGCCTTCGGCTCAGGTCATGATCTCAGGGTCCTGGGATCGAGGCCCGCATCGGGCTCTCTGCTCAGCAGGGAGCCTGCTTCCCTCTCTCTCTTTCTCTGCCTGCCTCTCCATCTGCTTGTGATCTCTCTCTGTCAAATAAATAAATAAAAAATCTTTAAAAAAAATTGATATAAAGGGATTTCCCTCAATAAAATTTATAATTAAATAAAATAATTACTCAAATGTCCAGCATTAGGATGAATTAAAGAAATATTTGGTAATTGGGGCACCTGGGTGGCTCAGTGGATTAAGCCTCTGCCTTTGGCTCAGGTCATGATCCCAGGGTCCTGGGATCGAGCCCCCATCCGGCTCCCTGTTCAGCAGGGAGCTTGCTTCCTCCTCTCTCTCTGCCTGCCTCTCTCCCTACTTGTGATCTATCTCTCTCTGCGTCAAATAAATAAATAAAATCTTAAAAAAAAGAAATATTTGGTAATTTATATCATGAAACCATATTAAGCCATTCTAATTAGTAATATAGAATATATTTAAGAATATTGAAAAACTTTATGATATATTGGAAGTACAAAACATAGGTTACAAACAATAGTAGGAGAGTGATGCCAGTTTTGAAACATACGCTCCTAAGCATGGGAAAAAAAAAGATGAAAAGACACCTCATCGCTGCTATCAATTATTATCCTTGGGCTTAAGATTATCTAATGATTTCATTTTTTTCATTTTACTTATCTCTGTCTTATAGTTTTCCCTCTCCCTTTGGCAAAGAATGAGTATTATTCCTTAAAAAAGCAAAAACTGCTCAAGTTATTTTAAGAAACAAAGAGTCAAAATATATATCTTTCATTTTAAAACAGATACAAATTCTTTGAAGTTAAAAATCATTGTGGCTAAGAGTAAGTCATTATGTCATTATCACACATCCAGCCGTGTCCTTGCCCATCAGAACGATCAGGCCAAGCCCCTGCCTACCATACACTTCCTCATACCCATAGCATCTCCAGTCTTCCCATACTGCCACAATGTCACCAACCCAGTGTCAGTTGAGTGTCCTCATGTCAACTGCATCTACTCTTCATGTTCCCAGACTCCCTCAGCATGAATACAAATCTTCCTCCTGTCTAACACAGCCGCATCCCATTCATGTTCTTTACTTATCAGTACACCATCATTCCCAAACATTCACCATCTCCACATGGTGCTTCTGCCTGAGACTTTCAAGAAGTACCCAAACTTGACCACTTGACAGTCACTCTTAAGGATCCTCTCTGCTTCTTCTGGGACTTGAGCTACACCAGCCTACTCATCACCCTCCTAGCACGTGACGAACCTCTGTCCATATTCTAGGCTTCCTCTGCTGTAGACTTCATTCTATATACACCCCCTTTGACACAGCAAAAAAAGAATCTACTCATTCCAAGGAAGAACTCAGTTTTCACTTACCCCATGTTCATGTAATACTTTTAGACACAGGCAGTCCACCCCACTGAGTTCTCATAGAGTTGTATTTTCCCGCTACTATGGTACTTAAGATAGCCTGCTTTTTGTTCTAGAGAGATGAATACATCTTCCTCTTTAGAGCAAGATTTTGCCTTATTCATTTTTTTAATCTTGTATTTTTTCTTATAATAGAAGCACTGGACACTGGAGCACTGACAACATCAAGAATGTGAAAAAAAATATATAGACATTAGGAATAAAATGGTGGCCTAGACCTTCAATCTTTACTCTCCAATATCAACATCATGCTTTTAATCAAAAGTATTATTTCAGACTAAAGATGCAGTGATTGTACAATTCTGTCTTTTGATGGGGAGGGGAAAAAAGTAACCATGAGCAGTAGTTTCTAAACCCTGGGGTACAAAAGACTCATCTCCAGGGGTGAGTTAATTAATGAATTAATTTTAAGTTTTTGGATGCAGATGCCAACCCCCCTTGAGAGCTCCAGTTCAGAATGTCTGGGACTGAGCCAGAAACCTGTGTTTTAAAAAGCTCTAGATTATCCTGAGTCATAACACTGCTTGGGAAATCTAGGCCAAGAATACATGTTTACATTTCACTGGTTAGGGTTGTAATAACATTAAGAAAAACAAAATATAAGCTAGGCCATATTATTCAAAAACAAGAGGGGGGCATCTGGGTGGCTCAGTGGGTTAAGCCTCTGCCTTCGGCTGAGGTCATGATCTCAGGGTCCTGGGATCGAGCCCCACATCGGGCTCTCTGCTCAGTGGGGAGACTGCTTCTCCCTCTCTCTCTGCCTGTCTCTCTGCCTACTTGTGACCTCTGTCAAATAAATAAATAAAATATTTTAAAAAAAGAGGTAATTTTTTTGGTTCTTGATAGAGATTTGCCTTATACTTCATCACATAGAGCTCATTTCATCCTTCCTAATGCATATAAGCCTTCTGATTGCCCATATTTCAGAGCAGTGGTTTCCACAGCAAGCTCCTGGAGGTGCCTCAGAGGTGAATCTAGGACTATAGACACAGTAGAGGCAGAAGTTTAACTCCACAGCTCTCTCCATTTACAGCTCTTCTCTTTTTTCTCTTTTCTTTCTTTCCCTGTCTCTCCCCTTCCTTCCTTCGTTCCTTTTTAAAAATCACAATCATGGGCACCTGGGTGGCTCAGTGGGTTAAGCCTCTGCCTTCAGCTCAGGTCATGATCTCAGGGTCCTAGGATTGAGGCCCGCATCGGGCTCTCTGCTCAGCGGGGAGCCTGCTTTCTCCTCTCTCTCTATGCCTGCCTCTCTGCATCCTTGTGATCTCTCTCTCTCTGTTTCAAATAAATAAATAAAATCTAAAAAAAAAAAATCACAATCATTCCTCTCTCTCTCTCAAATAAATAAGTATTTAAAAAAATAAATGGGGGGTGGTGGTGTGTATGCCTGACTGCACAGTTGGTTAAGTGTCAGACTCTTGATTTGGTTCAGATCTTGATCTCAGATGCATTCGAGTCCAGCTCCCCACTCAATGAGGAGTCTGCTTGCGTTTCTCTCTCCCTGGCCCTCTGCCCCTCCCCACCCTGCCCGCACTCTTTCTCTTTCCCTCTCTCTTTGAAATAATTAAATCTTAAAAAATCACAATCACTCAAATGATTTCATTTGAAAAATGGATTCTGTTAATTTAAGAAAAATGGCTTGAAAATAACATTAGATTTTGTTTCATTTTATTAGAGATCCTTTTTACATGGTAGATTATTGATGGACTCTGCCACTAATGCCTAAGTATGTTTAAAAAAAAAAAGGACAGATAGAGACAGGAAAAGCTAAAATTTCAGCTTGATATCATGTTTTTGGCCTATTTTAAAGCTATTAATTTTCATCTCTTTGGCTAACTCTATTGAGGTATTATACGTAATATTCACAGAAAATATTCACACAAATATTCTGCTGGAGCAGCTTATCAGACTTGGAGATTTACAGTGTCTAACTGGGCTATGGGGATAAGAGTTGGAAATCACTGCAATGTGTTCTATATTCTGGAAACAATGTTTCTTCTTGATCAGCATCATATCACTCACAAGTAAAAGCAAACAAAAATTCTGTAGAGAGAGCAAAGGGATTCTCCTGGTTGCTTCATATCTACATGTCCTCCCAGTCCTAGAAGCTTCCAAAGGAATTAAAAAAATAGCTTTGCAGGTGTGTGCATATGTGTGTGGACAGCATTTCAAGAGCCCAACGGCTGCCTGTCACAGATGTACTGGAATTTACTTCAGATTTTGGCTTCAAATTACAGAAGACATAAGGACACGTCCATGACTCAGTCCTCAACCCTTGCCAAAGTGGTAGTTTCTAGAAAGAAAACTACAGGAAAAGAAGTACAGAAAGTCAGAAAAGAGAAGAGGAAAAGAAAGCGCTATGCACGTTCATAATTCCTGCTCCTCACTAAAACCTGATGGGGTGATGAGGAGCACAGAGCTCTTAGGAAAGAGAAGCACACATACACAAGGTCTACCGAATGCTTCAACAGACACATGGTTATTTTCAGTCACATTAATTAAGTTCTGTGCCTGGTGCTCGCACAAAAATAAAACCAGATGTTTAAGAAGTGATTCAACCCTGTATTCTCTCATATCCATTCCTGCCCTCCCTCACCAATTTCAAGAAATTGGCTTTTTGCCTAAACAGCAGGGGAGGGAAGGGGAGAAGGAAAAAAAAATAGTTCTGGGGTTATGGCCTTACTTTTCTGTTGATGAGCAGTTGATGATGTGTGGTGAATATATTTGGCTTTCATGACCTCTCTGAGGGAAAGTTAAGAATTGTAGTTTTCTTGAGGCATTTGGGATCCTTGAAGGATTATTTATTCATCATGCCATTAATTTATCAACCCTGATGAAAACTATGTTTCAAAATTGTCAGTTATATATAAACATGCCTTAAAATCCACACTCTGATACATGGACACACATACACATATTAAAGAACACACAAATGTGTTAGTAAATATGAAGAAAATGGTTTCATGGAATCAAAGCCACCAGATAGACCTGCTTTAATTATATTCCTCAGTGTGTTTTCTGAAGTCTATGACATGTGGACATTTTCAGGACTTAAATAAATTTGAGACACACAGGGTTACACCAAGTTAAATAAGGTGTCTTTATCGTGGGAATTTCAGAACCTCTGATATGCTGACATACATTATGAATATTTGTGTGGGCAATATTCCGTGCCGTATCTCTCAAAGCTATTTGACTCAGTCTTGTGGAATATCTCATGAGGGTAATGATCTACAGGACATGCTGTGAGAAATGCTAATCTAAATGAACCCAAAGTGTTTGTACAGTCTCTAGTTGGATTTTTCTGGGATGAAGAAAATCACTACTTTCCGAAGAAGTTTGTTCTGTGCTACAAAAGATCTAAGTCAACGCAATTTTCCTAACATTGAAACATCATCTACTTCCCTATCACTATCACCATGATTTCTGGTTGTATACTCTGGAAGAATAAAAAAGAGTAATGTAACCTCTTTTTCCTGTGATAGCTCTTTAGGTGTTTGAAGGCAACAATTATATTCCCACACAGTCTTCTATTTTGCAGGAAAAAAAACACAAAACTGCATTCTTAAATGAATCTGTCAAATTACATGTTCTAATCCTATCTGTAGGTCTTCTTTAAGAGAAGGTACCCAGGAGGGTGTCTGGCTGACTCATTCATAGAGCATGTGACTCTTGATCTCTGGGTTGTAAGTTCAAGCCCCACGTTGGGTATAGAGAGTACTTTAAAATAACATATATACTTATTATTACATATATATTTATTATTATATATATACTTACTTTAAAATAACATATATACTTATTATATAATTATAAATTATATGTATTAAATATATAATATATTATAAATTATATATACATATATATATAATTTTTTTTTAAGAGAAGGTACCCAGAAATGAACACAGAAATTCTGATATGCTTCTTCAAACACAGTCCTAGATCTCATTAGTTTTTGTCTGGCAGACATGTCTTATCATTGATTCCCCCCATTACTTTACTTAAACTTTTGAGTCTTTCTCTGAAGTTGTGTAGCTCCCTGTGGTGTATGTGTGAGTTTTCTGAAAAATGTTAGGAGAATAAATCCACAGAGTTTCCTTTGCCCTCCATCACAGAGATTCTTCTGTACAATCGGTTGGATCTCTCTCCTCTGTTATCTTACAAAGTTATCTCAGTCTCATGCAAATATTATCACTTTAAGCTACCAGCAAGCTTACCACAGAAGTCCTTCTTCCTGTTTAGTACTGATTTCTTGACTCCTTTTAAGCGATTACAAACCCAGGAAACACCAATTAGAAACCATTTCTCTAGCTAGCCATGAATCTTAGAATCTAATGAAAAACACTGTCAAATGTCTTTTGAAATTTAGATTATTAATCAGCAGCAGTTTCTTGATCTACAAACCCAAGTAGGCAATCTCATAGTTGTGGGTAACACCATTTATGTTAACCCACCAACTATGACATCAGTAATAGTACCATCACGTGATGTGAGATATGATGAATGCTGCGGGTACAGGACAAGGTTAATCAAAACTGATGGAGGTGCAGTTTGGAATCTGAAGTAGGCTGCCAGTAGCTCAGGTCACTCTGAATGATAGAAGATCAAGGACGCAACCAAAGAAAACAATGACCATAGTCTCAATGATAGGCAACCAGTACACAGTAAGGTTTCTATTTTCTTTCTCTGTAACAGAATGGGAATGGGGGGGGGGAATGACATACAGTTTTATGGCATTAAAATAAACAATGCCAGTTCAGTCTTTGCTCAAATAATGAAAAATTTAATATAAAGTAGGTTAAATAACTTGTTAGACAGACCTTCTGTAACTAGATTAAAATAAAAAATAGATATTAACCCTGAACATTTAGTAGTTGCAATAATAAGATGTTAAAGAACTGATTTTGTAAAGTTACAGCTTAGTCTATTTTCTTTCAAAAAATTAAAAGAAGTAAAAGAAATCTGCCATTTGGTAAATCCAAGTGTCTAATTGTCACTGATAGGCAAAATCCCCAACAATTTAATTGGAACACAGAAAATAACGAAAATGTACAATAGTTGTTTGTCATTTTAAGAACAAATACTACTTTCAAATCACTTTCCCTCCCCAGGATTTAATCTGCCAGGTTTCAGCCCACGGTGAATTCTTGCAGCTGGGTTAGGATCCCTCAAGAAAGGGTGTTCAAAACAGAAATGCTGAAGGAAGCATTTCAGCCAAAGGAGGCATTTCAGCTGTGGAGGAGGCTGGAAAGTATCTGAACACAAGGTTGTCCCTTCTCAGGCCTGTAAATGGCATTTGAAAGGCTTCCTCACGCATCTGTTCTACTCAGGCTCCCATAAGAGTCAGATTTTGCAAACAAACAAGCAAACAAACAAAAACCAAATAAGTAAATGAAAAACTCCAGAAAACAGTTCTTGAAGAAGTACAATCTTGTTCCTGGGTAACTGATGCTCTCACAAATAAAGTAAAAACAGAGAGGCAGAATAAAATCAATAAGCTTAAAATAACCACCACAGAGTAATAGTTTTAGCTAATGTTTATTGAGCTCTTGCTCTGTGCTCAGCACTGCTGTTCTCCACGAGGAAAGTTAACATATCACCATTTTACACAAAATCCAACTGAGGGCAGGGAGGTTATTAACTTGACGAAGAATGCATGGGTGTGCATGTGTGAGTGTTTACTCGTAATGTGTGTGTATGCGTGTATATGTGTGCATATGCATGCATTCCTAGAAGTCTTTTTACTAAGATATAATTGATGACCGATAAGCTGCACAAATTAAAGAATACAATTTGATGAGTTTTGACAGTTGTATTCATTTATGAAAGCACACCACAGTCAAGATAGTGAATCCATCAAGATAATGAATCCATCTCCACTAAAAGCCTCCTTGCTCCTCTTTGTAATTCCTCTCTTTCCCTTGTTCATTCAGGGGCAACCACAAATCTGCTTCCTATCATTTTATGTTTGAGTATTTTCCAAGAACTATGTAAAGTGAATTAAACAATGTACACTTTTTTATCTGTCTTCTTTCACTCAGCAAATACAGTCTGAGAGTCACTCATGTTGTTCCACACATCAGTAGTTCATTTCTTTGTATTGCTGAGTAGTATTCCATTGTACGTCAATACTATGATTTGTATTACCATATACTTGTTAATGGACGTTTGTGTCTAATTTTTAGCAATTACAATTAAAACTGCTAAAAACATTCATATAAAAGTCATTAATTTCTCTGAGGACAGCAAACGTCATCTCATATACTTGTCATCTATACATCATCTCTGGTGAAGTGTCAATTCAAAATTTTTCTAATTTTTTTAAATTGGGTTGTATTTTTACTGCCTTGTAAGCGTTCTTTATATGCTGTAAATACATGTCCTTTGTCAGATAATATTTTGCAAATACTTTCCTTCAGTCCATGCTGACTTTTTACTTTTATAAGTATTTTTAAAAAATATTTTATTTATTTATTTGACAGACAGAGATCACAAGTAGGCAGAGAGGCAGGTGGCGGGGTGGGGGGGAAGCAGGCTCCCCGCTGAGCAGAGAGCCCAATGTGGGGCTCAATCCCAGGACCCTGAGATCATGACCTGAGCTGAAGGCAGAGGTTTAAACCACTGAGCCGCCCAGGTGCCCCTATAAGTATATTTTGAAGAGAAATCCTTCTAAATTTTGATGGGGTCCAATTTCTTGATTTTTTTTCTTTTATAGTTTGTGCCTTTCATTCCCTATTTAGTAATAATCACCAAATCCAACATTACTAAGATTTTGCTCCTATATTTTCTTAGAGAAATTTCACACTTGTGATTCTTACATTTTGGTCTATAATCCATTTGTGTTAATTTCTATATATGATATGAGATAAATTTTGAGCCTCATTTTTCTTTTGCATATGGCTATCTAACCTATCACCATTTGCTGAAAAAATTACCCCTTCTCCATTGAATTGCCATGATACCTTAACTGAAAATCAACTGACCATGTATGTAGAAGGCTTTAAGTGGACTTTATTATGACCTTAACCACTGGTACTACAGGACACTCTGAGGTCACTGAAATAATGCCTAATAAGAGTCCCTCATCCTCACCCACACTTTAGTTTCTAAATGCCTAATTTATTACCAATAAAGCAATTTAGGCAATGAAAGGATCTGGCTTATGTAATTATGGTGGTCTACAGAAATCATAGTCAGAAGAACCTACATCATGAACAATCTTCAAGTAGGCTGGTCTGGTCTCTGAGAATCTGGTGAAATCATCACCTGCTACTCAGACTGACCTGAGAGCTCATCTCAGAAGGGACATCTGGCTGGTTTTGTCTAATTGTTGGGGTGTCTGTACAAGGGTGGAGGAAAAATCATGAAAATCTCAGCACTGGAAGAGATATGACTCCCAGTTACAGTTCAGCTGTTGCACTAGGATCTTCTTATCGTTTATACTATCTCCTCTCCTCATCAGGCTTTGATTGGGACCCCAACAGAGAGGCCACTATCACTCCCTCCTCTACCCAAAACTGCCCATTTGTCTATGAACAATTCTCACTGCTTCAAAGCTCTATCTCACATTGTGAAATTTCTATGATCCTGAAATTTTCACCTATTAATCCAAGATTTGTGTCGCCACAAGGATTCTACTTGGCCACCAGGCATGTGGAGACACTCTCTGGTACTGCTCTAATTTCCCCATCCCTCCCAGCATTATGGGTGAGAACCGGGGGGGAACTAAGCTTTATAGTCTCCCTTTTTCACACTACAGAGTTGTATACTCCCTTACTATCTCATTCTCCATGCCTGAATAGTTCTCCACCTTCAATACCTACCTTAAATGGTTATCCAAGAACTGAACGCAAGTCTCTAAGAGTGGTCTCCTGAAAAGTACAGTAGGAAAGTCAAGTCTTATGTTCTTTAGGCTTCCCCAAGCTCTCTCCCCTTCCTCAGTGATGGGGGTGGGATTCATGCCTTCCCTGTTCTCTGAAAGAGGGGACTCAATCAATCTGGGGACTTCCATGTTCCCCAACAGAAACAGATGTATGACCTGGGCATTGCATGGTTAAAAAGAACACCAACCTCTGTGTTTGTAAACAAGCCTTGGTAGTGCATTTTAGGGTTAGGAATAATAACAAGGTGCACATAATATACAGTCTTATGTTCAGTAGTCTCCTTACTCATCCAAGTTTGTTTTGGTTTGGATAAAAACTAGAAATTTCTCAAGTTGATTTTTCTTTGGCCAAAGAGTGACGTTATATTTAATTTTTGTATAACTATGTCTGAAAAATTGAAATTCACATTAATGTGTTTTTAATTGTACCTTTTTATTTGGATAACATGGTTACTTGGATAACCATGATAACCAAAAGGTTTTTAATTCATATAACCAGGGCCTTTAGATGCTAAGCAAAATGTAAGCAAAATTTTGGGACAGGAACTCTTGCCAGATATGAAATGTTATTTTTCCCTTTCTTGAGTTTCACTAAATACTAAAATGCCCAGTACTTAGATATGTAGGACACTATTAATTACATTCCAAGAGTCAGGCAATGGTCATAGTTATATTTTACAAAACAATCATATTCTCTTAAAAGAAGACAAAAATTATTATGTGGACATTGAAGCAAGTATGAATAAAACATACTCTAGGTTTCCAAGAATGAATACAAAATATACTACCATTCTCAATTTTATCCTTCTAGGTTTACTGATTTATATTTATATTCTGGGAGGATAAAAGCCTCTTTTTCCTTCTTGGCATATGCCCTAGTTTGTAATTAGGTAGTATTATTTGTGGGTTTATATTATGGACTAAATGTTTTTGTATCCCCCAAAATGTGTATGTCGGGGCCCTAACCCCAGTGTGGTGGCTGAATATAGAGACAGGGCCTCTAAGAAAGGAATTTTAGTTAAATGAGATCATGAAAGTAGGATCTGATCCATAGGATCCTCTCTTTCTTGCTCTCTGCCCACCTCCTTCTCTCTCTCTCTCTCTCTCTCTATCTTTACCTTCATTTCCATCTCTCCCTTTCTACATGCACTGAGGAAAGCTCTTATGAGAACCAAGGCAAGATAGCTATTTGCAAGCCAGGGAGAGGGTTCTCATCAGAAACTGAATGAGCTGAAACCTTGATCTCTGACTTCTATCATCCAGAACTATGAGAAAACAAATGTCCACTGTTTAAGCCACCAGTCTATGGTATTTTGTTATGACAGCCCCCCACACCCAAACAGACTATTATCAATTGTTCTTTGGCTGTCTCCACAACTAAACTATAAGTAGTCCCACGAGGGCAGCTACCACCTCATTTGGTTAACACCTGTATTGCCAAGTACTGAACACACAGACTCCACAAAGCAATGTTCTGTAAATACCTACAAAAAATTATGTAATTTTTAAAAAGATTTTATTTATTTATTTGACAGAGAGAGACATAGCAAGAGAGGGAACACAAGAAGGGGGAGTGGGAGAGGGAGAAACAGGCTTCCCACAGAGCAGGAAACTCAATGTTCCCACAGAGCAGGAATCCCAGGACCCTTGGACCAGGACCAGAGCCAAAGGCAGACACTTAATGACTGAGCCACCCAGGCATGCCCCCATCCCACATAAAGATTATGTACTTTAAACTAGATTCTTCTCAAATGAATTTTGGGAAATTTTTAAATACTCTCATTGTATTGTGAATATGTGGTATCAGGACTCAAGTTGCTCTATTGGTCTCAAAACCAATGGTTTTGAGACCAACTCTGACATTGAGCTGGGGGGCTCCTCCATACCAACAAGCAATTCTTTGGACACCAACAATTCAACTCAGTTCTGACAGTATCTACCCAAAGATAGCATCAGATTCCACAGGTTAAGGGCTCAGTCCCACAAAACCCCACCACCACCACGTCCCTCCCACTTCAAGCACCAGTCTCAGGTCTAGGTTTACCTGTGCCTCTGACTTACTGGCGTTGGATTGGAGGGTCCAACAATCCCCTTCTTGAGTACGATTAACTTGCTAGAGTAGCTCATAGTCAGTAAGTTTGTTTACTTGCTAGATTGCCAATTTCTTATATAAAAGGATACAACTCAAGTATAGCCAGATGGAAGAGAAGCAAGGAAGTTATGTGGGAATGGGCCCAGACCTTATATGCTCTCCCCAGGCATGACGCTCACCCCACATATCCATGTGTTCACCAACCCAGAAGCTCTGGAAAGCCAGTCCATTTTGGGTCTGTATGTAGGCTTCATTATATACGCATGACTGATTAAATCATTGCCCTTGGCAATTGAACTCAGTCTACAGTCCCTCTCCCCTCCCAGGGAGGTAAGATTCGAAGTTCCAACCCTCTAATCACTTGGTGGATTCTCCTGGCAACCAGTCCCCATCCTTAGGTTACCTAAGGGCTTCCAAAAGTCATCTCATTAACATAACAGAAGACCTTTTTGGCTCTTATCACAGCATATTCCAAGGTTTTAGGAGCTGTGAGCCAGGAACCTTAGACAAAGACCAAATATATAAGAGAAATATATTTTGGCTTTCAGAATTACCAAATATGTATTTCTTATAAATCACAGTATTACACTCTGAAAGGCCATATCTATTGGGAGCATTAATTTCAAGAAGGTTTGGGTGAAAATCTGGCTAATTCATCTCTCTCTAAGAAACTTAAACTCTAAGCTTATAGGTGCCAACTGAAAAGGCAGAGACTTTCTTCTAGCAGCAGGCCACTGGGATGCCTGAATCATGCCAGCACAGAGTCTATTTGCACAAGTCCAGGAGATTGGATTAGAAAAGCCCACGCAGCTGCTCAGGCCCCCCACTTTCTCTGCCTGGGGAATGTCCTCAAATCCAAGCTCTCCCCAGACTCTGCTCTGTCTTACACAGGCTACACTTCCCAGGCCTCAACTGCTCAGACAGAACACCTCCCCCCACCCCCGATCCTTCACCACAGACTAGAAACATGTCTTTGGAAAATGTGACCTCATCTCAGGGTAACTTGGGTTCATTTATAGCCAGAGAGGCCTGATGGAGCTGCTGCCAACCTTCAGACAAGGGAGGAGGGGGGAGAGGGGAACTGGAGCAGAAAGAGATGGAATTCGGCACCACCTATAAATCAATTTTTTGAAAAGTCTGGATGGCTTGACTTTAAATATCTTCTTATCCTGCTTCCTTTTGCATACTGAGGGGTATGTCCCAGTCTTGCTACTCAGAGTGTGAAGTGATCCTTAGAACAGAATCAAAAACATCACCTGGGAACTTGTTAGAAATGCTAGTGTCAGGCTTCACCCCAGAGCTCCTGAATTGAAACCACATTCAAATGCAATTGCCCAGATGATTTGCATGCACAGGAAAGTTTGAGAAGCACGGGTTTTCAGGGTTCAGACACAGCTAGAGGAGGCTAAGTCCCTGGGGACATATCTGAAAGCCAGGAGTCAGGCCCTGTGGAGGCCTTTGCTCCCTCTCTCAGCTCCCCTCTCAGGTCCCCCTCCCTCACAGCTGCCCCTTCCCTTTCCCCTGGGGAACCCTGCTGCATCCTTCCTTCCTCTGAAGAGAGCACTTGCTCCCTTAGGGGTTTCCTATAAGTGTCCATCTAGATTAATGATGTGGACACCGAGGAGAAGAAAGAAGTTACCACACTTAACCTCGCAGGTCTCTCCTGCAGGAGACAAAATTCAAAGTTGCAGAAAGGGGGGGACAACTAGATATGGTGCAGTATGAGGTCTTTGTTTTAGCCAGAATTTTTAATTCATCTACATTTCAGTGAAAAAACAAACTGACTGCGAGGAGCATTTTTTCCCTTAGAAACTTGAGAGTGAAGAGGAAATGAACTAGGAAAGTACTGGGTGATACAGATGTAGTTTCAGAGTGTGAGGACGATGGTGAGGGTCACCAGCACGGTCTGATCTCCCATCCTTCCTTCTCTTTCTAAGTCACTCCCAACACTAATGCACAGCTGATCTTCAAGCTGAAATACTCACAAATGAGAAAAGAATTTGGGATCTGGCTGTGAAGGATGGGGGTAGCAGAGACAGAGAAGCAGCTGGGGCAGGTCAAAATCAGCCTCCTTTCTACCCCCCTCACCACCATCCCCCCCCCCAAAAAAAAAGAGTACAGGAGAAAACACAGAAATTTCCAACATCACCTCAGTAGTTCCTGACTTACATCATTTAGGAGAATGCTTCTACACATACCGTTAAGGGGCCAGCATAATACCTTGAACATAGATTTTAGCCCATGTCAGTCAGTCAGCTTGTTGAAGACCTACTCCTTCTCCATTAATAAGAAATTAAGCGATATTCTTCTGTGTACAAGTAGCATCAATCAGATTTCTTAGGGTTTTTTTTTTTTTTTTTTTTTTTTTTTTTACTTCACAGTGAAGATCATGGGATACTGATGGCCCACTGTCTGGAAGGTAAAAGTATATCCTGAACAGAGGAAAAACTGCAGGGATCCACAGGAACTGTAGGAAATAGACTTTTGGAGTTTCACACTTGGATCAAAGTTCTGAGATGGAATAGGGAGTAAATAACCCCGAAGAATATTACAAACAACTTGGCAACAGAGCAGGAATGAGGAGAAGACGGGGAATGGCCAGGAATGGAAAGGGTGATATGTTTTCATCAACTTAAAAGAGCAAAAGAGACTTTAATTGCCTTGACAGCTTCAACAACATGCTGGAAGCTGGGAGAAGTGTCCTCCACCATCCCCCACCATATCCCCCTCCTTTACTGATACAGATATAGGGAGGATGTGAAAAGATCAGCAAAATTCAGCTTTCATTTGAGCTACTTCTGTTATTTTAACCCTGTGCAGGGGGTCGTAGTGTTCTTCCCTGACAATAAAAGGATGTTGGGAAAAGACTAGCGAAGGCACACATACAAAGGAAACTGGCCAAAGGCGGTCTTTTGCAAGTATTTGTAGAGCCATACTGTGGCTTTCTTTTCCTGCTGTGTTATTAGCTTAATGAATTTGGGAAAGAGGGCATTCTGATTAGCTTCCAACCATGCACATCCACTTGTGGAATTTCTGCTTTGATAACCACCTTTCTGGATTGCCTCTTGGCACCTACCCCTTCTCTGGGACGAAGGCTGGTCCAGAAAGGAAGCAGGCCCTAGCAGGTAGCACCTGGTTCCCGGCCACTGACAGGGCTGCAGTGGCTTCCTACCCCGAACTTCTGGAGACATTCCTCTATTACCCCCCAGCGCACCACAATAGCATAATTTCCTATCTTCCTGTCTGCCCTTCCCACTCACTGTGTGTCCTTTGAGTGGCAGGCCTGTGTTCTCTACACTTGAACAAAGCTGGTACACAGAGTAAGTGCTCAGTATGTATTTGGCAAATGTATCACGTAAGGATGATCTCCATGGGTCAGGGACTCCCCACACACTTGTACCAGGCAGCACCAAAAGCAGGTACCATCATCCAACGCTGGAGAATGGAAAATTGGAAAGGTCACTGTTTTCAGTCATGAAGGCCATTTCCTCCCCTTGTATCGCCAGCCATGGTGTCATCACGAAAGTAGCACGGATTACCAAAAGTGGAAAAAGTGACATTTCCTTACTCATTTTTATATCCTTCCTTCACTGCTCCCCTGCGCTCCCAGGAGAGGTCACCTACACCAGATTCCGCCCTCTGATGACTACACTGGCCCATGCTCCTCTGAGGCCACTAGTATGGGCCTCCTCGACCGGCTAGCACTGTAGGATGTGAAAGACAAACTAAGAAGTCAGGACAAACATATTCTTGAGCTTCCTTGAGTATCTTGTAAGAGGCCTAACCTTGCTCTCTTTATCACATACCCTAGTTCACATGCCTAACTGGTTTCTTGTTTTTCACACCACGAAAGTGAAGGTTTCTGCTCATAATCAGATTTTGTAAGGCCATGGAATACCATCATGATTCTAAGTAAGTTACACTGGGAAACCCAAAGAGACATGGTTCCATTATTTTTTAAAGATGTATTTATTCAAAAGAGAAAGAAAGAGAGAGTGGGGGGAGGGACAAAGGGAGAGAATCTTTAAGCAGACTCCCCACTGAGTGAGGAGCCTGAGGCAGTACTCCATCTTATGCCCCGATCCTGACCAGACCTGCAATCAAAAGCTGGATGTTCAACCAACTGAGCCGCCCAAGCGCCCCAGCGTGGCATGGGTCCATTTTTAAGAGCAAAGATAAAAATATTTTGCTTACCAGTTATGACGGAATTAATGAAGAAAAAAATCAAAGTAATACCTTGGACTACTCAGATATTAAGGCTTCGACCAAAATCAAGAATTTTCTTTTAAAAACTGGCTATATATAATATGTTTAACTTAAGAGTCATATATAGTTTGATGAAACTGTTGTGCTTAAATATAATCCAATGTCTGAGAAATATCTGGGGTTTGCAATGAATAGCTAGAAATGTTTGCCCTTAAGCAGTCTTTGGAGAGAGGTCCCAAATTAACGGACATTCACTGTTTTAGAGGTTCCCAAAATGCCTGTAGGTTAAGGGAAAGAAGTAGATTTTTTAAAAGTACAGTTAACTCCCACCACTAATGAACTACATAGCTAAATCCTAACCTAAGGGATCTATTTTTAAATTAGGCTTAGGATGTATAAGGAAGTTCATATCAAACTTGTAAGTCATTCAACAGCCAAAACTGCCAAGTTTCTGAAAGTTACTAGTGAACACAAACTGTATTCGAGCTCACACATGAATTTTGTGGGAATTAGAGGTACCATGAATGCCAAATCAGACTTAGCAGAAAAATTTCCTGGATATTTTAAACAGCCAGTGAGTCACGGACGTATTTCCCTCTTACTTGCTCTAATTCCAGCTAGTAAATTTTTTTTTTTTTTTTTTTTGGTAGTTGTGCGTGCTTTTGGTCAAGCCATCATTTCTCTGTTGTTAAGTAACTGAATGATATACAGTGCCTTAGTCACCCTAGCCTAATTTAGGCTATGACCTCTACTTCCTGAGATGAAATATATCCCCGAGGAGCAAAGCAAAGATTTCACATCGAACTATAACTTGTGCTATCTTGTTCCATGGTCTCATAAATCAATGAATCCCATTATGAAAACTTACAGTGTTTTTTATTCAGAGTGGATTATAAACCAAAATCCACCTACTAACACGCTAGCAATGCAGGGAAGGGGAGAGTAGTGATGGCAAGAATGATTACCTGACTTGCATTAAATCTCGATTACCTGATGCTACGATGAGAGCAGGCTTCATTCTTCACGATAGGACTCTTGGCTCATCCAGTGCCATTGTTTCTGACCAGGGGGCTTTCATAAAAGAATTGAGCTAGAATCAAAAACAAAACTACAACATCTTCTTTCCCTGTCCTTTCTCCTTCCTTCTTACTTCCCTCACAACTGCCCGACAGTCCCTTATCCAGTTTCTTTTCCCTGGGCCTCAGGACAACACTTACATAGTATGCTGTGTCAGGGACTTTATTGTGTAATAATTTCAACTGAGGAAGAACTGATGTCCCATGAGAACACATATCCCATATGTGATGTCCCATAGAACACAATCCACAGAAAGGTTGATGCAAGGAGCTAAGGGGCAGGTTTTATCTAGTGCAATGTGGCTTTATTTTTTTTAATGAAACGCTCTGGGGATAAGCTGGAAGGACAGGCAATGGCTCAAGGAAAGGTCAGGAATTACAAAGATCAACAGCAGGAGGGTAAGAATGTAGGTTCAACCACAAAACTCAGAGACAGAAATAGATCACCCAGTTTATGTTCAGCAAGTCCTATATCTAAACAATACCAAGTCTTGCAGAGTTTAATTCCACCATGCCCAGCAGACCAATTTTTAGTCCCCGTGCTTCTACTTGAGGCCACCAGTACCTCTTAGTTTTGCCTCCTTCCCAATCAGTAGGTAAATTAGTGCCTAAGGAGTAAAGATACTGATGTATTTTCCTCTTTAGAAATAGTTAACGTTTCTTCATGGCCTTCAGAAGAAATAGAATACAAGGGAATGAAAACGACATGTGTTAAAATTCAGGCAAGCCTGGATTTGAATCCTAGTATTACTAATTGACCTTGAGCAAGATTCTTGGTCTCTCCAGGCTTCATTTTTTTTCCCTTGGCAGAATACAGAAAACAATAGCTATTCATGGTTGTTGTGAAGATTACATGACAAAAAAACATGTCAAATGTCTGGCGTATATTAAGTACTCAATAAAGGGCAGATGGACTTTCTTTTTCCTCAAGGTCTTCCACCATATGCCAATTTACTTTTCCAGTCTCAGCATACTTTCACTTTCCAATGTGCAGAGTCAAAATGATGCTCTTTCCCCCAAAATGTTCCCTCAGTTGCCTGGAATGCCCTCCGTCCCTTTTCACAGACATCCTGTATCAATTTTGTTCAGATGTTGTCCATCCTTCAGAATTCAACTGAAATACTTTCTCTTTACTCTAGAATCCTTCCTTATTTTCTTCAGTCCTAATCTTTCTGTGTGAATCTCCCAGTTTCTTAGGTTTATCTGCCTTTTGGCACTTCCTAATTCTGTGCTTTCTGCCATAAACCTATGTATGTGTCATATCATATCCCTTCCTACCACAATCTTTAATACATCACTTTACTGAACTCTCTGGTCTCAAAATGCTTTGCATGGAATAACCCATTTAACAAATTCAAATGAATACATAAAATGATTTCTCAAGAACTAGTGCTAGTAACTGAAACCCCATAAGCCATATATCACTCATTGCTTTTATCACTCTATGTGGGGTATATATCTATACTTGTATGTTATGGATTTAATAGGTTTCCAATCAATATGTATGGATTAATAATAACCACGGTACTAGTATCATGTGTGAGCATTCCAATTTAAAGCAAAGCTAGACCCTCTGTGTTGAAATCTCAGTTCTTCTGCTAATTAGCTATGTGACCTTGGACAAGTTACTTAATCACCCCATACCCTGGTTTTAAAATTTGTAAAATGGGGCTGATAATAGTATCTTGCTTCCAGGTGAGTCCCTATTGCAATTATTAACACAAACATCTCTTCTGTATGCTAACCCCACCCTCTACCCCAACCATCACCAATGACTTCAGTAGGGAACAAGACCCAGATGTCATGAAATGATGAGAAGAGGACACTAGCATGGGGGAATACCAGAAGTAGAAGCAAGAATAGAAGTATGCAGGCAGGGGCGCCTGGGTGGCTCAGTGGGCTAAAGCCTCTGCCTTCGGCTCAGGTCATGATCCCAGGGTCCTGGGATGGAGCCCCACATCAGGCTCTCTGCTCAGCGGGGAGCCTGCTTCCCCCTCTCTCTCTGTCTGCCTCTCTGCCTACTTGTGATCTCTGTCTGTCAAATAAATAAATAAAATCTTTAAAAAAAAAGAAGAAGTGTGAAGGCAGGGCAAGTTTGAAAGCCATGTGCAGATCCTATTGTACAGTTTTAAGTTTTGTTCTGAGCTTCCATTACCAAGATCTTTATTTGTTTAAAGAAGTGATGTCAAGCTATTCTATTAAGGTAATGTATTGGGACCAAACCACGTTCTCCAATAAATAGGTCCTGAGATGCCTTATTTTAAAGCTAAGAGCACTACCTTTACAAATTGGTTCATTACCTATGAAAAATGTGCCAAGTGTGGAACGCAGCTACTTGTAAAGGACAGGCTGCTTCTAGTTAGTCAGTGATGGATAGTCTGCAGATAGCATGAGCTGTGGATTATTAAAATGTCAAACAGTAATCCTGACATGAGAAACTCAGAATTAATCATTTCCATGCATGAGCCTAGGATCCTACTTCCCAGGATGCCAAAGGCAAAAGCAAATGTTTTTGGGATAAAGGCATTTTGCTAAATGCTTACTGTGGTCAGTGCATTTGGCTATTATATTAAGGATAGACTGTAGTATTAATGGCTGTCTTTAAATAAGACAACTGTACCAGACACCACTTGGCAAAAATAAATAAATAAATAAATAAATAAATAAATAAATAAAAAGTTATTTTTAGAAGTCATATCTACAGTTGCTTCTAGACTTCTGTTTTGCATTTTTAACCTTAAAAGCCTCTGATTACAAATATAATGTTCTATTAAATACCAGGTATATGTTTTATTAGAGATAGATTCAAATAATATTCTAGTAAGGTTTCCAATTTTGGCATTCAGTGATATATAAATATGTCCAAGTCTCCTCTCACCCATTGTCATGATTATTTTTAGAGTTCGTATTATCCTTAGCATGAACAAAGCTTGTGTTGTGACCAGCAGAGACCCTCTGAGTTGCCCCTGAAACTCAAACTGTCACCGGAGGATACTGTAAGCAAAGTACTGGAGAGAGAGAGGCAGAGGTCTTAAAGAAAGTTTAACTATTTCCTGCAAGGAAAGAAACTGACGAGCCCCCATTCTTTTTCTGTGATGAGTTAGATTTGAGACTGCTTATACTCAACAACCTATATGAACAGTTAAGTTTAAACCAACCCTAAGTAAACATTAAAACAAAATAATTTGAGAATAAACATTCTCAATAAAAAAAATTCTGGAACACGGGGCATTTTGTTTCTGATCCCATCTGAGGAGTGAGTCAGGGGACAAGACAAGGCTGACTGCGCAAGTGAATCATGTCAGGATACGGAGACTCGAGACTGGAATGGATGGTTTCAAGCAGGGATCTATTTTGTAGATTGATATAAATACAATGAACAGCTCCTGAATATTTGTTGTCTTCATACATTCACATTTGTATTTATCTGGCCTCTTCTTACTAAGATTCAGAGTGTGTGAGGCATTCTGACAGGCACTGGGAATAGGCACAGGGCAAAAACTGGCCCAGCCCTAGGCTTCACTGAGGTGACCGTCCTAATGTATAGATTTAAGAAACACAAAGACTGTCCGCAGTTTAAAAAGATGAAACTCCGTACAGTTTTGGAAATCTACACCCCGATAAATTAAATGGTATCTGGAGCATGTTCCTGGCAGGAGGAAGTAACAGGATGTCTGTGCTTCAAAAGCCCTTGCCCCAGAATGCAAGATGGCCAGGGTCACCAGAAGAGTCCTATGGCCTCCATTACGGAATCTAGTTTCTCCCAGGGTCAGTGCAGGCCCTGTCAGTATTTCTGAGATTGTCCAGTTGTTCGCTCAACTTGCTTTCTTTTGATCTGGGCACAGAGCTAGAGTATAATTCTCAGCCCCGTCGTATTAATTGTGGCTGCAAGACTGAGTTAGATAATGAAATAGGGATCCAGGTGTTGTATGCCATTTCCAGACCTGACCCAGAAAAGCCTCCCATGTAATCCTGAACTCTTTCTCCTCTCTTTTCTACCAAATGGCCAAGAGATGTCATAACACCCAAGAAGATCCTGAAAGCCCTTCGTTTAAGATGGCAGAGAACAGAACTCCCCACCACCACCCACCACCACTTGGGGACTTTGTATGTGAGAATGATTCTTACTGTTTTAAACCACTAAGACTTAGAAGTTTCTCTTTTACAAAAGCCAGAGTTATAGTAATAAAGACACAGCAATTTTTTTTTTTCTGTACCTATGCCATTCTAATCGATGGCTTCCTCATTCTTGTACTCTCTTTTTTTCTCTCTCTTCAGCCAAAATGTTGGTCAACATAACATTTGAAAAGAAACATTGTTTGGTTTTTGGTGCTACTTCCTTAATTTTACATAAAGTACAATATTAGGCTGTCATATCTGCCTTTGTCACCGTGATGTGAGAAAGCCTTTCTGGGCTACTACGAAAGCCTCTGTCCATCTTCCATTGGTCTGTCCTCCTGCAATGTGTTGTCTACATAATTTTATGAAACAAATCTGACAATGAAATTCCTCTGCTTAAAATCATTTAAGACTTACCATCTACAGTATAAATTTCTTAATATGCCATTCAAGCTCAGTCCCAATCTGGCTCCAACCTACATCTCTGGCTTTGTCTATGCAGAGCTTCTTTATTTAAAAAAAAAAAAAAAAAAAAGCTAGAGAGCCCCTCATCTCCCACCTCTGCTTTTGTTCCTGGTACTCCTCCTGTGTACACTGTCTTCTGAATGCTTTCCTTCTTATCTTTGGTTCACATGTCACTTTCTGGATAAAGCACTCTGACAGTCACTAGCTGAATAATAAATCTTTCCACAACATTCACAAGTGGTTTATCTTTACATTTAGCTATAGTGTGTGTGTGTGTGTGTGTGTGTGTGTGTGTGTGTGTATGTGTGTGTGTGTGTGTGTTGGTAGATATCTCCACTACTAGATTCTTAGTTCTTAGTAGGTATGATTGAAATGTGTTCCATCTTTTTACCTAGTCCAATGCCTAACATATGGCATTCAAGAAATATTTGTTGAACAAAACATAAGGGAAGAGAAAAGAGAAGGAGGAAGAAGAAATACAAATTATTGTGAGATTCCCTTCCACACTCTGGAAACTTGAGCTCCATGTCTCTTCCTTAGAAGCAAAGACAAAAATCCTTGTGTGAATTCCATATCCCTTTCACTAGTCATTTCCCTCACTTGTGCAAATAAATAAAAAAGAAATAGTGACACAAAAACTCCCAATGACAGACCCTCAGGTCCTCCTTCCATTCTCTGTCATCTCAATTTCTCTTGGCTTTTCCTTTTGGATAAGTCATGGTTTTGTGTTGCTCACCTGTACTTAAATTTTAGTTTACATGTGGGGCTGACACCTACCATAGGCATATACTTAAGATTCTTTCCACCCATAAGTATCTGATAAAGAGATTTTTTTAAGATTATTTATGTAAGCAAAGATAAATTCTATAAATCACTTATAAAATCCTTTCTCAAAGCTTTAAAGAGAATACACAGTCAGCAAACATTCTGAAACAGCTTTAAAAAGGAAATTAACCTAATGGAATTGCAACAAACATTAAAACTAAAACAACAGCTAAATAATGAGAACTGGAAAGGAAAACGACAACCTTGTCCCATCCTCTGAAACACTATAAAACTCCAGATACCGCAACCAACCCCACTGGTGACTCTGTAGGTTCCCCAGTAGTCTGGCCGCAGTGGGGTGGGCTGGCCCTGCTGGACACACACAGATGTTGGTGGGAAGTTAGCCCCATCTCTTTCTCTCACAGAAACTGAGTCTTAGAAACACCACACTTGGTACACTGGGCTTACTGTAAACTCTAACTGATGTCAAATCTGAACCGTCTCCTATTTTTAACATTCTCAAAACCTGGCAAAGCCACATAGAGTAACACTATGTAGGAGATTCGTTTTCTTTGGAAAACTATTACTTGATCAATGCATTATTCCTGGAAGATGGTGCAGGCACAGACAGGGCAGTTTTATAAAAGCCAAAATTGCAATTTCCTGAACGGGAAGGCTTATCTGTTAAAAGGATCACCTACTTTGCTCAATCTGATATTTACTGATCTGAATAATGTATATTTTTTCTTAAGCAATAATGTTCAGTTCTCCTACTTATCGATGTTTTCACGTCTAAAAATTGAAATTAAAGTATAATTTCTGGACTTTGATCAAAAAAGAAGTGGCAATTTTTTTTTTTAATCCACTGATGAAATCCCCTATTACAACGTCTAACCTCTTTCTATCCCATGCCCAGTGGCATCCTGAGAAACCATGAAAAAAGGTATTTCATAGTAAAGAGTTCAGTATTTTCATAGGTAGCACTTTAATTATAGTTCCAACAAAAATTCTATTCTCTGGTATATTTATCTAAGACAGCATCACCCATCAGTGCCTTCCACATAACAGAAGCTCAATAAATATTTGGGGAATTAAGGAATGAATATCAGCTGCCATGTGGATAGGCCCCAGATCCTAGAATAGTATCCTCTGGAGAAAGTATACCAAGAAGAACAAGAAAGTCTATGGTGACACATTCTTGGCTTCTCTTCTGGGACACTGCTAAGACTTTGGTTTCCAATAAAAGGAAATTGCTACCTTCAGTATGGGGCCTAATTAGCTCAACAATCTCACTGAGTTAGCACCCTCTGACTTTTCACTGATGTCAAGGCTAGAAAAAATTGAGGGTTCATAGTCCCTAGAAATCTGTTCCTAATCTCAACATAGATATTATATACTTGAAGGGACATTTTTAGCTCTTTCCATAAATAAAATCTCTTCACCAGACAGAACTTCTTCCCTGTAAAATTTGTAATCAGTCCTCCTTTCATGCTTCCCCGGTCTTTATCCCTGTGTGATCTCTCTTCAGTGACTGAAATGGTGTGGTGCAGCACTCAGGGGTCAGTAAAAAAGGAAGAGACCACAAAGGAAATAAAAAACACCCTGTTAAAAGAAGGAAATCTAGCAAGAATAAGAGAAGGAAAGCCTGGAGAAGGAAGGGTTCTAGATACAATGTCAGGAAAGTGAAATATGGCTGAGAGGTCAAGAAAGTTGGAGGCAGATAACTGACCATTGGCTCTAGCAGGCTGCGGAGGACTTTTATGAGCGCCATTACAGTGCAGAGGTATAGACAGGAACACGGTTAGCATGAGTTGTGGAGAAAATGAAGGGAGAGGTGGAAAAGACAGCAAGTCTGGACAAGTTTTTGGAGAAATAGCGAGGTCAAAGGAGGCTTATTTGTTTTAAGATAGGTGTTTAACATAAGTTTGTGAGCCAATGGAATCATCCAGTAGCTATAAAGACACTGATGATGCACAAGTTAAAAAAAGAAGGTGAAGAAGAAGAGAAAAAGAATTGCAACCATGAACTTCTTTGGAAAGCTATAGGAGATAAGCTAGACCCAAAGTACTAGTCAAAAGTTTTAATATCATATTGTTCTTTACACAGTTTTGTTTAATTTTATTGTATTTATTTCACATTATTATTGATGTTATTGAGGTAGAAGAGAAAGAGCAGCATATCTATATGCCTTCAGAAGCCGGTGGGCTGGAGGAATTGATGGTGAGAATATGAGTGTTCTCATCTGATGACATCGATCCCATTTTCTTAGAAGTCATACTACATGACAAGGTATGGAAAGGTATCTAGAAATAACCTGGTTCAACATCTTTCATCTTATGTCACTAAGTTCTAGGAATGTCAAGGAAGTTCCTGAAGGCACACACACTGAATGTGTCCTCAGGAGGAATATGCAGGACTTGCCTTAGTCACGCTGCCTCCCCCTTTTCCTCTCTGGCATAATCAAGAGCTGTAAGCAAGAAGGGAGGACTCACAATTACAGCAAGGAAGCAAGAGTTTATAGGACAGTAAATCTTGATTATATACATAGCCAATCTGCTTCCCACATTAAACACGCTTAGTTCTAACAAGCCATACCAACAGCCAGACTCCTCAGAAAGTTATCTTTAGTAAAAACACCTTGTCTGCCTGAAGTGGGGTTTTCCATTATCTCACACTTGCTATAGCTTTATGTTTCTTGCTTACATGTTGCCCTCACTTCTTTAACTTCTGTTAGTTAAGTCTGAAATGCTCATCGTTAAATTGGCCAGAGCAGAACATCACAATCAAATTAAGTATAGACTGCACAAGGTTTTTTAAAGTGATTTAAAGACAGAATAAATTAAATCAAGGAAAATAATTTATAGAGAAATTTTAGAAAGTAAGATCATTTTGGGTTTCATTCCAGATTCTAGAACATTTTTTCCACTAGCTTCCAAGAGATACATCAAATCTAAGTACCTAATTTCCTCAGTAAATTCCAACGTGTTCCAGAATGACATACTTGCACTGAAATTCATGAACTCAGCAAAATCCCATGACACTGACTCTAGCTATCATGATTTGTTTTAGGAATCCAGACAGAATCCAAATGTTTACTAGGTAAATGCTGAAATAAGAATCCTTTAAAAGGCTTATATTAATTTTGAAGTTTCCTATTCTAAAACACACACACACACACACACACACACACACACACACACACACACAGAGATATCAGTCCCTAAAAGGAATCTGACACCTAGAATTATCGAATTAAACTTAAAATATTCAGTAAGTTTTTTTTCCTGGCAAACCAGTTAAATCTGCTTGTAGTTCCAGGGACATGCAAGTCCAGTCTACTTCTATAATTCCTAATTAATCGTGCATCACACTAATCAATGGGCAAATGTTGGTTTATAGCTACTATGAATTTTTATTAGCAATGTCAAATGTAGAACAATTTAATTTATTCCAAATTATCCCAGTGAGAATTTTAAAAGCACTGTTGGGCTATTTCACTACTTCCCGTTCCAGGAAAGATTACATTCATCATCTTCTTATAGTATTCATGAGTCTTTCGAGGCACACACATGTTGAAACAAACAAACCATCAAAAAGTTGTAAACCTGAAAAAGTCATCTGAGAGTGATTAAAAAGATAACTTACTTTTCTATTATTTAAGATTTATTTCCGATTAGTTCTGGATAGATCTTCTGATCTCAGGTCTGAGTTTGAAAAATAATTCAAGGAACAATGACGAATTAGGAAAAACATGTACAGGATTAATATCCTTAGCCATAAAATAAATCCTATATAGCAATAAGAAAAACAATACCTCAATAAAGTGGGCAAAAGACAAGAACAATGATCAATAAATATATTTTTTAAGAAATTTTCATATTGATAACCAATAAAAATGCATGTTGAGACACAATGAATTTTGTACCCATCAAATTATCAGAATTTCCTTTACTTGAGTATAATCTAGAAAGCTGGCAGTGATTCTAGAAAACACGTTTGGTTCTCAGCTGCCTCTGTTTGAGTATTAAGCGGTGCCAATTTTCTCAAGGATGATGTGGCCATATATTTCAAATATCTTAAAGTGTGCACTATTTGATTTAGCAAGTCTACTCCAGGAATGCCTTAAGAAAATGAGGGGAACGGGTATCATAAAGTGATAGCACCCAGTAGTCTTTATGAGAGCACCAAACTGTACCCAGTACAAAGCAGGAGAGCACTTTGTTTGTTAAATAGATTATAATATATCCATAAGATAGTTACACTATTGCCATCTGAAATGTAAAAGATTTCGTTTTATACATTCTTAATTAATAAAAATTACAGAACGATATATACCATATGATTCAAGTTTTATTTTTTATTATTATTTTTTTAAAGATTTTATTTACCCATTTGACAGACAGAGATCACAAGTAGGCAGAGAGGCAGGCAGAGTGGGGGGACGGGAGAAGCAGGCTCCCGGTCGAGCAGAGAGCCGGATGCGGAACTCGATCCCAGGATCCTGGGATCATGACTGGAGCCGAAGGCAGCAGCTTAACCCACTGAGACACCCAGGCACCCAGATTCAAGTTTTATTTAAATGGACATTTATTATTAATTATTTATTTATTATTATTTATTATATATTATTATAAATATATATATTATATATATATATATTATATATTATTTATTATTAATGTTATTTAATGGACATTTAAATGGACATTATTTATATGGGGTGCCTGGGTGGCTCAGTCATTAAGCGCCAGCCTTCAGCTCAGGTCATGATCCCAGGGTCCTGGGATCAAACCCACATCAGGCTCCCTGCTCAGCAGGAAGCCCGATTCTCCCTCTACCTCCTGCTGTTTATGTACCCTCTCTTGCTGTGTCTCTGTCGAATAAATAAATAAAATCTTAAAAAAATAAAAATATAAATAAATAAATAAATAAATAAATAACTAGACATGTATACCTAGTGGGGTTTATCTAGCTATATTTATAAAAATATTTATATATTTTATTTATATAAATAAATAAATAGACATGTATACCTAGTGGGGTATATTATTTAAAATAAATAAATAAATAGACATGTATACCTAGTGGGGGTATATCTGAAATGATGCACATTAAATTATGAAAGGCTAGGTCTGGGAGAGGATGTTGAATGAGCACCAATTGCTTAATTTCCCATCTGTACTTTGCTTCTCTGTAGTTGTCAAATGGTCTGCAACGAACATGTATTATCTCAGAAAAAGTAAATATTATTCCTAAACCACTATTGTAACAGTGTCTCTCATATCAGAGTTACTGTTTCCTGTACTATTTTTAAACTGCACTTCTATCACTCTGCAAATAGCAAAAACAAAACCACACAAAAACATGGAGATAATATAAACAGTAGCTTGTAATCAGCCCTGTGAAAGCACTGATGATCAGAATTTGGCACTAATGGGCCAAGAGATCTAATCTAGAGTTCGGAATGGACAGCGAGTGATGGTAAGCAGTCCTGGTTAAATAGAGGCATCCACTGCAGCCTAGGAGCTGTGTGCTTCTCTGTGTATACGTGAGGCTTCAGTGAAAAAAGATGAGAAAGATCTGTACCCATCGAATGCTGGCTTTCTCAATGCAGACTTGCAGCAGAGCTAGAAGGAAGCCCACGGGGTCATTTGCTTTAACCTCTCTGGCCCACTCCAGGGCTACACAGAGAAGAGAGGCCTCAAGGACTTGGATGTCATTCCACTGTCAAAGAGTTTTGATAAAACCTTATTTTTCAAAAGGAACCAAAAACAATCTGCCTTTTTTCAACTTCCAGGCAAGTCTGAGCTAATCAACTACAGGCATGCAAGTGTAGCTGGTGAGAGGATCGTGAAGCACCACAAGCCCACATGCCCTCCTTCATCTAGCTTGAGGACCGCAGCTCTGGTGGCCAGGACTGATGGATGATGGCGGCAGCATTTTTCCCAGCCACAGCAATGTGGTCAAAAGAAGGAGGACAAATGCAAAGAGTGGGGGCAGAGGGTCTACAGCTGGGCTGATATCAGGCAAGCTGAATCCCTGTTTCAAAGCCGTTGGTGCATGGATGTCCCGCCAATGAGAGCCGAAGGAAGAGATGCTTGTGACAATGGAAACAGACCATTTAAGCACAACCAAAAGCTTTGCTCTTTTTGCTATGCTTGTTATGTTTGCTATATTTGTTATGCTAAGCCCATACCTTTTTGCTCTTTTTGAACTAAGCCCATACCTACAAATAAGACAAGGCGGTGAATCGTGTCTGCAGCTGTATGAACCTTACCTGAATTTTTAACACGACACACAGAAATTATGAAGAATACTTTCAAGCACAGTTTACTTTCTGTGGACAGATCAGCTATTGAAACAGGCTATAAAATTAATGACTTATCAATAAATTAAGAAACACTACTGCACAAACAGAAGACAGGACACTGAACCTACAAGTCTGGACACTTGGGTTTACTCCTGAATCTCCATAAAAAAAGCCATGTGACTCTAACTAGAACATTCCACTTTGTACTATTTCAATCTATTCATTCAACTGTAATTGGACCGCTTCATCTTAAACCATCATTTTCAGTGAGTCCAACTCTACATCTAAGCACTATGACTCTAAATACGGAATCTCACAGTTAAGGCTTCTCTGTAAAGAGAAAAGAGACCTCTCACTTTTCCAAACACAATTTCACTCCCACAATTACAAAAGCTGTGTTTCTAGTATTGTAGAAACAATCCCAAATCCTTACAGTCACAGGGAGAAGAGAACAAGATAGAGAGGGTGGGGCACCAGTGAAGGCCAGCTGGTGTCTCCTTACCTAGCATCTCTTTCAACTGTCAACTATTGTTTCCTGTCTTTTTCTCTCCCTTTCTCATGCACCCTCGTAGGACCCCTCAAAAATGAAAGGGAAAACCTGGGAAGCACAACAGACAGGAATGTACACAGAGATTCCAACTCTTGGACAATCAGAACAGCTCTGACTACCATCACTTCTTTCTAAAACTCTCCTCTAGCTCTGCACAAGCTGCTCTCCACTCCCCCCAAAGGAGGACACCTGACAAACAGCCCTTCCTCCAGACAGCACTCACCCACTCCACTATCACTTATTAGTACCTAATGCGGGCGATCCTTTGACCAATGCAAAGGGAGAAGAGAGAGGATCTCGGTTCTCAAGGAGTTCCCAGCCTCAGAGTGACAATCAGAACATGAAACAAGTTATGGTCCTCCAGGGCAGGAAAAGATAAAGGCACTGGGAGGAACACACAGAGGGAAAGCGTCCTTCCAAACTGCAGGGGTCAGGAAAAGCTTCCTGAAAGGCTCCGAAGAAAGGCTAGGATGGACACATGTGGAGGTAAAAGGGAAAGGTACCAAGAAAGAGACAAGTAGGAGTGAGTTTGGGATGGTAGTTATGGTCCCTGAAAAGAAGTAGTGGAAGATCGGGCTGAATGATAGGGTAGATCAGACAAACCTCGAGAGCCCAGAATTAAGGCTAAGGCAGGCAGGCTCTTCATACTGTAGAGGGATTGTTACAGATTTTATATCAGAGGGACAATACAATCGAATCTACACTTTGTGATGATTCATAGTTAAATGTTCCAAAACGAAGGTATTTCTTCTGAAGTTGTATCAGCTACATTTCAGAGAAAATCCTCCAGGAATATTTAATCCCAGCTTGGTCTTGAACTGCTTGTGGTCACATTAACTTCTGCTCTGCATGGTATTCGATGAGAACCGAGCAGATTTCATTTCATCTATTCAGTTCATATTTCTTGAACAACTTTGGGTTTATTCTTCCTGGGCTTAAACTTCAGGGCCAGCAGTGGCAGCATCTAGCCATTTTAAGATGTGGTATTATGTAGGGGTGACTAGGTGGCTCAGTTGGTTAAGTGGCTGCCTTCGGCTCAGGTCATGATTCTAGAGGTTTCTGCTCAGCAGGGAGTCTGCTTCTCCTGACCCTTTCCCCTCTCATGCTCTCTCTCTCTCTCATTCCCTCTCTCAAATAAATAAATAAATCTTTTTTTTTTTTTTTTTTTTTTTTTTAAGATGTGGAAGGGCACCTGGGTGCCTCAGTGGGTTAAGCATCAGCCTTTGGCTCAGGTCATGATCCCAGGGTCCTGGGATCAAACCCCATGTTGGGCTCCCTGCTCAGTGGGAAGCCTGCTTCTCCCACTGCCCCTCCCCCCCAGCTCGTTTTCTGTCTCTCTCTCTCTCACTTGCTCCCTTTCAAATAAATAAATAAATAATATTTTTAAAAAAAGATGTGGAGATAATATATATGTATATATATATATATATATATATATATATATATGCATATAGATAGATAGATAGAAACAGAAGTAATTAAGGGCAAGTGTCCTTAATTTTGAGATATTTATGTGCTTTGGCAGGAACACACTCTGGATTTCAAGAGCCAAGTGCTCCCTGCTTCCTGGAATCTTGACAAAAAAGAAGATGTGTTTGACAAAAAACTATCAAAAGTCAGAACATTCCCGGCTGTAGGAAATGAAATGCCGGGCAATTCTAAAATATAGTGACATGCTCCCTTAATTGCAGCTATCATAGGTTCAGCGACACAAACTAGAACAAGAAAGAAGCTACTGGCATAAAAGGTAGAAAAGAATAATTGCACTATAAGGGATATACTCTTACAAAGTGAGTGTTCTCTCACAGATCCACATAGCCTCCTGTCCCAAGTTGACTTTTTGATCCCAGTACATGGGATGAAAGTAAGTTGTTCCGAGTGGCTGACATGTGTCTGTGGTCCTGCTATCAAAAAAAGCTGAATATTTCATAAGGTGCTGTCAGGCACAATCCCGTCCTCATTTATCTGAGGAGAAAGGAAAGCCACAGAAGAAAGACAACAAGTTCAGGGCTGCACCAGCTGCTTGGTGGGAGCACAGAAATCAGCAATGAGGTCTTCCAAGGACAGGTAAGGACACACTGTGTTGGTCTTCTCCTGTAAACAGTATGAGCAGTCTTAACTTTAAGGCAGCCATGATGATTCACTTGATCAATAATTCCAACTACCTCAAAGAAGCTCTGAAGAGACGCAAGCTAAAACACCTATTTTCCTTACTATTTTTGGAGAAAAGTTTTCGCATTCTGAATGGTGGCTTGAAACACAGTACCATTTCCCTCAGAGAGGCACTAACATTTTCTAAGCATCCCGTAGCCACTGTGGAATCTTTAACTGGGAGTCTGTACCTGAAAAATACACAAATATAAAAAAGAGAAAACAAAAAAGAGGTAGGAAAACGTTCTTGGCTGTTTTTAGCCCTGGTTGACTCTGACTCAGTCCCATTGGCATGCGTGATTAAACGTTTTGTGTATAACACAAATTCCAGCCCAGTGCCCTCCATCCGACATGTTCTCATTCCTGAGCCTGACAGCACAACTGGTCTCCTAGCAACTCTCAACATTTTCTCTGCCTAGTCATCTGTAGCAATTGGCTCTTGTTCATGGTTGTCCGTCTCTCATCCCCTGTCCAGACAGAGGAAAAGCCTTCTCTGCCAGCAAAGGGGTCTGAGCTCCGAATCCAGATCTGGAAAATCACTTGAGTTTGAGTTTCTTCTCTCTCACCCCAGGTCTCTCGATCGTACGCTTTTCCTCCCCCACTTTCTTCCTTCTCTTTTTTGTATGTCTCCCTCTCTTTCTCTCTCCCTCTCTCTCTCTCTCTCTCACACACACACACCAGCAAACAGAATGGTCTTGAAATCTATCCTGAGTGATGGCAATGTTGTCCAGTACAAAAAACACAGAATGTTCCTTGCCTAGTGGTGAACTTGGGAATACAGCTTCACCTTTTTGGATTCTTGATCATGTAAAGAGGGACGGCAAGCATCCACCTCACATCATTATTGTGAGGCTCAAAAGAGGTAATGAAAGATAAACGGTTTTGAAAGGATAAAGATTTTAGTTATTACCTTCACGGTATTGATTTTAACAGTAAATAGAGGAAATACCCTTTAGACACACATTTAGAAAGAAAAACAAAGAGGAAACCTGGAAAAATCAGTGATTATTCACTTAAGACCAAACTCCAGTCATAACAGGATTAGAATTTATCCTCTGTTCATCCAAATTTCAAGTACCAACTACAACTTAGGGAAATATGAGACCAGGAAAACCAAAATGTCATTAAATCTAACAATTTTCAGATGACTCAAAAAACTGCTCCTGTTGGCCCAAGGCAAATCAGTCGAGGGCCCTTCCAACTGCCTCCGACATGGCTTAAAGCATCATGTAAGGATGGACAGGGAGCTCCTCTAAACCCTTCGAATCCTCTTCCCGAAGACATAATAAAGTATAGCTGGGCTTTGGAGGTAGGCAGAGTAGACAAACACTTAAAGGAGAGAACTTAGCTCTCGAAGCCCCAGGACTGTAAGCTAACTCCATGAATCCACAGATCACAGGTTCTTTTGTTTCTTTATGTATTTTAGCTTTTTGGTGTTTTTGTTTTTTTCTTTTAGTTATCATTTTGTCTTCTCTGCTTAGAACAGGCTTGAGTAATCGCTTCTCGGCCTTTTGGCTAAGATCAAGTGTAGAACAGGCTTGAGTATTTGGTAACCTTTCAATAAACATTTGTTGAAACATAGAAAAAGTCTGTAGTCAGGGCTATCAAACTGCTCACTTTGGCAGTTTTGATTACATTTATGTTTGACTAAAACTAATATGATTACTACCAATATGAAAACCCGGAAGTATGTGTCAATCGTTTGGCCCTCATGAGATCTCAGTAAATGGAAGGTGGTGTTTGCTCTTCCATTACCCAATGCACCCATCATTCACTATCACCTATTAAAGGCGAGTGGTTTGGGGGAATTGTATACAAGAAGCTTTACAATCTAGCAAAGGAAAGAGACAAGCAGTAATAACTCCACTGACAGGGGGGCATATGTTAAGACCAAATGACATACGTTTTTTCACAAACTAGAAAGGGTTATAGCAATTTCAAGTGTTACTCTCCCCACTCTTAACTTCATAGAAAAGAAAAAAAAAAGACTCAATTCCCTGCACTCTGAGTGCATGTCCAAACTTTTCATTTTTTTAATTTATTCTTGATAAGATCATTACTTTCTTCCTGCAAACCAAGACTCTGCTCTTCTAGGCAAGCTGCAAAGAAACCAGTAGGCATGCTTTATTTTTATTTATTTATTTTTTTTAGTCAAAGTCAAGACATGGGCACTTTGCTGGGAGGCACAGCGGGTAGGAGAGCTGTCTGCATGTAAGCTCTATGCACAGTGGTGGGAGGCATGGGCTCTGGAACCTGAATGTCCACCATGCTCCAGTCCTAGCTCAGCCACTCACTATCCATGTAACCATGGACATCACCTTAACCCCTCTGTGTCTCAATAATCCACATCTGTAAAGCGGGACATGACAGTACCTACCACAGGGGATCATTTTGAGAACTGAGTTAATACATAAACAGTAAACCATAAATTGAATGGTAAATAAGCAACTAATGAGGCAATAAACACATTTAAATTTTATTTTTAGTAGAATATGATCTGGCAGCATCCCTTTAGATCCATGTCCACAGTTCGTTATACCTTACTTTCTTAATAACAGATCTTCCTGAGATTGAGGGTCCACTAATGTCCCAAAGATAAAGACTCAGAACACCTGGGTAGTCTGTCAATTAACCCAATGACTCTTGATTTTGGCTCTGGTCATGGTTTCAGGGTCGTGAGACTGAGCCCCACGTCAGGCTCCACGCTAGATGTGGAGTCTGTTTAAGGTTCTCTCTCCCCTCTGCCTCTCCCTGCTTGCAAGATCACTCTCTCTGGGGGGGGGGGGGGGAGACACAGAAAGACACTCCCCAGTTTGCCTCACACTTTCCACCTGCTTAACTGACGATCCACCAGCATCAATCATGGGGCTAGGAACTGGTACACAGAAATGTATAAGACATTGAACTTCTTTAATTCACTGACTCAAGGGAGTATGATTTAATGGTAAAAAGCCTTGGCTTTAAAGAAGATAGATCTAAATTCAAAATACTGTCTGTTATTTACTAAATGTGTGACCTACAGAGCCAACCTGCCAGTGCTCAGTTTTCTCATCTATGGCAGAGGGTGTTACTAACAATTTCAGAGATAGATGCTAGGCCATTAAATGATGCATAAAAAGTAATTAGGACACTGCTTAGACTATAAAACTATTCAGTAAACAACTTCACAGTGATTGTGACATAGTAGGGAAAAGCAGTTTATATATTACGCTTATAATAAAGGCAGACAAAACACATAGATTATTCACAGGCACAGATGGGTCAGGGAAATGACTCTACAGTCTGGCAAATAAGTTCGGGGGTAGTGGTAGGACCTGCCAGGCAAAAAAAAAAAAAGAAACACATAAATAAAATCACAGGTACGTAAGTGAGCAGAATGAATTCAGACAATGCCAATATTTTGATTAAAGCTGTAGAAGATACAGGGTGTAAATAGTGGGTGATGTGGCTACACGTAAGCAAGGCTGCATTGCATGAGGGGCCTTGGGTGTCAATGATAAGACTTTCAGTCTTTATCTCATTGTTCCCAGATGAGTTTATTGGCAAAGCTGAAAGAGATTGAGATTTGGGCCATTTTTCTAATCAGACTCTAGATGATCTCTGTAAAATTTAAGGGGAAAGCTATTAAAAAAAAAAAAAACACTTATCTAGGCAACTTCTGTGATAGAATAAAAATAATGGCCTTCCCATCTGTTGAATTCACAGACACCTTCTAGTACCTCTTAATTAAGTGTAAAGAAACATGCTGATGTTTCATCCCCACACAAACAATAATTTGCTTCAAAAGAAATTTAGGGTTTAGATTACCAAGCTCACAGCTCTGGCTAACATTTATACCCAGTTAGACAAACCATGGTTTGCAGTGTCTCCAAACAAACAATCGGAACTTCTGTGCCTCAGTTTCTCCACCTGCATAACAGGAAAAGCCTAAGTATTCCTATCTTTTTCATAAAGCTATAGAAACTATCAAATAATATGATGAATAAAAAACCATCTGTAAATTACAACATTTGTATGTTTTATGGTATCATTTATTAAGTTCATGTCTGTAAAGTGCTTTGACACATAAAAGGCTAAAAATAGAGATTACAGTGATGCACACTTCAACAGCAGTCTTTAAGATTTTACCTGACCTATTTTTCTCACTTTAGTATGTAATTAATATGTAAAAAACATATAGCTATTCAGGCTACCACTGACCCCAAAATAAGTGGCTATAATATAAGGGCCTCTACACTAAGCTGTATGTTATATCCTACAAAATTGAACACAAATGGAATAAAAAGAATGATCGGAAGAAAGGGAAAAGGCCTCAATTTTTTTCAAGAAAATGACTGTGACTGCAAAAGTGAGCTATCACCTAGTTTCACCATTTTCTCTTTTTCTGGCCTCCAAGAACAAGGGGCCCCTTCCCCAGCCCATGAGTCTAGTCTAGAGGAGAGGCACATCAGCCATATGCCTGGCCTAGGACACCTTGCCCTGTGCTGTTTGCCTCAAAATCTTAAAAGGACAAATTTAAGCCAACTCTATCTTAGAACATAAACTGAATTATAATATGAAATGCAGAAAAGCTGAAGTGACTCAAAGAGTTAATGACAGGACCAAGGCAGTAGCAAGAATAATGTGACAATACTCAGCCACTTACTCATTCTAACAAAATTACAATTCATGGGGTACAAAAATGTTCTGAATTGCCAAGGCTTTCGAGACGTCCAATTCAAGAAATTCAGCTGCAAGGCCAAACAAATTAATGGTTGAAGCATTGATCTTGTGTGATGAACCTGGATGTAAATCTTAAATTTGCCTTCTCCTAACTACACAGATATGCAGAAGGTAGGCTTGGTTTCCTCATCTCTTAAAAGATGATATTAAGAATATTAAGAATTAAGAATAATAATGCCACCATCAGGATTTTTATGAAGTTTATACAGGAGATGTGCTTGACAGAGTGCTTTGTATAGAATAAATAATACTCTAGAGTAATTAATTACCACTACTAATATCAATACATCATTAGGATAAATGGAGAATCACTTTTGAGGAAAGATTACATGCACATGCATATTTCTGACGAAAATTGAAGTTTTACTGCCATCATATTTTGGTAAAGAACATAATATTCCAAGCTCAAGTAAGTGAATATGTATATATAACCAGAATCTCATAGCACAGAGAATCATGGAACTTACCCGCAATCACCTGAAGTTATAAAATCCAACTAGTGAATAAGGACATCCAGGTCTTTTTCTTATGATAAAACTGTTTTTCTGAAAATGTGAAAACCCAATTATGAAAATAATTTTGCAGACTTGCTTCTTCAGCATCATTTTTCAGAGATGGTATTTGCCATAAGTCATACAAAAACACCTTCCATAGTTTAAGGGAAAGACAGGAAGAAAAGATGGGATGCTTAGAGTAAAGTCCCAACAGCAGGAAACACTAAAATCATCAGAAGTGTTAGGGAGGAGGTGTGCCTTGTCCACATCAAAGGAAGAAAACCCACACCCTTTCTATTTTGGTTAAGGAAAGGATTCAACTCCCTGGTGTGTCCTTTTCAACTAAAAACTACAGCCTACATAAATCTCCTCAAGACTGAAGGAGAAAAAAAAAATATGCATGTGCAAAAAGGATCAAACCATTTTTCAAAGGATTTTTAAATGGTTATCTTTCAACTGGGGAAAAATGAGGGGGTAGAAATTATATCTGTCATCAAAGGATCCACCCTTCTAAAAATGTGTAATTGTGGTGTGGCCTGCACCATCACAGGCATAAAAGCAGCTCTCAATAAAAGTTCTTTCTAAAATTAACGGAGTATAAAAATTCCCTAGGCATCCATAGAGATCTAATCCATTCTCAAACCATGTATAGCCTTTCAGAAACATTTTGGATTAACATCAAACCTTTCCTCCCCTTTGCCAATTGCACCCAAGAGCAGCTCTGGGCTCTGCATGAGAAGTTTGCCTTGTGGCTCCCACGGGGCCTTTACAACGTTCAGACAAAATAGCTAACTAGCTTGTTTGAAAATGAACAAATACACAATAACCACAAACCTGGCTGAGTTTTTACAATGAAAATGTGGATGTTTTTGTTACAGTAACAATTGATAGGTTAAGGGCCTATTTAATGTGCTCCACGCTCATTATTTTGAAAAAAAAAAAATTTCTCTCCGATTCAATAGGTATTTGTCAAAGCAACTTGAGTTGTTAATGAAAAGGAGATTTAGAGAGTGTTGTATTCCCTCAATGACTTAGCCCAGGTCAAACAGCTCTTAAAAAGCAGAGTTGGCATTTGAATCAACCCAAGGTCAGGACTCCAATGAGCTGATTGTGTATACTATAGCATACTGGGTATGGGGCTAGAATTCCTGAATAATCCCTCACCATTCCCTTCCTTCATCTTGCGCCAAGGCCTCCATCACTTGTTTGTAGCCAGCAAGCTTCAGAATAGGAAGAGGACATAAATAAGAAATCTCTGCCACCCAAAGGGAATCTGGATGGCAATTAATCTTATCAGTTTTTAACCAAACTTCCCCATCATCTAAAACAGTGTTTAGGGGTGCCTGGGTGGCTCAGTGGGTTAAAGCCTCTGCCTTCAGCTCAGGTCATGATCCCGGGGTCCTGGGATGGAGCCCTGAGTCAGGCTCTCTGCTCAGCAGAGAGGCTGCTTCCCCATCTCTCTCTCTGCCTGCCTCTCTGCCTACTTGTGATTTGTGTCAAATAAATAAAATCTTAAAAAAAAAAAAAAAAAACAGCGTGTGAACTACATTTTACAAATTCTGTGTCTAAATTATTTTACGTCTAAGTCATTCAGAAAGCTGTCTTAATTTTCTCCATCTCTTGGCCAGAAGACCTACCTAGAGTCCTAGTCACATTATTTGTTAAGTCCTAAAAGCATATTGGAAAGGGAGAAAAGCCCCACTGTGAAGACGCCATAAAATCCAAATATCAACCAAATAAATGAATAGTTACAGAAAATGCTTTTTTAGTTACTTTTAGAAAATGCTAAAAGTAAAACTGCCATTCTGACCAGTGGCATGCAGCTTCAAAACCTCATGAAGTGTTAAAAAAATATGAATATATAAAAATATGCCAACTCCATGAAATGCCTTTATTCCATTTCTTTATTTTTCTTTCTATGAAACAATATGAAACAACGCAAAGCACACGAGCTTTGGGATCAGACAAACCTCAGCTCTAATCTTTTCTCAGTTGGACTCTGAGTCACAGTCTCCTCCATGCTAGAACAGGAGTAATACCTCTCACAGCTTTAACTGAGGTTAAAACAACAGCAGCAGCAGCAGCAACAACAACATAATTTTTGGAGAAAAAAGTAGCATTGCATTAACCTTAAAGGTTGAATTAGAGAGTATATGTGGACTTGGCTTAAAGACTTGTTCTTTGGGGTGTCTGGGTGGCTCAGTCAGTTAAACACCTGCCTTTCGCTCAGGTCATGATCTTGGGGTCCTGGGATTGAGGTCTGCTTCTGCTCCCTGCTCAGTGGGGAGTCTGCTTCTACCTCTCTCTCTGCCTTTCCTCCACTCTCACAGCTCCAGCATGCATCCCTGAGTGTGCATTTTCTCTCACTCAAATAAATAAATAAATAAAATATTAAAAAAAAAAAGAGAGACTTACTCTTGGAGTAGATGCTGAATTATTCTTACATTGCACCTGGTGAAATTCAGTCATTTCACAGTTGTAACAACTGAAGCCCAGGAAAGGGTGCTTTTTGCTGGGTCACAGTAAGTCAGGGGGAAGGAGAGAGAGCTAGAACCCCGTGCTCTTTCTGCTGCACAGCACTGTCTGAAGATGTGGTCATTGTGCTGTCTGTTGTTTTGATTGAGGGTTTTTAGTATAGCCTGACATTAATCAAGAGGGTCAACATGAGGACATACTCATGTTTGTTGATACAAACATCCATAGAGATAGCTAACACCCTGAGATACAATAGATCTCCGGATATATGTGGTTAAATACTCAGGCTTTGGAATGGAGAACACAAGTGTTGCCGCAGAAGGAAGATGATTAATTTCCCAACTGCTAGACGGGTGCTTGCACAATTATCTAATCACTTGTAGCTCCACACCATCTAACAGACTATACATGCCCCTTGTCAATGAATGCCTCTGTAGAATTATCACTCTTACTGGAGCAGACTATGTTTTTACCTGTTGTAGCAGATTCTTAATTGTTTAAGAGCAATTACTTTTAACCGTTTGTTTGAAAACAGGCTAGAAACCTAGATGGAGAAAATAATAACAAAATTATTTGCAAAATTAACTTTTGAATTACTGGCATAGTTGACGTTTTGTGAATGTCCCCCTGCATTCATTCCCATAGATTACAGAAAAGTGGTGTACTTTCACTTTGCTAATAACTTCCTTTTTACCTTACTTCCATCTTAAATTTAAAAATCCACACTTTTATATATTCCCAGTAATTCTGTTGAATACAGCAAAGTATACTGACTGAAAAGATTTGAATAAAAATTGTTATTCATTACTGCTTACTTTTTTAAAAGACCTTATTTATTTATTTGAGAGAGAGAGAGAAAGAACACAAGCAGGGGGAATCGCAGGCCTAAGGAGAAGCAGTCTTCCCTCTGAGTAAAGAGTCCAGTAAGGGGTTCAATCCTAGGACCCTTGCAATCATGACCTGAGCTGGAGACGTTGATGTTTAACTGACTGAGCCACCCAGATGCCCCTTAAAAATAAGAGTCTTATAATCCTTCCCACATAGTTCTGTTGTACTGAAATGAGAAGAACTTTATAAACTGAACGGATCATCACTGCTTAGTCTTAATGTTTGTGCCCCTTCCTGGAAAAAAAATCCCTGCAATGAAACCTAATTACCAATATGATGGTATTTGGAGGTAGGGCCTTTGGAAGGTGATTAGGTCTTAACAGTAGAGCCCCTCATCAATAGGATTAGTGGCTTATAAAAGAGACCCCAGAAAGCTCCCCTGTTGCTTCTACCATGTGAGGACACAGCAAGAAGACCAGCATCTAAGAACCAGGAAGTAGGCTCTCACCAGATTTGTAATAGGTCTGTGCCTCGACCTTTGACTTTCCCATCTTCCAAAACCGTCAGAAACAAATGTCTGTTGTTTATAAGCCACCCAATCTATAGCATTCTGTTAGAAAAGCCCAAACAGATTAAGACAATTACCAAAACTAGCCTCACTAAATTAACTCCCAAACTCGTTACAGTATAATGATCATTTTGACCAATGGCAACACTTAACTACACCATCACCCAAACAACAAATGTTGAGGTCATCTTGAACCACTCATCCTCCAAATTCAAACAAAATCTATTTGACTCTAACCTTAATGCATCTTGAACTCACTGTTTCCTTTTATTCCTCAAAATCCCTGTCTTATTTTAGTACTTCATTATCTCTGAACATGGTGTCAAAATCCTTGAGGAGAGCACAGGCAGCAATCTCTTTGACCTTGGCCACAGGAAATTCTTCCTGGACATACCACCAAATGCAAGGGAAGCAAGAGCAAAAAAGGAACTATTGGACCCTTATAAAGATAAAAAGCTTTTGCACAGCAAAGGAAACAGTCAACAAAACCAAAAGACAAGACAGAATGGGAGAAGACATTTGCAAATGACACATCAGATAATGGGCTAGTACCCAAAATCTATAAAGAACTTGTCAAACTCAACACCCGAAGAACAAATAATCCAATCAAGAAATGGGCAGAAGACATGAACAGACACTTCTGCAAAGAAGACATCCAAATGGCCAACAGACACATGAAAAAGTGCTCAATATCACTCAGCATCAGGGAAACGTAAATCAAAACCACAATGAGATACCACCTCACACCAGTCAGAATTGCTAAAATTAACAAGTCATAAAACAACAGATGTTGGCAAGGATGAGGAGAAAGGGGAACCCTCCTACACTGTTGGCGGGAATGCAAGCTGGTGTAGCCACTCTGGAAAACAGTATGGAGGTTTCTCAAAAAGTTGAAAATAGACCTACCCTATGACCCAGAATTTGTGCTACTGGGGTAAAGATACAAAAGATACAAAGATATCTTACAAGGTATTTGTATCTTTTTTTTTCTAGATTTTTTTTTTTTTTTATTTGACAGAGAGAGATCACAAGTAGATGGAGAGGAAGGCAGAGAGAGAGAGAGAGAGGGAAGCAGGCTTCCTGCTGAGCAGAGAGCCCGATGTGGGACTCGATCCCAGGACCCTGAGATCATGACCTGAGCCGAAGGCAGCGGCTTAACCCACTGAGCCACCCAGGTGCCCACAAGGTATTTGTATCTTAAAGATACAAATGTAGTGATCCAAAGGGGCACCTTCTCCCCAATGTTTATAGCAGCAATGTTCACAATAGCCAAGCTATAGAAAGAGCCAAGATGTCCACTGACAGAAGAATGGATAAAGAAGACATAATATATATAATGGAATATTATGCAGCCATCAAAAAATGAAATCTTGGGGCGCCTGGGTGTCTCAGTGGGTTAAGCCGCTGCCTTCGGCTCAGGTCATGATCTCAGAGTCCTGGGATTGAGCCCCGCATCGGGCTCTCTGCTCAGCAGGGAGCCTGCTTCCTCCTCTCTCTCTGCCTGCCTCTCTGCCTGCCTGTGATCTCTCTGTCAAATAAATAAATAAAATCTTTAAAAAAAAAATGAAATCTTACCATGTGCAATGACGTGGATGGAACTAGAGGGTATTATGCTAAGCAAAATAAATCAGAGAAAGACAATTATCATATGATCTTACTGATATGTAGAATTTGAGAAACAAATTGAGGATCATAGGGGAAGAGAGGAAAAAATGAAATAAGAAGAAACCAGAGAGGGAGACAAACCATGAGAGACTTACTTAATCTCCGGAAACAAACTGAGGGTTGCCAGAGGTGGGGGGGGATTGCAACAAATGGTGTCACGGAATGATGGACACTGGGGAGGGTATATGTTGTGGTGAGCACTGTGTATTGTTTAAGACTGATGAATCACAGACCTGTACCCCTGAAACAAATAATATATTATATGTTAATTTTTTTAAAAGGGAAAAAAAATTTTGGAATCACAAAAAATGCTATTTTTTTCCCAATATTACAACTGGATAATCATACTATGGGGTAAAATCCTTTAGCAATATGCAGTGAAATAACTGTCTCGGACCACACTGCAAACTTCTGAGATGTCTTGGAAGGAAGGGAGAGGAGGTAGATTATTCATCCAGCTCAAAAGTTCCATATTTCATTGATGATCTGAAAAGCGGTGTGAATTAAGTCTGCTTCTATGCACACTGCTATCTAAAAAAAAAAAAAAAAAAAAAAGTGTGTCTCCCTTGTGCCTGGTTTGTAAACAAAATGAGTCAGAGTTGGAATGGAAGGATAAAAATTATGTCTAATAAAATATCTTTATCTTGGCTCATATTTGGTATGCAGTTTAGGGGTAAAAATAAACACAACGTATGAGATTAGATCAGAAAAGAGGTAAAGGGAAATTGGTTTTTCTTCCCTGAATAACATCTATGGACCTGTAAGAACATCAAATTCTGACCCAAAGAAAAATCTCTGGGCTTAGATAGCTTCTAACTTTTTAAAAAAAAAAATGAGAAACTTAAAAAAATATATATTAATGAGACTCATTTTTAATTAAAATGAAAAATTTCATATAGCATTTTTACATATATGACTGCCATGACAATGGTCCCTGTGATACTTGGGAATGTTCAGGAATGAACCTCCTTCCACCCATGGAACGTGCGATATTTGGCTCTCACCCCTACCACTCTTCAGGTCCCCTACATACAATACCCTGAGTACTCAGCACGCACGAGAGCCAGAGGGATCAAGAATTAGACCTAATTTAGTTAGAATTCTTCCCCACCAACCCGGCAGTGTTCCTAGGCAGATAATGGGAGCCCCCAAATCACACCACATGCTCTGTCTTTTTAACTTCCAGGACCCCTGCCACCACCATTCATACGGAATGACCAAGTTAGCTTCCAACATGGTGAGCCAAAGGTTGAAGTTCATTAAAAGTTCCAAAGTAGCCATTTGAAACAAGAGCAATACAGGATGGCCCTCCAAGTCCTGAGACCAGATTAAAGAGCTGTCTAATCTCTCCTTCCTTGTGACTTTCTGCTTCTGTCCTCCTAACCAGAGGCAGGACAAGGTGAATGGTCTCTCCTGACTCTAGAAGACTGTCTCGAATGCTCACCTCAGTCCCCATCCTCTACCTGCCTTCTTTCTGTATCTTACCAGTACAGGGACACAGCACTCACAGGAATAAGCCCTGGAGGCTCTGAGACATGTGAGGGGAAGCACGTCAGAAGCTGGGAGACAAGTGCTGGTTGTCACGCTGGGCCTTCCCAGCCCATGGAGTTGTAATCATCTGGGCAGAACAAGATGGGTGTCCAGTTCGTGAGGTCTGTTAAAAAAGACTTGGAAACCACAAAGCTACCACCCTAGTGCAATTTGGGTTTTCGATCCCATATTTAGCACCAGCATTGCCTGATACCACATCACACTTCAATCACAGAGTGAAGAAATGATGAATGGGGGCCTTTGTGGGGAAGGCTTTCTGGGCCTGGCAGAGTCTCAATGGTTGGTGACGTAAAGGCTGTGGTCTGGTGCCTGTGCCATAAAATGGAAAGAATGTGAAGTCATGAATCCTCTCTGTAGGTAGATGATCTGGGGCCCTGTGCTAAGTTTTGAGAACTGCTGCCTCCTCTGCCTAACAGCATCTTTTCATTTCTCATTATGCATCAGGTCAAACAAGTTTTTCACTTAAATAAGCATGGCTATGTCCTCAAATGACTGGGCATTTTTTTTTAGGCGATAGCATGTATTTCCTTTTCTTTTCCCTTCGGGGGTCTACTAGGTCATAGGGACTAAAAAAAAAAAAAAAATGTTGAATAAAGGGGTACCTGGGTAGCTCAGTTGGTTAAGCCTCCAGCTCTTGATTTTGGCTCAGGTCATGATCTCAGGGTCCCAGGATCCATCTCCTGGACTGGCTCCCAGCTCAGTGCAGAGTGTGCTGAAGATCATCTCCTTCTCCCTCCCCCCACCCTGTTGCTTCCGTTGCTTGCTCTCTCTCTCTCTAAAATAAATACATAGAGTCTTTAAAAAATACATGTTGGGTTAAGTGCTTGCTTAAAATGAAATATTGATCTGGTAAACAGGCAAACATTTTATTATAGATTAGTTTCTACAATTCACTGAACAGATTATAAACTCAAAAAACCTTTACGAACTATTACCTTAGAAAACGGACTTTACAGCCAGTAGAATTTCCTCACCAAACACTTAACCAACCACCAAGTCTTTAACCAGGTTACTCATGATTTGGAGGACCTGGCCCTGCTTCCTCTGGGTGACTTTTGAAAGTCATGACTTCCAATGTCAACCTCCCGGAGAAGTTTTCCTTGACTCACCCTGAGTTGCTCCCTCTCTCGTCAGTGTTTTCATGGTTCTTTTCACAGACTATATTTAAAACTTGGCATATGTATCTGCCTACCCTCTCCCAAAACTATGAACCTTGAAGACAGGGATTCTGTCATGTTTAGTACATGATGTTTGTTCCATAAATGAATGCAACATTGAAGCAAGTTTTTATAATACAAGTGAAGAGGAACACTGGCTGCAAATAAATTTAAAAAATGGGTGATCCAAAAATTATGCCTGATGGCTTTCATTTAATTCTGATTTGAAGACACAAATTTACTTGCTAGGTAAATCAGAGACAACATAAGCTTACATCTGCTGAATGCCTTCTGGTTTGAAATAAAGTTTTCAGATCAATGGAAGTGGTTCTAGGAGTCACAGGTACCTTGTGGAAACACAAAGTGAACATAACTGTGATTTAACTTAACAAAAACATAATCTCAACTTCACACTTCTCCCTAATTCATAGTTAATGCAATAACATAATAGGCTGTCCCAGGCTAATTCCTACTTTAAGAAAAGAAAGGAAATGTGATTATAACATGTGTGCATCTCCAATGACAACTTGGTTAGGGAAAGATGCACAATTCCACAGGTATTTGGCACTAGTTAGTATGTATATGTACCTTATGTTTCCTGATGCCAGAAAGTGTTTTTTGCTTTTTTTTTTTTTTTTTTTTTAGTATCAATCTATAAAAGCTTTAAAGGAACAATGGCAGAAGCCAGACCCCTAACAGACTTGGATAACACTGAAAACAAAGATGCCAAATGAAGTTTTTAGAGAATGGACAGGCTGCCAGAGGAAAACAGCATTCTGAAAGCATGAGAGTAAAGAGATGGTGGAAACTCAGTATCTATTTCTACTCTGTGAAGTGGAGAAGATGAGATACAAAGAGGCTGGAATATTAAGGGGGGGGGGGGAAACAGGGAAAGGGAGGAGAGAACCAAACCTGAGCTTTAAAGTAGGAACCACCCAGATCCCTTGCGCTCCTAATTTGTCACTGAGGACGTGCAGTCACGTTTTCCAGGAGGTCTTAGCCAAACCGTATTTCTATCCAGGAGGAAACGTTTCAGCTGAAATCCTACACAAGGGCCATGTACATATTCTGGTCAAGCTGCTATGAACCACGTGACACTTCCTCACCAACTCTGGCAATCTCTGTCTTGCTAAAAAACAAAACCTCAGAGGAGATAGTCAGCTTAGCAAAACAGCCTGTACTTAAGACAAGATAGAAAATCTAGAAAGCAGTCTCATTAACAGGTGTTATCTCACTTCCATGTTTTTTTGTTTTTGTTTTTGTTTTTTTGAGTTTGTTTTTTTTGGGGGGGGGTTGGGGAGAGTTTAGGGGTTTTTTTTTTGTTTTTTGTTTTTTTGTCTTTCAGTTTTTGTTTTTGGGTTTTTGATTTTTTTGAGGAAGGGCAAAGTACTTATGGCATTTTTCCAATCCTAGTTATTTAACATTAGTTGGTTTAAACCTTACTTATTAAGAGGATTATTCTTGCTGTCCTGTTCGCTATTTGGCTTCTGGTATGTGCCCTTTTATTTTGAAAGCTCATTCATTTCAAGTAATATTTTTTTCCTGTTTTATTTAAGGTAATTAAACACATATAATTAGACTTTTTAAAGGACAAAGAGGAACAGAAATGGCAAGGAAAATCACATCCTTCCCCTCAATTTCGTTCCTGTATTTCTTGTTTTTGTTCATGAATTACAAGCCATCCATCACCTGGGCTCCAAACTGTTGGGTCAATTCTGATCTTGCTCTTTTACCTTTACTTTCTTATCCATAAAAAGATATAAACATGTATTAATTTCACCTTCTTAGGGACTCATACTCATGCCTTCTCCTCTCCTTCCCCATCATACCATCCTAAATTCTGTCCCTTATTAAAACTTGCCTTAATAATGTAGGAAATAAAGTCACGCAGAGAACAAAGAATTGCAGATTCAAGGACTCAAAATGATTCTGAACATCAACTTTGAGAAAAAATATTGGGGAACAGCAGAAAACTCCCAAACAACCCTGAACCCCTAGCAATGAGTACATGGTGACAATAAGTGGTAGATCCCAAAGGCATGGCTTTGTGACCCTGGTCTGTAATGTTCAGGGCTTAACTACTTCAAAGCTTGATAGGAGAGCAGATTAAGGAAAAGAGAGACACTCAATCTTTATTGCAATGCCAGTGCCCACCTGCCTCTATAGCAGTGAATAGTTAAAGAGGCTGAGCAGGGAGATGGTTTGGACAGAATGGTAAATGAAGACAGGAGGTGAAGGTATCAAGAGAAGTTCTGAAATACAAGATAACTAGTAAGGGCAAAAATCAGATAAAGAAATTTGAGCAGGGGCGCCTCGATGGCTCAGTGGGTTAAAGCCTCTGCCTTCGGCCCAGGTCATGATCCCAGGGTCCTGGGATCAAGCCCCACATCGGGCTGTCTGCTCCGCAGGGAGCCTGCTTCATCTTCTCTCTCTCTCTCTCTCTGCCTGCCTCTCTGCCTACTTGTGATCTCTGTCTGTCAAGTAAATAAATAAAATCTTAAAAAAAAAAAAAAAGGAAATTTGAGCAGACTAAAGGAAACCTATCAAAGCAATGCCCTCATGGTTATTGAATTACAGGTTGGGAGTTAGAGAGCTGATATAAAGCCAGGATCATGCTGAAGCTGAAGTCTCAGGAGCCAGAAGCTGAAGTCTTCAAGGAAGGTGTCCGGGGGCCAGGAGGGGGATCAGGAGTGGCACTGGGGAGATGTGATGGGGGATGGGAGTCAGAGTAAGCGGCTGTACAAAAAGGAGTGTTTGTCTGCTTTGGTTTGGTTTGGTTCAATAGCATTGTCTCCAGGATTAACAGTAGATATGTTGGAAATGATTGAAAAGCTTATGGCCTTTGTTTAAGTTTGGCAAAACTTACCATAATAATCTTTAATGAAAATTCCAGGAAAATTGAAGATCAAACATTGTAAGTTTATATATTGTTTACTAAATGATTCCAAAGAAGTTATTTATGTGTCCTTTTCCATGACAAAAAACACACATCCTTTCTCCATTTTCAGCTCTACTTCCGAGAAGACAAATGGTACTGGGTAGCACAAGTCAAAATAATTTCGATGCATTCTGAGAATTTCATAAACATTGATACAGAGCAATGGCTAACAATCTGGAATGTTTTATAACCAGACTTGAGAAGAAGCTGATCTGGAAAATTAATCTCTCTTGTACTGCCTGCAACTGTGGGGCTACATTCATTGCAAAAACTGCTAATCAGCAACCTAATACTGATGCTATTCCTTCCACCCAGGAAGGAAAATCATGGACCACATCCTCACGTTGTTTCCACATCCGTTTTGAGTTACAAGCAGGAAATCTCAAGCCTCGGGCTACATTTCCTATTTAGCTCTCGTCAGCATTGCCACTAGCCTTGGGATTCTTACAGAAAGCATTATTTGAGAAGTTATTTTCCATTTCTCTTGCATATCTGATGTCCTTCAATTCTAAGACCCTGGTTGCTGGTGGCAACAAAAACCATTCTAGACAGATATGTCCTAATTTATGAAACAGTAAACCAAATTTAGCAGCCAAGTAAAACAGCCTACTGATTCACATTTTCCCTGCAATATCCCTGGGACCCAGGCACAGTTCCATACGCATTGGGACAATGGTGGCCTCGGAAATGCTGACTCAAGGTCACCAGTCCTGATGTAACAAACAGTCTGGCTGCACTTGAGTCCAATACACCCACCACAATTGCTTGGTTGTATCAGAACAATTCTACCAGCTGGCCCAAACCTAATCCATATCACAAGTTTGAAAACTTACTAAGAGAATAAAATCAGTATTTCCAAAATTGTGATCCATTAGTTTTTAACATAAAAGCTTATGACTCACTGGACATATTTAAGTACTTTATATGAATAAACTCACTTAATGTTCATACTACTTCTAGAAGCTGCTCATTTTACAGACAAGGCAACCCAGATTTATTATTATGCTCATTTGCCGGGTGACAAAACTGACTCATAAATACATTAAATAACTTGCCCAAAACTACAAAGATATACATAGAAGCTTAAAGTTGAACTGTGTCTCAGGGCACCTGGCTGGCTCAGTTGGTAGAGCATGAGACTCTTGATCTTGGGGTTGTGAGTTTAAGTCCTTACACTGGGTGTAAAGATTACTTAAATAAAAACAATAATAATAAATAAAAAATAATAATGAACTGTGTCTCAAAGCCAAACTCTCTCAAAGTCCATAAAATACGAAGAATTATTCCTCAAAAGAATAAATTTTGCACATAATTCCTCAACATGAAAGAACAAATTCCATCCAAAAGTTTAAGAGCAGAGATTTAAGTTGAAGTTTCTCTTGGGCCACATAGTAGGAACAACAAGAAAGGGCTAAGTCCATGAATATATGTCAACTTAGGGGAAAACTGAAAAACAAAAACAAATCATAATTCTAACTCTGCAAATCAAGGGAAAAACATGTAAATATAGATTGAATGCAAAAACCAAAACAACAACAAAAATGTTTAATTGTAAATCATCTTTTTCAATGAACTACCTTAGATTCTGAAAACCCTATAGACCTTTAGCTGATCAGAGAAGGAGACAGCACTGTCTATCAGTGCTTATTCCAAACACAAATAGAATGTTTAGTTTGATTTTAAAAGGGAACACAAACATAACTCAAGAACTAGTCTCGTAATCTAGGTCTATGTAAAGGTCATTTCATTTATGTGAAATGGACAGTTGGGAGTCTTGGCCAAAGGGCTCTAGAGAGCAAGAGAGCTGTATGGATTCCAGAACCGATGGGAAAAACTTTTGGTGATCCCACATTCATTTGTGCCATCATGCTAGCTGCTGGCTGGAAATAGCATTCTCACACCCAGCCCCTCTCATGCTGTCATAGATCAGTGAGCACAGACATCCAATGGGGCAAAAAGCTCCCATATGTTCAGGAGAAAGACAAATGACTGAAATATAGTCTCTTTAGCTTGGAAACACCACATATCAGAAAAGATAAAGACACAGAAAAATGGCATCATGAGAGCCTTGAAATGGAAACTTTAATTAGAGTTTATAGCTTTGTGGCTACAAAGAATGCTTCCAATCTGAACAGAGAGCAGCTGTGATATGTTGGCAGGAACACTGGCGTAGGAGCAAGACAACCTCCACTGAGTCACACCGCCATTCTCTCAGTGTCTGGACAAAACCAAGAATCTCAGCTTTCTCATAGGGCTCCCACGAGGAAGTGAAGACGTGCATGTGAATGTACTTCACAAATTTCTAGGCATGATGCAAACGTGAGACGTGATTCTCTTCATTTCCATGGTAATTCACACCACTCAAAGGCAATGACAACCAGTTCAGGAAGCTGAGCCCTGGGACCTGTCATGCATGTCCTGACTCTGTCACGGATAGGCTGCATGCCTTCAAGGAAAGAGGAATTGTTCTGCTAATGGTGCTTGGTTCTCACATACAGACTCAAAAACCAAACAAGCTATGGATAATATAACAAAAGCAAGCAAAAAGCCCTAGGAAAGCACAGCACTGACATAACTTCAGCTCGAGGATCATGCCAGTTATGACTTGAAAATTAATCAGACAACCCCCCCAAACACACACTTACTAGACCGCTCTCACAAGTCCACATTCTTTCCTTTCTTTCTACCTCATGCATCATATCTAGAAGTCTAACTTGAAGGCCCAATTTTTATTGCTGCTGGATCTCCCACCAATTTCCAGATAATCTTTGGGAGCTGATGTTATCATAGGAATTCAAAACAAGAAGCTGCAAATATTCTAACCACTGGCCTTATCAAACAATCCCTGCTCCAAGTATTATTTTAAGCAAAAGTGTCCACTGCCTACTCCCCACCCCCCAGGGATAAAGGCATGCATGGGTCTGGAATGTATTAAAGGAAGTCAGATATCTTAAAAATTTCGAGGACAAAAAAAAAGTCTCTACATATACTCTCTTATGGTTTTCCTATCCATATTTGATTTATGTAAGCTTGCAAGCATTTGGAAAAATACTTTTAGGCCATATTATTAAACTTTATTGGCCAGGATGGATATTGTCATTTTCCAAGTAAAAATGAGCAATTTCGTGTGGTTAAAAAATAATATAAAACTTTTATTAATAGAGCAATAGCAATTTTACAAGGTAAAACAATTTTATAAACTGTACATTGTCTCTTAAAAATAAAAGATGACCATGCTTGTACATTTGTATAGAATTTGAACATTTTCAAAATACTTTCTTCAACGCTAACAGTAAATCTGTTCCACAGACAGAATATTAGTAGTATCCCCATTTTATGGAAAAGGAAACTGAGATTCAAAGAAGTTAAAGTCTTTTTCAGGAATCTATGGAATTAATCTATTGTTTATAATCAGATTTTGTGCCTTTTAAGGTTTTAAATGATACGGGTCGAGTTAATCTTGGGCTACTAATCATCTGAAAACTTTAAACAAAATAGAATCTTAACTATTAGCTTACAGAATTTCAGGTTCTTTATAGAACTGTGTAGCAAATAAATAACATTGTTTCTAGTACTGGAGTTAGAGAAGAGAGATACAGTTTCTGACTTGAGTGATAAGGTCAAAATATTTCTTCAGGATGCTGATGCTACTACAAAAGCTTTTTTCTATGATTCCAAAGGGTCTTCCCACTTGACTTTACTCTCTAATGTATTCAGTATTCTATATTGCCTAAGCCTACCATCCATTTCAGTGACTAAACGTTGAAGTTGTTCATGTTGAGAGTAAGATGCTAGGATTTATTAATACCAAATCAAGGAGCAAACAACTAATTGCTGGAAGTTTCAGTCTAGAGACATTTAATGACTTTTTTTCAATCAGAGGAGATATCATCTGATTTAGTATATCTAAATATACTAAAGCTGGCAGAGATTTCAAGGTTATACATTTCAATCACCTCATTTTATAAATGAAGAAACTGAGAGCAAGAAATGGGACGTTCATCATCATATAGCCACGCGGCATCTTATAATTAGAGCCACAGCATTCCAAATCCTTCCTCTACTACTGTTTCCAAAGCATCACACCCAGCTTCATGTTATCATTTTTTATGTCATTAATCTTAAATTGACATATAAAGTTGGACCAAATACAAAGAATCAAGCAGTAATATCAACTATGCATCAATGTCTAGGTCAGAGACTTCCATGTAACAGTCTGTAGAACGAGGGTGGTATTAATTATGGTAGCGTAATATTTACTTTGGGACAATGGGAATGAGAAGAGGGGATCGTCACTTAGGAGCATTTTTTTTTTTTCTTATTTTAAGTCCTCTGTAAATTGGTTTCTCATATATAATATAGTAGACAAGTCTTTATTAGGTATCCTATTGGGAGAATAGACCAGGATGATCAAATATTTACGTATTTGTGGAGAGTAAAATCAGAGGGGTCTCCTCTAGGGACCTATAAATAAGTGAAGGGGCAGGCTAGCGGCAACTCGCCAATAGTGCTGGGACTTCTTTCTGAGCAGCACTGCTGAAAGCAGGAGTAGGAAGGAATACTAACAACGAACAGTGTCACAGTCCAGTTGATTTACTTCGGTTTGATGTACTGTTGGTAGAAGAAAGTTGACTGAAGCCTTTGGTCAGAGATCAGGAAGACTGTTCTGTAGCTTCCTGCAGTAAAGCTCTGGCAACAGCTCTGCCAGAGTCTTGGAATCAGGCCCTAATTGGGGGCTGATTGTGCTCACCATCATCACAACAATTTAAAGATCCCTCCTTAAAGAGTCTGCATGGAGACTTCTGGCTCTGAGCAAGATGGAATAAACTCATTTCTCCATAGATATCCCCTTATTTTCCCCTAAAAACTCTGGACGTATTATAAAGGACCAACACAGGAAGACTGAAAGGTAGGACAAATAAGGTGGACTGACTAGGGATCCAGCACTTGACCCTAATAGTGAATTTTCTGGATTTCCTTTTTGTCTCCCAAATATCCCAGATTGAATTTGGGAAAAGCCTACAACCTAGAAATGCCAATGGGGGTGGACAAAAAAGGCCCCCCAAATCATGCTCTGTCAAATTGTAGGACCAGAAAGGTTAGGCATAACAGAATGGAAGTGTTTGTGACAATAGTGTCCTACTTGAGCAAACACAAGGGGAAAGACACCATGCCCTCCCCTCACTGGCCAGCTGGCTCAGCAGAAAGCCTGGACTTCTACTCCCCTCTTCCCCAGGAGTAGCAGGCACGACTTCCCATCCCATCTAGAGAGTGAGGAAGACATTTCAGAGAGGAGGAAGGCAGATAAAGGGATTCTATAAATATTTAAGAATATTTAACATATCTTTAAGTATTAAGTGGGCAGTCCTGGGCAGACCCCTCTAGCAACCGACATAGGAAACTGATGAGAATGAACTTTGGCAAAGGTTTGGGAACTGAAAGTACAGTGTGGAATATGGCCAGGTTTTCAGACAGGCCTCTGGAATGCATGGAACTGAAGCAAATTAGAATAGCACTGCAGAGCCTCTCTATATGAAATGGGGTTTTCTGAGTATACTGTGACACATGTGCAAAGACAGGGGTACCCACCTTTAATTCTTATGCATGGACGTTCTGATCTACTGTTACACATCCAATTTAAAAACTTTCCGCAGTACTCGGAAACTGCAGCTCAACCCTCTTCAGATGTTACCTCACAGACACTTGAGCCAGAAACCAGAGGACTGATGTGGAATATACATGTGGATATTGTTACAGCTAAATATTACAAGAGTGTGTGTTCCCATGGGTGTTTTAAAGCTTGGTACTGTTTTGGTTTTTTTTTTTTTTTTTCTCTTCCCTTATACACATTAGGTAAGTTATTCATAGGGAATGTGCTGGCGACCCTGGCCTAAGATTTCATTAACCAGAATGAAGGAGGAGGACAGAAAAAGGGATGTAGGACTTTTCTAATGAAAGAAGTATTTAGGGGATCCTGGGTGACTCAGTGGGTTAAGCCTCTGCCTTCGGCTCAGGTCATGATCTCAGGGTCCTAGGATTGAGCCCCACATCGAGCTCTCTCCTCAGAGGGGAGCCTGCTTCCCCCTCTCCCTCTGCCTGCCTCTCTGCCTACTTGTGATCTCTGTCTGTCAAATAAATAAATAAAATCATTTTTTAAAAAAAAGTATTTAATGATCACCCATCTGTGGGCATAAGACAAATTTTCATTTCATAAGATCACAGAGTCTTATTAACTCTGGATGGGAAAACAAAACAAAACAAAACAAACAAACAAACAAACAAAACTGTTAAATCTTATCTACCTCAATATCACTTCTGTGCTTGTTTACCCTTAAAGGCAGCCGCCCTATGAAGCATTTGTCAGATTCTTGTTCAGGCCCTTCTCCTGGGGCTCTCGATTATATCTGAGTCGCTCAGATTTGAGCCAAGATCTGGTTCTCTGTAACTTCTGTTCTATGGACCTAGTTCTTCAGTTTCTTGGTGCCATAAAGATCAGCAATAATGGTCTCAAATAATGATCTTTTTAAAACCATTTTTCTTAAGTCTTTTCATTCCTATTTCAACTTTTCTCTTATAAAACATAGTTTGAGTCTTTTATCTATCTCTATCCTTCCTGAACATACCCAAGTTTGTCTAATACCTCTTAAAGTCCCACCAAATTAATACTAGCATGATCTTCTTTCAAGTTCTGCTTTGCGGTGACTGTCCATCTAAAGATGAGAACTAGCATCAGACACACTGGAAGGACTTCCTTTCCTGTGACCTTTCAAACTCATGGTATCTCATTCTACTTTGTACTCCACTAGAATCTCATCACTTTCTTCTTTTCCGCGGGTAGATGGCATCACAGTGCCAGTCCACTGAAGCATTTTAGAATCTCAGGCTGGCAGAGAGAAACTGGCTCTTCAAGCCATCCGATGCAATGTTGCTCTTTTCCTAAAGGACACTTCAAGACCTAGAGAGAAACATTAGTGATAAAACCAGAGATAGAGCCAGGGTACCTGGGTTGCTCAGTCATCTGAGCCTCTGACTTTGGCTCAGGTCGTGATCTCGGGGTCCTGGGATCTGAACCCCACAACAGTCTCCACTCAGTGGGTAGTCTCTGCCTCTCCTCCTGCTTGTGTGCTCCCTCTCTCTCACCCTCCCCCCACTTCACTTAAATTTTGAGATTTTAAATAAAATCTTAAAAAAAGAAAAAAACTAGAGATAGAACCTAAATTGCTTAATCCTAGACTAATCATCCCTCCCATTGTTGAGTACTCAACCACTTACCTGACTGGTACAGAAGAGGCAGTCATATTTTTAGTGTCTGTGATAAAGAGATGTTTTTTTGGATTCCCAAACCTAGGCCATCCCCCAAGGGTACTCAAGATCAGGGTGGAGAAGAGGCTTACAGGGGCTTAAAATTCCCAAGATGTGTTGGTCTGTGGGAAGAGATTTTATCTACTAATAAGAAACAGAGAAGGTTTGGAATGTGTTTGAACAGAGTCAATTTTTTTTTTTTTTTTTGGAAAAATACAAAGAAGAGGCCACAGTCTCAAGGAAATTGTGAAATAGAAGGGTCAGAAAATGTAGTGGGGAAGAGAGCAAAAGGACTTTTTGCAACACAGTCCCAAGTGTCCAGTCACAGGATAATTTTTGTTTTAGTTCAGTGATGAGAGGAGGCTGTGCTCCATTGTGTAGAGAAGTGAACTTGAATCCAGTAGCTCAAACAGGGCTGATCAGGTTCTGGTATTTTGGGCCTCAGAGTTTTCTGAACCTACTACATTGTAATTATTCCCTCAGTTTATCATGATATATTGGCTTAACTTTTCTTTCTTCTTTCACCTTCCCTCACAAGCTTGCCTTCTGCCCAGACGCCAAGCAGCAAAGAATAAGTATTTTTCTGCCAACCTAGATGAGCCGACAAACTTTTCAGTAATAGCTTCTCATAAGAATCCACTGAAGTAGGTATGACTATCCCATTTTCCAGATAAGAAACTTAGGTTCATATAGGTGAGCTTTCCCATGGTGACCCAACGCATAAAAGGCAGGACTTTTTGAATATACGTCCATTTGATGCCAAAATGCCAGCCATGAGAAGTACGTGAGAACTCAGATTTTGTCATCAGAAAAACCTGTGTTCAGATTCTAACTCTGTTATGTTGTACTAAGTGTATGTTCTCAGACATATTATTTAAACTTCTACCTTCACTGTTCCTGTAGCAAAATGAAAATTATACACTTAACCACTGAACAACGTAGGTTTGAGTTGTGCAGATCCACTTATACTAAGATTTTTTTCCCAGTAAATATAGCACAGTGCTATAAATGTAGTTTCTCTTCCTTATTATTTTTGTTTCAAAGATTTATTTATCTGAGGGAGCGTGATAGAGAGCGTGTACACGCATGCCAGGCAGGGGGCAGAGGGAGAGGGAGAATCCTGAGTAGATTCCCCACTCAGCAGGAAGCCCCACGTGGGCTCAATCTCTGGACCCTGAGATCATGACCTGAGCTGAAACCAAGAGTCAGATGCTTAACCCACTGAGCTACCCCTTACCCCACCCCTCTTCCATATGATTTTAAGAACATTTTCTCTAGCTAACTTTATTGTAAGAATACAGTATATAATACATGTAAACACAAAATATGTGTTTATTGATTATTAAGCTATTAGTAAGTCTTCAGGACAATAGTAAACTACTAGTAGTTAGATTGTTGGGGGGTTGTTAAAAGTTGTATGAGGATTTTCAACCATGTGGGGGTTGGCGCACTTAACCCCCATGTTGTTCAAAGGTCAACTGAACTAAGATCTGTAGTAGGGTTATTATGAGAATTGGGTGGGGAAAATTTTGTAAAGCTTTTAGCATAATACCTGAAACAAGGTAACAAAATAAATAATATCTATTATTACTAAGAATTATAGTTATAAATTGTACTGCCTCAAAGCTAAGTCCGATGTTTGGTTTTGGTGGGGTTTTTAAAGATGATTGTATTATCCTTCCACAGAGATAGGCATGGAATCATAAAGACCGTGAGTAACTTGGCGTAGTGTTAAACGGAAGGTTGAGCTGCTCCTAGGATTTCACAGAAACCTCGAGTAGCAAAGTGACATTGTCCTTAACAAACTTAAAAAGTCAACTGAAGTCACAATCTACTTGGACTTCGCTTTGAGGCAGTATATTTATAACTAATTATTAGTAAAATTTCCTAAAAGGCAGCATTTCATATATTACCATAAACTGATTTTTTTCAAGCCTCAGACCAGTACACATTCTTTTAAAACTTACAGTCACTCCAATGTACACTTAAAACAACCTGTACTCTGGATTCAATGAATTATCCAGCTTTCCCACCATCTCTGCTTCCAGTAGTCTTTTTTTTTTTTTAAAGATTTTACTTATTTATTTGAGAGAGAGACAGTGAGAGAGAGCATGAGCGAGGAGAAGGTCAGAGGGAGAAGCAGACTCCCCATGGAGCTGGGAGTCCCATGTGGGACTCGATCCCGGGACCCGGGGATCATGACCTGAGCCGAAGGCAGTCGTCCAACCAACTGAGCCACCCAGGCATCCCTGCTTCCAGTAGTCTTTATTTTGAGGTCCTGTTTTCCTATCTCGAAGTTTAAAATTACCAGTGTTTTCTAAATGGTATTCCTCACATGCCACAAATCTTTAAGTTCTGTCTTTCTTCCCATCTAATTCTATCGCTCTGATACAGAACATCTCTGACCTCCCATATAATCACATAGGAGTTATTGGGTTTCTCCAGTGATGGATTCATATTATAACTGGATACGCACTTATTCCCCTCAATGAACTATGACCTACTTGAAGGTAGAGAAAATGTCTTCTTCATCTTCACATCTCGTAACAGAGCTTGGAAAATTCTTTAACAGCTGCATTGAGAAAGCAGTATAGTTTCACGTAAATTAAAAGTGAGCATTTTTACTAAGACTCTCTCTCTTTTTTGTTTGGTTTCCTGTGGCATTTATTTATTTATTTATTTGAGGTGGGGGTCATATCATTTGGTGATTTTTCAGGGCTGTGCACGTAGAATCTCCCCCAAAGGGACACCTTCCTTCTCTGTGTCACTGAGGAAATGGAGTGGCCCTGCTACCCTAGGCTTTCTCAAAGCAGAAACATCTGTACTGTGAATGGGGCCTACAGCATTACAGCACTGAAGAATGACCAACATTTGCTTCCAAAGGACTGGCTCTAGGACAGGCATGGATGTCAGCGTGTGACGCCCACATGTTACTTCAGGCAGCATCCTTTTACGTGGAGGACCCGGCTCTTTTGATTTCATTGCTCTTATTTTCCTGTACTTAATTGTTTCTATCCTCTCTCCATCTTTCTCCCTTTATCTTCCTATTTCCCTTTGGTGGGGTGTGAATGCTTGTGTCCTCCTGAAATTCCTGTCTTGAAACCTAGTCCCCAAGGTGATGGTATCAGGAGGTGGTCATTTGGGAGGTGATTAGGTCATAAAGGCAGAGTCCTCATGCATGGGATTAGTGACCTCATGTTGTATTAGTGACCCCAAAAAGCTTCATGACCCCTTTCGCCATGTGAAGTCCTAGCAAAGCAGGACTCTCACCAGACACTGAATCCACTGGTGCCACAATCTTGGCCTCACAGCCTCCAGAACTGGGAGAGGGAAATGTTTGCTGTTTATAAGCCACCCAGCTTGGGGTGTTCTGTGATAGTAGCCCAAAAAGACTGAGACACCTTCTGATTCTCTCTCTGTCTCAATCTCTATGCCATTTCTTCTTTCCTCTGACACCCTCTTATTTATGGTCCCCACTTTTCAGACTTCTTCTGTTTAGGGTTAGGTCAAGTTTTCTTCTAAGATTACACGTGACACAGAGCTAAGCCCAAGAAAACTAAGAGTTGCAGTGAATTATTTTTAAACGACTGAGTTTGGGTACACTCTGAGTAGAAAGAGACCTAAGTTAATTCTGGAGTTTAGCACTAAAAAGCATTAGTTTGTATTGCTACAGCAACCTGTCCTATCGCGTTCAGTTGAAAAGTGTAAGTAGAGTGAAGCCAGAGCCTCTGCTCTTTCCTGCAAGCCGAATTAGTGCACCCGCAGGGGAGGACCAGCTGTAGGATATAAGCCCCGGGATTTGCATCTTAGAAAAAGCAGCTCTATTTCCAATGCATTTCCCCTCATAAAAGGTGTCAAATTATAGTTCAACATTTTCATTTTCATAAATATCATGATTAGTGAACACGTTGCTATCTAGCATGTATTGTCAAAGACTTCATTTGTACTTGTCTCACCTTAATGTCCAGTTATCTCAAATATGGCCAAATATTTAAATCAGTGGTTCTTTATGTGAAATGATTTTGAACCCCAAGAGACATTTTGCAATGTATGAAGACTTTTTTTGTTGGGGGTGGGGAGGTCACAGCTGGGAGGGGTCCTGAATGTATAGCTACCACCATCTAATAGGCAAAGACCAGGGGCGCTGCCAACCATCCCCAAATGTACAGGACAGCCCATGGCAACAAAGAATTATTCATCCCAAAATATCAATAAGCCAAGATTTGGACCCTCCAGCTGAAATGCCTACGGAAAGCCTGCAGACTTCATGGCATAAGTGAGTCTGTGGCAATCCTACAGAAACTATGATTGACTGTGAAGGTCTCTGTCCCTGGTGCCATTTCTAAATGTCACATACTAAAATCAGATGCTGACTGTTGATTCTGGATTCAATCTAAGAAATATTATTAAGAAATAGCTCTTGTTTCAGTGGGGAAATAATTAGTATGGTCTTTTGGGTTAGTCTTTGATACTATAATTTGAGGTCATTCCTTTAAAAACAGCCAAATCTGGTTTTAAGGTAATTCACTGTGTCTGGAGTCCTAATTATGTGTTGATTTCTTCATGCAAGCCTATTGATCTTGGCAGAGTAAGAGCTAAAAATTTAGCATTCAAGCAGGAGAAACAAATCAAAATTGGCTCACTTAACGTTTCTGTGATGGAAGGTTTGTTAACAGTTTCTCTGTTTTGCTTTGGATTTATTTATTTCATTATATTTCTTGTTTTCTCCAGTCCCTTCCTGAGTTCCAGTTTAATTACACTGCAATCCTCAGCAGTATCCCATTACTTGAACAAAAACCAAATCTACTTTTTGCAGATAATGAATTCCAGTAGGATCATTCTGATACCCCTGAGCTCCTGGAAAATCTGACATCTTGGGTCTTTCTCTCTCTCTCTCTCTCTCTGGCTCTATTCCTTCATTTCCCTTCCAAAGAAGAGTCTTTGCCTTGTTCATTTGCATTAGGCTTACTGGGGAAGAGCACTAACCCAGGTTCCTATACCTGAGTTTTTCTCAGAAGTGGGCAGCATAGTAGTTCAGGAAATAACATTGCATAAGGGAGCTTTTATTTTCTGGGCTTATCCCAACTAACAAATGATGTGTTTCACTTTAATTTGGTTGAGTTTTTGTTTCTAGTGTGAGTCTTACAAATAATAGTTATCAGCAATGTCACAGATGTGGAACTCAGGGTTCTTGGATTCTAACCCTGGCTCTTCCATTAAATTGCTGGATAAATTTGGACAACTTGATATTCCCTCAGGCTCTATTTTCCCATCTGTAAAATGGGATGGTTAGAACACTGATGTTCCATGAATGTGGCAGTGAGCAGCTACAGAAAGATGGGATGTTGGGAGGGGAGGGGAACATCTTCCCAACATATGCCCAAGTCATGCACAGGGCATCCAGGGAAAAGAACATTAAAAAGTTTCACAGAGGCAGATGCCAATGTCTGTGTATCCAATTAAACAAGAGGCTCTGTGGCCTTTAATTCATTAGAGCCAGAGACCTGACAATGCCTCTACCACTACCTGCTTTTCTCTCTCCTCTATAACCCCCCTCAATCTTCTCCTTTTCAGATCTTATTGCACTGTGTGGACCACTGACAGGACAAGGGATCAGGAAGGAAAGGCAGAAAGAGAAGTACAGATGACAAAGTAAAGCAGAAAGGTGTGGGGCCAAGTGAAACCCGCTTCTTCTGACAATAGTCTGCAACCCTCTTCAGTCCTGAAAACTAAAAATCATACACTCAGCACTAAAGCGTACCAAATCATTTTTTTTTTAAAGATGTGTTTGGGCCATTTGGCAAATGAGGGTTAGCTCTCATGGAAATTACATAGCTAAGAAGTCAGACAGCAGGAAAGGAGGGATGGATAAAAGGACAGAAAAAGAATTATAGGAGAAAAGCTGAATGGAAAAAAAGACAGAAGAAATTATTTTTCCTAATAAGAAATGCAAAATTTTCCACCAGACAACTATGACTCTTGGCTGAGTGGCCTACATATCATGCGAATGAAAATGCAGGGTGGGCAGGCCAGTCTAGGGTCTGTTCTGTCTCCAAAGGCACCAGGTCCACTGCAGGTCTCAGCTGCACCCAATTCACCAGAGCGCCCTTCAGGAGGTACCCATGCCCATGGCACAGAGTCTGGAAAGAGCACAGGCTGTAAATTAGAATACCTACCTTATGTCCTCAGCTTACTGACTCTTCTTGATTTGTCATGGAAACTGTGAGGCCAGTGTCATCAGCTGTTAAGGGACACGGATAGACTTCAAGATCTCTGAGGGTCCTTCAAGCTGTAGCATTACATAGTTCTAATCAATAGTACTTGTCGCCCTTGCTTTCCTACGTTTCTTGAGCAAAATACTGATCCCTCTCTCCCAGCTCGAAGATCTTTAAGGGATTCTAAGAAACCCAGTTTACTCAATTCCTTGGCAGTACAAAGGAACCACCATTACAGCAAATTTTAATTTTAGGTGAACCCACCCACCTTTCAGAATGTGTCAACTCCCCCCATGAAGCAAGTTGACATTTTATCAGACATTCCCAAAAGAATTCCACACAGCTATCCCTTTGGAGTTTAGCAAGGGACAAATGATATTAGTGACAGAACACACTAGATTCTCAGAGATGGGATCTGGGAAGAGAGACAAGCAGTTTACTGCTTTGCTTTATTAAAACCTGCAAAGAAATCCCTGATTCACCAGACTAAGGATGAGGTAAGTAGGCAGTTGCTACTCTCATCAAACTGAATTTTAAAGCCTTGGTGGCACTAACTATTTGTAATCTCGAGGGAAGACTGATAAAGAGCTGACAGAGCCTCCAAATGGCCTGCCCCCTCTGGGAGATGACTAGGATTCCAATTCCTTGGCTCAGGACCTAAAAGTTGCTAGACAAACAATCTCCCGGGTTTCCTTCCCAAGAAACAGGACAGAAAGATGGTACTAATGGATTTTGATGACTCGAGCATAAAAAAAGTCTCAATTATGAGACAAAAAAAAAAAAAAAAGCCTCACCACGCCCCCCCTCCCCCAGAGGAAATAATCCCTAGGAAAATTTCAGAACAGCTATTTCAAGAAGATATAAAGTCAACTTCCTATTTGAAATAATCTGGGGACAAAATGTATATAGTCTACATATATGTTTAAAAAAAAGAGAGAGATTTGAAAATGGGATACACAAAAGGTTTTTATTCTGAACTAACAGTTGAGACCTAGGGTTTCCATTTTGTGCTTGTGAAGGCATTCATCTAGAAAGAAAAAGAAGTTGATAAAACAGATTAAAAGTGAGAAAGTTCCTTGAGTTTACTCTTCTTTTCTAGAAACCACTAATAAAATAGATTATGGTCAAGAGAAAGGGAGTTTAGGGAGAGGACTTCGGGAGGGAGATAGGATTGCCTAACTTAATTGCTATTTCCTTTTCTACCCCCCTTCAATCCTGAGAAGAAAAACAAAGGTCAAATGGCTCAAAGCACCAACTCAGAAACAAAACAGGCAGGGGCAAGCTTGTTTTAAGTAAAAAAAATAAATAAATAAGCGCCACTAGTTTTTTGCTTTTTGTTTTTTTGCTTTTTTGTTTTTATTGAGTGGCTGGGAACAGTGGGAGAAAAACAGTCACTGTCAAAACTATTCCTGGTGATCAAGCACAAAGATAAGAGAAAAAAAATACATCTTTCTTACATTTGTTTAAACTCAACAAATGTAGGTAAAGCAGGCACAATGTGTCAAGGGTTTTCTAAAGCACAGTTTTAAATAATAATTAAATTAGGAAAGAAAAATGGAGGGGAAAGGAACAGAGTTCTACAACATTAGCCAGAACTTACAAGTAGGAAAAGAGTGAGAAGTCAAGGAATCTAGTCTTTCCGTGACTTTGTCCCGCATCTGACCAGCCAGGACACCGAGTAACCAGTGTGAGAAAACCCCCAGCCACCACTCAGAGACCTTTCTCCACAATATTTCATACATAAGAAACCAAGCTATTATTCATTCCACAAACATACGCTGAGCATTTACATACATCTATGTACATATATCTATTTGTATGTAAATCCATATACATTATAGATGTTTGGGGAGTATAGATGCTGAGGACCAACTCAGACCTACATTACCTAAATCCCTCATTTTAAATCATATTTTTCATGCCCAGATGATTAATAATAATCCTTTACCTAATAATCATCCCAATCTGGAAACTCCCACTTTGGGAGATACAAAAGTGACTAAGATAGTTCTTTGATGTCAAGGAGTTCACATCACTGATAGGCAAATACATAAATTCTGAAAGAACAAAGTCCAAAATGAAACATGAGAGGAAGAGATTCCTCGCTGTGGACATTCAAAGGAGGCAGAAAGGGCGTTCTTTTATTTTTTTTTTAAAGGTATTATTTATTTGACAGAGAGAGATCAGAAGTAGGCAGAGCAGCAGGCAGAGAGAGGGAGAAGCAGGCTCCCTGCTGAGCAGAGAGCCCAATGCGGGGCTTGATCCCAGGGCCCTGAGATCATGACCTGAGCCAAAGGCAGAGGCTTCACCCACTGAGCCACCCAAGTGCCCCAAAGGGTGTTCTTGTGAGAGTTGCAAAGGGTGTGAAGGAGGGCCTCACAGAAACAGGTATATTTGGGTTAGGACAGTTACAATTTGAACATGTACAGAAGGAGGAGGAAAAATCTACTATCAAATTAATAATAAGAAGAAACAGGTCTCCATTGTTTTTTGAGAAACAGGCCCTGCTCTGAGTACCTTACATAAATCTTCTCTTAAATCTAACCTAAATCAATCAGGTAAGTGCTATTATCTCCCCATGTTACACATGGAGAAAGCGAACCTCAGAAAATGTATGTCATTTGTTCACGGTCAGCCAGAGACTGAAGAGGTAAATTTCAGTTCTAGATCTATCCCAAGCCAGAGCCCACCTGCTTCCTAGAGAATAAACAAAACCCAGGTATGCAAAAGAAGCAGATAGAGAAGACCAAGCAGCCATCCTTCCGTCTGGGGGGAGGGGGTTGAGTGGGGGAGATATCCCCGGGAAAGGTACAGGGAGGCAGGATCTGGATGCTGCATTCAACTATGTGGGCTTTATAAGGCAGCATGGAGAAACCACGGAAGATTTCTGAGCAGAGCATACCATGATGAAAGTTCTATCTCGGGCTTTGGGCTATGAATCATGAGTTATGTCTTACAATCTGAAATGATAAAAATCGAGGTTTGAAGAGTCTCACCCTGCATTTAAACAGAAAGGCGTGTCTAGGAACCCAGTAGAACTACTGCCTCATCGCTGTCCAGACAAATTCCCAACATGCCCGTTCTCAAGGAATATTCTACAGAGCAGAGCTTAAGATAAATGCAATGAGTCTCTGTTACGCCACAGGACAAGGACCTACTCATCCCTGGAGCTGTCCAAATCTGGCAGAAGGAGAGCCCTGGGGATTGTAGCATGCCCTGGGACCTGAGGCGACGGGGGGTGGGGGGGCGCGGGGCAGTGGGCACAGCACAGACATAGGCACCAGATATTGGCAAAGGCCAGACTCCCGAATATCAGTCCTGGGCTCCTTTCATCAAATCATGTTGGCTCCGCCATTAAATATGTAACACTGAATAAGCCCCCTTCCCTCACTGGCTCTCCCTTTCATCAGTGAAATGAGAAATTGAACTTGTCGGGACTCGGATTTCATAATTCTCAATACGTTTTCCTCTCCAACACACCAGGAGAAGAGATCTGCTTCCATCGGTGGCTCACTAACTGGGGTCCAGTGGAGAAGCAGCAGCTCCCAAGAGCTTCTACAGCTGGGAGATCCTAACACAGGAATAACTGTGCCTCCTTATCTCTAGGAAGCCTGCTAGTTCTGACCATATTACAGGATTCATAGTTTTCAAATTCTGGCTGCAAACTCCTCATTGAATTCAATGTGGCCCAGGAGCATCCTTTTCAAGTGCAAACTGGATCACAGAGGTCCAAGGTTTTTCAACAACATGAGGGGCCGTGCTCATATCTGAGCACATCCGGGGAACTCCACATTCTACCACTGGGGAGCAAACACTTCTGAATTCAGACTTGTCAGAGCCTGACAGCACCTTGTCGTTATTTGAGAGCTTTGTTTTACTCTCAAAGGATGGTGTCTGCGTGCATGGATGCGTGCACGCATGCATGTGTTTATGATTAAAATTCCCAGGAAGCCAAGCAGAGACTGAAATTGTGGAGCTCTTAGGAGAGGGGAGGAGAAGAAGCATGGTACTCCTTATTACACGTTCACAGAGACACTCCTACAAACTCAACCATCAAAAGTGAGTTTCCAAAGAAATACAAGTATCTCCTCCTTAAGAGATTATCAATTATATAGATGCAAGAAGCTTTGCTTACTAGAAGATACTTACTCTGTTCTTACGAACACTGCTGGTCAAACAGAAATTAGGACATGGGTTCACATATTTTGGGGAGAACTTGTTAAAACCATGTTGCTTCATCAGATCACACCCAACAGTTCACCCACAAAGGTGCCATTGAGTAACTAATTCCTATAACCAATTCACTGCAAAAATTTGAGGCATCTCAAACCTACACCCTCACCTTCTTTGACCTCTGACCAGGGGACTGAAGCAGAATGACTGATCTATGTAACATTAACAGTGATGTAAGCTTAATTACAGAACTAGAGAAACCCACATTTTGAGAGTTACCTCATGGTTATTTGTTTTTATAGGACTGGAGAAGAATATTCATTTCTTCTCCAGACATGAGAAAGGAAAATCTCCCCAAAATGTGTGACAGAACTATCAGCAGGAGTGCTAACCTTACATCGGAGACTCTTGGGAAGACCATGCTAACAGGACCAAACTCAACTACCCACGTTCTATCCTGGGAACTGGCTCAAGATGTCTTCTGCTGTCAGGTACTTAAGGTCTCCTCCATCTCTGCCACTGACTGATTCTCTAAGACCACCAAAGATTAGGCCATTCATCCAAAAAAAAGATCAGATTTATACTTAATGCATGGTTTAGCAAATTCATCAAGAAGCAAAAACAAGCAGAAGACAAATCCTTGAAAGGTTCAGGCTTGATCCTCATTTCTTACCCAAGATATTAGTCTAGCAAGTACCTCGGTCCCTTGGCCCTAGCACTGGGCCTTCAGAGTTCGTGTCAGTTGTGATTTCCTGAACTCCACAAACAACTGCACATGTCCAGGGTGTTCTTCCCACAGGAGCCCAGACCTTGTGGGACAGTGTGCATGTGGATCTGTACATGGTGTGTATATCTGCCACCCTAGAAATGCAGCTTGGCCTATTGGCTAATGCTAGAGGAGGACAACCCACAAAGCTGCCACTTTAGCAGGTGTGGAGGAGACACTGACCCATTGACATAAAACCCAGAAAGTAGAGAGTCTGAGAGAAAGTATAGTTCAGAGCAACATGGATTGAGAGAGGGGTGTTTCCAGAAGCACAGACTGAATTCTCTCTGCTGAAGCATCCAGATAGATCTTCAAAATTGTGAATGTGGATAAAATACCAATATACACAGAATACCTCCTGACACTAACTTCAGGCGGGCTGAATACACACACACACACACACACACACACACACACACACACACACACACACAACCCCAAAGGAGAATATTGGGCATCTGATGTCAAATAACTCACTCCAATGCTTACCTCCAGGAATTGGAAGTTGTCTAGTAAAGGAGGCACAGTCAGCACTTTGGGTACTTTTACGAAGACTGACTCACAGAGATCCACTTCTCCCACCACACCTTCTCTTTAACTTCTGATCTTTACTGTTTTGTAGGCTCAGGGGAGAGTAGAGGATAACAAATTTGTTCCAGAGCAAGTCAACTTTTAATTCTGCTTTATGAGGATGTTTTCTTGTAAACTTCAGAGAAAAGGTGCAGAGTAGAGTGTAGGAGGGATGGGGGAGTGGAGAAGGAAGAGAAACGGGGCTGAGGTTGGACCAAGAAATGAAGCGAGATTAGACCTTACACTAAACCCAGCTCTGCCCACGTCTCAGGAATTAGTGCTGAAGGGGTACTTTAAGCATCATTTTATCAATGCAGTCCCCTTTTCAAGAGGCAAGTTGATGCCCAAGGAGCTACAGGCTTGCGCAGGGCCCACCTAGTGTTTGTTACCGAGCCTGGGCCACCAGATCCCTAGATGCACAAAGGCGGGACAGGCAGGTCCGAGGACACCCACCCTGAAAGGTTAATGAGCAGAGCGCGGGCTCCGGGACTGGGGCGGGGGGGAGGGCTCTCGAGAGTGTCCCGGAGTCGCAGGGGTTAGCGGTGCGCTCTGCGTACCTTGATGTAGGCCCGCTGCAGGTAGTTGTAGGGTACTCTGCGCTGGAAGTCGCTGCGCACATCCTCGCTGACGCGGTGGCGGGACACGGGGCCCCCGAGGCGCTGGCTCTGGCAGCTGCGGTAGCAGCGCGCCCGCTCCAGCAGCGCACGGAAGAACGGCAGCTCGGCCGCGGGGCCGGCGCCTGGGGGCGCGAGCGGGCGGCGCGCCGCGCAGTGGCGGGCGCAGCGCGCTCGGACCTCCCGCAGGCGCCGGTGGCTGCGCAGCGCCGCTTCCAAGTCGCGCACCGCCAGCTCGTAGTCCTCGCTGTAGTAGGCGGCCACGCCGCTGGCGTAGAGCAGGTCGAAGGGCTGCAGGGGCCCGGGCTCACGCTGCTGCTCGGGGCGCGGGCTGTCATGGGGGCCGCCCCACAGCGGCGGCGGGAGCAGCAGCAGCAGCAACGGCAGTAGCGGCGGCGGCGGCAGCGGCGCCCAGATGCGCTCCTGCATCCTCCGGCGCGGAGAGGCGCGGGACGGCCACGCTCCCAGACGGCTCCCGGCACCTGGCGTCAGGGTCGCGTCTCCCACCTCCGCGGTGAGAGCGCCAGCCCCGCCGCGATCCGGCTGCCCCGCGAGCCCCAGGTGACCAGCAGCGCTCAGCGGACTGAGAGGCGGAGGCCGGGTCGCCGTCCGCTCTTAAAGGGACGCCCACAGCTCGCACGCTCCTCCTGCTGCCCGAGCCTCCGCGAGCCGCTCTCCGGCGCTCAGCGCGCCCTGCAGGCCCGGACCGCGCCGCCCGCACGCCAGGCGCAGCACCGCCCGGTGTCAGTCCGAGAGCGGGCGCTGCTTGAGGCCAGCCCAGGGCGAGAGGTTTCCACGTGCGCTCCCTTGCGCGTGGCAGAATGGGCGGAAATACTCGCTTTATAAAACCCGGCTCAGTGAGGGTAGGAGTCTCATTAGGACTCTCGTTAGGACTCATACATTTTCTGGAATCGGTGCGGGACCTCGCAGTTTGCAGAGCCCTTCACCTTTAGAGGAAGCACTGAAGCTCCATCTCAGGCTGGGAGGAGAGCACCAGGGGCGAAGGCTTGAGGAGAAAGGCGGGCGATGAGTTCAGTGTATAGAACTGTAAAAAGGCGAAAGAAACTATTCAAACCTGGGCCTGTGGAATTAAAAGCTTGCAGCTTCTTCCCTTACCAAGGGTCCCTCCCTTGCCTTCGCACCCCATTTTGTAGGGGTTTGTGTGTCTGCACTGGAGCAGGGGTAGGAGCGAGAGAGAAGCAAAATAGCCCACTTTTCTGGGCATAGACCCTATCATAGGACCTGGGGAACCTTTGGAAGAGGGCGAGACTGTCCCTACAGTCTGCCTGTTAGTGTACCAACTGTGTGCCTTTGCGCAGTGAGTCTCCGTTTCCTCATTCCCTATGAGACAAATATCTCAACACATCAAATGGTTTTCAGATATAAATTCTTATTCTAAAAGCTAAAGAGGCAATTCAAAATCCCAGTACCCCTGGACGTAAGCAATGAACATCAGTCTAGGGATGAGAATGCTGAAAGAAACGCTTGCCAGACTTCAACACAACTTTCGCTGGAGGCTTTCATGTTCTTCTGCTTCTCCTCTCCCATAAATACCTCCTGAGCCACGGTGTTCCCCTCTTTCCTGTCCCTTGGCTCCAGACTCTCGAAGAGATTCCGGAGAGCTTACTCACTGGACCCTTGACTCCTCCAACCTGCCTCCTGAAGGCATTCCTGTGTTCTAGTGCCTGTGGCGATTTCCCCAAAGTCTCCTTGGCCACTTGGATGGTGAGCAAGAGGGGAGGGGGATGGGAAAGAGCCACACATATCAAGTAGTTGATGGGAATGTTAAAAAAAAGTCTTTCCTGTGGAATCCCCACTATGCTGAGGAAGTTGCTGGGGTTTTATGCTCATGCTTTCATTCATTTTGTTGGGTTTGACCACTCTGACCATGAGCAGCCTTGGCTTTGTAATTTCAAGGGACACCAAAGAATCATGCTGTTATTATTTTTCTCCACCAAACCTCACTCATTCTGGCTCATCTCACTGATGGAAAAGCTCCAGTCTGGAGCTGAGCGTGTACTGAAAGCTTTGAATGTTCAGTATGCCAGAATTTGTACTTGGGTCATCTGCCCAGACTTTTTCTCTAGAGATTCTCTCTCTTTTCAGATAAGACTCAGAGACCGGAGTTATCAGTGCACTTGTGGAAGGTTTTGAAGCACACTAGGCCAGGAAGTCCTTCTGTGTGACTGGAGATAAAGTTCCAGGAGGCTTTGCTATAGATTATCCCTACATTTGGTGTCATGTCCACATCATTTTATAAAACGTCAGTTAAATTCCTATCTTTGGATGCCTACTCTCAATTAGATATTCTAGGAGAAGGGAGAGATGACTGAGCCAGGGTTCTTTTCCCTGAAAGCTCATAGTGTTGTATAGGAAGGAGACAAATTGCATATATGTGACTATAGCACAAGGCTAAGTAAGGAGAGACAGGTAAGGGGCTACATGAACAGCAGGGGGCTACTTAAGGAGACTCACAGAAATCCTAGATATGAAGAAACGTTATACGTAAGATATTTTTTTTTAAAGATTTTATTTATTTATTTGACAGAGAGAGAGAGATCACAAGCAGGCGGAGAGGCAGGCAGAGAGAGGGGAGGAAGCAGGCCCCCCGCCGAGCAGAGAGCCCGACGCAGGGCTCGATCCCAGGACCCCGAGATCATGACCTGAGCCGAAGGCAGCGGCTTAACCACTGAGCCACCCAGGCGCCCCTATACGTAAGATATTAACCAGAGAGAAGGGAATACCTTGTTTGTTCTCATGACAGTTACAAGTCTACCATGTTGGTTCTAAATAAAAATAAGAAGTTTTCATGATATATACAAATGTGACATGATATTGATAAGAAATTTACCAGATTCCTTGGTCAGTTTTCTACACAAGACTGACCATAAAAGACCCCAGTGCCAACACTTTCAGGAGCCTTCTCACTCAAGAGTTGTGTTTGTTTGTTTTTTCTTTTTCTTTTTCTTTCCTTTCTATTCATGTCTTCACTTAAGAAGCTTTCATTTCACTTTTTTCCCTTCGTGTTCATGAGATTCATTTTTCATATTGGTGAGACAAGAACAGTGCAACCCTGTAACAGTAGAATGTGGTACATCTTAGATTCGATTCAAAGTAATATGGAAATGCAGAAACTGCAAAGATAGCTTCTAGTGGAAGGATCTAGGAAAACTTGGGGAAAGCTCTAGTATTGGCACAGAATCAAAAGCTTAAGAGTCTGTAGCCATACCAGACATCCTACTGATCCCCCAAACTGGACATTTTCAAACTTTTTACATATCTTTCTTCCTTATTTCCCTCTATAAAAATCCTACACGACTTTATAGGAAGCATTTCATTGACATCTCAATATTGCTTGAACACTGGAATCACCTGCAAAGGGCAGAAATACAGCTATCTGGCTCTCAGATTCTGACTTAATTGGTCTGGGGTATGGTCTCAGCATTAAGTTTTGGGGGTTTTTGTTTGTTTGTTTTACATTCCCTCAGTGATTCTAAGACGAAACCAAGATTCAGAACCACTAGTCTAGCGTAGATACCATAGCCCAAAGAGTAAGGCTAAGGATCAGGACCTCAGGTGCTATGGAGGATTGATGAGTCTGAGACATGCCGCCCCTCAGATACCTCCTCCCCAAGGAGGGCAATCTGATCTGCCTTGTAAGGCTGGGTCAGAACAAGTGTTCATGACCGTAAAGCAATAAGAGCCATGCAGGATGGAGAAGTTGATTCCAAGCAGTGCTCTGCCCAGTGGCATCAACCTGTGTTTGAAAGGCAGTCCTCCCTGGGTCTCTCATAATTGTACACATCTGTACGTCTTGCTGGGTGTACCAAGAATGTAGTTTCTCTTTACATGGGCCATTTCTTAGACAACTGAGTTGCACCTCAGCATTTCTGACTCCCTAAGTCTGGGATGGAGCCTAAATATGTGCGTTTCTAACAAATCCCTTGATGACTGCCTCTTTCCTTCCTTCCTCGAACTCTAAAAAGTTCCTGAGGCTCTTTGCGCAATATCGTAGTTTGAGAGTCACTTCATCAGTACGATTCCTCATGAACAGTGGTTCTCAAATTTTGTTGTGTATCTAAAAACTAGTAAAAGGCACAGGTGCCCTGGCTTCTTGAAGTAGAATCATGTATGGGCCTTCATGTTTCTACTACATTCCCCAGGGCTCCTATAGTCACCAATGTTTGAGAAGCACTGCTTTAGTTAGCAATTCTTCCCTCTACTCTCCAGGAAACCCTATTGGTTGCCACAGCTAGGGAAGAGGAGTACAGTTGTACTAATGGCAGCTAATGGATAAAAGCCGGGCATGATGCTAACCGTCCCACAATGAACAGGAGTGTCTCCTACAACAATTATCCAGCCTCAAGTATCAACAGTGCTCAACTTGAGAAACATTGTGGTAGAACATAGCTTAAGCACTGCAAATCTTAATCAATTTCCTTATATTACAGATGAGGAAGCTTAGGCCCATGGATCACATAGATTGACAGTGGTAGGAGTAGATGAATCATTTTACATACCAAAATGTCAAACATACATGCTTCGTGTCAAGGAGCACTGGATGATGGTAGCTTTGTGAGATTTTTAGAAAGAGAAAAGAAAGAAAAATGCAGGAAAGTAATAAAAAAAGATGATGTGGAAAAGGGAGCCATTGGAAGTGGCAGATGTTGGAGTGTCTGTTAAGATGGATATGAATGGGGAGAGTGTAATTTCGCTTTTGTTCCCCATTCCTTACAAAGTCAGAGAACAGCCAAAGCACAAGAGAATCCATCCAAAAACTTTAAAAGGGATTCAATCACTTCCTTTTTTATTATATTTGGAATGAATCTTGACAGAAGCTTGAATTTCCTTTCGACTTCTGTTTGCATCATAGTACCCACTTGCTTTAGGGAACCTCCAGCAGGAAGGAATTCAGAAAAAAGGAGATCCTCAGGAGTTTCTTATTTTCTCCAAATCTGCGTAGTTTTCAAAGCTGACTTCTCTCCTTTCTTCAAAATCCTTGTGGAACAATACAAAGTGTCCTCAGACTTCAGCAGTAGACTTTATCAACACTTTCCATAAGCAAATCTAATATTTTCTTATTTTGATCATGTGTAACCAGGGCTCTTGTTTGCCCCAAACATTTTTGATTCCTTTAAAATGAAAAGAATAATTCTCACTATGCAACAACTGAACCCTGTCAGCTGCTGTTGATGCTGGCGACAGGGAGCTGTTTGGAAGACTTTTTTCTTACGCAAATAGGATCATCTGAAGACTTTCTTTTCCCCTCCAAATAAATTAGTGTGAGAGGCAAGCCACTAACAATCTATCAGTGTAAGAAAAAAAAGGGGGGGACGCCTGGGTGGCTCAGTGGGTTAAAGCCTCTGCCTTCAGCTCAGGTCATGATCCCAGGGTCCTGGGATGGAGCCTGCCATGGGGCTCTCTGCTCAGCGGGGAGCCTGCTTCCCTTCCTCTCTCTCTGCCTACTTGTGATTGCTGTCTGTCAAATAAATAAATTCTTAAAAAAAAAAGAAGAAGGGGGTGCTCTGTGGGATTTTTTTTTAGAATAATTAATATTTAACTTACATTTAAAATCAAACAGGAGTTGCCACATTCCAGGACTGTCTGTTCCCTTCCAATTTCCTTAATAGCTCTGTCCCTATGCTAACCTTAATTCCTAATTGAGCTCTACAATTCCAAATCAAACAAAACACTGCAAACACTCAGTCCCCACACTCCTGTCATGGAGGCATTCTAAATTCCTTCCTCTGGAGTCTAGCATTTTAGTTGAACAAGAAAAAAGGGAAATAAGAATGCTAATTATTCTCAAAATAATTTAAGCTAAAAACACAATTCAGACTGAAATCAAGAGAGTTGGGTATATCCTGTGTGCTGGGTGTTATGCCAGTTCTTTTCACAAACATTTTGACATGTCACTTTCAAGGCTCTTTTTGAGTAAGACATTAGTATTATAATTTTACCAGTGAGAAAAATAAGACTTATAAAAGAAGAATGGTTTGCCAAAGACTGCCAGCTCACAAGTTACAGCACCAGGACCGAAGCCCATTTACTGTCTTTCCTGCTGTATATTGTGTTGCCTCTCCCTAGTCCTCAAAAATCTTCATAGTTCCTGTCAAAATTCTGCTTTGGTTAAACTTGTACAAAGCACATTTTTTTCTTTAGTCACCAACTTTGTTCTGTTACTCATTCACCTAGAGTCACAGACTCATACAATTTTTTTTTTTTTTTGCAAAATAAATATGGACATGTGTGTGTGTGTGTAAAATCTAATGTATTAGACAGAGGCTGAGTATGACCCTGAATTCAACTAGACAGGTGACACAATGCATCTAGTAATAGTCATGAGTGTTAAAGTAAATAGGTCGTAATTCATTCCTATGGAAGGGTTGCCAGATCACTGTGTGGCACCGCCCCCCCCCCAAAAAAAAATCCTACTCATGAGAAATTCTGGGAGAGATTACTCTGTATGTATGGGTGATCCATTATTCTGAGATTATCCTCATGTCTTGCCTATCTTTGAGAACCTCTTCCCATCTCCTTCTCTGAGTTCTCCATAGAATAGGCTCCTTGAGTCCTCATTTCAGGCTCTGGTCTGCTGTAAACTCTTGAGACTAAGTCTGGGCCCAGTCATGCCTAATCCAGGGGAGGTTTTCTTCTCCATTGAAAAGTCAGCTCCACTTTCTCCTACTGGCCTGCTGTGCCCTTGAAATCTACTTTAGAAACTGAATCTATGTCTTCTGCTGTTGGAATATTAGGATTGATGATTAATCAATTCTCCAACTTCAGTTTTAGAACCACTTGAGTAGATGCAGAAATGGAAGCAAAAAATATCCAAATATTACCTTGATCGCTGAAACGCAGGTTTGGAGAATATGGGTTTTAATATGCAACAAATGGTCTATTACTTTTGCTACCACACCCTTAAATCAAACTTACCTGCCTACCCTCAGCTAGGGAAATTCTGAAGCATACCCTAAAAGTGCCTGCTATAAGACAGGTGAGGAAAATAGGGGCTTACCTCCAACATTCTACTTACCTAAATAGACCAACAATCAGCCAACTTCTCCAACCTTCTGGTAGCCTCCAGATCATCTTCTGTTGGGATCACAGGGAAATAAAAAGAGCCAAATATTAAGGCAATAAAGCCTGAGCTATATAGAGCCCCTAATTCTAGAGTTAGGTGCCTGCCTCTCTCATTATTCTAGTCTGTTTTGTCTACACCACCATTTCCTTCCTTTAGGACATTTCTAACTGGTCTAACCATTATGACTGGTCAGACCTGTGGTACCTTGCCTGCTAGCATCCCGACTTCTCTGGATAGCATCTAGATGTGCCTCTATAAGGACTGTTGAGGCTCTTCTATTCTGTCCTCTAGTATCTGGTTATCTGGTTAAGTACAAGCAGTTCATCTGACCTGCTGTAGGATAAGGCCTCTCCAAATCTCAAGAAGACATATAGTTCTTCCCTGCCTTAGGCCCAGAAATCTTAGCACCTCATTAACAGCCTTGCCTTGGCACATCTAGGATAAATTGCTTGTGAGATAGTAAAAGATATCATATATACACTTTTTAGTTTAAAAAAAAAAATGGGGCACCTGGGTGGCTCAGTGGGTTAAGCCTCTGCCTTTGGCTCAGGACATGATCTCAGGATCCTGGGATCGAGCCCTATATCGGGCTCTCTGCTCAGCAGGGAGCCTGCTTCCCTCCTCTCTCTGCCTGCCTCTCTGCCTACTTGTGATCTCTGTCAAATAAATAAATAGAAAATCTTAAAACTCATTAAACTGTATTTAAAAATATATATATATATATCAGTGCCTCATCTTTTACCAAAATCTCTTTTGTAGACACAGAGATTAACAACCCATCAGATTCATTATCAACTATAGAGTAAAAGGAAATTAGATGGAAAGAAAACTGCATATATATATATATATATATATATATATATATGTGTGTGTATACACATATATGTATATATGTGCATATGTGTATATTTTCTCATATATATGTATATATATGTATATGAGAAAAAGGTTGGAAAGAAAGAAAAATAGTTTTGCTTATTTTTGGATAAAAAAATTGTTCTCCATAGAAACTTTCAAACTGGTCCAAAAAAAACTTGGTAGTCAAAATAAAATTATCAAAGCTAAAATACCAAAAGTATATCTTAAAATTGATTTTTTTGCTTATCATCATGATTTTAAGGGGTTCCTTCAAAAACATTGGCAGTACCCTCATAAAATCAACAATGTGCCTCTGCTGGAGAACATGTCACTCATCATGCCTGAATACTTTAGATTCTGACTTCACTACTCATTTTAACTCCCTTGAAAATAGATTCCAGTTTCCTGATTACCTGACCACCTGTTCCTCCTCAGCAGCCTGGCTGGGTTCCTGCCTGTGGTTTCTTCACCATGCTGTCCTATCTCCAGCCCACTCCTGCTGTGTTCACTTCCAAATTACCTTTCATTTGCAGTAGCTGACCATGTTCAGATTGTCCAGATGGAAACGTAGTCAAAGAGATATCTCATGATCATCATTCTCTTCGTCTCCTGGGAAGAAAGAGATTTACTAGATCTCAACACCAAGTCTGTGTTTTAGAAAATGCTATTTGGGGGGCACCTGGGTGGCTCAGTCGTTAAGCGTCTGCCTTCGGCTCAGGTCATGATCCCGGGGTTCTGGGATCGAGCCCCGCATCGGGCTTCCAGCTTGGTGGGAAGCCTGCTTCTCCCTCTCTCACTCCCCCTGCTTGTGTTCCCTCTCTCGCTGTGTCTCTCTGTCAAATAAATAAATATTTAAAAAAAAAAAAAAAGAAAATGCTATTTGGATGAGTGAACAAAATGAATGAACTTGAATTTCAAAACAGACATGCACATAAAATAAGCTGGCACAGGAGATCAGAACATCCTCCATCTCCTTATGATCTGCCATGAACTAATTGTGCTATTGTGGTCCTCTTTTACCCTCATCAGTGAAGGAAGGTATAGAACGAGAGCTCTGAAATCCCTTTTAGCTCTAAGTATGCTCTGCTTCTTTCATGGTAAAAATACAATGTCATCACATTTCTCATAGTCCCCCAAAGCATTCCTTCCCATATCCCCACATCTATTTCTGGGAGAAAGTTAAACTTCGGTTCCCAAGCAAATTTCCAAGCTCCCTGGGGGTCATTAAAAGTCTCAGCTTGCTGAGAGCTTGTTGATTTTGCCTAGAAATATCAGCCAGCCTCAGCCAGTAGAGCAGGAGACTGGTGTTATTGTTTTGAGACAACCCGTAGCATAGTAACAACTCCAGGCACTGCAGAGTTGATCCATACGCACCAGCCCCCTGGGAAACCTCCTGCTCCATCTGTCCCACACGTGTATTCCCCTTCTGCCCTCTGTTTTCACCCATAGGAAAGAATCACAAAGAGGATTGAGGGAAAATAAGGAGTAGAGGGAGAGCTACCCTGCATTCCCACCACACTTGGTAAATGCAGATGGTAAGAAATAGACGCAGCGATAAAGTGGCTCAAGTGGAAAAAAACAAACAAAACAATAAATAATTAGTCAAATTGATATCTTAAATCCTCTTTTCCACTGAATCTGACTCCTTTATCATGGTGCAGGGTTCAGAATATAAGTAGTGAAGTGACCTGGATTTATGATTTATTTTCATCGGAGGATGGGACAATTTATATTTAAAAATTAATATTATCTTCAAACCACTTTCAAACTTTTAATAATTACTTTTAAGGTACAGTAAAAATACACACATATACGCTTAAAAACTTTTTGGATAACTCTCTCCTCTTACCTGGTGATGGAAGTTGTAGAAATAAAATAAATAAAATCTATAAATAAATAAAATATATTTATTTTATAAATATATAAAATTTTATATAAATATAAAAATTTATAAGTAAAATCTCCATTTTCCCCCCACTTCAATCTCAATATACCCACAAGAAAACACGGACGGCTAACTTGCATTTGGCATCTGAAAGACTGCCAGATCTTGGGCTCTACAACACAAACTGTAATCCTAGGCTGATTTGTTAAAATAAACATGAAAGAAATTGTATAGTCAACTTCCTTCAAAGGAGACACCCTGGGATGCCACACGCTGATCCATTTTGACATCAGTGTTTTGGGAAGAACTTACAAAGATATTTTGCAAATTGTTTTATAATCAAAACTGAATTTTCAACAAAAAAGAACCTTCCTTAACCTATTTCCCAAAATCAACTTCACGTGGCATAGATGTTTCCTGAAGTCAAGTGTACACTCAAAAGATAAAGAATTCCCCTCATTAAAAATATTGCAGTGACTGAAGTCGATCTTCTAAGGAGGCAGAGGTGTTACTTTTGATTCAAGAGTGGTCATCTCAGGATTGCCTGGGTGGCTCAGTCAGTTAAGTGGCTGCCTTTGGCTCAGGTCATGATCCCACTGAGATCCAATCCCACATCAGGTCCCTTGCTCAGCGGGGAGCCTGCTTCTCTCTCTGCCTCTGCCACTGGGCCTGCTTGAGCATTTGCCTTCTCATTCTCTCTCTCTTTCTGACAAATAAATAAATAAAATATTTTTTAAAAAGTCCTTAAAAAAAAAAGAATGGTCATTTCATAGACAATAATAATCAGTTTTTCAGAAAATAACATCACTTCAATTTTTGTAGCACTTCATCATTTTAAAAGCTTCCACACATCTAGGATGATAGATATTATCTCCCCACCTGGTCTGGACTCCTGGGTATTCCCTATATAAGGACTTTGGCTTATACTGCCAAGTGGAAGATTCAAGATCTCACTCATCCACAGAACAGATTTTGGCAAACCAACAACAACTTGTTTACCCATACCCAGGGACTAGATATTTCAAACTTACTGGTCCTTACCCCTTTTCCACAATCCCATCTGATATCCCTCCATATTGAAAACTTTAGCTAGGAAGGAAACAATCTGATTAAAGCAATGCATTTAACTTTCTAGAGGTATTGTTGCACATTGAGAAATAATGTTTCTCAAATTTCAGGATATATGAAAGAATTTCTGTTGAATGTCACTTTCCTCTATTTTCCCCCTCATTTCATTCCTCATATACCCACAGGAAAGTAATACCAGTGAACTTCTACACTCTCTGTGGAAAAGACTGCCAGACCTCAGATTCTATCACACAAAATTTGAAATTCTCTAGAGATCTGCTTCTGTATCATTGTAGGATAACAGCTGAAAACAGGAGTTAATCCTTGTATTACATTTGCTGCCTCATTTAATTGGTAAAACCTATATCCCTTTCCTGGGAAATTATATCATATAATACAAAGGCTTTCTGACAAGTCTTGAAGATACTAAGGGCCAGGGTTAAATTTTTTTCTATAGTGGCATCTTCTTAGGAGGGCTTCTTATCTGACATTGTAAGGACAGAACAATGAGGACAAATTATGTATTTACCCATAATCTCTGTTCTTTTTCCCATGAATGTAGATCAAATCTTCTCAAATTTTACTGATAATGAAACAGATCAGAGCCAAGGATTTTCCTTATCATCAATCCCACAGTTAACCTGGAACTAAGTCAATGAATGAGATTCAGTGCTCAGCTTTCTGATGTCGTGAACCAAATAACACAGCCTCCCACTACCGTGCATATACAAACTAAACACAATGGAAATTCAAAAAAGGTCCAGGGATGGACTCTGAACAATAATTTTATACTCAGACGGCAGATTGGAGAAACTTGAGACAACAAAGACAGAGCCACTGGATAGATCTGACTGAATTGTTTTTGAAACCCCAGAGATAAGAGGAAGTATCTCTTTATCTCAAGCCTCTCCTCTCAATCTCTTTTGACTTCTCTCATCTTCTATCATTAAATCCACCAATATCCACCTAATTGCTCAAACCAAAAAACTTAAAATTATTCTTGAGATCTACTTTTCTTGGTCTATTCAAAATTAAAAATATGTCTTTAATTCACCCCTTTGCTCTTTAGTCCAAGTCACCACTCAAGAGCAAACCACCATCATCTCTCACTTGGCAAATTGCAGTGGTCTTCTTTCTGGTCTCCAGCTTTCATGATCGTCCACGACCAATTTGTTCTCCATACAACAGCTAAAATGATCTATTAAAATAATGTAAATATGATCATGTCATTCCCCAGCTTAATATTCTTCAATGATTTCCCACTGTAGTTGAGATAAAATACAAAATCCTTGATTTTTCTACACATCAATGCATGATCTAGCCAACCCCAAACTTAGCCCTAACTCTCACAATTTTTTCCTACTTACTGTTCTATTTTTACAGAACACCTTTTACTTTCTTAACTCTGTCCAGATTTCAGATGTCTTCCTTATAATTCTCTCTTTTGAATCCTCCCCCCATTCCTAAGTTATTAACTTAAATGTTTCTTTCTTTTTTTTTTTTTAAAGATTTTATTTATTTATTTGACAGACAGATCACAAGTAGGCAGAGAGGCAGGCAGAGAGAAAGGAAGGGAAGCAGGCTCCCCGCTGAGCAGAGAGCCCGATGTGGGGCTCGATCCCAGGACCCTGGGATCATGACCTGAGCTGAAGGCAGCAGCTTTAACCCACTGAGCCACCCAGGCGCCCCTAAATGTTTCTTTCATAGATGGATTTTTGCTTCCTTTTTTTTCCCCATTTGCCAGAATGTATTCTTTTTTTTCCTCACCATAAAATTTATCTTAATTATTTTTTTAATTTAAATTCAGTTAGTCAACCTATAGCACATCATTAGTTTTTGGTGTAGTGTTCAATGGTTCATCAGTTGGGCACATTATTCAGTGCTTATCACATTATGTGCTCTCCCCAGTGCCCATCACCATGAATTGGGTATTCATCCTTTCTGATGGCTGAGTACATTATTATTCCATTGTATATATGAACACATCTTCTTTATCCATTTTTCTGTTGAAGGGCATCTTGGCTCTTTCTATAGTCTGGCTATTGTGGATGTTGTGCTATGAAGACTGGGGTACATATGGCCCTTCTTTTCACTACATTTGTACTTTGGGGTAGAGCAATTGCCAGTAGAGCAATTGCCAGGTCATAGGGTAGCTTTATTTTTAATTTTTTGAGAAATCTCCACACTTTTCCAAAGTGGTTGGATGAACACCCAACTTTTGCATCAACATGGATGGGACTGGGGGAGATTATGCTGAGTAAAATAAGTCAAGCAGAGAAAGTCTATTGTTATATAGTTTCACTTACTTGTGGAACATAAGGAATAATATGGAAGACATTAGGAGAAGGAAAGGAAAAGTGAATTGGGGAAAATCTGAGGGGGAGACAAACCATGAGAGATTGTGGACTCTGAGGGATGTTGGGGGAAGGGTGAGCCTGGTGGTGGGTATTAAGAAGGGCATGTAGTGCATGGAACACTGGGTATTGTACATAAACAATGACTCTTGGAACATTGCATTGAAAACTAATGATGTATTCTATGATGATAAAAATAACACAATTTTTAAAAATATTTTATTTATTTATTTGACAGACAGAGAGATCACAAGTAGACAGAGAGGCAGATGGCGGGGGGTGGGGGGCGGTGGAAGCACAGTCCTCGCTGAGCAGAGAGCCCGATGCAGGGCTTGATCCCAGGATGCTGAAATCATGACCTGAGCCTAAGGCAGAGGCTTATCCCACTGAGCCACCCAGGCACCCCAAAAAATAACACAATTTTTTTAAAAAGCCCCTTTTTCAATACCCATGGCCCCTGCAACTTCCATCATTTTTTTTTAAATCATCCTATGACTAAAGAAAAAAGTTAAGTCCATTTGCTTGACATCTCTGATGATATTTGAAAACAGTTCTCATTGTTTCTGTGTCCTTTTGTCTTTAGTAAGATTCATAGTAATTACATGGGTTTAATACATATCTCTTATGTGTCTATTGTGCTCAAGGGACTTTCTTGACTTAATGGAGAATGAAAGAATAAATAATAGACACTGTCCCCCAAAAAAGACAACCTAGGAGCATAAAAGCAAACAATTCAAAGTAGAAGATGACTTGTGTTTTTATAAATTCCAAAGACCATATTATTTCTAGCTTAGGAATGCCAGAGAACTTTCGGAAAGAGGGAATGTTTGAGCTGAACCATGTAGGATAGGTTAGGATTTCAATACAGTGATATGAGGGAGAGATAACAGCGTTTTTAGAGAGATAAAAGAATATGACAAGATGTACATTTTTAGAAAACATGGAGTATACTTTGGAAATAGAAAGGAGCCCAGTTTTCTTGGACCATATGTTATAAAAAAGCAGTAAGATAAAGCCAAAAAAGAGAGACAACAGTAGTTTTTGGCGGCCATTTATTCTCAGGGTTTATATTCTATTTATAGAGAATGGCCATCAACCGAAGCCCTTGCCATTGCAGTTGTTCATTTAAAAGATTAGACTGGAGCTTGAAAAACAATTGTATTAAGTAGGGAGACCCTGGACCCCTGGAAGAGGAGATATTACTGAGATAGTGACAGCAATTGCTTAGAAAATGGTACTACAGTAGGATGTGGTGAAGGGAAGGAAAGAAGAGCAAAATTAGCTCTTGGTTGTGATAAAACTCAGGTACGTTCTCCATTCTGTGAGATATCTTCAGAAGAACTGAGCCTCAACTGGCCACCAAAGTAATGTGCTCCAGAACACATCCTTCACTGGCTTCCTTCCCTTTACTATTTCCCTTCCCGACTTCCCTTCCAGTTGTTCCTGAAATCACCTCTCAAATATGCTCCTTGTATTCATATCTTTGATTCAGAGACTACTTTTGGAAAAAAATCAATCTAAGTCAGATGATATTAATAATAATAAAAAACACTTGGGGCGCCTGGGTGGCTCAGTGGGTTAAAGCCTCTGCCTTCGGCTAGGTCATGATCTCAGGGTCCTGGAATCAAGCCCCGCATCGGGCTCTCTGCTCAGCAGGGAGCCTGCTTCCCTTCCTCTCTCTCTCTGCCTGCCTCTCTGCCTGCTTGTGATCTCTCTGTCAAAAAACAAAAAACAAAACAAAACAAAAAAAATAATAATAATAATAGAAAACACAAAAATTAGGGCAAGCTGAGGGTAGGAACTGGAAGGAAAGGCTCAACACTGATTTTTGACATTTTGTGTGGACTTGGAATTTGTATTATTATCCATACTTAGTTGAATCAAATCCATGTAAAACATAAAGTACAATTTGAATTAAGACACACAAATATTTGTAAATAATGCCAAATCGTAAGAATTTTGTATCTGCAAATATTTCATATCTGTGCATTCAGGTTTTGTTGTTGAACATTCTTTTTCTGTTTAACAGATTAAAAATCAAACACCTGAAGACTCTGGTTTACACACATACCAATACAACCTGAGATTGAATTCCAAAGATCTTCTGAAATAGCTCTACTTTTAATAAGAATATAAAATCCTTCCCTTTTATCAAACATATACCAAATAAAATTTCAACAGAACCAAAGTTAAAAATAAAATCTATAGCCATCAGGGAAACAAGAAGAAATAAAAGTCAATATTTGATCTATAAGTGGGGAGGTGTTTCAGAAACATAAAAGTAACTAAGTTACAAAGCAAGAGATTAGTAGATTTAATTACATACTTTTAAATATTAAAATTAAATATAAATAATCAACTGTGAAAAAATTTCAATGTCTATCACATACAAAATATTATCTTTAATGTAAAGAGTTCTTGCAAATCAATAAGATGAATGCTTCAACTGTAAAAGACCAGAAGACATAATAGGGATACCAAAAGAAAGACAACACAAATGAATAGCATTTTTAAAAGTGTTGAAATGTTTAAAATATTCTATTTTTGCTTATCAAATTGTAAATTTAAAAATAATAGTCATTAAAAATTCTGTTACTTACTCTTCTCATCCACATTGAAAAGGAGAATAAATTGGTATGGATCTGCAATCCCTTAACTACACTTCCAAAGTTTGAAAGTTTTCATAGCTTTTTGTTAGCAGAGCAGATGGAACTGATAAGACACTACTTATAGTTTTTATTTTTTCTACTTAATGAGAATAAATGCATTTTGCTTGACTGGATATTTTTATCTATACCTGAGGAAGGATGTTCCTACCTGAGGAAGGATGGTTAAAGCAACCTATTATCATCCTAAAATTCCCAAATTTCTAAATTCCAAAACATATAAAATTCTATGGATAAGTGTTATGGACCTGGACTTTAATTTTTGGGAGAAGAACAATTTGTCAGATATTTCCACTATCTTAGAAAATTTTACATTTCCATAATGATAATACACTTATGAGCTTATTCGAAGGAAAAGTGGCCAATAACATGCAAAACTATTTATAAGTAAGGATATTCATTGGAACATTATATCTAATATTAAGAAATTGAAAATAACCTGTCTGTTCATCAAGAGAATGTTAGATAAATGACGGTGGCAACATTCACCAGAATACCATAGTAAAAGTATGCTTTCAAGGAAATGCAGTGAGAGGTGTCAGAGCTGAGGTAAGAACAAAACACATAAACATGTCTGAAACACTAATACCAACTGTATGTTTATAGAAAAAAATACTTGAAGGAAATTATTATCTCTGCAAAGTGAATTATGGGTTGTTTTAATTTTTTAAAGCTTTACTCATATTTTATGAATCATCCACAAATCGTGTGTTACTCTTACAAACAGAAGAAAGGGCATGCTATTTAATTATAACACTTGAAATTTTTTTCATGATGTGAACTCAGAAAAGAGCCTTCAAAAATAGAGGTCCACGCTTAGACATTTGGACTAATATTTGCATGGCACAGACTCCCAGACTTGATTAAATTACAGATGCTATATTAGCTTTGCAATTAAAAGAAAATACTTTTCACTCAAATTGTCAACTGGTCCCTTAAGCATATATTTCAGGGTTTTTCCCTCTTCCTTGTTATTTCTTATAATGTAATGTAAAAAGAGGCTTAGACACCATTTAATTATCAAAATTAAAACTTATGATATGGAGATGAAAAGCACAGCACAGGGAATACAGTCAATAATATTGTCATAACATTACATGATGACAGATGGTGACTATAGTTATCATGGTTGTACCTACCATGTGTGTATCACTGTGTACCATATAGAATTATGGGATCACTGTACTGGGCACCTGAAACTAATATAACATTGTATGTCAACTATACTTACATAAACAACAAAATGTTTTTTTAAGTTGCAATATATTTGGAGCATTACTTTAGGCTTTTAAAGCTTTTTATAGTTTGCCCACCATGTCACATCTGCTTCCTAATTCATTCTTCATGTGTATTTTTGTGATTGTGGATTTTATTTAAAAAAAAAAGTTTCCAAAAAATGCAAAAAAAGTACAAAGAGAAACAGAAATTTCTGAGTTCTTGCAGCCTGGTATTAATAACTGTTAACCTTTTGTCATTTTTATAAAAAAGGAATGATTAAGAATAGCCTCTTGCTAAAATTAAGTCCTCTCTGACTATTTTCCCTATCCACATTTGCCCATGTATCTTGAATACACGTTCATGTACCATGAATACACATTTATGTATATGTACATATCTCTCCATGAACAATATATAGACAGTGTTCTTTGTGTCAGGAAGTATTTTAGTTTATATACAATTTTATATTCTGCATATTGTTCTACTCTTTACATATATTTCAAATTCTGTTTTAAGTTTTATCCACATGGGTGTACACACACATCATTGCATTGTGTAAACTACCAAATTTTGTCATTTTCTGTTCAAAATAGCCCTATGAGGTAGGCAAGACAGCAATTTTTGTCCTACTTTACAGATGAGATGTTAAGTGAGTTACCAAGATGTACAACAAGAGGCTTAACTGAAATTCCTATAATCCTAGTTCAGTGTTCACTATTCCTTCTCTGATAAAAATAATTTTTAGATAGAAAAGCCAGATTCACAGAAACATGGAAATTAATCAAGAGTTACCATTTGATCTTGCCCTTATAAACATCTGGAGATCTGTCTCTTTTTCAGGGACCAGGACAATTGGAAACAATAACTTTAACTTTTACTAGTATCTCTTGTTTGTTGAGCTCATGACATCAATGAACTATAACTACATGTGTGTCTCCCACTATTTTTTAAATTAAAATCAGTGGAGTAAGTCTTCCCAGATCTTGGATGAATGTCCATAGGCCCCATGGCTTTAATTCTTAGGTTATAATTTTATGGTTATTTTCGGTATAAACACAGTCTGACTTCAGACACTATAATGTCTGTCCGAGGTACTAGCCAAATTCTTGCACCTGATAGAGCAGCTGATTGCTCTCCTGGCCAAGTTCTGGTCTACTTCAGGCTGGAGGTCTGTAGTGGGAAAGGGGATGAGGGTGACAAGGTCTTTCTGCTCTGGCTTCTTCTCTTACTAGATTTCCAGGTTTTGTTTCCTACTGGAGTCTAAGCCAGAAAAAAAGGAAAAGTGACAAGTAGGACTTTTTTTTTCCCCCTTTACTTAGTTGGGTGTTTTCCTGCTCTCTGGGTATGAATGATAAGATTCAAATCCCTTGATGAAGTTTGTGTGAGTTCTGTTGTGATTCTTTGCTGGATTGCTCTCCTAAATTCCCTGGACATCTTCATTCCAGGTGGTTGTCTGTAATTCTTTTTTCTGCACCTGCTTATCCAGGGTTACACAGGCAATCTTTTTGGACAGGATATTTTGGACAGACTCTTTGCTGGCTTTCTTTCACATGACCCTTATCTGACCCTTGGAAACATTCAAACATCCCTTAGCCATTGGACAGTGATGGATCACAGTGCAGAAGCCCTCTCCAGACCCTAGCCCCAAAGCCAGGCCTGTTTTTGTTCTATAGAACTCCTCGTTTACAGCCTAATTAAGCTTTCTCAGGAGAGAGACAGTCACAGTGCTTTGTAATGCCCATTTTCTGAGAACACATTCTAAAGCTCTTTTAGTTATTGTCTTGAAATCCCTCTCGTTAGGCTTTCAGTAAGACTCTCACAGCCTCCCTACACAAAACAGATGGCATAAAGATTTAGAGCATATCAACATATTTCCAAAGAAAATTCTCTGCAAATCCCAGGATCACACCTTCTTTTCCAGTGTTTTTATTTTTGTTCTGTCCACAAGATTTCAGAGCCCAGGTATCATTTCACGTACAAATAAAATGAATCGATAGGAAGGGGCTTGTTTTGTACTTTGGTAACTAATATGTCTTATTGGTCCCTCTGTCAAATTAAGTAGGGAAAGCCCCATTCTAATTTCCTGTGCTGACTGTCCAAGTGACACAAGGCTAATCGTTTAACTACTGTGTGATCTCCCCACATTTAAAATAAAGAGTACATGAGGTAATGGGACAATACTACTACTTAAATCATAGGGTTGTTGAGATGATTAAATAAGTTAGTGTAGGGGCCCCTGGGTGGCTCAGTGGGTTAAGCCGCTGCCTTCGGCTCAGGTCATGATCTCGGGGTCCTGGGATCGAGCCCCGCGTCGGGCTCTCTGCTCGGCGGGGAGCCTGCTTCCTCCTCTCTCTCTGCCTGCCTCTCTGCCTGCCTCTCTGCCTGCTTGTGATCTCTCTGTCAAATAAATAAATAAAATCTTAAAAAAAAAAAGTTAGTGTATGTTAAGTCTTTTTCTTTTTTAAAGATTTTATTTATCTATTTGAAAGAGACAGAATGAGAGAGAGAGCACGAGAGCGGGGAGGGTCAGAGGGAGAAGCAGACCCCCTGCTAAGCAGGGAGTCCGATGTTAGACTTGAACCCAGGACACCAGGATCATCACCTGGACCACAGGAAGTTGCTTAACCAACTGAACCACCAAGGTGCCCAGTACATGTTAAGTCTTAAAACATATCTGGCTTGTCCTAAGAACTCGGCAAATGTTACCTATTATTGCTCTTTCCAAGTTCCAGCTAGAAAATAAATAAGTCATGGGGAAATAATGTATAGCATGGTGACAGATGTTTGCAAGACTTACTCTGGTGATCATTTTACAATATATACAAACATCAAATCATTAGGTTGTAAACATGAAACTAATACAATGTTACATGCTAATTATACCTCAGTAAAAAAAAGGGAAAACACTAAAAAATAAAAGAAAAATTCAACTTGACTAACATTCCCCTAATAAGTTTTTCTTGATTTATCCTGATGTCTTCCCCAGTATTTCCAAAATACTGTAGGTGAATTCTCTCTCTTTGTGTTCTCAAATTCATGTATCATGTTCCTATAAATAGCTGTTTATGTGCATGTCTTCCCCTTTAATTCTTCAAACCACGGACTTTGCTGTATTTATTCTTGTTTCCCAAGCACGTTTGATGGATGAACAAGTGGCCAGGACAGATAGGATGGCTAGACACTCAAAAATAAATAATGTCAGTAGATGATCAACTTTGCTGAGGTAGATGAATGGATGGATAAAGCCTGAATAGCAAAGAAGTCTCTGAGAGTTCTAAGAGGACAGAAATATGCACAGTTTACACATGACTGTGCCAATATTTTCCTATTAAAGCCATAAGAATTTTTAACAAAAACAGACTAAGGAAACATTGGATTCTACTAGATGTTTAATGATACCAGGCTGTGTTCAGAAAGAAAAGCAAATATATTTATAATCATTCCATGTGGGTAATTTATTGAAACAATATCAGTGTAGAAAATGGAGGTAACCAGGGCCCCCATTGCTGTTAGATAATTCTAGCCAATCATTATGGTTTAAACCTCAAAGAAAGAAAATGGAAATTCACAATGGATCATATTAGCTAGCTGATGAAACAGTTGAGTATTAACATTGAAAAGTAAAAAATTAGATATAGTCTCTAATTATAATTACCTTTTAGTACTTATAATGACTATGGGTAAAAGACTATAATAGAGTTGAATATAGTGTAATTACATTTTTTTTTGATTCATAAAGAAGTCTTAGTATTACATTAATTCTTTTAAAAGAAGGTAATTCATTATATTAACATAGTTAACTGGGACTAAAAGTCACCATAACAGAAAAAAAATTGCTTTCCTTGACATTCAAAAATAACTGAATTATTTTTTCAAATGGAGACTTTCTGCAGTTGTAGAGACAGCTGCTAAAAACATTAGTAATCATTAAGAGAAAGTAATAGTGAATAAGTTTTTCACTTTTTTATTTGTTTTTTTTTTCTTTTTAAGCCAAATATTCCATTTATTTAGTTTCATCAGATCTGAAACTTTTGGGATGTTTTAAGCCATGAAAAATAAAGTTCTATTAACCCTCATAATTCTCCGTGAATTCCTCTCCATAGCACAGCTTTACAAACTACTCTGGAAAGCATGATGGAACTTTGGATATAACCTTTTGTGGAAATGCTATCCTGCCCACCTCAGTCTAGTGAAATGAGCAATGCTATGAAGGTGTGAATGATAACATGGGGACTGAGGAACTGGTTAGAGTTAACTGTACCTTCACCTTGCTATCTGACTTCAAGCAAGTTATTCAAGCTCAACTTTAGTTATAAAATGGGACATCCATTTAGTTATTGGTAAATTAAAGACAATTACATTTACTTCCTAAGGTTATTTTTAAGCTTAAGATAAATCTTTATTAAGTGCCTTAGAAATTTCTGCATACCCCATAACAGTGAGATTATTATATTAATAATAGATTTTGATTGCAAGGAACAAAAACTAGTTCAAATCAAGGGGTAGGTGGGCAATAGTCTTCATGGTGGAAGGGCTGGTTCCTTTCTCCCCTTTCTAAGCTAGGGATATACTAATGTATTCAGTCCAGCTCAGAGGTACTTACCCATTGACTCAGCAGATATAGGAACACTTAGTTGATATACAAAAATTTGTAACTTTTTGTCATCTGTGAGGAAGGGAGAGGTATATTTTTTTTTTCCTTCTTGTTACATCAATAACTGACTTCTTAGGGCTTCTTGGTAAAACAGGAAAAATCAGTAAATACATACATGAGTAGTTACCTGTCCTGCCATAATACCACAAGCACTTAACTAGATTTCCAAGTGAGGAACTGAAGTGCTATAGTCATGCCTCACATATAGCAGCATGCCAGATACTGAGAAGACCATCTCTCAGGGGCCACACTCTTCTACCCATTGCTTTTGCTATCTGCATATTTTTGCTCAATACTCCTCTTTATGACCAGCTTCCTTGGCATATTCATCTTACATATAATCTGTTGTGACCATGATCCTTGGCTATACCTCTTAGGTCTAGCACCACCTGCAGCTGACCATATCCTCTGGATCTCTTAGACTGGAGAGACAATAGTTTGCCCCAGAAAGTGATCTATCTACTGTCCACTCCCTGGAAATACCACCAAGACAACCTTTTGACCACTAAAGTAACCTCTTAAAAAAAGAAATCAGTGTTTATTCTTAACACATAAGGGGGACCCCATATTTTGGCCGTCTCAGTAGCATCTCATAGAGAAAGAAGGCAAGGGTGGGATATATATATATATGAGGATTTAGAGGTCTAGTTTAAGGTAAGTCTTTCAATGCTGGAGCTAGCTTGAGATTGGTTGAGTTTGTGACATAACAGTTTAGGGTTGGTAGACATAGAGGGGCAAGGGTTTCTAAGCGTCTTGAATAAACAATCTTCTCATAATTTTGATGATGTTACCTATTGTCTTAAGAAGGAGTAAGGAGAGCTATTTGAGTAATCTGCTGTTCAAATAAATGGATTTGGGGGATAGTTCTTAAAACAAACAATAAAATAATCTAGAACTTCATTTTCCTGGCCTGGACTTCTCTAAAGTTATGTTAATTTAGATAGTAAAGTGTGTGTTCAATTTTCTGATCTCAGTTCTCAGTACTGGTTGCTTTTAGAATCACTTGGAAGAGGGAAGTTATTAAATATATGTACTTTATCCCACATTGGGACATTAAACATTTATCTTTAGGAATGGTATTGGGGCATTGGTAAATTTTTTTTAAAGATTTTATTTATTTATTTGACAGACAGAGATCACAAATAGGCAGAGAGGCAGGCAGAGAGATAAGCAGCTCCCTGCTGAGCAGAGAGCCTGATGCAGGGCTCCATCCCAGGACCCTGGGATCATGACCTGAGCTGAAGGCAGAGGCTTTAACCCACTGAGCCACCTAGACGCCCTGGAGCATTGGTAAATTTATAAAGTTTCCCAAATGATTCTAATGTTCAGCCAGGATAGTAAACCAATGATCTAGATAATCTTTTGAAACCAAGCCACAGAAATTACATGTATCTGGTTACTGGGGGTGGGGGGTGAAGGGAAGAGAGGGGGAAGAAGCTGGGATATGGGATAAGAAGCTGGGATATGTGAAATGGAAGATTGCTCCTTCTAGAGACTGTGGGTGGGGCAGGTAACTGGAGTCTTCTAGAAGTATTTGTCATCCCTAGGGAGTGCCTGGTCTGAGATGAACCACAGTATGTGCACTCCACCCACATTACATTTTTTATCCAGGTGTTAAAAGGCCAACACCCCTGGAAGTCATAGGGAGTTAAACTGGCAAGACATGAGTGTCAGAAGCCCATGTAGGCTGGATACACCAAGAGCCATGTTTGCTGTTGATGACTAAAAGTGGGTGGAGGTAGCAGAGGAAAGCTTGTTGTTCCTGGGCCATGGCCCAGAGGCTCCAAAAAACAGACATTGAAAAGATTATGAATCAGCTAGTCATTGTGGGAGTGCCAGATTATGGTCAGGAAGAGGCTATGGGAAACATCAGGGGAATGGAGAAGTGAGAGAATGGCTAGCAACCTGTTAGGGCACAGAAGAAGTGTGACAGGAATGTAGATAGGTATCCAATGGTACTCTTGTGGGGAGAGCAAGCAGAGCAGGAACTGGAGATGAGGCACCAGGGAGAGCATCTGATAGAATCTGGTCACATTTTATCAGGGAAGAAAAAGAATTCAGTCCAGGGATAGCTGCGGGTGATGTTTGATCTCGGACTACTCGATGGAAGTAGAAGGATTATATATGATGATGATTATATATGATATATATATATATGATGACCAACCATAGCTAGCCTGAAACAGAGGAGTAATAGCAGCAAATTGGAAAGGATAATTCTTCAGAGTTACCAAGATGAAAAAACAAAAACAAAAACAAAACTTGTTGAAACCAAGTGAATAAAGAATACCTCAGAGAGTCACTGTTCTCAGGGAGGGATCTGATGGCATCAGATCCATGGAGTTACTGCTTAGGAGCCAGGAAAGTCTGAAGGGAAGATAAGCCATAATACTGACCAAAAAAAAAAAAAACAACAAAAAACAAAAAACAAAACAAAACAAAACAACAATAAGGTAAATACCGGTGTAGAAAATTATAGCAATATGACTATGTCATAACGAATTGCTAGTTCATAAAATTCCCTTGAGGAGCAAATGGGCATCAGAAATGACCTAAGAATTCCACTTCTAGGTAAAACTCCTAGAGAAATTCTTACATAAGTCCACAAGAAGACATTTACAAAGATGTTCATTAAAATGTTGATTGTAAAAGCAAAAAGTTAGAACTAGGCCCAACGGCTCAAGAACTACCAAATTAATGATGGTACATTTGTGTGAAGAAATACCATACGTCAAAAATAAACAACTTAGACTCTAATAATTGGCATTTACAGGTAATAATTGAAAAATCAAGTTGAAAGAGGATACATGCAGTATGGTAGTATTTATATATGCTTCTAAAAACATGTAGAAGAATAATATATTTCATTCGTTGATACAAGTATGTATTTAGAAAAGATAAGAAAAAGTAAATTGCGTGTGCCCCAAATCCACAAGACAACTGCCTCTGGAGAGAGACTTGAGGTTTGGGTTGGTATTACAACTTGATGTGTAATATTTTATTTTTAAAAATCCGAAGCATATAGGATACATTATTATCAGTTTGGTAGGCTCATGGGTGTTGTTTATTTTTTCTTCTGCTTTACTGATCTTAAACCAACCAAAAATAAATACACAAAAAAAAGATCAACCATAAGGTGCTCTTCACAATAATTGGTGAATTTTATTAATTCACTTTATCTAATACCATATAGGACATTGAGGATATCAAAAACCACAAGATTTAGTTCATGGTCCCAAGGAATTCACAGTATCTAAAGAACACACACATTCATACTTATAAAGGTAAGCATAAACACTTAAGGAAACACATATGAAAGAAATACTAATTTTTGCTAAGGAAAAGAGTAAAAATACTACTATATAGGTAGACCATTTTATTTTTTTAAAGGTTTTATTTATTTATTTGGCAGACAGAGATCACAGTAGGCAGAGAGGCAGGCGGGGGGGCGGGGGAAGGGAGCCTGATGTGGGGCTTCATCCCAGAACCCCGAGATCATGACCCAAGCTGAAGGCAGAGGCTTAAACCACTGAGCCACCCAGGTGTCCCTCGATAGAACATTCTAGATTGGCCACTAAGTAAAGTAGTTTTTATAGCAGGCAAAAGAGAAATGTGTGAATCAAAAGCCATAGGGATCTAAAACATGAAGTCATTTTTAATAACAATGCTTAGTATTATGTTATTGAATCATAAAGCTTGTAGAAAGAAAAGGCAGGAAGTAAACCTAGAAATTAGGGTTATTTAGTAAAGAGTCCAGAATATCTTACTAAGAATTGTGGGGCACAAGGGTACATTTCAGTAAAATAATATTGGTGTTATGAAAGGTAGATTGAACGGACGTTAATCTTGAGGAAGGACTGTAAGAATCCAAATAATAGATACTCACTATACACTACTGGATGATGGACAGTATTTAGATATATCCACTGCCATGTCAGACACTATAAATATAGCCTCAAAATTTAAGAGGTGAACTGAAGGTCAGAGGTAGGAAGATCCTCCCGCTCATGGCAACCCCAGAGAGAGGTCAAGATAGAGGCTTAAAATGACCAGGAAATTAGAGCACAAAGTTGCTCTTCACTCAGTAGAGGAAACTTTCTGTTGACTATTTCTAATTTATAACGAATAAATAAATAAATATTTAATCCACACTCTCTCGGGAAAAGAGTCTTATTTGTTTGTGAAAGTAAAACCAGATTTCTTGAATGGTTCTACTATAAACAGGAGCCCTTTGTAACTGCACCCTTAGGTTTCTAGTGAACCTGCCAAAGGGCGGGTCACCTTGGCTGGAGTAGTAACACAGATTGGCTCCTTCACAGTAAAACTGAGGATTTGCAATAAACAATCAAGGACCCTGAAAGCACTTGTTTGAGTGATATTAGTACTTGTTGGATGACATTTTGGCTAAGACAGATTTTTTTCTTTGGCCCCTACCCTACTCTCCCCACACTGTAGAAAGAACACTACTCTGGGTGTAGGGGCCTTTGAATTTGCCTTAGTGACATTTTTTAATCCCATGATACTTATAAACATGTTTCACCTCTCTGGATTCTGGGGCCCTCATCTAAAAATAAGTTTTGTTTCTCTAATTGTAACTTGGTCTGGGAGCCTGGAATATGGTAACCCTATTTCTTAGCAGCTTGGCTCAACTTACTGATTCAGTGTCCTTCATTAATTCAAGCGAAGGGAGTTCCATGTTTTTGAGGTGGTCTCAAAAACATTCTTGTATGCCTTCTAGCCTTTGAGAGGAATAATGATCAAAATGTGGTCTCCCATCTTTATAGGAATTAGCAGGGAGCAGTCAGTCATTCAAGGCCCAATTAGATGAAGATGGCTGCAGCTAGACTGATCCCAGTGGATCTGAGAGCATGATGCCAGCAGTGTGTGGTGGACTCTCTGGCCTTTTCAGGCCTCCTGGAGTATTCCAGGGACAAGTTATGTGCTTTGCTGTCACCTGTTCTGACATCTGTTTGAATGTACTTCTCCTACAAGAATGAGCACTCAGGGGCATCTGGGTGGCTCAGCTGGTTGAGTGTCTGATACGTGATTTCAGCTCAGGTCATGATGTCAGGGTTGTGGGATCAAGCCCCATGTCTGGCTCCCTGCTCAGGGGAGAGCTTGCTTCTTTCTTTCCCTCTGCCCCTCCCTCTACTCACACACTCTCTCTTGTTCTTTCTCTCTCTAAAATAAATCAATAAATCTTAAAAAAAAAAAAAAGAAGAAGAAGAAGAAGAGTCTGCAACCTAGGAGCAATAACATCATCATTAATCACAAAAAATGGTCTGCTTTATTTTTATTTGGGGCTTCAGTTCAGAAAGAATTAAAAATAGAATGATTAAGCTATTTTTTTGTTGTTGTATTAATTGCTTATTTTCAAATGGCATGGGTCAATTACTTGTTAATGCTCAATAAAAAGTTAGGATAAAATGTCTCCTTTAAGAAATGGAAAATAAGATAATTTTGGAACACAGATCATTAGAAATGGAGGCATTTTAGATTGACCTGTTTAATTCCCCATTTAACATATGTTTCCTCTGTATCCTAGAGAGGTAAATGATTAAGTATCCATTGACATAAGTGGAGCCTGAATTGGTTTTCTAAATTTCAGTCTGGTGTTTTTTCTGTTAAATAATACCTATGCCAACTAGAATTCTACACATTATTTACACACTAGAATAAGATGGTTTTGTATGGAATTCAGAGTAGGCACCATAAAGGTATAAATATCCATACATTTTTAATTTCTTGAAGGCTAGAGCATGTGAACAACTTGGTCTCTTACATTGAGTCAAGAATATCTTTTCACAATTTTTGCATTAAACACTAACGAGCAGATCCCTTTGGAAATTTGGCATTGCTTCTTGAATTAGAATTAAAGAAAGTTTTCTCCTGAAATAACTGGAAACATAGCATGTGCTCTATTCATTGCTTCATACTAAAACCAGCTTCATAATTCCTTTTATGATTTTGTCTGGACAGGTCCGAATTAGCTACTACATGATTAGAGCCCAGACAGCTTTTCATAATCAAAATTGGCTGGCAAACGGCAAGAGCTTTGGCAAAAGTTGTGTTTTCCTGTGCACCTAAAAATTGCTTCATTGAGAGGGAAGTGAGAGTTGGACAATTGCTGTTTTTATAATGAAGCTTCTTAGAATCATAAAGTGGTAGAATATGTTAGAACAAAAATGACTTTTGGGGGGACTATTGGGCCCTGTGTTGCTATGGGAAGAACCATATATTTGTTGTTTCAACCCACCACCCATTTGTCAAACACTGATACTTTTAGAAAACAAAATCAAAATGAATTTCCAGAAAAAAAAATAAAAAATATAGGTCCCATGCTTTATCATACTTCCAGAAGAAATGAAATACTCAGGCAAAATGCTATGCAATGCCTTTAAACATTTGCTCTCAATTCTTGTATTCATTGTACAGCATTTGACAAAATAACAATAGCAAAACCCACCATTCTGAAGGCTGTAGACAGCAAAGTGATAGACATCTTAGCCAGGCACCCTAGGTCTTAAACTACTTAATTCCAATTAGCTATAGTTATTTAATAATTGTTCAAAGCCCTGCTTGGTCCCAAAGCCTATGCTCTAGATATCATAAACGTCATAAAAGCATATTTTTCATAATAGAGTTGATATGAAATAATATCAAGATTTTTATTTTCTCAGCAATTTTGAACATGCAAGAGTCAATAAAGCACTGGATGAAAAGTAATCCATTAGAAAAAGATAAGATGGGGAACAGTAAGAAGCTGCTCAAGAGCTAAGAACAATCAACGGATGTGGAATAAAAATTCTTCACAAAACTCCATTGGTGAATCTAATTTTATGGATTTTTCAAGCCTTCTTATTTTGACACCTTCCTTCCCTATGTAATAAGGGACAAAATCAACTTTTCAGCAGATCAAGACAGATTTACCATGAAGCTTATGAAGGTAAACTTTCTATAGACTCTTTCTAAAGCTTGGGAGGAGCCCATGCATTGTAACCCTATGGTCTTACGATGCTATAAAGTTTGCAAAATTTTATTTTCACTCTATTTCCTTCTGGTACACATCCGTTCACGAAGTGTGGCCTTAGAGTTGAATTTGAGTTGGAGATACATTTAGATTGGGTTCCGCGGAATATACTTAGGTATCATACAATTACTTCAGTTAAAGTGTTTAAGTGCTACACACCATTAGCAATGAGCACACCCAGCACACAGACCTTGGCCTTTAATAACCATTTCCACTGGTAGGAATAGGGGCTGTCAAAATTATGGATGGACCAGTCTTGGGGCAAGTCAAAATGAGCTGGATGAACAATTTGTTAGTCCTGAAAGTAAAGTGCTAAAAAAAGGCATAGAGGCATATACAAGGACACATAGGAATGTGGAGTCAAAAAATACATGAGTTCACATGATAATAAATAAGTAAATAATTGGAGAAAAAGAGAGAAAATCTGAAAAACAAAGTAACAGAGATAAAATACTAACAATAAGGGAATTTGGGTATAGGGTAAATACATTTGTTCTTTTACAAATTTCATTTTTGAAACTTCTCTGTAAATTTAAAGTTGTTTCCAAATTAAAAGTTTTAAAAGAAAAAGTAAGCAAGTGCTAATATTTCCCTTGGAATTATTTTCAGGCATACTCCTACAACCACTATGTCCACCCATCCAACAGTGAAGAATAAAGATGCAGAACCAGAACTCATATTGTCATAAAAATGCATCCTGTAATGCCCAGCACATGACATATAGGTTAGTGGAAGGCAAAACAAGGTTTGGAATGCATTGACCCAGAAGAGAGTGAGTAGGAAATTCTTCCGGACATCAGATGTGTAAAATGCAACAGATATTTAAGCTCTCATTAACACTGGAACAAAAGGAAATCTCTCCTTACAGAAATATACCTAATATAAGAATATATATAAATATATCTAATATTAGAGGATACGTGATTATATACACCATCTTTCTTTAAAAATTTGGTTAGGAACTGTGCAAAAATAGAATATGTCATGTAATATCTGTGTACGGTGGGGTAAATCTCTAGCAGTACCACAATAGTGAGTACATCTGTGAGTGAATATTCATGTGATATATCCCAACATATGGGATCATGTCTTAGCATTTCTGGTTCACTTTGCCCTGACAAGTCTGGAGCTTCCAGATGAAACAGAATGCAAAATTGCCTTTGACCCAGAAAAATGGCTTGAAGCACAAAGTGTTCCTCTGACAAATCTACATTTTTCCATCAGTAAGTCAGTATATTAATATAGTACTTATTTGATCACACAATTATGTAACCTAGTACAACATATCAAGCAATTTCAAATGCCTGATATGTCCTTGAATTGTTCCTCTGTATCGACATATCCAATACTGTGTTATAAAGTTGAAAGAAATTTCTTAAAACCCAATTAATGAAAACAAAGTTTGACTAATCACACTAGAGCAAAGCTTGCATTCTGCCTCTGGCAATTGTAGTTACAAAGACTAAAATTACTTTTCTTCCCTCTACCACATACATCTTAAGTAACTAAACATCTGGACAAAATGACAAAAAAAAATATGAAATGATTGCTTGGACTTCAGGCAACAAGGAGCAGCAATCACTGAGAGGGAAGCAAATAAGTATTACAATTGCCCTAGCTTACTGCTTTGAGAGAGTGAGGTTCCTGACACAGGAACCCACAGATTCAATAACTGGGAAGACCAAGCTGAAAGTCTGGGAAGACATTGTCAGTAGAGTTTGCATGGCAGAGAGCCAGAGAGCTGACAGATATACATAGAGATAACCCCAGAGATCTGCAAAGAGTCTCCCTCAAGTATTCAGCAGAGTACTAATAAATGAATGGTTATGTGAAATGGCCTGAGGCCAGGGAAACAGCCACCTGAAAGGATTAGCAATAATAGTACTTGGAGCACACAGAAGGCAAGAAGAGTGCCATTTTCCACATAGCCAGACTAAGAAAACTCCTAATTTATGGGGCACTGGGTGGAGTGCTCAGAAGACAGGTCTTATCTCAGTAGTAGGGTAAAATTAGCTCTCAAATAAATACTACTCTACTCTCAGAAAAGCTTAAAAGCAAGACTTAAAAAGGTCTAACTATTTCCAAGTAATTTAGCATACTGGAACAAAGCTCAAGAGACACAAAATATTGAGCACTATATTCATTCCTAGAGCTTCCATAACAAAGTGCCAAAGTATGTGGCTTAAAACAATAGAAATTTATTGTCTCACATTTCTAGAGGCTAGAAGCTGAAATCAAGGTACCAGCAGGATTGTGCACTCTCTGAAGGTGATGGAGAAGAAATTATTCTCTGCCTCTCTTTTCACTTCTGGTAGCCTTGGGTGTTCTTTGGCTTGAAGATGCATCACTTCAGATCATTGTCTTCAAAGTGTTCTTCCTGCATGTCTTCACATTCTTTCTGTGCATCTCTGTCTCTGTTCAAATTTTTTCTTTTTCTAAGGACATCAGTCATACTATATTAAGGTTCATCCCAAAGACCTCATTTTAATTTGATGCCTCTTAAATATTTTTCTAATAAGGTCACAACCTGAGGTACTGGGGATTAGAACATAAAAATATCTTTTTAGAGGAATACAAACTCATAACACACAGTGTAAAATTTATAAAATTTATATTGTGATCCAATCAAAAATTACTTGACATGCAAAACAAAACAAAATAAGATAAAAAAATATGATCTGTAAAGAAGAGAAAAACTCACCAGTCAAAACCAAACAAGAACTGACACATGTTTTAAAATTATTAAAAAGGACATTAAAATAATTATAATTGTGTTTTATGTGTTCTAAACCTAGAGGAAATCCTAGTTTTATTCAGTAGAGTCATGCAAGTTATTGGTAAAAGACCCAAATTGAATTCTAGAGATAAAATTAAAATGTCTGAGATGAAAAATACATTATACAGATTAATGACAGATTTGACATAACAGACGAAATAATAGTGAATCCAACTCCTAAGAATAGACACTATCAAAATGAAATGTAAAAAAGAAAAAAAATTTAAAGACACAACATCAGGGGTCTGTAGGAGAATGTCAGGCTACTGAATTTACATATGACTCAAGGCCCTGAAAGAGGGAAAAGGTTGGACAAAAAAGAATATTTGCAGACATAATAACCAAACTTTTTCAACTTCGGTGAAAACTATAAATTTACATATTCGATAAGCTCAGTAAACCTCAAATATAAGAATCATGAAGATAGCTACACCAAGACACATAATAACCAAATTGCTTCAAACCAATAACAAAAGAAAATCTTAAAATCCAGAGGAAAAGGGACACTTGGGTGGCTCAGTTGGTTTAGCATCTGCTTTTGACATAGGTCATAATCCTGGGGTCCTGGGATCGAGTCTCATATTGGGATCCTTGCTCGGGAGGGATCTGGCTTTTCTTTCTGCCTGCCACCCCCCTGCTTGTGCTGTGTTTCTCTCTCTGACAAATAAATAAGTAAACCTTTTTTAAAAATCCAGAGGAAAAGGACAGGTTATGTACAAAGGAAAAAAGAACGATAACAGAAGATTTCTTGTAGGGAAAAATGTAAAGAGGACAACAATGTTGTAGCATCTTGAATGTATTCAGAGAAAAATATGTGAACCTAAAATTTTATAACTAATGAAAATATCCTTCAAAATTAAGGCAAAATTAAGGCTTTTAGAAACATACAAAACCTTAAAGAACTTATTGTCAGTAGACTTGCACAAGAAATGTTAAAGTAAGTTCTTAAGAAGAAAAAAAAGATACTAGATAAAAAGAAAGGAATTAAGAAGCCTGGAAATGGTAACTGTATGAGTTAAATACATGTGATTTTTGTGAAATTATCTCTTAATTCTAGTTAAAAGATAATTAGCTGTTTAAACAAAAATATCATCAATGTAGACTGCTATTTATAATATGTATATAAACAATGTGTATGACAGCAATAACATAAAGGTCAGGAGAAATGGAAGTATATGTTTATAAAGTTCTCATCTATGAAATGGTATAATATCACTGGGAGGTATAGATTGTGATAAGGTAAAGAAACTGTTGGAATAACAAACCAAAGAGTTGTAGTTAATAAGACAACAAATGAGAGATAATGGAATCATAATAAATACCAAAAGGAAGGCAGAAAAATGAAGGGAAAAGAACAAAGAAGAGGTGACAAATAGAGAGCAAAAAGCGAGATGAAAACTGAAGCCTAAAAATATTAACAATCTCATTAAATGTAAATAGTCTAAACGTACCAACTAAAAGGCAGAGATTGTCAAACTGTATAAAAAATAAGTGCCAACTATATGCTGCTTAAATAAACTAATTTTAATATGAAGAGATATATATAACTAGCTAATACCAAATCTGAAGAAAGTTGTAATGGCTATATTAACACCAGACAAAGATTTCAGAGCAAATAATATTACCAGGGAAAACGAAGGCCATTTCGTAATGACAAAGGGTTTAATTAATCAAACAGACGTAATAATCCTATACTTTTATGTGCCTAAAAACATAGCTTCAAAAGGAAAGAAGAAAAAAAAAACTGATATAAAGGTAAGGAGAAATCAACAAATTTCATATTTAGTAGAAGATTTTATTTCTCCTCTTTCAATAATTGATGGAATAAGTAGACACAAATTCAGTAAATGTATATAACTCAAACAACACTATCAACCAACTTAATCTGACATTTACAGAACACTCTACTAAAAAGGGCAGAATGCTTTAAGTGTTATACACAAAAAACTTGACAAGATAGACTATATTCTGAGTCATAAAACAAATATGAACAAATTTAAAAGGATTCACATCTTACAGTATATGTTAATATGGAATAAAATTAAAGTTAATATGGAATTAAATTAGATATTAATCAGCAAAAGATATCCACAAAAGTTTCTTGTATTTATAAACTAAATTCTATACTTCTAAATAGTCTATAGGAGTCAAAGATTTCAAAAAGGAAATTAGGAAGTATTTTGAATTGAATAAAAATGAAAACATCCTCAACATTTGTGGGATGCTACTAAAGCAATATTTAAGAAGGGAATTTTATAGCACTAAACATCTAGTTAAAAGGAAATATAAACATATAAGTTAGTGATACTAGAAAGCCTTGGACAAATTACTAAAAAGATCGCCCACCTTCATACCCTACCACCAATGATAAGACCACATTGAAATCGTCTAGGTGGACATTGATTTTTCTTTTTAATTTTTTTAAGGTTTTATTTATTTATTTGTCAGAGAGAGGGAGAACACGCACAAGCAGGGAGAGCATCAAGAAGAAGAAGCAGACTCCCTGCTGAGCAAGGAGTCCAATGCAGGGCTCCATCCCATGACCTTGGGATCGTGACCTAAGCTGCAGGCAGATGCTTAACCTACTGAACCACCCAGTCACCCAGACATTGATTTTTCTTAGTAAATGTTTAAATACATGACTGTTTCAAAACTTCCCAAGTGTTGCACATACATACATTTCTTCCAAAATGTTCTTAATGAATCAGTGAGATATTATTATTTCCTTTAATATAAAAAAAATGAACTCAGTTAGAGTGTATTTGAGGCCACACATTCTGTGAGTAGTGACCAACGTCTCTGACTTTGGAATTACAAACCAGTGCTTTTTCTTCTCTTAAATATGAGAAGCTCTGTATTACTGTGAAGCATATACATAATCACAGCATTGCACAGATGGAGAACTGCAAATGGTAGGAACCTGGAAAATTTCCCCTCGGGAATTCCAGTACTACTGCTCCCTTCCTCTTTATTCTCTCCAGAACCTACATGGCGAGGGAGGGCGGTACATTTACTGAGGGGCTTTCCTGGGGACGTGGCTGGGGACATTCACAACAGAGGCATTTTACAAGGCTTGGCCAAGAGATTCCAGCGCATTCTCCATGTGATACATTTTTGCACTGAAGATGTGGTTTGAGAATTTAATATCCCCCAGCAGTTCTTGTTTGTTAAAACACTTTATTTTCTCCGTTTGAAATGCTTGTGGAATTAAGTCGCAGTGACTTGTAGTGAAATACAGGGCAGAGAAAAACAAGCCACTCAAAGTGGGATACAGATTGGAGAAAAACACATTTTATTGTTTTAGTCATGAGCGCCATTGGCTGGAAGCAGATGACTTAAATGAGTTGCTGTCTGCCAGACCACAGCATGGGGCAGACAAACAGAAAATGATGAGGTCATGCAGGAGTAACTCATTATCCTGGATACAGCATCACTTTTAATAGAAGCCCGATTGATGCTTGGTGTGATACGTAAAATCACTGGACTAGAAATCAAGACATGTGGGTTCTAGTCCTGCTTTTACTGGTAACCAGATGCCTGATTTCAGTTGACCCTTCTTTTTTGGTCTCAGTTTTGCTGTTTGTGAACAACTAATACATGGATGAGTTTAGGTGACACCAGGACCTTTTCCAGCTTGGCAATAAGTCAGCATATATTTAGCAGTAGTATGCTCCAGGAACTTTATTTATTTATTTTTTTAAGATTTCATTTATTTGCCAGAGAGAGAGAGAGAGAGTACACACAAGCAGGCAGAGAGGCAGGCAGAAGCAGCAAGAGAAGCAGGCTCCCCGCTGAGCAAGGAGCCCGATGCGGGGCTCGATCCCAGGACTCTGGGATCATGACCCGAGCTGAAGGCAGCGGCTTAACCAACTGAGCCACCCAGGCGTCCCTCCAGGAACTTTATTATGTACTGGGAATATGTTAATAAACAAAATGGATTTGATGTCTCCCTTTATTTCAGCTAGAAGAAAGAGCCAACAGATTGGTTTATAAGGCCTTCGTAGGGCCTGAAATATTCTTGAGGAATGAGAAAGTCCCAGGATTTCTATCACTGGCCTGCAGGGGGCTATTTATTTGTATTCAGATGGCAATTTTACAACCATTCCCCACTTTATGTTTTCATTACTTCTTGCTGGAGTAATAGCAATCCTTTCCTCACTAGTCTCTGTCTCTATCCTCAGTTCGTCCATATAACCAGGCAGATTGCTATTAGAAATTACTGTCAGTGTTCCAGGAAGCTATTAATATTATTCCTCTTTAAAAAAAAAAAAAAAAAAAAGATCTTGTTTCCCCCATGGCAAACAAAATCATGAACATGTTCCTTAAGATGAGATTTGAAGCCCTTCCTGCTCTGGTCTGAAACTCCCTTTTCTATTTTCACCCATCATATACATTATCCTGTGCTCTACTGAAGGCAAACTACATATCTCAACAGCCATAGCCTGTATCAGACTCTCATTAACCAGTGTCAGTTTCTGTTGCTACCCTGGGAGCCCTTGGAGAGCAGAGATGGCTTTTTATTTATATCTGAATCCCAGTGTGTAAGCCAGCACTTGGTGGCACGGTAGACAATAAATATTTGTGGAATTGATTGCATACCCTTTTGGCAGGATCTTGCCCTACTTGAGGGGTCTCTCACACTGTAAACCCTCAATAAATAACTGTTGATTGTGGCCTAGCCAGTTCTAGGCAATGATCTGCGAACTGCTAGCATCTGCTTCCCTTGAGAGCTTGTTAGAAATAAAAATTCATAAGACATAATCCAAGTACCTTTGAGTGTGGGGACTGGGGAATCTCCAGGCTTCTCCAGAATTCTCATGCCTACTAAAGTTGGAGAAGCATGTCCCTAAACCATTACCAGAAACTCATTACCAGAAACTCTGACTCATTTTTCATTTAATAAAAATGTGGTTATTTAACTAATGCCAAAACACTTTGGCCTTGGGTTCCTCTGGCTGATAATATCTAAAGACAAAGTCAGAGTAAAACCTGAGCATTGGTAACATTGAGAAAATGCTGAGAATTGTTTTTAAGCTGCTTTGTTCTTCAGAGTTCCATTGTGGTCTTCAGCTCTACTCCCAATGAAAAACAGCAAAAACAAACATTTGCAAAGGTTCTATAATGATGTGGTCAAATTCCCCTATCCTGTGATATTTGTATGTCCCAGGTGAGAGCTAGAGAGGTGTTAGTCTTTCTAGATATGTTAATTCTCATAGATGATATACATAACTTTAATATAACTTCAATTTACTGAGACCTCTTTGATATCAAACCTTTACTCATGGGTTAGATCCTTTATTTTTTCAACTAATACATATTGAAGGTGTACTATGTACAATGAGTACATATGAGTACAATGAATCTTTGGACTCACATTGCTGAGAGTATAATAGAAGAAACAATGTACAACTTTAAGACTGCGCCATTTGTATTAAGTAGGAATAAACATCAGTTGTCAACCAGTCCAGCACTTGAGCCCTAATTCACCTTCCAGGGCTTAGCAGGCTTTCTGAAGAAATTGGTACATTAGCTAAGGGCAGAAGCACAAGTAGGAGTCATTCAGGCTAAAGGTGCAAGGAGAAGGGATGGGGTGGGGAGTAAAATAAAAGGATGTTCCTAGTAGAGGTTGTTGAATTTACGCGGGTCAGAGAACAGGACAGGAGAAAGGCAAGTTGCTTGCATGGGACTGTAAGTTGTTTGGGCTGGATGGAGCACAGAATACACAAAGGACTGAGGAAAAATGAAGGTGGTGAGACACAGGGACAAACCATCAAAGCCTCCTGAGCCACATTAAGGTGTCTGAAATTTATCCTGGAGGACAGGTGAAAGAAATTCCAGTGAGGTGGAAGGAGAAGAGGTAAGCGCCAGCCAGAAAGAGCTGAAGAGGTTTAGAGCATGGCTGTGGGGGTCAGGGAGTGGACAGCGGTAGGTGAGAGATCAGTGACAGAGCTTTAATCTCAATGAGGGTGTGTTGTTTGAAAGCTGGGGGTCTGTCGCTCTTTGAAGGCATGCCTTGAGAGCACCAGCTCCACTCTGAATGTTGCACAGACATTTCTAAATGAGTATGCTCCATTGCACAGAATAAGAGCCTGCAAAGCACCGTGGAGAGAAGAGGAGGCGGAGTCATAAAACAGCTCTTTGTCCCATTATCCAGTTCAGTGAGCCAAGAAAAGGTTGGAACATGAGGACTCTGTCCCTGAGTTGCTCTATAACCTCTGCATTTTTTCCTTAATTTGTGAAGGGGGAGAAATATTAGATTAACCTTCTTTGTGCAACTTCCCTAAGGAATTTCCATTTAAAATACAGACAAACATTATACACACTGAACATAGCCATAAATGCATACCAATAGACTTGCAAAACTTAACAACAACAACAAAAGATTCCTAATCTGTGAATCTTTTCACTAGTCTGGAACTTTGAAGCCACAAATCCTGAGTTTTACAAACTGAGTGTTTACTACCTCATCCCTCAGCACAAGCTCAGGGAAGAATATACTATTTCCTCATATGTAATTAAAAGGAAGTAAAATGTTAACCTTAGAAACATTTGCTTTGGGAGGGGAACCTGGGTGGCTCAGAGGGGTAAGCCTCTGCCTTTGGCTCAGGTCAGGGTCTCAGGGTCCTGGGATCAAGACCCACATTGGGCTCTTTGCTCAGCAGGGAGCCTGCTTCCCTTCCTCTCTCTGCCTACTTGTGATCTCTGTCTGTCAAATAAATAAATAAATAAAATTAAAAAAAAAAAAAAAAGAAACATTTGTTTTGGGAACAGAAACACAGTGCATTTTTCATGCCCTGGTTCAGCATGTCTAAGCTTTTGACCACTGGTTCTTTAGGGCTTCGCTGTTTAAGTGTTCTACTATTCCATTTCGATTTGAAGATTGTTAGGCGAACGTGATAACCACTACACTACGGAAACTTCACTTCGATTTGAAGATTGTATTGTGAAGGGAAAAACATTGCCAAGATGAGTTTCAGAGACTCTGGACTTGAGTCTAAGATTTGATGTTGCCCTTGGGCAGCCCTCTGTGTCTCTTACATGTCAATACTTCATCCACTCTGTGGAATTAAGGTGATAGTTCTTGTTTTGCTTTTGTCACCAGCATCGCCCAGCATTTATGTAGGAAGGATTTACCTAGGGCTTATGATATGCAGGGCAGTTGGCTAGGTTTGGTGAAGCAGAAGGAATTCGTAGTATTGCTGTGGGGAGGCATATTTAGTTGGAAACATTACAAACTAACACGGCACCAACTATTCACTTCTTCAATCAACTGTAGAAGGGCAAAGAGGAGAGTAACTAACAGCCTGGGTGAATCAAGGAAGCCTTCATAAAGGAGGTAGTATTCTAGCTATACCCTGAAGGACCTAGGTGAGTAAACGTGGAGTTGAAGGCCTTTGTTTGCATTTGGAATCCCATGTGATGAAGATACAGAGTCATGCTTAGGGATTATGAGAGATAATTACTACTACTAAGAGTCATTGTGATCTATATGTTTGCGTACCAATGAAGAAAAAATGCAAGGCTCAGGTAATCTTTTCCATCAGCAAGGCCTATACCTTTACCTGTCACTACCTCCTTTGCCCAAACTATCCAGATATACTCTTGCAGCAGCCCAGTGTGACTGCTGCTCATGAACTTGGTGGTCTAAAATAAAGGCAAAGTTATTATGACCCAAAGAATATTACCCAAGGAATCCAAGAGCATGGAATTGAAAAGGTGGGTATGAGTCAACGTCTTCAGTGTTCAACAAAGTTCAAAGCCAAGGAATCTAAGTTCCCATGCCAAGTCCAAAGGGCAGAAGAGCGGTCACAAGATGGAAACAAAATCAAGGGTTAAGTGCAGAATGGAAAGTGGCAGAACACCAGATCATGAAAGAAGAAAAGGTCCTGGAATCTAGTACTGGAATATAGTACCTTTCTTTTCTTGGTCATGGGGTACATGGAACAAATTATAGACAGTTCATTTTAAAGTTTTTCCTAATTCTACTTTTGTATTTCCTTAATTCTGATTCTTGTATTACTTTATCATCTGTATGATCTGTATCTTGGTTTAATTGAACATAATAATAAAAAGGCAATAAAAATTTACTCTAAGAATATTAAAGATGTAGAAAAAGAAAAAAAAATAAAAAGATCTGACTTTTTTCACTTTTTTCACTCCAAATTCCTGTCTTTATTTACCTTTGTTCTACCCTCCCAGGAATGAATTCATTCGGCAGATAGGCGAATCCCTTCCCTTTTTATTTCTCATAAGTTAACCTTTAGAAATGTTTATCTCAATTTCACTTAAATAATTTCTTTCCTACTAAGGAAAGAAACTAAACCTTTTTTTTTTTAATTATTTTTATTAACATATAATGTATTATTTGCCCAAGGGGTCCAGGTCTGTGAATCATCAGGCTTATACATTCCACAGCACTCACCATAGCACATACCCTGCCCACAAACCATTTTTTTCTTATAAGATTTTCTCTTTAACATTTGAGGTGAGTATTAGAAAACATAATACTCAGGTTGCATAAAACAGACATTTTCACATTATTTGCAAAAGAATGAGAAAAGATTTGTAAATATCTTATAAGTAAACAATGTGAATACCTACTGACCAAGTAGTTTTATTCACAACATTGAGCAAAATTCTTAAGAATAAAACTCCACTAATTTTCAAAGAAATGGAAAATATAATAGTAAGAATAGTTTACCCTCTCATAGAATTTTAAAGTTTAAGAAAAGATTTGTAATGTTCTGTGTTGGCAAGGCAGTGAAGAAATGGACATTTTCTAGGACTCAAAAGACTTTTTAAAATAGTCAAGGCTTTCTAGTGAGCACTATGACTATGCATGTAAAACTCTAATAAATGTCTCATACCATATGTCTCAGAAGATTCACTTCCAGACATCTAGCTTCTTGATGGAAAATATTATGGGCCGAGGTTCTGCCTATCCCAGAAACCTATTTCACAGTGAAGGAGGTACACTGAATGTACATCCCTGAAATAGAAATGACTTTTAGAGATAGTTTTAAATACTTTCTGAACTTTAGGCTCTTCCTCTCTCTCTCTCTTTAGAAAAAGGATTCTAAGTCCAAACCACACTTTGTGCAAGGACCATACATTGGGCATTTTTAACCCTGCGTTTGACTTAATATGTAGTGTGAGCCATCAATTCATGCCTCCTCTTTTTTTAATTACTAAATTACATTTTTATTTGAGATTTATTATACTGTTCAAATGGAAATTTTCTTTTAATTTTGTTGGGAAGAAACTATAGGTGTTTATAATAAAATTTGGGTAGCTTAGAGCCTAAGAAGTTAATGTGCTCCAAATACCAAAAATACATATATACTATTTAAAAAGTTAAAATGAAATCAGTCATTTCCTATTTCTAATAACATTGTTTATTGAGTTCTCTGGTCTGCAACTTATATTTTATATAATACCTCAAATGCACAGAACTCTTTGAGGATGTAATATTATTCTCTCTCACAACAACCTTGTGGATAAGACTCTAATTTTGTTCCATTTTACAGATGGTGAAAATAAGTCCCAGGGTGGTGAAATGACTTGTGGAAAACTTTAGCTCATAGTTACTAGCTGGGCCTCAGAAGTATACATTCTGCCTGTAGGACCAAAGTTCTTTTTTTTTTTTTTTTTTTTAGGATTTCATTTATTTATTTGACAGAGATCACAAATAGGCAGAGAGGCAGGCAGAGAGAGGGGAAAGCAGTCTTCCTGCTGAGCAGACAGCCTGATGCGGTGCTTGATCTCAGGACCCTGGGATCATGACCTGAGCCGAAGGCAAAGGCTTTAACCCACTGAACCACCCAGGCACCCCAAGACCCAGGTTCTTTACACAACACTAGATGCATTTCTGGTCTCCTGTGACTTCTCAAAACTACCCCCAGAATGTGTGACAATGCCTCTCTCCTGGACTATACATTTTTTTAAGAAGTTTTTCAATCAGATCCTCTCTCTGTGTCTGAGACCAGAACATTCTATAGCCTCTAGGTGTCCCCTCTCTGGGGACTCTTGATTCACAACTGCTTTCTCCACATCTTCACCTGTGCTCACCTCAGCGTCCTCCATTATATCAGTGCAAATTCATCGAGGCCACATCCTTGGTCCTTGAGTCTCTGGTTGTTGTGACCCTCTCACCCCCAAACCCCACTCCCCCAAGTGCACACAAGTGGCTTAGCTGGACAACTACATGTCACAGTCTGGAAAATCTTAAAATATTTCTCAATTAACCTATCATTTATATTTCTCTTTCTGCACCCTAGAAATATTATTGCATCTGTTAGTTTTCTAGAGCCCAACTTCCAATTAAGCATACTTGGAAACTGAAGAAATATTTATACTGCTTCTGAATCAGCTGTGAAAATGACAGCATATTATATATTGTTATTTATAAAAGCTTTATAGATACTGCTAGATGCAGTAAGTTCCCCAGAGAACACTGGCTCTTGCTTTGGTGTCAAAGCAATAAAGGGTAATCATCTATATGGGATAAATCGCCTATTAAATTTAGTAAGCCCTCTGATATTTAAGACCCACAACCAGCCTGACTAAACTTGCTTTTCAGTCTTTTCTTGCATCAAATCTCAAGGCTCCAGCTAATATGAATTATTTGCTTTTGCTCAAGCATGACTTTCGAGTTCCCATTTCATGACTTTCCTCATGTGGATCCTTCGACCTGGTAGAATAATAGTCCAGTTATTAATAAAAACCTACAATTGCAAAAGTATTTCCATGTATATTATTTTATATGGTCTTTACTATAGCCTGTTGTCATTTTATAAGTGAAAATTTTTGAGGAAATGTCTTACTGAATGCCTCAATGTTACAAATTCTGAGATTTGAATCTAGGCTTCAAAGCTTCATCACGCTGTACTGCTTTTCCTGTTATAATTTAAAGAAAATTCAGAGGAAGGTACTTTCAATAAATACAACCACATGTTTAAGTTATATATTAACAAAATGCAATTAATGTCATTAGGTTAAAAGATTAAACAAAATAGAAGAATTGAGACTTAAAAAGAACAGCAAAAATAGAGACGCAATATTCACTCAGATTCAAATTTAATTCCCCTCCCCTTTTTCTGATTCTTACTCATCATTAAGATTTTATCTTAAACATCACTTCCTATATGGAGGCTTTGCTGACCATGTCCCCTTTGGAGACTGGACTAAGCAGTCTTACCACAGGTTCCTATGGCCCTGTGATTTCTCAATGGCAATTAACACACTTTAGTATCCCTTGTTTAATTTTCTATCTTTGCTGTTAGACTGAAAACTCCATAAAGGACAAAGACTGTATCTTTCCATTATCCTAGTATATACCAGAAGCATACATATCTTCTGGAACATGGTGGCCATTTTTATTTGGTGAATGAAAGAAAGAAGAGAGAGAGGAAAGAAAGAGGTTATAGAGAGTCTTATGATTCCAGAGTCAGACTCATGAGTTTTTTACTTAAATAGTTACTCAATTTCTCGAGGGAGGAGTCAAGATGGCGGAGAAGTAGCAGGCTGAGACTACTTCGGGTAGCGGGAGATCAGCTAAATAGCTTATCTAAAGATTGCAAACACCTACAAATCCAATGGGAGATTGAAGAGAAGAAGAACAGCAATTCTAGAAACAGAAAATCAACCACTTTCTGCAAGGTAGGACTGGCGGAGAAGTGAATCCAAAGCGATGGGAAGATAGACCCGGCGAGCGGCGGAGCAACGGAGCAAAATCAGGACTTTAAAAGTCTGTTCCGCTGAGGGACATCGCTCCAGAGGCTTAACTGGAAGCCCAGGCGGGGTCAGCGCGGCCTCAGGTCCCGCAGGGTCGCAGAAGGATCGGGGGTGTCTGAGTGTCGCAGAGCTTACCGGTATTAGAACGGGGAAGCCGGCTACAGAGACAGAGCCGAGGAGTGACTCTCAGCTCGGGGTTGCCTTGAACCGGTCGCAGGCTCGGTCAGCTCGGAGCGCGGCTGGAGGCCAGGGTGACGGGAGTCATTGGGCGCTGTTCTCTGAGGGCGCACTGAGGAGTGGGGCCCCGGGCTCTCGGCTCCTCCGGGCCAGAGACCAGGAGGCTGCCATCTTCATTCCCGTCCTCCGGAACTCTACAGAAAGCGCTCAGGGAACAAAAGCTCCCGAAAGCAAACCCAAGCGGATTACTCAGCCCGGCCCCGGGTAAGGGCGGTGCAACTCCGCCTGGGGCAAAGATGCTTGAGAATCACTACAACAGGCCCCTCCCCCAGAAGATCAACGGGAAACCCAGCGAGGACCAAGTTCACCTACCGAGGAGTGTAGTTTCAATACCAAGGAGAGCGGCGGAATTCCAGAGGAGAAGAAAGCAAAGCACGGAACTCATGGCTTTCTCCCCATGATTTTTTAGCCTTGCAGTTAATTTAATTTATTTTTCTTTTTCAATTTTTTTTTCTTTTTCTCTTCTTCTGCTAAATTTTTTTAACTTTTACCGTTTTCTTTTCTAACGTTTTTAAAATAGTTTATCTAATATATATATATTTTTTCCTCTTTTTATATTTTTTCTTTATTGGCTTTCTTTTTTTAAATAGTTTCTTTTTTTTTTTTTTTCTTTTTGAACCCCTTTTTATCCCCTTTCTCCCCCCTCACAATTTGGGATCTCTTCTGATTTGGCTAAAGCATATTTTCCTGGGGTTGTTGCCACCCTTTTAGTATTTTACTTGCTCCTTCATAAACTCTTATCGGACAAAATGACAAGGCGGAAAAATTCACAACAAAAAAAAGAACAAGAGGCAGTACCAAAGGCTAGGGACCTAATCAATACAGACATTGGTAATATGTCAGATATAGAGTTCAGAATGACGATTCTCAAGGTTCTAGCCGGGCTTGAAAAAGGTATGGAAGATATTAAAGCAACCCTCTCGGGAGATATAAAAGCCCTTTCTGGAGAAATAAAAGAACTAAAATCTAACCAAGTTGAAATCAAAAAAGCTATTAATGAGGTGCAATCAAAAATGGAGGCTCTCCCGAGGAGTGACTCTCAGCTCAGGGTTGCCTTGAACCGGTCGCAGGCTCGGTCAGCTCGGAGCGCGGCCGGAGGCCAGGGTGACGGGAGTCATTTGGCGCTGTTCTCTGAGGGCGCACTGAGGAGTGGGGCCCCGGGCTCTTGGCTCCTCCGGGCCGGAGACCGGGAGGCCGCCATCTTTATTCCCGTCCTCCGGACTCTACGGAAAGCGCTCAGGGAACAAAAGCTCCCGAAAGCGAACCCGAGCGGATGACTCAGCGCGGCCCCGGGTAAGGGCGGTGCAACTCCGCCTGGGGCAAAGACGCTTGAGAATCACTACAACGGGCCCCTCCCCCAGAAGATCTACGGGAAACCCAGCCAGGACCAAGTTCACCTACCAAGGAGAAAGGCGGAATTCCAGAGGAGAAGAAAGCAAAGCACGGAACTCATGGCTTTCTCCCCATGATTTTTTAGCCTTGCAGTTAATTTAATTTTTTTTTCTTTTTCAATTTTTTTTCTTTTTCTCTTCTTCTGCTAAATTTTTTTTAACTTTTACCATTTTCTTTTTTTTAACGTTTTTTAAATAGTTTATCTAATATATATATTTTTTTTTCCTCTTTTTATATTTTTTCTTTATCGGCTTTCTTTTTTTTAATAGTTTTTTTTTTTCTTTCTTTCTGAACCCCTTTTTATCCCCTTTCTCCCCCCTCACGATTCAGGATCTCTTCTGATTTGGCTAAAGCATATTTTCCTGGGGTTGTTGCCACCCTTTTAGTATTTTACTTGCTCCTTCATAAACTCTTATCTGGACAAAATGACAAGGCGGAAAAATTCACAACAAAAAAAAGAACAAGAGGCAATACCAAAGGGTAGGGACCTAATCAATACAGACATTGGTAATATGTCAGATATAGAGTTCAGAATGATGATTCTCAAGGTTCTAGCCGGGCTTGAAAAAGGCATGGAAGATATTAAAGCAACCCTCTCAGGAGATATAAAAGCCCTTTCTGGAGAAATAAAGGAACTAAAATCTAACCAAGTTGAAATCAAAAAAGCTATTAATGAGGTGCAATCAAAAATGGAGGCTCTCACTGCTAGGATAAATGAGGCAGAAGAAAGAATTAGCGATATAGAAGACCAAATGACAGAGAATAAAGAAACTGAGCAAAAGAGGGACAAACAGCTACTGGACCACGAGGGGAGAATTCGAGAGATAAGTGACACCATAAGACGAAACAACATTAGAATAATTGGGATTCCAGAAGAAGAGGAAACAGAGAGGGGAGCAGAAGGTATATTGGAGAGAATTATTGGAGAGAATTTCCCCAATATGGCAAAGGGAACAAGCATCAAAATCCAGGAGGTTCAGAGAACCCCCCTCAAGATCAATAAGAATAGGTCTACACCCCGTCACCTAATAGTAAAATTGACAAGTCTTAGTGACAAAGAAAAGATCCTGAAAGCAGCCCGGGAAAAGAAGTCTGTAACGTACAATGGTAAAAATATTAGATTGGCAGCAGACTTATCCACAGAGACCTGGCAGGCCAGAAAGAGCTGGCATGATATATTCAGAGTACTAAATGAGAAAAACATGCAGCCAAGAATACTATATCCAGCTAGGCTATCATTGAAAATAGACGGAGAGATTAAAAGCTTCCAGGACAAACAAAAACTGAAAGAATTTGCAAATACTAAACCAGCTCTACAGGAAACATTGAAAGGGGTCCTCTAAGCAAAGAGAGACCCTCAAAGTAGTAGATCAGAAAGAAACAGAGACAATATACAATAACAGTCACCTTACAGGCAATACAATGGCACTAAATTCATATCTCTCAATACTTACCCTGAATGTTAATGGGCTAAATGTCCCAATCAAAAGACACAGGGTATCAGAATGGATAAAAAAACAAAAACCATCTATATGTTGCCTACAAGAAACTCATCTTACACCCGAAGACACCTCCAGGTTTAAAGTGAGGGGGTGGAAAAGAATTTACCATGCTAATGGACATCAGAAGAAAGCAGGAGTGGCAATCCTTATATCAGATCAATTAGATTTTAAGCCAAAGATTATAATAAGAGATGAGGAAGGACACTATATCATACTCAAAGGAACTGTCCAACAAGAAGATCTAACAATTTTAAATATCTATGCCCCTAACGTGGGAGCAGCCAACTATATAAACCAATTAATAACAAAATCAAAGAAACACATCGACAAGAATACAATAATAGTAGGGGATATTAACACTCCCCTCACTGAAATGGACAGATCATCCAAGCAAAAGATCAACAAGGAAATCAAGGCCTTAAATGACACACTGGACCAGATGGACATCACAGATATATTCAGAACATTTCATCCCAAAGCAACAGAATACACATTCTTCTCTAGTGCACATGGAACATTCTCCAGAATAGATCACATTCTTGGTCCTAAATCAAGTCTCAACCGGTATCAAAAGATTGGGATCATTCCCTGCATCTTTTCAGACCACAATGCTCTAAAGCTAGAACTCAATCACAAGAGGAAATTTGGAAAGAACCCAAATACATGGAGACTAAACAGCATCCTTCTAAAGAATGAATGGGTCAACCAGGAAATCAAAGAAGAATTGAAAAAATTTATGGAAACAAATGATAATGAAAACACAATGGTTCAGAATCTGTGGGACACAACAAAGGCAGTCCTGAGAGGAAAATATATAGCGGTACAAGCCTTTCTCAAGAAACAAGAAAGGTCTCAGGTACACAACCTAACCCTACACCTAAAGGAGCTGGAGAAAGAACAAGAAAGAAACCCTAAACCCAGCAGGAGAAGAGAAATCATAAAGATCAGAGCAGAAATCAATGAAATAGAAACCAAAAAAAACAATAGAACAAATCAACGAAACTAGGAGCTGGTTCTTTGAAAGAATTAATAAGATTGATAAACCCCTGGCCAGACTTATCAAAAAGAAAAGAGAGAGGACCCAAATAAATAAAATCATGAATGAAAGAGGAGAGATCACAATGAACACCAAAGAAATACAGACAATTATAAGAACATACTATGAGCAACTCTACGCCAACAAATTTGACAATCTGGAAGAAATGGATGCATTCCTAGAGACATATAAACTACCACAACTGAACCAGGAAGAAATAGAAAGCCTGAACAGACCCATAACCAGTAAGGAGATTGAAACAGTCATCAAAAATCTCCAAACAAACAAAAGCCCAGGGCCAGACGGCTTCCCGGGGGAATTCTACCAAACATTTAAAGAAGAACTAATTCCTATTCTCCTGAAACTTTTCCAAAAAATAGAAATAGAAGGAAAACTTCCAAACTCATTTTATGAGGCCAGCATCACCTTGACCCCAAAACCAGACAAGGATCCCAACAAAAAAGAGAACTACAGACCAATATCCTTGATGAACACAGATGCAAAAATTCTCGCCAAAATACTAGCCAATAGGATTCAACAGTACATTAAAAGGATTATTCACCACGACCAAGTGGGATTTATTCCAGGGCTGCAAGGCTGGTTCAACATCCGCAAATCAATCAATGTGATACAACACATTAATAAAAGAAAGAACAAGAACCATATGATACTCTCCATAGATGCTGAAAAAGCATTTGACAAAGTACAGCATCCCTTCCTGATCAAAACTCTTCAAAGTGTAGGGATAGAGGGCACATACCTCAATATTATCAAAGCCATCTATGAAAAACCCACCGCAAATATCATTCTCAATGGAGAAAAACTGAAAGCTTTTCCGCTAAGGTCAGGAACACAGCAGGGATGTCCGTTATCACCACTGCTATTCAACATAGTACTAGAAGTCCTAACCTCAGCAATCAGACAACAAAAGGAAATTAAAGGCATCGAAATCGGCAAAGAAGAAGTCAAACTATCACTCTTCGCAGATGATATGATACTCTATGTGGAAAACCCAAAAGACTCCACTCCAAAACTGCTAGAACTTGTACAGGAATTCAGTAAAGTGTCAGGATATAAAATCAATGCACAAAATCAGTTGCATTTCTCTACACCAACAACAAGACAGAAGAAAGAGTAATTAAGGAGTCCATCCCATTTACAATTGCACCCAAAACTATAAGATACCTAGGAATAAACCTAACCAAAGAGACTAAGAATCTATACTCAGAAAACTATAAAGTACTCATGAAAGAAATTGAGGAAGACACAAAGAAATGGAAAAATGTTCCATGCTCCTGGATTGGAAGAATAAATATTGTGAAAATGTCTATGCTACCTCAAGCAATCTACACATTTAATGCAATTCCTATCAAAGTACCATCCATTTTTTTCAAAGAAATGGAACAAATCATCCTAAAATTTATATGGAACCAGAAAAGACCTCGAATAGCCAAAGGAATATTGAAAAAGAATGCCAAAGTTGGTGGCATCACAATTCCGGACTTCAAGCTCTATTACAAAGCTGTCATCATCAAGACAGCATGGTACTGGCACAAAAACAGACACATAGATCAATGGAACAGAATAGAGAGCCCAGAAATGGACCCTCAACTCTATGGTCAACTCATCTTCGACAAAGCAGGAAAGAATGTCCAATGGAACAAAGACAGCCTCTTCAATAAATGGTGTTGGGAAAAGTGGACAGCCACATGCAGAAAAATGAAATTGGATCATTTCCTTACACCACACACGAAAATAGACTCAAAATGGATGAAGGATCTCAATGTGAGAAAGGAATCCATCAAAATCCTCGAGGAGAACACAGGCAGCAACCTCTTCGACCTCAGCCGCAGCAACATCTTCCTAGGAACATCACCAAAGGCAAGGGAAGCAAGGGCAAAAATGAACTTTTGGGATTTTATCAAGATCAAAAGCTTTTGCACAGCAAAGGAAACAGTGAACAAAACCAAAAGACAACTGACAGAATGGGAGAAGATATTTGCAAATGACATATCAGATAAAGGGCTAGTGTCCAAAATCTATAAAGAACTTAGCAAACTCAACACCCAAAGAACAAATAATCCAATCAAGAAATGGGCAGAGGACATGAACAGACATTTCTGCAAAGAAGACATCCAGATGGCCAACAGACACATGAAAAAGTGCTCCATATCACTCGGCATCAGGGAAATACAAATCAAAACCACCATGAGATATCACCTCACACCAGTCCCCGAATGGCTAAAATTAACAAGTCAGGAAATGACAGATGCTGGCGAGGATGCGGAGAAAGGGGAACCCTCCTACACTGTTGGTGGGAATGCAAGCTGGTGCAACCACTCTGGAAAACAGCATGGAGGTTCCTCAAAATGTTGAAAATAGAACTACCCTATGACCCTGCAATTGCACTGCTGGGTATTTACCCTAAAGATACAAACATAGTGATCCGAAGGGGCACATGCACCCGCATGTTTATAGCAGCAATGTCTACAATAGCCAAACTATGGAAAGAACCTAGATGTCCATCTACAGACGAATGGATAAAGAAGATGTGGTATATATACACAATGGAATACTATGCAGCCATCAAAAGAAATGAAATCTTGCCATTTGCGATGATGTGGATGGAACTAGAGGGTATCATGCTTAGCAAAATAAGTCAATCGGAGAAAGACAACTATCATATGATCTCCCTGATATGAGGGAAAGGAGATGCAACATGGGGGGTTGAGGGGGTAGGAGAAGAGTAAATGAAACAAGATGGGATTGGGAGGGAGACAAACCATAAGTGACTCTTAATCTCACAAAACAAACTGAGGGTTGATGGGGGGAGGGGGTTGGGAGAGGGGGGTGTGGTTATGGATATCGGGGAGGGTATGTGCTATGGTGAGTGCTGTGAAGTGTGTAAACCTGGCGATTCGCAGACCTGTACCCCTGGGGATAAAAATATATGTTTATAAAGCTGTAAAAAAAAAAAAAAAAAAGAAAGGATGAATACCCAAGTTTTGTAGCAACATGGACGGGACTGGAAGAGATTATGCTGAGTGAAATAAGTCAAGCAGAGAGAGTCAATTATCATATGGTTTCGCTTATTTGTGGAGCATAACAAATAGCATGGAGGACAAGGGAAGATGGAGAGGAGAAGGGAGTTGAGGGAAATTGGAAGGGGAGGTGAACCATGAGAGACTGTGGACTCTGAAAAACGATCTGAGAATTTTGAAGGGGTGGGGGGTGGGAGGTTGGGGGCACCAGGTGGTGGGTATTGTAGAGGGCACGGATTGCATGGAGCACTGGGTGTGGTGCAAAAATAATGAATACTGTTATGCTGAAAAAATAAAAAATTAAAAACAAAACAAAAAAAATAGTTACTCAATTTCTCTTAATCACAGTTTCTCATCAGTAGAAGGGCCACACTAGCTAGACCTCTTACTTATAAGCGGTCTTACGAAGTGCCTGGAACATAAGAAACAAATGAAAAGAATTTCTTTTTTATACCCAATCACAGGATGTTCTCTGAAAGTTACATTGTGACTCTGGAGAACCTCTGTTCCTAGCCTTTTGAGAGCAGTTCCTTTGATAATTCTGTTCACTTTCTAACCATGCAGAGAGAGCCCTTAGATATTTCAAAATCAGCACCATGAACTTGAATTTGTTGTTTTTCCTCTCAAGACATCCCTTCCCCTTTTATTCCCTATTTCAGTTCAAGGTTCTACCATTCACATAGATGACAACATCAGAGCCCAGAGCCTTGACTCCTACCCTTACCTGCCCCCAACCCCACCACACTGTTTTTCTTAGTCTATGCGGTGCTTCTTACTTAGGCATAATATTGCCATCCAGGGGCCATACGGTGATGTCTGGAGACATTTTTGGTTATCACAATAGGGAAATGGTGGGTGAGGCCAAGGATGCTGCTAAACATTCCATAATACATAGGGCAGCCCCCAACAGCAAAGAATTTTTTGACTCAAAATATCAACAGCACTGGAGTTGAGAAAACTTTCTGTACAATGAGGGATTAGTAAGGTTGCAAAGCTGACATTCTAATCATTGGTCTTTGAGACTGCTGGCAGTACTGTGTAATTTGCTGGTGGTAAAAGGGGCTGGCTTCCTCCAGAAAATACTGTAATTGCCCCAGATTTCAGTAGAATTGTGGCAAGTTTGCTGATGAGATCCAAGTTGACTGTTTTGGAAGGAGTTATACAGATTGTCTCTACAAGAGATATCTCACAGTGTCATCCCAGAAACCCTGGAAATCTCAGAGACATTTTCAGGGAGTGTTCAAGATTAAAACAACTTTTACAATAATATTAAGGTGTTATTTGTCTTTTCTCACTCATTATTCTATGGGAGTAGAGTACAATTTTTCAGAGTCTACATAATGTACAATATTGCCACATATTAAATTCAGAAGCAAGTAGCCAGTACAAGTATCCAGCTGCTTTCTATTAAACCAGACATTAAAGAGATTTGCAAAGATGTATAACAATGCTACTCTACTCACAAGTTTTTGATTTTCAAAAAATATGGTTAGTTTTCATTAAAATGTGTTGTTTATGGTAACATATAATAGGTTGTTATTTAAAACTCGTGAATAAATAGGTAATTTCAAAAATACTCAGTATTCATTTCTAGTATAGGAAATATCAATAGATATAACTATATAAACAAAAGTACTTAGAGTTCTATAATAATTTTTAAGAGTGTAAAGCAGTCAATGGAAAAAAATTGAGAATTGTTATTACAGTGCAGTGTTTCACATATTTCATTTGTGCATTATATGTATGCATATGCATAATCTGTTAAAAAAAACACACTCTGATTCAGTAGATGTGATAGTTAATTTTATGTGGCAACTTGATGGGGCCAAGGGGTGGACAGGTATTTGATCAAATATAATACTGGGGGTTTCTATGAGGTGTTTCTGGATATAATTAGCACTGGAATTCCTAGACTAGGTAAAGCAGATTGCCCTCCCTTAATGTGGGTAGCCCTCATCCAATCGTTTGAAAGTTTGAATAGATCCAAAAGACTGATCCTCCCTAGAATAAGAGGGAATGCTTCCAGTCTTGACTGCCTTGAGCTGGGACATTGGTTTTTCCTGCCTTCTGAGTCAAACTGAAACATTTTCCTCCAACACTTGGAATGCTGGTCTTTAGACTAGAACTGTAGCATTAGCTTTCCTGGTTCTTGGGCCTTCAGACCCAGACTGGAACATCATTGGCTCTCCTAGGTCTTGGGAACTCTCAGCCTCTGAAATCATATGATCCAATTTCTTACAAGGAAATCTCTTTATCTGTATATTTCTCCTGTTGGTTCTGTTTCTTTGGTTAATGCTAATACAGTCGATCTGGGATGGGTCCTGAGATTTTGCATTCTAACATCTTCTAGATAATGCTAATGCTACTGGTCCATGGATCACACTTCTAGTGGTAAGGGTCAAAGCATCAACATCACCTGGGAATTTATTAGAAATATAGAATCCCAGACACTGCCTCATACCTATAGAATCAGAATCTTCACTTGACCAAGTTTCCTACATGATTTATTTGTACATTAAAATTTAAGAGACTCTGTTCTAGTGTAGCACTCAACACTGACTACATAGTAGAATCACTTGAATAATCTTTTTTAAATGCCTGGACTCTACTCTGATTAAATCAGACCAATTAAATCAAGTCTCACTGAATAGGCCCCAAATCCTTCTTCTTTTGTTTAAATTTATTTATTTGAGAGAGAGAGAGAGAGCACATACATGATAGGGGGCAGAATAAGGAGGGTAGAGGAAGAGGGAGAGAGAATCCCAAGCAGACTCTGTGATGAGCAAGGAGCCTGATTCAGGGCTTGATCTCAGGACCCTGAGACCATGACCTAAGCCAAAATCAGGAGTCTCAAACAACTGCACCACCCAGATGCCCTCTACCCCCGCCAAATCCTTCTGTTTTAAAGCTATATAACATTAATGTGCAATCATGAGTGAAAACCACTGGTCTAGAGAGAAAAGTCTGAAGATCAACAATCACAGTCTTTGAGTCTTCCAATAAAATTTAATAATTAGTTATCCATTGAAAATAATAATAATTAGTTATTAATGCTAATTAAAAAAAATTGATTACTCAGGGTGTGAAATGAAAGCAAAAGACGTCAACCTGCTACTTAGAGTTTCTGGATAAGGAGTCAATAGTTAACCAAATGCTTGAATAAGACACCAAAGGAAATGATGACAGTATTATCTGTCAGGCAACACTCCACAACTTCTTGTGTGTTTGATGTCTCTTCCTGGAATGGATTTAGCTTTGAGCGATTACTGAATACTGAAGGTCTAGGGTTGAACGTTATGTGTTGTAGTGGAGGAGTAGATTCACAGAGCTACAAGTGATCCTCAGAGCTGGATACAGAATAGGTTACCTAGATTCATTTATAGATGGGGACATTGAAGTTCAGAGAGGGTATTTCACTCACCACAGGGGCAGCACAGCATCGTGGAGGTAACCAGCTGGAAATCAACTCGTGGCTCTTATGCCTTCTCTGGAGTTTTCCCCTTATTTAAAAAACAAGTCATATACTATAGCCAGAGCTACCAGAAATTTAGAAGTACAGAGATCAGAATGCTTGCATTGAAATTTTGTTCACTGGTTACTATTTTACATTATTATATATATTTTTTCATCATTCAACACTGCTTGTTAAGCTTCTGTGAAGGGGTGTCAGGTACTTATCAGACCTCATTAAAAGTAGTTATTTTGTCATACTACAGTTGTTTGTAGAATTATTCAATAGAGCCAGCTCTCCTGATTTCTACTTCAATATTTACTTAACGGCATGTCATACTGACCTTCTTGGCAGATGAAGAGGGCTGAAAAATTGAACTATTCACCCAGCTGGAAAAGTGGGCCAGGGGCCTTGATTTTGGACCCACTACAATGATCCCTCTGCAAAGTGTGGAGCCCTAAGAGCAGAATTTGACCTTGGAAAACATTAGCCACCAGAACTCCTCCCAGCTATTCCTCCTTTCTCTGAAAATGGTACTTAAAAAGAGAAAGAAATAAAGGAAAGAAAAGAAAAGGCACTCTGTTTGATGCACTGTATGTTGGAGGGTTCTGGAAAAATTTATAATGTGTTCTGAGCTCAGAGACAAAATTTTCCGAAAGGACATTTATACTATTTTCTTCCAAGAGTCTGCATCCTGTTATATTCTGGAAGAAGTGACCTCATGGTGTTTGTATTTGTCTCTCACACAAAACCTCTTTTATAGTATTAATGCATGTGCAGATCTTAGGATATGTAATACATGAAGCCCTGACTTGGGCAGGTCATTCAAAGAACAGGCTGCTGCTTTCATAATGGCGTCATCTTGTTTTATAGCAACAGAGGGGCTGGGAGGGGGAGAATTGGATAGGAGGAAGTTCCACGCCAAGTTATTTGAAACATATATATGCCACAGCAATCGAAGGAACTTAATAAAAGTGAGAGAATATTAACTAGTGATACATGTTATTAGTCTCAGAGGAACTGACAGTAATCACTATAATCCTTTACAGCCTATTAGAATTATAAGGTGATTGCTTGCACATTACCTCATTTGTATAATACTTTACAGCTTATAAAGTACTTCCTCATAGATCATCTTGGTTGTTTCTTCCAACATCCATGTGAGATACGCAGCACTGGTATTATCCCAAATGTATAAGTAAGAAGACTGAGGCTTTGAAAGAAATTTAAGATGTATAATTTTTTTTACATAGCACTTGACAACAATCATCAAATCTCTTTTATATACATGAATTCCATTGATTTCCATAAGAAGCATCTGGGGTAAATAAAATTATTATTAATCCCATTTTGCATGTAGGGAAGCCAAGAGACAGAGTAAATGGCCTAACCCAGATTTCACAGCAAATTAAGTGTCAGAAGGAGAGGTTAGATCCAGACTGACTCCTTAAAAAGTGCTCTTTCCACTATGTAAAACTGCCTCTTTATTTACAGAGGGCAGGCTTTGGAATCAGCCAGACTTGAGTCTAAATCCTTGCTCTTACACAGGCAGACTGTAGGGTGAAGCCTGAGAAACCACTTAACTTCTCAAAGCACGGCTCTCTAATCAGCAAACTAGGAAAAGTAATACCTACCTTATGGAATTACTGTGAGGGAAAAAAAAAATGACCTCATGTTTGTAAAATGTTTAGCGTAGCGCTTAACACATAGAAAGGGCTGTTACCGCAATAAATTTTATCTCTGGCTCGTGCTGGTGCACAAGCCCATTCTGTCCCAAATGTAGTCCCACCAGTGCTGCTCAAAAGCTTTGGAAAATGTTATTTTTCCAACTGAAGCTGTGGACTGCTTTCGGAGCAGTGAAGGAAGATCAGCACTGGTATCTGGAACGGAAGTCAAGATTTAAAAAGCCAACGCTTTCATCTCCCTCCTTTCACGGTTCCTAGAACTCCTGCAAGCCCCTTCACTTCCAGCCTCCATTCCCAGATAAAGTAAGAACTATGGTCAGAAGGAAAACAAACCAGAGCTCTGTCGGAACATCTGGTTAACATTCCAGAGCCCAAGACCCCACACTAAGAGGACCCTGCACGCGTGCTCCCTCGAGCTCGCTCGCGCTCGCTCTCTCTCTCTCTCTCTCTCTCTCTCTTTCTCTCGGACATCTTGTCAACCTCAGCTGTCTCGGTTGCCTGTGCCTCCGAGAAATCACCTGAAACTCAAGGTGGGTTTGAAGAAAAACAGTGCTTACTGTCAGGGAATAATGAAGACTTATAGAGATCAGCCCTGATCACTTATTTGTTCAACATATTGATAATTCTCATGGGAAACAGTTATTTCTCAAAGCTTTTCCCTCTTCCAGAAGCTCAGTACTGTATTAAGGCAGAGTGATTAGCATGACCGGTCCCGCCCTGACTCTACAGCTTCAAGTGCATCTTGCCACCCCCAGCCCAGCGCTGTGTTCAGTTCCCCAATCACATCTTGCCACTCACATTCGGTGCTTTGGCACATGTTGTTCTTTTTTTAAAAAAATTAGTTAATTAATTAATTAATTTGTTAGAGAGAGAGAGGGAGAGAGCACAAACAGGGGTATTAGCAGACAGAGGGAGAAGCAGTCTCCCCGATGAGCAAGGGGCCTGATGTGGGACTCGATTCCAGGACCCTAGATCATGACTTGAGCTGCAGGCAGACCCTTAACCAATGGAGTCACCCAGGCATCCAAGTTGATCTTTTTACCAAGATTTCTCACTCATTGCCTGAACTGTTGCTGCAGCGTGAGTTGCTATTATTCTCAAAGATGTAGCTCAAGAATTCTTTTTTTTTTAAGATTTTATTTATTTATTTGACAGACAGATCACAAGTAGGCAGAGAGGCAGGTAGAGAGAGAGAGAGAGAGAGAGAGGAGGAAGCAGGCTCCCTGCTGAGCAGAGAGCCTGATGCGGGGCTAGATCCCTGGACTCTGGGATCATGACCTGAGCCAAAGGCAGAGGCTTTAACCCACTGAGAGCAGGCACCCCCAGAAACCTTTCTTTTAAGAAATGCCTCCTGGAGGGCAGCTGGGTGGCTTGGTTGTTTAAGCATTTGCCTTTGGCTTAGGAATTGATTTCAGGATCCTCAGATCAAATACAGCTCAGGGCGCAGTAGGGAGTCTGTTTCTCCCTCTCTCTCTGCTCCTGCTCCCCCTGCTGCCTGCCAGCTGGTGTTCTCCCTCTCTCTCTCCCTCTCCCTCAAATAACTAAATAAATAAAATCTTAAAAAAAAAATAAGAAGAGGAAAAAAAAAAAAGGAATGCCTTCTGGTTGCCTCTATTCCTGAGAAGCCATCTGGGGTAAAGTTGGTGATTTTTTTTTTTTTAAGATTTTATTTATTTATTTGACAGAGAGATCACAAGTAGGCAGAGAGGAGGCAGAGAGAGAGGGAGAAGCAGGCTCCCTGCCAAGCAGAGAGCCCGATGCGGGGCTCGATCCCAGGACCCTGAGATCATGACCCGAGCCGAAGGCAGAGGCTCAACCCACTGAGCCACCCAGGTGCCCCAAAGTTGGTGATTTTGTCTTTGACCACCTCCATTAGAACTCCTAAGTACTCTGTGTATGTTTAATGTTCACACATCTATGTCCTTCACAAGTCGCTGAGCTCACTGGGATAAGTTTTTCTGTTGATTCATAAAGCCCAATGCTAGGCATAATGACTTTTTAAAAAAATTTTTTTAAAGATTTTATTTATTTGACAGACAGAGATCACAAGTAGGCAGAGAGGCAGACAAAGAGAGGGGGAAAATCAGGCTCCCTGCTGAGCAGAGAGCCCGATTCGGGACTTGATCCCAGGACCCTGGGATCATGACCTGAGCCGAAGGCAGAGACTTTAACCCACTGAGCCACCCAGGCACCCCTATGAAGCCTTTTTTAACAAGTGGTACAGTAACAGATGCACTAGCATGGGCCTAGAAAATAGGAAATGCTCAATAAACAGTAGAGTGACTAAATGATTGGCATTTTAAAATATAATTAATTCTACTTTGTAGGTCAAATTTCAGTGTCTACAGAAATTAAAAATTCTCAAATGATGGTACTGATTTTATCTACTCATTAGTTATTAAAGTTAATGATAATTTGTTGATTTTTTAAATAGAAAAGTTAAAATTTAAAGATGATATCACCTATATATTTTTTTACAAATACCTTTTTTACAGAAGCCAGTAATTTTTAAAAAAATCTGAAGAAGGGAGATGGTTGAATAAGCAAAACATATTTCAGTTAAAAGATCAATGCAATTATACAAAGATAAAGTTTTAAATGAGCAGAAATCATTGCTTCTTAGAAACTATTTTTATGACTCAAAATATTTTTAACACATAATATAGGAACATGTAGTTAAAATAATGGACATAAATACAAGTCAATAAATATTTTGAAAAAGAAACCCAGCAAATGAAATATCTAAACACTTCATGAATACAAGGACTAAAGGTTTATTGAACACAGGTGCCAGCAACATATGGAGAAGCCCTTTGATTAACCGTTTGCCATCGCATTTCCCCGTAGTTTCCCATCAGTGCTCCAGAGTCTCAAAGGCCAGGGTGGATGGCAGATGTTGCATGTGAGCTGCAGAATTCCGGCCACCCCAGAGAGCTCTTCCCGAATTTCTAGCTGATGTTTAACATGAGAATAAAACATTAACAGATGCTGTGTCTTAACTTTGCCTGCTTTTCTGGTGGGTCCCTCTTGGGCGATGACCGTCTGACACCAACATTGGAAAGCCGCCTAGTAAAGGGAGGGATGGGGAAATGAAAGAGAGACAGAAACAGAGAGAGAAAGAAAAGAGTGGGGGAGAGAGTGAGAGGGAAGGACGGAGAGAGGGAGAGAAAGATTGAGAGAGAAGATTATCTTGTGTTGTAGTGGAATCAAGGTATCTGGAATGTGGTTCCATTGAAGTCCTTAACTTACTGTGGGATTTTGGGAAAGAGATACATACCCCCACCTATCTGTGCCTCAGTTCCCTCATCTATGAAATAAGCAGTAGGATTAGATGGCCTGAAATCCTTTCTAGAGCTAGCAGTCATATTCAATGTTTAAACAGTAGTCTTGAATTCCTGTTGATCCTACACATTTATAGTCTTACCAAAACAATAAAACCTCTATTAATAAGACTAACCTGGCCATTAATTTGATCATTCCATCAATAAAAGGAGGAGGAGACTAATGATACGTTTACTATCTGTCATGCATTTTCATACAGGTTTCGTTCTACGTGATGCTAGACCTGTAAGGTAGTCTTTCCCCATTTTAAGAGAAGTGGAATTATATTCTAGAGGTTAATAACTTGACTGCTGTCAGGATATTAACGAGCAAGTTTAGGATGTGATTATTTTTATTTATTAACTCATTCCTTCAGTAAATATTGTTGAGCACCATGCCAGGAGCTGGTTTAGATGTAGGAATGTCATAGGGAACAAAGTGTCTCCAAAGATCTTATCTCTCTCTCTTTTTTTTTTTTTTATGACAATGAAGATGTATTCTTGTCAGAATATCTTGAGAATGTCAAGGAACCAGATGATTTAAATTTTTCATAATACATCAAGTATTTGGAGGAAAAAAGGCTTTTAAGTTACTTGAGAGTAGTTTTCCAACATTTAGGCTCTGACACTTCTCATTTTAGATTTAAAACATGAACTTCATCATGAGAAACAGTGGATTTTATTAATCTCATCTCTATAAACACAAGGCAGATATGTATTTCCCCCCTTCTTTTAAAAGGAACAACACTACTACCTCACAATTTTTACTACAAAATTGTGGAATATAAACAGTACTTTTAGAAAAAAATAATTCTCCAATATAAAAGGCACAAATATGTACTTGAGAAAGATACTATTAAAAGATTAGTTAAAATAAATAGAGATTATTAAAATAAAAAATGCATCATGGGCACACCTTATTACTGAATGCATTCCATGTAGTAGACATTAAGCTACATACTATGCAGGTTCAAAAACTCAAAAGAATTCAGATTTTTTAAAAGGGAATTCAGGGCGCCTGGGTGGCTCAGTGGGTTGAGCCGCTGCCTTCGGCTCAGGTCATGATCTCAGCGTCGGGCTCTCTGCTCGGCAAGAAGCCTGCTTCCCTCTCTCTCTCTCTCTCTGCCTTCCTCTCCATCTACTTGTGATCTCTGTCAAATAAATAAATAAAATCTTTAAAAATAAATAAATAAATAAAAGGGAATTCAGATCATACCAAAGCAAATGAAAGATTCTGTTGAGATTTTTCAGGATTGCTGCTGCTATTATCATTACTACTACTATTAGAAACAATAATTCACATTTACTCTGTTCTCACTATTTGCCAGACACAGTGTTAAGAGCTTTGAATGCATTATAACATCGGTCTTCTCAACACCTGTATAACAAACACCATCATCATCGCCAGTGCATCAGTGAGGGCGTGGGAGGATTCAGGATGCTAAAAAACTTGCATACAGACACGCAGAGGAAAAAGTGGTAAGCTGATATTCAAAGGCAGATTCTTTAAAGATTTATTTATTTATTTATTTATTTATTTATTTAATTATTTGGAGGGGGCTGAGGGAGGCCGAGATAATCTCAAGAGGACTCCATTTGGAGCTCGGAGCACTGAGTCGGAGGTGGGGCTGGATCCCACCATCTGAAAGAGAGTGTGACCTGAGCTGAAATCAATCATGACCAATCGCTGAACTGGCTACCCCAAAGACAGATTCTTCTGAGTCCACAGATAATGTTCTTAACATCTAACCTAATAGTCATTTTAAGATCTCAAGCCTAAGTGAGCACCAGATAGATGAAGCTATTAATACTGTGAAAATCAAGATATGAGCTGATTTGGGACAAATAAAATGAATGAAGATTCAAATGTGTTCGTTTTTAAGTGACAGGAAGACAAATAAGTGAATGTCTAATGGGACTGCAGCATGAATAGGGTTTAGACCTACTTTTGCAAAGCAGGCAGGCAAGGAGATAACCTAGGGCAGCACTTAGAGGACAGCCTGAGGGAGCTCTGAAGCTAATTGTGGCAGGACAGATGGGGGAACTTGACGGACCTGAGCACCTATGGAAAGGGGAGGACATCTAAGACTTTTAGAGGGACTTCTAGGTAGATTTCATGGTCTGGTGCACCTGGAGGCATAGTATAGGAATTTAATATTTGTGCCAAGACTGAGTGGCTAGACATGAGGCGACCTGTTAAAATCCAGAAACTGGATCCTTGACTTCCTCATCAGGTAAGATAAAGTCTGAGAGATTCTAGTAGGGTTTCTTTTTTTTTTTTTTTCTTCAAACATTTTTTACCATGACCCACAGTAAAAAATGCATTTTTATCATCACCCAGTACACATACTCATAGAGCATGCACTCAGCTGACACAAGTATCTGATAGAAGGAATATTTTCCCTTACTATGGTCATTACACTCTATTATTTTTCCACTATATTTCATTTTTTTTGTATTGCTAGATACAGTTAACTTAATTTCCCAACCTACTAATGGGATACAACCTACTGCCTAAGAAGTATTGGCCAAGTAATGACTGGGGGAAGAGAAATACTAGCAACCTATCTGCCTTACAGGAGGAGAAAAACCCAGGTAGCCTAGGAGACATGTTGGTCCATTATTAAAACTATGACACCTGAGAATGAAAGTGCGTTCAGTGTCATGAACGCAGTTTGGGGGTTCTGGGTACAGAGATGATGGTTGAAACTCTGCAGTAGTTATTTGGGGGAGAAAAAACACCAGGATGAAGCAGAAAGTAAAAAACTGAACTCTACAGAATACCCACCATTCTGCAGTGGAGTGAGGAAGATGAATTCAAGGGATAAAAAAACCACACCACCTCCACAATGTTGATTTGAGGACTTTAATAAAGTATAATTTATGGCAATTGTTTTGGAGTCCAGGATCATTGATCTATTTTATATTGTTTTTTTAATAAATCACTAGTGTATGTTGGTGCATTGTTTATTCTCAGTGGAGTTATGGATCCCTTTCTTGTCTAAAAAGATTTACACAAATCTGGGAAAGACGGCTTATTCTGCCATCTAGTGGTCTGTTCTCTTACTGTCAGCTGTAAATTAACTGCAGGACTGGAAAAACCAGAAAATTTACCCTAAGACACATTTTAATTGTTGTAAATGCTATGTGAATATTGATGGCCAAACAACAGGACTTGACATATGAAAACCTGAGGTGACTTTCCTCTTACAGTGGATATTGGGCACCTTTTCAAAATATTCTTCCTCATAAAATTCCAGGAGAACCTGCACACTAACTAAGAATAAGCCTAACATTCAATGAATAAGACATTCATGAAGAAAATTCTAGAACCCTAGACATAGGACATGAAAGAATGAAAAGGTATGCTGTGCTTATTGAAGGAAGATCCATTATTATAAATATGCACGCTTTCCCCAAATTTAGCTACAAATCAAATAAAATCCCAAATGATTTTTATTTGTTTGTATATTGGAATGTTCCAAATTGGTTCTAATGTTTAAATGAAAGGGAAAAGGTGAAACAATAACCCCAAAAGGTAAAGAACTTGTTTAAAATGTAAAGACACTATATGTTAATTAATTGAATTTAAATTAAAAAAATAAAAATTTTAAACAACAATGAAAAGTATCATAAAATAATAGTTATTAAAAGATATAAAATTATGCAGAAATAGATCTATAGGCCAATTGAAGAGCACACAGAGGCCAGAAACAGAATCATGAAAAATATTGCAATTAAACTGATGATTAAAGTGACATTTTGAATCAGAGGGAAAAAGAGAGCAAGTGTTCAATGAATGGTGTTGCCAAAATGTGTTGTGCATTTGGAAAAAAAAAGTAGTTATTTTCAACTTCAACCCATATATCGGCATAAATTCCTTATGGCTTAGAGAGGTAAATGTAAAAAGCAAAACTATAAAAGTGTTAGGGAGAAAATGCAGGGTAATTTTTATAACCAGATGGTGGGGGGAAATCCAAGCAAAACACTACCCTGGAGCCATAAGAAAAGGTTTGACACACTTAACTACATAAAAATTTTCAATTTCTCTGTGATGACAGACACCATAAACAAAGTTAAACAACAAGTGACAGACTGGAAATTACATTCAGGATATAAAAGTGCTTCTACATGTACACATCAATAAGAAAACAAGCCAATAAAAAAAAAATGCTCAAATGATTTGGACCGGGATTCACTGAAGAAATACAAAGGGACAATACATTGGTAAAAAGATGCTCACACTTGAAATGGATCAGAAAAAAGCAAATCCAAATCAGGTATTTTTACTTGTTTTTAAAGTCTGGAAAGACTAAGAACGTGTAATAACACGCGGAAATGAGCGCTCTCAAACACTCGGGAAGAGTAAGCAACTGCTGAAGCAGATTTGGAAGGCAGTTTGGCAGAATCTATAGAATTTCTAAATGTCCATATTTTTGACATAGCAATTCTACTTCTGGAACGAATCCTCAGGAAATAGTCACATATGTTCGCAAAGATTTATGTTCATTGCTTCATTTTTTTTTTTTAAATAGGAATGACAAATGGGAAACATGGTAAAGCAAACGAACTTCTTTTGCTTTCCAAAACCTGTTGCTCTCCTGAATGTCTTCCTTCCTCCTTGTCCCTGAGATTTCATCCTTTTCATCTCCTCCCACTCCTTGGGTCACAGTTCCCAGGACTGTGTTCTAAGTCCTCCCTTCCATCTATCCTCATGTCCTCGGTGACCTCCTCTGGCCTCTTGGTTCTGATTCAAGATCTGCTACTCTCCACTTGGCAATTTATGCTTCGAACTCGTATACTTCTCTGACCTCCAGATGCCTGCTCACATCTCCTTTTCTTTATCTTATATGTATCCCACACATAACTTGAAAAACAAACTCTTGATCTTCTCTTCCAAACCTGTCCTTGCCTCCATCTCCTAGATCTCAATAAATAGATATTTCATCATTCCAGGAGCTCAGGCCAAAATTCTAGAAGCCATATTTGAAACACTTTCTTCATATTCAGTTTGCCAGAAATTCATACAGCCTGACTTTGTAGTCTAAAGATATACGAAGATTCCAAACACTGCTCACCAATTCCATTCTGAGGACTCTGGTTTGAGCCACTACCATCTCTCACCTGAATGACAGAAACAGCCTCCGAACTGGTCTCCAGAGTACCATGCTACGCTGTGGTCTACTTTTAACAGAGCAGATAGAATGATTTTTAAAAGAAAAGCAGATCCTGTTTCTCTTCTGATTAGAATTCTCCACTGGCTTCCCACCTCACTCACAGTAAAAGCCAGCATTTTTACCAAGTCTTATTAACCTTACCTCAACATCACTTCCTCTCCTCCCAGCACACCCCTTCCTTGACTTTTTCCCCTCTCCGTGAACCCCCACCAACACTCTTTCCTGATTCACCCTACTCAAGACGCTTCGCCCTCCTTCCCAATCTTTCAACTCCAGATGTAACCTTGGCATAGGGCCCACCCACTTCCTGTTCCCTCTGCCTGTATTTCTTTACTTAGTCCCTGACCTATTTTAAGCCTTTACTCAAATATCACATTCTCACTGAGCCTCTCCAGACCACCCTATTTAAAATTGCACACTTCATTTTTGCCATCTGACATAGCGTATATTTTATGCTTTACAAATTTGTGTATTTATTTTCTGTCTCCTCCAATATTGTTTTTAACTGTCTTTTTTTTTTTTTTTTTTTTTTTTTTGGTTTGGTTCCTTGGATAATTCTGTTTATTATTATTCACTCATATACCTCCAGCTCTTAAAATAGTTGTTGGGCACTCAGTAGGTGTTCCATAAGGATCTGCCAATTGAAGGAATGATGGACATCTACCGATAGGAGAGTATCATAAGACACTGATCTTTAAAATTTGTTCACCTGTTCCTCAAACGGCCTTTGAGAAACTATGACATTGACTTTATTTTAATAATGATGTTTTATTGTGGGGCACCTGGGTAGTTCAGTCGGTTAAGCATCTGACTCTTGGGTTCATCTCAGGTCATGATTTCAGGGTCCTGAGGCTGAGTCCCGGGTTGGTGCTCAGAGTGGAGTCTGCTGGTGATTCTTTTTTCCTCTCCATCTAAATGAATGGAGAATGGTCTAAAAACAAATGAACAAATAAATAAAATCTTTAAGAAAATAATGTTTTATTGCAAAATATATGATTTCTGATGTTTTCAATATGATGTACATGCTTTAAATATATTTTCATCGAAATCTAGGTGCTAAAAATTTACTCATTCAACTTATGAAAAATATCTGCCATATAATCCAGATAGCAATGACAGTTCTTATATTTGTGTCACAAATATTTTGCTTCATTTTCAATTCAAACAGTATATAAAACCTGGGACAACAATCTCATTTCCAATTCTAAGCTCTTCCAATTGCATGATTAAATTGATATTATCTCTCAATATGGTAAAACATTCTGTGCCTTGTTCCTCCTGACCCCTTCCCCCTAGAAGCTAAGCATTCTCCAACTGTCTTTTGATTTGTACCCCAAATCATTTCTATCTTGAGGCAGTTGCATCATAGTGAATGATAAGGATTGGTGAGAGTGTGCTTCTCTGCTGTTAAACAGGTGAATGGTGATTGATTGATCACAAAAGTGCAGACAGAAGAGGAAGACTTTCAAACAATAGAATCATTCTCAGGCAAATCAATTTTAGGGAAAAGTTCATTTGAAAGTCAAAGATCTGGAAATCGTTTACTTTCTCCGTTCCCAATCGTTCTTGGAAAATCTATGAGCAACCCTGGGTACTCAGACACCCATATTATTCTAAAGATAAATCATATTGTGGAATTCTATGCAATAGTGATTTTAAAAAATGATGAAAGGATCCAGAAATTTCCAAGAAATCATCATAATTAAAAAAAAACAACAACACACAAGTTACTTAGTAATGCTTCTCATTGATCTTTTAAAGATGTATTTGACATATTTGTATATGCACATCAATTTATAGAGGGGGACCACAGAATTTGTACAAAGCCATCCATAGTGGGTACCTGTGAGGGGGGATGGTGGAGTAGTGGCTGGGGGCCATGGAGTAAGATTCACACTCTGCTCAGCTAGTTTTACATTCTTAAAATATTGGTTAAATTTCATACATGAGTTAAGGAAAGCTAATTGAAATTAATAAAAATTAAGAGAAATACTAGGAGACCCTGATATTGTAGTGCTGGTATCATCTTTTAATTTTTTTTTTCTTAGAGCAGTTTATAAATATTATAGAATATTCCCAATAGCTTTACATAATAAAAGTCAGTTGCAACAAACTCCTACTTCCCTTTTCTTTTTCTATAGCTGCTATTTTCCTACCCCATACTGCTGATAGTCACTTTCAATCTCATCAATTCATGACAGCTCTTTGTAGCTATATCAGTTCCTCCCACTAGATGGTTCCTTAAAAGACTATACCATTTTCAACTTTGCAATCCTTACACACTGCCTGGGATAGAGTAGGCTCTCAATGACATTTTTGAATGAGTTAATAAATGAATAAATGAATGGAAGTAAATGCTCTGTTCTCTTGTTCTCCTCTTTGTCTCATTGATTAAAAACCAATTTTTTTTAAATTTTATCTTGCATGCCTAATGATCTTCTATACTTATTAGACAGTGAGTTCTAGACATTTAACACACTTACAAACATTATCTCATTTTTCTTCCCCTTTTTGTGGTGAAGAGCTATGGGTGGACCTAGATTCAGCTTATACACAGAGAAGTAGAATCCCACAGACTGAAAGTATCTTTCTAAATGTACTGCCACAGCCACTGTGACCATTAGGTTATAAGTGTTGATCTGGCAGCATGAAGAGCCACGGGTGACTTTACTACTTGACTAGTAGCTCTTTTAATAGAATATCATGATATTTGATATTTCATAGGTATTCTAAAATAAGTCTGACACTGGCCATTCCTTCTTTAGTAACTTAGATGTCATTTATTAAATCATATGTTAGAAAGTTTCTTAAAGATTACATAAAGAAACCCATACCTAGTAGTGCCTGGGTGGCTCAGTGGGTTAAGCCTCTGCTTTCTGCTCAGGTCATGATCTCAGGGTCCTGGGATCAAGTCCCACATCTGGCTCTCTGCTCAGCGGGGAGCCTGCTTCCCCCTCTCTCTCTGCCTGCCTCTCTGCCTACTTGTGATCTCTGTCAAATAAATAAAATCTTAAAAAAAAAAAGAGATACCCATAGCTAGTTCTTGAAATCTTTTTTTTTTTTTTTTCTTTTTTAATACCAAAGAGATGGGGGCCTGGGTGGCTCAGTCAGTTAAGCATCAGACTCTTGATTTCAGTCAGGTCATGATCTCAACATGGTGAGATCAGCCCCACATTGGGCTCTGTGCTCAGCTGGGAGTCCGCTTGGGATTCTCTTTCTCTTTCTCCCTTGGCCATTCCCCCTCCCCTTCACCCCCCCCCCCAAGTAGATAAATAAATCTTTTTAAAAAATACCAGGGAGAGGGATCCCAACAGATATTATTTGTCAAAGGGCAAAGGAGAATGGCTATTTTTATGATATGACATCTGTTTGTGTGTGCACATTTATCAAAGTAAAAAGCAAGATGGAAATTTACAAAAACAGAGTAAATTTTTATTTGTGTTTGAATTCTGTAGTGCTTTTGGTATTAAATATTAAGAGCAGCAGCAGTTAAAACGATGTCAATAAAACAAAATAACAAAGTCAAGGAAGAAAATGGTAAGAAATTTCAATACCCTTCTCCCTGCGTCCCTGGAGATAGAGAACTTCTGCGGCATAAAAGCAATAAAGTCGCTTCTGGGTTATAAAGAAATCGCTACAAAGTTCTGTGAGGTGCAGTGTTAGGACAGTGTTCCAGGCCCCTAATTGGTACTGTGTTTTCCACATTTATTTCAAGCTTACACAAACAGAAATGTAGTATTTTCAGAGACAGAAATGAATAGAAGGTAGATTGTTATAACTACGGTATAGAACCCCTGAACTAACAGGTGTGGTCCAGCTCAAAAGCAGTATTATAATTTTTCTTAAAAGGAGACTGCCTTACTCAACTGGAGCTATTAATTATATATAATTTATATATATATATATATTATATATAATTAATTTCACATTTTCCAGGAATATATATCCACTGCACAAATGGAAATGACCCAACAGAAGAAGACTGAAAATTTGGGGGGGAAAACTTGATAAACGACAATTCCATACCAGAAATTATACTTCCTTCCACATCAGTCAGATCTTCAGACTAAGTGATATATTAAGGTCTTAAGAAAATATCATACTACTCTAATCACTATAACCTTAAAATGCATCTTAAAAATTATCTTTACTCCTCTTTCACAATTACTTCTGCCTTTACTCTTACAGGATAGAAGAGGTTCTACTAAATATGAAAGTAATACATTGTATCGCCGTGTAAGAGTATCACAGACAGTTTGGACAGACAATCGAAAGACTGGTAGCAAAACTTCATAGATGATATTAAAAAAGAAAAACACAGATGAGGAATGAATATTTGCAGTACATATGACAGGTGAAATGTCCATATAATCAACACACAAAAAGGTCATTTTTATCAATCTCACTCAATCTCAAGACCTTGAGACCATGACCTGAACAAAAATCAAGAGTCAGTCCTGTAACTGATTGAGCCACCCAGGCGCCCCAACCACAGAGAAACCAGGTGGTGGCTATTAGAGAGGGCACGAATTGCATGGAGCACTGGGTGCAGTGCAAAAACAATGAATACTGTTACGCTGAAAAGAAATAAAAAATTTTAAAAAAATCTTTTTTTTTAAGATTTTATTTATTTATTTGACAGAGAGAAAAAGTACACAAGCAGGGGAGCAGCAGGGAGAGGTGGAAGCAGGCTCCCTGCTGAGCAGAGAACATGATGCAGGGCTCCATCCCAAGACCCTGGGATCTTGACCTGAGCCCAAAGCAGATGCTTAATGACTGAGCCACCCAGGCATCCCCCCGAGAAAGCTCTAAATAAGATCAATCGTTCTGAAGTTTCCGAATGCTACACACTTGATCTAATATCTCTTTTTCTGAAAAATAATCTGGACTAATTCCAATGTATCTCACATTCTGGTTTATCTCAACTCTTAAGTGTTTCCTGGGTATGTCTTCTAGGAAGCTCAGGTGAAGACAAGTGTTTTCCCTGCCTCCTCCTGAGAACCCGAACTGAAAAATTTCTTCTTCCTTCTTCAGGAGTTCAGCTCCTCTCAGGCTCATACCATCTGTCTGTGTCTTTCACAAGTCCTCCACAAAACTATCATCTCTTGGCCTTACTCACAGAAAACTCGATCTACAGAATTACTCTCTCCCCCTGCTGATGGTCATCACCACCATCGCATCATGCTCACTTTTATCATTACTGCCACAGATAACACCTGTAGCGCTTAGTACATAGCAGACACTGTTGTAAGCATTTTACATATTTTAATGCAGTTCCCACAAAACCCAGTGAGGCAGACATCATTAATATCCCCATTTTGAAAAGGAAAAAAAAAATCATTCAGATCGAAGGTTACCACTTGCTTTGAGTCTCATAGCTTGTTAGGGGCACACTGGCATTTGAACTCTGGTAGTCCAGCTCCAGAGCCTATGCTCTACACTGTGCATCCTGTCCTCAATATAAAGATTTATTCTCGAGGCCTTCAATGTCCAAGGAGATATTCAGAAGCTCTCATCTGCCAGTTCTTTGACCTTCTATTACTGGAGAAAAATCATGTTAACTCAAGATAATGGGTTTCTTTTTATATTAATTTCCACATTCTGAGCCTGGGTCCTTCTAAAACCAGAGTCTGAGAAAAGATGGATATGATGGCTAACTTTATGTGTCAATTAGGGTAGGCTGTAGTAGTGCCAATTATTTGGTCAAAAACTTGTGTGGATGTTGCTTTTTTTTTTTAAGAGTTTATTTATTTATTTGAAAGGCAGAGATCACAAGTAGGCAGAGGGGCAGGGAGAGAGAGAGAGAGAGAGGGAAGCAGGCCCCCTGCTGAGCAGAGAGCCCCACATGGGGCTCCATCCCAGGACCCTGAGATCACGACCTGAGCCAAAGGCAGAGACTTAACCCACAGAGCCACCCAGGCATCCCATGGATGTTGCTCTTAAGGTATTTTGTTGATGTGGTTAATTTTATGGTCAGTTGACCTGTGGGTGGGGCTGATCCAATCAGTTGAAGGCCTTGGGAGCAAAAGCGGAGATTTCCGGAAGAATTCTGCCTGAGCGTAAATAACATAGAAATCCCGCCTAAGTTTCCAGCCTTCTGGACTGTTCTACAAATTTCAAATTTCCCAACCCCAACAATTACATAAGTGAATCCTTTAAATCTCTACCCCTTCTCCCCCCACTCCACTATGTATGTACACACACACACACACACACACACACACACACTTCATTGGCTATGTTTCTCTCGAGAACATTGATACAGTAGATAGGAAAAAAAAGGTAAAACGTGAGTTTACTATCAAGTTGGTTAACCATGTAATGAAGACTTGAAAGATAAACAGAGGAGAGACAGCTACTATGCAGTGCTTTGTAAATGAAGTAATTAACCTATAATTAATGATACTCCTTTTCATCCCAGTGAAAATTTGGGACAGCTGACAAATAAGAATGTGTGCCCCTTGCCCACTAAGTAATCACAGAATAAATATAAAGTCAATAATCATCACATATAAATATTAAATGGATAATAAAAGAAGTAGAAGGAAAACGTGGTAGAAATAAAGAATTTAAAAAAAAAAAAGTGTTACTTCCTGAGTCTGAAAATCAGGGAGATATGATGGAAAGGCTGTAATTGATCTGACCCTTGATGTATCACTGTAATTTTCAGAGGCAGAAATGGGAGGAGGACATTTACGCTACTTTCATGCAGCTAAGGGGACTGATTCTTCAGTAGCGAGTTCTTCAGCTCTGTGTCAGGTTAATACTTGAACCTCAGCCACTAATTTGCATCCAAATTAGCGTAATGGTCTCTCTTTGTGTCTTGGTTTTGACATTTATTCATTTGAAAGCATGGCAATGTTGTAATTCTGTCCTATTCAAAGGATTAACTAATAAAAAATGACTTCATAAAAATCTTCATTCTATAAAAGATGTTATTTTGTTATAAATATTTATGGTTATTGGTTATTTCCAGCACGGCTGAGAATGGACTCCAAAGAAATCATAACAAAAATTGTATTTTAATACAGCCTCTAGAGTGTGTGGTCTTGTTAAATTTTTATTACAGTGTCTCAGTAATACAAGGTCTCTTAATGTAGCTCTTAAAAATAAAATCAGTAGTGATTTCACAGATCTCCAATATTTATAAGCTGAGTAGTTCATCTCATTATTCAGAGCCATGTGCAACACATTTTCCTGGGACAACAGAACCCTCTCAGCTCTGCTTCAAGGCTTAAACTGTCAGCAATCAACTGTCACTTGAAAGGCCACAGTGACTAAGGATGGGAAAGACAATCTTCACGCCTATAGGTGGAGCCACTTGAACATAACTTCTAGAATTACTTGATTTAATTATTTATTTAACCTTAAATCATCCGCAGGCAGATACATTTCTCTCTCCCCCTCTCTCCCTCTCATTCTTTTTTCTCTCTCTCACTTTCTTTTTTTCTTAAGATTTTATTTATCTGTTTGACAGATGGAGATCACGAGTAGGCAGAGAGGCAGGCAGAGAGAGAAGAGGAAGCAGGCTCCCCGCTGAGAAGAGAACCTGATGCGGGGCTCAATCCCAGGACCCTGGGATCATTACCTGAGCCTAAAGGCAGAAGCTTTAACCCACTGAGCCACCCAGGCACCCCTCATTCTTTTTTCTCTTTAACAGAGAAGCCAATTTCTCTTTACCAATCTTTGGTTATTTCTTTCTTTCAGTTTTTTTCTTTCCTTGTTTCTTTCTCCAAATGTTCCTTCTTTCTCCCTTCTTCCTTCATAATAATAAAAGAAATTACTGAAATATATTTCTTATGCTAAAATACAAATTTGAAGGGATCCTTGTGATAATCTACTCTGGTCTCGCCTGCCTGGATTTTGGGGACCGAAGTGTTAGGGATTTCAGGGTTCATCAGAAATCTTACTACCCCAGTTGACTAGGCATGTAGCAGGAGCCTGAGAAAAAAGTTCATTTCTGTCCTTTACAGCTTTCCTGCTTCTTGCCTTCTCGAGAGAGGGTGCTTTTCTCTTTATATTCAATATCCTAAACCTAGTTTGCCTCTCAATGCCATTACACAAGGCTCACCTTTCCTCAAAGGGGGGGGAAAAGTTTTGGGTGGGGTGCTGGTGATGGCAATTCAGTTCTTTGCTCGGCAAATACTTCCTAAGCACCTTCAAGGTACTATCATTTTGTATTAAATATTTCTCCTCTTTTCGCCACTAACAGCTACTAAATCAGTAGGAAGGGAAAAAGAGGAACAAAGGGGACTAATGTAATGAGATAGGATCAAAAATAAATCTCCACATGTAAAGTAAAAAAAGAGATAAAGTCAGAAAATGGCCTTTCCCATAGAAGCTGTCCAGACATCAGACCCCCAACATCACTTCTACCCTGGTCTTAATTATATGGAAATTTGTCACTTAGGTTTCCTGGAGAAGTCATAGATTTCTTCAGATCTCCAAAGAGGAAAACAAAAATTTCTGAATTTATACCTCCTGAGGGCTCACACTGCAAAATATGCTGCATTTGATTTTGTGGCAAAGTCTTAAGGAAGTGGAAAACATCATTTTTGTTCTTGCGGAATTTGAAACTAAAATGAAGGTGGAACTGACCCCTTTGGAAAAACAAAGAAGGGAGAGGTTGTCATAGAAACATGGCGCACATCTTTACTCATCCTGACCACACGGAGACAGACGCAGCCCATAGTATGCCGTGGAAACTCTTCATGGAAGACACAGTCGTTAGCAGTCTTCAGAAGAAAAGTGATTCCATTCATAGGCCAGGAATGTGGTCAGCGTGCCACGCAAGAGAGAAAGACTATGTGTACGCTCTAGAGACAAATCAACTGCTTCATCTGCGTAGGAAGGTAAATAAGTTTTCTGGTCAGAATAAAGGATAGGAGTTGGAGCAAAGCAAGCTTTTTTGGAGATAGTTGGAGGTAAGAGGCAGGAGAAACACTTGTGGTTTTAGAGGATTCAAGTGGTAATTTAGAATTCTATAACAGAAAATCATCCTTTTACATGTTACTAGGGAAATTTCGAAACCTCCATCAGAGTACACTGATATCATGATTTCTGTGCACCCATTGTATTCTTGCTGATAAATATTCACATTTTGCCAAACGTTGATATGCTGAGTGGATGTTATCACTACTGGACATGTGAATTGTTTTATCTCCTGTGAGTTGTGGTATGCACTTGAATAGTTATCAGAAAGGAATTACGGATTTTTAAGCCAGAAAGGGCTAAAACAGTCATGGTAATAAATTCTCCTTTTAAATTAGCTGCCTACAGACCAAAAAACAGGGAAAAATGACACGTCCTTCAGAAGTCAGGGATTTAGCATGAAGGTCTGGCCAAGGAAGCTGATATAATGTAGAGAGGTCTTCATGGGGACAGTGCCTCTCCAGGAGCATAGAAAGAAATACAGTTTAAATGTAACCAAAGAAGACAAGCATTCTTAAAGCGTGGAACCAGCAATCATAGCCAGATAGTAACTATGTTTCAGATACTCAAAGTGGAAATGACATTTGATAAAAAACTCAACCAAATGCTATGAGAGGTATTTTACCCATGTTATTCCATTTAAATATCACAAACACCTCTTTCAAAAATTGTTTCCCCATTTTACCTGTAAATAACTGGGGCATAGAGCTGCAAAATCACTTGTTCGTGACACAGGACCACTTAGTGGTAGGACTAGGACTGCAGCCAGCTCAGTATTTGTTCCCTCACAACCAAACAACCAGAAAGAGGAAATGAGGTCTTGTTCTAAACCAAGCTGCCTAGAGATCCAAGGACAGAATGACATCAGTGACTTCTGGGAGTGAACTATTTAGGGTGTTCTGACATCCAGGAGAAGACTATGTAGTCCACTTAAGAAAGTATCTTCTTGGAGCATCTGAGTGGCTCAGTTGGCTAAGCATCTACCTTTGACTCAGGTCATGATCCCGGGATCCTGGGGTTGAATCCAGCATCGGTGGGCTCTCTACTCAGTAGGGAGCCTGCCTCTCCCTCTCCCTCTTTCTGCCACTCTACCTAATCATGTTCTCTCTCTCTGTCAAATAAATAAATCTTAAAAAAGAAAGAAAGAAAGAAGGAAAGAAAGAAAGAAAGAAAGAAAGAAAGAAAGAAAGAAAGAAAGAAAGAAAGAAAGAAAGAAAGAAAGAAAATATCTTCTTCAAGTAGACTATGGACAACTAAACCCTTATGCTTTTTGAAGTTACTATCCCCCCCAAAACCCCCCAAAATAAAGTTACTACTTCATGTGCTTTTCTGTCTTTGATGTGTTTGGGCATGAAAGGGAATTGTCCACACACAGAACATAGAGAAGGATTCTGAAAGGTGAGACTAGATGGTGGTGGAAATTTCCAGAGTGGAGTAGACGGTTGGAGCTGATGAGTTGGGGAGGTGTTGAAAGGAAATCAGAAGGTGGAGAGTGAAGGCAGACAGGGCGTGGGCTTCATCCTCCCTGGACTTTCCTTCACAGGTTGCCTATGTCTTCTTCTTTATAAGGACAGGTGTGCTCGTAGGGCACCAACAGTCTTTGGAAAATGCGTTTCTCAAAGTGTGATTTGTAAACAGTTGATGATACATAAAATTTGGGGTATAAGGATAAGCATGTTTAAGTTATATTGTAAATTTCATGAGTATTAGGGGAAAAATGGCCCTAAATTTGTGAATTCATGGATATAGTGAAAATTAGAACAAGGACAAAGTGTCACAGGGATCCAGTTGGAAATCTGGCCCTACCTGATCCATGAAGGACTATAAGCGAAGTACTTGATTCTTGGGACCTCGATTTCTACAAGACTGGAACAATGAAAACCTTATTGCAAGATATATTGGACGATTTCAGATATGAAGTTATCAATGTAACTCATGACATCTAGTAGGTATTCAGTAGGCAGCAACTGTTACTACATGAGAGGTGGGGTGAGAGAGGAGAGGGAATGCTATGGAAGGATCTCGGCCCCAGAACCAGGAACCATTTTGATACCAACAGTAAGTGGATAAGTAGGAAGGGAAGGTAGGGTCTGGGTTTTTAGAATCACTTCAGAGTTGCTGGTAGGTATATGTATTCTGCATATATTAGCATCCTCATTCTGAGAGTGAATCATTTTTATCCCCTTAGAGGTTTTCACAGTTATGTCATTTCTCTTAATATTCCCACAGAACACTGGGAATTTAGAAGGGAATTTCCAGGGGCCCCTGGGTGGCTCGGTTGTTTAAGTGCCTGACTCTCGATTTGGCTCAGGTCATGATTTCAGGGGCCTGAGATCGAGCCCCACATCAGGCTCCATGCTTATTGGGGTATCTGCTTGAGGTTCACTCTCTCCCTCTCCCACTGCCCCTCCCCTCACTCATGAACTCTCTCTCTCTCTCTAATAAATAAATAAATCTTTAAAAAGTAAAATAAAATAAAATGGAATTTCCTAAGTGAAAGCTGAACTTCTAGGATCTGGTTTCCATGAAGTGACAATGTTGACAGCTCTTAATGAACATTCTTGGTATCTGGATGGTATCAGCTTTCTTTGAATCATAGATCTTTTATCTTTCTCACTTTTGCAAAAGCAAATTAATGGTATTGTTTCTATGTGGCTGTATTTCTTTACATAGCAGGACATAAAAATGTAAAGTCCTCTGGGAGGAAACAAATGCACACTGTGCATGACTGCTGGTGCCAGCAGACTCCTTCTATTTAATGCACATTTTTCTAAAGGTAAGCACAAACACATTCTTTTTTTTTTTTTAAGATTTTATTTATTTATTTGACACAGAGAGAAATCACAACTAGGCAGGAAGGAGGCAGGCAGAGGGACGGAGGAAGCAGACTCCCTGCTGAGCAGAGAGCCCAATGTGGGGTTGGATTCCAGGACCCTGAGATCATGACCTGGGCCAGAGGCAGAGGCTTAACCCACTGAGCCACCCAGGTGCCCCACAAACACATTCTTTACATTTGTACAGCTCCTAATGAGGTTATGAAGTACTTTCGCACAGATTATTTCACTTACTTTTCATGACAGTAGTATGAAATACGTACTAATATTCTCATATTCTACAAGAGGCAGCAAAGGCTCAGACTTTTGGCGTCTTTTTCAGCATTTCATAGCTAATGAGCAGTTGACCTAGATGATCTGACTCCACATCCAATACAGTGTTCACGATGTATCTCCATTTCTGATTTCCATCATTCAGTATAAGATGAACGTGAAAAATATCTGTCCCTGCTCTTAAAGAACTCCCAGTTTCATTTGGCAAGGAAATAGAAACACACACACACACCCATGAGTAAAATATCACCACAGGCAGAATACCAGCATACGATGCCAAGTGCCCTGTAGGCGTTACTCACCCCAGAGTTCATATGAACATGGAAAAAGAGTTTGAGATCACTATGAGCTGGAGTGGCCAGGGCCATATCATAGAGGAGGTAAGAAGAATATTCTGGAAGAGTAGAAAACCAGGCCCCATTTGAGATGATTGTAATAATCAAGCTGTCCTCCACCCCCAGGCTCTAACTCTCATCTGTAAACATTCCAAAGCGAAAAGGACACTGCATTCTTGGCTGGAAATAAAACAAGCAAATGAATCATCTGAAAATGCAGGGTTGGAATAGGTTCTCATGTGATTTGCATGCAAGATATCCACGTTCCCGGGCTCCCTGCTGAAGGTGGACATGTGGTAACCAAAGCTGTGATGTCCCACACCTTTCATGTTCCCTCCCCAGAGCCTGACTCATAAACAGGGTTCAACAAACCAAGCTGTAACTTTCCTGGGTCAGAGCACTAAGTGCTGTGGACAGGGACAGAAAGGAGAGAGGCATGGATTCTGGATCAGAAGAATGGGACTTTGTCCTAGTGTTGGAGCAACTGAGTATAACCTTGAACAACTCACTTCAGTTCTCTGACTTCTGGTTTCGTCATCTGCAAAATGGGCCTAATGATACTCTCCTATCTTACCATTTTGTGAAGAATAAAGGAGGCCACATATGAGAAGGTGTCCTGAAAATGGTAAAATTTCACACTTTTACAGTTACAAAATTTTACAATTACAAAATTTTACAGTTTTACAAATGTATAGATTGTACAAATATACATGATGTACAAATATTGCAGAATGATTTCTAAGGGATCCTTTTCATAAAATCCCCTCTAAGTCTCCTTGGCAACTTAGCAAGTACTTGCTAAATAATGTTTCTCTCAGGGCGCTTGGGTGGCTCAGTGGGTTAAAGCCTCTGCCTTTGGCTCAGGTCATGGTCTCAGGGTCCTGGGATCGAGCCCTGCATTGGGCTCTCTGCTCAGCAGCTACCTGTTTCCCCCTCTCTCTCTGCCTGCCTCTCTGCCTACTTGTGATCTCTGTCTGTCAAATAAATAAATAACATCTTTAAAAAAAATGTTTTTGTCCTCATCATAATTCTTGTCAATACCTTGCCCTTCCCAAACTCCATTTTCCAGTGAAACCCTTGAGAAGTTAAGCCAGAATCACATGACTAGGTGTGGTGGCTGAGGGATTTCAACATCAACTTTCTGATTCTAAAGCCTGCGCTTCTTCTGTCACAGACCTCCTCTGTTCCATCTGAGGGTTCCAGAATATTTTGTATGAGGACCTATGGTGAAACCTGATCTGACCTCTGGCAATCCTTTCTGACTCAAAGACCTACTAATAAATCTAAGATGCCCCACTCACAGAGCCCTGCCTGATGAGGGAAGCATTACAGAATTAGAGGAAGAGCTGCTTCCTTTTGTGGCACATTCAGATCTTTGGGGTCTGTGCCAAGGAGCTGACAGGGGAAATTCCCACTTCACATTCTTCTTCTTCTACTTGGATAATTGAGATCTTAAATGACATCAGACTTTCTGGGATCTTTCAGGGAGTTCATTCTGGGCTGATTCCATCATCAGAATACCACGGTTAGAGGGCTCCTCCCCTGGGATTGCTCAAACCCGGGGCTGACTAGGCTCACTTTCGGTTACCTCAGGGTGGCTACGTGGAACGCAGAGTCTGCTTACGTTGAAGGCCTAATTCAATTGCTTACTAAAGGTTCTTGAAAAATATGACCGGATGTCCTCCTGCTTTATCTTTTATCTTTCTGATCAGATTCCCAGTCCTGTCACAGAAAACACACTTGGGATAGAAGGCAATAGGCAGGGGTTTGAAAAGTTTCAGCAATGGGGGATTTATTTACAGCTGAGAACCGGAGGATTAGCTACATTCCACTTAATGTAATATGCATATGGGAGCAAAAGATTTAAAGAAGAAAACAACTCCCAAGGGAAAATTCCAGCGAATAATGAAGACAGTTAAGACTGTGCTTTGACACTTCTTGGCCTTACAACTATGCAAAATGCAGTCCTACCCAGAGGTGAAGCTTTAACTATGTTCCTTAAGAGTGAGTTCAGTTCGGTTTCCAGGGCGGAGAGACCCAGCCCTGCCATATCTCACCCCCTTCCTGTCTACCGTAGGGATGCAGCACAACAGTTTCTAGAGACGCTTAAACCAACATACCCACCAAGATCCTTATTATGTAGCCAGACTCGGAGCTGTTCTTAAAGTGAGCGCTAATAGCCAGATGACTATTTCTGTTCAGTTCATGTCAGTGGGAATTTCCACTAAGCCTCTGTATTTGTCACTGGAGCTCCAGCCACTGTTCGAGATGCATTTAACGCCTGCACTGTCTTCAGATACCCAAAGATCTTTGCTCAAGAGTGTTCATTCAGTCTCAAGTGTCCTTCACCAGCTCTACCTTTTCAAATCCCAGCACCATTAAGGCAATTCCTTCGTGAAGCCTCCTCTGATTACTCAAATCAAATATAACCACAGGTCATAGCCTGCGTCTACTTGCCCTCGGGTTTTCTGTCTGTTTCAGAGTTGTTCGTATAATGGTCAGTCTCTCCTACTGGGCACCTGTAGGTCTGCTTCACCGGATGGTGTTTTTCTTGGTGCGATTTTACAAGCTCTTATAATACCTATTTTTCCTCATTCTGAAAAGTGCGGGTGCAACAATAAATCAGCATTAACAGTAAATCAGAACAATAGTAAACAATAATAAATCATCATAATACATCATAAACAATAAATCAAGGTTAAAATAAGGAATGCCAGGCCTCACTCCTGCACTTTGGAGTAGGAAGATCATGATTATAACCCTCAAGCCCTGTGGTCTTTTGAGGTTACCTGTGCACCCCAGAGGCTGTCCTCAAACCTGCAAGACTGGTTCTCCCACCTCTGTGAAAAGAGGTCTTCAGTCCAAAAAGAAGTTCCACCCTTTCTCATTTTACGAAACCTAATATCATACTCTAACCTAACATAGATATGTGCACCAGACTTTAAGAAGATTCTTTATCTTTAAGAAATCAGTATTTTGGCCTAAATCATATATGAAAAAAAAATCATGGAAAGTTAAAAAAAATACAATTATAAATACAATTTATTGTCTCCAAATAACTATATTTTAAGTTCTTTTTTATACTGCTATATAGATGAAAGCATTCCAAACACTTCTGAGCAAAACTAACAATTATTTCATGACCAGGACTTATAAGGGAGAGATGGCTTTCAAGAAAACACAAATCTGTTCACACATAAGAGCTCTGTAAAGGAGTCCGAAAAGGAAGTAGTGGAGGAGTGTTCTTTGAAGAGGTCTCCAATAGCCTGAGACATAAAGGGTAGATGAAAAAAATTAGAAGGGGGAGCTTGAAGTGACAAAATATTGCCGGGAAGTGACAAAATATTGTGGGAAATGACAAAACATTGCTGGTGGAGTAGCTGATAATGGAGAGGTATGCATGTGAGGGCCACGGGTACCGAGAAAAAAATCTCTACCTTCTAGGCAGTTTTGTTGTGAACCTAAAACTGCTCAAAAAAATTAAGTCTTAAAAAAAAATGCCTTCAGTTACTGCCAGATGTCCCCCTGGAAAGCAAAAACCTGGCTGGGAACCACTTCCTTAAATTTGTTAGAAATGCAGACTGTGGGCTCCACCTAAGATCTACTGAATCAGAAGCTAGGGGAGATGAACCATGAGAGACTATGGACTCTGAAAAACAATCTGAGGGTTTTGAAGGGGCAGGGGGTGGGAGGTTGGGGGAACCAGGTGGTGGGTATTAAGGAGGGCACGTATTGCATGGAGCACTGGGTGTGGTGCAAAAACAATGAATTCTGTTACACTGAAAAGAAATTTAAAAAAAATTGTAGTATTAAAAAAAAAAAGAAGCTAGGGGAGAGGGGTGTGTTTCAACATGCCTTACAATTCCTTCTGAGGCAGCTTAAGTTTGAGAACAACACTGGTCTTACCTAAACTCTTCCAAGCAAGTGTATCCCAGATGATACAGACTAGTGTTCCTTAGTGCGTGGATCATAGATTACCTACATCAGAATCACCTTTATTGTGTGCCAGAGTAGCATCTAGGGATCCACCCTAGTAAATGGGGAAGATGAGAGTGATGTGGAAAGCAGGGATCCAGTTTTCCTGGGTTTTTTGTTTGTTCGATGGTTTTTAACGTAAGCATATTCCAATGGCTCTCATGGGCACAGATGTTGAAGTACCACTGACTGGTATTGTCTTTTCAGACTTTCTTTATTCATATCCCTAACGTCCCAAATTCTACGTTTATGTTTCCAAAACAACTTTCTGATAACAATTTGGCTTCTGCTTAGACCTACCTACAGCAGTGTTTCCCAGGTAGTTAACATTGTTGAACTACCTTGGGAGGTTTTAAAAAAATCAATGCCCCGTCTTCCAAGTCCAATTAAATCTGAATCTATGGTGGTAGTATTTTTTTTAAGAGTCCTAGATGATTCCGATATGCAAGTAGGCTCTGAAACCACTGCCAAGAGGGGGAAATGCACTAGTCTTACCAGTGATAATATTCCAGGAGGTTTCATGCTTACGCAGCTCAGCGAAAATCATAAAGGTAACATTCTGGTTTGCATTTCATTCCCTTTGTGTGTCCCTTTAAATCCATTCAAGTTCTGAGGACCACAGCTAAATGCCAAATCCTGGAACGCAGTGGTATAACTGGGATATTCTCCTCCTTCCCACACCACCTGCTGGCTTTTCCTGTTATTCTCTGTAAGTCAATTTCAGGATTTTGTTCAATTGATTAGAATAGAGAAGTGACTGCTAATGTATATCTTCAAAAATAGAGGCACTTTGATGTTAATGTAATGAAGTCTCTAGATCAGTGTTCCAATTCATAAGAAATATGGAGGATAGAAGAACAAATCAAACACCAATAAGGAAGAATTTATATCAACTGAGAGGGTGGACATTTAAATTTTTTTTTTAATTTTTAAAAGATTTTATTTATTTACTTGAGAGAAAGAGAGAGAGCAAGTGAAAGGAGAGCATGAGCAGAGAGGAGGTGCAGAGGGAGAGAGAGAAGCAGTTTCCGTGCTGAGTAAGGAGCCCATGCGGGATCAATCCCAGGACCCCAAGATCATGACCTGAGCCAAAAGCTGATGCTTAATGGACTGGGCCACTCGAGGGTGGAGATTTTATAGAGTAATTCGCCTGTCTTTTCAACAAGTCAGTATTTTTGAAAATCAAAATAATAAAATGAAATCATATGACATTTAAGAGGGAGACTATTTTAAACTATAAAAGAGTTAAGAAACAGCTATCAGAGACAATGCCTTGTTTGGATCCCAGTTAGACAAACCAGTTATAAGTGAAGCTATGACAGCACTTGGAAGAATTTGACTATCATTTGGGTATTAGATGATGTTAAGGAATTATCCTGAATTTTGTTTGGTAGGACAATGATATTGTGGTTACATAAGGAAACTTCCTGATTTTTGGAAATGTGTCACAGAGACAAAATGTTATGCAATGGATAATTTACTTTAAACCACTTCAGTAAAAAAAAAAAAAAAAATTGATGATGTATGTATAGCAAAATATTAACAATTGTCCAGTCTAGATTATGGACTTAAAAATATTCATTACACTGTTCTTGTTCCTTTTTTCATTTGCTTGAAATTTTTTATACTAAAAAATGGGAAGTCAAAAGGAAAAAAAAGAATATGTACATTCAGTTTAGATAGTGGAGAAACTTCTGGAATGGGAACAAAACCACTTGAGTCTGGTCTTGTCTGGTCTGAGTCTGGTCTGGTCTGAGTCCGGGTCTCATTTGCACCTATGCTAAATAAGGTTTTAAATCAACATCCTTCCTACCGTAATCCTGTGTTGACTCTCCTCATACACAATATTATTAGGACCAGATACAGTAACTGTCACTTTTAAAAGCAAGATACTGCCCTCAAATACAGTTTAAAACATCTCTGGGTAGTAGCAATTGTGGATGGAGAGGTTTTATTTGACGAAGATTTTCTATTGCTAATATTTTAATGAAGAATCATATAGCATTTCTCTTTGAACTCTATGGAAAACTAGAGTTCCATAACCTAAAATGGGAAAGCCCAAGAACAAATTTCTTATGTAGAATTCTTCATAGCATTAAACACTTGCAGTGCAATTGTGTCTAATGTGTGAAAACGCTTAGCATTTTGTTTTGTTCCAGACTTGATTATGGAAAGAGGGATAAAATTCTAATGGGGTGATGGTACTTTATTAGGGAATCAAGAACAGGCTGTTCTAAAGTTCTGAAGGTGTCAGTTTCCTAAGTGGGAAAGCATGCTAAGAAGTATTTCAGTGCCATTCGTTTCAGCAAATCCTTATTAAGCACCCTTGCATGTCAGTGATGCTGAGGGGCACACACACAATATATCTTCGCTGGCACCCACCATGAGTCAGGCATTCTTGGTAATATGGCAGCATTTTGAATTCAGGTATTTCAGGTGCTTATCAAAATAGGATCCCTGGGTACCTGGCTGGCAATGTCTCTGGATGCAACTCTTGATTTCGGGGTTGTGAGTTCGAGCCTCATATAGGGTATAGAAATTACATAAAAATAAAATCTTAAAAAAAGAGAGAGAACCCCTGTCCTCTTGGAGCATACACACATTCTAATGGGGAAAGATGTTCTATAACCATGCAGATACATAAGCAAATAAGAAAATGTCAGCTACTAAGAAGTGTTATTTTAAAAAAGACTAATGTGAAAGAGATGGGAGGGGGCTCTTTTAGGAGGCAATTGGTGAAGGCTTCTTTGAGGAGGTGTTATTTTAATTGAGACCTGAGTAAGAGGAAGTCAGTAGTGATGCAGAGATAACATCTGAAGATAAGCCTGCTGCCTGCTGTGTACTAGGACTGTGAGCACTCCACTTTTATTAGCTAACTTAAGCTTCATGGCAGTCCTTACAAGGGAGGTACTATTATTTAGTATCTCCATATTACCCACACGAACATACTGAAGCACAGAGACATGAAACACTGGCCAGATGTGACAGAGCTGGAATTTGAGCTAGGGAGCCTAGCCCCAGAGCCTCTACTTTTCTGCTATAGCACCACTCAGTAAGCTGGGCCAGTAGTATGTTCTAGAAAGAAGAAATAAAGTAGCGAAGGTCTTCGCAGACAGTGAGAGTAGTGTGTTTGAGAGACCAAAAGAAAGTCAGCATGGCTGATGGGGAGCAATCAAGGGGGAGAGAAGAAGAAGCAAAAGAGCTAGGGTCGGGGTGCCTGGGTGGTTCAGCCACTTAAGTGTCTGCCTTCAGCTCAGGTCATGATCCCAGGGTCTGGGGATTGAGACCCGCATGGAGCTCCCTGCTCGGGGAGCCTGCTTCTCCCTCTCCCTCTCCCTCTGCCTGCCTGTGCTCTGTCTGTCAAATAAATAAAATAAAGCCTTAAAAAAAAAGAGCTAGGCTGGAACCTGGTGAAGTAGAGCTGCATAAGGTTAAGACTTTATTCTGCTTGCGATAGGAAGCCTTGAAGAGGTTTTGAGCAAAGGTGGGTGTGATATTATCTGCTTTTCGTTTTTTAATGGTGGCTTTGCTGTGCAGAGGATGGAATCTTGGGGGCAAAAGTGAGGCAGGGTGAGCCGTTAGAATGTTGCAGTCACAGGACAAGTGGAACTAAGTGTAGCTGGAGTGTAGTTCACAGCGGTATTATGACAAGACAGAGTTGGACCAGGCCTTAGCTTCAGAGACCAGTCACAGAACATTCTGATACGTTGCATGTGGGACACTAGGGTAGGACGAAAATAAAGAATGATTCCTGGGGTCTCTGTGTGAGGAACTGGGTAGATGGTAGGATCATTCAGAGGACTACAGAGTGTTATGTTAAGTTTGACTTGGTTGTTAGACATCCGAGTCTAGGATTTGAGTTTAGAAAAAGTTGACTTGGCTTGTTCTAGCCTGAGAGAAAAAGAAACATTTCGATAAGCATAATCTCTTCTGAAATAAATTCAGTCTGGGCAGGAGAAAGAGGCCTATGTGGCCAGGAATTTGTAAGTCTACATCAAGATTTGCATTCAGGTGGCCCAAGGATATGTTTTATTTGGAATTCAAAATGTTGTAAAAATTGGATCTCACATAAAAATATTCTGGCTTCTCTTTAAAAATTGGAAGGCCAGGGAATATTGAGCCAACAGTTCTGTGTTTGGAGCTCCCTGCTTTTCCACAGACTTCACTATTCTCAGTTGTATTGCTCCCGTCCAGATTTCATGGGAATTTGAGTTCTTGGCCCTCGAACTAGATTCCAGTCTTCACTCTGCCACTTACGATGGTTTGAGACTTTGCCATTGTTTAGCTTTTCTGGACTTCAGGTCCTCAACCATCATATGCATCCTGTATGAAGTTCACAAGGTTCTTTTGAAAATCACATTACATAATGGATATGAATGCATCTTATCTTGGTAATGTACTCTAAAAGAGTGAAATATTGTTCCCTTCAAAAAAAAAATAAAGTTCAGATTATCAATTTATAATGGTGCAATGAAAGCTGGCAATACCTAGGTTTCATTATTTAGATATTTAGAAAAGTTTAAATTACTCCTAAAATAAAGTCTACTTTTAAAATAAAATGGAAATGGGGGGGTATTGGGTGCCCCAAATTGAGGGAAGAAACTCTCTGAGGGAAGACATACCCACACACTACTGAGAAATCAAACATTTCAGTGGAACAAAGGTGAAAAGGACAAGCAGAATGGAAGGGCAGAGAAACTGGGGTCAGAAACCACAGATTCTGAGGTGCCTGGGTGGCTCAGTCATTAAGCCTCTGCCTTTGGCTCAGGTCATGGTCCCAGGTTCCTGGGATTGAGCGCTGGATCGAGCTCCCTGCTCAGCAGGAAGCCTGCTTCTCCCTCTCCCACTCTTCCTGTTTATGTTCTTTCTCTCACTGCATCTCTCTGTCAAATAAATAAATAAAATCTTAAACAAAACAAAACAAAACAAAACAAAACAAAACAAAAAAACAGGTCAGGGCGCCTGGGTGGCTCAGTGGGTTAAGCCTCTGCCTTCTACTCAGGTCATGATCCCAGGGTTCTGGGATCAAGCCCCGAATCAGGCTCTCTGCTCAGCAAGGAGCCTGCTTCCCCCCTCTCTCTGCCTGCCTCTCTGCCTACTTGTGATCTCTGTCAAATAAATAAATAAAATCTTAAAAAGAAAGAAAGAAAGAAAGAAACCACAGATTCTTGTTTTAGCTGCACCACTTCTGCTCTGTGTGAACTTGGATGCTTAGTGATAAAAGGAGCTCATCCCTAAAAAGTGCTCTACACACATTATTTCACTTAGCACAGTCTGTGAGGCATTTTACACAGGAGGAAATTAAGACACAGATTAGTTCAGGCATCTGCCCATAGCTGTGTAGCAAGCAAGTGTGAGAACTGGATGCGTCATTTCCCTTCTCAGGTTCTTGGAATAAAATATGAAGAAGTGAAACTTTATTTTATAAGGATTTTCCTAAAGTGCTACTGAGGTATATTCTGTAGATATGTGGATACATACATTCAGAATATATACTTGCATAGAGAAGCTATTATCCATTCTAGTAAGGAACTTCATTTTTGTTTAATTCATTGATTGCCAGTGATGTCTTAGAAGTTCTTTTTTTTTAAGATTTTATTTATTTATTTATTTGACAGAGATCACAAGCAGGCAGAGAGGCAGGCAGAGAGAGAAAGAGGGGGGAAGGAGGCTCCCTGCTGAGCAGAGAGCCCGATGCAGGGCTCGATCCCAGGACCCTGAAATCATGACCCAAGCCAAAAGCAGAGGTTTTAACCCACTGAACCACCTAGGCGCCCCTTAGATGTTGTTCTTATGAGATTTATCAAAATTATCACAAACTAAGTCACCAGGTAGCAATTTATGAAAATATACGTACGGATATTGAGCTGTGTGATATTTTACTTAAAGCTCATTGATATATGCATCCACTCGAAATATATATTCAAACCATTATTTCACAAGTACCGTGACCTAACACAACCTACAATTTCTATGCCCAGCACAGAACCACACACTTAGGCCCTTATGCACTTTGTGTTGCTGAGGCTCCAAACACGTTGTACCAATGAGATCTCACCTCTCAACCTCCCCAGCAGCCCTGTAATGCTAACATGCCCATTCTTTTGGTTGTCCGTAAATACAACACAACGTTGGGAGATTGTTGACTTGAGTCCTAAACTTGCTCTCCTGCTTACCCACTGAGGGAACTTAGTTCATCCAGCTCTATAATGAGAGAGTTGGGCTAAGTGACCTCTAAGTTCCTTTCCTCTTAAATTCTGGAATTTTTGAAATCTAGCTATAAAGTGAAATGGTACCCTTTCATTATTATTAGCTGACTATTAGTTGAACTCCCCATGAAAAATCAATGAATGTCCAAGAGTTTCCAGTGGACTAGAAGAACAAAAATGAACCATAGGCTCATCGTTCTTATTCCTGAAGTCGGTGGCTTATGCCTGAATGCAGGTCTTACACGTTTTAATCGCCCCGACGCGCTCCACTTGAATTGTGAGGCTGAATGTAGACTCGGGACTCCGGCTGTGCAGAGTGAACCTTGTCTGATTGCATCAGCAGGGTGGGCTGGGATGCTCGATTCTGTTATGAGTAGTCATTCAGCAGTTCAGTGACACATACAAGGTCATGGACTTCAAAGAGAATGGTGAATGCAGAGAGGAAGGCCGGTGCAGAATGGTCTGGTTAACGATCACACTTCATAATTTCACGGTGTGCTGATTCTCCCTGACATGGTGTTCAGCCCAACTCGTACTGGCTTGGCTTGGGAATCAGGAACCTTCACCCCAAGGTCACTCTCTGATCCCTCAGGGTGTTTAACCAGGTATCCATCTTTCTTTTCGGAATTTCTTTAGGCTTAGAGAATTCACCGAAAGAATAGTCCTCATCATGTTGGGGTACTTTGCTCCATGCTTTGCAAGGCTCTTCTCATGTCATTAGTCATTTCTTTGAATGTGTGAGGTACATGGGTCATACACAGTAAACTAGTCTTTACAGGCAGGGAAACAGAGTCAGAGAGGAACGAGCTTGCCCTGCATCACATAGCTAATAAGTGGCACATTTCCTCCAATCTAGTTCTCTTTTTTCTCTGACATAGTCCATCTACTGACATGGAGATGTTTTTAAAGCTTTACATCCTTTTTGTATGCTGGAAGAGGGGGTACAATATCTGCTATTATATGATGCATTTAATAACATTTAATAATGACCATTTCTTCTCCCTCTGGTATGCCTAACGCCGGTACTATGTTAGTACCCATCTGGTATCCCTTTATATACAGTGGTTTTCAAGCAGTGTTCCTGGTTTTCTTTTCCTCTTTGAGGTCACTGGGGACGGTCACAGGAGGCTGACATCAGTCACCCACTGCAGTTTTAGTGCACAGAACTTCTTCATTACACTGTGAACAAAGGCATCTCCAGACAAATGTTTGAAAACCACAGGATTATCATGTTCTTTTCAAAGAGAGCCATATTTTGTTCTAGCAACAAGCTCTAACTGGGTGGCAGGGAAAAGTACTGGACTTTGGCTTCAAGCAGGTCTGTGTTCAAGCTCCAACTCACTTGTTAGGAGTGAGCCTGAGTATCTCTTCAAGCTTTAGTTTCCTCTTATGTGAAATGATAACTGGGAGGAAAGGAGGAATAATTTTCTCTGCACTTCAAGTTCCTTCTCGTTGGACTATGAATCAAATTGACATGAAGTAGATTAACAGGAGAAAATAAAATTTAGTTTTACACAAACAAGGAATCCACACAGATGAGGAAATCCCAAAGACAGTCAGGAAAAATGAACAGGTCCTCTATCTTAATTCCTTTCAGGCGGTTTGTGGGGTAGGTGCAGAGCTTTCCCCAAATCTGCTGGGTTTTGGCTGCTTTTAACTCAAAATAAACTTCATGCCTAAGTGGCTCATCTTGGGGTGGCTTGACCTTGTCCTCTATACCTCCTGTATTAGTTTGCCAAGCTCTCAATAACAAAGTACCACAAATAGTAGCTTTAACAACGGAGATATACCACCTCATAATTCTGGAGACAAGAAGTCTACAATCAGGTTATTAGGAGGGTTGGTTTCTTCTGAGGGCTATAAGGAAATGATTTGTTCCAAGTCTCTCTCTTCTGCTTGTAGATGGTTGTCCTCTCCCTGCGTCACTTCACGTTGTCTTCCTTCCTGGGGAGTCTGGGACCAACTTTCTCCTTTATATAAGAACACCGTCAGGGGCGCCTGGGTTCAGCTCAGGTCATGATCCTGGGGTTCTGGGATCAAGCCCCACATCAGGCTCTCTGCTCGGCAGGGAGCCTGCTTCCTCCTCTTTCTGCCTGCCTCTCTGCCTACTTGTGATCTCTGTCTGTCAAATAAATAAATAAAATCTTAAAAAAAAAAAAAAAAGAACACCAGTAATAGTGGATCAGGGTGTACCCAAATGACTTCATCTTAACTAATTACATCTGCAATAACCCTGTTTCCAAGTAAGGTCCCATTCTGAGGTACTGGGGGTTAGGACTTTAATATATGAACTTGGGGGATGGGTGATATGAAACAATTCAATCTTCCTTGAAAATTATTTTTGATTTGATGCTTAAGGTGCTTTCCCAAGGACCTAAGTCATAATAGTTATTTAGCAGGCATGAGTTTTCTTCCTTTTGTACAATGCTACCCCCATTGCTGACTCTTCTCCCAAAACACAACACTCCCTTCTGTTATTCTTTGTTAAGATCCTTTTTTTTTTTTTTTTTTTTTTAAGGGAAAGAGAGAATCTTAAGCAGGCTCCATGCCCAGCATGGAACCCAATGCAGACCTTCATCTCACAACCCTGAGATCAAGACCTGAGATGAGATCAAGAGTCAGACACTTAACTAAGCCACCCAGGTGCTCTTCTATGATCCTTTCTATTTTTACCTTTTCCCTTAGCCTCTTTTATGACCTTTTGAGGCTATTCACCTCTTCTACCCATTCTCAGGGGAATTTCTGAACCTAGGGTAAAGTTATGCAGGTCCCAAGCTGCACCTTTCATGGGAGAATATTCTAGGAATGAGCCTGAGACTGATCTTTCAAGATCATTATCGTTCCTCCATTTCTCTTTGTAAAAGGTAGAGATTGACCACCTGACCCCAATCACCGCAGCTTCTGAGGGAGGCCCTAGTGGCCAGAAGAGTCGTGAATTCATTCAAGTCTGGCTGCATAGAAAAGCTTCTGACAAAATTTCCCAGAGAGGTAATGTCAGAACTTTCTGAGAAAAGTTCATAAACATGTCTGAGCATGAGGGGGTGGTTTGAACAGCAGATGCCAGATTCTGAAGAAAGAACAGTTCTAATTGAACAAAAGTTCACTGGGGCAAACAAAAGAAGGGAAAATACTACTGCATTTTTTTTCAGTACAAGTTTGTCTAAAACCAACATGTCAGAGGTACTTTCCCCGGTCTTTGCTTAGTTTTTCCTCACTTGGAATGCTGAAATATGGCTGACTCCCACAGCAACCTGGCATCTCCTCTGGGGACTGCACAACATTACTTACCAAGAGCATTTCTTTAAAGTGGCACACCGTAAAAGCCCTATGGATAGTTACTAGTAGAGCCTTTCTCCAAAGAGCTGCATAGACAATAAATTGAAATTTGAAAATTAAGAGTCCAGAGGCTGGGCAGATAGATTCCAGGCCTGCGTCTGATTTGCTGAGTATACTTAATGCCTGTCAAATAGCCAGACGGCAGCATATCATGATGAGTGGCAGAATGGTTTTTTTTGGGCTCAGTGCATACAAGGAGTCTCAGGACAGAAAGGCAGAAGTTGGGGTAGATGCAGTTCTGGAGTGACTGCATTTTCAAGATAGCAGAACTAACTACCCTGCGAAATGTAAAATTTTCTGATCCTATGCTCGGGCTGCTGTTTGAGAAATCTGGGTCACTGAATTGTAGGTTCCTTTTGTAAACCTGTCCCTGGTGTCTTGGTATCAGCACACAGACATTTCTAGATGTCTGCAGACGGGAGTGGGAGCCTTGGAAAGCCGGGGGAAGCTCGTTTTGATGAAGGGACTGAGTGGGTGGAGTTGAAGCTGGAGGCTAATCTCTTCATGCAGGTGTGTATGTTTGTGTGCCAGTGTGTGTGTGTGTGTGTGTGTGTGTGTGTGTGCATGTTGACCTGGGCTTGGCTAGCTCAGCTGTTGTTTTGGAAGACAAAACAACAGTTCCTAATTCCCTAGTGCACCATCAGCTAGTGTTCCAGCTCTGCAGTAGTGGTGGTCTTGGGAATCACAGCAGACCACCCACATGGAAAAGAAAAGAAAACAATACCTAGCCCGGCAAGTAGATTCTGCACTTTTAATCTCAAAACATTCAGAAGCAGGAAATCTTTTACAGTTTATTATCATGAAGTCCCTGGCACAGGCATCAGCTTTTGAGAAGGAGTGAAGCCAAGTCAACATGGGACATAATAATATCAATAGTGTACAGCAATAACAATGGTAATTTATACTTTCCATCCCACTTTGAAGAATGATTTTTTTTTTCCCATGGAAGTTTCTTGAAGACAAAAATGCCTTCAGTTTGGAGTGACTTAAATTACTATTTTGACTCTGGCATTAGCTCTGTCACTTTGGGGAGCTACCTTTATTTCTCACAACTATGTTTTCCATTAAAAATGAGGTGTATATTGCCTATACAAGGCAGCCCTTCTGACTGGATAATCAGATAGATAGATGGATCCATGTATACATACAGAGGAGTAATATCTCACTTCTCCAACTTTTGATAATCAAGATTCTCCACTTTATATCAAAAACTAATGATGTACTATATGTTGACTAATTGAACATAATAAAAAAAAGTGCACTATACCCATTACAACTGGGTTTTCATAATCAGCATTAACAAAACACCAAATGAGTGTATTTCACTGCATTAGGGCTTGGTGGAATCACAAAGTAGAATGGCAGATGTGCTCCCTGGAGAAGCAGAACCTACAGGGGCACCTGGGTGGCTCAGTTGGTCAAGTGTCTGCCTTTGGCTCAGGTCATGATGCTGGAATCCTGGGATAGAATCCTGGGATCTAATCCCAGGATTGAGCCTGGTGTCAGACTCTCTGCTCAGGAGGGAGTCTGCTTCTCCCTTTGCCCCTCACCCTGGTTGGGCATGCTCGCTCCCTCTCTCTCCCTCTCTCTGTCTCTCTCTCAAATAAATAAAATATATTTTTTAAAGTTCTTTTTAAAAAAAGAAACAGAACCTACACATAAGAGTAAGGCAAGAAGGAGCAATCTTGATGTGCAAACTCATACTGATAATTTAATTATGAAGTCTCCTCATGTACAATATTGGATGGATCTCTAAACCCTGAAGACACTGAGGCATCCTATGTCTCAGCCCATAGACATCTTCTTTTATACATTTCATAAAGTTTTTGAGGAGCTGTGATCTCTACATGACACCACCTTCCTGAAAAATGCAAATGATGATTTTCTTCCTGGCATCTCTTTCTTCAATAAACACTCCTCAGTGGTTCAGTGAGGTATACTCATTCTTTCCACCATTTTTGGAGAAAGCTCTGAGGCAGGTATAGCCCAAGAAGATGGGAACACATTCTTGTAGAGACTTTGGAACAGGAAGAAGAGATCTTATTTAAAAATGTGTGCAGACTTTCTACAAAACAGAAAAGTTCTGAGATTTTAAGTTTTCATCTATCCTCATTGTCTCTAAACATAAGGGTGGAAAGCAGCAAACACTTTCTGCTTTCCAGCATCATTCATGGTATCCTGTGCAGTGTCAAAATAGCCAAGTACCAACCCTTTGATGGCTATAAATCCGGTAAACACTGGTCACAGTCATTACAATGTGGCAGCACTCATGTGTAAAATGAAGCCAAAGCTTCTCCACACCCTTTCCTCCCCTTTATGAAAGTTTTTGAGAGGGAGGATAGCAGAATGTAATGATTCTCAAACCTTAGTGTTCCAAGTGAAGATGGCTGGGTCATATCTCCAGAAATTCCCATCTGGTAGCTTTGATTTATTGACAGATACCTCAGGAAATCCAAGGTACATAGTCTCAACAGCACATTGGAAGAAATGCTAACACAGCATCTAAGAGTTCAGGATTTCAGGTTAAAATAGTCTAGATTTAAATCCCAGAATCTGAAGTCCCTTGCTATCCACCATTGAGTGAGTTATTCAAACTGTTTAAGCTTTAGTTTTCTCAACTATAAAATAGAGTTAATGACACTTAACTCAGAGTGGTCATTAGCTCACCTTGAAGGGAGATAATGTGTACAGAGAATTTGGCACAGCAACTGCCACGTAGTAGGCACTAACGCAGCAGTGGCTATTGTTTGATATGACTCCTGGCCTAAACTCTGGCTACTCTTTAAAGGGTTTGGCCTCTTGAAGGATCCACATGTATTTCCAAGTGAAAAATTAATAGTGTTCTTTCTCTCACAATGATGATGGAGCATAATAGCATGAACATATAGCTTCCCCACCCCAGCCAACTCCATACAACCACACTGAGGGGCATCAAGTTAATTTGAACATAAGGACATGATACATTTGTCCCTGAGGAATCTGTAATAGCATAAACTGAGGGCTGGTAAAGCTTCTTGAGACAGTCATGTGGGTATTTTGAAAAAGATTTTGACAATCATCATAGTATGAGGTAGAACACATAAAGTAGGACTGAGACCTAGGTGGCTGTTTTCCTGGTGATATGGTGATAATACTAGTTTTGTCCTCTTTACGGTAATGTAAGAACCATAGGAGGAAATGCAAGTGAAAGCAATTTGAAAATTGTGCAACATTAAGATAATAGGATTGTTATGATGAGGCATCTGCTCTAAAATCCAGAAAACATAACACACAAAATATTTAATAGGCCATTCTATAAAGAGAGCCCAGTATTAAGGACCGATCATAAGTCTAGTTACATGCCACCCACTGTTGAGTGACTGGAAGGCAAGATGTCCACGTGGTAGAAATGATGACGAGCTGATTCAAGAATCAGATTGGATGCCCAGATTAGCTCATTTTAAGGTTCACTCCTATGCAGATATTACAAGATTCTAAGAAATTCTGAATCTAATTAGACATTCAAGAAAATAGAGAAGGAAAATGTATTCTAAGTTTTGCAGTTAAGCTGGCAGACTTTCTAGAAATAAATTTACAGTAAAAATTGTGCTTTGAAAAGCCTGTATTTTTAGGTAACAGCTCAATTAAGTAAGAAAACAAAACCAAAATTACAGACCAAGTTGTTTACTAAATGAAAATTCTAGCCTTTATTATGGCTGTGGGATTTGGATCTGCCAGAGCTATCACACCTGGCTTGTTGAGCAATAAATACCTGTGGCGCCGTGAGTCAGATGGTACATTAACCGGCAAGTCAAGAAAATCAGGAACATACTATTAAAATGACGTCTTTCCACCTGTATAGGAACACTTGCTACCCACGACCTGCTACAGCTTAATGTGGACAGGAAGGGGGAAGGGAAAGGGAGCAAGAGACCCAGGACTGGGAGCTTGTCTGAAGAAAATAAAATTTCTGTTGACAGCCTTCAGGCAATTCATCTCTATCTACTGTGTCTCTCAATACTTCACATTCATCTGCATAAACTCATTGGATATTTGTGTCATCTTTCTCCCACAAGTCAGGGGTTATGCCTTATTGAATTCTATATTTTTAGTTGGCACACATGGCATTGGGCATAACACACAGAGCTCAGCCTAAGGCTATTTATTAACTGAATATAATAGCATGGATTAAGAAGTAACCAGGGTCTAGAAAATACTACCAATCAGTGGTAGAACATGTGGGTCTAGTTGGAAACTTCCAGAAAAAAGAATACACACTAACTTCAGATGTAGCAATCAAGGATCTTTTAAAATAAAGGGGCCATGCAATCTGGTAGCAGAGAGAAGCATCAAGCTCTATAAACTCTGAAGCTCTTCCTTTGAGGTAAAGAAGAGTCATTCCATGCTGGCAGCAGGTCAAGGGTCCTGCTGCAGTCTTCCCAGTTACCCTGTCAAAGAGATGAGTGATAACACTTGCTAATATGAAAAGCAAACCTCAATCCCCAATTTACTACCTTGAATTCTGGCATCTGCAGTCGCTGTTCTTCTGAAATAACTTCCAAACGTTATTAGGGAGCTCATTTGGTCAATTTTCAGTCAACAATTTCCCTGACCTCTCCAGATGATTGGATTTGTTGACCTTCACTTCTTTTTTTTTTTATTCTCATCCTCCTCATCACTCCTTATTTTTATTTCTTTTTTTTAATTTCTTTTCAGCGTAACAGTATTCATTGTTTTTGCACCACACCCAGTGCTCCATGCAATACGTGCCCTCCCTAATACCCACCACCTTGTTCCCCCAACCTCCCACCCACCCTGCCTCTTCAAGACCCTCAGGTTGTTTTTCAGAGTCCATAGTCTCTCATGGTTCACCCTCCCTTCCAATTTCCTTCAAATCCCTTCTCCTCTCTAACTCCCCTTGTCCTCCATGTTATTTGTTATGTTCCACAAATAAGTGAAACCATATGATAATTGACTCTCTCTGCTTGACTTATTTCACTCAGCATAATCTCTTCCAGTCCTGTCCATGTTGCTACAAAAGTTGGGTATTCATCCTTTCTGATGGAGGCATAATACTCCATAGTATATATGGACCACATCTTCCTTATCCATTCGTCTGTTGAAGGACATCTTGGTTCTTTCCACAGTTTGGTGACCGTGGCCATTGCTGCTATAAACATTGGGGTACAGATGGCCCTTCTTTTCACTACATCTGTATCTTTGGGGTAAATACCCAGTAGTGCAATTGCAGGGTCATAGGGAAGCTCTATTTTTAATTTCTTGATGAATCTCAACACTGTTCTCCAAAGTGGCTGCTCCAACTTGCATTCCCACCAACAGTGTAAGAGGGTTCCCCTTTCTCCACATCCTCTCCAACACATGTTGTTTCCTCTCTTGCTAATTTTGTCTATTCTAACTGGTGTAAGGTGGTATCTCAATGTGGTTTTAATTTGAATCTCCCTGATGGCTAGTGATGATGAACATTTTTTCATGTGTCTGATAGCCATTTGTTTGTCTTCATTGGAGAAGTGTCTGTTCATATCTTCTGCCCATTTTTTGATATGATTATCTGTTTTGTGTGTGTTGAGTTTGAGGAGTTCTTTGTAGATCCCGGATATCAACCTTTTATCTGTACTATCATTTGCAAATATCCTCTCCCATTCCGTGGGTTGCCTCTTTGTTTTGTTGACTGTTTCCTTTGCTGAGCAGAAGCTTTTGATCTTGATGAAGTCCCAAAAGTTCAATTTCGCTTTTGTTTCCTTTGCCTTTGGAGACATATCTTGAAAGAAGTTGCTGTGGCTGATATCGAAGAGGTTACTGCCTATGTTCTCCTCTAGGATTCTGATGGATTCCTGTCTCACATTGAGGTCTTTTATCCATTTCGAGTTTATCTTTGTGTACGGTGTAAGAGAATGGTTGAGTTTCATTCTTCTGCATATTGCTGTCCAGTTTTCCCAGCACCATTTATTGAAGAAACTGTCTTTTTTCCACTGTATATTTTTCCCTTTTTTGTCAAAGATTATTTGACCATAGAGTTGAGGGTCCATATTTGGGCTCTCTACTCTGTTCCACTGGTCTATGTGTCTGTTTTTATGCCAGTTCCATGCTATCTTGGAGATCACAGCTTTGTAGTAAAGCTTGAAATCAGGTAACGTGATGCTGCCAGTTTTATTTTTGTTTTTCAACATTTCCTTAGCAATTCAGCGTCTCTTTTGATTCCATACAAATCTTAGGATAATTTGCTCCAGCTCTTTGAAAAAAAGCGGTGGAATTTTGATCGGAATGGTATTAAAAGTATAGATTGCTCTAGGCAGTATAGACATTTTAACAATGTTTATTCTTCCGGTTCCAAGAGCATGGAATGGTCTTCCACCTTTTTGTCTCCTCTTCAATTTCTTTCATGAGTGTTCTGTAGTTCCTCAAGTACAGATCCTTTACCTCTTTGGTTAGGTTTATTCCCAGGTATCTTATGGTTCTTGGTGCTATAGTAAATGGAATCGATTCTCTAATTTCCCTTTCTGTATTTTCATTGTTAGTGTATAAGAAAGCCACTGATTTCTGTACATTGATTTTGTATCCTGCCACGTTACTGAATTGCTGTATGAGTTCTAGTAGTTTGGGGGTGGAGTCTTTTGGGTTTACCATATAAAGAATCATGTCATCTGCGAAGAGAGAGAGTTTGACTTCATTGCCAATTTGGATACCTTTTATTTCTCTTTGTTGTCTGATTGCTGTTGCTAGGACTTTAATACTATGTTGAATAAGAGTGGTGAAAGTGGGCATACTTGTCATGTTCCTGATCTCAACGGGAAGGCTGCAAGCTTTTTCCCATTGAGGATGATATTTGCTGTGGGTCTTTCATAGATAGATTTTATGAAGTTCAGGACTGTTCCCTCTATCCCTATACTTTGAAGCGTTTTAATCAGGAACGGATGCTGGATTTTGTCAAATGCTTTTTCTGCATCGATTGAAAGGACCATGTCGTTCTTCTCTCTTCTCTTATTGATTTGTTCTATTACATTGATTGATTTGCAAATGTTGATCCATCCTTGTAACGCAGGGATGAATCCCACCTGTGACCATTCATTTCTTTCTGAAACCCTGAGATATGATATCTCTGAAGTTCTATGAAACTATTCTCTTCCCATTTTCCTTTATTTTACAGGCAAATTGATTTTCCTACTCCTCAAGTTTTTCTTCCTTCTTTCACCAAGCCATGATTATTTTCCATGCAACTCAGCCTTTGGCTCTCATCTTCGCTCTCTAAACAATTATTGTGTAGAAATTTAATTCACTGGCAGAACTTGAGGTACCTCGGTGCTCAAGAGATGCCATCATAACCTTTGTCTGGCTCTGACCTGTACACTAGTTGCAGATTTCCAAATGTTTATAATACATCTTTTTATAGATACCCCATCATCAACTCATTACCTCTTCTTGCTTCGGCATACCACCTACACATATTTGGGTGAGTCTCTTCATTGGTCTTGGTTTCAACTTTCTCACAAGTTATATAAGATAGTAGAAGAGGGGCTCCTGGGTAGCTCAGTGGGTTAAGCCACTGCCTTCGGCTCAGGTCATGATCTCAGGGTCCTGGGATCGAGTCCCACTTCGGGCTCTCTGCTCGGCAGGGAGCCTGCTTCTCTCTCTCTCTCTCTGCCTGCCTCTCTGTCTACTTGTGATCTCTCTCTGTCAAATACATAAATAAAATCTTTTTAAAAAAAAAGATAGTAGAAGAAATATTTTTAGGTGTTCAGTGCAGCTTTCAAATTCATGGTAAACATTTCCCCAAAAGAAACTCATAATGTCATTGCAACCATATATTTTCTATCATTTTTATAATTGTATTTTTGTGCTCCAAGTTAAGAACCACAATGGATATCCTTGTCAATATTCAAATTCTCAAAAAAATCTTATTATTTTTACCTATTCCAGGATTTGAATGGCCATTGTTGGCATAAGGTAAGAGAAGTGAACATCAAGAGTCTCAGAATAGAAAGTCTAGGGTCTGTTATTATCAAATTGATTTTGAACTCTGCCCTGAAGTTTATTTATTCATAGGAGTCTGTCTTTCCAATAAGAGTTGAGGCCCTAGAGGGAAAGATTGACATTTGATTTAACTCATTAATCTCATCTTCTAACTCAGTGCCTAATATTTGATGTATGCTCAATAAGTATTTGTTGAATTATTTTAATTATCAAGTTTTAGGTTTCTTTACATATATCATCCCCAGTTAGTACAGCAGGAAGTTGCTTAATTAGACAAGGATATGGAAGTCTATACTTTTCATAGGGTTGTGATAGAAGACAGAGGATCAAACTCAATGTCCAAGAGACTTGCACAGGGTAAAAAAAAAAAAGGAGGTGGATCCTTACAGCTTGTACGAGAAGCACAGAATAAAGAAAATCGGGCTGCAACCATTGGTGGAAGGGCAGGGTCTTTTTGTGTTCTGCGTTGGTTTAATGATCCCTGATGAGAGTAACTGGGCAATGACTCACGGTTATTAGCCAGAAGCTGGAGAGAGGTTGAGGCAAAGAGCAAATCTTACCCTGCAGTTTGGGCACATTTCATGAAATGACTCTCTGAGCTCCTTGCTATTGGAATTGTTCAAGCAGAGGTTGAACAAGTGTGAGACAAGGATGCTGTAAGGGGAGTCTTAGAGGCAGAGTCTTGGGTGGAATTGAACTAGTGTCCTTTATGTCCTCACTTATTATATTTTTTCCCAACTATTATATTTTTTAAATATAAGCTATATAATTTATTGAGCAGTGCATTAGGTACTGAGCAACGTACTCTCTCTATATATAATTATAGCCAACTCTTAACATAGCATTTATTGTGCACTGAATGGTGTTCTTTGTGTACATGCATTCCATAAACTTTTACACAAGCCTCTGGAGTAGGTATTGTTTTAAGTTCCATTCTATAAAGGCAGAAGTGGAGGCACATGTGGGTCAGCAACTTGCACAGGGATATTCATCCAGTAAGTAGCAGAGAAGGGATTTTAACCCACAAAGCCTGGTTTCTACTGTGTACGCTCATCTATTTGGCTGCAGAGCTGTTCTGAGCTTTGCGATGAAGTGACAGTCAGATTGCCACTCACTCATCCTTTAGAGATGAGAAACAGGTCTACAGGTATATGCCAAATGCCTTTGATCACTCTGGAGTCTTCTCCAACTTCACTTTTCCCTCTGCCTGGTTTTGGTGCTGCTCCCTCCAAGCCTGAGACCCTGCAAAGACTTTATTTATTTATTTTTTCTATCGCTACTTCCAACCTTCCCTCCTCTTACTCATCCTTCAAATTGCTGTCTGATGTCATTCAAGCATCTCCATTGGCTCCTTCCTGTCTGTGGCCTCAGGTTCAAATACATCAAACCTGTGTGGCTTTTCATAACCTGCTGCCCTTACATTTGGCAAACTTTTCTCTGACTCTTTAAAATATAGACTTGATTCCCATTAGGCTTACTTCATCATTGTTCCACTCGTGTTTGTAAGTCTTGTTTCCTATAAACAATAATACTAATGTGTCTTTGTTAGGGAATACATTTTGTTTACAAAGTCCTCAAACATAAGCTTCTCTTTCTATCTCTGCCCACTGCTCATTCTGTCCCATGGCATCTCTTCCTCATCAGTCTACTCTTTCCCAAGATCACCACTGTCAGTTCAGACCCTGTTCACCTTCACAGGAAATCCTTCTACATTTCCTGCTTGCTCTGCTGCCAGGCTTATCTCCTAAAAAGCCACTCTCAACAAGGCTGGTAGAAAGCTTTTAATTTATGCTAGACAATAAGTTAGCCTCGTGGACCTTGAAAGCCAGGCCAGGGATCTGGATAAGGAGATTTTTTTTTTTATGCAGGATATAATAATATTGGAAAAACTCATGCTTTCTTCTCAACTTTATAACTAAGGATCGTATTGTATATGCAAAGAATATCAAAAGTGCTTGAGAAAGGACCAAACGAGGCTTTTGTTGGTGTAGCTTCTTTTATTTTTCATCCCTGCTATGATTCTGTCTCTAGAGAAGGTTGGTTTGATAGGGAAAAACAAGGGGAAACAGAACAGAATGCTATAGATGGCAGGTGTTTGCACAAACAAAGCTGTAAAGCTTTGACCCAACCTATCCGGGCTGACCCTTAGATATCAGGATGAGATCTGACTCTTATTGTAGCAGCCCCTACAGTCATCCAGCTGGAAAAAAAAAATGCAAATTCTGGAATGGATTGGAAAACAAAGAAATCTTGTCACATCTGTTTATCCTGTTTCTGATCTGTTATATTTTATTTCTGTCTCATTATGGCTCTGTGCTTTCCTCATGCCTTCAGAATGGATCTTGACATCTTTCCTCAGACATAAACTAGTCATCATCTCTCTTACTTCTCCTTGAGGTATTGCAGTTAAGCATGTTATACTGTTTGAAATTGTTCTCAGTTCTTGAATGTTCTGGAGTTGTTGTTTTATTTATTATTATTATTTTTTCTCTTTCCTTTTCAGAGCTGGGAGTTTCTATTGATCTATCTCCAAACTCAGGTGATTCTTTCCTCATCCATGTTCAGTCTCTGGTAGAATCATCAAGGGCATTCTTAATTTCTTAAAGAGATTTTTTACTTCTATTATTTACTTTTGATTCTTTTGAAGAATTTCCATATTTCTGATTATATTACCCATCTGTTTTTCTATGTTGTCCACTTTTTCCATTGAAGTCTAACATATTAATCATAGTTATTTTAAATTCTTTGATACTTTCAACATCTGGGTTATGTCTGAGTCTTGTTCTGATAGTTGTTTTGCCTCTTTAGCCCATACATTTTTTTGGCTTTTGGCATATCTTATAATTTTTTGCTTAAAGCCGAATATCATGTATCACGTACTAGGAAGTGAGGTAAGTAATACTTTCATGTAAGGATTTATGTTAACTTGCTCAGGAATTAGACCATTTTTAATGCTTATTGCAGTTGTTAGTGCCAGAGGCTTCCAATTCCTGTCCTGTCCTTGTTTTGTCTCCTGTCCTGACTTTGGCCTTCCCACAAGTACTCTTCCCCAGAGAAAGTCTATATCTTGTAGCTATTTCATCTCTAAGCCACTGTTACTGGGCTAGAGTTTGTTGGTGGTAAAGTGTGGGGGAAGGGAAACATTCTGTAATCCTATGATTAAATCTCAGTCTTTTAATGGGTCTTTGTTTCTGGCCATGACCTTCATGAGAATTTCTTCAGTGATATAGTTTTCCCCCACTCAGGTGATACAGGAAGGCTAGAGGAGACTGAAGTGGGAAGAATGACTTCCCTCAACTAGAATAAGGTTCTGGTAGTCTTCTTCCCTTGAGAGTAGGCCTTTGTTACTGGGGAATGTTTGTATATTTCACAATGATTATACTTCTCCTCTTCCTGACAGAGATATAAGAGCATCTTTCTTGGATCTTCAACTTAAGAACCTGGTGTGGTACCTGGAAGTAAAACCTACAAAAAAGTGGGAATCTCCCTAAGAGTGTAGCCCCCAGGATTTTCTTATTCTTATGCTAGTTTATACTCAGCCTCTAGCAATTCATTTAAATCATCCTTTAAGTGTTCCTACTAGTTTAGTATGTTTCACTTCAGGTAAATGGCTCTGCTGCTTTTCTCTGAATTTATCTGTCCTTTCCTGGGTGGTAGCTTTCCTGGTGATCTCACTTTTCTGATGAGTCCAAGAAAAATAGATTCTCAATTTGTCCATCTTTTGTTGTTGTTGTTGTTGTTGTTGTTATAAGGACAGAAGTGATGACTTCTAAGTGCTTTATATTGTCAGAGCTGAAGCCAGAAGTTGTTGGATGTAGAATGAGTGTCTTTATGAAAAAGGTATATATGTGCTATACCTTATGGAACTTTATATTTAGCTAATGCCCTAAATAGAGTGGAAGCTCACAAGATTGTACAGTATTACTGTTGAGTCAATAGGAAAGGACAAACCATCCCACCCATCAAGAAACTGGTATAATTAAGTTAATCACCAGAATCAGTGAATATTCCTAAACGTAATAATTGGATAAGTCATAGAAGATACTTATATAATACAAAAGCATAATAATATTTTGCAGTGTTAGATGTGCATTTTTGAATAAAATTACAACCTTATACCAAGTACATTATTATTTGTGCTGCTTATAAATCTAAAACTCAAAAGGGGAATCTATAAATTTTCACCAAACAATAGCACCCACACACTTAATCCGCATGGCTGTTCGTTCCCAAGCACCATGTTTTACACAGCTGCCTGGAATTTTGGCAGAGGACAACCTAGGTGCTGCCAAGATCATGAGAGGGGAAATGGATCTTAACATAGATGACTCTAACTTTCAGGAAGCAAGAGCATGTATTTCTGCTCATGAGTGCTCAGAGACTGTAGACTTGGGACATGAGAAAAATACATATGGAGGAGAGAATTTATTCATGATGGAGACAGAATTCCTAATAAGGCAAGAAGTACTCATTAAAATGTAGATTTATGTTGGAGTCCTATGTTCAATAATAAATGAAACAGATGCTTTATGTGGGCTTCATTGTGTGGCTCTGCCTTCTATCAGTACGTGTATCAGCCTCACTCTTCCATTCCCTTCCCCATCTATTGTCAGCACTTTTCACACCAAGACTCTCCTCTTGCAACCTTATCCATGTAAAACCTGGCCATGCTTTCAGCAGAGTTAAGGGTTTTGAACCTTTATGTTTTTGTTTGCATTCATATAGAAAGATCCTGTGTTGTCAAAATCTTACCATTTCAGATTAGAATGAAATTTGTGGTGTTGAAATAGGATCAGAGATATCAGCATGGACTCTTGGTGTTCATACAAACACACACACACACACACACACACACACACAGATACAGAAATGTAAACATAGAGGTATGTACATGCTTGGTCTCTCTCTCTCTCTCTCTCTCTCTCTCTATATATATATATATATATACACACATACATATATAGTTCCAAGATGTTAACATTAGGAGATGGATGCTGGGTGAAGATATGTGGAAAATCTCCACCCTATTTTTGCAACTTTCCTCTAAGTCTAAAATTATTTCAAAAAAAAAAAAAAAGGAAAATGGATAAGAAAAAGGCTAGAAAAGGCCATATGATATCTTAAAATGATTAAACAAAGGCACTTTCTATGACTTGAAGGCCTAAGACAGCATGACATCTCCATGAAACCTTCACCAAAACCCTACCAGGAGCGATCTGTCCTTTTAACCATAGTCTTTATGGGGAAAATTATATAACAGAGTTTTGAAATTCTATGGTATAATTTCAGAGCTATTTTTCTCATTCCTTATGGGATGAGTTAAGAAGGAGCCCAGATAAGAAAGATAAACCTAGTCACAGTCTAAGAAAAGTATGCCTGCTGCATACATGGGTTAGAATTCTGTTAGGAATCCAGATGAGTTCCAGAGCAATTTTATTATGTGATCAGTCTTTCCCAGCAACTGTGGAGCAGAAAACTCTGGCTATGGGAAATGCACAAATCTGGCATGAGACAGGAATTTAGGAGTAGAGTTTAAGGGGAGTTGGTGCCACCAGGAAAGAATTTTTGTCTCAGCATGAAACAAGAACCTATCTCCCGGTAGCTGGAATATTCCACACGTTTTGTACCCAAACTGCAAGTCCAATAAGTAATTGTGAATTTATCCTAGGAACGGAATGTATTCTAGTCAAGGAGTCTGGATTGTGAATGCAGGAAGTCTCATGAACCCTCCAGGCAGGTCAATAAATTACAGATGTTGGCGTGCTGCAATCCCCCCATATGTATCTTCCTAATAATCACAAATACCTATTCTCTGAAAGGAGGAGTCCTCCATGTTGCTGTCTCTAGTTGTAGTTTGTTCATTGTTCATTACTGTAAGGTTTTCCAATGTATAACCCATACCACAGTGTATTTGTCTTTTATTGATGGACATTTGTCTATTGCAAACTATGTCACAATGAATGCTCTTACACATGTAGCCTATAGTACACATGCAATCATTTCTTAAATCCTACTTTTTATTAACTTTTGTGCAAATAAATGAAGACCAACTAAATAAGAAAAGTGTAAACTATTTACTGATAGTTTGCTATAGGAAGGGAGTCAGCGACCATCGCTTGCATCCTGATAGAGACTCAAAGACATGCAGATTGGGAAAACTTTATAGCGGAAAAAATGGAAGGTTTCAGGAGTATCATGACTGTAAGTAAGTTTTTGGCCTGGGGAAGCTATAAGTGGTCTAACTAGAGGCAAGCTGTCATATGTGATTGGTTAGGGGTGCATATTTGACTCTCTGGTTGACTGTAAAGTGGAAATAGAAAAATTAAAGAAGTTGTCAATTAATAATGGAATTTTGGTCACTTGGGGCCAATTATTACAGAAGTTATTCTTTAGCTTCCTAGATTATTACTAGGGGTAACAATCTGGCTTCCTACAAGTCTCCATTGTAGCAGGTTGGCTTTCTGGGCTGTTTATTATAGATAAGAAGTTGATTTCCTGGGCAAGTTCCTGCAGGTTGTGGATCAGGAGGCTGTTTTTACATATGGTCTAGATATTGTCCATCTATATATTTACTCTCTCACTTTCATGATTTAGGTCATCTATGCTCTTAGGCCTAAAGGCATCATCATCATCATCATCATATATTATCATCTTTGTGAAATTTGAATAATATGATAATACATTGAATAACTATCTTACTATGTGACACATATAGATATTTTTTTTAAACTTTTTTTTTTTAAAGATTTTATTTATTTGACAGAAAGAGATCACAAGTAGACAGAGAGGCAGGCAGAGAGAGAGAGAGAGAGGGAAGCAGGCTTCCTGATGAGCAGAGAGCCCGATGTGGGACTCGATCCCAGGACCCTGAGATCATGACCTGAGCCGAAGGCAGCGGCTTAACCCACTGAGCCACCCAGGCGCCCGATATTTTTTCTTTATACCTCTTTCAATTCATAGATGAATTGAAGCCTATCAGTGAACTTCAAGCAACAGTGCTTGAAGTATAGATGTTATAAAAAAAAAATTCCAGTATCAAAGTATCGAAAGTTATCTTGATGTTCCTTCCAATCCAATGGCAGTGCTTCCACTCATAGCATCTTTGTGTTTCTTATAGAATAAAGGTTCTTTGGTAAGTATATATATTTGCCCAAGGTCATACAGATAGTTAGCAAAACTAAAATTAAAGTCTAGGACTGTCTCATCCCAAAGTGTGTGTGTGTGTGTGTGTGTACATATGTAAACATGTATATACTTTTTTTTTCTTTCTTTCCTATATAAATGCTTCCCAATATTTTAGGTACATTTTCCTAATATATCAGACCACAGAAATACTTTTAATGTTATAATGTAATGATAGAAACCCATCAGAGAATCATGAAGTGTAATAAATACTAAAGACACTAAAAATGATTTCACAACAGAATTATTGGAATAAATGATAAGAATTTATTTTCTAATGTGTTCCCTTCAACTTTATAACAAAGGAAAATGAGAATTCAAATTATTTTATATTTATTTGAGTACCACTCAATATAAATGTCCTATTTTATACATATCCATCATAGTAAAAAGAAAAAAATGAAGTACTTAACAATAAGCTGATAGATTTGGGGGTGCCTGGGTGGCTCAGTGGTTTAAAGCCTCTGCGCTTGGCTTGGGTCATGACCCCAGGGTCCTGGGATCGAACACCGCATCGGGATCTCTGCTCAGCAGAGAGCCTGCTTCCCCTGCTCTCTCTCTCTTCCTACTTGTCATCTCTTCCTGTCAAATAAATAAATAAATAAACTTAAAAAAAAAAAGCTGATAGATTTGTATTAAGCCTTTTCAAACGTGGTTAGTACTTATATCTTGTAAAGATTATCACTATCTCCACCATCTTTCCCCACCCTCCCACACCTGGGGCATTATCCTTTTTTTTTTTTTTTTTTTTTAAAAAAAACAAAGTCTCTAGTAGCTTAATTTGAATCTGGGGAAATCTGATTTTTGCTTACTCCATTTGGTCACAGTTTGAAAACCTCAAGTTTTTTTTTAAAGTTTTCTCCTCTTAGCCACAGAATCTATTTTTGTATAATATAAGTGTTCAAGATAAGCATAAAATAGATTGCATTTTCTAATAATAAAAAGATACAGGAGACCTGGGTGGCTCAGTTGGTTGAGCATCTGACTCTTGATGTCCGTTCAGGTCATGATCTCAGGGTCCTGAGACTGAGTCCAGAGATAAAATCTCCCTAAGACTCTCTCTCTCCCTCTCCTTCTGTCCCCGCCCCACCCCCACTTGTGCTCTCCCACTCTCTCTTTCTAAAAAAAAAAAGGGATACAAATTATCTTTATTATTTTTTAATATGGTGTTAAAATTTTATAAAAGGAAAACATTTCTCTCATCAAGGACCTTTGAGAAAATATTATTAGAACAGAACTATGGACACCATGCACTCAGAATTAGCCGCAATTACGATGCACTGAAATTTTCCAGCTCCGCCATCCTTTTTATAGCTAAGATTTCTTTCTCCGTATATCTGACCAGTTGTCACAAAGAAGTTGGGTTTTTTAAAATAACACTAAACTAAAAAGGAAGAGGCTTTCAATGCTTTTAAGTCTTCAAATATTCCAACTAAAACATCTGCTTATTTATATGTTTAAAATGGAGTAGCACCGAAGTTAGCTGAAATCCATAGCACTGAGAGTTTTCTATACCTCATCACTTTTAGAAAATGATTTTGTGTGTGTCTTATCCGTAAAAATTATAGTAAATGGAATTAGGAGAGCCTTTCTGTGTCTTAGTAAAGCTTGTCACCTTGTTACTATCCTTTCAGAAAAGCCAAGGCCAGCTCCTGTCCAACTGTGTGGAATAGGCTGGCTGATGCCAGTCTCTCCCTTAAAAAGTCTGACTAAAGCTGCAGCTCAAAAGGGTCCTTTATTTTAAAAATGACATCTGCCTTTTAGGAACCCATTGCCACTCTTCCATACATGCTGGAATACAGTAGAATCATTCAATTGAGAGGGATAAAAACTAGAAAATAATATAACTTTATTTTATCTATCTTCAAATAAGTTTAACAAACAATATGTGGCCTCAACTGTAGATAGTGTTATTGAAACAATCATGTTTTTATTTGAATGATGACACTAGATCAGCATATTGTTTTGTTTCATTTTGTTTTGGAGATTTTATTTGTTTATTTGACAGTGAGAGACAGCAACAGAGGGAACACAAGCAGGGGCAGTGGGAGAGGGAGAAGCAGGCTTCCTGCTGAGCAGGGAGCCTGCCAGCCCATTGTGGGGACTAATCCCAGGACTCTGGGATCATGACCTGAGCTGAAGGCAGAGCTTAAGGACTGAGCCATCCAGAGCCACTAGATCAGCATATTGTTAAACAATGACATCTACATGAGAAAGAATGCATTAACAAAAACTACAAAAATAGAACTGGAATTTAGAGTTCAAGGTCAAAGCAATGTACCTGAAATTTTTGGAACAGAGTTTGAGTCTTAGTTCTCTTTATTAAAAAATGGGCATTCCTGTACAAAACATGCCATTTCTGTGACCAGTTTCTTCTATATAATCAGATAAGATCTGTCCTGCTTACTTCACAAGATTTTAGGGTGAACTTATGGCACAACTCAAAGCAATGTTATAAGAAACTAGTACAGAATGTATTAACACGTATTGTGTAACAAATATTTTGCTAGATGCTTTCTATATAATGATTAATACAATGTTTATACAAATACATTATAAATTATTAATTACTATACAAATATATGGAAATATTATTGTGTATAAGAGAGCACTTATCCTTATACATTAAGTAATTTAGTCTTTCCCATATTGAAAGGAGCAGGTGACATTTGAGAACATTTATTTCTTTCCATAGCCCATTGATAATTTAGCATTATGCAGAGATATTGTGCCTTTGCAAGAATAAAAAATGTAAGTAGATTAGATTCCTTAGGAAAAAAACAAAAACTCAAAAATAAAATAGGGTGCCTGGGTGACTCAGTGGGTTAAGCCTCTGCCTTCAGCTCAGGTCATGATCTCAGGGTCCTAGGATGGAGTCCTGCATCAGGCTCTCTGCTTGGCAGGGAGCCTGCTTCCCCTCTCTCTCCGCCTGTCTCTCTGCCTACTTGTGATCTCCCTCTCTGTCAAATAAATAAATAAAATCTTTAAAAAATAAAAAAATAATGAAATAATAAAATAAAATAAAGTCTAACTGTATAAGACACCAACTTAAAGTAAAACTTATGCACAGGTTAAAAATAAAAGAATGAAAATGATAATAAATAATCAGACAAAGGCAAACGAGAAAAGGGAGGTGGCAATAATAATAATAAAAATATGACGATTCAAGGCAAAAATAATTATACTGCATCAAAATCATTTTATGTTGAAAAATATTTAATCCACACTAAATAGACAGAACCTTTATGAATAGAATAACATTAGAATGACATAAAAGGAAAAAAATTAGAAATACATAAAACAACATATTGAAAGACTCATAATCTTTGGCAGATACAGCAAGCAAAGTTAAATTTAAACTAAATCTAATTGGAGTCTAAGTATTGCAACTAAAAGGAATGACTATTAAACTGGATAAATAAAACTTTTACACTGTTCACAAGAGATACAATTAAAACAAGGATATGGAAAGAATAAAAGTTGAAGGATAGAAATATATGCCATGCAAATATTAACCAAAAGAAAGCTGGTGTGGTTATTGTGGTATCAGACTTCAAAATGATTAAATATTTAATTCACAAAGATATAATAAATTTAAGTTCATATGCAAATAACACACATTGTACTAAAAACACAGACTCCAATTATATAAGATAACATAAAAGCTATTTAACAAAATAGTAAAAATTCCTCTATGAATATTTGAAAAATATAGATAAAAACTTGATCTAATTAACATGCATGAAATACTATACTCCAAACTTCAAGTGATGCATTCTTTTTAATCACTGAATAATAATTGATTATATTCTAAATCATAAAGTAAATTTTAGCAAATTTCAATGGACTGACATTACTGTGTATATCTTTTGACCAAAATAAAATTAAAATAAAAATTAACGAATTAAAAGAGAGATAGCTAAAACAAAAATTGTCACATCTTTTAAAACTTAAAACTTCCAGGACTGCTTGACACCATCTCTGCCTCTTTCTTGAAGGCATCATGGCTGCCCTCAGACCTTTGGTGAAGCCCAAGATCGTTAAAAAGAGGACCACGAAGTTCATCCGGCACCAGTCAGACCGATATGTCAAAATTAAGCGCAACTGGCGGAAGCCGAGAGGCATTGACAATAGGGTGCGCAGAAGATTCAAGGGCCAGATCTTGATGCCCAACATTGGTTACGGGAGCAACAAGAAGACAAAGCACATGTTGCCCAGCGGCTTCAGGAAGTTCCTAGTGCACAAGGTCAAGGAGCTTGAAGTGCTGCTGATGTGCAACAAATCTTACTGTGCAGAGATTGCTCACAACGTCTCCTCCAAGAACCGCAAAGCTATTGTGGAAAGAGCAGCCCAGCTGGCAATCAGAGTCACCAATCCCAACGCCCGGCTGCGCAGCGAAGAAAATGAATAGACAGCTTGTTGTGCACGTCATATTTGTGTTAATAAAACCATAAAACTAAAAAAAAAAAAAAAAACTTAAAAATGAACTTCATGGTACAGCTATTATGGAAAACAGTATTTCAAAACATTAAAAATAGAACTACCTACCACATGATCCAGCAATGCTACTTTTGAGGGTTTTTTTTTTTAAAGATTTTATTTATTTATTTGACAGACAGAGATCACAAGTAGAGAGGCAGGCAGAGAGAGAGGAAGGGAAGCAGGCTCCCCGCTGAGCAGAGAGCCCGACATGGGGCTCAATCCCAGGACCCTGGGATCATGATCTGAGCCGAAGGCAGAGGCTTCAACCCACTGAGCCATCCAGGTGCCCCAATACTTTTGAGTTTTTATTCAAAAGAATTAATCAGGATCTTAAAGAGATACCTGTTTTCTGGCAGCAGCACTATTCACAACAGCCAAGATATGGAAACAGCCCGAGTGCCCATTGACAGATGAATGGATCAAGAAAATGTGTAGTATACATATGAAGAAACAGTGCTTAGTTTAAAAAAAGAAGGAAATCTTGCAATTTGCGACAACATGGATAGACCTGGGTACATTATGTTAAATAGGCCGACAGAGAAAGACAAATACTGTATAATCCCACATATCTGTGGAATCTAAGAAAGCCCAACTTATGGAAGCAAGAGAGGAATGATACTTATTAGGAACGGGATGAGCAGAGAGGGAATGGGAGATGTTGGTCAAGGGCACAAAGTTTCTGTTCTATAAGATGACCACCTTCTGGAGATCCAAAGCACAGCATAGTGACCATAGGTTACGATAGTGTCCTATACACTTTTTTTCTCAACTAAACTTCTGTTGTAATGGGTCTAAAAAAGAAAAAAAAAACAAAAAACTTCAAATTAACCCACAAAGCAGTAAAATAAAATATGCATATGTTTAACATTTATAGCATATGTTTAACTGGATGATAACAAAAGTATATGTTTCAAAGCCTAAATGATCCAGAAAAAGCTATGTTTAGAGGGAAATTTTTATCTTTAAATTTATATATTAGAAATAAAGGAAAGCAGGAAATCCATGAACCCTAACTCATCTATCTCAAGAAGTTTTTTTTTTTTAATAACTAAGTCCAAATGAAGTAAAACAAAAGATAGAAAATATAGAGATCAATGAAATAAGAAACAATTACCTTGTAGAGAGGATTAAAAAAAATCAAATGTTGGTTGCTGGAAAAAATTAATAAAATTGCTAATCCTTGGTGAGATTAGAAAGGGAAGAGAGAGACAAAAAGGAAAATAGATTTGTTTTACTTTAATGATTGGAAAGAAGGAGGAAACGTAGAATGAAGAAAAGGTTGTTATCATTGGCAGTGTCTTTGCAAATGTAAGTTAGCAAAGCAGTACTGGTTTTTGCAAAGCAGTTATTTATACGTGATGGGCTGTTTCCACAGGGATTCACTGTAGCAGCAGGATTTATGACACTCTTCATAACATTTTCAACTGCTGATTAAAAAAATAGGATGTGGGGTGCCTGGGTGGCTCAGTTGTTAAGTGTCTGCCTTTGGCTCTGGTCATGATCCCAGGGTCCTGGCTCCCTGCGCGGTGGGGGAGCTTGTTCCTCTCTCTCCCTCTGCTGCTCTCCCTACTTGTGCTCTCCCTCTCTCTCTGTCAAATGAATAAATGATTTAAAAAAAAAAAACTTAAAAAATAAAAAAATAGGTTTTTATCTTCTCTGAATATTCTAACCCGTAATACAGAGCACAATCTTCCTTTCCTCCTTGACGTTCCATAAAAAGACAGAAATTTCCCAATTCTCTATCAAGTGAATTGAACTAAAACACCTGAATTTCTCTTCATGTTTACAATGGGAAGGAAAATATGACTTGAGCTATTCTGACATGTCTTATGGCCTGTAATGAAACTAAGCAAATGTGCAAATGTACAGGTATGAGTCTATTTATTCTTGTGCCCAAAGAATTCAAAGCACAAAAATACCAGTTGCTTAAATCTCCAAGCAGTAATCCAGATGTTCATATTTTAAGTAAAAGAACTGGCTAGATCTTATTCTTGGAATTCGAGTGTTGCTATATTTCATGTCTAAATATTCTAGAATCTGAACCTAGGCAGCAAAGTTAACGGTAAGATACAAAAGTACAATAATAAACAGTGCTATCTTGCCTTACAAATTTCTTTATTGACTATCAGATAAGACGCACGTTGTTCATTCTCATGTTCTAAACCTTCCACAAAATGGCCCCAACCCCTTTTTCACTTTTGGGTACTGATCACCTCTACTCAGGAGAAGCCTTAGACAATAGACTATTCTCAGCTCCCCACAAGTACCTCTGACATTCCTGGGATGTCTTTGCTGTTGCTGTTTTTAGCTTTTCATGATGAAACACAATTATCTTTCAAGGCTCCTCCATGAAGTCTTTTCTAAATTTTCTAATAAGATGTGATCTCATTCAATTATTTGCAACCATGTAAAACATTTCTTTCTTTTTTTTTTTAATTTTTTTTTAAAGATTTTATTTATTTATTTGACAGAGAGAGATCACAAGTAGACGGAGAGGCAGGCAGAGAGAGAGAGAGAGAGGGAAGCAGGCTCCCTGCTGAGCAGAGAGTCCGATGAGGGCCTCGATCCCAGGACCCTGAGATCATGACCTGAGCCGAAGGCAGCGGCTTAACCCACTGAGCCACCCAGGCGCCCCGATGTAAAGCATTTCTTATATTTATTGTGTTTTTTTCAGAAAAATAATTGGGCTTCATCATTTGTGAAATGACTAATCTTGAACTTCTTAAGGACTGGACTGTGTCTTCCAAATATTTATATATACATTTTTCTGAAAAACTCAGCTTGAAGATAAGTAATCATGTAGTCAGAGCCCCAATGGAAGAAGACCATGATGTTTCCCACTCATAATTTTCAAACTATAAACATTACATTGCATCTGACTAAATACAGTTTCAGGCCTTTTTGCTTCTTTCCAATTTTGTTGCAATGAGTTTACAGGAAATTAAGTCTGTGAGGAAATAAGACCTAGCCAGGTTCAAGGTATGATTTCCATGGGATATAAATATAAAAGCCTATATATTTTTTTAAAAGCCTGTACATTTTAAAATTATGGAGTGGTCCAAAGTGTTGGAACCGTAAACAGTTTTTTTTTTTTTAAAGATTTTATTTATTTATTTGACAGAGATCACAAGTAGGCAGAGAGGCAGGCAGAGAGAGAGGGGGACGCAGGCTCCCTGCCGAGCAGAGAGCCTGATGCGGGGCTCGATCCCAGGGCCCTGAGACCATGACCTGAGCTGAAGGCAGAGGCTTAACCCACTGAGCCACCAGGGCACCCCTAGTACACAGTGTTTTGACAACCAACATCGCTGAGAAACTGCTAAGACTGCAGAAAGGGGCTTGTGTGCACTGCATAGGAGTCTGGCAATTAAAGATAAGCCCATACTGGTACTCTTTGCTCAGTAATTGTGCAAACAACAGAACAAAAAAGACCCTGTTCACCAGAGACTTTCATCTGAGCACCATTGGTATACTGCTGCCTCTGCATCTGCCTTCATGTAGTCTGTCTAGCCAGATGCAGAAGCTCCCACCAGTCATCATATTCAAAAAGAAAGAGTTAAATGCCTGAGAGAATCCACATGGTAAACAATCATTAGTGGTCTATGTGGGGAGTAAACAGTTCAAAGTCAAGGTTGTTTTTTTTTTTTAATTTTTAAAATTTATTTTCAACGTAACAGTATTCATTGTTTTTGCACCACACCCAGTGCTCCATGCAATCCGTGCCCTCTACAATACCCACCACCTGGTTCCCCCAACCTCCCACCTCCCACCCCTTCAAAACCCTCAGATTGTTTTTCAGAGTCCATAGTCTCTCATGGTTCACCTCCCCTTCCAATTTCCCTCAAATCCCTTTTCCTCTCTAACTCCCCTTGTCCTCCATGCTATTTGTTATGCTCCACAAATAAGTGAAACCATATGATAATTGACTCTCTCTGCTTGAGTTATTTCACTCAGCATAATCTCTTCCAGTCCCGTCCATGTTGCTACAAAAGTTGGGTATTCATCCTTTCTGATGGAGGCATAATACTCCATAGTGTATATGGACCACATCTTCCTTATCCATTCGTCCGTTGAAGGGCATCTTGCTTCTTTCCACAGTTTGGCGACCGTGGCCATTGCTGCTATAAACATTGGGGTACAGATGGCCCTTCTTTTCACTACATCTGTATCTTTGGGGTAAATACCCAGTAGTGCAATTGCAGGGTCATAGGGAAGCTCTATTTTTAATTTCTTGGTGAATCTCCACACTGTTCTCCAAAGTGGCTGCACCAACTTGCATTCCCACCAACAGCATAAGAGGGTTCCCCTTTCTCCACATCCTCTCCAACGCATGTTGTTTCCTGTCTTGTTAATTTTGTACATTCTAACTGGTGTAAGATGGTATCTCAATGTGGTTTTAATTTGAATCTCCCTGATGGCTAGTGATGATGAACATTTTTTCATGTGTCTGATAGCCATTTGTATGTCTTCATTGGAGAAGTGTCTGTTCATATCTTCTGCCCATTTTTTAATATGATTATCTGTTTTGTGTGTGTTGAGTTTGAGGAGTTCTTTGTAGATCCTGGATATCAACCTTTTGTCTGTACTGTCATTTGCAAATATCTTCTCCCATTCCGCGGGTTGCCTCTTTGTTTTGTTGACTGTTTCCTTTGCTGTGCAGAAGCTTTTGTTTTTTATGAAGTCCCAAAAGTTCATTTTCGCTTTTGTTTCCTTTGCCTTTGGAGACATATCTTGAAAGAAGTTGCTGTGGCTGATATCGAAGAGGTTATTGCCTATGTTCTCCTCTAGGATTCTGACGGATTCCTGTCTCATGTTGAGGTCTTTTATCCATTTCGAGTTTATCTTTGTGTACGGTGTAAGAGAATGGTCGAGTTTCATTCTTCTACATATAGCTGTCCAGTTTTCCCAACACCATTTATTGAAGAAACTGTCTTTTTTCCACTGTATATTTTTTCCTGTTTTGTCGAAGATTATTTGACCATAGAGTTGAAGGTCCATATCTGGGCTCTCTACTCTGTTCCATTGGTCTATGTGTCTGTTTTTATGCCAGTACAAGGTGTTTTTTTTTGTTGTTGTTGTTTTTGTTTTTGTTTTGTTTTGTTTGTTTTTATGTGGTTGATGATTTTTGCTTCTAACTGGTGACTTTATTCAGTTTCAAGGGTGGGTTTGTAGTCTTGGGTCTTGATACATCTCATTATAATAGCTTTGTTACTTTGTGCCACTGGAGTTAACAAGTAGGACAACAGTGCTAGACCCTAAAATTGCTTGGTTGTAGTTGTCAGATTTCTCTCCTGACAGGTCCAATCTGGGAAGAATCTGCTGACAGTTTGCAGTTGATGAAGTGGTTTAAAAGTCAAAAGGTAATGGGACACCTGTGTGGCTCAGTTGTTTAAGCATCTATGTGGCTCTTGATTTTGGCTCAGGTCATGATGTTAGGATTGTGAGATGGAGTCCCATGCATGTTGGGCATGGAAACAGCTTAAGATTTACTCTTTCTTTCTGCCCCTCCTTGTTCATGTGTTCTCTCTCTTTAAAAAAAAAAAATAATAATTAAAAAAATTTTTAAAGTCAACAGGTGACAACAAGGTAACCCAGAGTTAGCAACAGTAGGAGTCTCTAACACACCAAGGCTGAAAGGACCAAGGAAGGAGGTGTTAGTTAAACTGGTGCCTAGGGTCCAGGGTCTCCTGGCAGAAGCTGGAAGGATGGAAAATGGGAACAAGATCACAGAAGACAGACAGTATCAGAGAGGCTGCCCATGGTGCAGAAGGAAGAGGGAAATAGCTGCTTTCTTCCTTCCTTTGTCGTCCAATCTCCTGCCACTATCTCCCATTGGCAGAACCAGGAGGAAGCCAGCTGACGCATAGCCTAGTTATCATGATCTGGGAGCGTGAGCCTCCTACAATGTCAAGCAGTACATGGGGAAAGGGAGGGACTGGTCTAAGGGGATTGGCAGAGGAGGTGGGAACAGATGGGTGAGGGGTCACATATTTGTGGGTATTTAAATAGTTCAGTGGCTTAGACTAAGGTAGTGGCAGAGATATTGAAGAAAAATAGATGGTTTGAGGTATATTTATGAGAAAAAAAAAGCATGACTTAGTGACAACTAGATTGAAAATTAAGGGGGAAAAAAAGTGTTGTGAATGACTTTAACAGTGTTCGTTGATTGGGTTTGTTTTGCAGTTTCTGCAGAACTATAAGGCTCCTACTCAGAAAAACCCCTGAATGCTTAACCACATTGTTCCTTTAATTATTAACATGCAAGAAGAAAAGGTGGTCAGCATTTGGTTGGACCACAGAGAAAGAAGGAGATTGGTTACTGCTAGGGTTACCGTGATTATTGTCATTGGTTATTGTTATCAGGAGCCACAGAAGAGAACAGCAAGCTATATAACTGAGGAACAGAGGATTTGTGGAATAATACATCTCCTGGATATCTCTTTAGACTGAAAAGCTGTATTGTTTTACTAGTTATAAAGACCAGCTCACTAGAAAAATGAAAAGTATACCATAGCAAGCAGTTATGGTCATTGCTAGGAGTGTGTGTGTGTGTGTGTGTGTGTGTGTGTGTGTGTATTAAGTACTTGAAAGTACCTTGAGAATTTCTATAAAGAGCCAATTAGGCAGTCCAAAAATAAGGTTTTAAATTCAAGGTGTCAAAACAAAGGTGGAGACTAAGGTGTGTCTAAGGAATTCGCAAGTCGAAACATGAATAGCGGCAGGCTTGTTTCCTGCAGCTGTCCCTGCATGTGAGGGGTGGGGATCTGTGAAGTGGAGTGGACAGAAGAGCTCAGTAGTCCCTGGACTCCCTGTTAGCAGCTGTTGCCTGCGAAGTCCTCAGCGGAGAGCCAGAATCCTGACATGAGATGCTTCCATTATTACTATTCTATAAATTTTTAACTTTAGTAATGATGTGAGCAAAAGATAATTGAAGCAACTTTATTAGTAATAATCCAAGCATATGATGATAAAGTTATCTCTAGGGCCCACTAAGGAGACATATTTAAGTGCTTACCCTAGGCAGAGCTTTTTATGCTAGATCCTGAAAGGATTACAAAGAAATATAGGGCAAGTTTCAGCACAGTTACAACAAAATCCTTTCATTTTTAACTTTAGTAACATAATTTATTAGTTCGAATAACACTGAATTCCCAGCAAATTCACCTTCCTGGTACGTATAGAGATCTCAAATATACTGAAACTTCCATCTACATTCATGGGAAAAACATCTACAACTATGAATTTTTGAATCAGAAGAAGTTAATATATGTACTTAGGTTGCAGGATTTGAATAGATCATTATAATGTGGGTATTATCAGATTAAAATGAATGAAAAATTTGAAATAGACAAAAGAGATGTTAAATAGTTGGTCATGTCAGAAATGCCCCCAAATGCTATCTTGACCTGTACAGAATCTCTGAAGTCCAACAAGATAATTATAGGAGATACATTTCTGTACCAGGAATAATAATTTAAAAAATGGACTATCTTCAAAGGAAAATCACTGAAAATCAGTTAGGAAATCAGGTGAATTATCAGTGCTGGGAACCTGAAGAGCAGGGTACAAATGTTCTGATAGAAAATATATGAACAGCAAGTTGGCCAAACTACTGAGATTGAGATCTTTGATTTGTGGATGGTGTTAACACCTAACTCTCATTCTACAGGTACAAAACCAATAGAGCTACATTGGGAGATAATTAAAATATTTACAGATAGAACCAGGACTTGTTCAAGATACTTGGTAGTTACAATCAGAGTCCAGTCAGAAATTTTGACATTCTAAGCAAGCAAGATGCAGGTCCTCAAATCAAAAGAATTTATTGGACAGTAAAGCAGGAGAGGAAAAGAGGAAAGTGAGGCTTCTGAGTAAATTCAGAGTAATGTTCAGTTATCTTTCTCTGAAAAGTTCATTGACTATGGCCCTGGGTTTTTAGCTTTATTCAACTCCAAAAAAGGCTAAAAGATATCATCTGTTTTGGAGCTTTGGCAAACTGGTCAATGGGAGGAGAAAGATAACAGAAAGTAAGGTGTAGAATATTTACCAGGTAGAAAGGGGATTTAGAAAGTTTTGAAAAACCAACATTTTCAAATTTGGAGTCCTCTACCTTGTGATGTCTAGGCCAAAATCTGGCATTTGTGTATCACCCATTAGATAGCAGTTTGGTAAGACATATGAAGTACTGTAAAAATAGCCAGTAATCCCATTTATGTAAACATAGCAAGGAAAATTTAAAAGTAGGAAAATGGCTATATGCAAGGAGAACATCACCAAACTGAAAATGGGAAACAATTAAAATGTACAGTTTTAAGAGAATATTTAAGTAAAATATGTCTCATTTTTAGTGGACAACATTAGGTGATAAAACAATGATTATGGAGACTAAGCAGAGCCATGAAAAATATTAATACAATCAGTGTTGAATGAAATAAACAGAACACTAAATTAAAGGTATATTCTGGTAATAGTAATGAAAAGAATTATCTATCTGTGGACAGACACTGGACGATATTACGGTAAGCATCTTTCTTTCTGTTGGCTTGCGGCAGCAGCTCATAAAAGAACTTCTCTCATGTTGGAATTTTGGGGGGGATGTCTGCCTTCTCTCCAAAGGTGTAATTGCACATGTAAAATCTAGCCTTTTCTCCTTTCTGGATCCTGGCCAATGCTCGGGCTTCAGATATTCTTTTCTCTAACATCTTCCTATGGGTTAGCATCTGAGGACAGGCTCTGCCTCTGAAGAAAATTCCTGACATTTTTCAATTCCTCTGCCTATGACTAGGTGCATAAATCAGTTCTATGGGGCTAGAAACAGGATGTTCTTCTGGGCTTAAGATGTTCTTGATTAGATATTTTATAATCAAACTTTATAGCATAAAGCTGATATTTTGATTTATACCAGAGGACTGGGACATGACTTAATTTTTTTTCTGGTCTAGGTAGAGCAGTGATATGACTACCACCTTCAAGGAAAACTAGGAAAGACCTCAATGCAAAAATCCTCAATAAAATACTAGCAAACCCAATTCAACAGCACACCAACTGAGATTTATCTGTGAGATGTAAGGATAGTTCAACATATACAAATCCGTAAATGTGGCCACCACATTAACAAAAGGAAGGATAAAAATCTTATATCATCTGCATAGAGGGGAAAAAAAACCATTTGAGAAAATTCACCACCCTTCCATGATATTAAAAAGAAACCTCTCAACAAATTATATATAGAAAGAATGTACCTCAACATGGTAAGGACCATAAACCCAGAGTGAACATCATACTCCAGAGTGAAAGGTTGAAAACTTTTCCTCTCAAATCAGGAACAAGACGTGGGTGCCCGCTCTCGTCCCTTCCATTTAACATACTACCAGAAGACTTAACCCCAGCGATTAGGCCAGAAATTGGAGAAAAGGGAACCCTGACACACTGTTAGTGGGAATGTAAATTGGCACAGCCATGAGGGGAAATACAGTGGTTATGTAGATAACTAAGATCACTAAGTTATGTAGCTCTTCTACAGGGAGGGTATATTTCATTCCACCATGTTGACAACTCATCTTGGTTGATACCACCAATTTCATCAGGAAAGTCTAAGTATTGGTAAGCTGTCAAGCTCTTGGGTGCAGATACACATTTTACAAACTATAAATGGATATACAGTTTTATTTGAAAGTGCAAATGTTATCATTGGTGACAAATACTCTTAGTTGTTTTCTGTGAAGTGATAGTCTAGCGTCACTTATTTGTAAAAAAAATGGCTGCCTAATATCCACGTTTGATTAACCATAGTTTGACCTTCAGTCATCCTTTCCAGTAGAAGTGGTATTCCATGAAAGAAGCAGTTGGTTCAGTTTTCAACTCAAATAACCATTCAAATGCTTTTCCTTGAGACAGCTATCATACTTTGGTATGTAATAGAGGTGCCTAATGTATACTTCTCATTTCATCACACAGAATGTTAACTAGGTGTGTTGCCAAGGGTTGAGGTTTAACAAAATCAATAATCCCTAGCACTTCCTGAAGGATATACTGCAATGAATGGAGGAAACTGATGTGGCAGAGAAGAATACAGTGACTATGAGTACAGTTGGATGTCAAAGCCTTGATCCATGCTCATACACTGGAAGTTTCACACCATTAGCAAAAAAGACTCACTAGTTTTGACTTCAGAAAATTCCTGAACAAGTCTCAGGGTCCTCCAAAAGATTGAACATCAAACTTTGAAAACCTTCGAATTTGGGTGATTGTGCTGCAGAACTGGAAAAGCCTTTAATTTTATGATTTTCTGCAACACCTTGACAGGACCATACCATTTGTGCAAAAATCCAAACCCACTATATCTGAGAGACCCAGAGTTACCATAGAGAGTAAATGTTGATAATAATGACAAGAAAAGATAAATGTAAATGAAAGTTATCAAACTGTTTAAATAATTGAATAAAATGTCTTATGATTATGATACTACTTATTAAGTGGAATGTCTTCAAGTACTTGGTTACCTTTTAATTTTGGCCTGTGGGTCATGCAGTCTTTTTTTTTTTTTTTTAAGGTTTTATTGATGTATTTGACACAGAGAGAGAATAAACACAAGCAGGGGGAGTAGGAAAGGAAGAAGCAGTCTTCCTACTGAGCAGGGTGCCCGAAAAGGGCTAGATCCTAGGACCCTGTGATCATGACCTAAGCCAAAGGCAGATGCCTTTGCCAACTGAGCTGAAGGTGTCACCCAGGAGCCACCCAGAAGCCCCTAATTACCTTTTAATAGAACAATATATTTGCAAAATATAAAAATTCTATTGGAATGATCAATAATCCAATTTTTTTTTTACAATTTCTGACAAAGCTTACCTTTTAGTTACTTCTAAGTGGGAACTTTCACTGAACCAATAGCAAAGAATACTAGAAGATAAACCTTATGCTATTTTCCCCATGCTATTATAAAGGAAAGGATAACGAATAATAGATAAGTTTACTGAGTGACTATTAAGAAGTGTAACTATTTAATACCAACATCACCTCAATGAATTAGGTACCCATAATTCCCAAAGAAAGCTGAGGAAGTTGAGGCTTTGAGAGGATTAATGACCTCACCAAGGTCACAGAGTAGTAAATGGAAGAGACTTAATCATAAAGCTATTTAAGTGTCGTTGTAGATTCCAGAACTGGTTAGAGACAGTTAAGAAAGCTCATGTCCAAGTAAGTGGCTCCTCATTCTTTGAACTGTGACTGGCATTACTATTCACCGGCACTGACAAGCCTCCCATAATCTAGCCCTCATGTATGTTCATGACAAAAGAGTCTCTCCCAGGAGTTTCTCAGACAACAGTGTCTCGTTCTGTGATCTAGGAGCTGAGTCACAGTTACAGAAAGCCTGACAACATTGCTGCAAGGCCTCGAGGCTGGGCGGAGAGAGAAGGGCCTGTTTTTGAGCTTCAGAAATGCTGACAGCTTTGACGCTTGATTAAAGATCATGGCTGACAGAAGATCTGGAAAGTAGTTTTTGGGGAACTTGGCAGGAAAAAAATCTCTAGTGACAAATAGAAGATAATCTCATAATGTACTAAAAGGTACTCCTGAGGGTAGACCTGAGAAGTTTCTGACTTAATGACATCCATGGCCCTGCACTTCAGTGAGTTTCTTCCTTTGGAGGTAAAAGGATGATCACTCCTGTAGGAGGCTGGAGGGAGGATTCAGCCTCTTCTAGATTGTACCACTCTAAGCAGGCTTAGGTAGGGGAGAACTTTGACCAAAGAAAACATATTGCCTTCCTCCTTATCATTTTCATCTCCCTTCCTGGTAGTCAGGTAGTCAGTTTATCCCTGGAATTTTACAAACGTATAACTAAGCAGAATATTTCATCTTTTATTCCATACCTCTGCTATTTCACAATGAGTATCTTTTTTTTTTTTTTTAAGATTTTATTTATTTATTTGACAGAGAGAGAGCACAAGTAGATGGAGAGGCAAGCAGAGAGAGAGAGAGAGAGAGGGAAGCAGGCTCCTTGCTGAGCAGAGAGCCTGATGCGGGACTCGATCCCAGGACCCTGAGATCATGACCTGAGCTGAAGGCAGCAGCTTAACCCACTGAGCCACCCAGGCACCCTCACAATGAGTATCTTAAAACAGAAGTGCAATACTATATCTTATAAAGGGGTATGGAAAAAATCAGACATGAAGAATTATTATAGTTCCTCTTTGTTAAGAATCCACGGAATAAACTATAGAATAACGTTAAAGGAAAAGAAGAAAAGTTACTTACTAATTAATCAAGAAGTTATTGAATACCTGCTTTGGGCCAGGCAGAATTGTAGAAGCCAGAAATAGAACAGTGAACAAAGCAGAAACATCCTCCACGGTTAGGTAGCCCACATTCTGTTGGGGGAGATGAAATATATACACCTAAGTATGTATGTATAATATATCTGTTTGTGATAAGAATTATGGATAAAATGCGGGTAAGATGTCAGTCAGTGCTGGCGGTCTTGGTTATATGTTGTGCTTAGGTTGGTCAGGAAGGCTTTTTAAACAAGGCGACATTTGAGCAAAAACCTGAGTGTAATGAGGAATGAGTGAACCGCCCGGCTTTCTGAGGGAGGAGCTGTGCTGTTGGATGATATGGCAAATGCAAAGGTCCTAGGTTGGGAATATGGTTTTTCTTTTTCTTTCTTTTTTTTTTTTTTAAGATTTTTTATTTATTTATTTGACAGAGAGAGATCACAAGTAGATGGAGAGGCAGGCAGAGAGAGAGAGAGGGGGAAGCAGGATCCCTGCCGAGCAGAGAACTCGATGCGGGACTCGATCCCAGGACCCTGAGATCATGACCTGAGCCGAAGGCAGCGGCTCAACCCACTGAGCCACCCAGGCGCCCGGGAATATGGTTTTTCTAAGTGAGGGTTATTTGCGATTCAGAAAGAGTGAGCCAGGGGGAGGGAATGGTATCAGAAAGGGAAACAAAGGTCATCTAATGCAAGGGGATTTACAGGCAATGGGTCAAGGTATGTGGTTGGAATTTTATTCTGAATAAGATGTAAAAGTTGCAGAAGGTTTTGAGCAGAAGAATATCATGATATGAACTGGGTTTCAGGATAATCATGCTGCTGCCTAGAAATCAGACCACAAGGAAGTAGATGAGGACTGAAGCCCAGTGAGCAATGAAAAGGTCTAATGAAACATCTGTAATCCAAATGAGAGATGATGGGACTTGGAAACAGGTGGTGAGAGATAGATTTGAGACAGATTTTGACAGGATTCAATGATGGATTGAATGTACTGTGTGAGTAAAAGAAAGCAGTCGAAGGTGTAGTTAAAACTTTGGCCGGGAGCACTGAAGAAGCAGTCACTTTTAAACTGAAGAGGGAGCGACAGTCTCAAATTTTCATTTGGATTGCTTTGGTATCAAGAATTTGTTTTTGCCCATATTTTGTTTGGGATTCCTATTAGACTCCTGGCGGAGATGTTGAGTAAGTAGCTGTATATCAAGTTTGGAGTTTTTGAAGAAACTTGAGTCTGGAGTCTTAAAATTTCAGATGGCTTTAGTTGAGAGGGTATTGACAACAAATTATGAAGGAGAAACCAAAAGAAGATGAGTAGTTTTGAGAGTTGTTTCCTGTTCAGATTTATCCCACTCTAGAGGATTTTTCAGCGAGCGCCGTTTTTTTTTTGTTGTTGTTGTTCTTTGTTTTTTAACTGAAAACACTACCCTCTAAGCTACTTGTAGTTTAAAACCATGTCTCACAATCTTTATAAAGGGAAGTCCTGGCTTTAAGACTATTTCAGGGCAGACAGCTCAATTAAAAAAAAAATTGGTAATAATTTTATTAGTGTTAGGTAAGTGTTCAGAGCACACCATATACAGTTTGTTGTGGGCACTTAACTTATAATTTTGGTTGAATAAAAGGCTAATTAGCATAAAAGCACAATGTATTAACAAAGTGAATACATGAGCTACAAAATCTTAATCTAGAATGAGAATTAATTCAGTAATGTATTTTTTTTAAAGATTTTATTTATTTATTTGACAGACAGAGATCACAGGTAGGCAGAGAGGCAGGCAGAGAGAGAGGAGGAAGCAGGCTCCCCGCTGAGCAGAGAGCCCGACATGGGGCTCGATCCCAGGACCCTGAGATCATGACCTGAGCCGAAGGCAGAGGCTTTAACCCACTGAGCCACCCAGGTGCCCCTCAGTAATGTATTTTTAAAGAGAGTTTAAAAAACCATGAGTAGTAAAAACATTTCAGCATACCCTGTTTAAACAACTGACTAATGTCCGTCAAGAGTTAAAAAATTGGTATTTTCATACAAATTGGTATATTCATATAAATGATATATTCAATAAACATTACTTTAATGCCTTATTTTAAAATAGTCAACTCTAAAGTCCATCTAAAGAACAAAATTCTTTAACCTAATTTTATCCCAACAACCAAGTCATTGGTTCTGACAGATTCAGGTGTTACTTACGTTGCTCCTACTATATTAAATACTTGAATATAAACTAGAAACTCCATTATTTATAAAAATTGGGTTAAGTAGAGTTTTTGAAAATGTCTTAAAAATTCAATAAGAAAGTAATGAGGATTAAAACATAAAGTCTATCAAATTTCTACAAAAGAATTCTATATAAAATCTACAAAATTTCATGTTTTCTCTTCTCCAGTAAAATCAAAATATAATGTGGGGATTGCTTTTTTCTAGCTTTATTTTAATCATCTGTTAATATATATTAAAAGCATGGGGCTTCAATAGAAGTGATTGTTTCAGAGCTTGAAAATTGCAAAATTTAGGAAAACTGCCCTGCAAACTTCCTCATTACTATGGAAAAGACACATTTGTGTTCATTTTTCCAAGAACAGAAGTTATCAGATGCTTACTATGTGCCAGGTACTGGGCTGGACACTTTCTGAGATTCTCTGATCATCCCGAGGTTGAATTTGTGGGGGTTGGCCAGGCCACAGTAGTGCACAGAAGCAATGATTCAGTTACATTCATCCGGATGCAGGGAATTAAAAGATTTATGACGTGCAATAAAACCATGGAAAGAAAAAAAAAACACATGAATGTTACAAGTTTCTGAGGAAACAACAAGTCTTTATAAAAACAATTTTCTTTTCTTTAGAGAACCTATAGCTTAGGTTTGACTGAGAGGATCAATCCTAGTATTTTTTTTTCAAGGAATTTTTTTTTTCTTTTTTCTGAGCTAAACTCCCCCATGGTGAGGGAGCAGTTTAAATTTTAAAAGATTAAATAACACAAGGAACTTCATCTCAATCTACTTAATTTCCTAGGATTCTTGGCCCAAATACTAAGCTGTTTTATAAATGTCCAATAACCTGAGATCATGAGGAGGGGGAGGTTTGAATCTATTTGTGCAGTCAGTTAAGCAATAGAGTGGAGAAGGACCAGGATTTGGACTCAGACATTCTTAGCCTAAGTCTGGGCTCCAACATTAATTTCGTGAGTTTAGTGAACGTGCCCCCTACCAAACCGTGATCTATTTGTATATGAAGAGATTGATGATTATATTAGACAAGACTCTTTCAGAAGCAAATGACAGAATTTAAGTCAAAAGAATTAAGAAAATAAGAAATGTACCAGTGCCCATAACTGAAAAGTGGAGTCACAGCTAACTTCAGGCATGGCTGCATCTAGGGGCTGGAATTGTGTAATTAGGCACTATTCCTCTCCAACCTACAGTGTTGCTTTTCTCATGGGGGGGGGGGTTATTTATTATTATTAACTTTTTTAGCTATAGGTTTTTCTTTCTTCATCTAGCAAATTCTAGAAAAATAAAGGTCCCCCCCCAATAATTATAATAAAGAATAAAACAAGAATGAAGTCTCATTGGTCCAACTTGGTTCATAGGTTCTGCCTTAAAATAGTCACTCTTCACTTGTTTAATTAATTTATATACTAATAACTACTTGAGGTCTACTATGGGATAGGCACTAGGGTCCTAGACCTCTGTGATATAGTGGTGAACAAGTATATAAATATATAAATATATAAACATATAAATTTGCTGCTTTCATCAAGCATTTAATCAGAGGGAGAGGCAGACAATACACTAACACATGAATAAATATACAGTATAACATTCTGCCATTCTTGTCATGTTAGGAAAAATGAAGTAGGACAGGAGACTAGAGAGTGGTAGGGCTCTTTTTCATATAGGGTGATTAGACACAACCTTTCCGATGTGATATTTGTGATTCTTTCGGGAGAAACTGGGAGCAAAACAATAAATTGAAGATGCTTGCTTGTGTTGCAGGGCTGGCTAGGAGACCAGAGGTTGGCGCAGAATGATTTAGGAGGACAGTGGTAAGTTATGAGGTTGGGAAGATAGCTAGTGTCAGATTTCATTTTACATTAGTTGGAAATTCTGGAGGACTGTAAAGAATAAAGACAGGGAATTAGCCAACTTACATTTTCAAAAGACCAATCTTTTTGCTGTTTGGAGAATAGACTCTAGGGCATAGGACTGGAACCAGGGAATTATTTGAGAGGTTACCCCAATGGTCTCAGAGGAGAGGATTGTGGTTTGGGCTGCAGTAGCAGATAGAGAGAAATGGTCCGATACGGGACGAATTTTGAAGGTAGAGTTGACAGGGGTCACTAATGGATTAAATTTCTTTCTTCAAGAGAAAGACCAAGAATCATAATATATGAAGAATCCACCAGACATACCCACCTTCCTAGGGATGAAATGGAGATGGAAAATTGGATATGCATGTCCAAGGGAGTCTTGTCTATTTTTCCTCTATATTCTATAATAATATTCATCATGATTATTACAGCCCACCCAAGAATATCGAATACACTGATGTTCCAAAAATTGTAAATATTTATACACATATACAATGTTCCTATCCTTCTGGATGGTAGGACAGGCCATCTGAACCATACCTACAGAGAGTAATGTAGGATATTTCTCTGAAACAAACCATAGTGCCCTTAGTTAGAAGGAGGGAGTGAATACTGGACCTTAAAATCATTAAAGATGACTAGTATCAAAAGAGGTTTAGTGTAAAATTTTCTTAAATTCTAGAGCTTATATCATATCTTCCCATTAATTCTTAGAAAAAAAAGTTATTTAATGTTTGTAGATCGTGAAACACCTACCCAAATTCCTTCTGAAGTTTGAATCTTTGCATATGTCTCATCTTTAGCACATTTTCTCTCTTTTTTTTAATACTGTTAATTATTTTTTATGATTTTATTTATTTATTTGACAGAGATCACAAGTCAGAGAGGCAGGGTTGGGGGGGAAGCAGACTCTGCTCAGCAGGCCTGAGCCCCAATGTGGGGCTTGATCCCAGGACCCTGAGATCATAACCCTGAGATCGGGAGCCGAAGGCAGAGGCTTAACCCACTGAGCCACCCAGGCACCGCTTTATCACATTTTCTTTTCCACTTTTGCTTCAAGTGTTCTGGGTCACTTAGCCTAGCTCCTGCATTTCATTTATTTCATTGTGTAAACCTGTGTCTGCCTACCCTGCTCTCCACTGTGACTGCCTTTCTTTCTTTTGTCCATCTGGTAGGTTCCTGACCATGCCTTGGTCAGGTGCTTTCTTCTCAGCTTTCTTAGACTCTGTAGGGCTCTTACCTGCTCCCTGCCTATGGGCTCCTTAGCACTCAGCACCAAATTCTCACCTCTACCACACTTGCCACGCTGATATGCATGTATGTTTGCTACTCAAGGATTTCTGTCTCGAGTTAGCATTGCTGGATCACAGTGAAAGAATCAATATTCTTAGATATTTTGATATTTGATATTGGTTCTCTATAGTTAGTGATGGACAAGTATACATTTGTAAATGAGGGTGAGAACCCATTTCTTTATATCCTAGCCAACACTTGGTGTTTTTAGGTCTTAAGACTTTTATTGCTCTGAAGAATAGAAAACTGTCTTTTTCTGATTATTTCTCCCAACCTGATTTGTACCCTCATTGACTTTTATTTTCCTCAGGAGTTTTGTTTTTGAGGTCCTCGGTGTGGGCTTCTGGGCTATCCACGGCACAATCTCTAGGGGACATCATTCATATAGACCACCTTGAGAATACTGTCATTCTGGGTGTTTGCAAAAAAGGTGACCCTGAGGCAAAGACTGTGTTTTACTCATCTCTGTACTTTCTGTTTGCATCAGGATTTGGCACAGAGTAAGCACTAAATTGAGGAGAGGATAGTTTCACTGATAACATTTTAGCAAAATTGCTTCCCTTCCAACATCTCATGAAGAAGTAAAATAGTAAAGTGGGTGCTTCTAGACAGTTTTATTATATGTGCATTTTATGTTTTATCATCTTTTTAAAAGTCGTATCATCAGGAAATGTGCCTGAAATAGTAACCTGGTTTTTTAATTCTGTAATATGAGTCTCTCAATCCTGAGTCTGTGTATTATTCTGGAAGACAGATATGGAGGTAGGTTAATATATGAAATCAGAGAAAAGACCCTATCCAATCAACAGTGCACTTAAAATTGTCAAGGTAATGGCTTTCATTTTACCAAGAGAATTATTCCTGAGAACCATAATCCCTTACATTTGTTCAGTGTTTTTGGTTTATAAAGGACATTCACATATATATGTCATTTGATTTCTGCTAAAACTCTGTGGGTTAGGTCACACACAAATTATTACTGAGGCTGAGACACATTAGTAAGTTGGCTGAGGTGATATAACTAACGAGGCAAGCAAAATCTGATATTGATAGGCAGCAGTGTGCACATCTGTGCAACTCAACTTCCCGACTTGCTATGGAATGTGGCCATGGGAACACCATTCTATTCAATGAGACATAAAAGTGAAAGCTTACTGACATTTCTTTGTTTTATTACATATCTCTTCATTGTCTTTTCTGACATACTATTGGATACAAACAAAATAATATATAACACATGCAAGTTTTAAAGAATAATAATTACATATAATGAATACCTATGAACCCTCTACCTAACCCAGGACTAGAACGCAGCCAACAACATCCATATGCCTCGAAGTTTTTCACCTATCCCACTTCTCTTCCGTGGGTGACACTGTTCTGAATCTTGTATTGATCATTCCTATGCTTTTCTTTTTCCATAGTTTCATCTCATGTCTATATGCTTTAACAATGTATTACTTAGTTTTATAAAAATGGTATTATGTTCATTGTGTCCCTGTGGGACTTTTTTTTTTAATGACTCAAAATTACATTTCTAAATAACATAGTCATTGAATGAATAAAATAATTTATTTTATGTATAGCTCTACTTTATTCATTTTCACTCCTACAAGATATTCCATAGTATGAATGCACCACAATTTATTATTCTCTCATCAATGAACATTTGGAAGTATTCCAGTTCTCTTGTTGTTATAGTTACTAGAGTGGTCATTTGTGCTCATGTGTCCGGCTATAGGAGTTTCTCCAGTAGTGCATTTTTATGTCAGTTTGGTTGTTCAAATTTACAGTACAGCAATATTTCCAACTTTGTTGGACCAATTGAGGGACCCACCACCATTCATCCACATTCCCTTCCACATTTATATTATCAGACGTCTTGGATTATGCCTATTGTCTAAACTTACATTTCACTAATTTTATTGATAAGGTTTTATTATTATAGTTATAATGAAGTTGGACATACTTTTGCATCTTAGTGACCTTACATTATTCATCTTTTATGAAATGCCTTTTTATGACCTTTGCTTATTTTTCTATTGAGTTGTATATTTTAAATTAATTTATCGATGTTCTTTATATATTCCGGGTAATAAATTTTTGTTTATTATATGCTGTGTGGTGATATCGACTCCTAATTATGGACTGTCTTTGTATGTCCCTATTATGTTCTTGGTGAACAGAAGTTCTTCATTTTGATGGGGTTGTAAACATCCTTTTTGGAAAATTGCTTCCTTTTGTGTTTTACATTAAAAAAAAAAATTCTGGGGGTGCCTGGGTGGCTCAGTGGGTTAAAGCCTCTGCCTTCGGCTCGGATCATGATCTCAGGGTGTTGGGATCGAGCCCTGCATCGGGCTCTCTGCTCAGTGGGGAGCCTGCTTTCCTTCCTCTCTCTGCCTGCCTCTCTGCCTACTTGTGATCTCTGTAAAATGAATAAATAAAATCTTAAAAAAAAGAAATAAAAAAATTCTGTAATTCATAATAAAGACTTGGTTCTCAGATTTTTTTTTTCCTTCTGAAATTTTTTGAGTTTTAGTTTTCCAATTCAAGTCCTTAACCCATATGGAATTAATTTTTGTGCTAAATTTAAAAAAAAATAAAAGCTCCTTTGGGAGAATAAAGTGCTTTATTTCAGTTCAACTTAATTAAGAAATACTCATCCAGTTTTCAGATTTTACCTTTCCCAAACTGAGGTGTGTGTATATGTGTGTGTGTGTTCACTTTTTTGGGGGGGGTGGGTGGGAAAGAGAATCAAAACAGTTATGTTATAGAGATGATGAAATAAATGAAGTAAAATCACTAATCAATTAAAAATAAATATATTGAGATTATGGTTTAGCTAAGGACTTCCCTGAAAATTTCATATAACAGAGGAAAATAACTCAGACTCTGCTTTATAATCATTTATCCTCTTAAGATAGTATTATTTGTTAAATTGAAGTCAGCTTTTAAAAAAAGAATTTGCAAAAAAATAAATAAAAATTAAAAAATAAAAAAAAAGAATTTGCCTTGTATTAATGCCCATTTTGGGGAGGTAATTTAAAATTATGGAAAATGACAAGAAAATACGTTATTTACTAAAAAAGACAACAGTAGTCTCTGAAAACCACTTCCTTTTAACTCCTTCCCTCCTCTCACCAAAACAAACTAACAACAACAACAACAACAACAAAAGGCAGAAAATAAAACCATAGCATTAGAGGAAGGGTGTAGACAACAGTGTAATCTATGGAGTACTTGGGTATGTGTTTAGCCCAGAACAATTTTTATGCATCACTGATGCTGAAGGATGACACAGCCCAGTGGGTTATAGTCCAGATCATGCATTCTGGAATCTCTTGTGAAGCTACTACCTACGACCCTCCTCTCAGAGGTTCTGATTGCTGTGACTTAGGATAATGCCCTGGAATTGGGAAGTTTAGAAACTTCACAGGTGATTCCGATTTTGTTATGGATAAGAACCACCGCCTGCGGCCAAACTCCTCATTTTACAGATTGAAAAACAAGGGATGGAGATCTCCACAGCTCACTGTGGCTGACCCATGGCAGAATCAGTGCAGATTCCAGTTAGTTCTCTTCCTACGCAACATCATTCACCCTGCGCAGGCCCAGCAGAGGGTCCTGCTCATTTCCTACATCATTTATCCTTGTCTACATTTAATGGCACTGGGCCTATCATAGATGTTTAGTAAATATTAAATGAATAAATTCCTATCTCATGTCCAATTGCCAATACTGGCCATGTTGGAAAAACCTGCCAATAGAAGTCGAGTATACAAAATGGATGAGGTTTGCAGAGGCTCAGAGCATTGAGAATGTTTTTGATTATTTTTGTACTCAACAAGCTGTCCCCACACCATCCTAGAATCTGTAGGGACTTCTGTCAGTTTCCATGGCACCAGCTAATTGTAGAGATTTTAGGGCAAGTTGGGGGCACATGGAATGTGTCTGGGGTGGGAGAGAAGGGTACTAGGAAATCTTACCCCTCTGCTACATGCAAAAAGAAGGGAAAGAATTCACTACCAGATTTTATTAGGATTAGCTACAAGCTTGAAGATGGGAAATATTAAAAATGGCATGGAGTTTTCCCTGAACTGGGGCACACATCCACATAGGAAGTCCTACATGAGGAAAGGGGAACAGCATGGTTTGTAGAATAATGGCATCCAATAAGGATGAGCTCACATGAAAGTGTGTGCCTACTTGGTATGATTTACAATCCAGGCTTTTCTCTTACGAGTTCTTGTAGGAGCACTTAGGTATTTTATTTCCTCTCAAATGTCATGGGCCTGGACCCCACCCCCCGAGACTTATATTCTGCAGAAACAGGGGGATTCTGATGCATCTGCTTAATTAGTTCAAGTCAAACTGACCTTTGTCTCTCATACAACCTGCTGATGTCTGAAATTCCACACAGAGTCATAATCATTTGTTGACAAGCCTATCTCTTTAATATGAAAATTGCCCAGGGAGAGGCTACAATTAAGGGTTTATCAATTAATGATATTTTCAGATAATGAGTGAATGTGTTTCATCACTTGCTTTCCTTGGACGTAGTTTTGATAATAACCTTTACCAAAATAATAATGGATTTCTAGCCTACCGTCTGTCACTCTTCTATCTTCTGAGGAACACACCCTCCTTAAGCTTGGACAATACTTTCCAGTTGGCTCTTTTACCATTTAGTCATCATTTGTAGCATACCCACTGTTTGTGGATGAGGAAAATAAAGCAACTTCTCTTGGCATTCTCTTCTATCACCACCAGCCTTGATGAGGAAGAAACTCAGTTTGAGAGAAATAGGACATTCAAGTGGGCAGAGTTACTCAGTTACTTGACAGATAGCCCAGAAGCACGATAGTGCATTCCCAGGTTCATAAAGTGAGTCAGATCCTATCCCAAACCACAGCAGCTTTCAAGCATGGTGATCTTGAAATAAATAATTAGAAAAACAAGCTAAGGGTTTATTTTTTTTTTTATTTAAAAAACACAATTTATTGAAAAAGAGTAATGCTTTATACAAATTCCCATTACAAAACTTGTCTGTTTCCAGGCACAGAAGCAGAATACAAAAATATCAAAATTGGATGAATTCTGGTGTACCAATTCTGTTGGCCATTTTGGACTATCAATTTCTCTGTAGAGTTTAGCAACCAGTAACCACCATGCATTTACACTCAGACATCATTAGAACCTTTGTATGTAGCAAAGACTCTTTGAATTATACCTTCTAAGAACATAGAGTTTCAGGTTTGGAAGACATACTAAACTTTATGGATTCATACCTTCATATGATGCAGTCCTTTGGATAACTCCCCTGATGTGGTTTCACTATGAATTACCATTCCCAAACTACCTATTTGAGCAGTGCTCCCTGCCAGCTAAAGCAACACCTCTAATAGCATCACTTAACAGAAACTCACCTTGAATACTCTTGCAAATTATTTTAATTCAAAAAAGTCTTCTGTACCTTGGCTTTGCTGATGCTTGCACGTCTACATTCTAAGTGTAAGGTCTGCATTACTGAAAGGAGAAAAGCTTAGCCATAAAAAGCATCAGGCCACACCCACTGAAGAAACTAAGACTTCCTTAGAATCTTTTTCATTTAGAAGGCGAATTTCACTTCAGTGTCTCATCACATGAGAGATTAAGGCAAGAAAACCATTTCTTAGAATTTCTCTCCTTTCAAGGATTTGAAAAGCAATCCTAAACCAATTCACTTAAATCCTTAATTCTTTCCCCAGAACAGTATACTTTTTTTTTTTTTTTTTTTTTTTTTTTACCTTTTAAAACCACACTTACATGTATCCCATCTTACTGGATCCCCACAACAGCCCTGTGAGGTAGGCAGGTCAAGAATTACAATCTCCTTTTTACAGATGAGGCACTGAATCTAGGGCAGCCAAGTGCCTTGCTGAAACTCAAACAGTAATTGATAGCACCAAGACTCAGATCAGGTCTCCAGTCACCAAAGCCAACACCTTTCCATTACATCATCTTGCTCGAGTGAAGTAGCAATTTCTCAGTCAGGAAAACTAAGAGCAATTGTTAAAATGGAACGGAGAACCAAAAGCATGCTAGACACCGTTCGTAGAAAGGAGATGGGCCAATGAAGAAAGGAAGGTGCCAACCGATATAAAAACGTGTGCATAGGTTTGATTCTGTGACTTAACCGCCAACTGAGCAAATGAAAACACTACTTAAGCATGGTTCATGTTCAAAGAATGAGCATAACATCAACTAATTAATACTCACACTGCCTCTACCAGCTGCTTAAGTGTCATTATCTCAATTTGACAGATGGGAAAAGAGGAGAAAGACTAAGTGACTTGCTTACAGTTAGAGAGAGAATATCTTTCATCAGATTATCACTACAGGAAGTCTAATACTTCATTCAGACCAAACAGAGGAGCCATTTTCTCTCTAGAAAGGGGTAAACTACACGATAAGTACATCGGATTAAACAATACAGTTGAGGTGGGTGAGGGAGAAAAAGATAGTTTGAGGGCATACACAACTGTGAATAAGTAGCTTAAAAACTCAGCCAATAAAATTGTGTTACAACACTTGGGAAAGCAGCACACAGCAACTGAATCCGACAAATATTTTCAAAGCAAACAAGAGCACTGTAGGTCAGAGTACAGAAATCGTGTGGAAGGTCAACAGGAACATATCATCTTGGTCTTGCAGAAAGACATGCTCCCAAAGTTCTGATCTGCAAGAGATTCTTCCTGACTCTCGGAATTATATTGTAGGCTTATGAAATGTGTTATCAGATTCAAGATTTAAGCTCAACCTCATAAAAAAAAAAAAAAGGCATGAAGGATGATGAAAGCACATGCTATGAGATCATAATTAAAAATAATATAAAAGAAGCACATGAAAAGCCACATGTGAAGAAGTAAAAAAATCCATACTTAGTAAAGCAGGTTAGGTCTTTTGTCAAAGATGCTAAAAGCTGATGAAAGAGGGAAAATAATATTTCACCTATTATATACGTATCCATATAGAAAAAGAAAAATATACCAGATAAACTGCTTTTTAAATCAATATAGAATTAAATATATTTTTCTTTTTTTAGATATATTTTAAGCATACTGGTACCAACATAATAAGAGTTTTTGCTATCTAACTTTTAATAGAAAAACATGTATATGTACATATCTATATATATATTTAAGGGGCTCCCCTTCCCCACATTTGAGATGATTACTCAGTGGGAAGCAGTATAAAAATGGAAAAGGCTTCCCTCCTGCATTGAGGAAAGGAGATAAAATAAAACTAAGCCATTTTTAGCAATGCGTATTTTAAAAAAATAACTTTTTTTGTTTTTGCATTTGTTGTTCTTTTTTGCAATACCGTAGTTCATACTACAATAGTCAAAAGTCTAAAGTCCTAATGTCAATGACAGTATTTCAATGTCCACTTTCTATTTGTTTCAACAGCTGCTGTCTCTTTTGCTTCTGTGTCACACATAGTCTTTCCCACTGGAAGGTGCAGGTTTTGGATAGGGCCGCGGTGTTGGGTAAGATGTTGTTTTTCGGGGACAGGAGCAGCAAAGTAGGGCACCTCCCAGAAGGCAGAGAGAGGCAGCAGCCCAGCCAGTAAAGAGAGCCTGACCAAATTCATACCTGAAAAGACAGTGCATTACTTTAGTCAATGAATCATTGGGAATTTTGTAATATAATTAAGGAAGGAAATCAACATCATAGTCATTATACTTTTTCCCACTGGGAAAAAAATCCTCCATAGTCCCCTGAGAGAGGTACTCTAAGGTTCATGAATGTGGACACACCAGAATGTTCACATGGCAGTTGTAGGCGCCCTGCAATATAGCTCAGGCAATATGGTCTGCAACACCAGGGTAATCACACAAATATATCCTAAGACTTCATCACATGTAGGAGACTTGTGAAGTGTGTTTATGTATTTTAGAAGTCGAGTTTGGACCATGATTCCCAGGCTAAAACTTTACAATTATGCTATTGCCAAGTAGCAACCATATCCTATAAAGAAATTGCTGGCAAGTGATGGAGACCAACGAAATTTTCAATAGTTGATCCAAGGTATCTCTATACACTGAGATCAGAAATCACAAAAAAGACTTCTAAGCAATCCATAGACCATTCTGGATTTAGCTGATATAGGTGGGTGCATGGAGCTGGCCTCCTGCGGAGAGACTCTGTGAATGATGGCAAGATGGTAGGACAGAGCAGGCCTGGCCTTGAGTCCCGATGCAAACTCTCTAATGCTACACTCTTGGCTAGTAACTTCACCTCCCAACCTTAAATTTCTGCTTCTCTCTCTCTGTTGTTGTTATTGTTGTTGTTTTTTAAAGATTTTATCTATTTATTTGACAGACAGAGGTCACAAGTAGGCAGAGAGGCAGGCAGAGAGAGAGAGGGAGGCAGGCTCCCTGCTGATCCCAGGACCCTGAGATCATGACCTGAGCTGAAGGCAGAGGCTTTAACCCAGTGAGCCACCCAGCCGCCCCAATTTCTGCTTCTCTTAAGGCATGACAATCCCTTCTCCCTCACTGGACTGCTTTCAGGATCATGGGAGACAATGTAAATAACACATGGACAGTACCAAGCAATTTATAAAGTGCTTTCACATACATTACTGGTAAAAATTTAGCCTATTGAGCATTTGCAGTTTCAGTTCCTATACTGTAAGCCTTACAGATCTAAGGCTCCACCACGATCACGATCACTCCAGTATACGTTCTCCAGTGTAGGTGATTATATGAAGAGAAGCACACCTTCTCTCTCTAACCACAGGGATTCTGCATCCATTCATCCTAGCACGCAACCAATAATAATTCTGCCTTAACATTCTGACTCTTAATGAAGTCATTAGCTTTAATGATGTGAACACAGTGACACAAAGAGCCTTGGCCCTGATCAAGGAGTATTGTTACAGGAGAGCCCAGAATCAGCTCTTTTACTTCCACAAATCACAATTTAAATAAAAATGATTTTCGCAAAGCCAATTTTATAGCTGTGATGGAACATAAAATTTGAAAGTGGCATTTCAATGTATTTTTTCATAAATAAGTTAAATTTTTGTTTTCCTAGATAAAATTAAACTATTGGGAATGAAGTATTATTCATTAACCTCTACAATAGTACTATCTTTTTCAAACAATCATAAACCATGATGTTAAGTTATAAAAAAAATCACTTAATTAAGCGTTGGAAGTATTGGGACATACCACAAAAAGGAAATTTTAAATATGTTAACATCTTTATTGATATTTAAAAAAAATGAACCAGAAAAAAGGTCCAGTATACAGTTGGAAAGTACAGAGCTTGGAAATTTACTACTTCTAAGTGCATTTTGTCATAGATATAAGCTGTTAAAGCAATTACCAAGCTCATTTTAACATGAGTCACAGGACTTTCAGATTATTTTCAAGTTTGACTAAAATTTCACAAAATTCCAGAAAGCAAATCTGAGAAGTTATGGCACTGGCTGGACTTTGTAGGAGATAAACAGGGTATTTTCTTTCTTTTTTTTTTTTTAAGATTTTATTTATCTATTTGACAGAGAGAGATCACAAGCAGGCAGAGAGGCAGGCAGAGAGAGAGAGAGGGAAGCAGGCTCCCTGCTGAGCAGAGAGCCCGAAGTGGGGCTCGATCCCAGGACCCTGAGATCATGACCTGAGCCTAAGGCAGAGGCCTTAACCCACTGAGCCACCCAGGCGCCCCTAAACAGGGTATTTTCTAAGAGAGCAAACTATTTTACACATGAATAGCATTACCTGGCATTGACCGGGGTCATGGGGTCATAAAATTCTTGAACAATTCTATTGCCATACCATGCTGTGGCAACTAAAACAGCCAGACCTACAGAAATTAAAAACAAAATACTGTTGGTCACTATGAAACAATGAGCATAAATATACAGCCCATGAAATTTATAAGCATTTTACAAGAATTAAAACTCATCAATAGTGCTGACATTTTTAATTTAGTCAGTTTTGATTTAGATAATTTTCACTTAGGGAGATTAGAGATTCGGACATGATTTATTCCAAATACTCTGTTAAGACAGACAAAAATATTAGGCTGAAGTAGGGCATAGTTTATACTCATGATGTCACCTAATTCACTTACAGTCCAAAGTCATGGACAATTATAATGCTTTTTTCAAAACAGTTCAACAGGCCGATGTCAGTTAAGAGCTCCTTCAAAGATACTGTTACACATTAGTATACTAAACTACTTTTGATAAGACCAAAGTCCTTATTAGTATACACAGAGTCACTTGCAAAAGGGAGGGTGAAAACCCATCTACATTTTTCCTGACCAAAATTCAAAATTTACAGTTCTGCAGAAGCAAAAGGAAAGTAAACACCTAGATAGCAGGGAGGAGCATGAGCTGTCTCAGTATGGACCAGACCACCCAAATCCTACTGCCCTGCTGGCCAGACATGCCAGGTACTGCCTAGAGATTTGCTGAGGTATCACATCAGAGCAGTTTATACAGCATCCTCTCAATTTCCCATGCATTTCGTATTTCAGTAATACCCAGGAAACTACTTAGTCAACATAATTACTTCTATCATTTATAAGAAGTACAAAAATATCTCAATATTTCTTATCCAGGGAAACTAAATAACTTCTTCATATAGTAATTATACAAAATCATCAATATAAATAGATTAAATATTTCCATGCTACTCCCTCTCCACCCCCCCCACCCAAAAAAAAAACAAAACCCAGTCCAATCTAATTGCCTCTAATACTTGACAGAAAACACTACTGCTTTGGGCTGCTTAGATACACCATGAGAATATTCTGGAACTTGCCACCCTTACTCTCTAGGAAGTCCCTAAAACAGAAGTTGGGGTGCTGTAGTCACTTATGGGAGTTACAAGCAGGGAAGCAAAGGAAGGGCGCTATGCTGTATGTTTATTTACAGCCTTTGGGATCAAACCATTGGGAATGAAATGCTATTCATACTTTTTCTGTCAAGAGCTAATTTGAAAAAATGGAAAGACTGATCCCTTTAACCAAATCTTTAGCAAAGCCACAGGCACTCTTCCTTCATTATTGGTTAAATCCACATACAATGCTGGGATAAAGGCTCCTAAAAAGTCTTTTTCCAAAGAGAAAATGAGAAAAAAAAATTCTAATTCTAGCTCTTCCTAATGGTCGATTATATCACTGATCTCATTTTCAAAAACAATAGACTGTATATAAAATATACTGTATATGTGCTTATATAATGTAAACTCTATTATTTTATGTATTTTCACACATACCATTTTTATCTGCACACATAATGCTATCTTATATAAGATCATCCTTATTTTAGGGTTTTATAATGGAACTATCCATGGCTTTTCCTGATACTCATTTTTCAAAGGTCACATATGTAACTCCTCAATCAACACTTGAATAAAACACAAACACATACGTATTTTCTATGGAAAATATAATTTCATTCCTTTATCAAGGTTTTCTCTTTCTTAACTCATCTAACCTAACCTCCCACCATTCCATACTCTACCTCCACTCCAACTGGCCATCACTTCACTTGTCTATAGTACACCTGTTTATTCTGGAATCAGATCTGCCTATCTGGAAGGCTGTCCTCATCTTTCTCCAAGAATCCTGAATCCATCCACTCCTCGTAGACCTGTGTGATTCACACATTCTTCACGTTCTCTGTCATAACTCCCCATCTTTGCCACATAATGTTCATGGAGACACTCCAGAAATTTTCTGAATTTTATAGAATCGTTCCTTAATGCTTGCTAAATAGAAAATATCCCTCTTCACCTGGGAGACTGGTTCTAGCAAATTAGTTGGCACCCGGAACCTCAATGAACAGAGCTGCCCACCGTGAGCACAGATCTCAGATTTTCATTTGGTCCTATTTGAGAATGTGCAAGTCAACTAGACAAGGTTTCTATGTCTTCAAGATTTTAAAGGAACTGAAAAAAATCAATCCAAGGGCAATGCATCCAATAAAATGTAAGGAAACTCAAACTAGGTCTTTACCCATGCCAGAGACCGATTAGTAAGGTGAAGGGGACAGGGCCTCTCTTACCTGCAATAAGAAAGATCACACCCCCAATGACAGCCATCCGCATCTTCTGCACCTCATCGTCTTCCAAGCACTTCATACACTTCATGCCAATTGTGGCCACAAAGATGGCTATCAGTCCCAGCAGGATGCCAATCACCATCAAAGCGCGGGTGGCTTGCAATGTACCTGGTGGGAAACATTTTAGAACATGTAAAAATCATGCCTAGGGCAACCAGAGAAGAGTGATTGAAGGCCATGCATATTTCAATCATGTATGGAAAAGATAAAAATGAACTAGGAGTCACAAGACCCCAGCTCCAATGATGTTTCCACAGGTAACCAACACAATTTCCACTCCAGAGAAACAAACACCTGGCTGGCTGATGAATGAGAAGCCTCCAGCTCTCACATTTTATGTTTTAAATATGAACTTCAAATCCTCTGGAAAAATAATTAATGATCTGGTTGAATAGGTTTAGCAGAACTAATATATCTTTAATCCTCACTAACACAGTATTTTAATTCTGAAACAACAATCATATGTATTATCCTTAATGTTAAACCATTTATAATTAAAATGGCTTACAATATACTTTGGTAATAGTCAACAGCTTTATACTCCAGTCGTCAAGCCTCAGAAAATAACAAAACAGGTGAATTTGGAAGATAAGTAATGAATTTCTCAAAGATTGTCATGGCTGGATAAGTAACATCTGTGTCTCCAGTGAGTGGCCTGGGGGTGGGGGATATAAATGCCATTTTCTTAGAACAAAACAAAATAACCTTTGAGATGTTACTTTGGAACATGGCAGTTTCATATTCAGAGATATCACCAGTGTTCAAAACTATTAAACTGTCATATTGTAAAAGAGAAGACAATAATTTAATGTAGTATTTCTCAAGATTACACTAATTTTCTGCTTTCCTGTTATTGTCATTGGTGTACTAAATCATGATATAGTCAGCTTTGGGAGATTATGCCAGTATGTTTAATAAAGAATAAACACATGATGCTATCATTGTGGTATAAAGGCACAGATTAAAAAAAATGAGCTGAAACTACTCTAGTAAATGAGTTTGATTAATTCTAGATTTATTTCCTCCTTCTGGTAAAGATCATTATCCTATTGACAGTGTTTACAGGTGGCAATTATTTTTCCATGTATAAACGGTATTTACATTGTAACAAACCATGCTATCTTGGGTAAGCTACTTATTATTCTTTGGGACCATGTTTCTATTATGTAAAGTGTGAATGATGATATCTCTAACCAGGAAGTTGGAACAATTTACTTCCTGATGGTCTTCAAAAGTGGCCAACATGGTGGCAAGGTTCTGTATTTCCCAATTAAATTGATATCTAAACTCAGTCTTACGACGTTCAGGGTTGCAAACTTACATTACCAATCATTATTAGCTCTAGAGATTTCTAAGACATTCTATTTTAATTTGTTAATATTTATATCCTTGCCATAACCAGGCAATCTCTGCTAAAATCACAATAACCTCTAAGAGGAATCAAAAGTATTTCTTCACTGTATTTGAGAGAGATTTTGGAAGCCAAGATACATTTTTACTTGATTTAAGTAAACAGCAAAATGGAGACACTCCCCTCACATATCCAGCTCCTTGTAAACATGTGGGGCATACATGCACCCTACCCACACACTTCTCATAAGATTCCTGGGGATTGTAAAAACTGCTGAATCAAAACACATGTTCCATGCACCGTGGGTTTCCCAGGAACTGAAGCTGCTTATAAGATTAGCATAAAACTTCTTCCTTGGATCACAAACAATCCTGCGGCAAGAAGAGGAAAGTACCAAGGAATCCACCGTTATGGCGTGCCCTGTCTTCTCATTTACCAAGAGTTTTTGCCAAGACAATCATTACGTGACAGGAAATTGGAAAGTAAAATAATGAAATTCTAATACACAACACACATCTCAGATTTGGTCCTAAATATCCCTCAGAAGAAAGGCATTTCAGGCTAAAGAATGCTGGAAGGAGAAATACTAAAAATCACAAAAATAATCTACATGCCAGGAGGATAGGCTGAACTGCCGTCTGTTTGCCTGGCACTGTCTCGGTTTTAAAACTACAGGTCCTGCCTCCTAAGAAGGACCTGAATCCTGGACAAATGGGGACATCTGGTCACTCTACTGGAAGGTGACAGAATATGACAAAATGAGGTGCATTAGAAAGCTTAGATCCTACAGGGCTTTGCAAGCTAGAGAGCTAGAGTAAGGTGTTCAGCATTTATTCTAAGTGTAATCAGAAGTCCTTGTAGGGTTTTAAAGAATGGGTAGCAAGATTTTTACCTTCAGCAGAGAGAGACCCATTAGTAAATATTCTTCCTATGCTAACCCTTCAAATACACATAGCCTTCCACATCTCTCAGCCACTTCTTTTGTTTTTCCTCATAAACACTGTTTTCCAACCTCTATTAATCACCTTTATTGTTAATCTCTGATCTCTGTCTCCAAGTTTTCCACTTTGTTTGAGTTGTAAGAGCCCCAACCCGATCCAGCTCCTATAATAATCATTCTGATCTGCACTTCATGTAAAAACAGCAGGCCACCAGCCCAGCAGGTCTGAGCACACGGATCACAAGGTATTCTTCACGAGGAGTCTATGGGGCCTCTCAGTCCCATGAGTCAGACTTGCACAAAACCACCCAGGCAGGGAGCACACACAGATAAACCACTCCAGGGCTCCATCTGTGCTCACCTGGAATGATCTAACATTCAAGTTTTCATCTCTGATTTTTTTCCCCTTCAGGTTCTCCAGGAAAGCACACATGATTCATGCCATACCGATTTTATTCTTCCCACCTTGTTCACAAAGTCTCTAAGGGGGAACGAAGCAGGTATTTTGTTTTGTTCACTAACAAAACCCTATGTTTTCTTTATAGAATGATGACTTATTTGTGTAATGCACAAAAAATAATGGAGGAAATGGGGGGGGAGTCATATAATCATATAAGTCATCTAAAGCAGGGGATCGTGCTTCATTTTTAAAAATATGATAAAGCAAGAGCATTTTTTTTAAAGATTTTGTTTATTTATTTGTCAGAGAGAAAGAGCGCACAAGCGGGGGGAGTAGCAGGCAGAGAAAGAAGCTCCGCTAGAGCAAGGAACCCAATTCGGGGCTTGATCCCAGGACGCTGGGATCATGACTCAAGCCAAAGGCAGCTGCTTCACGGACTTAGCCACCCAGGTGCCCCAAGCAAGAGCATTATTTTGCAAAGCAGTATTTCTCATCTATATCTTGACATCCTTTGACTTAAAAATTTCTTTGTTTTTTATACTACTGGATGGACATCAAACACAAAAATCTCATCTTGCTCCACTCGAGACAGTTGGATGAATTCTGAACTATAGTGATATGTAGGGGTGGGGAGGATGTTAAGAAAACAAAAACAACAACAACAAAAAACAGGGTGAGAATCATAACAACATGAAAACTCACTAGTCAGGAATATGTAACAATGGATTACAAAGTCACAGTAAGCAAGTGTTGTGTTACAAGTTATGAGGGTTTTATGTGGAGATAGAATCTAAATTGCACAGTTTTAAGCTGGAATCAGATGAATCCTTCAAATTAAGGTATTATGGAAGCCTTTTAAGTCAAAGATCTAAAATATGTAATTGTGAGCTCCTTGATGTCTTGGACCAGATATTTTTCAATCTAAAACACTAAGAACAAAACCTGACAGGCTACATGGGTTATTCAACCTGTTTTCAATTATTTCAAATTAGCACATGTTTTTAATTTTTCAAAACTGCACTAATACTATAGGGAAAAATACTTACTCTCCTATGGTTAGCTTAATCTTTGATATACTACTGAGAAATGCCTCCCTAGTGAACCTGGAGATAACAAAATTTTGCTATATAAAGCCAAACTTAGTTTCAATCATTAAAAGCCAGAAACTTATACAAGGAGGAAAAAATCATACTTTTTTGCTTAACTTGATTATTTTCTTTTAATTTTCAAAATCTTAAAATTCTGCTTTGAATGAGCTTCCAAGATGAAGTTTTTCTCCTATTGGAATGATGATGAGCAGGGTAGAGAAGTTGAGAAATATTTGAAAGCTACACAATAACATTTTGGACCAGAGAGATACAGGAGAGCCTTGAATTATTAACTCTGAGCTAGTCTAATTGGATCAACTCTAGAAGCAAATATGATCCTTTCCTAGCCCTGTAAATTTAGAGATGCCGCTACAAAATTATCATCACTGACTAAAGTTGTCTGTGGAGAAAATCGTTTGCAAACATTCAAAAAGTTCCACTATTGTCTCCCATCATTATTCAGCAGAAGAGAGAGGAGGCAGTCTTTTAATTACATTTAGCTAGACTGATAATCTTGAGATTAAAGACCCCCTAAGGAGTTCTCACCACTTTCAACCTGAAAGTATAATTTGAAAAAATACTTACAAAGATCTCTACTTACAAGACAAGAAATGAGTGAGAAGTTACTGATCTACTACAGTTGGGTTAATCAACATAAGTGTGGAAAGACAAGCACAGACAAGTACATCAACTTTTTTTTTTTTTTTTTAAAGATTGGTAGAAGCCTAAATATACAAGCAGCAGAATCTGCTATAAATACCTGATGTTGCTTATGCTACTTATTGGCCATATAGTTATATTATTACCCTGTATAGTATGTATCAAACAAAACTGATTTTAATTAAACCTGCATCCTCATGCAGTCCCTCTACATGAGTGGTTCCTTAATAACTATTAGACAGGCAAATGAACTGACCATTGGGTGATTAGAACAAACATAGTCTCTTCTCTGCAGTTCAGTGAGCTCATCACAGGCCGTCACACGATCATATTCCCATGACTTTTTCACTTGGACTCAACTTCGAAGTTTCTCAGGAGTTCTCATTGTTCGGATTTCTATTTTCTTGGTGCACAAAAGGTTGGCCCATGGGTATGACCTCAATACACCACCTCAGTCAGTAACTGAAGGGGTCTGTGATGAGGCAGGACTTACCACTTTTCAGGAGGTCCTAGTAGTTTTGCTATCTTTTTTGCTTGTTTCTTAGAGAAGCTGCTTCATGATTAAATTTATGTTTCTCTTTTACCACCTACTCATCACTCCAATCAAGGAAACTTAAACTATGCCACTTGCTTCTTTGTCTTCCATCATGGCAATTAGTAACAAAGAATGTTGACACTGGAAGGAATCAATACTGACACCTTATAAATCATCTTAGCTGCATCCCTGGAAGCAAGAATAGGGCCCGGATTACATTTATTGAGTGGATGAGTGAGCTGTGGGTTCATCTCCCCATTCCTCTTACTCTGTACTGTTTTAATAAGGTTTCTAAGATAAGCTCTATTTTATTTCTCTTCACCCCAGAAAAATCAAGTGGCTTACCATAATATACATAGCTAGTTAGTGCAAAACCAGGGTGAGAATTGAGAACTTAAGACCTCAAACTTGGATTTTTCTTTTTCTAGTTCCATCATTCCAAGTGTCGGAACTAATTCACATTCGAACACCAATGGCTTCTTGAATGCCCTTAGTATGTGGCAGGCATTATGCAGTCTAGGGACGTGTAAGTGGGTGCCTTCCTCTTTGCCTGTGCTTTGAGGACTTTCAAGACTTTCAAATCCAAGTCAGTGATTTCGTCTCTTTGACTGAGCCTGACATCATGGGGAGAGTGCTGGGAAACCTCACTGACAACCAATACTCATTAAGTACACCTACACACATGTGGATTCATGCAAAGCAAGTAGAACAGGCTAGAGGAGCTTATAAACAAATTACAGAATCTCAAGGTTAGATGAGACTTAGAGAGAGTCTAGCCTAACCTTCCATTTGTCTGGTGCTTGGACTTTCCCTACAACATTCCTCCAAAATGCTTACTCCTCTGCTTGCACACCTCCCACAATGCACCCTCCCAGAACAGCCCAATCCTCAGACAACTTTAGCTATTAAAATCAAGCAAGAAGAAACAATTAACTAAGGACCTAAAATAGGCACAAGCTTGCCAAAAGTTTGAGAACTGGATCAACAGAAGGCAAGATGTAGTTTAATCCAGAAAAAGTCTACTGCCGTTGTACCTGGTGCCACCCTTCGTATGCGCCAGCTCTCGGCTGCCGGAGTCCTCAGTGTCAATCAACATCGCATACTTGGGATGGAAAATGAAGTTGTCTCAGCCACAGTAAAACCACAACACATGGTATAATATTTTGTCCCCCCAGGGAAGTTTCTCGGTTACATTTTCAGAAACTGTTGTGCAAGGACCACCTAAAAGGAGCTCTGTTGTACCTCATTTCCTATATTGGTTTAAATAACCCATAACCTTTTAGGTATTTTATGAATGTCATGTGCTTTTTATAGCTGACACTAGTTAGAGCAAGGAATCAAGGGCTCTTAACACATCTAGTGTTAGAAACCTTGATAAATTTCTTTGTCTCCACCCTAAGATGCCAAGTGGGCTCCACTGGCAGAGAGCAAGATACACTCTCAGGAAACTTCTAGCCAAGCTAGAAGCTAAAAGCACTTCCTGGAATGCAACCCTTTACAAGGAAAGATACTTATATCCAGGATAACCCAGTTTTCTTCTAGACATCACAAAACTGCACCAAAACCAGCCAATGAATCACCACCCCAGGTCTCTACATCAGAGGGGAGTGAGGACCACATTCCAGGCAGAGAAAAGGAGACAGGTTCCCTGCACTCTGTTCAAAGGCCTCCAAGGAGTCATTGGCAGGTTGGGAGAGCACCTATGAGTCAAGGCTCCCTCTTCTGGGGAACAGTTTTGAGAGAAAGGCCTCAGCTCCACCTTGAATAAACCCTGGTTTTAACCAAAACAAAAAGAGGAATCAGATCTGGAGTTAAAAAAAAAAAAATCAGAGGGAAGAAATCTCTAAAATCTGTATGGGGAAAAAGGGTATGGTTTAGTTCTTCTACTATACTTCAAAAAGTGTAACAACTATATTAACCAGGAATAAATGAAAATAAAACATTTTAACACATTATTGTGTATAGCAATGGCCTGTCGGAGTATTTACAACATGGATCAATATGGTCATGCTTTCTATTTGGTCACCTAAGGAAGTAAAAGGAAACCTATTTAAACATACTGAAAATGAACTGCTTTGGTCAGAAGAATGAGAGACGTTTCTGGAATTGCCTTTAAAACCTCCTCCATCTGCCAAGTCCTCGACATGACCCCCAAAATGCCTGACTCCATTTCCTTACACACATTTATCTTTTCACGGGGAGATTCAATGATGATATGGAGGGGTGTGCTTCATATACTTCTTATATTTGGTATAAAGGGATCCTAATATGGGAGCTTTGAAAAGTTGAAGTGAAAACGCTCAAACCACCATGCACATTGACGAACCAAATCCCACAGGTGTGAAAGCTGTTTAAACAGATTCAGAACAGATTTAATAACTCTAAGCTGGATGGGTATTGACCAAACCACAGGCTGGAGGTGGACGGGGCAGCTGAAGGAAGCTTGAGCAATGGCAACATGGCTCACCCTCAGCACACGAGGTGGGCTGGTGGACAGTCTTGTTTATCCAGCCAAAGACTAAAGAAGCTTTTCTTCAAGTTAGTTTGAGGGCATGACAGACAAACGTGCAGGACAACTAACATAGTATCTCAAGGAAGGTACTCTGGCCATGAATTATTATGACCTCAGTAAGTGGGAATTTAATGAATTTCTAAAAAGTCACTCATAACCTTGTACCTAAAAAAAAAAAAAAAAAATAGAAGTAAAAAGGCCATCCTATCATCCTTCTTCCCATAATCCCTAGAAATAGCCCTGTCTACATAATTCTTTTCAGCTTGACAGAAGAACGGACATTCCGTTACATAGAAATTAAGGAAGATGGAAGCTTGGAGAAGACCCACCATTTCTCTCACTACCTTCCTCTCTGCCTGAGCTCTGCCTTCAGCAACTGAGTCTCCTCTGCTTTATTTTCTCCAGTGCCTTCACTCTCCTTCGTATTATGATGGGAGCTTAGTTAGAACTTTTCTTCCTTGTCACCCTTTTCCACCTGCCACCCAACTTCACTTTCCAAAATAACACTACACTATCTGCCTCCTCTGCGGATTCCTGGCTTGAAAGCTAAACCCTTCAGGGGAATCTCAAGAAGCTTCTTGAAGGAGTCATAGGAGGGGATTCAAAGGAGCCTCCCCATACTTACTGGATCTTAAAAAGCAAATAAATCAAAAGATTCAAGCTCAAGTGTTAGTAGTAGACACTAGGTTGGGATATTCTGCATAGAAATGTGACTTTTACTATAAAACTCAGTAAAGATATATTTAACAGCCCCTCTCCCAATTTACCTAAAACTTTAGGATTACCTATTAATTACAGAATCCAGAAAAGCTACCAGGGTCCAATCTTTTCAAAGCAACCTGTTTTCTTGTCCAAACCCCACCACTCTTCAATTTATAGAGAATTTTACAATGTCCAGAAAAAAAAAACCTAAGAGCTCAAGTTGGAGGTTGGCCTTCACCCACTAAATCTCCACCTCACTTCATGGGAATTTAAGATGAAACCACACCTAGAGGGAAAGTGTCACCTGGCGACTTAGAGGAAAAAACAGAGCAGAGGCCAGGGCTTCTCTTTTCCCAAACCACAGCTTTCTCGCTTCCTCACGATAAAAGCACATGATCAGAAGACTTGATCAACTGAAGTTTCACAACCACGTAATTACACCACAGAATCAATAGGTAGCCACTACTCCAAAGCGGAGCCACTGGGGGGCTGGGGTTTCAGGTTCCTGGAGACGGGGGTGGGGGTGGGGAAAGCACTCACTGTTCAGATTCAGCAAGGAGTCGAAGACTTTGCACTGAATCTGCCCGGTGCTCTGCGACACGCAGGACATCCACAGCCCCTCGTAGATGGCCTGGGCCGTCACGATGTTGTCCCCTGCATAGGAGTAAATCTTCCACTGGGGCAGTGCCGTGCTGATAATGGAGCCGATCCAGCCCAGGAAGGCCAGGATGAAGCCTAAGAGCTGCAGCCCCGCGTTGGCCATGGCTCGCTTGGGTGCCCGCACTGGCTCAGGGGTGGCAGGTGCAGAAGGCGGAGTTGGCAGGTGCGCACCGGGGACTGCCCGGAGTGACGGAGCCGCGCGGAAGAAGTTAGCGCGGAGAGCCCTGCTCCCTGAGCTGCCACCGGAGAAGCTTTGAGTCCAGGTCCCGTCTGGGTCCGCGCTGGAGTCGGGACGCGAGAAGCTGCGCGGTTCCCAGGCTCTGGAACTGAGACGCCAACCCTCTGGGCGCCGCGATTTAAAGCAGCTCCGCCCCCCACCCGCCGGCTGCCGCGCAGCGCCCCCTGGCGGTTTCAGAGCGGCTCACTGGGAAAGCGGCGGGGAGCGGGAGCCGGTGATGGCCAAGGGGTCTTGAGCAGGAAGGTCCCGCCGGCCCGCGGTGTGGGGACTCCCTGGGCAGGATCATATCTGCCGAGAGCTCCTGTCCTGGACCTCTCATTTCCTTTCTTCCTCTTTTTTTTCTTGTGAGGTTTCTCAAGCTTTCCATACATTAAATCTACATTTATCTAAAATGACTGAATGTGGAAACACTAAAAATTCCGAAGGATGAAAAATAGAGGTCTCAGGAGACCCACGGGTTCATTTGCAACTTTATTTCACTTTCTTATTAAAAGGCATTTTCTATCTATTCCCGAGATACCCCCCGCCTCCCTCACACACACTTCTCTTCCTTTTGTTCATCTCTTTCCTCCTTCTGTCCCCTCTTCCTTTCATGGTCTCTCCTAGAATCGTGTATTTCTGCGCTGCTTGGAAGAAATCTTTGTACTTTATAGATCAGGAAACTGAGACTCAGAGAGGGAAACAGGGTTTTCATAAGATCATACAGCAAGTTAGTAGCACATCTGTACTTGGCTCTCAGACTACTCTGCTTTCCACTACATCTCAAACTGACCTGAATATATACCCTTGCTCTATGATCATCTTTTATACAAATGCAACCCACCTACCCACCCCTACACACACACACACACACACACACACACACACACTCACTCACACTAGCCTCTTTTGTCTCAGAGCAGTGATTACTTCTCAGAGGGATTTGGCCAATGGGCACACTCCATGTCCAGAGGGTGTTTTATTAACGAATTATCAGACAACCATTCATCAAATGTGAGAGCTTCTAAAAAGTCTTGCTCCAGAGAAAAGAGAACTGGGCTGGGATTTAGGAAGTCAGCATCCTGGTTCCACGTTTTGCAGGCACTGGCTGGGGCCACCCCCTCAGGTTTTAGTCTGACTGAGTCTGTAGTTTCCCTCCATGGGTTTCTAAAGCTTCCTTCTTTGTCGTTACTCAGAAGTGAACTTGTGGTTTGGAATAATTGAAATGTTTTCCCAACTGCTTTTTGTGTGTGGTTTGAGTGTGATGGGAGGAGAAGCTTCTATGATTTTAGTAAAGATAGAAGCCCATCGGAGGCAGAATAAACATGCTCAGGAGAAAACAAGATATGTTCTCATATTTACTATGAAAACTGTCCATTTGTAACAAGGAAGAAACTGAAAAAAAAAGTTTGGAGCATGAGTGAGGGGAAAGGGAAAAAAAAAAAAAAAAGAAAAACAAACTGACACCTGGGAGATGCTGATGGAGAAAGGCCAGGTGGGCTATGCATGTGTGTGTGTTGGGGGGAGGGCAGGTGGTGCATGAGAATCTCTGTACCTTTTGCTCAACTTTGCTGTGAACCCAAAGCTGCCCTTAAAATAAAATCTATATAAAAGTAACAACCCTCCCCCTCAAAAAACCTTAACACCCTACCAATCTCATTTCCACCTGGCTATCTCCAGATAGCGTTGGAAGGTTTAAGTCCAAAAGACCAAAGGACAGATCCACATGGGAATTTGGGGACTAGCAATGAAGAGGGAACACATGAGCCAGATGAGGAGGCTTCATTCAGAGTAAGCCAGATTAAAACAATCATTCTGACCCCAGAAATTCTCCCAGTCAGCTTTGAAGGATAGGACCAAATCCAGGTTGAGTCCCCAGAGTCTGAACCTGAAGTTAGTAATTCTTTCTAGGTCCAGGTGGATGTTCTGTGAGCACCTGTGGGTGTGGGTGAGGGGGTATCATTCACGTTTGATTTGTCTATTCCTCAGGAATATTTAGCTCAAACGAGTTTCTCAGAATTTGCTATAGGGCTAGAGCACTACCACGTGAGTGATATTTTGGTGGTGGTGTTGTTCCAGTCAATTCAGAATTAAAGTTGTTGTAAATTTGTTTTTCTTGGTTGCTCAGATTGGAATAATGAAGGCAAGATTTGTGTTCAACAAATAGACTCATTCTCAGATCCTTTTAATTGGCAGGAGGACCTGTTTCTATCAACCTACAGTTTGCAGGGAGCTGAAAGTATGAATTTTGTGGTCAGTATGGTCCCGTGTTTTTGTTTTTGTTTTTGTTTTATGTCAGGGCTGTGTGAGACTGATTACCTCATTGCCCACAGCCTTGTTTGTGAGGCTGTGGTGGATGTTGTTTACTCCCCTCTGTTTCATGCTCATCTCTGGCGTCCCTAATCCTGTCTAGTTTTCTGTCCTTCTCTCAGCATGGGTAGGTGAGATAATGGCTCAGCATAAATCTATCAACTTAAGAGGAAAAACAACTGACAAACATTGGCCTCTAATATATGAAGCATAAATAAATATAAAAAATATATGTAGCATAAATAAGCACTGTGACCAAGAAGTTTCTAAAAGGGTGGGTGATGGCATGGCAAACATCCTGGCCTGTTGAGTAGGAAGATCTACTATGTCCCCTTAGACAAATTACTTCCTTTCTCCTCTCAATTTTTCTACCAATCAAAATTAGGAATTAACTTCTAAACGGTCGCCCAAGTGTAAAGCTTTATGACTTAAGTAATAATAGCTGACCCTTGTGGGTAACATGCTATTATGACCAGGCATTGAGCTCAGACTTTTATATGCCCTATCCTCTACGTGAAGGTGACAGAGATATAGAGATGTCAAATCACTCACCCAGGATCATGGTTGCTAAATGGCAGCTCTGGGATCCCAAACTGCACTCCTCGGTCTGGGGCACAAGCCATTAAGCACAGTCCTACAGCAGTTCTTTGTGTGAACCAAATCAACTGAGGACCATAGGTTTTTAGAGCTTAAGCATCCTTAATCATGTGTTCCTACTCAGTGAGGCACTCCATCCTGTGACTGCTCTCCTGCACCTTCCTGTCCTTTCTCCATCTGTTCTGCTGCCCACTAAGATCCACGCCCGAGGAATCCAGATCCTGCAGAGGAAGTGTTGCTGCCAGGGAAGGAGTCATGGATGAAAAGAACAAAGAGTCCGTTGGTTTACTCCATGTCCATTTGTGGCTGATGCCTGGCCTCAGCCACCATTCTGAGAACCAGGAATAAGTTTGAGAGATATGCCCAGAGATGAGCATAGAGGTGAGATGAAGGGTCATAGAGTGAGGCAGAGAAACACACTCCCTAGGGGTGGTGTGACATTCTCTCAGAAACTAGTGATAAGAGTAAGAAAGACATTGGGAGGTAAATTTTTCCTTCAGTGGCAATGCATGTTTACACTGACTTTTCAGGCTTCTTAGGTAAAAGCAGAATGTATGGACACATTTCTAACTAAACAATCTGTTCCATAATTATTCAGGGTTCGAGAGATGGATCAGAGTACAGATGTGAAAATTTAGCATGAATTTTAGTGTTCGAACATGAAGGTTACCAATACTAAACACTGTTGGGGAGCACCTATTATTACTGCTTGAAATAGTCCTTTGAATCACCTTGCAGTTTTTGAGAGGGTACTGGGGTGTAAGTTGGTATAAGGACAACCTTTTGGAGCTTGTCCTATCACTTACTAATTGAGTAACCTTGGAACATGTGTACAATACACTTGGGCCTTAGATTTTTTTCTCTTTCAAATGAGTAAAACTCTACTTCATCATGTTATGATTGTTAAGCAAGTTCATACATGTGGATTACTTAGAAGGTAGTTAGTACATAAGAAGCACATGAAATGGGGGTGCCTGGGTGGGTCAGTGGGTTAAAGTCTCTGCCTTTGGCTCAGGTCATGATCCCAGGGTTCTGTGATCAAGCCCTGCATCGGGCTCTCTGCTCATCAGGGAGCCTGCTTCCCCCTCTCCCTCTGCCTGCTGCTCTGCCTGCTTGTGCTCTCTCTGTATCAAATAAATAAATAAAATCTTAAAAAAAAAAGAAACACAGGAAATGGGCTTATTCCTTATTATTATTTCAAGCACATCAGATATTTCTAATTTGCTAACGCTGCCATTTACAAAAGTCTTACAAAGTCTCTTTTTCTTGCCTGGATTCTATCAGAATCCTACTTAATGTCACAGTTAAATCATGGGACAGGATATATGGGGTTTCCAGCAGGTGGATACAATCTTGTATTCAGAAATGGACAAGGCAGCAAGGAAAGGGATGGGGGCTTTAGACAAGATTTTCAAGCCTCTTCTCCTGGCCCTGGACAGCTTTTCTCTCTGTGTAGTTTCCATGGTGATGACTGAAGGCTGAGGAGCTCTGTGGAGGGGTGGGCCAAGAGCAGAGGGAAGATGGAGATGTGGTGCCAAAGAACTCTCTTGCAGATCAGCCTGGCTCTTCAGATGATCAGGCAGAAAAAATCCTTGGTTTGAGATTTTTATTAAGTCTCTACCTTATCATGCGGATATACCACTCCCCCTTAACGTCCTCCCCTCAGCTCCCAACCTGGCAGTTCTATCTCTTCAGAAAAGGGAAAAACAAAGGTGGGATTTTTGCAAAATCTGGTCTTTGAATTATAAACATTTATTTTCAAGAAAGTGAAGGATTCTTCCCTTGTTTTATCCCTTTGCTTTTATTCTGTTTGGGAAAAGGTTTCCTTGTAATCATTACAGACACTAGAAACACTCCACTAATTTCATCATCAAGAATCAAGGTCAAATTACTAATGACATTTTACTTTTAGTCTCTGTAATATAATTCCAACTATATTAGTCAGGCTTCTCCACAGAAACAGAACTAATAGGAGCTATGTATACATCTGTATCTTTACCTATCTCTGTATATCTCTCTTCATCTATCTTCCTAGATATCTCTGCATTTGATAAGCTGTTTGGCATGACATTAAACAGAGACAGAGACAGAGTTATAGAATGAGATAAAGAGCTAGATCAATTTTAAGGAATTGGCTCATACAAGAGCTGTCAAGTCTCAAATTGGTAGAGTTGGCCAGCAGGCTGGAGACTCAGGTAAGAGTTGATATCGTAGTTTTGAATCTGAAATCTTGCAGTCTTGAGAAAAATTCCTTTTTTTTCCAGAAACTTTCATCTTTGTTCTTAAGGCCTTCAACTGTTTGGGTGAGGCCCAACATTTTGGAGGGTAATTTTCTTTACTCAAAGCCTAGTGATTTATGCTAATTGTGTCTAAAAAATATCCTTACAAAACACCTAGATAGCGTTTGACTAAACAGTGGACACTATGGACTAGTCACCTAGTCACATCAAGACATATAAAGTTAATCATCACACTAACTAGCGCCTTCCAATTATTTAGATTCTAAGGGCTTAATTTTTATGACATCACGTAGTAATCAAAAAGCCAGTGAACTAGGTAAAGATTACTATAGATAAGGAGACCAAAGCTTAGGTAAGTAAAGAAGTTTACTGAAGTAATACAGTTGGGAAAGGGCAGAGTTGACACCCAAACTCAGAAGGTTTGGCTCCCAAGTACTAACCTGAAGCACATACTTCTCTTTCACCTTTTTTGTGACTCCCCAACCCACCCAGAGAGCACAGTCATAACCACAAGTTAAGCCCTCAACAAGTCCCCAAATCAGAGCTATACCTGAGTGAATAGTACATGTTCAGTAAGGGTTGGTAACTAAGTGAATGAGTGCATGAACAGACGGATGGAGTGTCCACTCTTTATGACGAGGCATCTGAGGCCCACAGCACAGCAGTAAGGAAAAACAGTTTTGACACTGAAGAAGATCCTGGTTCTCATAGTGGTGGTGGTGGTTGTGGTGGGGAGAGCCAACAAAAAGAAATGGCAATGTGATAAAGATAATAATTTTTAATCCTTTGGTCTTTGGGAGAAGACAGACTTGAGAATAAGGTACTGCTTTCTCAGGGCACCTGGGTGGCTCAGTGGGTTAAAGCCTCTGCCTTCAGCTCAGGTCATGATCCCAGGGTCCTGGGATCGAGCCCCACATTGAGCTCTCTGCTCAGCAGGGAGCCTGCTTCCTCCTTTCTCTGACTGCCTCTCTGCCTACTTGTAATCTCTGTCTGTCAGATAAATAAATAAAATCTTAAAAAAAAAAGTACTGCTTTCTCCCTGTCATAGTCAGGTAGTCAGGATACTATGCAAGGTTCATCTCTCTGGGTCTCTTTTTCCCCATCTGTAACATAAAATACATATACATAGCTCACAGTGTTATGAAAAATAAACAAAATTGTTCGAGGTAAAGCTTATGAAGTGCTGAGCCCTGTGTCCAGAACATGGGAAGTGTTTGATCAGTGGTAGTTGTACTGTAAGAACCTGGGTGAGTGCCCCATGGTCAAAAGTAAGCAAGGTGTGATTTCATCACGTTGACCTCAATATTTGAAGTCAACGGCCAGCTAACTAAGGGAGAGAACATTTTAGGCAGAGGAAAGAATTTATACTGAAATGTAGAACAAAAGTATAAATTTATGAGATGCATCTCATATTTGGCCTAACATGCATTTTGTTTGAACTTCCCAATAATTTTTCAAACACTAAATTAGCTTTAACTTTGAAAAAAATGGAAGGTTTCTCCTAAAACTATCTAGATACTCTGGCCAAAAACAGATGGAAATGTCATGCAGCTCTAAATGCGCTCTCTGGTTTCCCATTTCTCCACAGTGTATGCTCTTCCTATTCCTTTATGTTACTTCTCTGGATCTTGTAGTCTTTGGGGCCAACATACACATAGGAAGCTCATGGAGTAAGTAGTCGAACTGACAGGTCTTGCCTGCCATGTTATGGAGTATGGATTTTATCATGCACTAGGCAATAAGAAGTGATCACAGACTTTTAAGCAAGGGCTTGAGTAGATTTGTGTTTTAGATTTTTCTGGGCTATAGGAGACGAGGAGAGAAATCAGGTAATGCAAAGGCTGTCTTAATAGTGTAAGAATAGGTTGGTGAGAGAGTTCAAACAATGTCAAAGCCAGCAGCATTGGAGGCAGAGAAGGACAGGACCTGCCAGAGGTGGGTGGAGAGGAAGCTTGTACACCTTTAAGTGACTTTACATATTTATGCTGAGCTAAGAGTGATAGTAATTTTTGAAAATGCTGGATGGCTTTCTCCACCAGCACAGGGCAGACATGTATGTCCTTGAAGGAGAACATTGGATGGGAAACAGGACTCTATCTCTCTCTCAGTTTTGACCATTTCAAAGATGGAGGAGAAGCTGGACTTTTTGGATTTACACAGGACAATCAGTCTTTAATGTAGCTCCTTACTATGAAATAGTCAAAGTCAATTATACTAGACATGATTGTGGTCTGTAGAATGCAACACTGCTCTGTTGTATGGAGGAGTAATAAAACAGGACAAGGAGGACTGGTGAGGAAGAATGGCTATTAGAGATTATTTCCAACTAATATGTAGATGCAAAGGATGAATTCCACCTAGGGAAATTTGGATTTTATTCTTGAGGGCATTAGGGAGGCATGAAAAATTTTTAGGTAGGGACAAGATCTAATAAGGTTTACTTGATAATGTTTTTAATAATACTGTTCTCAAGAGGGAAGAATGGATTGTGGAGAGGGATTGTGGATTGGTACAATAGTGCACTCCAGCTAGAAAAATGTGACTAAAACTCGGCACGGGGAGAGGGGCGTGGGGAGCTGGAAGCTAGGATCAGGGGTCCAAATGGAGAGAAAAATGGGAATAAGCGTTGAAAAACTATGATGGGATTAGATCATTGGTATGCTGGAGACTAGTTAGCTGCCTAAGTAAGGGACTCTTAAAATATTGTAGGACAAGGATCTTAACCTTTTTCCTCTCAATCATCTCTATATGGTGGAATGCAAGATTATATGTAATTTCAGATCCTGGTGCTATACATGTTTCCCAATTCAAGAATGTAATACCTAACATTTATTAAGTCCTAACTGTATGATCACTCTTCTAAGTCCTCTTCCTGAGACTTTTAGAAACATAAAGTCCCTCTATTTTTTGAAAATCTGTTTTTTCATTGACAAGTATTAGCTCTAAGGAATAAACAAACTATCTATTCATTTATTAAATTAACTACATACTTGATAATATTAACAACTGAATTATCATTCATCTTCTAACTGATGCCTAATGGCTGTGTCATAATCAAGTTGTTGATGTCAATGTGGCCAAAATGATAAAGAGCAGGGATTGTATCTCCAGATTTCTTACATTCCAATCCTGACTTTGCTAGTTGCTGGCTATGTAACATTAAGCAAATTGCTTACTATCTTTTGGATCCCTTCTTCATCTGAAAAGTAAGGATACTAGTATTATTGTCATTATTGGGACATGGTAAGGAGAGCAATGCTACATGAAACACATGTAGAAAATGGTCTGGTGCGTATTAACTGTTCAATAAGTCTTATCTCTAAAAATAGTGGTGTGGGAAGAAGATGATCGGGATCTGAACCAGTACCTAACAGAGACGATGGAGAATGGGGTGGAGGTGAGAGATTTTGCAATGGGAGAAGCTGCCTTATTGTGTCATAAAATGAGGTATAAGTAAATAAGTAGGACCCCATAACCCACATAAAAAAATCAAAGCTAACTGAAATTTCCAAAGGCATGTGTGTATGTATGTCCTTTACCTTCAAATTAGAAACTAAACTATCAAAATAAAGTCTTCCATTGTTTCAACCCTCTCTTCCACCCCATTTTTCCCCTAGCTGAGAAAGCCTTTGAAAAGATCGCTTATTTTATGAAAGTTGCACAAGGTAGAGGTTAAATCGGGTGGAAGCAGAATCAGCGAGTAAACATGAGAAAATGGAAAAGGACGAAGAATGTGGCATTGCAAAAGTCCTCCAGTTAGGATTGAATTTGAAACTGATTTCCTATAACTCTGACCTGCAGTAACACCCATTTGTGGGGTCAGGGCCACAAGATGTGAGCGGTTTGCTGGTTGGATACCCCTGGTCTAACTGTTGCAGAGTTTAGCCTGCTAGAATTTTTCCGCAAAAAGTTGGTGTCTTTCCCTGAATAACTGTCTTCTCTACGTCCTTCACATTAAGGATGATGGCCACCACCTTCCCACAAGTTCTGTTAAATATTTACTGAGCACATTATTTACTAAACAGGACTCCATCCAGTACTTAGAACTGGCAAAGACTTATTTCCGATTTGCTCCATTATTATTCTGTGAGAATTGTCTTTCGATCCGTTGGCAGGAGATAGGAGAGAAACATTTAATTATAGCTCAGATAAAATAACTGGGCTGTCCAGTTTGATATCCACTAGTCACGTGTCTATTTAAAGTTTAATTAAAATTAAAATTAAAAATTAATTTTCTCTGTTGTACTTGTCACCTACTGAACAGCCACACACTGGACAATTGCAGGTGTAGAACATTTCACCATTTTAAGTTTTTCTATCATTTAACACTGTACTAGAGTGTTCTGGTCACAGTTCTGCAATACATTTGGCAAAAAATACAGGTTCTGCACTTTTAAAAATGTTTTTATATCCCTTTAAAAATGAATTATTTTTCTATGGATACTATAACAAATTACCACTACGTTAGTGGCTTCATTAATGAATTAAATTAACAAATTTATTATTTTACAGTTCTATAACTTGGAAGACTGAACTGGGTCTCAATGGACTAAAATAAGGTTGTCAGCAGGGCTTTGTACGTTTCTGAAGGTTTTGTTCCTTTCCTTTGCAGATGCTGGAGGCTACCTGCATCCCTTAGCTCTTGACTCTCTTCCTCCATCTTCAGAGTCAACAACTTTAGACTAAGTACTTTTCTCACTGCCGACTCTCGACTCCCCTCTCTTTTGCCACCCTCTGCCACTTACAGGCATTCTAGTGATAACATGGTCCCACTGGGATAATGCAAGTTAGTCTCCATATCTCTAACTCAGATGATTAACAAGCTTAATTCCATCTTCAACCTTAATTTTCCTTTTGCCAGGTAGTGTGACCTAATCCCAAGTCTGGGGAATCCAGGCACAGACATCTTTGGAAGAGGCTATTATTATACCTGCCTTGATGAGTAAATGTTTTGAAAAGTACAGCGATTTTCTTAAAAGAGAGAATTATGTAAATATATTACAGGTTATTATTTATATGGTTACCGATTTAACAAAAATTATGATTACATATAATGAAATAATTTAATGAAATGATAGTTAGTTACAAGGAAAAGAAGCTTTAAAAGATGCTATGGGCACCAGACACTAAGTCCAAGATTCTAAGAGCTTACGTGTATGAATGCATGAAAGAATGAGTGAGTCAAGGGATTGATAGCAGTCTAAGAAGTAGTGTGGGATAAATGAAGGAGACTTGGGGAATATTAATCAGGAAACTGGGGTTCTCTACTTAGGATAGCCACCTTAATTACCTGTGCGATTTCTCTGGATTTAGGTTTTTCATGTAGATAAAAGAAGAAGACCAGATAAAACTCTCTGCAAGGTCCCTTCCAGCTCTTAAAAATTTCCCTTATGAATTCAGGTAGAAACGAAGATAAGACTGTAAGAAAGCACAACATTGAGCAATGCAGAATTGCTTCATATTACTTCAAAATAAAAAAAAAAACAGTGGGTACAGACAAATTAAGCAGAGTTGATTTAATCAGAGATAGCAGAGCATGGTTTTATTTTTGTTACTGATGAGATACATTAGGACACAGGAGGCAAGGAAATTGGGTAAAAATAGTCAACCTGAGCCTGGGAACTGTGATTGCATACACTCAGCTTTATTAGGAACCAAGATTAGAAGGAGGAACGCCGAAGGAATGAACAGTTGTATTTCCAGTTGGGTTAGACTGACATTAATTATTAGTCTGAAAGATGTATAAACATCTTTTCATTTTCTTTATTTTAATCAGGTGTTTTGGAAATAAGATGGATATTGTTTCTAAGAGCTACAATTCTTCAAATGGTATCAGATTTTACACAAATAAACTTTTGCACTGGTCAAAGTTCATAAATAACTGAGACTCTCTGTGCTAGAGGCATTAACATGTATGTAATGAAAAAAAAAAAACTATGTGTAATTCAAGTGCTCACTGAAATATCATCCCAAGGAATGAGACAAAGACATTTTTGCTATAATTCTGCAAGGAGGTGCTTTTGAATTAAATACATTTTGGGTTTGAGAACCCTGAAGAACCACAACTTTCCGATCAAGTTATTTTAAAACCATTTTGTCTAAAGGGTGTTAGTTCTAGAAATCAATCATATTCTTAGAAATCTTTGAGCCAGTGACTCTTTAAACGTATTAAATTAATAGTGTTGAGTACCTTAAAACACTCTAACTGAAGTGTATCCTTACTCAAAGACTACGGATAAAATTACATATACTATCAAGTGGAAAATTTCACTTACAAGGATTGAAAACTAATTAGATAAAACCACTATATCCTTATCACCTATTTCTGCATTTCTCTTTCTGTATAATCTATCATCTGTCTATGATATTCTGTGACATATCGTGCAGCCATTGAACATGTCACACTTATTAAAATCCCATTATAATTTGCAATTCTTCCTCTGATTCTTTTTTTTTAACATTTTATTTATTTTTATTTGACAGAAAGAGATCACAAGTAGGCAGAGAGGCAGGCAGAGAGAGAGGAGGAAGCAGGCTCCCTGCTGAGCAGAGACCCCCCCCCCCCAACGCGGGGCTCTATCCCAGGACCCTGGGATCATGACCTGAGCTGAAAGCAGAGGCTTTAACCCACTGAGCCACCCAGGCGCTCCTCTTCCTCTGATTCTAAAATAAATAAATAAATAAATAAGCTTCCTCCCCTGGACGTGGAATGGTTTCTCATTGTCTATTATACTCATTCAACCATTTATTCATCTTTCATATTTTTCAAGGACCTGTTATTTTCCAGGCACTAGAAGTATAATGATGAAAGTGTCATATTCTAGTATGGGTGACAGACACCTGACCAAACCATTATAATATCATATTGAAAATTCTATGGAATATGTAGGTAAAGGCTTATGGAAACAAAGTGGAGGGGGCTCTAAAACTTGATGGAATAGGAGACAAGAGTTGGCAATAAAAAAATGGTACTTAAAACTGAAAATTGATGGATATGAATAAATCATTCATTATGTCTTCTATTCATTCACTCTTTGCTGCTCTGTTCCAGAACAATGAAAAAACAAAGACATCCCTTTCCTCAAGTAATTAAAAATCTATCTAAGAAATAGATTTATAAAGAACCACAGTACAAAATGAAGATTGCTGTTAGGATAAAGTTATGTGTATGTGGCACAGTAGTGGTAGAGTAGCAGAAGGGTGTACTGAGATTCGGAAGGGGAACATCAGGCAAGAATCAAACTATGTCAGAAATAGAAGTCAGGGAAATTTTGGCCAGAGTATATGTTATATTAGATTGGGAGGCAGAAAATAGAAAGCCTTAGGGCTGATGAAAAGAGACACTGTGAAGATCTTGCCACGCTGAGGACTTTGGGCTTTATTTGTTAGGTTATGTGGAAATCCTGAATGATTTTCTATATAAGCACCTTTTCTGTGTACTCCTGTACGTCCATTCTGCAATCGTCTCCACCGAGCTCTGTGTCCCAGGAGATGAATCTTTATAGTTGCCTCAGTGGACTCTTTTGCCCTCGAGCTTTGACCAATGAGAAACAGATTTAGGAAATCAGAGAGCTGGAGAAGGGTGGCACTGGTGTGGCAGATCCTATTGAGGTCCCTCCCCATCTTTTTTATCAGGATGGCACACTCGTTTCCCAGATGCTGCAGGTATTGGCTGCCAACAACATATTTTAGCAGCAATGAGGAGAGCTCTTGGATAGTGAGGGCTATTTTGCCAAGATATGCCTAAGAAGTTATGCAAGCCTCAAATTTAGCAGTGGCTGGTAACCCGTGGTTGGCTAATGCAAGGATATTGGCAGTCCAGCACCCTTGGATCTGGGCAGTACGTCCTCTGTAAATTACTGAGCCTGCAGAACTCTTCATGGGTTCAGGCTGAAGATGAATTTCTCTTCAAGCTACATCTTTGTCTAGTTTTTGCCCTTCCCCTAACCCGTTTCCCTTGCCCCTTTAAAAGTTTATCCTAAGAATATTTCCTAAATAAATCATTTGCCTAAGATTCTCAGCCTCAGACTCTGCTTCCCAGGAACATAAATTAAGATAATTGGTACCAGAAAATGTCTTGTAAAGCAAACTACAGAATTTTAATTTTGGATGTGGATCATACACTAGCTGTATGGCAATGAAGACCCTGTCCCTAGTGATAAGTGAAGTGTTGATAGTTTCTTGGATTTTGTAGCAGTACAATTACTAAGATGTTGGAGATATATTAGCTTGTATAATGTCTCTGGCATTTGAGATACAGGAAAATAATAAAATTAAGGAATGTGGAACTGAGTGGCTATTGGTCAGTGCCCACTGGCACATTCAGAAGGGAAAACACCTAATCATCAATTTAAAACTAACTGTGAAGGTCGGAAGTCCTCTTTGTCAGATTCTTATCTGCAGCTGGAGGCCTTACTGAGCTGGTGAACAGACACAGAACTTAATTGTGAGAATGGGAGAATGAATTCATAGCCTAGCTAAGACTGTTAGTGCCATGATAAGAGGAGTGTGCTTCAGAGAATGGGAGAGATAAGTCATACAAAAATTGAGTGACTTGTGATATCTGTGACACTTTTAGGGACCAGTGGTGTAGGACAGAGTGGGATAACCCCTTCTAAGGTAAAAAGGACATTATTGCATCTTACCCTTCCTACCACTTAAAAAGAAGCAAAGTGCAACATATACTGCACTTGGGAATATATCACTGAATGAAGTAGTAAGTGATGTGGAAAGCTGCCAATTTTCAGTAGAAGCCCTGGGCAAGAAAAGACACATCCAGTTGTGCCACTTGGGTCATATGACCCAGAAGATCCTACAGTGGTGTAAGAGTTGTCTGTAGGAGATAAAGATATATGTGGAGTCTCTGCCAAGACCAAAAAGAAGAGTTTCAAAACAAGCAACTGAGATTCTGGAGCAAGGTTATACCATCTGCAGTAGAGAGAACCATTCAAAATCCAGCTGCTGGCATGTTTCTTGACATGGTATATCAGTCAGTGTTCTTCAGAGAAACAGGACCAGCAATACATAGAACATATTTATGAGTAAAATACATGAATTTTATTTATATTTATAATATGAATTGGTTCACACAATTATATATGGAGAGAAGTCCTAGGATCTTCCAACAATAAGGTGGAGACCCAGCAAATCTTGTGGTATAATTCAATCCAAGTTCAGTGGTCAGAACAGGTACATAGAGCAAATTTACCCTTCCTTTGCTTTTTTATTCTATGTAGGACCTCAGTGTATTGAATGATGCCTTCCTGCATTGATGAGGGGGATCTTCTTTGCCTTTGCTCAGTTTACTGATCAAAATGCTAACTTCTTCCAGAGACACCCTCATAGACATACCCATAAATAATGTTTTATCAGCTACCTGGGTATCCCTTATCTCAATCAAAGTGACACATAAAATTAACCATCACAAGTCTACCCCTTGTCAACTTGGCATTTGTATGCATCTTCTTAAATGATATTTAATCTCCAAAAAAGACATTAACAAGGTCATAATTCTACTTTATGTGATACAACAATTCTGTATGTAACTGAAAATGCTGAATCTCTTCTCCAGAAGAGGGAGTAAAGTCCTTGAGTGATATATACTCTTCTCCTCAAAACCATAACTTAAATACTGTGAAATAAAATTAACAACACTTAAATACTGATATAAAACCAAGATATTCTATGTTACATGACAAAGAAATATGAGAGGAAAGAAAGCAAGGTTTTTGCTTAATATATGGTTATATACACAGAAACTTACCTATGACAACATTACAAAGAAATTCTCATGACTGTATATTCCTTGTTTCGGATGCTGGTTATTTGGTCATAATTGGTATTTATAACTACTTTTTTCTACTACCCATTCTGCATTCCCTTTGCCTTCAGTGAAGGCATGGTGGTCATGGTTCTATACTGGCAGGGTGACCCAAACCTTCATTCCTGAAGGATCTGGGCTATTAATAATCCTACCTAGAATAGCTTGTAATTTTCCATTGACCTTAATCACAGGCATGATAATACTAAGAGATGCCCTAAAGAATCTCCTGTATTTTAGGCATACTCTTCCTTACCTCCATTGTGGAGCAGTGGTCCAATTTCCCCTTGGGAGTAGAGATCACAGAGGATTAAATATCTGACCAAAGGACCTCAAGTAACCACGACACCAGAGCTATTCATTATGACTTGTAACTGTCAGGCTCACCAAGATATACATTTTAGCAGCTCCAGCAAAATTATTCTTAAAATGGAAGGATTACATCTTGTGTGAGACTCAAGTAGATCCAAAGGGCATAAGTAAGCTGGACAAACAAGTGTCCCACACTTTCATGTCCCCTAACACAGTCTCAACGGATGCCAATCATGTAGCTCACAATTGTGACCTCTTGGATGAATTCTTAGTAGAAGAAGAATGCAAACCTAGATGGTTCTACTTTGTATTTTAGTGTGGGGCCCAAAGAAGCTACTGTTACAATACAACCCTACTCAGGGGCAGCCTTGAAAGATAGTAGTGATGAGAAAAAGTAGACGGAGTTTGGTTCAGTATTACTCATCATCCAATTTTACTGAGCAACACATGTCTCAAAATAAACATATACACAGATTCATGACCATTGGTAAATGGCTTGGTTCATTGGTTGGAGGGATGTAAGGAGCAAAACTGGCATATTCAGGACATGGAAGTCCAGGGAAGAAGAATGCAGATAGATATATGGGAATAGGCACAAAGTAGGAGGAATTTACCACTATATGTTAACACAGTTCAGAGAACATCCACTATGGAAGAGACATAAAACCACCAGATATTGAGGATATCAGGTCCTCCTGACAGATTATAAATCAACCTCTGTGCTTGCTCAAGGGACTCATGAATGGAGTAGTCATGGTGACAGAGATTGAAACTATCGTGGACCTAATAACATGGACTCCATTTTCTCCCTAAAGCAGATCCAGCTAGTGCCACACCTAAATGTTGAACCTATCCAGAAACAAATTCTGATTTTGAGCCCTTTATATGATGCCATTCTTTGAGAGAATCAAGCAGACACTTGATGGCAAGTTCATAACACGGGACCCTTCTCACCCTGACAAGGGCAATAACTTGTCATGAATAGAGTGACACATATTCCAAGTATGTATTTACCTTACCTATCAGCAATATCTCAGTCAGGTACATATACAAGAGTTCACAGAGTGATCTATTGGATAAGATTCCACATAATATCACCTCAGACCAAGACCTTTACTGCAAAAGAGGCATGGTAGTGGGAATATGGCAAAAGAATCCTCTGGTAGCACCATATATTTAATCATTTGGAGGCTGATGACTTGATAGAGCATAGAAATGCTCATTTTAAGGCACAGCTTTCACTACTAGCTTGGAGATGATGCCCTGAAATAGGGACACTAGTCTTTAGAGAACACCACATTTTCCCCAAACCAATGGCCATTACATGGTGCTGTGTCCCAAATAGGTAGAATACATGATCCAGAAACAAAGAGATGGAGGAAGGTATGACCCTATTTCACCATCACTCCAGAGCCTACCTGGAAGAATTTGTATTTTCTGTCTCCTCTACCTTAGACTCTACAGATCTAGAGATCCTTTTTCTAAGAGGAGGAATGCTTCCACTCAGAGACATGGCAGAAATTCCACTAAGCTTAAGCCGTGGTTGATACCTGATCCCTTTGTGTTCTTCAAATAGACCAACAAAGCAAAGAAAGGAGTTACTTTACTGGGACATATATATATATATATATATTGGGGTATTTTAATACACACTGGGATATTTTAACCTGATTATCCTAAAGAGATAGGGTGGATGCTACTTAACAAGAGGAATACATTCATGTTTAGGTGGACTACTGGATATCACTTGATACTTCCTTGACAAACTTTAATTGTAAAGAAAGTACAGCAATCGTGGTAGAAGAATGGTAACCTGGGCATCAACTCTCAGGGATGAGAGTCTGAGTCATCTCACCAAACAAGGCACCTTAAGCCATCTGAAATTCTAGGTGAGAATAAGGGGGACTTAGAAGGGTAGGAGAAGGAAATGATGACTATCACTTACAAACTTGAAACTAATACCAGCAAAGAAAACAGTAGTTCATCCTGCTAATCCTCCTCTTAAAAGTTTTCCTGAAAATGGAGACCAACCCAAACTCTGAAGAGGCTGAGAAGGGATGGGAAGTGCTTTTGTGAGAAGCAAATGGATCTGAGGATACAAATGATGGACTGTGGCAGAAAGTACCGGACTTCTCCTGATGCCCTTTGCTGACTTGGTGCACCCACATCCCAGGGGCTGCCGGTCTTAGCTGAATTGCTCAAACTGGCATATTAATCTGAGGGATTGCCCAAGGATGATTAAAGCTCTAACACCCAGAATTTCTGAGAAGTTAAATAATCTTTTCCTCCTTGGGTCAACAAACAGTTAATGTCTGACTAATGCACACCTATGACAATGTAGCCCTCCTTTCTCTAGGGAAGAAAACCTCTGGTTACAATCTATATTCTATGGTTTCCTATGGGATTAGATTGAATCTAACCCTGTTCTGAAATCACTATTTTTTTTTTTAACAAACTCTGCCCTTAGCTTTCTTTAGCTCTCCTTATTCCCTTTCCCTTGAGAACTCCCTCATAAATCACTTGCACAAGAATACTTGTCTTACTTCTGCTTCTAAGCTACCAGATCTAAATCAACTGGGGGTACTGTTGGCTTCGTCCCTCTGCTGAGGACCACAGTTTCCTCTGGCTGTCATTTCCTGTAGCTGCAGCCTCTTGCTAGGGTTTAGTAAAGGCTCCTTCCCCCTTTTTCTTTAGGATGCCTCAGGATAGTGACTTTCTCCTTTTGATAGTCCTGGGGTCTTTACTATTACTTTAATCTTGTTCACCTCTTTGAAGACAGTCCCTTCATCTAATTCCTCTCAATTCTCCCATTTTTGTGACATCTATTTCCTGTCACAATCCTGACTAATAAGGTGAGGACAAGCAGGGAGGGATATGATTAGATTTATGTAGGAAAGATCAATCTGGCAGCAGTATGGAGGAGAGATTGTAAGAAAGGCAAGTTATAGGTTATTGTAATAATTTAGAAAGTAATTGAAGCAGTTTAACCTTCAATATTCATGGAGATAGCATTTTGGGGATAAATTTGAGAGATAGGTAGACAGTAAAACTGGTTTAAGGATAAAAATGTCCTAACTTCTATGGTGAGTGCTGTGAAGTATGTAAACCTGGCGATTCACAGACCTGTACCCCTGGGGATAAAAATATATTATATGTTTATAAAAAATAAAATTAAAAAAATGTCCTAACTTACTGAAAGAACTAAAACTTCATATGTTATCTTGTGAATTCGTTAGACAATAATTGTGTTCTTACAGATAAATTTGTTCTTACCCTCTAGGATCTTGTCTATCTTGATATTTATTATAAAAGGCAAAACAGGGTGCCTAGGTGGCTCAGTTGGTTAAGCTCCTGCCTTAGGCTCAGGTTATGATCCCAGAGTCCTCGGATCAAGCCCTACATCTGGCTTCTTCCTCAGCAAGGAGTTTGCTTCTCTCTCTCTCTCTCTGCCCCTCCCACCATTCATGTACATGCTTGCTCTCTCTCTGTCTCTTTCTCAAATAAATAAATAAAATCTTAAAAAAGACAAAACAAAGTGAATATTATACTAGAGTTATAAGCAAGAGCTTGTGAAAGCACATAAAAAGGAATAGCCATCACTCTAAGGTTATAACGTACAGAATTGCCTAATTTCTATAACTAAACACATGTCTTAAAAGAAATTGTTACATTATCCAAACAGATCTGAATAGTTCTTAAAATTACCCCAAAAGCCATACATGGATTTTTAGGCATTCATCTCCTAGAGGCTATGTTTAATTATCTTAATCATCATCACTACTGCTGTCAAAAGGATTACAAAGAAGTTGCTTTTAAATATTATTTAAACAGTCATTGGCATTTGATGAGTTTTATGTGCATGTAATTGCTAACTCTAAAATTTCACATGCGTATAGTGAGGTAATGAATATAAGTTATGTATATAGACTTCATAATTACACAAGCCATATACTTTATTACATATTATATATTCTCTATATGTGAAAATATGTTAAAATTACATAATATATTGAAGTTACAGGGGCGCCAGGGTGGCCCAGGTGGTTAGCTCAGGTCATGATCTCCGGGTCCTGGGATGGAGCCCCATGTTGGGCTCCCGGCTCAGCGGGGAATCTGTTTCTCCTCTCCCTCTGCCTCTCACCCCCTGCTCATGCTCTTTCTCTTTCTATGTCTCTCTCTGCCTCACATGAATAAATAAAATCTTTTAAAAAAGAAATTGCAGGGGCGCCTGGGTGGCTCAATGTGTTAAAGCCTCTGCTTTCGGCTCAGGTCATGATCCCAGGGTCCTGGGATCGAGCCCCGCATCGGGCTCTCTGCTCAGCAGGGAGACTGCTTCCCCCTCTCTCTCTGCCTGCCTCTCTGCCTACTTGTGATCTGTCTGTCAAATAAATAAATAAATAATCTTAAAAAAAAAAGAAATTGCATGTGAATATTTCATTTTAGCCCAAATATTTATTTTAGCAAAATTCAGAATTGAGTAAGTAGATTATCCCTTGCTCTTCTAGAAATAAGTAATAAGCAAAAATATGAAAATGTAAAAAACCTGAATATTTCAGAAAACAGTTTGGCTCTAGGGTATAGTGTGTATGAAGATAAAGTTCTGGAGAGAGGGTTGGAAGTTAGCTAACCAAGTCATGAAAGGTCTTCTTGTCCATGCTAGAAATTTAGTTGGGATTTAGGGACTGATTGAATCTAGCAGAGAATCCAGGTACCTGTGACTTTTCCAGTTTGGTTGACTGGATATAATTCTATTTACCCAGAATTATAAGTACAGGGAATAGGAAGACTGGCTTTCGCTCAGAAAAGAATATAGGAAAAATGGGCAAAATTCTGGGACAGAGGAAAAGGTAACCTAACACCAGTGTTGACCCTGGAATTGGTGGATTTGGTGGATAAAGGGATCTGACTACTGGCATCCCTGCTTTACCTGGGTACACTCAGGGCTGCTGTTATCTGTGTGAAACTACACTGTCAGTTCCTGGCTCTTGTTCTCCTACTAACTCTGTGGGCTCCCAGAGTAGATACTACTAGATAATAGGTCTTTCATGAATTTTCTGCTACTTCTGTGGTGGATCTCAATTTAGGGAATTTCTCTTCTCCTCCTCCACAGATTATATACTTGCTGCACTGCAGGAATGCAATTTCTCCTCCCTTAGTTACACATTCTCTCACTGCACTTAAGGAATTTGAGCTACTTCCTATCATTTTTTAATCACCCTATTTGGCAATCCTGGAGGCTTTTGAACATACTCTCATCTCATCCCTATTCCTGTCCTCTATAAATGAGTGTAGTGTTCTCCCCAGGTTCATCCCTTCAGTTCTGCTCTCTCTAATTCACTTATTTTTTAAATGCCCTGGCCCTGTCTTTCTTTAGTAAAAACAGCAAAATGCTCTGGAAGAACTTTTTGGAAAGGAAAAAGCATTCTGGTTCTGGTTTTACCATTGGTGGCTGTTCAGCTTTGGGCAAATGTTTTACCTCTCTGGGCTTCTGGTTACTCATTTATGAAATATAGGAAAAGGCCAAAATAAATGCATATTAACAACTTTCTTATCCATAAAGTTCTAGGGACTCTTAGTTTGTCCAGGTGATCTGATAGTGGATCTGTCTATTGACCCTTTATGGGTCATGGTTGTATGTTTATTACTATATTTGTGACTTTGTATTTAAATAACCTCATTCACTTCTTTAGATAATATATATTTCTTAAGCTAGGGCTGACCCTATGCCAGGTCCTGGCTAAGCACAAAGAGAAGGACAGTTGTGGCTAGTCCCTTCAGAGCTTACTGTGTAACTAGGAATACAAATGAACATTCACAAGTGTGATGAAAGTAGCAGATGATACAAGTGGAGGTACTCAGGGATGTAAGACAGAGGAGTGTCTCCTAATCAGGAAAGCCTCCCTGAAAGGACTTCAGACAGAGACCTAAAGGAGAGTATTCTGAAAAGGGAAAGGAAGAATACTCCAGACAGAAGAATAGCATCTTAGAATGCCTGGAGACAAGAGAGAACAAGGATTTGAAAGGATGTCTGGATAGCTGGAGAAGAAAGAATATAGGAGCAAGAAGCAAACTGAGGTGGGTACGTGGTTAGATTTTGTTCAGGGCGTTTTGAATGATCTTAAGGTTTTGGACTCTATCCTATGAGGAATGAAGAACCTCTACAAAGTTTTAAGTAGGGAGGTTCCCTGTTTATGTCTACATTTTAAGAGTTTCAATATAGATTCATAGTGATGATGCAAACAAAATAATTTTTACTGCATGCTTACAGCAGGCACAGGTATAAATTATCCTGCTTAATCCTCGAAACAAGCATATTAGTTTCCTAGGTCTGCTGTAACAAATTGTCACAAAATGGATGGTTTAGAATAACAGACATCTATTCTATCACAGTTCTGGACTAGAAGTCTGAAATCAAGATGTTGACAAGGTCATGCTCACTGTCTATGCAGGCTCTAGGGAAGAATACTTCCTTGCCTCTTCCTAGCTTTTGTTGGTTGCTGACAATCCTTGGTGTTCCCTCACTTGTAGATCCACCAGTCTGATATCTGCCTTCCTCTTCACATGGCCTTCCCTCATGTATCTCACATTTTCTTTTCTCTGTCTATCTCTGTGTCTAAATTTCTCTCTTTCTGGGGGACCTGGGTGGCCCAGTCTGTTGAGCCCCTGACTCTCGGTTTTTGTTCAGGTCATGATCTCAAGGTCGTGGAATCAAGCCTCAGGCTGGGTTCCACACTCTTTCTCTCCTCCTCTGCTCCCCCCCAAAATAAAAAATAAATATTTTAAAAATAAGTAAATAAACAAGCAAATGAATAAATACTCATCACACTAATCCACTGTGATGTGATCTTAACTTGATTACATCAGGAAAGACTTCATTTCTAAATGATCCCACTCTGAGATTCTAAATCAGTTTGAATCGATTCTATTTAAGCTACCACAATGACTCTAAGAGGTTAACCCAATTTGAGAGATGAGGAAACTGAAGCACTGTGAAGTTAAGAAGTATGTATAAGGTCACAAATTTAATATGGGACCAAGGTAGGGACCAGGGAGATCAGTAAGGAAACCATTGCAGAGTGATGATGGTGGTGGCAGTGAGACAGGAAATGTGAATCATTCTGGTAAATATTTTTAACATTTATTTACTTATTTGAGAGAGATAGAGAGCATGAATGTGTGGGAGCGGAGAGGAGAGCCCAACTCAGGGTTAAATCCCTCAACCCTGACATCATGACCTGAGCCGAAATCAAGAGTTAGCACTTAACTGACTGAGCCACCAGGCACCTCATAATAAATTTTTAAAATTAAAACAAGTAACACTTGTTAAAAATTTGATGTGAAGGATAAATGAATGGAAGGAATCAAGAAAAACTACAGATTTCTGACATGAGCAACTGAGTGGAGTTTCTACCATTGACAACCAGAGAGAGCACCGGTCAAAGAGCGGGTTTGGAGAGAAAAGGGATCGGTTCAGGGTTGTCAGTGTTGAGTATGATACCCATAGGACATGTGATCATAGATGGATATAATAGCCTAGAGCCTTAGAGAAAGTTTTGGGCTAAATCATCAAAAAATTGAGTCATTCATTCATCATTTATCAAATATTTATGAGTGCCTACCATGTGTAGTCACCATTAAGACTGCGAGGACACAACTAGGACAACAGGCAAAGTTTCTACTCTCATGAAAATGCTATTCTTAATGGGAAGACAGACAATAAACAACAAAAATAAATAAGACAATTTTAAATAGAGATAAGTGGGGATGCCTGGGTGGCTCAGTTGGTTGGACGACTGCCTTCGGCTCAGGTCATGATCCCGGAGTCCCGGGATCGAGTCCCGCATCGGGCTCCCAGCTCCATGGGGAGTCTGCTTCTCCCTCTGACCTTCTCCTCACTCATGCTCTCTCTCACTGTCTCTCTCTCAAATAAATAAATAAAATCTTTAAAAATAAATAAATAAATAGAGATAAGTGATGTGGAGACAATAAAAACAGGTAATATAAAAATGAATGATTGGCAGAGAGTACTTCTTTCAGTTTAGGTGGTAAGAGTAGGTTTCTCTGAAGAGAAGATGTATAGAAGCGGACTTCATGTCTAAGTGTACAAGAGCCCCGAGGCAGGAAATTCTTCGCAGTTTGCAAGGAACACAAAAAAAGAAAGAAGGCCAGCATAGGTAGAGCACGGAGAACCTAGGGAGTGGGGGAAGGGGGATAGTGGAGAAGGAGGCCAGCATGTCAAGGTCGGTAGGAAGCCTTAAAATTCTGTGTGTGTGTGTGTGTGTATACCTGTGTGTATCTTTGGAAACAACATGATCAGATTTTTGTTTTTCAAAAGCTATGAGAATGGAAGATACCACCCACAGAGAGAAGGGAGAGAGAGAAGATTGAGGCAAAAGAAAGACCTACCATTACATAAGTTTCATGAAGAAGAGATGGTCAGACCATAAAGTAGAAAATAATATACTTTCTTTTCTACTTCCCCTATTAAATTAAAAGCCACCAACTGAATGCCAAAAAAGTGTCTTGCACAAAATTATATCAATAATTACTCAACATAATAATAAAGCAAAGATAAGATAGGGCCCCCATTTGTAGTATTTTTCATCAATGGCACCTAGTTCTTTTTTTTTTTTTTTCCCTTGAGTCCACATCCTTGGCTATGTGACTTAACTGTTTTTTTTTTTTTTTCCCCATGAAAGTAATATAGTAGAATTTCCCAACCCTTGACTTTCACAAGGGTTGTTTGACTGTGACTAGTTTTGACCAGTGGCATGAGCCTGTTCTGAGTGTGGATGTTAAGGGGCTTTGCATGTCTCTTCTTAGACTCTTTCACATCTGCCATCACCTGAGAAAGACATGCCCCAGCTAGACCCAGGAAGAAGGAAAAGAGAGGCATAAAGTGCAGCTTCCCTGCTATGCTGCCCCATCAGGCCGGCCCTATAGCAAAGACCCTTGTCTAAGTGGCAGGTCTATAAATGAGTACAGCCCAGATTAGCCTAGATCAGTACAGTCAACTCACAAGCATAGAAATTAGAAAATGAAGGTTTGGGGTTAAAACTGTTGAATTTGGGGTGATTCTGATGCACTGCAATAGTTACTGATTCACCAGTCTTTGAAGGGGGTGACCTTGTTAAACAAGCTGTAGGATAATGAGATACTGATGGGTGAGTCAGGGAAGGGCAAGGAAAAAGCAGCCAGTCATCTCCCATACCCACATCGAAATATTTCAGAAAGATTCTAAGAGCCCAGTAGACATAGCTGAAGATTTGGTTTAGAAAGGAGCATATCTTTGTTCTATGATTCATTTTATTCCCTGTATAAAATTTGCTAAATTGGGGCACCTGGGTGGCTCAGTGGGTTAAGCCGCTGCCTTCAGCTCAGGTCATGATCTCAGGGTCCTGGGACGAGTCCCACATCAGGCTCTCTGCTCAGCAAGAAGCCTGCTTCCCTCTCTCTCTCTCTCTGCCTGCCTCTCCGTCTACTTGTGATCTCTCTCTGTCAAATAAATAAATAAAATCTTTTAAAAAAATCTGCTAAATTGACCCAAAGTCCAGGGTAAAATAATAAAGCTTTTCTATGTGAGAACGGTGCTTGGGGTTTAAAAATCATTTATGATGACAAATAAACTACATTGTAGAGGTTGAACTATATTATTAAATTACTTATCATTCTCAAGATACTGAAATGATTTACTCACTGTAAAAAAGAAAAATAGCAAAGCATATATTTTTTTAAAGATTTTATTTATTTATTTGACACAGAGAGAGAGAATGAGAGAGAGAGAGATCATAAGTACACAGAGAGGCAGGCAGAGAGAGAGAGAGAGAAGCAGGATCCCTGTTGAGCAGAAAGCTTGATGCGGGGTTGATCCCAGGACCCGGAGATCATGACCTGAACAGAAGGCAGAGACTTAACCCACAGAGCAACCCAGGCACCCCTGCAAAGCATATTTTTAAAAGCAAGCAAAAACTGCTAATTCCAATTTTAAATGTTGAAAAGAGTAGTACCAAAATTGAGAGAACATGCAAAGGTCATGAAAAATATAATAAGCCTAACAGTAAAGGGAATGGTGTCTGGAGTCAGGGATATGCCAGGTTGAATTTCAGCTTCTCTGCTGACTTAGCGTGGCTGCCATAGGAATTGCACCTCCCAGAACTACAGAGAGCATAACTGACTACTCCGGCCCTGGCTACTGGATTTGAAATCCCTTCCATGGTTGAGGCCATACCTTCCACAGCGGCTCAGGCCAATGACTGAAAGTTGCAGACATATTTGAATGCCCCATTCTCTTTTGTTAATGACTTTGGCTCAAGGGCTCCCCAAAATTTTGCCAAACTTCTTAGACTTCGGGAGTCTACGATGCTTTCATCCATGCCCCACTCCCACCCGCCCCTCCTTCATTCTGGGTCTAACTTGTATTGAGGTCTTCCTCCTTCACCTCCCTTCATCTTTCCTTCCACACAAATGTTTTCTCTAGTAAATTTTTTGCACATTTAATACCATCTTGGAAGCTGCCTCTTTAGAACCCAGAATAATATCCTAGACTTCCCTGAGTCTCAGTCTCTTCATGTGTAAAAGAAAACCTATTCCATAGGATTATAATGTTTAAGTGAATTTAAAGCAAAATTGTGCAGTGATGAATTAGTTAATGGAAACCTTCATTATTGATGGTATAATTATTACTGCTAAGGGGATGCTGTTGTTGCTGCTCGGGTCACAAACATGCAATGTGTTAGCAGATCCTGGACTAAGGATTGTCTGTTATGGAGAAATAGATGTCAAATAAGTGAAAAATGAAATAATAACCAAGAAATGAACTATATACATAATTTATGCAAATATAAGATCTTAAAAAAAATCATCAAGACCTCAAATTATTTTACCTAGTAGTCATCTGAAGTGAAAGATGGTATTTGATCCAAGGGTGAAGTAACCTGGCCTTGGTGTTACAGAGCCACTGGGGACTCAGTTCTCTTTGATTAGGGAAATATTCAAGAGCATTTGGGTTAAACTGAGCCATCTTCTCCCAAATATAAATCAGCATGTTAGGGAGAGGTCTCACAATGCAGCAAAATATTTTTCTTAGCTTGAATTATCCTGGTAATGATATAAATTCTGTATTCTGCTTCGGTTGAGAGCACACAGGTAATTAATTATCTTCATTTGATAGTGATTACAATGTGGGATCATGATTTACTTAATGTTATTTGTCTGAAACTGCAGATGGAGGGCAGCTGAAGGAGTGAATTTTTTTTAAGGAAAATAATAAAACTTAATAAAAGAGTTCAGGATCACTTCTTTCTAATGTCAAACATAATTAAATATGTTTAAAGAATAAGAAAGGATTACCAAGGGAGGTTTTTTGTTTTTTTTTTTTTTTAAGACATCGTGCCCAGCACATTAGTTCTCAATAAATATGTTGTAGTTAATTATGTTGGAATATTTCATACATAGGGTACAAGATTAGGATACTCTTTATTCAGATCTGCCCTACAGATCTAGGTAAAAGGATGAAAGTAGAATGATGAACAAGATGAACATTCAAGGTCATTTCCAGCTTTAGGAATATTTATGACACAATTTTGGAATGTTTAATCCAACAGTGAATTCCATTTTATGTAGCAAAGTGATGTTTAAATTACTTATCCCAGAAAGAGCTAATCAGGTTAACTTCTAATCATATAATTAGAAATCAAATTACTATGGTTGAGAAAAGTTGCACAAAAAACTGCTATATTTGAATGTGATGGCCTTTTCTTTATTCCTTTCCTTTCCTTCCTTCCTTTCTTCCTTCCTTTCTCCCTCTCCCTCCCTCCCTCCCTCTCCCTCCCTTTCTTCCTTTCTTTCTTCCTTTCTTTCTTTCTTTCTTTCTTTCTTTCTTTCTTTCTTTCTTTCTTTCTTTTTCTTTCTTTCTTTCTTTCTTAGTGGCCCATTAGTATAAGTCAAAGCTATAATTCCAGGATATCCAAAGGACCTTGAAATGCTGCTATTGCTTTCAGAATAGTTTGGGACACCCAATGAACATCTTTTAGAGTTTATCATGGCTTTGTTGCTTTTCTCCTATCAACTGCCTGCAGGCAATAGATAGATCATTGGTTTAAAGCAGTTATGATAATGCTGTTATTTCATGATTTGCTTTCGCTTTTCTTCTGCTCTTCTCTCTGCTCTTCAAAATTAGGTGTCAGACAGATGTGAGTGTGGTCCCAGCTCAGCCTCTAGAAGTTACGTGGCCTAGGAAGGGTCCTTGACCCCAACTTCAGCTAGATTTCCTCCTCAATCCTTAATAAAGTACTAAGATCATAGTAAATGCTCAGTAATATTTGTTGAGTATATGACTTTATAAAATGAGATCAACACAGTATCTACCCTAGAGAATTATTATAAGGATTCACACAAAGCCACAGAGATTGCCACACACTAGGTTATCCTCTATGTTGCTTATTACATTATTAACAATATTAAACATAAGATGTGCTATCTTTTTCCATAACAGTCTGAGTGACGTCATGGAATTCTCCCTGCTTTCAATCTTCAACCCCTACTTTCCACACTACTACCCCATTTTTTTTTCTAAAATCTAAACATTATCATGACAAGCCCACGACCTCTAAGAGCTTCTCATTTTTTGTGGATATGGCCTTCAAACTCCTAACAGTAAAAAAATTAAAAATAAAAATTTAAAAATTAAGTATGCATCACAGAAATATGTATATTTAATTATTATGTGTAATATCCATGGACCACTAAGTTGTCATATACTACTTACATCATAAACATCTAAAAATAAACTTAAGAAGAGTTTATGATCAAGATGAAATAAATAAAAGGTTTTGCTGATCAGAGCGGATCTGTTCTGATATTCAGGCCACAATATACACCTAGGGTAAAGTCCATTTTAATAATTGAGGTATCAAACAGTCCTCTTGATATGTCTTTTTTTCCTCTTTTTTGGTCTGACTCTATCACACCTGCATGCAACCATCATTTTAATTTACAAAGTTGCTGACAAAGAGCTGGGTCTGGTATTGAATGTGACAGCCCTACTGTTTTGGTCTCCTACGGTTGGTGCAACTGCCAGGAATGTGGTGGCTTAAAAGAACAGGACTTTATTTTCTCACAATTCTGGAGGCCAGATATCTGAAAATATTTTCACTGGGCTGAAATCGAGGCGTTGGTAAGGTCTGCACTCCCTCTGGAGGCATGCTCTGGAGGACAAGTCCTTTCCCTGCCTCTTCTAGCTTCTGCTGGCTGCTGGCAATACTTGGCTTGAAATCACAAACTCTCTGATTTCATGATGACATGGCCTTCTCTTCTGTCTGTATCAAATTTTCCTCTAACTACCTTCTATTAGGACACATGCAGCTGCACGTAGGGCCTACCCTGCTAATCACAGCTAATTTACTTATATCAGAATCCTTAATTTAACGACAGCTACAAAGTCCCCTTTTTTTGCCATATAAGGGAACAGTCACAGGTTTCAGAGATAGAGACAGAGGTATCTTGGGAGTGGGGAGGGAGCACCTTATTTGGCCTACCACAGTTTCTTTGCAGGAATGTTTACCAAGACCGGGTAGGCAAGAATTATGAAATGGCTCCCAAAATTCCCACTCCTTGGTGCACATGCCTTGTATAAATCCTTTCTCTTCAGTGTGGGTAGAACTATGATATGATAGATTTCATTCCTGTATTTATATTATGTCACATGGCAAATGGATTTTTTAAAAAGATTTTATTTATTTGCTAGAGAGAGGGAGAGAGAGAGAGAGAGAAAATATGAGTGGAAAGGAAGGGCAAAAGCAGGAGGGAGAGGGGTAAGAAGATTCCCCACTGACCAGGGAGCCCAAAAGAGGGCTAGACCCCAGGACCCTGAGATCATGACCTGAGCCAAAGGAAGATGCTTAACTGACTGAGCCACCCAGGTGCCCCACACGGCAAATGGATTTTGAAGTTGCCATTCAGGTCCCCAGTCTGATCATTTTAAATTAATCAAAAGGAAGACTATCTGGATAGCTCTGGCTTAATCAGGCAGCGGCCCTTACAGTAAGTTGCTCTGAAGCTTGAGATTTTTCTCTTGCTGGTCTCGAAGAAGACGGAAGCTGCCATGGGTTCTCTAACTAAAGGAACAGAACTCTGCCAACAACTTGAATGAGTTTAGAAGAAGACAGCAAGGCTCCCATGGGATGACTGTCCCAGCCACCACTTTACAGCCATCTGAGACCCAAGCAAAAAATCCATCTAAACCATGCACAGACTCCTGACCCATGAAAACTATGAGATAATAACCAATAAACTGGTGTTGTTCTGAGCCACCTGCTTGGTGGTACGTTGTTAGTTAAACAACAACAAGGGGTGCCTAGGTGGCTCAGTTGGTTAAGCCTCTGCCTTTGGCTCAGGTCATGATCTCAGAGTCCTGGGATTGAGCCCCGCATCGGGCTCTCTGCTCAGCAGGGAGGCTGCTTCGCCTTCTCTCTGCCTGCCTCTGCCTACTTGTGATCTCTCTCTCTCTCTGTCAAATAAATAAAATCTTGAAACAACAACAACAACAACAAAATAGTTCATAGAATAACAATACAAAGACTTGTGAGAATTAGGGTAGCTAAAACTAGACAAAAGTGTGCACTGATATGGATACATGTCCATTGCAATATGTGGCCTTATTCTCAATGTGAATAAACGAGAGGAAGTGCTACTGTCAATCCGTTGGCTTTGTGGGCCTCCCCATTTATTCCTCTTAGGGTACTTGGCTTACCACATGTGTGGCATCTGACTAGCTGACTGACAGCTAGAATGTCTGGCAGGTCTCACAGTATCTGAAATCATTACCACAACATTTAAGGGCCTCTATAATGTGATTTCAACCTATTTTTAGAATCCTATCCTTCAATTCTCCTCCTATCTTTATTGTCCATTTATTTAAACAATGCTGGAACACTCCCTGATCTCCAAATGTACAGTTCTATTTTCCATGTTTTCTCAATCTCTAGTTCAACAGCTTTACTGAGAATGCCCTCGTTTCCCTTCGCATGCTAAGTTCTTTTTAATTAGTCAAGATGCAGTTCTGACCTTTTTGGAAATCCTTCCCAGACAACTGCCATCTTTAGTATGGCTGAAATTTGTCATATCTTTGTCCAATAGGCCTTTGCACATCCTTTTGATATAGCACTCATATTACATCATTATAGTTTGTTTTTATTGAATCTAATACTTGACTGTGAGTGCCTCAAGGCTACTGCATTTGATCGTTGTCCCATTTCCCCTTTGTGGTGGGCATCTTCACTTCCGATAATAATACACATGTTTCTTTGGGAAATGATTATTTCTCCATGTGTTTTGTGTTGACCAGCACAGGCTTCTTGTTCCCGTGATGGCAAGACAGATGCACCAATCATTGTACCCTGGTGCTGAGATCATAGTCTGTGATAGCATGTGTAAAACTGGGAAACCAGGAGCATCTCTCTACTTGTTGGATAGGATGCTGCCCAATATATAAATTGCTTAATAAAACCAATGACATCTTCAAAAACAAACAAACAAAACTGGGAAATGAGAGCCCTTTCTATTTTTTAAAAAATGATGCCATTACACGATAGCTCTATCCTCTTTGTGAGGTTGTGGAGGATGTAAGCCTCCGACTATTTGAAACAATGAGTTGGTCCTTATGGAGTTTCTGCAATTAAAGAATAAAGCCAATACGTAGGGAGAAACAGAGAGAAGAGATGGGACATCCTCAAGGATTTATTACCTGGGATTCAGATGTCTGGAGACTAGATCTATCACTGCCCCTTCTTATATCCTTACCTTTTCATGTCAACTCATTAAATCCTCTTGGCTTGGGTAGTTGGATTTCTATACACTCTACAGAGTTCTGCTTTACACATCTGGGGTACCTAACACGTAGACTGGTTCACAGAAGGTGTTCACAGTAGTTGTTCAAGAAATAAACATTATTCTAAATGTCTTATATATTTTGGAGGGAGATACACTATTATTTTTACTTGCATAAAAGTAACTAAAAGAAACTCAAGCACATGTAAAACATTATGAGGTTATTTTTAGAACTCTTTTGTGTTAACCTTACTCTTCCACACAATAAACCCCTAGTAATCTGGCCTCTCTTTCTCATACCATCATTACATGTTCTGAGGTAATTACACGTCTATGATAAATAGGGATTGCCATGGCTAGACTTGGACTCATTTCCTTTGACTTGTTGATACCTTTCATTTTGTTGTTTTCATATTTTTATTTTTACCAGCAATTGATTTCTGTGAACTTTCTTTATCCAGCTTCAGCCAAATACTAAAAGACACATTGACTTTGGAAAATTTCAAGTCCTAGTTCTTTCTCTTTAAACTTTTGGTTTAGGAGCGCAGGGGTAATGTGCTAATGTGCTTCTGTTTACTTACTGCTTTTTTGAAACTTTTCTTTAAAAAAACTATCTGAGATATGATTTTATAGAAATCTAAAACTTTTCTCTGGGATGCTCTAAAAATAATAAGAATGCTTGTTTGTTTGTTTAAGAGATTTTACTTATTTATTTGACAGAGAGAGAGAGAGCACAAGCAGGGGGAGCAGCAGAGAGAGAAAGAGGGAGAAGCAGGCTCTCCACTGTGCAGAAAGCCCAATATGGAACTCAATCTCAGGACCCTGGGATTATGACCTGAGGTAAAGGCAGATGCTCAACCAATTGAGTCACCCAGGTGCCTCCAAAATAATAAGAATTTAAAAGAACATATGAGATCTCAGAGTATTAGAAAATCATGAAATTATGGATTTTACATATCATTATCCCATAATTCGCATAGTAAACATGTATAGTGTTATAATTTTTTCAAAAGAAATTTTCCTCACAATCCTGTGGGAATCAATATAGGCCATTTTTTTTTTTAAGATTTTTTTTTTTTTTTATTTGACAGATAGATCACAAGCAGGCAGAGAGGCAGGCAGAGAGAGAGGAGGAAGCAGGCTCCCTGCTGAGCAGAGAGCCCGATGCGGGGCTCGATCCCAGGACTCTGAGATCATGACCTGAGCCGAAGGCAGTGGCTTAACCCACTGAGCCACCCAGGCGCCCCAATATAGGCCATTTTAATGTAGTGTTCACATTAACTAATATCTCAGTGACATGCAGATCATCAATGCCAGGAGATCACTCATATAAAGGGAAAATTGAAGTATAATGAACTGTTGTGTAGCTTAGGTATGAAAAGAAACAAAAAAGAGTGAGCAATATCCAGGCCCATAGTAAGATTTTCAAGTCATATTTTTTTTTGAGGGTTATCTGGAGTCCCTCAATTTTTATCTTTTATGGTCTTTCACATGAAGACCTTCTGGTTCATTAAAGTTAAACTGATCCTCAAGGAAATCAAGAGGGAAGCCAATATGATTTTTGCAGAAAATTGGTGTGTTGGGTGTATGAAATCTTTTTTCTTTACAAGTTCTTGTATCGAACAAGTGCAAACAATATACTAATAATTACATCTTTAGGTTATTGTTATAACTGCAGTTTATGAAATTAACAATCAACAAGCTTGAATGTGTCTTTTCCCTTTTTCAGATTTTTCTCCTTTAATTACTAAAAAAATACAGCTATAGTAATACACTATGATTTTGAAGATATACTAATTTTCAAATTTAGATGATTGAATTTTCAACAAATTGTATACAGGGAGCATTAGCTACATCATGTCTGTGAATCTGTAAATTTTCAGACTAATGTACCTGTTGATGGAAATTTTTGACCTGCCATGCACAAATAACACTGTAGTAAATTACATATCTGTGATGAACCAAAAGCATGTTTATCCAAAATGACTAGATAACTCTTTCCTAGTCTCACTGAAACCCAGTGTTATTCATACGTAAACATATAAAATAATTTATTTCATTACAGAGCTGACATTTAAAAGCTGTAGGGATATGATATTACATAAGTGGTATTGAGATGGCTCTCTAATTTGAAGAATATAGTTATACCTTTCCCTTGCACCACAAAGTCTTGCTGAAATATTCAGTGCTATAAAAGAAAACAGTAATTATCATTACAACTATGAATCATTTATATAATTTTGAATTTGAATGATTGCAGGTAACATTTATCATTTAGGTTGAAAATATTTTATCATTCGATCAATCATGAAGCGTGTTATGCAATATCACATTCCAATGGAGAATTTATCCTGTGTGGATTAATACACAAAGGTATTAGTATAACCAGTATATGATTCTCTATACTAAATTATACAGTCTTGCATCTTATATTCTCAAGAGATAAAAATTAATGTTTCATATTATAAAATTCCTACTATTATCCAATATATGGAAAGTCATTTTTAATGTACCCACTTTAAAGAGATTCAACCTAATCAATCATCATTATTTTTTTTTCATCATTATTTTCAACTTAAAAAGAAGTTGGTTGCTTCTGTTTTTACAGAGGATGTTCATATAGAGCAAATATCCTTTCATAGAGTATTTTCTGATATCAAATTTTTGCAGAACTCTGGAAATGTAGTTCTAAAACATGAAACTTCTCCAAGACTATATGGCTCATCAATAGCAGAGTTGGGATAACCTTGACTCCACTTAATCATTAAGCCATACTCTTCCTTAACTGAGAAATCTGTATCCAAACAATTTTTTCACATTCATTGCCTCTTCTTTATTCTCACAGCCAATACTTTGGTTCAAGTGTTCTTTATCTTAAAAAATATTTTAATTGTGGTAAAATACATGTAACATACGATTTGCCATCTTAACCATTTTTAAATGTACAATACAGTAATATTAAATACAGTCATAATACTGTGCAACCATCATCATGATCCACTTCCAGAACTCTTCATCTTGTAAAACTGAAACTATACACACTAAATAACTGTCCTTCTCACCCACCTCCAGCCCCTAGCAACCACCATTCTACTTTCTGTCTCTGTAATTTATTTCACATAAGGGAAGTCATATCGTGTAAAGGTTCTAAGATCCAGCTACAGTGTGTGTGTATGTGGGGGGTGGTTTCCCTGCACATCCCACCAAGCATTTCTCTGAGACACCAGTGGGGGGTCCTACAATTTAACTCAAATCTGAGACTGTCTACCTGGAGATGGCATCAGATCTCACAGGTAAAGGGCATAGTCCCACAGTACACATCACCCCCCCAACATACATATACTTCAGATACTTATCAAATATGTTTCTAACCAACCAAATAGATTGGAGGTTCCAGTGATGCCCATCTTGGGTTTAATTAATTTGCTAGAGAATCTCATAGAACTAAGCGAAACATGTGTACCAGTTTATTAAAAATTGTGATAAAGGATACAGATGAACAGTGTCACATAGAGCAAGGTTTAGGAGAGTTCCTGGTGCTGGATCTTCTGTCAGCATTGAGTTGGTGCTCATCACATGGATGTGCATGTGTTTGCCCACCTGGAAGCTCCCTGATCCCTGTACTTTTGAGATTTCATGGAGGCTTTCTCACGTAGACATGATCAGTTATTAACCCCAATTTCAGTCCTTCTTCTGTCTCTGGAGAATGGATGATGGAGCTGAAAATTCCAAGTTTCTAATCATGACATTGTCTTTGTGATGATCAGCACCATTCAGGAGCCATCCAGTGGAGCACCTAGAGCCAACTCAAACAAAAGATGCTCCCAGATGCTCTTATCACTTAAGAATCTACAAGGCTTTGGGACTCCTGCATAAGGGAGGGTCAAAGATGAGTATTAGAACAAGAGATGCTCCTAGTGCTCTTATCACTTAGGATTTTACAAGTGTTTTAGGAACTCTATAGCAGGAATGGCAAAGACCAATATGTATATACTTTATTATCTCACATACAGTATCTGTCTTTTTTGAGACCGGCTTGTTATATTTAGTATAATGTCCTCAAGGTTCATTTATGTTGTAGCATGTGTCAATTTCTTTCTCATTTTTTAGGCTGAATAGTATTTCATTGTATGTATTGCTACATTTTGTTTATCCATTCATTCCTGGATGGGCATTTGAATTGCTTCCATGTTTTTAGCCACTGTGAATAATGCCGCTGTGAACATGGGTGAACAAATATTATTCAAGACCCTACTTTCAATTATTTTGGGCATATACCCAGGAGTGAAATTGCTGGATCATATGGTAATTCTATTTTTAGTGTTTTGAGAGTGTCTATACTGTTTTCTTTTTTTTTTTTTAAGATTTTATTTATTTGACAGAGAACACAAGTAGGCAGAGAGCAGGCAGAGAGAGAGGGGATGTTTTCCACAGTGCCTACATCATTTTACATTCCCATCAGTAGTAACACGAGGGCTCCAATTTTTCTACATCTTCGCGAACATTTGTTTTCTATTTTTTTAATAGTAGCCATCTAATGCGTATGAGGTAGTATCTCATTGTAGTTTTGATTTGGATTTCCCTAATGGTTAAGATGTTGATCATATTTTCATGTGCTTATTGGCCATTTGTATATCTTTTTTTGAGAAATGTATATTCAGGTCATTTAACCATTTTTGAATTAGATTGTTCATTTTGTTGTTTATTTTTGTTTGTAGGGGCTTTTTATAAAGTCTGGATGTTAATCCTTTATCAGATATGTGATTTACAAGTATTTTCTCCCATTCTGTGGTTTGCCTTTTCACTCTGATAGTGTCTTCTGATGCACAAATTTTTAAATATCCATGGTGTCCAGTTTGTCTAATTTTTCTTTTGTTACCTATGCCTTTGGTGTCATAGCTAAGAAATTGCCAAATTCAATGTCATGAAATTTTGTCTTGTGTTTTTTTTTTCTTCAAAAACCTTCTTGTTTTAGGTCTTATATTTAGAACTTAGACCCATTTTGAGTTATTTTTCATATATGGTGTTAGGTGAGGGTCTACCTTCATTCTTTTGCATGTGGGTATCTAGTTTTCCTGGAACCATTTGTTGAAAAGACTGCTTTTGGCACCCATGTCAAAAATCACTTGACGTTATATATATGTGAGGGTTTATTTCTGGGCTCTCTATTCTATTCCATCAGTTTATATGTGTCTTTATGCCAGTTCCACATTGCTTTTTTTTTTTTAAGATTTTATTTATTTATTTGACAGAGAGAGAGATCACAAGTAGGCAGAGAGGCAGACAGAGAGAGGGAGGAAGCAGGCTCCCTGCTGAGCAGAGAGCCCAATGTGGGGCTCGATCCCAGGACCCTGAGATCATGACCTGAGCCAGAGGCAGAGGCTTAACCCACTGAGCTACCTACCCAGGCACCCCTCCACATTGCTTTAATCACTGTGGTTTTGTAGTCTATTTTGAAATCAGAAGTGTGAGTCCTCCAGTTTTGTTCTTTTTCAAGATTGTTTTGGCTATTTGGGGTCCCTAGAGATTCTTTATGAATTTTAGGATTTTTTTTTCCATTTATACAAAAAATTTCATTGGGATTTCGGTGGTGATTGCATTGAGTCTGTGGGTGACTTTAGGTAGTATTGACATTTTAACAATATTATGTTGTTTATTCTATGAACATAAGATGTGTTTCAATTTGTTTATGTCTTCTTTAATTTCTTTCAGCAAAGTTTTATAGTTTTCATTGTACTAATCTTTCACCTTCTTGGTTAATTTCTAAGTATTTTATTCTTTTTGATACTATTGTAAATGGAATTGTTTTTATAATTTCTTTTCAGATTGTTCATTTTGGATGTATAGGAATGTATGTCATTTTTGTGTGCTGACTTTGTGTTCTGTTATTAACAGTTCTAACAATGTGTGTGTGTGTGTATGTGTGTGTGTGTAATCATCAAGGTTTTCTACATATAAGGCATATCACCTGCAAACAGAAATGATTTTACTTCTTTTCTTCCAATTTGGTTGTCTTTTATAATATTTTTTTTCTTGCCTACTTTCTCTGGCTAGAACTTCCAGTACTACACAAGCGCTCTTTATCTTTGTTTACTAAAACAACAAGCCCTTATTTTACTTGCCCTCAGTTTCTTTTTTTTTTTTTTTCTTTCCTCACTGCAGTTATTTCCCCATACTTTACCCTCTTCTACAGGGATCTTTTAAAATTCCAAGCATGAACTTCAAGGGCCTCTGATTTCCTAAAGGCTAAAGTCCAATTTCTTCACATTACACTCAAAGTTCTTCACAAACATCATTGGAACTTGCTTTTCCTGGTATGTAAGTGACACTTTTCATTTTCCTACTTTGGTGTTTTACTCATGGTTTTCCATCATCCCAGGTTGCAAGTCTCTCTCTCTTTCTTGCCATTTGTAATTCCTCAACTGTAAAATCTAGTTCAAACATCTCTATTTGCTCAAAGCCATCTTTGAGTCTCCCTGACACTTACATTTCCATCTCCATGATCCCACAATATTTTACACTAGTCTTATGCCCCTTATTAAACTTTAATCCATATTGACATTAATTTATATCTCTGCTATAACATTCTCATTCCTGGCGGGGGTGGGGGGCGGAGAGGATGGATTGTTTATTTTACTTCTAAGTTTGCATCTTCTCCAGATCCTAGGAAGCAGCACAGAGGCCTGAAGGCTGTAGGTTAGGAATCAGATTTTGAACTTTGATTCTGGATTCTCTCATCTTTACATTTCTTCTACAAATGATCTTGCATATAATTTCCTTTATCATATGAGAAGACAGTATTTAATTCTTGCCAAATTCCTGTTTTCTAAGCCTAGAGTGTAGCTCTGTGAATTTTGTATTGTAACGAGGGCCACGGAGAGGTATTCTAAAGATAAATCAGAAATAAAGCATAATTTATGAAACATGTTTCCTCTCACAATGTAAGAAGGATGTCTAACCGTGAATGTACTCATTTCTCCAGTTCATCAACTTTCAAATTACAAATGCCTCATAGGACTGAATATGTAAGTTAGAATGAAAATCTGGCAACTCCCTCCTGAGTACAAACAAATGGGTCAGCCAGGCACAGAAACTTACCTATGAATTCTCTACAACATACAAAAGATGGAAAATAGGAGCATCTCCAGGAATAGTAGCATTTGTAATATGATTGCAAGTTTTGTGGGATTTTGGAGTGAGAACTAGCTGCTTATTCTCAGCATGCCATAACTGGTCCTCACAGTGAATTTTTCCTGGAAAATTCAGACACGAATCCATTGCTCAAGACTTCAACCAGTTAAGATTGCATTAAAAAACAGATGATGGCCTAACCCACTGTCCTGGGCTGCCTATATTGAAATTCAGTGGGCGTACTCTTTTAATTAAATCCAATTCTGCTGCAGATCATCTTTCTTTGAGTTGTCATTCTTGGAGATACTTCAGTAGTTATTGAAATTTATAGTTCAGTTTAGTAGGTAAATTTGCCTTATTATGGCCCTTTCTTTGAACAATATTTATGATCCAAGACATTACTGAAACCTAATTCATTATTATTATTTTTTAAAGAATGAATTTAAAAAATTGCAGATGGTCTCATTCTGGGCTAACGTTCTAATATTCTGTTGTTTTGATGCATATTATTTACTCAAGTTAATTAATAAACTTGTTGGATAAAAGCCTTTGGAACTTTTCTTATGACACAGTAAGTATGATGTATAATCAAGCTCTCAATTTGCTGAATATAATTGTGTACTTATAGGGGCGCCTGGGTGGCTCAGTGGGTTAAGCCTCTGCCTTCGGCTCAGGTCACGATCCCAGGGTCCTGGGATTGAGCCCCGCATCGGGCTCTCTGCTCAGCAGGAAGCCTGCTTCCCTTCCTCTCTCTCTGCCTGCCTCTCTGCCTAGTTGTGATCTCTCTCTGTCAAATAAATAAAATCTTTTAAAAAAATTGTGTACTTATAAAGTGCTAGAATTTGTTAATTCAAGTGCTTTAAGCACTACTCTCCAACTTGTTTGTACTGAAATTTGCCCTATCTCTGCAAAAATTTTGCTGAATAAAGATTATCAAAATTTTTCCTCTTGAACAAACAGCTCTAACATTTAAGTTCAAACTTCACCCACCTTGCATGAAGGACTTCTAAATCTGACTCCCTCCCTCTATCTATTCAGTGTTATTAGCCATAAGATCTTTGCACATACTCTTGATCTCTAACGCTATGTAAGTTCTCAGTAAATTCCTATTGGATTAAATGAGTAAATCCAGTGCAGCTTTATTTTAATCCTATAGTTAATTCTAACCAGTGAATGGGTATAGCTCTCCATTCTTCTTCAGATAGGTTACTTGCTGTAGATTGTAATGAATCATATTTTCCCTTAAATATATCGCTTAGTGAAAATCTTTTAAATATCAGCATTAATACTAAATGCAAAAAGGACACAATGATCTTTTCTTATTTAATTGGCAATTTTTCTCAGTTTTCTTGACAAATAGTTGATATACATTATTGTGTATTTTTAAGGCGTACAACATGATGGTTTGATATACACAATATGTACATATATATATATGTTGGATATACACATATTGTGAAACTATAACCACGTTCAGCTGACATCTATCTTCGCATATAGATACAACAAAAAGAAAAGAAAGGAAAAAGGGAAAAATGTTCTCCTTGTGATGAAAATTCTTGGGATTTACTCCCTTAACAATAATCCTATTAACTATATGGCAATGTTAGCTATAGTCATCATGTTGTATATTATGTCCCTAGTACTTGTTTATCCCATGAAGGGAGGTTTGTAACTTTTGACCACCTTCCTCCAACTCCTCCTTCGCTTAACCTATGTTTCTGGTAACCTCATCATGTCTGACCTCTTTTTCTAGGAGTTCGTTCTGTTTTGTTAGATTCCACATAAAATTGAGATCATATGGTATTTATCCTTCTCTGACTTATTTCACAGAGCATAATATATTCAAGTTTCATGCATGTCATCATAAATGATAGGATTTAGTCATATTTATGGCTGAATAATATTTTATTTTATATTCTTCAATAATATTCCATTTTATATATGGCACAACCTTTTTATCCATTCATCCATCAATGGACACTTAGTTGTTTCCATGCCATAGTTATTGTGACATGAACATGGGGGGTGGCAGACATCTTTTCAAGTTAATATTTTTATTTTTTTTGGATATATTCCTGGAATTGGAATTGCTTGCTCATATGGTAGCTCTATTTTTAATTTGAGGATCCTCCATACTGTTTTCTGTAGTGTCTATACCAATTTACAGTCCCACCAACAGTATACAGGGTTCCCTTTTCTCCACATCCATGCCAGCATTTGTTATCTCTTGTCTTTTTGGTGATGGCCATTCTAATAGGCATGAGGTGATACTTGTCTTAATTTGCACTACTCTAATGACTGGTAATGTTGAATATCCTTTCATATATCTGCTGGCCTTTCACTTACCTCCTTTGGAGAAAAGTTCATTCAGATCCTTTGTACACTTTTTTTTTTATATTTTATTTATTTATTTGAGAGAGAGACAGTGAGAGAGAGCATGAGCGAGGAGAAGGTCAGAGAGAGAAGCAGACCCCCCACGTAGCCGGGAGCCCGATGCGGGACTCGATCCTGGGACTCCAGGATCATGACCTGAGCCGAAGGCAGTCGTCCAACCAACTGAGCCACCCAGGCGTCCCCCTTTGTACACTTTTTAACTCGTCATTTGTTTTTTGCTATTGAGTTATATGAGTTCCTTATATATTTTGAATATTAACACCTATCAGGTATGTGATTTGCAAGTATTTTTTCCCATTTTGTAGAATGTCTTTTAATTTTGTTGATGGTTTCTTTTGTTGTGAAGAGGCTTTCTAGTTTGTTGTAGCCTCATCTGTTTATTTTTTGTTGTGTTCCATGTGCTTTAGATGTTATAATAAAAAAAACCTTTACTATGACCCATTCCTATGTTTTCTTCTAGGAGTTTCATGATTTTAGGTCTTATGTTGAAGTATTAATCCATTTTGGGTTAATTTTTATTAGTGATATAAAATCACTAATATGGGTCCAGTTTCATTCTCTTGTATGTGAGTATCTAATTATTCCAACACCATTTAACGAAGAGGTTGTCTTATCTCTATTGAGTATTCATGGCTTACTTGTCAAATATTAGTTGACCATATATTATTGGGTTTATTTCCAGGTTCTTTGTTCTGTCCCATTGGTCCTTTTGCCTGTTTTTTTTTTTTTTTAATGCCAGTACCATACTGTTTTGATGACTATACCTTTATAATAAAGCTGTGCAGTATATGAGGCAAGCATTTTTAATTTATTGTATAGAAGTGGAAAGGATACTGGAAGTGTAACTCTGCTATTATTTCAATAAAGACTTGACACCTAAAATTTAAAAAAAAAATCAATAATTTTGATGCCTGCCGCTTTCTTCTTCTTTTTTTAGAATTTCTTTGGCTATTTAGGAACTTCTGTTGTTCCAAATACATTTTAGGAGTGTTTTTTCTACTTCTATGAAAAATGTCACTGTAATATTTACAGGGATTGCATTGAATCTATAGAGAGCTTTTGGTAGTGCTGACATTTTATTTTATTTTATTTTATTAAGATTTTATTTATTTACTTGACAGTCGGAGATCACAAGTAGGCAGAGAAGCAGGCAGAGAGAGAGGAGGGAGCAGGCTCCCTGCTGAGCAGAGAGCTCAATGCTGGGCTTGATCCCAGGACCTTGGCAGAAGCTTTAACCCACTGAGCCACCCAGGTGCCCCTAGTGCTGACATTTTAACAATGTTGATTCTTCCAATCTGTGAACACAGGATATGTTTCCATTTATTTGTGCCTTCTTGAGTTTTTTTTTCATCAATGTCTTGAAGTTTTCAGAGTATAACTCATTCACCTCCTTGGTTAAATTTATTCCTAAGTATTTTATTGTTTTTGATGCCATTTTAAATGAGATGAATTTATTTCTTTTCCAGAAAATTCATTGTTATAGTGTAGAAACTCTGCTAATTGTTGTATGTTAATTTTATATCCTGCAACTTTACTGAATTCATTGATTAGATTTAACATTTTTTTTAGTTTGAATCTTTAGGATTTTCTATATATAAAATCATGTTATCTGCAAATAAAGATGATTTTATTTTTTATTTTTTCAAATTCTGTTACTTTTTATGTCTGTCTTTGTTTGACTGATTCAGCTAAGACTTCTAGTACTATGTTGAATAAGAGTGAGTGGTCAAAGTGGGCTCTTTGTCTTATATCTGATCTCAAATTATAAGCTTTCAATCTTTCACTATTGTGTATGGTATTAGCTGCGGGCTTGTCATATATGGCCTTTATTATGTTGAGCTATGTTTTTTCTATGCCTGATTTGGTTTTTATCAAAAATGGATGTTGAATTTTGTCAGATGTTTTTCTGCATTTTTTGAGAGTACCATAAGAGTCTTTTCTTTCATTCTATTAAAGTAATGTATCACATCCTTTGGCTTGCATATATTGAACCATCCTTGTATTTTAAGGATAAATCATACTTAATCACAGTGAATGATCTTTCTAATGTGTTCCTGAGTTGTTAGTTAATACTTTATTGAGCAATTTGTGCATCTATATTTGTCAGGGATATCGGCCTGTAGTCTTCTCTGCTAGTAATATTCTTTTTGGGTTTTGCTATTAGAATAATGCTGGAAGGAATGCTCACATGTTGCTTTGCAATCCTACAAAATTTGTTCATTGTTTCCTGGATATTTTGTAGATCTGCTGCTTTTTGTTTCTTATCCTGCTATCTTTGTGTGTTTTGGTGTCTTTTAGTATCAGTATGCTTTTAATTCTTTATTGTGCTCTTTTGTGTCATTACTATAGGATTTTCCCTTGAGTTGCAGGGTTGTATTGCTTCCAGGAGTTGTCTCTAGCCCTTCTGGTCACATATGGTGAGAAAACACTCTTCAAAGTTGGTGACAAAACCATCTGGGAAAAATACTAGGGGAGAATGGAAAGCCAGTTGGATTTGTTCAACTATATGTAGGCTGCCATTGATTACTGTGGTACAATTTTAGGTATATAATGGTTAGCATAACTGTGTCATAAATAGTTAGAGAATATTTACACAATCACTTAAATGTAATAAATTTCTATTGATAAGAATCACAGGACATATTGACCTAATGCATTATATTTTATTAACTCACTAATGAAGAATAGAGATATTTTGCAGAGTTATAGTCTTTGAAATGGAATAAACTTCCTCACAAACAGACAATAACAATGTCAAATGTCAAATAACAGAAGATAACATCTTAAGAATATGATTTCATTTCCACCAATTATTAAATGTCATTCTACCCAGAGACTCTAACTTTAATTTTTGCCTTACTCGAAGCCATTGGGGAGATTAGAACTTTGAGCTCTAGCTTTTCATTATCTTAGGTGGCACCATACCAATAACTAGCCTATTTTTCTCCATGGAAGAAACTGAGTGTCAATTTTCTTTTCCCTTTGGCTTGCTGCACATGGATGGACAAACTCTTGTATGGTTCAGTTACAGTGGGGCTATCTCTCAGCTTCTTTGCCTAAGTGGAATAGAGAAGGATTGCTATTGGCTACTCTCAATTTTCCAGACAGGATGTCTGGTTAGGTGGTGTCAGGAGCTACCCTCAGCTTTAGCTATGAGTTAATTCCCCTACCTGTGCATAACAGGGGAACACTCCATGCCCAGTACTTGGTTTTCTCTGGTTACAACCTATTTTGCCTGCTTGCTTCTGGGGTCAAGAACCACTGGGTCACACTGTTTCCAGGAGTTGTGGCCAGTCCTGCTAGAGGCAGGAAACACTCTCCATAGCAGGTGAGGTTATGATTCAACTTTTGCCTGTGTGTGGGCAAGCAAACCAAATTCTAGGGTCAGCAAAACTCCTCATTTGAGGATCCAAATTAGGCAGATCTGCACCCTGCTGAGTCTTCTGCTCAAGTATCCTCCTAACTTGGCTCTGTAGATGAATAAAACCATTGATTGCCATTACTTGGGCACTGCACATATGAACTCAGTCTGCCAATGTCTGTGTGCTGGTTGTTGCAAGCTTTACGCACCAGTTCAATCAAGGTCAGATTCTTAGTGGTTGAGGTCTACAGGTTCCCCTACAATTTCTATGTTATGAGATTAGAATAGGGGCTTCCACTAAACAATGCCAATGCTGCGGAGAAGCTGTTTGTCCATCACTAAGTTCATCCTTTCTATAACATCTAAGAAAACGTCTTACCTGTGCTCTTTAGGGCAGGGAAGGGCACTGGCCTAGGTGAGAGGCACTGTGATCAACATGAAGCTACTTCTATTACCCTTCTAATGCAGTCTCTTTTGGTCCCTGAGGTTCAGGGACATGCTTCAGCCTCCATCTCACGTTTTAGGATTCTCAGCGTTGTCTTGTTCTTAAACAGTTTTTAGTTGTTGTTCTTGTGAAGGAAAACAAAGTCAGGAATAACCTATGCCACCAAAGCAGTAAGACAATTTTCTTCTAAAGACAAAATCTTGTTCCTCACAAATAAATGGTTGGAACAGGCAGACAGCATTTAAAACTCACTGTGATCTGTGCTGGTTCAAAGTATTTTGAGGGCACTGAGGAAGAGGATGCAGGCTAATTCTGCTTGGGAAACATTTCTTACAGTCTGTATGAGATTTGAGCCAGATTTTAGAGGATGAGTAAGAGTTCTGAAAATAGGTTATTTTGGAAAGAAGAAGGGGGAGCAAAAAGATATCAACAAACGAAGAGAAAAGCATGTCTAGGAAATTTCTGAAATTTTAAGGTAGTTTGTAACCTATGGCTTAAGAAGGAGATAAAGGTTTTGATGTGAAGGAAATCTGCGATACTGTGATTTATAAAAAAATATATGTATTTAGCCATGCAAGTAAAATATATTTCTTATATATATCTGTGCTACATTTATAGTCCCTGGCTCACAACTCCCAAAAACCCTGGAATTTTGGGAACTATAGGAGCAATGGTGACATTTTTTGTTATAATGTTTGCTCTTTTACCCTCAGTTCCTGATGACACGTCATAGCCATAAAGTTGAAATAGGTGTCTTTTCTTCATAACAAGCTCCTTTCCACAACTACTGGGTTTATGTTAACAAGGTGACTTTTGGAAAGCATGTAAGGATGGGGGCTAGTTGCCATCAGAACCAACTTTGAATAGAGGTTGGAAATTATCGTCCTACTACCTGATTTCTGGAGAGGGGAGAGGGGCTAGAGATTGAATCAATCTCCTGTGGTCCATGAATTAGTCAATTATGTCTACATAATGAAGCATACATAAAAACCCAAAAGGAGTGGTCTCAGAGAGCTTCTCAGTTGGGGAACAAGAATGCTTCCATGTGTCACCATGCTAGGCCCCAAATTCCATGGAACAAATGCTCCTTTGTTCTGGACCTCACTGTATGTATCTCTTCATCTATCTTTCGACTCATAACCTTTAATATCCTGTGTCACAAATCAGTAATCTAGTGAGTAAACTGGTTTCTTGAGTTCTGTAGGAATTTCTAGCAAATTAATCAAACTGAAAGCGGGGGTTGGGGGATTGTCTGAACCTTTGATTTATAGCCAGTTCATCACAAGTGCAGATGATAACCTGGTTTTGTGAATGGCATCTGAGGTAGAGGGAAGTCTTGTAAGAAATTTGCCTGATAGTAACTCTGGTTAGAAAGTGTCAGAATTGAATTGACTTGATGGTGTCTGAGAATTACTTGTTGGTGTGGGGAAGCCTACACACACACACACACACACACACACACACACACACACATTGGAATCGGGCCCAGGAACCAAAAGAAAACCATATGCTCAAGTTTTGACAGTGCAAAGTATTTGAATACTCCTGCTGGCCAAACCAGTGACTCTAACAAAGGCTGATATTCTTAACTGGGCTGGGCTGACCTACTTTGAATTAGGTTGAGCTGGGATTGAGGCTTGGCTGAACCTTGGCCTCTAAATTCTGAAGCAAAGAAGAAACCAACTACAATATTTAAGACAAAGTAAACAAGAAACAAAGAAACCTTGCAAACCAAATATAGAAGCCTAAGGAGCTAGAGCAGAGAGTCAGAAATCTAGTCCAAGGGAAAGGGTCTGCAAAATTCTCTAATGATGTAAGCTATTTCCAGGGAGGTCAATAGGGACATTTCCTTGGGTTCCAGTATTCATCTCCAGGCCCTCTTTTATAGATAAGAGATCTGGAAACTTACATCTAGGTGGAAAAGGAACCAATAAGGCAATAATAAGGGTTGCATGAGGTGAATTCTGTAATAAGCTTTGGTTTGGATTTTACAAACATTTACCTGGTATTGGTGAGGAAGTTGAGGCAGGAAGACCATTTTACAAAACCTTCTCAATCATTGAAATGGAGATGATAAGAAACTGAACTGGTATAATAGGAAAGAGGAAATGGGGAGAACAGGTAAGGTAAGAACAAAGTGTAGCTAGAGCTTTGAGTTCCTTTACATTTAATGTGATTATTGATTTGGTTGGAATTAAGCCAATGTTCTTGTTATTTGATTTTTCTTTCCCCCCTCTGTTTTTCATTCCTTTGTTCCACTTTTTCTTTCTTTAGGTAAACCTATTTTTTTTCCCTTAGAGTTCAATTTAATTTCCTCTATTGCTGTTTTGACTGGTTTTATTATTTGTTTATTTTTAGTGGTTATTCTAGGGGTTAAAATATGCATTCTGAATTATCATTGTCTATCCTTGAATAATATTATATCACTTCACTTATAAAACAAGACTTTGGGGCACCTGGGTGTCTCAGTGGGTTAAGCCTCCACCTTCAGCTCAGGTCATGATCTCGGGGTCCTGAGATCTAGCCCCAACATTGGGCTCTCTGCTCAGCAGGGAGCCTGCTTCCCCCACCTCTCTCTGCCTGCCTCTCTGTCCACTTGTGATTTTTCTCTCTCTGTCAAATAAACAAATAAATAAATCTAAAAAAAAAAAAAGACTTTTACAAATATATATTTATCCCTCCTGTTCTTTGAACTACCTTCAAATATGATAAACCATGTAATACATGGCCACTATTCTTGCTTTAAATAATCAAATGTTTTCTAAGTGAATCATTTTCAAAAAAATAAGAAATTATGTTTGTGTGGGTTTACTGAGGGAAACTAATTCTCTCAATTTTAATTTTTAATTTATATTAAATACCTTTGTTTCACCTTATTATTTTTTATAAAGAGCACACATCTATTATTATAATCTCACAAATATTAAACACTTAACTTAAATGTATGAGATTGCTTCATTATTTCATTCAGCCAACATTTAGTTAGTGTCTACTATGTGCAAGTGACTTAATAGGCAATAAGTGCTCACAGTCTTTATATGCTTTATGAAATATCCATTATTATTCAAGCACTTAAATATGCATTATCTCATTTGGTTATTTTGTTGAATTTTTAATTTTTTAAAATTTCTTTTCAGTGTTCCAGAATTCATTGTTTATGCACCACACCTAGTGCTCCATGCAATACGTACCCTCTATAATACCCACCAACAGGCTCACCCAAACTCTCACTTCCCTCCCCTCCAAAACCTTCAATTTGTTTCTCAGAGTCCACAGTCTCTCAGGGTTCGTCTCCCCCTCCAATTTCCCCCAACTCCCTTCTCTTCTCCATCTCCCCATGTTCTCTGTGTTATTCCTTATGCTCCACAATAAGGGAAACCATATGATAATTAACTCTCTCTGACTTATTTCATTCAGCATAATCTCTTCCAGTCCCGTCCATGTTGATACAAAAGTTGGGTGTTCATCCTTTCTGATGGAGGCATAATACTCCATAATATATATGGACCATATCTTTATCCATTCATTTGTTGAAGGCCATCTTGGTTCTTTCCACAGTTTGACAACTGTGGCCATTGCTACTATGAACATTGGGGTACAGATGGCCCTTCTTTTCATTACATCTGTATCTTTGGGGTAAATACCCAGTAGTGCAATTGCAGGGTCATAGGGTAGCTTTATATTTAATTATTTAAGGATCGCCACACTGTTTTCCAAAGTGGCTGCACCAACTTGCATTCCCACTAACTGTATAAGAGGGTTCCCCTTTCTCCACATGCTCTCCAACACTTGTTAACTCTCTTGTTAATTTTGGCCATTCTAACTGGTGTAAGGTGGTATCTCAATGTGGTTTTGATTTGAATCTCCCTGATGACTAGTGATGATGAACATTTTTTATGTGTCTGTTAGCCATTTGTATGTCTTCTTTGGATAAGTGTCTGTTCATGTCTTCTGCCCATTTTTTTATGTGATTAAGTTTTGTGTGTGTTGAGTTTGAGGAGTTCTTTATAGATCTTCGATATCAGCCCTTTGTCTGTACAAGATCCTAGCTAATAGGATCCAGCAGTACATTAAAAAGATTATCCACCATGACCAGGTGGGTTTATCCATGGGATGCAGGGGTGGTTCAACATTTGCAAATCAATCAATGTGATAGAATAAATCAATAAGAGAAGAGAGAAAAACCACATGGTCCTCTCAATTGATGCAGAAAAAGCATTTGACAAGATACAGCATCCATCCCTGACTAAAACGCTTCAAAGTATAAGGATAGAGGGAACATTCCTGAACTTCATCAAATCTATCTATGAAAAACCCACAGCAAATATCATCCTCAACTGGGAAAAGCTGACAGCCTTCCCTTTCAGATCAGGAACATGACAAGGATGCCCACTCTCACCACTCTTGTTCAACATGGTGTTAGAAGTCCTAGCAACAGCAATCAGACAATAAAGAGAAATAAAAGGTAATTGAATTAACAATGAAGAAGTCAAACTCTCTCTCTTCACAGATGACATGATACATTATACAGAAACCCAAAGAAACTCCAAATCCAAACTACTAGAACTCATACAGCAACTCAGTAATGTGGCAGGATACAAAATCAATGTACATAAATCAGTCACTTTCTTATACAGTAACAATGAAAATACAGAAAGGCAAATTAGATTATTGATTCCATTTACTCTAGCACCAAGAAACATAAGATACCTGGGAATAAACCTAACCAAAGAGGTAAAGGATCTGGACTCAAGGAACTACAGAACATTCATGAAAGAAATTGAAGAAGACACAAAAAGATGGAAGCCCATTCCATGCTCATGGATGGGAAGAATAAATATTGTTAAAATGTCTATAGTGCCTAGAGCTATCTATACTTTCAATGCCATTCTGATCAAAATTCCACCGGCATTTTTCAGAGAGCTGGAGCAAACAATCCTACAATTTGTATGGAACCAAAAGAGACCGCAAATTCCTAAGGAAATGTTGAAAAAGAAAAACAAAACTGGGGGCATCATGTTGCCTGATTTCAAGCTTTACAACAAAGCTGTGATCACAAAGACACCATGGTACTGGTACAAAAACAGACACATAGACCAGTGGAAAAGAGTAGAGAGCCCAGATATGGACCCTCAACTTTATGGTCAAATAATCTTCAACAAAGTAGGAAAAAATGTACAGTGGAAAAAGGACAGTCTCTTCAATAAATGATGCTGGGGAAATTGGACAGCTGTGTGTAGAAGAATGAAACTCGACCATTCTCTTACACCATACACAAAGATTAACTCGAATGGATAAAAGATCTCAACATGAGGCAGGAATCCATCAGAATCCTAGAGGAGAACTTAGGCAGTAACCACTTCGACATTGGCCACAACTTCTTTCAAGATATGTCTCCAAAGGCAAAGGAAACAAAAATGAAAATGAACTTTTGGGACTTTATGAAGATCAAAAGCTTCTGCACAGCAAAGGAAAGTCAACAAAACAAAGAAGCAACCCACAGAATGGAAGAAGACATTTGCAAATGACAGTACAGATAAAGGGCTGATATAATTTAGTCATTATTTTAACTTCAGTTTTTTTTAAGATTTTTTTAATTTATTTGACAGACAGAGAGCACTAGTAGGCAGAGAGGCAAGCAGAGAGGGGAGGGGGAAGCAGGCTCTCTTCTGAGCAGAAAGCCTGACGTGGGACTCGATCCCAGGACTCCGGGATCACGACCTGAGCCGAAGGCAGCGGCCCAACCCACTGAGCCATCCAGGCGCCCCTTAACTTCAGTTTTGAAGGATACTTTCATTGGATATAGAAATATAAGTTGACTTTTTGTTTTGATTTGTTTTCCTTTGTTTTGACTCCTTTAAGTGTCTTTCCATTGTCTTCAAACTTGCGTTGTTTCTCATGAGAAATAAGTCATTCTCTTATTTCTGATTTTCTCTATGTTACATGCTGTTTTCTGTTTCTTTCTTTGTTTTTCTTTGTCTCTGGCTTCTTTCAAGGTTTCCCCTTTATTTTTGGCTTTCATTGAAAACGTGTCTAGATATGTTTTTATGTGTATTTTTCCTGCCTGGGTTTATAGGAATTTTTGGATGTGTACATGGATATTTTTAATCAAATTTTTAAAAATTGAGCGGCAATTTTTTAAAGATTTTATTTATTTATTTGACAGAGAGAGAGAGATCACAAATAGGCAGAGAGGCAGGCAGAGAGAGAGGACGAAGCAAGCCCCCTGCTGAGCAGAGAGCCCGATGTGGGGCTCGATCTCAGGACCCTGAGATCATGACCTGAGCTGAAGGCAGAGGCTTTAACTCACTGAGCCACCCAGGCTCCCTGAGCAACAATTTTTAAATGTATTGTTTTTCTTCCAATTTCTCTCCCCTTTTCTTATGAGACTCCAGTTACAACCATGTTACATCAATTTTTATAACCCACAGGTCACTAATTCTCATCCCCACCCCAATCTTTTTTTTTTTTTTTTCTCTCTCTCTCTCTCTCTCTTTCAGTCTTAGGTATTCTCATTGACTTATCTTAAAGTTAACTATTTTTTTTTTATTTTACTGCCCAATTTCCTATTGAGCTCATCAAATTAAACCATAATTTCAGATTTTTTTCTGTTATAAACTTTCCATTTGGATCCTTTCAGAATTTGTATTTCTCTTTCTCTGTGTTATATCTATCTTTAGCTGTAAATGCTTTACCACATTTCTAATTATTGTTTTAAAGTCTTTGCTAATTCCAATAATTAGGTCTGGGTCATTTGTGGGATTGCTTCTGTAAACTGTGTCTTCTTTTGATTATTAGTCACAAGTTTTTACTTCATTGACTGTTTTATATTTTTAAATTATTTTTACTTATATTTCGTATGTTGTGAATGAAAAAGAACAGTGAAGACCAAAGTATAATCTTTTTGTTTTGTTTCTTTCCTATCTGGCAATTAAGGTAAAGTGCTGATGAGTTAGATTGGTCTTAAGAGTTAAGTTGAGCTGGGGCTACATCGGCAAATAAGTTTTACTTACTGGTTAGTTTCAACATTTGTTTGATTGTTTAGTGCTTACTTTTTAAAATTTTTAAAAATATTTATTTATTTATTTATTTGAAGGAAAGAGTGAATGAAATAGAGAACACAAGCAGGGGGATTGGCAGAGGGAGAAGCAGCCTCCCCACTGAGCAGGGAACTGGATGTGGGACTTGGTCCCAGGGTCCTGGGATCGTGACCTGAGCTGAAGGCAAATGCTTAGCCAATTGAGTCACGCAGGTGCCCATGTATATTGCTTTTTTAGTAGTGGATGCTCTCTCCTGGGCATTAACATGTGATCTGAAGACCACTCTTTGTGCCGGGCCCATAGACCTATGTACATGTCTCTTCCCTAGACCTCCTTTTCCCAAATTGAATCTTTGTTCCAGTCTCCTGGCCAAATATTTGTCACTGTCCTTGAGTTTGTGAATATTCTTACTAAGAATTATTTATCTTATCACATACAGTGAGTGATCAGTTGTACCACCTGAAGTTCTGACTGGTAGGAGGATTTTTCCTTACTGCTGTTTTTTTTGTTTTGTTTTGTTTTTTTGTGTGTTTTTTTAAAGATTTTATTTATTCATTTGACAGAGAGAGAGAGATCACAAATAGGCAGAGAGACAGGCAGAGAGAGGGAGAAGCAGATTCCCCGCTGAGCAGAAGCCTGATGTGAGGCTCGATCCCAGGACCCTGGGACCATGACCTGAGCTGAAGGCAGAGGCTTTAACCCACTTAGCCACCCAGGCGCCCCTCCTCACTGCTGTTTTTAGTGCTGCCCTGAGTGAGGCTATAGTGTGAAATTGTCCATCTTTAGCTTTCACCACACATTGAGCCAGACTATATATAAACCAAGTGTGTCTTTTTTTTTTTTGGTCCTGTTTCATCCAGCCAGATATAGAGAAGCCCCCATGTGAGCATAATTTTGGCTAAGAGGGCCCTGTAGTACAGGTGAGTATGACTTAAGAGTCCAGACCATCTGTTTATGTAATTTTGGCTCTGTTTATTACCATATTAATATACCTCTTCTATCTAACAACAAATTGTGGACAGGCCTAATCTTATGACTTTGTGGTTCTGATAGAATATATTTCATGATGGAAATGTCCTGTGGATAGATACTCCATCTCTACCAGGCCCCAGGGACTGTTTCCCAAATGTTGTTTATTTCTGTGCTATAGATGACATGTATGGCCTTGCATTAGAACTTGCTTCATAAATCTAGGGATTTAAATTGTGATTTTCTTACTGGGACTTAATCAGACGTTTAGTAACATTAGGATTTACTCGGTCATAAGGCTCAAGTGGCAAGGCTGCCTGAACGATGGCCTAGATTAGCTACAGAACCCTTTATTGTTCTGGGACCACTCAAAGTTGGCCGCCTTGCATGTCACTTGGTAAGTAAGTCAAAGTATTCTCAAATGTGAAATATGCCACTTTTAAAGAGGCTTGTCAGTATTTGTTGTAAGGAGTCTTAGTAAGTCACACATCACAGAATTCCTCAGAACCTCAATAATGTGACAGGTCTCCAGATATTTTTATGTTTTTTCCTCATTGGACCTTGTCTCTTATTTTTCTCCTTTAACCAATGGGTTGAGGTCTTGGAAACTGGCTCATATCTGGAAACCAAGACTTTTACTAGGACACTTACCCCCATATCAACCATACTGATCCCTCATTCACCAGTGCATTCTTTGTTGTGTTGGTATATGGAGCATGTTTTGGGCCTTCCATAGAAAATAATTGGCTGTGGGTTTCTGGTCTTGGTTAGTATATCCATTCTGGCATGCTCACTACTTTGAGCCTTGTGATATCTCCTGTTACAATCTTTTATAAGAGTTCTAGTATTTCCACTTCACCTAATATGAGTCATCTCTCTCCCTGAGGTACTAAGAGCCATCTAAGAATCTTATTAATACTTTCCACCACAATTCTTGATTGAGTATTAAATCTTGTATCACAGAAGAGTGATCCCATATCAGTCAACTCTTCCTTACAAAGCTTTGATTTCTGCCCACTTTCTTTCATTTAGCATTCTTAGGTCCTACCCTCTACATACTCTCCCAGCTCCTGCCATTGTATTTTGGCTAGGTCTAGCAATGTCTTCAACAAGTGTTCACTTCTTCCTTATGAGGTCCAGTTTTCCCCAATTAGCTAACCCTAATTATTGATCTAGAGGACAAGTATAGCTATATTTAAGGGTGAGGAGGATATATGCTGTCTTGCAAGAAAGAGTCCTCTACATAGTTCTAAAGTAGGGGGAAGACTAGTCATTAACCTGGAGGAGTGGGGGGATTTATGTTGAGGGGTTAATGTTTTCAAATGCATCGACCCAATTATTCTCATTGCAAATGGAAGGATACTACTTTCCAATCTGGGCTTTGACCTTGCCATTGCAGACATGCCAGGCAGCAATTCAACACTTTTTAGAGAGCTCTTGAGCCCTGGGACTGCTCTCACTGGCTCTCCAGCTATGGTAGATAAGAAACTTTTTATATACTGGCACTTTTACCTTAAATTGATAATTCAAAAAGGTAACTATCACTTTAGTTCTTTCCTTTTCTTTTCTCCCTTTATCTGACATATTACACCATCAGGATATTCCATTCCAACATTATTCTCTCCAAATTCCTCATCAGTGAAATTTTTAATAATTTCACTAATATAGCACACCAATGGCTATGAATACTCCACTGGTGAATGATCTGGCTTCTAAACTCCCATTTTAAAATCTGTTTCTTAAGTCCACTTTCAATACCAATGGTCTTAAGTCAACTTCCCTGGAAAAAAGATTCTGAGATGGAGATCTGGAAACAGATTTACTCAGAAGCGCTCATTAGTACACATCTGTAAGAAGATGAGGAGGCAAGACTGGAGACAATGAGAAGTTGAACTGTGATGTACTTGCAACAAAGATTTGGTCAATTCCATGTAGAGCTTTTGATTTAGAATAACCCTTCAGAGTTGTCCCAAATTAGGGCAGAGAGCTATGACTTTGTTTCTCTACATACTGACATATGAGTTGCTTCCCAGGAGGGAGTACGTGCTTAGGTGGAAAGCTCCCTATAACTGAGAGCAGTACTTGGAAGAGGATCTCAGCTGTGATCCAACAGTATCCAACACTCCCAGACACTTGGGAGAATGAATGGCTTATTCTTCAAGGGAATTTGGACAACACACCACAGCTTCCACTATATTTGATACGATGTAAGATGGAGCCTCCAAAAATAAGAATGTCTGAGAGTTGCCAAGGCCTTATAATTGCTTCAGGACAGGATGTGGGAGTGTTCAAGAAACAGGATAAATATAAACATTCAAAATTATCACTTGAAATCAAAATTTGAAAACACGGGCTATTTTAAAGTTCTTATCTTTAGTGAATACTATCTTTGATATCCTGCTTCCTTTTGAGTAGAAAGATTCATTTGTCATCCTGAAAGAAAAGATTTTTCTTTTTTATTTTATGATAGAATAATGATTTTGTCCTGATAACTACAGAAGTTTGTACTTGATGATGGATATAAAAGTGCATGGTGAAACTGTAGAGTGAGATAGGAAGCAAAATAATATATATAATCGGGACGCCTGGGTGGCTCAGTTGGTTAAGCGGCTGCCTTCGGCTCAGGTCATGATCCCAGCGTCCTGGGATCGAGTCCTATATCGGGCTCCTTGCTCGGCAGGGAACCTGCTTCTCCCTCTGTCTCTGTCTGCCTCTCTGCCTACTTGTGATCTCTCTCTCTGTCTGACAAATAAATAAATAAAATCTTAAAAAATATATATATATATAATTAATACTTTCATAAAACAATCTTTCTATCCTGTGACCTTTTGGAAAATTGGTGATGCTTAAGACTTGAAATTATAGCATTAATTATTTTCAGAAATTTAACCACATACCAGATGAAACCTATCGCATAAGGAAATTTGGCCAGTGAACTAGAGACTCAAAACTACTACTCCAGCGTGAATTTCTCCAGTGGGGACATTTAGTGCATGTTTTTTGACTAAGCAAGGAGTCAACATTAGGATTAGAGGAGGATCAAGATGAAAGTTTTCTCCAAATGCCGAATTAATATATGTCAGACTATTCCTCAGAAAACAGGACCTACAAAATACTTTGTTGTGAAGGGATTTTATTACCCAAAAAGAAGCCTATTAGTTTTGTTGCCTGAAATTTTCTGGCCCTCAAACCCACTTTGTTGTGGAATTTTTTATAATTCATTAGAAATAATGTTACATGGGAACACAGTGGAGTCTAATTTATGTTGAGTGCAGTGTTACAGAAGCCAGTACAGCTTGTAGCTGCAAAATTGTGAACAAAGCTGTGGTAGCCAGCCTCTAAAATAACCCTGAAAAATCTTGCTCTTCTTGTATTCACACTTTGTGTAGTCCCTTCCCACATTTTGCTGGCATCAATTTGTGTGACCAAAAGAATTTGGCAGGATTAATGATATTTTTCAGATTAGGTTATAAAAAGATTTCAGCTGTTTTCTTGGGAGCTCTTTCTGTCTCTCTGATCATTCAGTCTGTGGGAAGCCAGAAGCCATGTCATGAGGACATTCAGGCAACCAATAATAATATAGGCCCCAATAATGAAGATCTGAAGTGATCAGCCAATAACCAGTGAGGAACTGGGATCCGTCAACACCAGTGTTGTGGAAGTACAAGCTTCCCATCATATGGCATCGTGAGACTGTGGCACGTTTTGATTTCATGAGAGATCCTGAGTCAGAACCACCCAACTAAACTGACCCTGTGTTCCTGACCCATGGGGACAAACATTTATTGTTTGAAGGTACTAAGTTTTGATATAATTATTATACAGCAGTGAATACCTAATGCAATAATTTAAACTGAGCCAATCAGTGCATTTCATTCTTTTTAGCCACAGTAATAAGAATAGAGTAGGACATTTGATCCAAGTGAGTCCATTCAGAGTAGCTTCCAGGACTTTTAGTGGGGATTTTAGTACATCGAGAATCTCCTATCTCCTACATGGTGAACTGTGTGTATGTGAGCGTTGGAGCCATTCTGCCAGGATGAGGAAAACCATTTGGAAGACAAAGCTGTCATTTTTGAAGATGGTAGAACTTAGGGGCGCCTGGGTGGCTCAGTGGGTTAAAGCCTCTGCCTTCGACTCCCTGGGTCCTGGGATCGAGCCCCGCATTGGGCTCTCTGCTTGGCAGGGAGCCTGCTTCCCTTCTTCTCTCTCTGCCTGCCTTTCTGCCTACTTGTGATCTCTGTCTGTAAAATAAATAAATAAAATCTTGAAAAAAAAAAAAAGATGGTAAAACTTAAAGAATTGTGGAGAACAGAACCAGAAGCCTCTGTGTCTTTTCACTTAGGCATGCCAACCAAATTCTTTTGTTGTTTAAACTAGCTTGATTTGAGTTTTCTGTGACTTGCTACAAAAAAAAAAAAAAAAAAAAAAAAAAATCCTTAGCAATCATCTATGCTTATATTGTATTATTAAAGCATAAAGAGCTGTCTTATAAAATATCCTTGATTCTATAGCTCTCAAGAACTTGGTCATAGATCTTGACAACCTGATTCTCTTTTCCCTTTCTCTGGATTATATCATCTTGAGTCTTGCTTCTTGAAAAATGAACTCTCTTCTTTATAACACCGTCGTTCTCCTCATTTAGGTTGCCTCTAGAGAGTAGCACATCCTGCTGCCATATACCACTCTCTAATTTAGACCCTTCCCCAGAGACTGATTGCCTTTGAGGAGCCAGTCCCAAAGTCAGGCTAATACTACTGGCCCATTCTTCCTGACTATACCTTTGCCTTTCTTTCTGGTGATTACCATGAAGGTCCTGTGCCAGCATATCTTTAACTTACTCAAAATTTACGAGGAGGTTCAAGTGAAATTGTGTATAGGTCAGATTTTTTATAGTAGTTGCTCAGTAAATGGATGCTGGATGCATAAAATGCTCTTTAACTGTAGTTCTACATTTCACGAGGAAACATAAAGTAAAAAAATTCTATTATTTGATCATTCTATCATGTTTATTATACAACCAATATTTATTGTAGAGAAATTAGAAAATCTAGATAAGTAAACTACTTTCTCCATTAAAATAATACAAAATACACCAGAGGAAATTCTTGACTATTTAAATTTTGATATAAATTATTCTAGCCTTTTTCTAATAAAAATCATACATACAAAATTAGTCCTTACTACTTAGTAATTAGCTTTTTATCATTTAAAAATTAATTATGAGGGGCAACTGGGTGGCTCAGCGGGTTAAAGCCTCTGCCTTCGGCTTAGGTCATGATCCCAGGGTCCTGGGATCGAGCCCCACATGGGGCTCTCTGATCAGTGGGGAGCCTCTTCCCCCTCTCTCTCTACCTGCTTGTGATCTCTGTTCCTCAAATGAATAAAAAAATCTTAAAAAATTAATTATGAATGTCTCTTCCTGTTGATAAAGATAAATATGTTAATTTGTTTATTGAGTTCTATGTTATAAAATCATTCTATCATTTCCTTCTTTCTGCCTGTCTTTTGGGAAAATGGTGACTCAGGCTCGTTATGATAAATAAAATCTTATGAAAGAATGGCTAGAAAAATGACTAAACCATCTTTGGCTTTGTTGAGACTTGTGTGTTGGAAGGAAAAACCAAATGTTATTTTCCGTTGCTCAAATAAATGTAGGTGTGGGTAGGTGAAACCTGTAATGATTCTATGAACTGAGTCAGAATTAGGACAAAGTTACAAAGCAAATTTTATATCCTGAGAAAACCATAGGCATACAGAGAACATCCCCCTTCACCCTACATAGCTGACGTTCTTCTATATGAAGGAATGACAGTGTGGTGGACATGGACAGAGCAGTAAATGAGCCTTACAGGAAACATGGCTTCCAAATCTAGAGCTGTACTTGTACTTAAATAAGTTTGGAAAGGCGTCTTTCTCTTTTAGAAATCTCTAATGTGATATTCTATCTCTGCTATTTTATAAGTCTTTACAATTAGACTGAAAGATGTGTTTAAAAAAACACAGAGAGAGTCATGTGGAGGTCTTGCTTTGTCTGTTATTTTTATTTAACTTGAAATTTCCTCCTTTAGCTAGGAGAAGGGATAATTATGAAATTTTCTCTATGCTGTTTCTTAGCTATTTACTTTTGAACATGCTAGTTAATTTAAATGGGTCAATGTGACCTAGTTTTTTGCAAACTTACTTTAATGAATGATTTTAGTGTCAAGCATCTTGGTTACACCACTACCAAGTTAATACCAATCATTAAAGCTCTTGGTAAAAGTTAGGGCTGCATGGAGGTTCCTCAAAACGTTGAAAATAGAGCTACTCTATGACCCTGCAATTGCACTACTGGGTATTTACCCTAAAGATACAAATGTAGTGATCCGAAGGGGCATGTGCATCAGAATGTTTATTTCAGCAATGTCCACAATAGCCATACTATGGAAAGAACCTAGATGTCCGTTAACAAATGCTGGATAAAGAAGATGTGGTATATATATACAATAGGATAATATGCAGCCATCAAAACAAATGAAATCTTGCCATTTACGATGACGTGGATGGGACTAGAGGATATTATGCTGAGCGAAATAAGTCAATCCGAGAAAGACAATTATCATATGGTCTCCTTGATATGAGGAAGTTGAGAGGCAAAGTGTGGGGGGTTTAGGGGGTAGGGAAGGAAAAAATGAAATGAGATGGGATCTGGAGGGAGACAAACCATCGGGGAAGGTATGTGCTATAGCGAGTGGTGTGTAAACCTGATGATTCACAGACCTGTACCCCCGGGGCTAATAATACATTTATGTAATAGAAAAATTAAAAAAAAAAGTTTAGGGCTGCTAGATATAGCCATTCAAGTCGTACACTATTATTTGCAGGAACATAATTCACAAAGACTGAGATCTGAATGATAAATTTGTGTAATGTGGAATCTGCATAAATTTCTGTTGTGGACATAAGTATTTTCATATAGGCAATCAGGTAGGTATGAATAAGTTATATATGTGTCAGGGGGGTTACATTTGTCCATAATAATTTCTTTAAAATATCCTCTGACACCATCAGTGACTCTTCTGCTATTCTACCCCTCCAAACTAGAAAATTTGTAGGTTCAGTGCTACTCCAGGCTTTGAGACCAAGTGTTTCTTCGTTAAGAAGAAAGCTTATAAATCATAAGCTAATAGTTCAGGCAGAAAGACTGAGTCAGACTCTTTGATGTTCTCAATTTGCCTACTAATACCTATTCTTAAAATTATGCTCTTGCCTTGTTCTTTGGTACCCGAATTACTAGCTGGTTTCCCTTTTCTAGTAGAAAGTAAATTATGAAGGTAAGCATTTTTGCCTGCTGTTTTCAGTGATATAATTTTAGACCATAACAGAGCCTTAAATTCAGTAGGTGCAAAAGATATAATTGTTAATTTGTTAATTACTGGATAGAGCACTCTGCAATTCTGTCCAATTCAACTGGCAGCAGGGATTTTCCCTACTTTTGAATCCTGGTTCCGTGTCAGGCATCTGCCCTCAACCTTCTGCCATTCTCTTGGTTGTTTATGTTGCCAGCTTCCAGACTTTCTGACACTGGAGCCCATAAGCCTGCAGCCCCAGAACATCTACCTGGCTGGGTTGCTGCCTATCTGTGGTCACTTGTCTTTCTTTTCTGTGTTCTACCTCCTGAGGTATTTGCCTCAATATCTCAGAGTATTTTGTTTGGCTATGAACACCTGCTCAAGTGTGAAATGCATCCATTTCATCTCTAGGTCCCAGGCCCTACATCTCAGCCTTCCTCAATTCCCCATAACTCATATCCTGACAGTACTTACTGTACTTGAAGCCTGGTTAATGAAAGATCTCTTATTTGGACAGAATTCAGAGATATTTTTTTTTCCTTTTCAACCGAAAGAATTGAAAAGCTTTACCAAAAAAAGGCAAGGCTCACGGTCAGCCAAAGAGCTCATCACCAGACCTTTTCAGGTTGGATATCAAGCTCCTTCATGGTCCCTAAACTTGGAACAACTTACCAACATTCTCTGAAACTGTTTCCTCAAAAGCAAAGTGGCATTAAAGACCTAGCATTTATGGAAGTGCATAATATGGTCCTTGGCATGCAACAATTATCTGCAAATTATCTTTCCTCCATTGTTTTCCCTCAAGGGAAACATAAAACCTGGGATTGGCAAAGGTCTGCCGTAGGTATCAAAGTCTACCTGATGCAGGTGGCTTATATCTATTCAGCCTGCCAGGGCCTGCCTCCTGCCCCATCCTGCCACCTCCTACTTCCTGGTTATTGGCATCAACCTTCTTACCACTGGTGTTTCCACCAGCATCTCAGATCTTACTGTGCGAGCTGATATCTGCAGGAACCTCAAAATTCAAACCTTGGTTTTGTTCTACCCTTTCATCCCTGACATTACCAGCCCAATAACTCCATTCCTCAGTGTCCTCTGCTTGGCATCCAGAGGGTTTAGGAAATCTGGGACTGGGGATTATGCTGAGTGAAATAAGTCAAGCAGAAAAAGCCAATTATCATATGGTTTCACTTACTTGTGGAGCATAAGGAATAACATGGAGGACATTAGGAGAAGGAAAGGAAAAATGAATTGGGGGAATTGGAGTGGGAGACGAACCATGAGAGACTGTGGATTCTGAGAAACAAACTGAGGGTTTTGGAAGGGATGGGGGTGGGGAGATGAGTGAGCCTGGTGGTAGGTATGAAGGAGGGCACATTTTGCATGGAGCACTGGGTGTGGTGCATAAACAATCAATCTTGGAACACTGAAAAAATAAAATTAAATTAAAAAAATAAAATAAAATAAGACTTTCAGGAAGCTGAGAGCTCCCTTCCTTTCCTCCCCATGCTTTGAAAATTAGACTTAAAGTAGTGAAATGTTTTTTCCTAAAATAATGACCATATGTCTGAGTTGGGGCTGAACCCTGGGTCTTTGAGAGACTTTATACATCTTGTTCCTTGTTCCTCATCCATAACCTACCTCCATCTCTAGAATGTCACTGAGCCTATTAGCTAGCAAATTCTTACTTCATAGTTATGATAAAAGAAACAGTTTAAGAATGATTTCATTAAGTATACGGGCATTAGAACATGTTATATTTTTAGGAGTGACTTATTTAGGAAAAAGAAATGCAGTCCCTGATTTCTAATCTGCTCGACAAGCTTAAGGAAAGAAATGCCGACTGAATTTTGTTTTTTAGTATAAACTTCTAATGGAGACTCTCCTTTTCTGAACTTCTTAGGTAGTAGATGTGACTCAAATCCTCAAATGTAGTTGTAATGCCTGGTATTTAACTACTTTACATTGCCCTGAAGCTATTGTGCTCAAGGTAGATTGTGGACCCCTAGAAAACAGACTCTTAATTGTCTTTGATTGTTCAATATCCAGTACAGTGCTCAGGCAACATGTTTTCTTTAAGAATAAATTCTTCAGAATCAAGGAGCGAAATAGAAAATATGTTACTGGTTCTTCAGAATCAATCCATGACGTAGAACATATATGACAGACAAAAATGTACCCAAACTTTAAAAACATAAGACAGGCAGAGTATTTCTTTGTTAGTCTGGTAGGGGATTTGAGAAATCCTTAAACCTTTCCCCTGCAATTAAAGCCCCACCTTACTTGTTAGGAAAACCTGACTCCCCTTTTTCTTTTTTTGTAAGAAGAAACTTCTCATGGGCTGTCTCAGATACTTGTCTTCCCTTATGGGTGATAAAAGTAAGAGTAGGGATTTTAAGGAGCAGAATTGGAGCTTGTTATGATATATCTCCTAGAATCATGGAACTCAGACATAGAATGGTTCTAAAGAGATCAAAAAGCAAGTAAAATACTCCAGACACCAAAAATCTAGTCTGGTCTACCATGTGAGGGGTGGGGCCATGAATCACTGGGAACAGCAATAGAGATTTCTTTATTTTCCCTCCAACACTGAACACTGACAATAGCTTTTTTTTTTTTTTTTTTTGGTAGTTTCCACTTTGATAGAGTTGGAGAACTTTAATGTGTACAAGGCCAAATGTATAAATTATCAATAAGGATTATGAATTGCTTTAGCTCGGGAAAAATTGGCAGCTTATGTAAGATGCCATCCAAAACAGGCTGACTGTTTACTTGCTTCTCCTCCTGACCTTTCTAACATCCCAAAGCACTCCATTCTTCATCACTCTGCAGGACTGGACGCGTTGTTGGCCATCTGTTTGGAAAACAATCCTCTTGTGGTTAAACCTAATTCATACAGCACATGGAGTTCAGCATGCAAGATCTAAGAATTCACTCCACATTCAGATACTGACTCATCTAGCTAGATCCAGACACATCACTTACTGGACTTAATTTTTCAGCTGACAATCATTTATTAGAAAAACAAACAAACAGATAATAACAATTGTTAAAATAAACAAGAAAGAGTCTCTTTTTGGTTTAAAAGCAATACATAACAGAATTTTTAAAATTTTACATATACTATATGGTAAGTTCTAATACTATATTTGCTCTAATTTTAAGGATCATTAATAAGAATATAAGCACAGATCAATTAGGTCTATCTTAGCATTTGGCATCTTCAAAGAGAAGATAGCAAAGTAGGATATAGTTAAATAAATTTCAATAGCATTAGATTTGTAGGTCTTTGGACTACACGTATTATTTATTTTTTAAAGAGGGACATATGCTTCCAAAATTTTCAAAGATACCTTATGTCTTATTGTGAAGGACTGTATTTCTGTTTCTTTCCTTCCTACACCTAACCCCTGTCATTTTTATATATTCAGAAAGGTTGCTCAAACTCCAGCTAGTGAGATGCACTTTAGGATAAATGATAAGCAGTCCTACCTTTGCCTTTCACACACAATTTGTGAAGGTCAAATAAATAGTGTTTGCTTAATAACTTACTGACAGCATTTTTGCAAATGTTAACTGACCAAAGGGATTTAGGCTGTTTCATTTTGTTTTACAGACCTGGCATTTAATTTTGCTTCAACTCCTGGGTTCTTTGGAATGTCAGAGCTATGAGTGTAGCCTCATTATAGATCTGAGTTGGGTCTTACTAGAGAAAGCCATTGGCTATTGCAGGAGCTCAGCTGAAAGACCCACATGGCAGGAGTAAGAGGGAATGTTCTAGACATAAACAGATCTCATGAAGGAAGAAACCAGGTGTGTGTGTGTGTGTGTGTGTGTGTGTGTGTGTGTGTGTGTGTGCTGGAGCCCAGTTACATTTGAGAGAACAAGACATGTCTGCCCAAAGAGGATGGCAGAGGGTTGAAAGAATAGAGTATGATGACACTACTTAAAATTATAGACATAAATTGATCCTGATGTTCTTCTCTACATTTGTTCATTCATCATTTATGTGTATAGCATTTACAGTTGATTCCAATTTCTTTATTTCAAGAGTCTTTCCTCTACCCAACAAGATATTTGTGGGTTAATTAAACATGAGTACTCACTAGGTTTTCCATTTCTAAAAAATTTAGCTTTTCCAACTTAATTGTTATCTTCCTCTGGTCGCCTGCCTTCTTTAAACCTTGTCTATTTCTTCACTCTTGACCTGCCTTAGCTTTTCTGTTCTTCTTTTTTTAATCCCTGATAAAGTTACCCAGCTCTAAATTTCTGTCTCTGTTGACCCTGTATCTGGATTTTAGATCATCACTTTGGGAACAATAATTCCAGGAACCACCAACTTCACCTTGCCAAGCATCACATCCAGTTCTTGTGTACTGCTTTTACTGACAAGTCCTACAGAAGAAAGCTTGAAACTGAAGGGACATTGGAGTTAGGTGATTGAGGCACAATTTGCAAACTAATACACATCACTGACTTCAGAATACGTTTTTTCAGAAACCAATTACAGATTTATTTATGATGACAAATCTTGTATCCCTGCGCTAGTTATGTCCTACTCCTACCTTCTGAAACCTCATCACTCTTCCTGTTGGATATACACAGACACAGACACAGACACACACACACACACATACACACACACACGTGTGTGTGTGTGTGTCCTAGATTTTTGTTTGAGAATCAAAAGCCTTTATATATGAGATCAAGTGAAGATTATTAGATGCATTTCTGTGGAATGTTGCATTTTATGTAGGTATAAGGATTTTATTCTGGGAACCTCAGTGATAGGAAACATTAGAAAATTTAGACTATTAAAGAAATATAAATTTTGCTTTAATTCAACAAGTATGAATGGAGTATGTTGATGATTACTGAAAGAATCACAAAACTGAAAAGACTTACTCTGACTTCAGAAGTTCAGAACTCAGTGGGAGAGAAGCCCAAATACATTAATATAGTTCAGGCTATAAAGTGTTGCAAAAGAAAAACAAACAAAAATATATACCATAAGGATACATTATGTGATGATCCCTGGGTGTTATACACAACTGATAAATTATCGAAATTAATGATGTACTATAAGTTGAAATTAATTATGTACTATAAGCATGTTTGAAATTAATGATGTAGTATAAGTTGGCTAATTGAATTTAAAAAATATCTGCCATGACAATATACAGTAAGAAGAGATCAGCTTTAACCAAGAGGGTTTGAAAAGCTTAACAGAAAATAAAGGAATCAATATGCTTATACTGCAGGTATAGGAAACATTTCGAGAAAAAAAGCTCAACTTTTTCTCAACTGATTTGCCAACTTTGCTTATTCATGCAACCTTGATTAACAACCTAATACTAGCCGTTGGTAGAGATCTAGAAGGCACGTCTCTGCCAATAAGGAGCTCCTAACCTGGTTAGGAGAAGAGACACAATTACAGTCTGTTAGAGGATACCATTGGACAATATAGGCTCTAAGGAGTCTAAGGCAGTGTTTTCCCAAAATCTCCCAGAGCTCCTGTAAGAAATTATGATGCTGGAAATCACAATCACTCTGGGTATCTGCTTTTTGATAACAACTCTTCAGGTGATTCTGATGATCAGTTTTAAAAGTCAATCACCTATGAAGTAATGAAACCTACATCCAGATGGAGGAAGACTAGTTAGTGAAGCGGTGAGCAAAGGGGAAGGGAAGGGATCTTCCAGACAGAGGAAAAGGCTTTGTCCAGATTCCAGAGAGTATTATTGGATCAAAGAAACTGCATGTATATTAGGGGGTCATAGTTGGTGGATCTAGAGAAGAGAGGGTCATATTGGAAAGATCTTGCATGCATGATAAATAATTTGCATTTTCTCTTGATAATAATGAGAACCTTTGGTGGGTAGAGGAGTGCAATGAGGTAAAGGAGGTATCAATGAATTGTTGCTAATGCATTTGATCCCTAAGGAAATTTTTTTTTCACATTTGAATTTTGTGTTTGGAACATTTCATTAAAATGCAAGGTCACATGATAAGTCTCCTAACCATAAGAATTTTTACTTCTAGGCCCCATTTTTGGTCATATCACTTTTAGTTAGTTTCATCCCTGTAAATCAGTTTGGCTTAGTGGAACTTGGTTGATCAATTTAGTTGATCTCTGGCAAAAAAATAAAATAATAAAATAAACAAAACATTGTCCACCAATGTTTTGATCATCTATTTAAATCTCCTTACCTATGCAAGAACATCACTTAATAGTCTGCATTTGATGTATGCCATTAACAACCACAATCAACTCTGATATCTCTGTGTGTTCTAATTAGTGATCTTTGATTACAAAATAATCCAATAAAATTTAACTTTTAGGCATTTGCTGTGAGAAGGTATGTGTGCAGGTGGTTAAAGGATGAGGAGGTGCCCTCTATTCCCTTGTGAATCTTACAGGCATGGTGGAAAGTGACAAATGGAAAAGGTTTGGGTCCTATCTGTCTCATTAACTATTGTGTCACCTTGGTTAAAATACTTTCCTGGAGTCTTATTTTCTTCATCTGCAAAATAAGATGGCTAAAAAGATTATCTCCAAGATAGTCCTCTGATTTTAATCATGGGTTTCCAGTGATCTAGTAGGAAATAGTATGGTGCTAATGTAAGATAGAAGACTATATTACCCAGGGGTACTAACACCTTGTTCTCTTGGGTCAGTCTGACCCAGGATCCCAGCTCCATTATGTACTAGTGTAAAAACAGAGATAGTCACCTGTCCCCTAACTCATAACATGTGTGTTTATAATAGCAATGGTCTCTTCTGATCATTGGGAGAATGGAAAGACAAGATATTTGAAAAATAATGAGCTCAGTCTATGTCATGTAATAAGCACTCAAGAAATGTTTGCAATGATAATAATTATCATGATATATAATATATATTATTATTATAAGCCAAGAGTTTATATTAATTCAAAGCAGAGAGTACATACAAATGGGGGCCTCACAGTGTACTCATAAGAAGATAACATTTGACACATTCCTTAAAGATTGAAGAGGATTGCAGTGGGTAGGTCTATGAGAGAGAGGGGAGAGGCCAGAGTGGCAAGAGAAAGTCTTTCTAAAGGAGGGTAGAACTTTATGATGTTTCTGCAAATGTGTAAAACAGGACACAAAGTACAATAGAGCCTTCCACCTTGCATGAGTGATGTCACTCAATTTTACTGCCTCCTTGAGGGCAGATTGGTTGAAACTATTTCACTGATAAATTCAAATGAGTAAAGTGACTTGCTTCATAGTTTCAGTAGAGAGCTTTTGTAGTACCAAGATGATAATCCAAATGTTTATGAGTGCCAGGCCCTGTGATTCTACCTATGCAATCTTATATTGATCTTACATCTGAATCCCCCATTAAGATTTTATGGAGTCAGGATTTTGATTCCAGGTACCAGTGGAGTAAAAGCCTACCCCTGAATATTTGCCAGGTGTGAGTGGGCCTTGATCTTCTCAGAAGGACTTCCATTTCCCTGACTCATCTCTGTTGGCTTTTAGAGTTTCCACTGGACACCTGCCTATGTTCCACTTTGACTGTCTGAAATCCAAACTCGGATTCTGCCACTTTCTAGTTCTATCAGTTTGGTTAAGCCACTTGACAAATGGTCCTCATTTTCCTCATCTGCAAAATGGTTATATGATGCCTTTCTAATTATGTCTTAAATACAAAATGAAATGATGTAAGTGAAAATATTCATGAAATCCAGTTAAATATAACTAAGTTGATAGAAAGTTCTTTCCATTAATTCTTTAAAAACTAGTATATAGAACTTTTATTCATTTGAAGCATAGGTAAAGAAATTTACTTGAAGTTTTGTTTTGTTTTGTACCTCAGTTACAAAAATTGGCTATCTACAATGGTGAAATTTACTGGACAATTGTTAAAGCTCCTTCATTATTATAAAAGCTAAGAAATTCTAAAGTGTACTTTGAACTGAGCCAAATACATGGAATTCTAGCTCAGTATTTTCTACTGAATGTCCTGACTTTTAAATGTAAAGTATATTTCAAATAAACTATACTGTTACTGGGCCACTGTACAAAGATTTATTTAGAATATGCATAGTAAACTTTTTTTTAAAGAGATAGATATATGCATAGTAAACTTTTATCTTTATCTGACAGAGAGCAAATATCTATTAAGAGCTAAATATTATTGGGTATCCTTCCCCTACCAGAATATGTTATTCTCTGATGAGTTTCCTGCATGACGCCTGACACATGGAACTGATTTATTAATTTATTCATTCACTCAACATATATGTATTGGAATTCAATAAAACTAGGTAGTTTCTATTTCCAGGAAGTTTATATTCTTCAACAAACAAACAACCCCAATATGTGAGATTTATGATGTAATAATCACTGTACTCAGCATTGTTGAACATTTATTTATGTTTGTTTATTTTTTAAAGATTTTATTTATTTACTTATTTGAGAGGGAGACAGAGAGCATGAGCAGGGAGAGGAGCAGAGGGAAAGAAACAGGCAAACTGCACTGGGAGCAGAGCCTGATGTGGAATTGAACTCACAATACTATGATCATGACCCAAGCCAAAACCCAGAGTCTGATGCTTAACCAACTGCGCCACGCGGGTACCCTACATTGTTGAACATTTAAAGCACAGGCAAAATTAAAAAAAAAAAAAAATCCCTGCTCCATTTGCTTATAGGATGGTTGTCACAAACTCATTCCTGAATAATTGACATGCCCCTGTGCCTTTGTTCCCTTGATAGCAACACAATTTTTCCAACTTCTGTGTTCAGCAAATTCTTATCATTTAAGTATCCTATTATTTAGGTACCTTAAGTACCTTATCATTAAGTACTTATCATTAAGTATTTCCATGAAGACTTAATAATGATTGCCTAGAGATGTTAATCACTCCATCGTTTATGTACCTGAAACATTTTTCAGAAACATATATTTCAATACAAGTTCTATCTATCTATTCCCATTCGACTGCAAACTTCTTGAATGATGTTTTATTGATTTTTGGATATCAAGCCTAATTTTATGCCTAATGCTTTCTACTGGAGAGTTCTGTTTTGTTAAGCATCATCTGGAGCGTTCCTGGGTGGCTCAGTTGGTCAAGCGACTGCCTTCAGCTCAGGTCATGATCCCCGAGTCCTGGGATCGAGTTCCGAATTGGGCTTCCAGCAACATGGGGAGTCTGCATCTCCCTCTGACCTTTACCCATCTCATGCTCTCTCTCACTCTCTCTCTCTCAAATAAATAAATAAAATCCTTAAAAAAAATTCTTAAAAAAAATCATCTGGAGACATCAAACTAACATATAGAAAATTTGATAATAACATGCTAACCTATGTGGCTATTGATTACAAGTCCAGTGGCGAGGAGAGTGAGCCAACCATATCAAATCAGACTTCACGCAGTTAGGGATGATTAGGATTATAATAAATGGCAAATAAATAAATAAAAAGTATCCCAGTCAGAAGAAAGAGCATAAACATGTGTTCAGAGACATAAGTAACCAAAGGTTCAGAAAAAATTTGCATAATGACTAGAATAAGAGTTGCATTGATAAGGACTGAGAGAGCAAAGAGCGGGTAATATATAATTGTCTTTGGAGAGGTATATTAATAGGGTCCCAAAGAAATAGAACTAATGGGAGATATATATATATCTATATATATATATATATATAGATATATATAGATATAGATATAGATATAGATGTAAATATATATTCATCCATATATATAGAGAGAGAGATAAATGGCTAAGATGGAGACCCAGAAGAACTGGTCCAAAGTCTGCAGGTCTGAGAACCAGGAGAACCAATGGTATAGTTCCCGTCTGGGGCTGGCAGTCTCCAGATGAAGGAGGAGCAAATGTATCAGTACAAGTCTAAAGGGAAGAGAAAAGCAAATGTCCCAATTTAGAGGCAGTCTGGTGGGAAGAATTCTGTCTTGCTGGGAGGGAGCTTAGTTTTGTTCTACTCAGGCCTTCAGAGGATTGGATAAGACCCGCTCACATTAGGGAGGACAATCTACATTACTTAGTATACGGCTTTAAATATTGATCTCATCCCACACACCTCACAGAAACATCCAGAGCAATGTTTGACCAAACATCTGGGTACCCTGTGACCCTCTCCTGTTGATAACAAAGTTAACCATCACAAGAAGTATAGAGGAAATACCAGGAAGAAAAAATTTTGTCCCATGTCATTAATAACAGGCTTTCTGTAAAAGGCATCCTGAAAAATAGAAGGTTTGGGATAAGTAGATTTGGGGGTTTCGTGGGGTTCATTCCTGAAGACAAAGCAAAAGGAGTGAAAATATAAGTCAGGAAATGTCAGGGTATTTGTGGTTCCAGCAATGGTCACTTACATGGAGCACAGAGTAGGATATGAAGAGGGAATAGCAAAATGCCCCACCATACTCTCTTCCCCCTGAGCAATCAAGTCCTTTGCATTTCTATTCTCTTTTCATTCCATAGTGCTTCTCCAGCTCAAGACTGACCGTGAAAATAATGCTGGACGTATAAAGTGTAGATAAATTATGAAAATTTAAAAAAAGAACTAGGCGGATAAATTTGTTTCTAAATGAGTAGGATTTTAGGTCACACACCAAAGAATCAGAGAACCAATCAAGCCATGGAGTTGTGTTTTCCTGGTGAGTGGAAGAAAATAGGTCTTACAAGCTAACTGATACAAGGCAGGGGCCCAGGGACCAGAGTTGAGCAGGATGGGATGGAGGTTATTCAGACTGGCCAGGAGGGGGAGTACAAGCTGTGTCCTGAGGACAACCAAAGGTTAAAAACTAGGGGATGTGGTTAATTGGCAAGTCCAAGGGTCAGTACTGGGATTTTATTTTATTTTTTTTTTAAGATTTTTATTTATTTATTTGACAGAGAGAGAGATCACAAGCAGGCAGAGAGGCAGGCAGAGAGAGAGGAGGAAGCAGGCTCCCTGCTGAGCAGAGAGCCCGACGCAGGGCTCGATCCCAGGACCCTGAGATCATGACCTGAGCCGAAGGCAGCGGCTTAACCCACTGAGCCACCCAGGCGCCCCAGTACTGGGATTTTAAATGACAGATAAATTCCAAAGGCTCTGAATCTAGGAAGCCACTGGAAGACAGAGCACTGGTATGAAGGGAGGTGAGGCAAAGAGCAAGGGAAAGAGTGAAGGCAATTTCCTAAAAATATAATTAATTGACTAGGTGTTTATATTTGCTTCCCCGGGATACCTGGTTGCTGAAGATCACTCTGGTATCAGGCTAAGGATTAGGACAGATAGGAATTAAGTTCACAGGTAACAATAAAAAGGGATGCTCCTTGGTCTCTCTGCTACTTGATCACTTTTGCTTTCTCGTCTAAAACCTTCACTGACTCAACAAATAGCAAGTTAATCCATGCTCTTCAATCTGGAATTGAATATGTTCCACAATGTGACCATAACCTGCCACTCCAGCTTTATTTTTTCTCTACTGCCCTAAACATATACTAAACCAAGGATATACCAGAGCACTCAGTGTTTCTTCATCTTATACTTTCTCCTCCTACCTCTAGGCCCTTAATAACATTGTTTTATCACTGATGTCATTTTAGCACCAGTGTACTGAATGAAATAGGAAGTCAGTACTCCACTGTCTTGATAGGAACTTTCTCTGTGCAGTTGTCATCCCTGAATGCTGAACTAAGAGTACATTAATTGAGCCTACCGGATTGTAAGAGTGGGTCCAACGGTAGGGACAAGGACGCAGCCTGACAGTTCATAAGAGCATTTCCTACAGCTTCTCGACAATCTCAGTGTTTCCTTGCCCAGCATGGATTAAAGATACACTGAACAGCCGCCATTCATATAGCCTTTGTCATTTAAAAAGATGAGCTGAAACAGACTCAGTACATGGATACTTACATATGTGGAGAGAAAACAAGAACGAAAGGCAAAATAGTGAAAAAAACATTAGTAATGGTAAATTGAATGTGCTGGAGTGAATTGGAAAAAGTTCAGCTTGTGAGATCAAGCCTGATTCTGTTAGATTCACTTAATATCCCTTTAATACTGAACATAAGGATATATATGCAGGGGCGTAGGCCAGTCACGAAAAAAGTTTCATGTTGGGATGGCTTTTTGAATTATGTGTTAACCTGAAAAGGAGTAGAATGTGGAACTTTGATACCAGGTTTATTCTAGCACGGTTCACCCGAAGCACCCTTGAGGGCTGGATTGTACTGTACTGTGATGAAATCTTGTTTTTCCAGGTGAAAAATTACAGAACGAATACTGGTGTATGCACTGAATGATTCACTGAGCCATCTCTGAGGCTTGGCTTGAGGAAAACTCACATTCTATGTAAGGTAAGAGATAAATTAAGAGCATGAAATTTCGAGGGCATCATGCTTTCCCAAGCATTCTCCCCATTGGAGAGTTCAAATATTCCATCATGAACGGATTCATGAACTCTACCAATGGTGATCCTTCTATTCGAATATCTTCAATGTCAAGAAACTCAGCAGAACAGACCACTTCCTTTCAGTCATTTCTAAATTTTGGAAAATTTTCCCTTAATTGAATCCAATTCTACCTTTCTATGCTTTTAAATATTTTTTAGTTACATTCTCTGAAGCCTCCCAGAAAGATCATCATTTCTTTCCCACACAGCAATCGTCTTATTATTTAAAACCCACTACCATGTTTACTGTCTCCTTTATTTAGACTTAAAATGCTGTCTTCACCCTAATGTTCTGCAGCCATACCTAATATGAGATGCCTATGAATCTCCTCACTAACTTCACTAACTGGAAGCTTCTCCTCTAGATGGGCTTCAGTTGACTTTAAATGGTGGCACTCAGAATGAAACACAACAAATTCCAGCATGATCTAGCTAGGATGACTACTAGAATTCCGTCTAACATCACATAAGCCTGTATAATAGGTTTTTCAATTGGATACATCTTAGTCTCAGTTTCAACTGAGGTCACTAGATGATCAGTGCCACACTCCACAATGAGACAAGAGACCCCAGGCAAGGGTTGCAAAAGAGATGTCTTAGAACCCGTGTCACAACTCTTAGTGGCCCAGCTATTTCAACCCTGACCGTGCATCTCCCAACCCCCGCCGTCATACGAGGTGAACTGCAAGAAAGTAGATAAATTATTAGGAGATATTTTTGGAGCCAGCTGGTGGTATGTATTGAATCCCACTTCCCTGTCACCATGGAGAAGGGTGAGACTTCCCACACTTCTCTATATGCCTAGGGAAAGGGGTTTCAACTCATCTGCTCTGATGTCATAGTTCATTGGTTGCTTCTTATTTTCCAGACACGGTATTAAGACCTTGAAAAATGTTACTTATTTCTCACAGTCATCTTAGACAGAATGCATAATTCTCATTTTATTGAGCAGGCAATTAAGTAGCTTGCCCAGAAGCTCACATGTGTTAAGTAGCTTAGCCTGAACTCGAGTTTGCCTGACTCTGAGGTCCAAGCTTTTAACTACTGATTTATTTTGCTATTGGTTATGGTCAGCATGACCCTTTAACCACAGCTACTGATTTTACTGTGTAAGGTTTTCCAGTGGGCTCTGGGCAATTAAAAATGAGTGAGAAGATTACTCACAAGTTGTGGTGTAAATCAACTATTCCTTCTAAGGACTTGTACTATTATAAAGAGCATAGATAGAAGGGACAGTTTGTGACACTAACCGAAAACAACGGAGTTAACCTGAAAACCACTTGCTGTCTTTCTCAACCGAAAATGCAGAGCTGCTTCCACCTAGAGGCTAACAGGAGAACTGCAGCCTTTCCTGTCCTACAATGCACTTTTCATTAACCAGCAGCCCAGTCCTTAGGCTGAGGACGCCATGCCCCACCTCACCGGGTGGCTCTAAAGCTTCAGCCAGGAGTAGTGTGGGTCCCAGGGAACACAGTGTATATGAGTGGATCAAAATGTCTTGGGGATCGTGCACAACAGAGAGCTCTGGAGCTGTAAAGATCATAGCACCCCTTCTGCCAGCCTAGGATTGATCCTGGGGGACCCTGGAGGGTTCAGAAAGACCAAGCCCAACATTACTTCCTCTTCTGTGAAATGTGGGAGCTGGGAAGATTCAATTCAATGCAGCTGGTATTTGTTAAGACTTACTGCATGCCAGGCAGAATTTTCAGTACTTGGGATGCGCTGGTGAACAAAACAAAGCTGTCTTCGTGAGGCTCAGATGAGATAATGCATTTGAAAATATTTTGTAAACACTGCTGTGCCACATGCACAGTGATAATTGTCCTTTGTGTTTCTACTGCATCAGGAAGCTCTGTCTCTTTCTAACTAATGTGCCCGGGGTCCAAGAAAGAAAGTGCTATCCTGACTCAGGGTAGGAAAGACTTCATGGTAGAATGTGTGTGCATTTCTAAGGAAGATTTCAATGTGCTGGCACCTGTGAGGATGGCAGGTGTAGAAGCAGAACAAGTCGCTCAAAAACCTATACAGACAAATCCCTCTCACTCTCTGCCCAGGCTCTAGACTCCCATAGTTAGCTTTATCAACTCAATCCTGGTTTAGTTCCATTCCATGCAGCACACATTTATGGACACATGACTCTAACTTCAGTCCTAAGCTAGGTTCTGGGGACACAGAAAACATGGACGATGAAAGACTTGGTGCCCTTCTTTGAGAAGCTACAGTGAATGGCCCAGAGCCAGGCTCACAGTGTGAAGTGAACAACTCCATTCAGGTAACTCTGAATTCAGCCTTACGTTATAGATCCCCTTTCATATTATGGCCTCACCCTAGAAATAACATTGAGAACTGACTCGTCTTGTGTTAATCTCTAAAAGTACCAAGGTTTTTTGTTTGTTTGTTTGTTTTGGTTTTGGTAAAGATTTTATTTATTTATTTGACAGAGAGAGAGATCACAAGCAGGCAGAGAAGCAGGCAGAGAGAGAGGGAAGCAGACTCCCTGCTGAGCAGAGAGCCCGATGCAGGGCTCGATCCCAGGACCCTGAGATCATGACCTGCAAGACCCTGAGATCATGACCTGAGCCGAAGGCAGAGGCTTAACCCACCGAGCCACCCAGGCACCCCCAAAAGTACCAAGTCTTTGATTCTGGAACAGTTCCATAGTTGCAGGAATAGTACCACCTCCTTCAACTGTTACAGAACCTGGACAGGATCCTGGCGGAAGAACCAATCTGCACTCGGAGACTTTGGAGGATCGGAGGTTTATTTAACACCAGTGGGCTCAGAGGAGGTTGTTTCCAAAGGTCTGAGCCCCAAGCACAAGCAGGGAAGGGAATTTGTACCCTTCTACTTCTGCATACTTGGTACTTTTGGCACATGCAGGAAACCGGGTAGGAAAGAAGAACCCAGAAGGGTTGGAACTCCCTTGCTGGTTTGGTCAGCCATCTTAAGAGTACAGTTTTTCCCTATTACAACCATTAACAATGTCCAGTACAACTTGGGAAATTAAACAAATTAAGTTATATTCTATGTCTTTTCTGTGGAAGAATCTCTGATTTCCCAAGATACATGTGTCCATGTGTGTGTTTGCTTGTTGATCGTACAACACTCGGTGTTTTCTCCCTCTCTTCATCTTCTCCATTAAGTCCTGATACCTGGATCTGGGACCTGCTATTGGCTCAGGAGGGAAGTGATGGTACCAAAGATACAATTCCGACATCTCCCTTCCCATACCTTTGTGATCTATGGTATTTGATTCTGAAAAATAGCATGCTGGTTTTAATGCTGATTTTTCTTCTGTTCTTCTTAGTCTCTCAAAACATGGTCATCTGTTTCAGAATCAGAATTTTATACAAGACATTTGTAATGCATGAACACCTGCCCCCCCATGCTTGGTTTCTGAATTCAAATCTTTGAGGTTGGAGCCCCCACTTCTGCATTTATAACAAGTGACTTTGGAGATTCTAGGGTACACTGAAATTTTAGACCCATTGCCCTGGGTGCACTGTTAGCAGAAAGAGTTCATTATGAAAAGTCCCTGGGTAGAAAGCTAGCTGCTATCTGGGACTTTTCCCGTAATGGGTTATGCGCTTTTGGAATGGGTTTCTTCTCCCAGATCAACAGAGCGTGAACATTGTAGATTTTAGGGCACAGGGAAAGATTTGTGACTCACCAAAGTAGCATGTGTGCATTGTAGCTGCCTTACACCATAGGTAATTCCATTCTTTGAATGAGTACTTAAAAAACCAAAAATTATTTTTCCCAACTGTTAAGTAAAATAAGTTAATAAAATTTAAAGTAAAATTGAAGGTATCCCTAATGCAGCTTATAAATTAATGATTACTGTCAACATATATATCCTTGTTTTAGGTGACAATTGGTTTTATAGTCCACATATGGTTTTGCATCAACTTTTGCATTTTTTACCTTTAAATTTACATTTATATATTTGAATACAAGTGAATTAAAATGAGAAAATAACAAGTTTTAGTCATAAAAGCGTACTAGTTCAATATGCCCTCAAAGGATATTGTATCAATACCGATTTTAGGCTTTTACCCTAAATAGTATAACCCAGTCACTTATATGATGGAGAAAAAAAAAAAAAAAAGAATCCTTCCTTGAGCTGTTCCTGAAATTAATATCTTATTGGCTGATTCTTCCCAAAGTAATGACCTATTTGTAATTCTTGTGTTCCTCACTAACCCCTTCTTTTTCTGTCCCTCTCTCTCGGATTAAGAACTATGCAAAATAGTTTTTACTATTGTCACTTGAATTTTGTGTTGTAGTTAAGAGAATTCTCTCTAATGATGATAAAATGGTGTGTGTATGCTCTTTTAAGTATTTTTAAAAGACTACTGGTTATGGAATATTTATACCCAATAAGAACGCCCACTCAGGTATAGGTAAAACTGCAGTTGCCTGGGCTGTATCAAACACTTATTTTAAAATCCTTTTTCCTAACACAAACAGGATTTTTTTGGACATATATTCAAACAGTGGTCCATGGGAGAAAAGTAATCCTGTAGGGAATTCTTGGTCATGTTGATCTTTACCATTTAGCTACTGTTGTCAGATACTCTTCCAAATGATATAGTAACTCAGTATCATTTAATGCACACAATCATCTCATGAAGATGGCATTCATACTTCCAATATTACAGAAACCACAACCCAAGTGCCCTCAGCCTCTGAGCTTCAAAGCCAGGATCTCAGCGCAGAGCCGATTGGATGAAAATGCCAGTGCCCTCCCTCCCACCCTGTGGTGCCCCAAGATTAGGAGCTGTGGCTCCACTTGGGGCCAGGTCCTGGAATCCCCTTCAAGGGGCTGTTCTGCCCAGCACTGTGGAATGCAAATTCCCTGGAGCTAACACTTGTTTAGTACAGTTGCACGGGTAACCTAAGGCAGTCAACGCATATTAAAATAGTCCTCATAATAAAATGGCACGCAGTCAACCGTGTAGCCTCCTTACAGGGGGGGAGGAGAATAGCTCACTTTCCCCGGAGGGCCTGAGAAAGATCAGCTTACAGGCGTCAGCATGGGGTGTGACCCTTCTTCCTTCTCTCCTTCTTGGCCCTGGCACGTGCCTCGGGTGACCATCATTTCACATCAGCTCACAGTCTGGGCAGAAAACGTTACCATGTCTCCTTCTCTCCCCTACCCAGAACACACTCAGCACTTTGACTCACCTGGCTTCTGATTGGAGGCTGCGTGCTTTGGATAATGACCTCCAGGACCCCTCTGTGGGTCACAGCCTGTTTGCATTACTCTGACCACAACTTAAGACGTCTGCAGTGGGGTGTGAGGAAAAGTAAAAGCCTGGTGTTTTCACATTCCCAGGTAGCAGAAGCTCAGAAACCTGACAACGTTCCAGCCACCTGAGCGGGCCCAGGGCTGGCAGCTGCCCATGTGTCCCTTCCAGATAGGCTGCTTGCTAAAATGAGGGATCTTCTTCAGTACGCCGCCTGCTTCTTTGCCTTTTTCTCTACTGGGTTCTTGGTTGTGGCCACCTGGACAGACTGTTGGATGGTGAATGCTGACGATTCCCTGGAGGTAAGAAGTCAGCACCTTCTTTTCCTGACCCAAGCCTGTCCGAATTTTCTCTCAGTCCCACTGTCTCAGGACACTTACCAGGGCTAATGAAAGACATAATGGCCAACATGGATGGACTTACTCCTTACTGAGTCTTACCTTATTAGCTCATTTAATCATCACAGCTAATGAGGTAGGTAGTGTTGTTATCCCATTTTATAGATGAAGTAACTGAATAATCCCTCTTTTTTTCATCAGGATGAACTCACATAAAGGCAATCACATAACCCCTGTCACTGAACCCTCCAGAAACTCACCTCTTCCACTGCTGCATATACTAAATTGAAAAACATTCCAGTGACATCCTTTCTCACAACCAAACACTTTCTAATCTTGATGATGACATTATGAGTAGCATGAGAGCCTCTCTTAAATAGTGATAATGTAAGAAATTGAGTAATCAAGCTCAAGGTATATAAAACTTACCCAATTACTATGCAAGAGAAGAATGTTATTTTAAGGAGTTTACAAGTAGGAACAAGTACTCTGAGGGAGAACAAATCTTTCCTGTGGATCTCGAAGTAACAGCGACAGATATGGATTTATAAAACCCTCCCAAAAATAAGCTGTTCTTGGAAGCCAATTGTTAAGTAAGAAATGAGTGAGTGGTTCACATCTCAAGCATTTTATTTTTCTTACCGGAGAAGCTCGGAAAGAAGCAATTTGGAAGTTTACAATAATTTCCTGTGGCTAGAGGAATTTGAGAGGGGTAGAACTGAGCAAAAATCTAATCTTCAAAAATCAGCTATGATTCATTAGTAAGGCTTTAGAAAGTGTAGGTAAGAAAAAGAAACAATATATCAGGAACTCAAAAACTATATAGCAACCCAATCTGCTTTCTTCTGTACATCCTGAGGGGAACAATTTGTTCTAACAAATGCTGTAATGTCACCTCTATGAAGTTTAGGAAAGATACCCAAGAGCTAATCTCTATATTTTTTTTCTTCTAATTTTATTTATTAGACTCTCAAGATGAAGTTAGAAATGGAAAGTAAACATTTTCTGTTTTGATGTGTAATATTTTTGCATTTATTTATTTACTTCTTTATTTTGCTTTTAATTTTCTTCTGGCTTCTACATGGCATTTCAAAACTAATGGGGTTAGTTATAAATACTTCTTTAGAGCCAGAAACTTATGTTTCTGAAAACTATGATAGAATTGAAACACTGCCAAGAATGTCTGCTCTATGCGAGTCCAGTGATGTATTTTATCTGGCTGTGCATGTCAGTGGGGAATGAGAAACACAACGCCCTTTGAGTGGTGCTCAGAGTAAAGCGCAGATAAAATGTCTTCTGCTGTTAGTCCCAGAATCTGGATGGCCAGAAGCAGGAGATTAATTTAGAAATATGCTGACCTAGAGCACATTCAGAAGTAATTTTTTACAAATATGCAAAATCTTATCTAAAAGCACTGTTAAAATATTTTCTAAAACAATTTGAAAATCTTTCTGCTCAAGATGACAGCATTACTAACTTCACTCGGTAAGAAATGGAAGTTTAGAAAGGGTCGGACCTTGCTGAGAGAGATTGAGAGTCCTTGCCTTTAAAGCACCTTCTTACTCTGATTTCAGTATCCAACCAATTTGCCATCTGCTCTGTGTAAGAACACTGCTAGTTAAAATGAATGGAACGAGCAGCCCAGGTTATGCACCACAAGTAAATCCTTGCTAATCTTGGAGCAGAGTTAGTATTTTTTAGCTTCTTTCTTTTTCTTATACTTGAGACGTATTACACACACATTTCTCAAAAAGCCTCGACGTTAAAACAGAAACGCTGAAACAAATGAGGCCTCTTCTCTCCAACGATCTCCTTATTTATCAATATGTTTAAAAGGACATGGCTTTCTGGTAATAATTGCTCCCCCAGTTGGCTGGCATATAAAGGCATACAGTTATCCATAGATTTGGGGGTTCCGATCATCACAGTCTCCATTCTACTGTTCTCTCTCCTTGCTTCCTTTCTTACGGATGTATCATCTTTGGTCCTTATTAACGTCTTACTTTAAGCAACTATCGGACAAAAGTGGACACAACAGAAGTGATTTAAAAAAAAAACCTACCCACGGAGCATTTAAACACAAAGGAGTATTATGAATTTTTAGCTCCATTAGCTTTGTTAATCTTCTAGGGTGATGTAGGCGTCAGAGTTGGAAAATAGATTCTACAGTTCAATTCAACATAACGAATATGAAATGGATGGCATATAGAAAGTATTGCGCTGATCTACCAGGGGAGGCAAAGATAAAGCCAGAGAGGGTCTTGCCGTCCAGGAGTGGACATTTAGTGTGGAGAAAAAGATAAACACGAAACTATAATGAAAGGCATAGGCCAGTTCATATTTGAGAAAGAAATGAACAATGTACCATTGGAGGAAAGAAGATAGAATTATTATTTCCCGTTGGGGACGTTGAAGCAGGCCTCAGGGAGGAAAACGCATTTGAGCTAAGCCTCCAAAAGATGCAAAGTATTTCAAAAGGTCGAAATGGCAGCAGGGGACTTGCAGACCAGAGGACACATCGCCAAAGTAAAGAATGAGTAAAAGATCAGGGCTCGTTAGAGGATGAAGGTGAATAACCAAGACCACGAGGCAGAAAAAGCTCAAATATTCTTTTGTCTTACTACAGAATCCTAAAAATGGCATAAAATATTATTCTGCCTTACTCTGGCCTCCCTTGAAGAAGGAAATTCTTTGCATGAAGTAAAAACATTAGGAAAAAAAAGAAATGGCCCAGGACTGACCCATTGCACAACCCTAAATCAGGGACAGCAGCCCTAGCCCCCAGCCTGCTCCTTCATTACTGATTTCCCTGTGTTTCTGGGAAGACCCATATGCTGGACAGAACTTGGGCTTTAAGATCATTCCAGCCTGTGTTTGTGACTTGCCTGTGTTCCACTGAACAAGACTGGACTCAGTCTTCAGCCCAGTTTCTTCAATTATGAAACAAAGTAAACTGCGTTGTTTTAAAGTCCTTCCTCTGTCTTCACATTCTTTAATAACATCAGGACTCCTTGACTATGACTGGTCTGCAATCCCGGAGATGTAGCCAGTCACTGAAGGACTGATGGTGTTTACAGCCTCCCCCAGAAACTTCTACTAGGAATCTATCGCGAACATTCTCCATTTCTCTGTAACTTCATACGCCCATCCTTCCTTTCTCCCATCCTCCTTGTCTCCTTATTTATTTCTTCTTCCTGTCCTTCCCTTCATCCTCTTTGTTCCCCTTTTTCCTCCCCCTTTTTTCCTGTTTCCTTCCCTCTCTCTTCTATCCCTTATGCTCTTCCTCTCCTTATTTATTCTTTTTCTTTGCAGTCATTTTTCCTTCATCTCCGTTTCCTTCCCTTTCTCTCTCCCTTCATCCCACAAATACTGTTTGATATCTCTGTCCACCCGGTGCCGTGATGGGTACAGCTTAGGAAGGAAGATGTAACCTAGATCTACATTAGGTTACTCCCAGCATGCTGGCAGAGACAGACAAGTGAGCTGACAGTTACAGTATGGTGTGACACATGCCATCATAACTCAGAACATTGAGTAGCCAGCTCGCCCAATCTCAGATAATGAGTAAAGGCAATCCAGAAGAAGAAATACCTAAACTAGGACTTGAAGAATAGATGGGTGAGGGAGAAGTCGTAGGGTATCCCCAGCCTAGAAAGGAGGATGGGCAGAGATCCAGATATGAGAGCAACATTTGTGACTTTGGACTGCCTCAGCACCGTAAGAATTTCCAATGTAGGGAGGAGAATATAGGAGCTTGGTCCCAAAGGCTTTGTGTTCACATAAAATCAAGATCTTACTCAGTAGAGAAAGGTGCTTCACTGAAAACAAACAAATGCATGTGTTTCACAAAGATCAATTATTCTGGCTACTTGTGGAGAATGGCTGGAAAAGGTAGATGAAGTGTAGGGAGACTAACTGGGAGGTCTTCGCCATATAATAGAAGGGAAGCGATGGTGGTTGGACTACTGAGGCAACAAGCATAGAAAGGCGTGTGAAAACACGGGAAACTCTAAAGAATTCCCATTAGCAGGATTGATAATTCCATGTGGGAAAAGGAGCTGATTCAAGGGAGAAGTCAAGGCTGAAGTCCACTTAATCGTTTTTAGGCAGTTGGAGGAATGGTATGGTTACCAAGAGACTAAATAGAAGAAAACTAATCTCTATACAGAAGTCATCAAGCAGCAACGTCCCTGGACCATCCCACTATTCTTTTTTTTTTTTTTTTTTTCATTTAGATTATGATACAGCACCTCAAGGGGACCTGGAATACAATGCTTTATAGTGAGGAAGTTATAGGTTGCACTTGATGTTCGAGGACCTGAGATTAAATCCCGCACTGTCGGGTAATACCTGTATGCTTTTAAATTGCGGACATTTAATTTGCTATAAAGCATATTTCCTCTTCTGTAAAAGAATAATAATATGCACATCATAAGTGTCTTGTGAGGATTAAGTGAGCTCATGAACCTAAAGCATTTACCACAGTACCGGGCAAACACAAATCAGTCGATAAACAAGAGATATATTATTGTCTATTTGCAGTTTATTGTCTTGTTTTTGTTCTGGAGGAGGAGATGACATTTTGTATAATGTTCACTGAAGGGAGAGATATGAGATTTACGTTCTATTCCTGTTTTCGCTATTGATTCTCTTGGAGAAATTTTGTTTACTTCTCTGAGCTGTGGTTTGCTCGTTTTTATACTTATGACTGCTCCTTTTTTGTCTAACCAGGGAATAAGGCAGACAATAGAGACAAAATAGGATAAGGTACCCATTGAATACATTTTAAAAAGAAAAATAAATTGTGAATTAATTATATTGTTAGTATGTTAACTCAATTAGAAGATAGGTATTTCTTCATTATCCACACTGAAATTAAAAAAAAAAATAGTTTCTTCCAAAGTTACTGGCCTTTCAATTATCAGAAGGAGAGAATGTTTTCACAAGATTAATCCATTTTCAGTTTATCTTGTGTTAATTATTTACTGTGAAATTGCTATATACCCAACACTATTATGATTAAAATTTTATTACTTCAAATGAAAGTTTCTTATATTTGTATTTACTTTATCCCCATAACCAGGTTTTCTTTCCTCTGGAGTTTCTGATTACAGGAATGATGCCACAGTTGCTTTAGACATAAAATAAATATTAAAATTATTATACCTGGCATGTACTCTGATTTTTTATGTAGTACTTTTACTTTTCAACTCATTGTGAACTCCTTCAGCAGACACTGGCGTCTACGCACGTTCTCTTGTTCATCTCATGACCTCCTACTGCACCTAACACCAACTTCCAAATCGTGGGAACTTGTGATTCACATGAATTAATTGGGCACATATGAAGATACTTGGCATATTTACGAAAAGAATAAATAAATGAAGGAAATGTAATGTCAAGTGATCTTTAGAAATTACACACTGAACCATAAATGAGAAGGATCTCTGTAGGGAGACCACAACCTTTTCCTAGGCAAGTTTTTTTTTTTAACCTTACTACAATTTAAACTTTTTCAAGACAGGGGCTTAGTTCCTCTTTTTTATAAGATAGGAATAAAAATCAAATTCCCTGGGATGTATAATAAGATTGGTGAAGAGTGCATTCTGGCCCAGAGAATAAAACTTTCCTGCTTGGTGCTTCAAATAAAGATAGAAATGAAGAAAAGGAGAGAGAAAAAAGTAAATGAATATTTTATTATCATTTCTCAACGTACATTGTGATCTGTCAGGACTGATGTAGCCGTCATCTCAAAGTTGTAATAGCATGCTCTCATAAGCATTCTAAAATGATTAAACATGTGACTTAAACAAATTAAACAATAATTGTTAAAATTGAAATATTTAGGTAGTTCAAATATGTAAATTAGGTCATATAATCAGGAAGGCCACAAAAATTATATTTTGCCTACTAAGTATGCATTATCTCATTTTTGCATTTTACACCTTTGGCTAGTCCTCCACAAATAAGTAGGCAGAACTAAACCAAATGTAGGTTAACAAATAAATCCATGGTACCTAAATGGAGGAGAAAAGAAAAGTAACATTTTATGCTTATTTTCTAAAAGATTTCATTTATTTTTTTGACAGAGAAGGGGAGCGCAAGCACAGGGAGTGGGAGAGGGAGAAGCAGGCCTCTTGCAGAGCAGGGAGCCTGATGCAAGGCTCTATCCCAGGACCCTGGGATCATGACTCAAGCCGAAGGCCGATGCTTAATGACTGAGCCACCCAGGCACCCCTATTATGCTTACTTTAATCTTGCTTCCTTAACATTATGAGTACTTGTTTTGAGTTCTTTAAAACCCAATATAGTAAGAAAAATAATATAAAATATTCAAACAAAAGTTCAGAACCATAGTATAAAAAATTCAAATGACTTTCATGTTCAGATTGAAATTATTTCCAGTCTTAGTAAAACCTGCTACTTACTATAGTATTATTAAAACTTTTGCATCTTAATAAATATATTTAATTAAATACTAGAAACAGGTAAGTTGCATCTTAAGTGTTCAAGTACATTAGCAGAAGAATGGCACAGTGATGTGAAAAGTATAAATTCCTCTAGTATGTGCATGCAAGATAGTTTTTAAAATAATATATCTTCATGACTTATTCTACTGTTCATACTTCCTCCTCTGTGTTATATTTACACACACATCTCACTGCATATGCTTTTATAATCTAACACATATTAACAAAAAAAATCTTATTTGATAGTGATCGGCCCACAATAAATATTTACTAAGCCTATCATGTGTATGTGTGTGTGTGTGTGTGCGTTTGTATATATATATATATATTTTTTTTTTCTCCCACGTAGCTGGAGAAAAATATATGCCAGTAAATTAAAATATTTTTAAGTTTCTCTAATTCTCAAATGATAGAGAAAATACTTGGAGGCAAGACAAACACATCCAGAACTACAGGAAACAAAACAAGGTAGGCAAAATTGTGTGTTGCTGCTCGTAAATATTTCTGGAGTGATAAAGAAAGAAAAAATTGGCAAAGAGTAGGATAGAGAAGCCTTGATGGAAGGCTGCTAAAGAGAAAAGAATAAGAAATCCCAGGATTAAGGAGCTAATTTAGGATACCATAAATTCAACAGGGAAGAGGCATTGTCGATACAGGTTCCTAAAGCTTTCTCTGAGTGGTACCTGGCTTATCCTGGGTCCTGTGGTAAACACTTCCCAGAGCAAGTTATGGAGATAGGGTCCAGGCTGATAGCAAGTCAGTATAAACTCTGTTGATAAGTACTAGTTCTTTGACTCTCATATTCAGCTGTTTTGTCTATTCAGTCAAGCCAAAAGCACAGATTAAGCATCAACAATGCATATAGTGTATCAGGCAGAGTTCAAATGTCAGTTAATGTGTGTGGATTTGGAAAATTGACCGACTTTTCTTTTCTCAATTGACATCTATTCAGCATGTCTTATGTTTCCAGCAGGAGAGTCTGTATGCTCCCTGCAACAAGGTGCCACACCTGTCTTGGTCCCTGCTGCATCTCCAGCATTTTGTTAATCTGTTGACTGATGCATGACTGACTCAATGAATAAAGTCGGAAAGATGACAACAGACAGACGCGGGAGACGGATGTACATAAATGCACATAAAAATAATAATGCTGTATTGTAAATACTATAGAATATGGACAAATTATGGCATGATCTACGAAGAAATTGACTCCTGCTGGAGAAACTGGGAGAACTTCATGGAAGAAGGAATGTCTTTGAAGTGGGACTTGAATGATAGGTACAAATTTGAAAATTTGAAGGCAAAGGGAGATGTTCTCATTATTATATGCCAGGAGCAGGAAAGTTACGTGCTGCTGGGAACTGGGTAGTCAACATCCAGGAGAGAGGCAGCCCAGGTAGGGGGTAAGGAACCTGTGAGCACAAATCCCACCTAAAGGGAGCAGCCGCTTATTTGGCGCTAATTGTTATGTGGGACTGAGGAGTCCGGGTGGCCAAAAGGACCAAGTTTCCAACAGAAGCCAGAAATCTGAACTGTTCCATAAGATCTCTTTGTTTTACTATTGCAAGTAATTAATACTAAGAGATTTATGCTGGCCTCATGTTTGTACTTTTATTGTTACATCTTAGATAAACTGAGTTCTCCCCATTGAGGAGATAATCTGCTCCTCACTCCAAGATTAATAGATATTCACTGAAATAATGTAGAAATTCCTCTTGTACCATTATCTATATTTATTAATGTATAAATTGCATGTTAAAAGAGTAAGCTTAAAATTGGAATCTTCTATTTTGAATGACCTTGTAAGATAAGAATTATTAGTTAACATTTTGCATTTTTGCCCTTTAAGAAAGGTTAACCATAATATTTTGAGCCTCAGTCTGCTTTTTAAACAGCATCTTGTCTTAAAACTTTTAAGAAGTTAGATTTACTTGCCTTTTAGGAAAATTCTTAATAAGCCGTTGTGAAACACAGAGATAACTAAGTGAAGATTATATATTACAGACAAGGGGGGGCTTTCCTAAATATGATTAATAATATAAAATCTTTTAACCTTGTCTTTTGTGCACAAAGGCACCTTTAAGGGTGTCTCCAGTAAGTGCTATATTAACACAGAAGTTTAGTTAATTACAGCCACTATTCTCACGTACCTTAACCGAGTGTGAATACCAAGCAATCTCATAGTGTGCCCCTGAGCATTAATACCTAATGAAATTGGATTCCTTGTTTCCTCTAATGAGCTCATTGCTTTTCTAAATATGGTCATTGCAGGTAAATGATCAATAGCCTTGAAAATGACACCACTGCTGGATTATTTTGCCAAAAGACACTTTTCTTAGTGTAAAATGAGAATTATCACATATCTATCACAGGTTCCTTTCTAAATAAGCTTACATATAATGAGAAATACCATGGTGGATTGGTTGGCTTGTTTTAGTGGCTGTTAGACAGCGGGAACTGTGGACAGTCACTGTCTGATTGTAGAGCAGTGACTTTGAATCCACATAACCTAGCTCAGGTTGGAATAAACTGGATGCAGTATGTTCCTGTTAATCGAGACACTGAAGGGCGATAAGCTACTAGAAGGCCTGTTTTCTCATATGGTCTAGCAGTTCCCTACCAAGCATCTCTACTGTATTTGTTTTCTAGGGCTGCCATAACAATTTACCACAGCTTGGTGGGTTCACACAAGAGAAATTTATTCTCTCCAAGTTCTGGAGGCCACTTTGAAATCAAGGTGTTGACAGGGTTGTACTCCTTCTGAAGACTCTAGGGGAGAATCCATCCCTTGTGTCTTCCAGGTGCTGGGAGCTGTTGGCATTCCTTGATTTATGGCGACATCACTTCAATTTCTGCTTCTGTGGTCACATTGCCCCCTGATCAAGACACTTGTCATTCGATTTGGGGCCCACTCTTGTACTTCATTAAATATGTAAAGTCCCTCTTTCCAAAAAAGGTCACATCGACAGGTTCTGGGACTTAGGACGTGGTCATCTTTTGGGGGTCCATCATTCAACCCATTATATCAACCTTTCTTCTCTTCTATCGCTGTTAGTTAGTAATGTTGTACACAGTTGCTATTCAGGTTGTTATAATATTTAAGTACTTTACTAAGATCATTTACGAGCAAATCATCTATATTATGTGTTTGTAATTATTAATTCTTATAACTATCTTAACACCATCTCCTTTATACACATAAGAAGACTGAAGCTCAAAAAAGGTAAGAAAGATCTTACCCAAGGATACAACACACCTTGTTAGTATCAACTTAGATTTAAAGTCTATACTTTTTTTTTACCCGTAGCTTAACTTGCATGCATATCTAACTTGAGATGTTCACATTCTTCTTTAGAAATTGATATGTTGGGGCGCCTGGGTGGCTCAGTGGGTTAAGCCGCTGCCTTCGGCTCAGGTCGTGATCCCAGGTCCTGGGTTCAAGCCCCACATCGGGCTTTCTGCTCAGCAGGGAGCCTGCTTCCTCCTCTCTCTCTGCCTGCCTCTCTGCCTGCTTGTGATTTCTCTCTGTCAAATAAATAAATAAAATCTTTAAAAAAAAAAAAAGAAATTGATATGTTAAACTTCACCAGGTTGACCTTCTTTGTTAAATTTGTAGTTCCTGTATTTCCTTAGGCAGATAATATTCCTAAACTCCAAAATATCCCTTCAGATTTAACCTTAGGAACAGTAAGCCAAAGTGAGGTTTTGTAGAATAGCCATAGGATGATATTAAAGTTTGGGCTTAACACTTCACTCAAAGCTATCTTCCAATTTCCAATGCCTGCCTGAAAGGGATTTGGTATTTTTTTAAAAATGGGTTTTTAAGTATACCGCAGGGTTTAAGAGCAAACACACAGACTGCTGTATTTGAGTCCTATCTCCTCCACTTATTAACTATACTTTCTTGGGGTTATCACTAACCTTTCCTGTGCCTCATTCTCCTTATTTGTGAAATAGCTGGAAATAATTGATATCTCACAGGATCCTTTAACGAATAAATGAAATCGTAAGATAAGTAAGTAGTAACTGCTTCATAGTATAGACTCGATGTAAATTTTTAAATTACCAATTAAGATTATTTTACATGGAAAGTGATAATAGAAGCACAACATTGAAATTTGTGGTGGTGTGGCAAGCAGTGCGGTTTTATTTGGCTCACAACACAGCTCACGGTTTGCAGGCAGAACATGGAGCAGAGAGTTTCAAAGCACAAATACTCCCTGATAAGGTTTGCTTTTGGAGATCAAAGTGTTTTATGTTCCTTTCCTCCTTCTTCACACCAGTTATGATCTCCCTGCTTTTGCATTTCTCTTCCCACTCTGTGGTTTATTCTTTCTTTAAGGAAAAATTTACGTTTTGTTTTCCAAGATAATTCTTGGTTAAATTGTACTAAACTATTCCCAGAATTCCCAGGTAATGTGAATCTGTAATTGAATCAAGACAAACAATCATATTAGCTCTGTTCCATATGCATGAGCTGTGTCAGGAATATTTGAAACTATTTTCCATTGGCATGTTTACAATTTTAAGAAATCTATTGTGAAAAAGAAAAAAGAAAAAAAAAGAAATCTATTGTGACTTGCAGCTAACAGATAAAGTAGGGAAAGTCTGGGGGCACTGGTATCTTTTAGCTCTAGGTGGATACTTAGATTCATCTGCAGAGTTTCTAAGTAAAAGTGGTTTATGGCTGTCAGACAGTATGAAGTCAAGGCTCAATTTGTTCACATTCATCTCACAGCTTAAACATTTGTAGTATGTCAGTGGAACAAAAAGGAAGAAGTTGTGGGCCTTTATATTTGATTTATTGTTTTCTTTAGGTATAAGTTTCTTTGGCAATTATTGTCAAATTATGAACTTTGTATATCATAACACCTTTCTTCATGGAATACAGGGTTTATGGTGAGCAAAAATTAATGTACATTCTTAACAGACTGAGGCTGCCAACAGTTAGCAACCATTGTTAGATTTATTGATTGATTTTTATTTATTTATTTTTTTTGATGAACATGTGTCAGCACAAGAAAGCCAAGAATTGTCTCCCTGTTAAACTACGACTCCATGATGGAACTAGTCATAGACACTTGCATATATCTAATTGTGATTTTATCTACATCTAGCACCACTCCTCCTGCCCCCCACCTCCAACCCCCTACCCCCATCAGGAAGTAAATTCATTTCCTGGTGGGGAAAGCCTTTAGCTGTTAGTGCTTAAGAGAAAATACTCTAAAGTACATTGTGCTTGTTGTAAATGAAATTCCGATCACAATTGCAACCACTGTACTGTACTATCAAATGCACAATAGCCAAGGTCTTCCTTTGATGGAGGGGAGCTGAAGGGTGTCTGAGTGACTTGTTTTGCATGGTGTCTTCTCCAACATTTAGGTAAGCACAAAATGCCGAGGCCTCTGGTGGGAGTGTGTCACTAATGCCTTTGATGGGATCCGCACCTGTGACGAGTATGATTCTATACTTGCTGAACACCCCTGTAAGTATGCCTTGGACAAGCCCCTTGCCAGGGAGAGGGTATCAAACAACACTGAACTTGGGTTTCCATTGTGTATTTTTGGTTTTTTACAGTCTATAGTAAAGTTCTAACTTTAGAAGTTTTGATTAAAACATTTATTTTATTTCAGAAATGTGAATTGAAACATTTTGAGTCTATTTTATCTTTTTCCATGTATTTATACATTCCTTTAGGGTAAAAATATTAACTTTTTCATCTCTGCTGCCCCAAAGGGCCTGGCAGAGCGTCTTACACACAGTAGACTTAAAGTACACACTTTTTAAATTGAAATGAATTCTTCAGGGTGCTGTGATTTGAGAATTAGAATCCACAGATTAGATGAAAAGTGTTTCAAAGATGTCTTTTAGGTGTGACTTAAGTCAAATAGGAAGTTTACAGTAATTCAATGGGAAATTTGCTGAGAAAGAGAGAAGGTGGAAGTAGGGGGCAGAGACAGAGAGGCAGAAAAACAGACATAGAGATAGATAGGTAAAGAGAGAAACACAGACAGGATCAGGGAATGAAAACATCAGTATACGTGATGATGCATGGTTAGCAGGTAGGGTAAAGCCCTCTCCTTCATCCTCCTGACCTTTAGCTTTAAATTTTGATCAGGTGTTAGCAAGACCCATGTTCCTATGAAATAAAGATTTCAGGGGTGCCTGGGTGGCTCAGTAGGTTAAAGGGCTGCCTTCTGCTCAGGTCATGATCCCAGGATCATGGGATCCAACCCTGCACTGGGCTCCCTGCTCAGTGGGGAATCTGCTTTTCCCTCTCCTTCTGCCTGCCGCTCTGCCTACTTGTGCTTTCTCTCTCTGTCTCTCTGTCAAATAAATATATAAAATCTCAAAAAAAAAAAAAAAAAAAGAAAGAAAGAAAGAGATTTCATAGATTAAGAGATGTTACCATTGATTCTCTCAGTTTTTCTCCATAGCATTAATTTATTTAGAACATCCAGTCATGCCAAGAAATACCAGAGCTGTTGTTAACGCTAATTGGTTTCGGTCTCTTTCAAAGTGGAGGATGGGGTATAGCAGGGAATGGCAACTTCTTTTCTCAAGTTAAATGAAAAGCAAACCCTTGGAATGTGACTTTTCCCCTGGATGGCTATTTCAGTCAGGGATAAGCACTTAAAAGGAGCAGTGGTCGAAAATATCTTCTTCTGCTATTTAGGATTTGAGTGTTCTTTAACCGAATTCCTAAGGCCCATATTTCATTTTTTTTTTTTTATGATTTTATTTATTTGAGAGAGAGAGAGAGCATGAGAGGAGAGAGAGATCAGCGGGAGAAGCAGACTCCCCGCCGAGCAGGGAGTCCGATGCGGGACTCGATCCCAGGACTCCAGGATCATGACCCGAGCCGAAGGCAGTTGCTTAACCAACTGAGCCACCCAGGCGCCCCCATATTTCACTTTTTTTTAAAGACCTGTTAATTCTTTCTTTTTCCCTCCTTGAGCTAACCTAATTCTACCTACAAAGAATCATGATTTGGTCCATAAGAATGCAAGTTTATGTGGACACTAGACTATTCCAGAAATGTAGTGCTATGGTGAAAGCAATTTAAAAAAAAGGTAAAATATTTAAAATTTTGAAATATGTTATGTACATTTATGCAAGAATAACAGAAAATATTCATAAGCTTACTGCACAGAGAAAACTGCTGTTTATATTTTAATATTCCTTCTTTTTTTTTTATAAGTATCTAAGCCCCATGCTTAGCCACTTTATTTTTTATTTTTTTTAAAGATTTTCATTCATTTACTTGACAGAGAGAAATCACAAGCAGGCAGAGAGGCAGGCAGAGAGAGAGGAGGAAGCAGGCCCCCTGCTGAGCAGAAAGCCCGATGCGGGGTTTCGAACCCAGGACCCGGGATCATGACCTGAGCCGAAGGCAGCGGCCCAACCCACTGAGCCACCCAGGCACCCCAATATTCCTTCTTTTAATCATTTGTCTATACCATCTCACCTTTTAAAATATATTCTTACCTATTAATTTCAAATAATACCTTAAACATTCATCACTTTGATTTAAAAAATTCTATCCTATGCTTAGACACAAGATGAAAATGTATTCTAAGAAAATAACATAACTACACCCTCTAAGTTAGGATATTACCTGTGATATTTTATTTTTAGTCTTTGATATTTTTTATAGAATCATAATTAGATAACCTTTTCCATTTTCCTGTAGACCAAGGGTATACAGACTCAGACAAATTTTTTTTCAGGACTCTTGTTGAGTACGCCCTCCCCAAATCAGAATATTTAACATTATTCTACCAGCCAGATCTCAGACAATTCCCAGAAAGAAATTCCTGGCTGGTTAGTATTAGCCATCTGCCTGCAGAACTGCCCTCTTGGAACATGGGCTGACACCATGGGCATAAGCTGGGGAGTTCCACAGAAGCATCAGAAATCACATTCTGGGGGCCCTGGGTGGTACAGTCAATTAACAGATGGACTCTTGATTTTGGCTCAGGTCTTGATCTCAGGGTCTTGGGATTGAGCCTCATGTTGAGCTCTGAGCCCAGCAAGGAGTCTGCTAAACTTGTTCTTTCCTTTTCTCTCTGCTCTTCCCCATTCTTTCCCTCCCTCTTTCTCTCTCTCTCTCTCTAATAAATAAATACAAAAATCTTAGAAAGAAAGAAAGAAAGAAAGAAAGAAAGAAAGAAAGAAAGAGAGAGAGAAAGAAAGGAAGAAAGGAAGGAAAGAAAGAAACCATACTCTGTGTGGGATTGAGTGTTAGTGAGGGGAAAACCAGGGCCATGATTTTAAAGCATCCAATCCAGATGGCAGTGCTGGCCTTGTTGGACCCAGATTCTAAAAGGAGACTTAAAAATATTTAAGGAAGGCCCTCCAAAGTGTGGGACTGCTTGGCTTGGGGTGCTGAGTAGGAGACTCACTTGTATATATTATTCAAGATTGTTGAAACATAAAAACTGATACCACCTCATTAGTTACATCTTTTTCTCTTTCCTGAATTTTGAGAAAAATAGACTTTTGATTTGGCCTAAATTAGAAATTTAAGTTTAATTTTTTTTTTAAATAATGCCACCTTTTAAGATCTTAAATATTTACCTATTAATCAGGTAGAAGTTGGGGCTCCTGGGTGGCTCAGTCAATTAATCGACTGACTTTTGATCTCAGCTCAGGTCTTGATCTCAAGGGGTGAGTTCAAGCCCCATGATGGGCTCAACGCTGGGTGTGGAGTCTACATTAAAAAAAAAAAAGTCTGGTAGATGCTGATTTTATGCATTGATTTCCTCTCTTAGATGAATCATAAAAGTATCTTTTTATTTTAAATAAATTGGCCATATTTTATAAGCAACCTATTACTAAATAAGCCCTAAATTTATCTCACCATTGAGCAAAAATTATTTAAAATTCCAGGAAACTGCAATCACTATGAAAATAAAACATAATTATTGTGCCATCAAAAGAATAAATTGTATCACTTTTCTAAGAGCTAAAATAGCAGTAGCTTTGACATTGGATAATTAACCCTCCATTTGTGATAAAATTTTCCTATTTTTATTTTTAAAAATTTTTTATTTATTTGAAAGAGAGCTTGAGAGAGAGAGAGAGATCAGAAGCATCAGGAAGAGGTAGAGGGAAAAGCAGACTCCCGCTGAGCAGGGAGACCAATGTGGGACTCAATCCCAGGACACTGGGATCATGACCTGAGCTGAATGCTGATGCTTAACTGACTGATCCACCCAGGTGCCCCAAATTCTCCTATTTTAAATTTAGCATAACTAGGATTCACAGCTCAATAGGTTTTCACAGTTGAGGATGCTTCCATTGTAGATGATGACTACTACTAGTCCATTCTGTTTACCTGATATCCTCTTCCCTGGACCTTCTGCCATATATTCTCAAATGGCTATAGTTTTCAATTTTGCTCAGTTGACAGTGCAACATTGAAGGCTTCATGTGAAATGTTGGCCAAGAAGGATCACCACCAGAAAATGAAATGAAAAAGAATATGATCTGGCTTCTAGATATAGTGTTCTACTAAATAACAGAAGCTCTTTCTCCTTCTAAAAACCTACTAATGGCTCTCACCAACCTGAATTGACAAGTTACATGTTGAAGCATCTTATTCTGCTCCCTATACCGTATTTTAGCCAGTTATTAAGAGTACATTTTTAAATAAAACTTCAAACAAATGAAGTGATCATTAATTTCTTAAATATTTACTGGGGTAATTTCTGCAGAATAGATAATCTACTTTCAATCCAGCATTCACTTGTAATATTTGTCAACAAGACTCATTCCAAAACAGGAAATAAGCAACAAAATAGTTATTTAGTCTACATTATATCCCAGATATTTTGCTAGGGGGCCAGCAGGACTAAGTAATAATCAGTGCTTAAACAAATGATAATATCAATAATCTCATTATATTTTTGCATTTTATGATAACATTCCACGTTCATGCAGATTTAAAGTCTAATTTTTTCAGTGGGCATGTATCAATGCATGTGATTATCTGTTTTGGGTGCACCTGTGTGCCTTAACATGTCTCCTTCCTCTGACCACAATGTAACCACCTGTCCTGATCTTCCAGTGAAGCTGGTGGTAACTCGAGCATTGATGATTACTGCAGATATTCTAGCTGGCTTTGGATTTATCACTCTGCTTCTTGGTCTCAACTGTGTGAAATTCCTCCCTGATGAGCCATACATCAAAGTCCGCATCTGCTTTGTTTCCGGAACCATACTGCTAATAGCAGGTACTCTCTGCACTAGTGGTGGGGGTAGGGATGCTTGTCATTGATCTTGAAATGAAGGAGAAGGGTGCTTGTCATCAAGCAGTTCGTTTGAGGAACATATGTAATCTGCTTTTCTAGATTACAGGTAAAAAGAGCACATCCACCAACCCTACTTCCTTTAGCTGTAGAATTAGATAATTAATTTTTGTTAATGTCCCAAAGCAAAGTTTATTGAAGTCCTTAAACTACTTTTTAACCATTTAAAAAGTTAAAATGCTGAAAAAAGTTACATAATGCTTAAAATCTTTCAAATAATTTATTTTTTATTATTATTCCTGAAATTAAATTCTAAAGTAAGTGTCAAACCATCCCCTCCATACCTGTACTCACTCCCACCAATTTTTTTTGCAGTGAACTAAATTGTGCCAAGTCCTATGTTAGACTTTTCTCATGTGCCATTTGATCATAAATGTAACAATAAAGCAGATTATATCTCCACTTAAGAAGCAGATGAATAAATGGAGTCCTGAAGGCTAATAAATCAAGCATGACTAATGAACAGTCAAGAAGCACTTTACATGGTGTTTATTGATGGAAGAGCAAGAGTGATATTTTATGCAGGTCTGTCATTAAATTCAGTTTAGTCTTCCTCTGTCACAACATGATGTCTTCTTAGGATCTTAATGCAAGTTGAGAGAAAATACACTGGTGAAATCAAAGTGCAAGAAGATTGAAAACCACTGGGCACAGCCCTCAGAGAGAAAACCATCATTTTTTTATGGTAGCAGCCAAAAGCTAGCAAAGCAAATGTACGTGGGAATCTCACCAGGCAGTGCAAGATGAATGAATAGGGATTTGGGAACTAAAAATGCTTGGAGAGGCACCTGGCTGGCTCAGTCAGTAGAGCATGTGATCTTGATCTTGGAGTGGTGAGTTGGAGCCCCATGTGGATGGTAGAGTTTACCTAAAAAACAATAAAAAAGAAAAATAAATACTTAGACATATACATGTGTGATGTGTGAGTTTAGCAACTGGTCTCCTTTTCTTGATTTGCAAAATAAGGTGAAGCCCCAGTCATCATACCTACTCTGAACTGTTGTCTTGAAGATCCAGTGTGGATGGAGTAAGCACATAGCAGAGAGCCTAACCCATCACACAGTCAAAACTGTGTGAAGTTTTTCACACACACACTGAGTCAAGGCCTGATGATCCTCAGGTTGTATTAAAAAGTCACAAGAACTTAGTAAGTTTTCCTTTTTAAGACGTTTATTCCCATGTCTAGCCTAGTGATAACATGGAGCTTTTGTATGTAAAAATGTGTTTTACTCAACAAATTAAAAAAAAAAAACACCATTTAATGCTATACAATTTTACTCCAGAATACTTTTTGAAATATCGCTAGATATACCATTTTTTATTAAAAAAATAAATGAATAAATGAAAGCAAAGACCAAAACAAAGAAACAATGAATTGATGGGGAAAATCCCTACAGGAGTGGTTAAAGAAATGACAAAATTAAATTTCAATAGATGGCCAAGGGCTTGGAACCATCTAGTATGCCATATATCTTGTATATAAAATACTAATTTTATGTCTAAAATACTAATGCCATACACATGATATGTTACATATAAATATTTATGGCATACTCTTTTCATATGAAATTAAATATATACATATTTCATATATATGTATCTCTTTGTGTGTATATGTATAATTTTTCATAATCTGTAAATTTTGTAAAGGAATTTCCATATTAAACTTATAGATTACAATATTATAGAAAATATGTGGTAATTTAAACTGTTATCTGAAGGTTATGTGTTCATGATCTTTTCCTTCTTAAACTTCTTGCGTTAAACAATTGGGAAAAAAATGCAATGAAATGGTGAACACTTTTCACATAACATTTTGTCCCATAGTTCCTCACCTTTTTCCCTTGCATCTAATCAATGATGTTCAATTTATACCCTTAAAGTGAGAGGACTCTTGTGACATCATTTCAAGCCAGTCCAATTGTCAGAGAGACAATTTGGGGTATTAAATTTTGTTTAAAAGGAACAAAATTTCTTTGTTCATGCTTATATAGTGTAGGGGTGGTAGAAAAGAATTTATTTTAAAATAAAAGCAGTTTTTACTGAAGTTATTTGTTTTTGACCCCAACACACTAAAATTATTGACTTCTAAAACATGGTTTCCTTATGGGTGCTGATTATGTAGTTGACATAGCTTTAATTGTGGGTCTATGTGGTTGGGCAGAGGAGAAATAGAATAGTCTTAAAGATATATACTTTTAATTAAAAATCAATAGACAATGAATATAGGCTATATATTATTTGTCTTTGATTTTGTGTTCTTTCTTTTTTTCATATTTTATTTTATATAACACTTAAGAAAACATTGGAAAGAAGGAATTAAAGAAAACCACAATGATCATTTTAACTTTACACAAACAGAGGAAGACTGCATTGTTTAAATCTTTGTATTTCTCTTTATGTATAAACTGATATATAGTTGAGAAGAAATGCAAAATAGAAAACAAAAGGAAGACATCGAAGAGGTATCCAAACTTTGAGCTGTCCATGAATCCTTCACATCATTATTATCCCTCTAAATTATGCCATGCATTTTGGGGTAGCAGTCAGATCTCCTTGAATTTAAACTTGGGAAGGCCTGCATTATTTTTAGCAACTTTTCTTTCTATCAGGTGCCCCAGGAATCATTGGTTCGGTGTGGTATGCTGTTGATGTTTACGTGGAACGTTCTTCTCTGGTTTTGCACAATATATTTCTTGGCATCCAATATAAATTTGGTTGGTCTTGTTGGCTCGGAATGGCTGGGTCTCTGGGTTGCTTTTTGGCTGGTGCCGTCCTGACATGCTGCTTATACCTCTTCAAAGGTAAGAACAAAATAAAGTAACACATTTACATGCATCCTGTATCAGTCTTCCCAGACAAATGGAAACAGATCCTACCAGCACAAAATAATGAAATGGTGAACACTTTTCACATAGCCTTTTGCATACTTGATCCCTACTTATTATAAATGATACGTGATCCCTACTTATCATAAATGATACTTTAACAATTTCTGTTGTTTAAAGGCAACTGATTTGCAATATTCATGGCTTATTACCTGATTAGTGGTATAATGGGTGAAAACAAACACACCCACAGTTATAGCTATATCCAATATCTAAATATAAAATGATGATTTCAGTGTGTTCCTAATCCCATATATCTAATTTTATCCAATCTATTCTATATATATCCAGAGTTAAATAAAGAAGTAGACTGAGAGCTAAGTCAAAAATTGTTGTTAATAAATGTAATGTGTTTTTATTGGGTCTCTAAAAATATCACTTTAAAAGTAAGAGAAATCCATCTCCTCATCAGAAAGAAAGAAAGAAAGAGAAAAGAGAGAGAAAGAGACAGAAAGAAAAGGAAAAAGAAAGAGAGAGAAAGAGAAAGGAGGGGAGAGAAAGAAAAGAAAATTACCCAAATTTTAAATTAAAAAAAAAAAAAAGCTTTCCAGATGAAAATCTTCAAATTTCTTCTAGGGTTCTTCTTAGATGATTCTGTCTTAGAATATTTGTATTCTTTCCTCTTTATGAGAAGAATGGGTAAAATGACATTTTCTCCCCCAGATTTACTGAGTCTTATTTATATTTATATCACAACATTTATCTCTTTCCAACAGATGTTGGACCTGAGAGGCACTATCCGTATTCCATGAGGAAAGCCTATTCAACAGCAACTGTTTCGATGGCCAAGTCATACGTAGCCCCTCGGACAGAGACTGCCAAAATGTATGCAGTGGACACGAGGGTATAGAGTGCCACGTGTCTATCTGCATGTATGTTACTGAAATAATCAATCCGTATGTTTGGGTTATTCCAGGAACACTTACTTAAACCTCAATATGTTCAACTAAATTAACTGCTCAGCTTAATCAAGAAGTTTGATTCTCTTATCCTGCTCCTTTTCTGTTACTCTCATATTGTCTCTCCTCCTTTCTACCCTCCTCTTTCACAGGCCCTCATACACTTCCCCTGTATTTCCAGATAAGGTTGCTAGGATATACAAATGTTTGTTTGTGATTTCTATATTGCTATTAAAGATTGTGACATGGTGATATTCAAGTAAAATGACACTTTAAGACTAGAAAGCAACTTTCTAAAGAGGCCAGAGATTCTAATCTTTGAAGGGATTGACAGCCTCTTAGCAAATTTCCTGGCTTTTGGTTCATTCTTCGTGTTCTCATCTGAGTGAGTTATTTGATAACTTGGAAGAAGATGATTCTTCTAAATTTAAACTAGTATATCAAACCCTACCATTACTCTGACTGTTAAAATAGAAAAAATAAATCAACAGCTTCCTACACCAGCCACTGGTGGAATTTAAAGATAAGAAGTTTCCCCTCCAAGCCTGGCATGTCAAATGCAAGTGCTTAATTAATACGAGAGCAGTGATTTATTTCTCATTAACAACATAAGAGATCTGTGTATTATTTTATCACACTATAATTTTGCCTATATATTGCCAAACTATTAGACCACAGCAGCGATAGCTGAACCAGAGAGTTCATTCGTTGATTGATTAGATATCCAAAAATGTTTCATGAATACATTATAATAGAATTCACTGATTCTGGTGTCCTCACACCACTGGATCCTCAGCACCCAGGAAAATATCTGACATGTGATAAAATGTAACATAGTTGTTGATTGGAAGAAATAAAGACTCACAGTTCTTTAGTGAAAATAAGATCAATTTTTCTCATAAATTGTATACTTATTTGAAAAAAGAACTATATATTTAATTATACACTTAAAGAAATCAGTGAATGATTGCTAATGGGATTTTACTCATATTCTAATGTAATCATCTTAATTTTTTAAATGGTAGGGTTTTTTAAAAAGTTAAATAATTTAATCTCAGGTTTTCTGATTTCTTATATATTGCATGAATAGCATTAATACTCTTGCTGTACCTTAACAGGCTATCCACTGAACTAGAAATTAGTTCTTTGGAAAAATGAAGATTTAGTTGTGAATTTCTGAAGGCCCCCCAAAAGAAGTGTTTTAAATTTAAAAAGCTAAAAGTCGTGTGAAAATGAGATGATGAAAGCCTAATACATATATTTATGTTGTTGTGAATGGTGTTCATGACCACGTGGTATCTTTTTACCAGTATTCTCAGGAGAAATTCTAAGCGAATCTTAGAACTGAAAGCAACTGATTAACTTTTATTTCGTAGATATAACTAACCATGTAATTGACACTTAAGAAATTGTTTGTAGATCATGTTTACTTGTTATATTAGTGTTATTTTATGCAGCTTAAAACTTATTTTTTTTGTTCACTTTTTCACAACCTTGGCTTTTAAATTTTTTACTTCTACTTTTATTTAATAAGGTATTTTCTGTCATGTTTTATATAGTCTAATAAGTCTTTTGAAATTCTTCTTGGGAAAGGCAGGGTAAAATTAATTAAATGACTCATCAGATTTTAGAAATATAAATTTTTCCACCCTAAAAGACTTCATTTGTATGAGGAAATATTTCAGAGGATTCTGGTGATAACTGACATCTATGAATGTTTTGAAATTTTTCTCAATAAAAATGTTTTGTATATCCTGGGACATATATTTTTTTTTTTATTTTTTTGGGAATTAGCCTTTTGTTATTATAGATGTTGTATATATGCATTGTAGAAAGTTGTAGAACAAAAATAACCAAAAATGTATCTTCCATATTTTACAATATGGCCCTGTGTTCTCTCCACCGAGAGCATCACTAGTCCTAAAACCTCACTGAGTTATCTGCATATCCTTCCAGACATTCTGCTTTTATACACATATATGCAAAGACACTCCCACATAAGCATGTATTTATTTTTAAGAGATAATTTCGTATATGTTGCCTTATGAGCTACTTTTTTTCCTATGTAGTACTTCTGCTTTTTTATAGCAATACATTTTCATTTTATCTAATTCCCTATCCCCATTGAAATTTCCCCAAGTTTTTAAAAATGCATAAGACAACTGGTTTGTCCAAACCAGAATCTGCATTTCCTTTGGTTGGTATGCCCCTTAAATCTCTTTGATTTGAGCCACATCTTTTTTCATTGACTCTGAAAAGACAAAACAAAACAAAACAATGGAACCAGTTTTCTTTAATTTTGTCCCACCTTTTGGATTCTGTTTTGATGACAGTTAGATTATTTCTCTATGCCTTCTATTTCTAATAAGTTGAAATTTAAATCTGTAGACTTGATGTAATCAAGTTCAAAAGTTTCTAGAAGACACTGTAAGTGTTGTGATAGCATATCTGGAGATTTAATATCTGGTTGATTTAGCCTCAGTTATGCGAAAATGATTCACTGGGTTAGGATGATGGCTATCTAATCCATCCACTCTTCAGTTGTATATATTAGTGACAGAAGCAAGGGATTATTATGAGCTCTTCTGGAAACTGTAGGGATATTCCATTATCCATCAACCATAATAATAATTTTAAAATAACACCTTTAACAATTGATAATCCTTATCTGAATCAATAATTGGTTAGGATTTGTAGAAAGGTGATTTTCTAATTTTATTTTATTTACAACTGTAGTAGAAATTTGTCTGTAAAATAAGCCTCGTCTCCCCATCTGAGTCTGTGTAGTTACCATAACTAATCATGTTTCTCCTTTTGCTTAAATGTCTTCCTATTGTCTCTAGGATAAAGGGACAAAAATTTTAACATGATTCTGGGCAGCCAGTTCTTGTCAGCCTTGGTTTTGGCTCCGGTGATGGCTTCTGTGTCCTGAGAGCAAGGCCTGTGTGGCTCCGTGCTCAGCTCTCCTTTCCCTCCGCCCTTCCCCTCTGTTCTCTCTCTCAAATAAATAAATAAATAATCTTTAAAAATAGTTAACAAGACTGCAAGCTCCAAAGGGGCAAAACATTTTTTACTTCGTGTACTGCTCTATTCCCAGCACTCTGCACCGTGCCTGATGCATCGCAGGCCCTCAGTACCTGTGTTTGAATAAATGAGTGAATGAAATGGTGATCATCCTGTGGCCTGCAAAACCCAAGCAGCCGTTGCATGCAACTGATTTGTTGATTGGATTGTTCTTACATCATTCATGCATATATCTGTGCAGTTTGATTAAAAGACCATCTGTGTGTTTTCAAGCATCCTCAAGCACAGAGGGGACAGAGACACAAACAACTAAAGTTAGTGTGCAATAAAATAATTGCTACAGTGTGGGTATGTATGCATTGGCATAAGAAAGCAATCACTCCGCCTAAGAGTAAGGGGAGGCTTTGCAGAGGAGGGACATGTTCAAAGGAGACAACTTGGGAGAAAGAATTCTATACAAAGAACAACATGCACAGAGAAAGAAGCAAGAGAAAGCAACTAATGTGCTAAAAATTGCAAGTACTTCCATGTTCCCAGAGCTTAACTGGGAGAAGGAGGTATTTTGTTGTTGTTGTAAGATTTTATTTATTATTTATTTGAGAGAGAGAGAGAGAGAGAGAGAGAGAGAGCCAGCAGGAGCACAAGCAGGGGGAACTGCAGAGGGAAAGGGAGAAGCAGGCTCCCCGTTGAGCCAGGAGCCAGAGCTGGGGCTCCATCCCATCACCTGAGCTGAAAGCAGACATTCAACCAACTGAGCCACTGAGGCACATCGGAGAAGGAGGTTTTGATATTCACGAATTATTTTATTTATTTTAAATTTTTTTAAAAGATTTTATTTATTTATTTGACAGGGAGAGATCACAAGTAGGCAGAGAGGCAGGCAGAGAGAGAGAGGGAAGCAGACTCCCTGCTGAGCAGAGAGCCTTATGCAGGGCTCCATTCCAGGACCCTGAGATCATGACCTGAGTTGAAGGCAGAGGCTTAACCCACTGAGCCACCCAGGCACCCCCACAAATTATTTTAAAATGAAAAATATGAGGAGATAGCATTTTCCCTCTTTCCAAGATAGGAAAATTCAACAGAAGATATTTGTTAAAAACCCTCAATGCTATCGTTAGAAATACAACCCAAGTTCCCGGGGTGCTAGTTTTATTTGGCATGGCAACCATCCTAGTGTTCCTAATGCAGACAGCTTCTTTGTGGAATCCTTTATGCAGCAAAGTATTAAGCTAGTTTTCACCATCACAGACATAATTCTGATTCTCAGTTAATCTTCCGATCATTTCTTCTCCTTTACACTTTAATCTTCTTTCATATCAGTTGCTTTACTTTTTTGGTTTTGAAGAGAACAGTTCGAATCTTATTTTAAGGGGATGAACTGAGAATTAGGTAGAAAAATAGTTCTTGGAGTAGGTTCTGCAGTTTTTGAGCTCAGAAGTAATTGTTCCCAAGTAAATAATGTTAGCCCCTGATATGCAGTAATTAATTGAAAATAATATAATGCACAGTTCAATATTGGTTAACCTCTTTCCATTCAAAAAAAAGCTTGCAATTTGTCACTTAAAGATTTATTGAAATAATTTTATTTGTTTAAAATAAAAAGGGATAAGGAAAAAGACACACAAAAACCCCACGATTATTCCAGCACCTAGAAGAGAGTTAACACAGAGAAAATTATATATGCATAATGTTTTTCAGAAATTAACAGTACTGAATATGAATGTTCCTCTTACCCACCTCCATGGACTTCCCTTACAGTCTCTCTCCCAAGAGATGTACTTCTCCCATATTTCTTGTATCCTTTCAAAGAAACAAAAATTAAAATTTATGGCATACAGAGATCCTTTGACAATGTATATACGGCATTTTGTTACTCGATATTTTCCTTTTAAAAATAAAATCAATACTTAAATATATTTATTGATATTTTTCCATACCACCTCATCCATTTTAATGGCTTCATAGTTCATTGTTTACATGAACCATTGTCTATCTAATTTGTCCCTTTAAACATCTTCAGTTTTGCTATTATAAGCAATGTGACAATGAATACTGTCTTAAAAACCCCTTTGTCCTCATAGGATTATAACAAATACATTACTATGTCTAAAAGTAGAAAAACTGAATCCATGTGAATATATTAAATTTTTGATACCTATAGCCAAATTGGCCTCCAAAAAAAGTACTGATTTACACTTCACCAGCAGAATATAAAAGTGCTTGTTTTCCCACACTGTTGGTAATGCAGGATGTTAGCAATCTTTAATACTGTTACTGAAATTATGGGTAGAAAATGGTATCCTATTTCTGCTTTGATTTGCATTTATTTAACTAAATTGAGCACAGTTGATCAACTTTTTAAATAATCACTAATTGAATATTTCTGCAGATGGAAATTTTAAGGTTTTTTTTGGTTTTTAGTCCCATGTGGGGTAGTCCAAATTTCAAAAGGTATATTGTCGGGCTTCTCAAAGTAGATCAAACCTACTAACAATGGTATTTGAAAACATTTTCAGTGGCACATTAAGTCTTTCTATTTTATAGCCTTCTATTTATTTTTATATGGATTTGAAAAAGCCTGTTTTTCACTTATGATAAAGTTTCCATTTAACAAACATTTAAGTTTGAAACTGAGTTGATTTAAAATACATTAAATAAAAATAAGTAAAAACACCTTCCAGGCAATCAAAAATAAGAAAGTTCATATTTAAGAGACTGAATTTTGGCATAGGATGGTTTAGTCAATGTATTCTTAAAATAGAATATACTCTAAGCAAAAGGCAAAATAGCTTATTAAATGTTATTGCTCATGCAAAGAAAAGCCACAAACTAGGATTAGAGTTAGCAGATGAAAAATGGACATATGCTCTGTCAAATAACAAAATTCAACCAAATAAATTTGAAGACCTAATTGGCTTTATTGAACAATTCATGAATCAGGATGCACCCTATCCATCAGGTAGGCAATCTGGGGAACTATACAAAATAGAAGGTTTTTATTAATGGAGGGTGGGGTGGGTCAAGGAAGTTACTAGCAAAAGGAAAGGATTGTCCCAGAGGAGGCTATCTGTAAGTTGTCTCATCATGCTAATTATCTCCTCTTTCTGTGGGGGGATAAAGAGGACTCAGGTGACAGCCTTACTGGTGTTGAAAAAAAAAAGTTCCTGACTGACCTGTTAAGGCTACATTTCTGGGGAGGTTGAAACTGCAAGAAGATTCAGTATTAAGCCCCAGTTTGGGAACTCTGTCTAAGTAACACCATTTTGGGCTGGCGGTTTTTCAGTATATAGGATATTTCTACAGCCCAAAGAGTAAGAAAATAATATTTATTCACTTTGGTTATTTAAAACACATCTCAGAAATCGTATTATGTCACTCATAAATAATTCATTATATATGCATAACATAGACTTTTTAAACATTATAACAACAATATCATTATCAATCAACAGTAACAATTAACTCCTTAGTATCGATTTTTCCAATGTCTATTTTGTTGCAACTGTCTGAAAAATATTTTTTTAATTGGACCCCGAATTCCAAATCGAATATTGTCCCCACTTTGCTGTTGATATGACTCAAATCAAATACTGTGATTTCTGTACTCTCCACTTGAACCAAGGTTTAGGAGAAATTTGAAAAATGTAAAGTACTATCAGGTTTCCTCTGCAAAAACTTAACTGGTTCTGATGAGGGAACAGAAGGCAGGCTGAGGACCAAGCAAAAGCTGACACCCTGCAACCTTCCCCAACCCTCACTGCTGGGTGGGACATGTGGGACGTTCTTTAGGAATCTCCCAACTATCTTAATGTTAGTACCTTGCTAGAGGGAAAAACCTTGACAATAACAAGGCCTCAAGGCATCCGGTATTTTATAGGTCCTCTATAGCACATGAAAATTCTATTGAAACCTGCCTTTTTCCTTACCTCCCCAACCCCATCGTAGGTAACCTGCCACCCATCACAACCCCAGGGCAGCAGCTCTTTCTGCCCATGGGTCCTGTCCCCATGCTTTAATAAACCACCACTTTGCACCAAAGATGTCTCAAGAATTCTTTCTTTGTCATTGGTTCCGGACTCCACCCGAACCTTACCTATATTCTAATACCTCATCAGTTGCAAAAAACCAACAGCTTAAATGTTTGTTGCTAATACTCAGCAGAGGAAAAAAGAAAAATCGGAGTCAAAAAGGAAATTGGACATTTTAAAGAAGGAAAGAGGATGCTTTTTTGATACAATCTTCACTTCCTACAGATAAAGGGACATGAAGCCCAGTCGACTGGGCTCTTGAATTGTCTTCCTGACTTTGCCAGAGGAGGGGTTGCATGTGGAAGGAAAACTCTGAGGGTTGCTGAAATCATCAAACTTTTCTGCTGTTTTTTTAAATTATGTTATTCTAGGTAAAGCTAAGCCTACATCACCCAGAAACTAGGGGAAGGAGCTGAGATATGCTCTAGTTGTAAAACACAGTTTCTCTCTTACTAAATTAAAACAAACATTACACCATGCCTTTTTTTTTTTTTTCTAGAGTGATTGATGGGAAATATGGATTAGAAGAGGACATCTGAAGGGGCTCTATTTTATTAGAGAAGGGAAAGGCTTTGAGGCTAGTAAATAAAAATTTTAAAAGCTAATTGGTTAATATAGCAGAAGCTGAAGCAGTCAGCCAACCATGTCAGAAACAAAGATGAGGGGCACCTAGGTGGCTCAGTGGGTTAAGCCGCTGCCTTCGGCTCAGGTCATGATCTCAGGGTCCTGGGATCGAGTCCCACATCGGGCTCTCTGCTCAGCAGGGAGCCTGCTTCCCTCTCTCTCTCTCTGCCTGCCTCTCCGCCTACTTGTGATCTCTCTCTGTCAAATAAATAAATAAATAAATAAATAAATAAATAAATAAAAAAGAAACAAATGAGGGAAACTCAGGAAAAAAATATGTTATTGGAGAATAAAAATCAGGAGCTAGAATCACAGTGGAGACAATCACATGGGGTTAAGTTCCATTAATGGCTGTTCTGAGCATATGTCAGTTCTTGTTACTTTCTTTATGGAATCCTTTACTTATGCTAATAAAATCAGAGTAAAAGAAAATGTATTTTTTGGGGCGCCTGTGTGGCTCAGCGGGTTAAAGCCTCTGCCTTCGGCTCAGGTCATGATCCCAGGGTCCTGGGATCGAGCCCCACATCGGGCTCTCTGCTCAGCAGGGAGCCTGCTTCCCTTCCTCTCTCTGCCTGCCTCTCTGCCTGCCTCTCTGCCTACCTGTGATCTCTGTCTGTCAAATAAATAAATAAAATCTTTAAAAAAAAAAAAAAGAAAATGTATTTTTAAAGTAAACAAACTCTCTTGTAAAGGCTTATACAGTTCGGTTCTGAACTGAAACAAATATGTATACCCCCAACAGTAGGGTAAAAGCCCTGGGTTTCTCCATCTCTTATTATTTGAGTGTGTCCCATGGGTGGTGTCCCTCACATTTAGCAGCTTATCAGAACATTCCCCAGTAATGCTTTAAGATCGTTAAAAGATTGGGATCCCATCCCTTCATCCAACTCTCCTCATATAGCACTGATCTTTGTTTTGTTTTGGCCAAGTCACAGGCGACAAATACTCTCCACGATATTAGGTAAGTATGTAGTCGTTCACTGATTATTTAAAATGTGTCCTTAGACTTTCTTAGTTTGTGTCTCTTGATATTTTTCAAGAAAAAATAATAGCTAAATCTAGAAGGCAATTAGTTAGTGGTAGCTAAGATTCTTTTAACATTATAAATTTACCCAGATTTAGATATATAAAAGAGAAAATAATCTGAATTGACACTTCAGTTTTCATATGCAACCGGAAAAACAAAAACTACTTATTAAATAGAAAAGCAAACGTAACTGTATTAATTGCTAAGGAAAAAAAAAATTTCTCTTAATTTTGCTTGTGGCATCCCACAAAATAGATTTTTCCAAAAAGGAAGCCTTCCCCAATAAGTAATAAAAATAAGAAACCTGTGTTTATTGATAATTTCAGTGCTTCTGAACAATACCATTTTTCATCTTATTAATATAGAAATCTGCCATCTTGATTGATATATGTTATTTGCTTCAGGAATTAGATAGGTAGAGACTGACATAATTTTAGAAGAAAAGAATAACTCTTGTCTAAATGCACAACTTTAAATTACATTTTTATCACCACACAATTCCATTTTGTAAAGGGATATCACTTTTATTTCATTTTCCTAGAAACACAATTAGTAAAAATAATAAAGCAATTAACTACACTCTTTCCCAGGATCTAGTATTCAATATGAAAGACAAAAATAGCCTAGATAAGATTATTTTGCACAAAATCACAAAGCAAAATGAACTTAAAAGTGAGATTCCTTTGGGATGTATATATTTGTCTTTTTTGTTGTTGTTCTGATTAAAAAGAAACCATTCTTTATCAAAAGTGGGGTTTCACAGGCAACATATTTTCATCGTCTCATTTCCTCTCACACGATCCTGACGTATTTCACATTTTGCCCTAGATATAATATTCTGCTGGAGTTTCATTTCATTGTCCACATGAATGCTATTCAGTTCTATCCCAACTCTATTTCATCTTCATGAAAGATATTGAATTTTAAAGTTGTCTTTTATAAAAGTTGTGCTCCTAACACAAATGAAACAAATCTGGAACTACAAAACTGAAAATGAAAGGGGAACTTGTGGTCAGGTACAAAAGAAATAGGCTAGACCTGTGGGGTTGGTGCTGTAGATTCTCCATACCACGTGAACATCCTGTACGCCCATTAGCCTGCCTTTGTGGGCAACTCAAACTCATAGATCCCCTCCTCAGAAGTGAGAGTGTATATCAGATTTTCTAGACCCTCCCATGGCAAGTATCTCTCACCTGATGCTCAGCTTCATTGTGAGCAATATGTGGTAAGGTAATAGATTTCCTCTTTGGAAGCTTGAACATCATTATCATTCCATTCTGCTTGGGTTTGTCAAAAATCTGGTATCAGTAGTAACTCAGCTTTGTGGTTTCATTAGCCATTAAATCAAATCTAGCATTGGGCTACAATCATAAGTAGGCTTTCATGCCCTCTGCTGGATGCTTAAAGAAAAAAGCTACACCTTTGCGCAATTAGAAAAGCCTCATTTAAAAAATGAATGCTCTTTAACATAAGAAGAAAAAACTCTAGTCTTACTAGAATTAAACCTGAAACACCAGGTTAAATAGAAGTTTAACAATTTATTGGTGAACTAAGATGCAAGTAAAGATTTTCAGAGATGAGATGACAGAAAATGTACAGGTTTATTGTTTTAAATTTCCTTTTTAAATGTTATGATATCATATAATCCAAATTACTTTTATTATTTTCAGTAGTTTTCCATGGACCATGAGGAGCATCTGCTAGAACTTCTAAGTCTCTGTCTGGAGATCTGAGCAAAGTAATGGAAACTCTAATATCACTATAAATCATACTAACAAGTTTGGTGGGGAAATCTATCCAGAATGTTACATGATAATTAACATGTAGTGGTCATTTAATGGGTATTTTTTAGAATTAAATGAAAATGTAATCTGGGTTGTCTGATAAGACATCTCTGTCAAAAAAAAAAGTTTTTATGTAAACAAACTTTTTCTATCAGCCCTACTTACCTGCCAACACCTCCCACACTTCTCCCCCCATCCCCCAAAACCAACCAACCAACCACATGCCAAGCATGCAGTTTGGTAAGGCATGCCCTGACACATAAATGCAAGTCACAAAAATAAATTCCGATCGCTTCAACCGTGTTTTCACTAACGTCTTTGGCAAACTCCAGCTGCTGAATCGTTAGCCCTGTTTCCAGATGCGCTTGTACTTTTCTAGGTGTCGATTATATCCACTGCCTGTTCTGTAATGGGAATGAATTTTAACATACATAGCTCATAGGATATGAACAAAAACTCCGTAGCATGACTTATTAGAGGTACACTTACTTATAACCCACATTCTCTGATGTTTGTAGCCACTTTTTAAAAAAGATTTATTTATTTTAGAGAGAGAGAAAGAGAGCACGTGCCCATGCACACATGTCGGCAGGGGAGGGGCAGAGGGAGAGGAAGAGAATCTCAAGCAGACTCCCTGCTGAGCACAGAGCCAGACCTGGCTCTATCTCCCAACATGGAGAGCATGACCTGAGCCAAAATCAAGAGTCTGACTCTCAACCAGCTGAGCCAGCCATGTGCCGCTTGTAGCCACTTTTGAAGTTAGATGATCATTGTGGGGAAAAATATCTGGAATAGGAACTGAAAGATCAAAATGCCTCGTCTCTAGTTTTGTCCCTCATGCTAGTAAACAATGAATGTTGGGCAAGGCAGTAATTTTTCCAGAACCCACATTTTCTAATCTGTTAAATGAAGGCAGTGATGGATCATGATAGATAAATAGATAGATAGCTAGGGCTATAGAAAGAGAGATTGAGAAAGAATTAAAGTAACGCATGCATTTAGTTTTGAAACTCAAATTGTATCATAGGCTCAGATAAAAGCCAGCACTTCTTAGCTCTAACCCAACCCCACATAGCATTATCTCCAAATTCTTGAGGCAATAATTTTCAACTGTTTTAGTGTTTTGCTTCAGATACTTAGGACCCAATTTCCAAATGACATACTTAACAATTTTTTAAAAAATTTTCTTTTAATTGAATTATTTTTAAAAAATATTTTATTTATTCACTTGAGAGAGAAAGAGAGAGAGAGACAGAGAGAGCAAGAGCAGGGGGAGAGGCAAAGGGAGAGGGAGAAGCAGGCCCCCAACTGAGCTGGGAGCCAGACGTGGGGCTCGTGATTCCAGGACCTGGAGATCATGACCTGAGCCCAAGGCAGAAGCCCAACCATCTGAGCCACCTAAGCATCCCTTTCTTTTAATTTTAAATATTATTCACTGACTTCCCACAATCTGATTAGGATTTAGTTTTCTTATTAAATCCTAATCAGATCCTTAGACACACTTCCCCCTCTGTTTAGCTTATTGATATAACTAATGCCCAATGTAAAACTCATTACTTACTATTTACATTATTCATAGTTTAACCATTTCAGGGTTGGGGGGTTAATCCTGCTTCTGTTTTTCATAGATACAGAATCATCTTTTCAGTTCCTTCACTTTCCACTTACCAATTTTTAATTTATCACCACATTTTTATTATGTATTTTTTTTCTTAATATCCCTCTTATCATCCTACAGCTATTTGTTGTCATGTCCTGACTGGAACTGGCTCTTAATATGTTCTTAATACTAATTAAGTTGTTTAATACTATCTTCCTGGGGGCGCCTGGGTGGCTCGGTGGGTTGAAGCCTCTGCCTTCGGCTCGGGTCGTGATCCCAGGGTCCTGGGATCGAGCCCCGAGTCGGGCTCTCTGCTCAGAAGGGAGCCTGCTTCCCCCTCTCTCTCTGCCTGCCTCTCTGCCTACTTGTGATCTCTGTCAAATAAATGAATAAAATCTTAAAAAAAAAAATACTATCTTCCTGTAGATCATGTTCATCATCATTTCCAGAGTTCTCTTCACCTCTCCTACCTCTAATTCTTGGGGACTCCCTGCATTGCTACAGCATGAATTTGCTTGATTATTCTCGGTTTTGTCCCTGAAGACACTAAGCCAAGTGGAGAAACTTGAAACCCCAATGAATTATGATTTATCCATCTGCCTCCATTTTAGATATCTCTCTGTATACCAAAATCTTGCTGTTAATGCTCTTTGTCATCTTCTTGCCAATGTCTTTGTTCTTGTGAATTAAAAACATTTTTCCTCTTTTATTATAATCTTAGTGCATTTCAGAGGGGAGCAGATATGTTCAATCTACCATGTGTAACTCGAAGTTAGGGGTAGCTAGGTCACAAAATTATCATGAGAATAAAATCTGGAAGCACCTTGTATACACCCTAAACCTTGCTTACCTACCTGAGATTATTAGAGTATATTAACACAAGTTCTCTGGGCTTCTTTCATCAGTAGATACTAATGAGATTATTTTAGTAGCAATAAGCCATCTGCCCCTGGCTCTTACCCACATTCACTGTTGTAAAGCCTTATCCCTACCAAATCTCATCCATTTACCTTTGGGACTTTCCTGAACTAGGTAAGAAGGCTTACAAAATCTGCTAGAATACATACTAAATACCAGACTCCTTTAGACCCTGGGATATAAATTAGTGAATAACACAAAGATCTGTCCACTTATAGATTTACATTCTAGCAAGGGAAGGCGACCAGATTATAAATAGAATTCAATTTTGTAGTAGAGTAGGTGGTTAGTGCTATGAAAAAAAAAAAAAAAAAAGTGTATCTGAGACAAAGAGGTGGAAGTGCCAGGATGGGGAGAAGTTGCAATTTTTAAAGTAGAATAATCAGCGTGGGTCTCATGAAGAAGGTGACATTGGTACAAAGAATTAAAGGAAGTAAGAGAGTGAAACAATGTTGATATTTGGAGAAAGAGTGTTGCAGACAAAAGAAACAGCAAATGGGGCCCCTGGGTGGCTCAGTGGGTAAAAGCCTCTGCCTTCAACTCAGGTCATGATCCCAGGGTCCTGGGATCAAACCCTGCATCGGGCTCTCTGCTCAGCGGGGAACCTGCTTCCCCCTCTCACTCTGCCTGCCTCTCTGCCTACTTGTGATCTCTGTCTGTCAAAAAAAAAAAAAAAAGAAAAGAAAAGAAAAGAAAAGAAAAAAAGAAACAGCAAGTACTAGGGCCCGAACAGACAGATGCAGGAAGGTTAACACCTGATAGGTCTGATAACAGTGTTTCTGGGACAAATAAGTAAGGGTGAGAGTCACGGGAAAGGAGACCTGGGCAGGGTATTGATCCTACAGGGGCCTGGGATAAGGACTTCAGCATTTCCTCTGAGTGAGGTGGAATGTCACTGGAGTTTAGGTAAGGGACATGATTCTCCTTATGTTTTGAAAATATTGCTCTAGCTACTGTGTTGGAAATAGAATATATAGAAGGGCAAAGCTGCAAGCAAAAGGACCAGTCGAGATGCTATTACAGTCATCCAGGCAATGATTGGTTGTGAGTGGCTCCCACCAGAGATGTAGTAAGAACTGTTTAGAATCTAAGCTTATTTTAAAGTTAAGAGCTGAGCCAAGCCACTTTCTGACAACAGGGATACAGGAAGAGACACAAACGGAGGACTCAAGAATGACTCCAAGTTCTTTGGTCTAAGCAACTCAAAAGTTGCTGTTACTGTCGCTGGAGATGAGGAAAGTTTGGAAAAACAAGTTTGCGAAAAGATTAGGAGATAAATTTCATCAAGCTATCTTAAGAGGTATTTTAAGTAAATAAGTGGAGGTATCAGTTGTTTTGTTTGACAAATTTGTCAGCTGAACACCACCGGCTGTTCTAGCATGGATTTCTTTTCCTGGCACCCCGTTGCTCATGGTCACTGCAAAAATGCTGAAACTGTCCCATTGCTACTTCTGTAGTCAGTGTTCTCAATAAGAACATTGATATCTAAGCCAAAGATACTTATCATAGTTCCTCAAGAAATGCCGAGTCTCCAGGTACCAGAGAAAGACTGTGGGCTCTAGAGCCTACATTTACCATCCAAATGGGAGCCTCCTCCTTCTCCACACTGTGCTATTACACATGCCGCACAGCTTCGGGGTCTCCTTCAGCCTCCATCTACACTTTCTCTCTCCTCAGGCTGAGAGAGGCACCTTTTCGAACGGGGACTTTTAATCTCCTTCATTCACCCTTCATCCTTCAACTCTGAGTGTCCCTTGTTCCTACTCTCACCTTTTACCCTAATTCAAATATTCTCTTTCTGGTTTGGGTCTGGACATGTCTGAATCTCCACTTGGACCATCGTTTAATTATGATAACTCTTATTAACTCCATACGAGGGGAGGGGTTGGATGAAAACAGAGAGAATAAGGCAGAGAAAGCTGTGATGTGTACCTGGAGTGGAATCGCACTTAATGGAGACTACTCCATGCATTAATGGGAGTGTTGATAGAGAGACAATCACTTGGTTGTATAGCATGAAACAGAATATGGCAATGATACATGAAAAGTCCAGTAATTCACTACTGAAACATCTCCCTGACCGAAATTCTTTCTCTACAGTCATTCTCTTGTCTTTTTGCAGACTCTATTAATTGTCCTTTTTCAGGCTTATTAATTGATTTCTGAAAATTCACACTAAATAAAACAATTGTTCCTACATTTGATGTTTCAGAATTAAAAAAAAAATGTTTCTAATGTTGTCAGTTGACGATCTGGAGCTATCAGCTTGATTTCAGAATTTCTTCATATGGAGGTGGGGGGTCTAAAGTGCCAAAACATGGAGCAGGACACATTTCAGAGTTTTGAGTTTGAAGGTGAATTCCAACAGTTGGATTCACAGCCACTTCTGTCCCTGGAAAGAGAAAAATGGGGACTTGTAATCTTTCTAGTCAGCATAAGACAGAAGTACATGAACTGCCTAATAAAATCTGGCATTTCTTGGATCACTGGAGCAACAGAAAATTATTTGTGCCCTTGAGAAAAAATTTACAACCATCCTGCTCTCTCTAAAGTGATAGTTTAGTCACTATAGCAAGGAAATTTGCTCTCATGAACAGATGATATCATCACTGACTAACCCATCAAGAAGCATTTACAATTTAGAGGCAGAAAGTAGGAAGAATGCCCTTTTTGGTAGACTGAAAGACAAGATTCCTGTAAATACTAACAGTATTTTAGCTAATGTTTCCATCATGGGAAAGGCAAATTTCAATAGAAATATTTAAACGTAATGTCTGAACTTCATTATTTCATATTTATGCTCTGCAAACTAAACAAATGTAACTAATTAAACATTTCTCTATGAGAACTAGTAAAAATGTTAACTTGTGAAAAGTTTGCATCTAAAGTACACATGCACAGTAAAGGAAAAACCTGATCAAATTTTTAAAAATGCCTCGAAATAAAAATTTTGACTTTAAGATTATGCACACTGTAAGGTACTAAATATCAAAAACAAGCATTTTCTTCCTCAAACTGATCACTTTGAGAAGCTATGTACTTATTCCCATAGCTCTTTTGGAAATCTCCTGTTAGTATTTCCTTGAAAGACTGCTACTGCTTTTGAGTTACAAGAACCAACAGTAACATTTCAAAGCCACAATCCATATATTTTCCTCTACCTTGGTCTTTGTCTTGAAATGGTTTGATTGCTTCTTTTCTTTTCTTTTCTTTTCTTTTCTTTTCTTTTCTTTTCTTTTCCTTTCCTTTCCTTTCCTTTCTTTTCTTTTCTTTTCTTTTCTTTTAAAGATTTTATTTATTATTTATTTGACAGAGATCACAAGTAGGCAGAGAGGCAGGCAGAGAGAGGGGGAAGCCCACCTCGGGGCTCCATCCCAGGGATCATGACCTGAGCTGAAGGCAGAGACCCTAACCTACTGAGCCACCCAGGTGCTCTGATTGCTTCTTTTCAAAACAATGACTACTATAAATTCTAGTAACAACTCTAAATTCACCTTTAAAGAGGAGTGCCTGGTGTCTCAGTGGGTTAAGCCTCTGACTCTTGGTTTCAGCTCAGGTCATGATTTCAGGGTCCTGGGATGGAGCCCTTTCAGGGGCTCTACACTCAGTGTGGAGTCCGCTTGAGATTTTCTTCCTTTCCTCTTGCCCCTCTCCCTGCTCACATGTGCTCTCTCTGTCTCTCTCATCAATCAATCAATCAATCAATCTTTTAAAAAAAATACACCTTTAAAGAGAAAAAAAAAAATGGCCCTTGAACTAGATCTAGTTCTGTGACTGCTTTTATATATTAAATATAATCAGAACATAACTATGTCATTCATTTATACAATGTACCTTTTTGTACTACAATGGCAGAGAGGAGGAGCTCCCTCATCTTTGGAGTATAGAATGATAGTGAACCCCTCATAGCATTGTAGGGAAGAGTAAATGAGCCTAAAGATGTTAGGTGTTAGCACAGAACGTGGCACATGGTAAGTGCTCAATAAATGTGAGCTATTATTACTATTATGCTCTGAAACGAAAGTAGGTGAATGAAATGCTCCCTCTTTCCTTACCTAAAATGAGTCACAGAATATTTACCTAAAGAACATAAAGTTCAGAGAGGTAACACTTCGGAAACAATCCTAAAATAAGATAGGATCTGGGAGAGGTGATGGAGAGAGGAGCTGGCATGTGAAGCCTGCTTCTTCTCTGTCCCTTCCCCAATTCAGAGCCCTTACATTTCATCATTGATGAAAGATTAGTATTTCTATTTACCCAGAAGTACAAAAAAAGGGAAGATTATCTCTGAAATTGTGGAAGAAATGGGGTTAGGAAGATTGGATCTCTGAAAGGCAGCATTATTGAGGAGATCAACCCCTAAGATGAGTGGCCTCAGGAGGGGTGTCTCCGTGGGCACTTACCTCGCTGGCTTCTCAGAAATGGCATGGGACCTGTTTGCTGCCTTGCTGGGGCTAACAGGACCCAAGTCTGATCTACATAGGATGGAAATGGAGGCAATGTAGATTTTACAGTAATTTATTTTTTTTAAGATTTTTTATTTATTTATTTGTCAGAGAGAGAGCGAGCACAGGCAGACAGAATGGCAGGCAGAGGCAGAGGGAGAAGCAGGCTCCCTGACGAGCAAGGAGCCCGATGCGGGACTTGATCCCAGGACGCTGGGATCATGACCTGAGCCGAAGGCAGCTGCTTAACCAACTGAGCCACCCAGGCGTCCCAATTTATTATTTTTAATAAGGAATATGGACAGATAATTGTGGGGATCTTTTCTTTATGCTCTCAAATTCTCTCTTTCTAATGAACACTAGATTGTTTTTTCTCCCTCAAGCCTTTTGTCCTCTCACCTACCAGAACCCAAACGTTTTTCTTTTCATTATCCTTAAATGTCTTATTTTCTCACAAATAAGGGCTTTTACTCAGCTTCACAACCTTATTTTCAATGAAGACCTGTTTTCAGTAAACCAACAACAACAACAACAACAAAAACAAAAACAAAAAACAAAAACAAAAAAAAGTCTGTTTATGGTCAACTTTACAACTCCTTTGCCATTACTTATTTTTTCAAATACAGATTTAACACATAAACAAAACTATGAAACTAAAAAACTCAAAACTTTTTTCAGGTCACTTGTATTGTCTACCTATTCACCCTGTCTCACAGAACCAGATCCTTTAAAGTGAGAGCATTGATTCTGATTTGGGGTATAGATGGGTGTGGAGAATTTTAATGATGTTCTCTTCTTTTCCCACCTCTACTAAAAATCTGTATACAGTCCTTTAAAACGTCATTTCTGTGGCCCAGTGTGTGTTCTCTCCATTTATTAATTTGAGGGGGAAAATACCTTTCAAAATCTCCCATTTTCTGTGGACTTCTCAGATAAAAGGGATTCCAAAAGCATCATTAAAATAGGTAAGGTAAGGTAAGGCCATAAGAAAACATTAAAACAAGAAATGCTTGCCCCTAACACAGGTGCTGAGTTATTCTAGAACTGTTAGGGTCTGATGGCTGAGAGAAAGGGCAAGAGGTTCCAGAGATCACTTCACAGAGAACCTCACAGAGGAAGGTGTAGGGCATTGAACAGGTCCTTTCTGGGGGTACAGCAGTGATGCTAAGGGAAAACTGGATCCATGAGAGGAGCTGGGAGTGGGGAGGGGTGTTGGGTGATAACAGAAGAAGAGAAACTATCTGGGGGCTGGGTCCTGGAAGAGGATGTGGGACTGAGGCAGAAAAAAGTAACATGACCTAAGGCTTGCATAAAATAAATCATTATTCATTTCATTCCTCAAAATACCTCCAACCTCCAACTATAGATTCCTTCTCCTCTACTCTTCATCCTTCCCCTTTCCCTCCACCTTCCTGGCTTCCTTCTGGTCTCCCTCCCTTCCTCTTTCTCTAGCAGTTCTCGCTCTTTCTCCTTACCCTCCATGGGGATATTGGAGGGATTCTTTCCCCCTTTTTGGACATGCTATGGACATAGAAACATAGATCCCATGAGAGAAGAGGAAAGACTGAGGAATCTGAGTAGTAGATCAGCAGAGAACTGTGAAAAGGCCTGCCTACTGGTACATGAGATCAACAGGGGCCTAGGTATTTGTGTGAGATTCCCAAGGACCTTTCCCAGACAGAAATATCATCGTGCATTGGGTGCGTTGGGCTGGCACACTGTTTATGAGGATCCCAAGCAAGTGTTTGTCTTTGTCTCTTGAATATTTCTAATCAAGATAATTGACAACCTGAGCCATAATACTGCTGTCTGGTATTGTTAGTGGAAGAAATTTCCCATTTTATATATTTTAATAGCAGTAAATTTTAGTCCATCCCAGCTTTCCATATTCCATCAAAATTCTCCTCTTGGCTTGTCACGTGAGGACAGCTTCCATGGGATCCTGAGAGTCAAACCTCAGACCCACTGGTCAGAAGAGCAGAGCTATTTCAACTAAAAGATTCAGCAAATAGTGGCAATAGCATGAGATAATTTTTGAAGAAATAAAGTAAAGGTCTAGGAAGAACCCCAAGGTTAATAAAGAAAATCTAGTCTAGCCATTAAAATGCTTTAAATGACCCATTTCCTACATTCAGGAGGGAATTCCTATCTTCAGGAGGGAATGTCCTATCTTCCCCTTGTGCTCAAAGGTTGGCAGGGAGTCCAGAAACCTTATTTCATATTCTAATGTCACCAGTGTCTTTCAAGTGAATTCTCATTTTCCTCTCCCTTCTGAACTGCTACAATGAGGAAGATCCTGAGGTACCACCCCACAACCATCAGTGTGGATGTGTGAATCTGGTGGAGACTGGACTCAACTCAAAGCTATGAGCACATACTTTGTGCTCAGTAGAGTAGAGTAGCCAATCTCTAAAGAGAGTTTGGCTCTTACCTCCTCTGTAGCCATAAAAAGGTCCTGTTGTGGTTCCCTCATTTTCCTTTTGGAGAAAACCTGCTTTTACAGAAATAAGAGGCAGGAAGAATCATTTGTCAGGAGAAATGAAAGTATAATGGGGATCCAGTGGGGGAAAGAAATCCAGTCAGGGTCTGGGTTTCAGACTGCCTTAAAATATTGACTCCCTGGAATTTACTTTCAGAAATTGCTAGTCAAGAAGATGTCACTAAAGATCACAGAGAATACCACTTCCTCAATTACTCCATTGTATTTTGCTTGGGAGGGGGAAAACAGGAATGCCAGGAAGCACAACTCTGGGAGACATCTCCACATCAAAAACCATGCAAATGGCTGTTCACTGCCTATAATGTTCTTCTGAGCATCCTTTAGAAAGGGTGGGAGATGGGTAGTGGGTGGGATAACCTAACACCCAACAAGGCAAAGAAAAAAAAAATAGGAATGGGCAACTGAGCCTCTGGCCCTAGAATGGAAAGTAGCAAACAACAAAAATGAGTTTTGTAATATAACTTGAGCTAGAGGAGAGATTTAAAGTTTCTTGAGCAACATAAGATTCAGAGAGATACCAGTGGCATCAGGAAGGAACCGATGGAAGGAGAAAGGGACTGGGGATTCTGGAGAACAAAACCTACCTTTGAAGACTCACCCAGTGGAAATGCCTAGAGGTCTGAGATACAGGATCACTTAGAGGAAAGAATAAAGTGACCTGCCCCGATTTTCACTGGCTCCCTACCCTCAATAGTGGACAATTTGAAATGTATTAGTTGACTTGCAGTAAAGATCTATGTGGTATATTCATCCAGCATAGGGAGAAACGTATATTACATCTTCTGAGAGGAATAATAGCCACTTTCCCAGGTTGGTATTTAGCAATTAGGAATAATATCTGAGAAGCCCCTAATTTAGTGCCTAATACTTGGTAGATGTGAAATAAATTGTGACTATATTTTTTTTAAATAATTTCTTCCCAAGTATATTCTTTTTCTGTCCACAATGACAGAGAATGCAATTCTAATGCCCTGCATTTGGTATGATTACATGCAGATTATTGCCATAATCTAACAGGTTTGACACCTCTCCCAATCATACCTGTTCAGGCACATTCAGGCAAATCAAAAGCATATGTGTAAATCACCAAGCAGGAAACATAAAAACATCAGAAAAATGGGGATATAACTGTGGCACATACACTGCCTTAAAAATGATAACACTACAACTGGTTACTACAGCTTGCTTACAATTAAGAAGAGAAGTTTTTAATGATTCAAGACAGTCTAGTAAAAGAGTCTTCTTCAGAGTACATAAAGGGCTAAGAAGACCAGAGTGGATTATCCTCCTTAAAAACTCAAGTCAAGTTGGAGGTATCATAATTACATTTATTTGTTAAATGCCTCAAGTTAAATAAATAAAAATAGACCAATGTTACCATGTTGACCCCTTTGACTAATACAATTTATAAGAATGTTGGTGGCCCTATTTCCTTCTATGCTCAATAGAAAGTGTTTGATTTTAGGCGAAAGATGATTTTTTCATTGGAGACTCTAATTATCTTTCAGCAAATAACCATTTCTCAAATCGACATGTGTTTCTTTTGTTAAATAATGACTTTTTAGAAAGCCAATAGTTAATATAATCTCTAAATCTTGAGTACCAAGTTTTGATATTAAAACATTTAGGTTTATTTTTTTTAATTTTTTTATTTTTTCAGCATAACAGTATTCATTAATTTTTGCACCACACCCAGTGCTCCATGCAATCTGTGCCCTCCACAATACCCACCACCTGGTGCCCCCAACCTCCCACCCCCCACCCCTTCAAAACTCCCAGATCGTTTTTCAGAGTCCATAGTCTCTCATGGTTCACCTCCCCTTCCAATTTCCCTCAACTCCCCTCTCCTCTCCATCTCCCCTTGTCCTCCATGCTATTTGTTATGCTCCACAAATAAGTGAAACCATATGATAATTGACTCTCTCTGCTTGACTTATTTCACTCAACATAATCTCTTCCAGTCCCGTCCATGTTGCTACAAAACTTGGGTATTCATCCTTTCTTTCTTTCTTTTTTTTTTTTTTTTTTTTTACAGCTTTATAAACATATATTTTTATCCCCAGGGGTACAGGTCTGCGAATCGCCAGGTTTCTTGCCATTTGCAACGACGTGGATGGAACTAGAGGGTATCATGCTTAGCGAAATAAGTCAATCGGAGAAAAACAACTATCATATGATCTCCCTGATATGAGGGAAAGGAGATGCAACATGGGGGGTTGAGGGGGTAGGAGAAGAGTAAATGAAACAAGATGGGATTGGGAGGGAGACAAACCATAAGTGACTCTTAATCTCACAAAACAAACTGAGGGTTGATGGGGGAGGGGGTTGGGAGAGGGGGTCGGGTTATGGATATTGGGGAGGATATGTGCTATGGTGAGTGTTGTGAAGTGTGTAAACCTGGCGATTCGCAGACCTGTACCCCTGGGCATTTAGGTTTATTTTTACTCCACCTTTTATTTAGCTGTTAGTTTTCCCAGGGCTTTCCCTGTTCCATCCATTGAAAATCTTATGCTGGCCCAAGTTCCTGAAGCACAGCTATTAATCTCTACGAAGCCCTCTTGAGGCCTCTATGTATGGTGTACAAGACAGCACCTCAGAGGGAGTTTCATGACAGATGGTTTGGTTGAGAACAATGCTTAACGCAAAGAAATAATCTATGACCTGTGATCTCCCGGAAACCAGTAAGTGATAATTGTATTACCTACAACTAAGGCTGGCAGTTACAAATAACTCTAAAGCCTGGCTTCCCTCCATTGCTTACTCTCTCATGCAGACTGGAAAATAATAGGATGGGCGTCATTTTGGGGGTGGGAGTTGGAAACAGGCAGGATCAGGGTGCTGCCCCTGTGTCTGGGGAGAAGGGACATGAGCATTGACACCCGCCTGCCCAATTCCAAGTATTTCAGGCTATCCATTGGTAGCAGACAATCTGGAAAGTATGGTTCAATGTTACTGCAGATAAGTGAGGCATGGAGAACTTAGTAATGACACTATAGGAACACCAGAGCAGGACAGTTTGATATCAAAGCCTCGAAGAGGTTATTGTGTACCTTACACCTTACCCCTCACTTGGAGTGACCAGCCCTGTGTATCTCTTCTCTTTTGCATGTTGACTGAACAAAAGGTTGAGGTTCTATTGCCATACTCAAATATGGGTCATTTCCCTAATTCACATTTTTTTTTTTTCTTTTGAGGTCTCCTTTTTTCTGAAGTTTTCTCACTTAGACTCTCTCCCCACGGCATGCCTTTGGGTCTCCAATAAACCATGTCTTGTTCTCAGTTCACAAATAGGCTTTTCAAGAGGTTAGTTCTTCAATTCACCACAAACCATTAGGTTTCAAACAGAAAGTTTAGAAGTGTGCAGACAGCTCACCATAAACGGGGTCCAAGTCTCCAACAGCAAAAACAGCCATGGTGCGTCTTGGGGATTCCATTCGAGGTCTCCTCAGCCAGCACTGGAAGCAGAAGAACATGACTCCACAGAGAAGAGTCACCAGGAAAATCAGCAGCAAGAACCTGATGCCAAGAAGGAGCAGAGAAGGAGTGAGGTGGAGCATGCAGGGAGCTTAGGAACTCCTGCTGCTTCCTGGAAAGGGGGCAAGAGCTCCAGGAGACAGGGTGCAAAAAATCTGTGAGGCCAAACTCTTTAAGCAACCCCCACCACTACTCATATACTGTTGCTAAACTTGGAACATTTATGGTGCTCAGGGTGGGTCGATCTTGCCAAAGGATGATGATCATTTCCTCTGGAAATTGAAGGTTATTCCAAGGAACAGTGTCTTTGTCCCTTAATTCATTCATCCATTATTCCTATCTTTCAGCCAGCCAGCCATGCATTCAACTAGTAGTTAAGCAACTGAGGCAGTTTTAGATGTTGGGTGGGGTTGGGGATTTAAAGTAGACAAGACAGGATCTAACCACTTAATTGAGAGAACTAATAATGTTTTATTTAAAAAATACAGAAGTCATGATGTAGAAGGTGTATAACTACTGTCTAACAGTTTCTGAAGGACAGCTTGTAAAAGGTAGAAGTCTTATTTTGAAGGTTTTTAGGAATTTTGAAATCAGTACTGGAGTCATTTAGGGAGATTTCAAAAGGAAAAACAATTATTTCATTGTTGAATTTCTCTAATTTGGGAATAAACTATTCCCAAAACAGTTTAAATTCCCTGTCACAGGAAGAACATTAGTAAACACTAACCAAAAATCAGAACGTGATGTTTCCACATGTATTTCATGACCTTTAAAATTACCTTAACTCTATGATTTTATGTGCCATTTTTATTATTTAGGAAACAGAGTATATATACCTCACCAAAGGTTTTATAACAAATTGGGGTTATCCTTACCAGATATACCAGTCACTTGTGTATCGATCTTTATAGTTTATGCACCTGGTGGTAAAAGAAGAAGAGTTAATGTCGGACCTCTGGATGGCCAAAACCTATTCTCTTGGTCCATAATATTTGTTCTGACTGTACCTATTTTCCCAGAACAATCATGTACTCACTGTGTACCACCTCCCTACACAATGAACCAAATGGTCGCAATATGCCCAGTTCATTCGGGACACTGAGAATACAGGTGAATGTGCAACTGTCACACATAGGCAATTTCATGGTCGTAAGGTTTGATTCTAGAGTTATAAGGACAGTTGTGTATTGGGAAGATGGAGACTAACTTTTCAGAGGTAACATGTCATAGATATTAGGTATGAAATTTCTTTAAAATGCAGATTCACCAGGGAAGGTTTATAATTTCTGTTAACCTTTAATATCTTGGTAGAGAATAGCCAGGCTGCAGACCTGGTTAGAGGAAGAAGAAAGGGGGAAATGACTGAAAGTGGCCACACGTGCCATTTGCCAAAGAGTGTGACGATTCTTTCAGTCAGGATGGTCAAGCCAATTGAGTGTCTAGGCACAATGCAATCATTCCTGGGATAAGTTTTAAAACGTTTCCTCACACGAAAACAAAGTTCACAGTGTGATTTTCGGGAGGCTTAGCTAACCTCAACCACTTCTGTGCTATTTATCACAGAGTCCGTCGCTATGCCAGGCACCGGGAATGTAGGTGTGCCGATGGACTTTTTTCATACTGTGGTAAATGGGCATTGTCGAAGTATTCTGGGATTAAGCAGTGGAAACCTGTTCATCACAGCCCGGTAAGTCTGTGAGTTGGAGCTGTACTTAATCATGGCTACTTCAGTTTTTGTTAAAATAACACTCAGTACTTTTCAGCTTGAAAGCACTCATAACTGTCAGCTAATTTATTGCTCCCAGCCTCTCCAAGGAGACAGTGTGTCATGTTTATCATCGTTCTAGTTGGAAGTGACTTTTTAACATATGTGAGGTGTCAACGTAAAAATTTTACCCCAAACATTTAAGAGGAAAGTTAATCACCCAGGGAACATGCTTTTCGTTTTTTGTGTTGTAGGCTTTGTGTGTGTGTGTATTCACGTAAAGACACATGTGCAAACGGCTGGGGAAATATGGCAGTTGAAGTATAATTTTAGAAGGCATCCTAAGACAAGCAATCATCGATAAAGGATTTTAAAAATAATTAATGAGACATCCTTATAAAGGAATGTTATCCAGTCATCAAGAAGATTCATACTTATCATCAAAAGCCTTGTGAAGTAAAATAACAAAGAGGGCTCAGTTCTACTTTGTATATTCTATTACATAAATGCAATGTTTTCACTAATTAGGTGTTTTGTAGTAGTATACTCCTATACACCGAGTTACTAACAATGCTTTCTTCCCTTACAGTTGGTATCATGAGGTGCTTTATCTTTCCCACATTTCCATATGTTTTGAATGTACATCACTTTTATAGTCATAAAAATTTTAAGTATTATATTAAAAAAATATAAATCTTAAACATACAGTATCCCACTGTAGACATAGGGACATTCTCTAGTTGTTCTAGCCCAACAAAAGAGTAGAAATTTCCTATTTGGGAAATTGAAAAGTAAGTGCATAATCAGGAGTGTGGATTGCTTCATCTCCCTCCATTAAAAATCTTTGCTTACCCTCTCGACATTTAAGAATAGACTTCATTCTTATCAAAATGTCAATTTTAAAGATTAACTACCTCAATTTGTTTCTCAGTTCTTTAAATTTTAAGCCACTCAGTATTTTTTTTTTTTTTTTTTTGCCAGTGATAACAATTATCCAAATTGACTTACTTCTCTTTTTGATCTTGTGCAATCACTGCTGGAGTTTCTGATATGCAATAAATACAATGGTCAAGAAGGAGTTAGCTGGACAAATGCAAAGTGATCATGGAATTTCCAAACTGTAGGCACCTTTGGGAGCATTTAGTTCACTCAGCAATTTACATAATCTACAACTGAAACCCAGAGTAGAGAAGTTGTGGAGATCATTAGCTGGTCAAAGAACTCAAACCAGATTACAAGTCTTCTGACTCTGTGTGCTTTCCTCCTTTCCCCACCATTATTTCCATGTCTTTTGCAAGATCAATTTTTAAAGATTTTTTTTTAATTCTTTTTTTTTTTCTTTTAAGTAGACTCCACACCCAATGTGGGGCTTGAACTCAGAACCCTGAGATCAGGAGACACATGCTCTACCAACTGAGCCAGCCAGCCAGGTGCTCCCTAAACAGATTTTTTTTTTTTTTAATTCTTAAAAAAGTATCAGAACAATAACAATATTCTAATTGCTCAATTTTTTTAAACAAGGCCTTTTTTTTAAAGATTTTATTTATTCATTTGACAGAGATCACAAGTAGGCAGAGAAGCAGGCAGAGAGAGAGGAGGAAGCAGGCTCCCCGCCGAGCAGAGAGCCCGATGTGGGGCTCGATCCTAGGACCCTGGGATCATGACCTGAGCCGAAAGCAGAGGCCTTAACCCACTGAGCCACCCAGGTGCCCCTAATTGCTCAAATTTTAAATGGAAGATATTCAGCGTAGGGAAAATTACATTTTTTAAAGTGAAGCAATTACTCAGAGATTTATATATTATTGGTCAAATTGGGATGATGCCAAAAACAAAAAACATTCAGGAGAAAAGAGAACCAACTATGAAGCTTAAGGAAGACATTCACAATCATGAGTGTTCTCTAGAAGTGGTTGCTGAAGGATTTTTTTCTGACTTTAGTGTAAAACTACTGCCTCCGAATGTTATGGAGATGATTTTTCCTTTACAGGGATGATTAGCCTAGTTGACCTTTATTATTCTTCTCAGCGCTGAGATTCTGTGGACCTAAGTCTAACTACAAATTCCTCAATTTGAAAAATTCTAGAAGAAAACTACAGAATTGCTCCAGTGGCTCCTTTGCTAGATTTAGCCAGAACTTCCTGTACCAGGCATTCTTCTAAACCAGTTATATAATTTCAGAGGGAATTAACTCACTTTCAGATTCACGATGCTATGAGGTAAGGTCACAATATTATAATCTTCATTGTACAATTGGGAAAATTCGGGCATGAAGTAACTTGCCCAAGATAACAAAGCTGCAAGTGGCCGAGTTGGGGTTCACACCCAAATGGTCTGGCTGTGGAGAATGAGTCTTACTACCATGCAGCCCCACCACTGGGAAGAGGAAAAGCCAGCTCTGACCTCAAATTACTATGGGGGGTACTGCCTGAATGCATTCAATATTCTGTGTTCCAAAATGCTTTAAAAATATTAGAAATACAAAAAGTAATAGAAATGAGAGCATGGAGGGTATCACACAAAGAGAATAAGCCAAGAGTGAGATCAGTTTTTAAATTGAATATAGTAAACCCCATATGAAGAATTTAACCCAACTCGGGATCTGGCTTAAGCTTTCTAGAGGTTAATAGGATGAGAGAGAGACTTGGTTATATAGTATCCTCTAAAATTAACAAAATCATGCAGCATTACTCACCAGACGCACAACTATTCCTGGAGTAGACACTAGAGAAGAATTCAAACTATTGGGCTTTATGAAGAGGATTCTGTTGGCAATGGGGACAACATTTTTCATATGCTCTTAGAATAAATGGAATAACAAATTTCATGGATCTTTTTCTTTTTTAAATCATCCCTTAACGTAGGCAAAAGTGCATTTAGCTATAACAATCTGGGAGAGAGATGGGTACTGTATCATATCACCTGGAGTGGTGGCTTGACCTCATTAATCCAAGGTAAATTGTATAGTATCTAGAAGAATAGATGAACCATATATCCTCAGGTATTTCACCCAGTGTATAATTTCATTTAACATTGGGCATACAATACAGCTTTATGGTGCAAATTTGTAATATATATATAGTGGTATAGTAGTACATATAGTACGCATATATGTATGGTACATATACATACTTCGTAGTGTAAAATTCTGGGTCAGGAGTCAGTCCTGGGTCCAAATCCAAGCTCTGCTTTTTACTTGCTTACTCTCAAGCAAAACACTTAACTTCCTTGAGTCAGGTAAGTTGGTGAGATATCCAGAATCTATTAATGCAATTAATTGACAAAATCCTGTGGATGTATGATCATATTTATAAGTTACTCTACTTATGAATATATATGTACATCAGTGTATCAATGTACTTGCTTATTTTGAGGAGGAAAAAGATTGGGCTGTAATGGGGAGGCTCTATCTAGTTTTTTTCATATACTAAATTACTTATGATATTTAAATTTTATACAAAGACAGCCTAGCAATGTATTGTTCATACTAATGAAAAGCCATTATAAAAATAAATTGAGTAGTTCAGATCAGAAAAAATAGTTTGGGTTTGAAAAAAAATAAATAAAACTAATCATCTCTCAAATACCTTGTAGTGGCAAAAGATTTGGCATATATCTTCGGTAAAAATACTTACCTAATATCACCTCTCTGCAATACCAGCTACTTTCTTGCCCTCTCTTTTTATTTTCTGCTAGAGCAGAAAATAAATTTATAATGCTAGGCATTATATTTGAGGTAGTCTCTTCTTTTCATTCAAAAGCAGTGGTATTAATGCCAAACACAGTAGACACTTGTATGCAAAGTGAGGTAGCTAAAAAAAATATTGTACTTCAGAACTAGCTGAAGCCCTGCATTACTTTGCTACTGTCTTTGGGTCTCAGTTTCTTCCCCTAAAAAGGAGACCAGTAGCCTCAGTGACTGGAAAGTCCACTTATCAAGGTCCTCTGTAGCGTATTTTCCTGTTCTATTGATGGAAGAATGAGATTCAACATTTATGATCATATTTATTGAATAATTAGATTCAACATTTATGATCTTTTCCAGTTATAAATTTCTGTATTCTATTATGCTGGGTCAAAGATAGGAGATGACTGGGCAAGATGAGGCAGCTAGGAGGTCCAGAGTTAGGTAAGTACATCAGGCATGAAAAATTCCATCATGTTATAAACACCAGAAGACAGAAAAAGGGGAGTCCAAAATCAACACAAAGAAAGAGCAGTGGAGAGTCAGCCATGCCAGAGCTGGAAGAAGAGCACAGACATAAAGCACAGATGATCAATAATGAGATGATCCACCAAAGCAGGTGAATGGTTCCAGGGCCAAGGAAGGCATTCCACATAGCATGGCCTCTTCATCTGGAGGCAGCGCCCAGGCCATGAGACTTTGGCCTTGAGGGTGACAGGTAATAATAATTGAAAAGAGCCACCTGGTCATCAGGGCTACACCGAGAAGGCCGTGCTTGGCAGACATGCTTTTCTGACACTTGCATTAAGTCACAGTGCATTACAGCTCTTATTAATCATCATCAGCATTATTAATGGCACCTTCTCCCCCAAGTCCAGAATAGAATTCTGGGAACCATTAAGTTGACGGTCCCCAAAGTGAGAAAATTGAGTCAGTTATTCTCATAACATATATCAAATGCATTTTGAAATGTACACAAAATACAGGTGAGAATCTTTGTCAGTTGGCTTATATTTGAAACTGAATACCCAGAAAATGGTGGCCCACCAACACTGTGACTTCCAAGTGGGGGTGCGGACAAAGATGACATCTTTATGAGCCTGAAGAACCCTTGCTACCACTCTGGTGGAGAATGCAGTGAGCAAAAATACCTAGAAATCAATGAGGCTCCTTATATTTGCCAAAGCTAATCATAATGAAACTGTCTCTTTTCCTGCTTTTAGAAAAATTGAGCCATTTGCATTTAAAAACAATTTGCTCTTACTTTTCTTGCATGATTATAATCATCATTTGAGACTCATTTGGGGCTTCTCAAATGACTTGAGCCTTTTTTTATTCTTTGAATTTTGAAAATGCTAAATAAAAACATGAAGCCTCTTGCTATTTACTTACATTTCACTTTCTTCACATGGTGGGTCCGAGAGCACCAACTGAAACACATGTTTAGAACAATAAAATCCAAACATCTCATCAGTCTAATCCTTTAATACAAAGAGTGCTTAGAGACAATGTGGGTTTATATCATTCCGTTTGTTTTTTTAATTAAAAGCTCCATAGCAGAGTCCATTATTGGTGCACAGAATTTTAATTGAAAAAAAATCCCCTGGTAGATTCTCTAGCTCAGCGGTGACAGGAAATACATATTGTGAGCCAGATTCCTATCCGACAGTAGACGGATGGGATGTGAAAATGCCTTTTGTTCTTTCTATAGGCAGATATTGTTTGCTCAAAAGACCTTCCTTGCACCTTGCATTTTTTTGTTTTCACATTTTAGCTGGAGGAAGAAAGTTCATTATTTGCGGAGTATTATTTTCACACAAAGAAATCAAGTTCCTTATGTGAAAACAGAAGTCCATCCCATTAGCATTAATGGGTGTTAAATACATGCATGAAGGAGTGACTTTAACTAGCTCCAAGGGGGGAAGGTCCATTTAAAGTTACATGACAGTCCTGTTGAGATTTACATGTGTGTCTTTACCAAAGAAGGGAGAAAAGGTAGTAAACTTGATTGCTTTGTTTTAAATGACCCAAACCATCAGCATTTCAACATAATTATCCTAGTTCTTTGTGTTGAGCCTTACCGGTTAAAATAACACATCATAGAGGAAAGAAAGTACTCTGTTCTAGAGGTTTTATTTGCAGGTTTGTTTTTCCCTTAAACTGAGACTCTTTCCAGGGACAATTAGAAAATCTTTACATGTCATTCATAGGTGGCTCTTAAACTTGGGTTAATGAGATCAGTGAAGTATTTATTATCCTAGAGTATACCATGCAAATATGAATACAAGTATGAAGTTACAAAATTTAAAATGATAAGCTCGGGGATTTTTGTGAAATATATCTTTTTCCCCCTTTAATCCCAAATGCATCTTCTTTGGCACCTTATATTTTACTCCACCAAGTTTATCTAGGCAAAGAGATTTGTCGAGTTGCAGATGGAGCCATGAATTGGCCATCAGAGAGCATGGTAATGAACAATTTATAAGCCCAGAAAATGAGTTGCACTCTCTTTCGCTCGAATGCAGCAAATAGATTTGCATACTAACAGAGAGGAAAATGAACATTCAAATTTTGTCCATAAAGAAAGTTTATTTATGAGTAGATGAAATCATTAGGGATCCAGCTTAACAGATAAATAAAGTCTGCATTTCACTTTCAAGTCACTCCCTAGTCTCCTGTGCTGCGCCCTACCTAGCGAGGAGTCCACAGTCATCCATTATTCCTACCTCACTGCTGATGCATTAGCTGACAGACCTCGGGGTTATCACGAAATGATGAGCAGGACTGAAATCTTTCAGATACATTGCATTCAAGTAACACAGATACAGAAATGCAGGTATTAGTCTGAATGAGATGCTAAAAAAAGTAGAGGAACCAAAATAAACTCTAAGATGGGTCTGTCTGCGTTGCTCAGCACTGAGAAATGGGGAAGCCTCAAGGACAGTTGTAGGCAACAGTAAATATGTCTTAAATTAATCCTGCCACAGCATTTGGATTTATCAGCAGTAATTTTTATTTAAAAAAAAAAAAATGCACAGCCTAGCAAAGTTAAGCAAAGATTACACTGTGTCATATTACTTCAATGGCAGTAGAACTAATAAAGAAGAAATAAGACTAATGACATGGACCATTTTGTCTTCTGTATTTCTCACCAATAAATATGTAAGTCATAAGCTGGTGGTAACACCGTCTTAGAAGAAATCTTATAAATGTGAGAATAGTTAAGTTACCCAAAAAACAAATCTAGAACAAATCAGTTTCTTAGAGTACCCCTGAAAATCTTTTCCCAAAAAGAGAGATGGTTACCTGGAATAGTGGCAAACATGAGGTTCCTGCTTTTGAGAACACTGAAGTAAAATTAAAAGGTCTGGGTCCCAACATACTTAAGGAACGAGCTGCTCGAAGCCAGTGGCTGGGCTTCTGTGTTGATCTCCCTCTTTCCTTGGAACTTGTTAGCCTCTAAGTTATGCTTCCCACTGAAGCACTCATTAATGATGCTCCTTGTGACTTTTAATGTGCACACTCACTGGGGGGCAGTCATGTTGGGTGCGTGCTCACAGGTACTCAGAGTTCAAGGAATTTCACTGTAAGGTCAGAACCCTGGTACTGTTTGTCAAGCCCTCAGAAGTCAGGGTTATACATGCTGACCTGCAAAACTAGCTGGCTGCTTAAATAACCTAGGGCATTCAAGACCATGTTTTATTCTAGGGCATTTCTGGGATTTATACAGGATCTGCTACTTGGAATGTTTAATTTTCTTCCCTTTGTTGGTCCTTTTACCTCTTCTTTTCCTACACATCATTTTCAGTCCCAGGTCTAACTCAACCTTTGGCATAAAGCTTTCCTTGTCTCATGATGATCGCGCCCTACTTTTAAACAGTGCATATTTCAATGTTTGATGAAACAACTCCAACACGACTGCCAAATAAACAAATAAATAAATAAATAAAAGCTTGCAAAATGTCTAGGAAATTTCTGAAAAAGGACAATAAAGAGGCACGAATTTAATTTATATTAAAACATTAGAAAAGTATAGAAGTTTACAAAAACTGATATGGACGCATATAAACAGTAAGATAAATAAAATGGAATAGAATTCAAAAACAGATTGAAATAAACAAAGATTTCAGTTGTCATTTCAAGCTAGTGAGGAATAGAAATTATTCAAGGAATGATGAAGAACTGAGTGGTTAGGTGGAAAGAATGGAGCAAATGGTTTGTAAGGTGTTTAACCATACTCATAATAAGATACATATTGCTTGCAATTATAATCAGCATGGCAAGTTGATAAAAAGGATAACAGAGCAAAGAGAGATAGCTACGGGGAGGTAAGTCCGCTCTTACATGGTTGGGAAAACTGTAGAGCCTCATGGGAAGACAATTAGGCAATACCTATTAACCTAAAAACTGAATATATCTGTTGGTCAGGAATTCTTCCGGGAATAAATCCTACAGATACTATTACAAGTAGCACAAATTATTACATGCAATGATGTTCACACAGCATTGTTGGTAATAAAATGTTAGAAACAGCACATGTCCATCAAAATGGGGCTGCTTACGTAAATACAAAAGGATTATATCTGCTCAACAAAATACTAAGCAGCTGTTTAAAAAGGCATAACAGCAGGTCTGGCTGGCTCAATGATAGAGCCTGCAACTCTCGATCTCAGGGTTGTGAGTTCAAGCCCCATACTGGATGTAGAACTTACTGAAAATACATTGATAGATATCTAGATATCTAGATAGATAGGTCGATGATAGAAAGGAAGGTGGAATAGGTTGCAGCTACTGACAAGGAAAGACCTCTAAGAGTCATCATAAAGTGGGGCGCTTGGGTGGCTCAGTCTTTAAGCATCTGCCTTCGGCTCAGGTCACGATCCTAGGGTTCTGGGATTGAGCCCAGCATCGGGCTCCCTGCTCAGCGGGAAGCCTGCTTCTCCTTTTCCCATTCCTTCTGCTTGTGTTCCCTCTCTTGCTGTGTCTCTCTCTGTCAAATAAAGAAAATTAAAAAAAAAAAAAAGAGTTATCATTAAGTATAAGGAACAAATTGTGGGACACTGTGTACAGCCTGCTGGTTTTTATGTAATAATTAGGGAAATACAGCTATGGTGTCTTCCCTCTCTATGAAACATACACACATATACTCATATATGCACAAGATGTCTCTGCTTTAAACTATTAACAGTGATTTTCTCTGTATAAGGGAAATGAGAGTCTGAGGAAACATGAGTAGGAGGGAAATTTATTTTTCACAGCTTCTTGTATGTTTGATTTTATTCTTAATTCTGCCATTTAATCATTTTGGACATACATACATTTCCAAGGGTCAATTTTGAAGCCAATCATCCAGAATTCAGAACAAGCACGTGGTGGTTCAAGTCCCAGCATAGTTCACCACATCCAAATCAAAGGATAATACATGACTTAATTTATGATGGCTTACCTGGATTGCACTAGAAAGAAATCAGCAGTGTTAGTTACCTAAACTACTGCTCTGAACTGGAACTGGCCGTTAAGGTATGTGGATTAGTTGAGAGGCATCTGGACGGGCTGTGTGGTGGCCTCAGTCTGTTTAGTATGCAGCCACAGACACAGCCATGAATTGCAAAGCAGAGGAAGGGCTTGCTGCCAATGCCAACAGGAGATAAGTAAACCCAGCCTACAGTATTATTTGTCCCTAGGACACCCTCCATTTTGAGTGTCTCTGAAGCCTGTAATTAAACAGAAGGAAAAATAGGCTCTTCACTGGTGAACTTATTTATTAGGCGGTCAGAAGTCTGACTTCCGTCAGTGGAGTCAATGATCTTAAGAAATCCTGGGAAGGGGAAGGAAAGCCAGAAGACTAGAAAAGAGATGGAGTGGAAACAAGGACAACATGTTTGATTTAGCTTTGGAAATTGGAATGATGACCAGCCGGATACATAGATTAAACAATTCTTGTGAAAAAAAAAAAAAAAATACATGATTTTGCAGCAGGTGACTGACTGGGACTGTGGCAGCTGATTGGAGGTGGACTCTATACTAACAGTAATACTGCAAACGCCACGACTATATTTGGTGCTAAAATAAAAATTCATATTCATTGCCACCTCTCTTTATCCAGACTGCTACTTATCTGTTAGCTTCTGTGACTTTTTTATACCACTTCCAAAGGCCAGCATGCTAGCTTCTGCCTAAGAGCGCAATTTCTGTTGTACCTTCCCTCCTCAGCATCATATATGACAGTCTGAAGGTCTTAGAAAAAGAAGTCTGCCCATGGATGTCCTTTTACCTGTATAAATTTTAAACTTTTTATTCTGAGATAATTGTAGATTCACATACAGTTTTAAGAAGTAAAACAGAGGTCTTAAATACCCTTTGTCCAGTTTTCTCCACTGGTAACATCTTGCCTTATACAATATCACAACCAGGAAACATACTGATACAATCCACTGCCTGCCTGGTGTTTGTCATTCATGTTTTATTATCTAAAAGTTGTGATTAATCCAATATTTTTTTCCCAAATGGATGCTTATGTGTGTGAATGGTAATGAGTTGACATCACTGAGAAGTCAGCTTGAAGATAGATGTCTGTTGTAAAATGATCTCTTAAGTCATTAAAATACTATGGACTTATGTTTGAATACAGGGGTGGAAAGAAGAAAAACTCTTCGAAAGACTCAGGAACAAGGACAGGAAAAAGGAGAACGAGTATATTATATGAGATCAGACTCACAATATTTACTGAGTACTTGGATGTTGAACTCTATAATCATTATCTTTGTAACAAGAGAATGAGAGATATATGTTCAATGGTACAGTGCTGGTCATTTACCCAAACTTTCTCCTATGCTGGGTAGTAGAAGAAAGCAAATCCTGCAGGAAAGGATGGTCATGAGGTGATAAGAAACTATTATCTGGATTTGTAGCCTGGCAGAAGTCCAAATTCCCTGAAGCCCTAAGGTTCTATCGATGTTTGTCCTTAAAGGTCATGGCATGCAGGTGTTCAAAAAAAATCTAAGGACCCAAATTCAAGGGATTAAGTAAGAGTAAACAGAAGTTATGAAAAGAAGTGGGCAACGCATAAAGGAAAGTCCAAAGAAAAAGGAAGGAGGCATCAATCACTCTCTTAGAAATTAATGGAGCAGGAGAAAGTTCTAGAAGTCAGAAGCCCTGGGCTGAGGTCACCACTTTGCACTAACCAGAAGTGTAACGATAAAACATTTATCGTCTCTTAAAACTGTATTTCCTAAGAAACAATGATAATAATATTTGTCTCTTTCACATAATTTTTTTAAAGATCAACTTGAAAATACCAATATGAAATCAGACCAGGCATAGACATAAGGAATTGAGTAATGGAGCATCATAGAATAAAATAAATTCCAAAATCCATTCAGCTCCTGAAAACTATGGGATCCAGGGTTATGTAAGGAGGACTTCAAATGAGGCAGCACTTTCTGGCTGTCAGATTTCATTTTCTTCTCCCCACTGAGAAGAAATACTGATCACATTGCTAAATCAACGGTCAATTTTCAGTCTTTATCTCATTTGTCCTAATTGGCAACATTTGATGTAGGCAGTCATTTCTTCCTTTAAACACTTTCTTCACCTGGCTTCCAGAACAATACATTTCCTGATTTGTTTCCCATATTATTGACTGTCTCTCTCCATCTCCTTTGATGATTTTTCCTTGTCTATCCAGACTTGACATGTTTGAGTCTCCGTAAGGCTAAGCCTCAGACCTCCTTCTTTTCTATTTACATGCATATTTTCAGAAATCTCACTCAATTTCAGAGATTATCAGCCACAAACTGAGGACTCCAAAATCCATCTCTCCAATCCAGATCTCTTCCCTGAATTTGTATAACCAACGGCCAACTCCACATCAACATTTGGATCTTGACTACATTTCTGCAAGTAGACTTGCCCCAAATCTAGCTTCTGATTTTCCCCACCTTCCCTCCACTCTTTCATTCCCATTCATCTTTCCTTTACCAGCACATTACAACTGTTTCCTTTTGGTTGTGCAGGCTAAAAAGATTGTTTTTTAAGATTTTATTTATTTATTTGACAGACGGAGATCACAAGCAGGCAGAGAGGCAGGCAGAGAGAGACGGGGAAGCAGGCTTCCCGCTGAGCAGAGAGCCTGATGCTGGGCTCCATCCCAGGACCCCGACATCATGACCTGAGCCGAAGGCAGAGGCTTAACCCACTGAGCCACCCAGGCTCCCCCAGGCTAAAAAGATTTGAAAACACTTTTTAGTTCTTTCTTACCCTCTCTAATCAATCAGCAAATCTTGTAGTCTCTGCTTTCAAGATATATGCAGACCTCTGCCACTTTCATTACATTTTCCAGCAACTTTTTACTGAATCACCTGAATGATTTCAATGGCTTTCTAGTAGATTCTTATTTCCTTCTGTTTTTACACTTACCTGTGTACCACCTACTCTTGATACAGCAACCACAGCGATGTTCTTAACTTTATAAGTTGGATCCTGTCACTCATTCTTCTGCACACAACTCTTGAGTGGCTTCTTATTTCCCTCAAAGTGAAGAAAAGAAGTCCTTGCTATAATTTACAAAACCTCATGAGGCCTGTTCTCTTTTCTCTTTCTGGTCTCATATTCTACGGGTCTCCTCTTGCTTCACTCTGTTCCCAGCACACTGCACCGTACATGATTTTCCTTAAACTTCCCAGGCATTCTCCTGCCTCAGGGTCTTTGCAATAGTGCTTCCCTCAATCTTTAAGGAACGTCTCTCATTTGCCCATATGGCTTACTTCCTCACCTCCTTAAACTCTTGGCTCAAATGCCACATTTTTACTGAGGCTTTCCCTGACCACTGTATCTGATATTATGACAACCTCATCCACAGCCAGCACTCCCTTTCTACTCTTTCTGTAGTTTATGTTTCCCAAAGAATTTTTGGAAAGGCCTATTTGTCATGCTATTGTTTCTCTCCCTCGCCTGAAGAGAAACCATCATGAGCAAATGTAATGGAACTAACATGAGTTCACTTGGTGGTGGTTACAGGTAGAGACTACACCAGGTAGAGTTGTCACACAAAGGAAACTTGATTTGCGGCAGAAAATGAGATCCTGAGAATATTTTCCAAAGGCATGTCTTTTTGAGTAGGGGTGAGTGGGTTCCATTTATTTAGGCTTAGGATAAAATATTCAGAAAAGAGAGCTTTGTCATCACATGTAAAGCAGACACAAGGTTGTCAGGACTTTCTTAGAAAACATGCCTTTACTGTGACCTATGTTATGTTAATGAAGTGTGTGCTCCTCCTAGGGCGGAGATTTTAACATTATAATGAAGCAGAAGTTAACTGTAGACAGAGGAAGGTCTATGGCTGTTCTCCGAGAGCTAGTACCAACTGGATTGGGCCCTGGGTTCCTTATTTCTGGTGAGGAATGCAGGGCCTTGCTTGCTTTTCAAGCAGCCCAGGGAGTTTTTACCACTGATTTATTGTCTCTGATGTGGTTAGGCTAGAGATTTGTTAGTTTGTGTATTTCCTTTGTTCCTTTAAAATCCTGAACTATGGAAGTTTTTGCATTTCTTTGTAATTCGGACACCTCCTAGGAAGTTCTGCAAGAAGTATGCTTGAGCAAGAAGAGCTGGTAGAGCCTGGATTACAGAACGTAGTTGGGGGTGGGGTGGGGCCACAAAAGTCACATCTCTTATATCAAGAGATATTGGAAAAAAGAAAAGCGAGAGAGAGAGCTTTTACTGGGGATCCATAACTCTTTCTGCTTACAGGAAGGGAAATTTGCCTATTGCTGTTTTGTTCGCTCTGTCTCCCTAGTACCTAAACAACAGCGCCTTTCACATGGTAAGCACACAATACATATGTGTTAAATAAATGAGCTAAATGATTGATTAAGTAATGAATGAATGAGCCAGCTTAGTCCCAAACAGCTGGCTGACCTGAGAGCAAGCTTCTTGTGGGAGGAGAGGGAACAGACATTCTTCGACAGTGAAGGCACCCTCCAGATTATAGGAGAGGTGGAAAAAAAAAAAAAAAAAAAAAGCACAAACTGAAGGTCATTTTTGCGGGAATTTAACTGACCAAGCTAGGATCATGTGAATATAAAAAGGTATTAGCCAGGAAAAAAAAAAAATGCAGAGAGGAAAAAGAGAATCAGTATTTCTATAAATGCCCTGTGGTTGCATGAATCTAAGTTCAACTTGGAGAGATAATGTCTCCACAGCTTTTTGAATGGAAAAAAACTTGACATTGGTTTGTTCTACATTCATTATTAGATTGTACCAGCAACTAAGAGGCCATGTCTGAAATGGACCATTAAATATAGTCCTTTGCAGATTTAACACAAATTATATCACTCTGAAAAGTGCTTTGACATAACTTGGAGTTAAACATTTGCTGTAAGTGCCACTGTTTATGGTAATAATTGACAAACCATGCTTAGGTTAGATGTGAGTAAGAGTTGTTTTATTAACTGGTAACATTATTGAATTCTCGAAAATTGCAAATTCTGGTCGTGTTTTAAAAACAATTGGATAAACACTGCAGTTGCTAAATAGGTGAGTTTATTGCCTTGTAAATGTAATGTGATAGATATTAAACTGTACGTCTCAGTTTCTTTCACCAACTTCAGTGGAATTTTTTAAATTTCTTGTCAGATATTAAAAGTTTAGGATTCTAACTTTCAAATTTGATTTTTAAAAAACATTGCTCAAAACTTTGTGAATGCATGAGGGATAGTCTTTGTTTTCCTTTCAAATTGTAACTGGACTGTGAGTTTGCTCCTTGGTGAGTCACAGATCCTAGGTGGAGTTGTCACACCAAAAAAAAAAAAAACTTTATTTGCAGCAAATAAGGAGATCACACAGAATAGCTTCCAAAGTTGTGACTCTCTGAGAGGGTGAATGGGTACCTTTTATTTAGGGTTTTGAGTATTTAGATAGGGAAGTCTTGTCATCCTCCGTAGAGGCAGGCGTTAAGGTCCACAAGCATCTTAAAGAAACATGCCTGCGCTACATTGTATGTTATGTAAATGGGGCTGAGTCTCCTCCTTGGGTGGAGGTTTTATTTTAATATTATAATGAGGTAAAGGCAATTGCTGAGGTAAAGGCAGACCAGGGGGTCCCTTCACGATCTATGTGCAGTTGGAAGTCAGAGGTTTAGCTCAGAGGTTCTGGGTGGTCTGGGATGGTGGGAGGTCTGGTCAGGGCAGTCGCCATCATCTGAGGCATGGTTTTGGGTTTCATTTGTTTGTGTTAACAGGTAAGCCAGAAAAAAGAGTTAAAGGAAAAATGTAAGACAAAGTTTAGTGAATACAAGCAGGTGGGCAAAAGGTCCAGTCTTGGGATCCAGCTGGTAACAGTATCTCATATTACTTACCTCCCTACCTTCATTTTGGGGTGCTTGGTTTTCTCTCTTTTCACATAAGGATTGGAGTCAATACTTCTTTTAAAAAAATTATCAAAAAATACTTTTGAACTGCTGTGTTATTTTAAATCCAGAAAAGGTAATGGGAAAATTCAGAGTTTATCAGTTTTGCTCACTTTGTTGCCATGACAGTTGGTAAAAGTCAAATGTGTCTGCTAGCCCCATTTATCTATGCGGAAATTAGCTTGATTTTGTTTATAGAAAGGATACATGTTTTAGGGAATTTATTTTATTTTGATACCCTGCACTGACCAAAATAGCCCTAACTTTGTGATCCATGGAGATTCCTAACTGTAGCTACTAGTTACTAAGTCTCAGCCACTGGCCTAAGCAATTTACAAACATTGATCCACTTAAAAAATAAAGTATTTTCATGTAAAATAATTCCATTTTACACATGGAAAAGTAAAGCTATGGAGCTTATGTAACTTGCCAAAGTTCACACAGCTAGGAAGTAACAGAGATAGAACAGACAACTGTAACCACCAGCAGTAGTTATATACAAATGTTCTTCTTCTTTTAACCTCTAGTTATTGCCTTCTAAACATGGGTACAGTTATCATCCTGTTATTGAGGAATATCAGCAATGGTCACTTACATGAGATTTACTTCCAAAGAACTTCGTTGGTACCCAATGTGTACTAGATAACCGGGATAAAGAAATGAAGTTTCTAGTCTATTTCTCATCTGTAACACAGGCTGATTGGAACAGGTTTCTTTGGTAACTGTCTAAAGAAAATGCTCTTGGAATTTATAGACATAGCAATTATTTTCACATTGGAAAGAGCTGAAAACAATGACTGTCTACCCCAAATCTTTGCCTCCCTCCTTATAACACTGGCTTTATTGAACTTTTCATTCCTGTCCCATCCCCATGGATGGCTGGACCATTTGTGATATCCACTCATTAACCTCATTAATGATTAGTATGTGACCCAGGTATAGACAATGAGACATGAAAGGCAATATGCTATAGAGGATATGGATTATAGGAAACACTTCTAAAATATTAATCCAAGAACAATAAAACCTTTCCGACTTTGTATGGTTTGTGTTTGAAAAATCATGTCCAATTTATAGCAGATTTCATGGAAGAGATAATATTGGAGATGGATTGGGAAGTATGCATAGAGGTAAATAGTACAGGGCATCTCAGTAGAAATAACAGAGTGAACAGATTTTTATAGTCAATACTGGGTAAGATACAGTTGGGGATTGACAACCAGAGACTCCAATGGGGCTAAGAACCAGGATGTGGGGCCAGTTTATGGAGGCCTTAAATATTGGAATAAGGAGACTAGTCAAATTTTTACCTTCAGGAAATATAACTGCTTAGAAGATTTTTGAGCAAGACAACACCATGATCAGTATCTCATCTAGAGATGACTCTGGCTGGAGAAAATGTCAACTGAATTGTTTGTGATTATTAACATCTAGATCCAGAAAATGGCTACATGTACTTAGCATCTTATTAATAATTAATCATGTGTTTAATTAGCTTTGATTCAGAAGTTAGGCAGGCTAATAATTAATCAGATTCCTAACAGGATGAAAATAATTTAGACTATAAATGTACAAAATGTACCAAAATGTCAAAGAAGCAAAATATTCGTTTTCCTATCATGTAATTTTGCCAGAAATTCTCTAGAATGAGGAATGTGAAAGAAAATGAAAGATTGACTACTGCATGCCCTAGGGAACAATTTATGCTCCACGGAGTCTGCATTCCACTGTGGCTGAGGAAAGGAGCACTTTGTCTTTATAATTTAGACTATAATTTGGTTGTGATAGGGTGACACTAAGTGGCTGAAAAGGGAAAGGCTTAGTCAATAGAAATCAAAATAAGAACAAAAACTTGTGCTTGTGGTGACATTTATGACTCCCAAGCAACAACATGAGGAAATTATACTCATAGTAACTTGGAATCATTAAGAAAAAATCAACAACTAGCAATTTCTTTCCTTCTGAGTAGCTTAAGATCCTTACAAATGGATGATAAAAGCCAACAGAAATTGAATCATCAAAGCTGTATTGTTAAATAAGATATTTTCTTTCAAAATAAAAAAAAATAAATTCTCTATTGAACTTCTTGATTCAGAGGTATGTTTATTACAAGACTTTTTTTTTCTTTTTTGGTGTTATCAATAACAATAATAACAACAATCATAAAATAATATTTTGCTGTTCAGTCTATAAAATGGACTTTCAATGCAACATTGCTGAGTACATTTACTCGAAATTACTCAAATAAGTATATACATAATACTTAACTAAAATATTGCTTTTGGACCCCTTTAAGAAATATCTACATGAAGGTGGAAGGGAACATACTTCCTTCTGGCACACTGTATAGTCAATTTGTGTTATTTCCAGGAAATACTTAGTGTTTACAGAGCTGATTTTTAAAAAGCATCTACATTTCTGTTCACTGAAAATTAAAAGGACTTCCTAGTCCAATATTCATTCATTCATTCATTCATTCATTTATTCATTATTTATTTATTCTATCATTTTTTCATCTAGTAAATACTAGATTGCACTAAATAAAATTATCGCTTTTATTGGTTAAAAATGGCTAAACATTAGCAATTACATGTTTGTAATTCACTGTTTGGTAAGCACTTCTGGATAATGGTGATAGATATATGGCATCTTTCTGGAGTCCTGATCCTCTGACATGAGACAAAGCAGTCTAGTACTAACAACCCCACTGGGACAGTCCACTTTTTGTTTGGATAATTCTAGCAAAATGCAGAATTTTTTTTTTTCCTAAATTAAGCTGAGATCTTTTTTTCTGAACCTTCTACACATTGGTTCTAGTTCTGACTTTTGAACCCTCCCACCCACACAAAAACTAGTCCATTTTATGTTTCATTAGTCTGCGGATATCAGAAAACCAACTTTGCATTTATTTCTGCTTCCGTCTTGTGGTTTTCTCTTCTCTGGATGAAGCATTTTGGTTGCTTCCTCTGAAATGTGGTGATCCCAAATTGACATTGGAAAATGGCTGCTGCATCTTCTCATTGTGTTTCCCTTCTAGCTTCTGTAATAGCCTTCTCTTCTGGCTTTCCTCTTGCCTTTCAGAATCTCCTTACTTTTCCCTGGATTTTTTTTTTTTTTTTTTTTTTTAATTACTAACCCCTTCAATATCAGTGTTCCTGGGAGCCCATCCTCAGCCCTTGCCTTGTTCATTAAAGGGGCCCTGGATACAGTACCTGTCTTTTGGCTTCAACTATCATCCACAAACTAAATGTTTCCAGCTCTAGCAGAAAACTCTGAACTACAGACCTTTATATTTGACTGCCTCATAGATGTCTCTACCTGGAAGTTCTATCTATACTTCCAGCTGGACAGATCCACTCTTACTATATCCACAATACATCATCTTCTATCAAGCTGTTATTTATTCTGAATTGTCTCCATCCATTCCATTACTAGAGGCAGAAACAGATGTCCTCAGATACCATAATTCTCATTCCTTGCTTGTCTCCCTCTCTCCCCTCTCCCACACACAAGAGGTGACAAAGTTGTAGTAAAACTGTTCTTACTCTCTTTAACGCATCTACTCTTGGATTTTTTCCTACACGAGAGCTAGAACCTATCAGCCAGACTCCTATGCTCCCATAAAGGTATTCTCATCTGTTACAATTGGTGTTTCTGTGGGAGTTTGAGGACTGGAATCTCCTATTTTACCAGTAAAGCTGATGTCACTCTGTTGTTTGATTCTTGAATGTTATACCAATGTTATTTTTCTGGGATAATCCCTAATTGGTCTTAACATATTATTATTATTATTATTATTATTATTATTATTATATTATTTTGGTAACAGCTTTATGAGGATATAACTCAAATATCATATGTCACCATTTAAAGTGTAAAGTTCAATAGTTTTTAATATATTAACAGAGCTGCGCAGCTTTCATCATGACCAATTTCAGGATATTTTTATTATTCCCAAAAGAAACTGTACTCTTTAGCTGTCATTCCCTAACCCTCCAACTCCTCTATTATAGGAAACCACAATCTGCTCTCTGTCCCCATAGATTTCTCTATTCTGAACATATAATATATATGGAATTGTAGCATATGTAGTCCTTGTGATTGGCTTCTTTGACTTCACATAATGTTTTCAAAGTTTATGAATATGGCAGCAATATTATCACTTCACTCCTTTTTATGGCCACATAATACTCCATTGTAGAGATATGCCTTATTGTGTTATCCATTCATCAGTTGATGGACATTTGGATTCTTTCTACCCTTTGGCCCTTAGGAATAATGCTGCAAAGAACATTCATATACAGATTCTTCTGTGGACATATGTTTAAATTTCTGTTGGGTATATACATAGTATTGGAATTCTTGGATCAAATGGTAACTCTATATTTAAGTTTTGAGAAAATGTCACACTGTTTTCTAAAGCAGCTATACTGTTTTACATTCTCATCAGCAATGAACAAGGGTTCTGACTTTTCCCTATACTTGCCAACATTTGTTATTATCTTACTTTTTGATTCTAACCATTATACTGGGTATGAGGCGGTATTGCCTTGTGGTTTTGATTAGCAATTTCCTAATGACCAATGACTTTTGACATCTTTTCTTGTGCTTATTGATTATTTGTGTATCTTCTTGGGAGAAATATATATTTGAATCCTTTGCCTGCCCATTTAAAAAAAAAATATTTGCCTTTTTACTGTGAGCCCTTTATATATTCTGGCTACTTAGTCCCATATAAGATATATGATTTGCTAGCATATTCTTCTACTGTGTTGGTTGACTTTTCATTTTCTTGACAGTGTTTTTAAAAGTACAGAAAATTTCTATGGGGTGCTTGGCTGGCTCAGTTGGAGGAGTGTGCACCTCTTGACCTCAGTGTTGTGTGCTTGAGCCCCACGTCGGATGTAGAGATTACTTAAAAATAAAATCTTCAAAAAAATTAAGTACAAAATTTTTAAAATTTTAATGAAGCCCAATTTATCTTTTTTCCCTACGCTTAGTTGTGTTTTAGTTGTCATCCCTAAAAAAACCCCCAAAAAACCAAAAAACACAAAACTGTGCTTAATAAGATACAAAGTTCACACATATTTTTTTTTTCTGAGATTTTGATAGTTTTAGCTTCTGCACTTTGGTGCAATTCATTTTAATTCATCCATATGGTACCAAGAACTCTGCAGAAATTTAAATTGTTATATTATATGTAATGTGTCATTTTTCTCTGTTTCCAAGATATTCTCACTATCTTTGCTTGTTAGTTTGATTATAATTTCTATTCACATGGGTTTCTTTGGGTTTGTCTTGCTTGGGATTTATGGACCTTCTTGAGTCTGTAAATGTGTGTGTGTATGTGTGTGTGTGTGTGTGTGTGTGTGTGTGTGTGTGTGTATTCTTTTTCTAAAAATGTAAGGGGTTTGGTCATTTTTTTAAATCCTTTTTTTTTTTTCTCTCCCTCTCCTTAATCCTCTTTTCCTTCTGGACACCAATTATGCATATGTTAAGCCATTTTAGATTGTCCCAAGGGTCTCTGAGAACTTATTCATTTTTTCCAATCTTATTTTTTCTCTTCTTCAAATTGGTAATTTCTGTTGATCTATGTTCAAGTTCACTGACATTTTCCTCTCTCATTTCCATTCTGTTAGGTCTAAAATTTCTTTGTTGTTTTCTATTTCTTTACTGAAATTTCCTATCTTTTCTAATTTATTTTCTTTTCCCCATAAAGCACAGTATAATAGCTACTTTAAAATCTTATCATATCATTTCAACATCTGTGTCATTTTAGGTTGACATCTGTTGATTGCCTTGCCCTTAGAATAGTTCACAATTCCTAATTCTGTGTATGTTAGTTAACTTTGGATCATGTCAGGAAAATTGTGAATCCTTCATTTTTATACTGTGGATTCTGCTATAATTCTTTGGAAAACAATTTTACTCTCCTTTTAATGGTCAATCAATTCAATTATATGATAGATTACAAATTTTATCTTATTTTCTGAGAATGGTGGCTCAAATCTCAGATCAGTTTCTTAAAACTTTACTCCACTGGTTGAATCAGTCCTGTACTTAGTTCGGCTGAGACTTATGAGAATTTATTACCAGAATTAGCAATTCTTTCCCTAGATCTCTGCCATATGCCCACATCCCCTACTTCTTTTCTTTCTTTCTTTCTTTCTTTCTTTCTTTCTTTCTTTCTTTCTTTCTTTCTTTCTTCTTTTTTTGTTTCCTGTGGCCAGAAAAAAGTTGTTGGAACTTCCACACTATATCAACCTGAAGTTGTGGTTTACTTTCCAATATTTCTAAGGGAAAACAAATAAACAAAAAAAACCCTGAAAACTCCCACATGGTGTTGCTTCTCCATACCAAGACTCCTTTCCATAGTCCAGAGTTGTTTTTGTTTGTTTGTTTTGCCTAGATTTTATAGCTCTTATCAACAGTAGGGTTGAGCTATTGGAAGCTAATGTAACTATACCAGAACTGGAACTCATTAGTTTTTTTGGTAAAGTGTTGAGCCCCACTTTTTTTTTTTTTTTTTTTTTTTGGTCATATATTCCAGAGGGAATTATATATAGTACTGATTTTAAGGAAGTAGAAAGAGTGTGACAAAAGAAACTGTATTCAATTACCCTTTGAGTATATGAGGAAGCCCATGGTATAGAGAAAAAAAAAGTCTGAGTTTTATTCTTGTTTGAAATCAATTAGTTGTTTGTGCTTGGGAAAGTCATTTTGCTTTACAGTGCATCAATTTACTTAGGATTGATTATCAGACCTCTGCAGAAATCCTTTACAAACTTCATATTTCTAGAGAAAATAAGGGGTTACTATACTCAGAATCCTGACCCAGCTTCCTTAAAAGATATGTTCGATTATCAAGAAGCATTTTAGCATTTTGCCAAAGTCAAAGAGAAACCTAAGAAGTACACAGAGACTGGGTTTTGATCTGTGACTTAGTCCACAGTGTTGCAGCCCCAGGAGTCGAGGCTGAAGCAAGCACCATCTACTGATCCATCGTGCCCTCTGAGCATATTTTTCTTTGCTCAGTTTTGAGGCGGGCTTGGAATTAGGGTTCTAAATTAGAAATTATCCTATCTGCTTATGAACTTATAGATCAGTTTCATTTTTTAGAGAAAGCAATTAAGAATATGATGAGCCTGCATTAAGAGGCTGCCTGAAAGCTCTTTATGGCTCTCATCTCTTAGAAGAATAGCTAAGCCATAAAACACATCTGAAATTTATGGATTTAAGACTTAAACCATGGTGACTATAATTTTTGATTTTAATAAGCTTTTTACTCCTCAGTAAATGAATAAGGAGTAATTTTTAAATTACATTTGCTCCTTCATGCAGTTACTTTATTTCTGCTTCCTGACAACATACCCATTTGTTCATTAGAATTTGTATTCGGATATTACTTGTAACTCGCATATCGACAAAAAGCTATGGCGAAAATAATTTAGGATTTCAAGCCGTAAGTTTCACTTCATTTTAGGAAGGAGAGGACAGAGAGGAAGCAAAAGCCTTTTAAAAATATAAACGTTGTATTTTTTTATCCCATTTTAAAAATATTGGTAGAGTTTTAGACTGGAATTAGAAATTACATGATAATACCTGGCACTTGACATGAAGTGTTACCTGATCAATTTCTTTGGCAAAACCATTTAGCAATGAATACTGAAATATATTCTGCTTTAAGGTATTTTATCAACAAATTCATGCATATTGTATTGGAAATTTCACTTTTGACTGGTACATATGAATGCAGCATGATAAATACCAAAAATTATTATTATTCAGAACCTCAGAATTTCAATGGCTACGAAAAACTTATTTTCCTTTTTATTTTAGATTTTTCAAAAAAACCTGTCAATAACTCGAGCTTTAATATAATTTCACCATCTTTATGTTTTACTCATAATTCTTTTCTTAGTAACACCTCTAGAACCACAATATGTGATTTGTTTTATTATTATGACCTAGATGTTCATCTTTGCTCTCTGAAATAGGAAGGTCCTAGAAGTGAAGCCAGAAGAAATGTCTGGGTTTCTGTTGTAAGGTTAGCTGAATGTTTTTAATAAACCAAGTAACCCTCTGCTTTCCTACCACTTGAAAATGGAGGAATCCTGTTGCCATTTCCATAACAGAAGTTTGAATAAAAAGCTCTTTGAAGGGTGCCTGGGTGGCTCAGTGGGTTAGGCCCCCTGCCTTCCGCTCAGGTCATGATCCCAGGGTCCTGGAATGGAGCCCTACATCAGGCTCTCTGCTCAGCGGGGAGCCTGCTTTCCTTCCTCTCTCTCTGCCTGCCTCTCTGCCTACTTGTGATCTCTGTCTGTTAAGTAAATAAATAAAATCTTAAAAAAAAGAGCTCTTTGAAAATATTATTGTACTTTCCTATGATAGCTTGTGCATGGTGAACATTCCATATACAAATTTTTAGAATTGATAGATAGTGGTAGCCCATCCAATTCTGGTAAAATGGTGGGTGAAAGTAGTATAAAATTACTCCTGCTATGAACAACTAGAGATGCTGGATTTAAAACAACAATAAATAAAATGTGTGACTGAACTAACAAAATGGAATAAAAATCCCCAGGTGGTAAAAATGAAAAGTGGTAAGTTAATGGGCTGAATCTCTGGAAACCATAGGGCGCAATAGATAAAAGCATTGAGTATCAGACTCAGTGTACCTAGTGCTTGGATTTTAATGACCAAACATTAGTTCATTCATGTAAGAGGTTGAAAAAAAGATTGATATGTATAGCTGGAGCCCTAAGAGAATTGAAACTTCAGTGAAAAGTTAAAGTAGAATGAAAACTATACACTGACATGTGAAGCTATTAAACAGCAATGAAGCTTCTCCCTGGCTAGATTCTGGATGGAAAAAAAGAAAAAGGAAAACTTGGAAACCTGAACTCAATTCTTTGAATATTAGAATCTAAGTTACCAATAAGTACAAGATAGAGAAACTCATATTTCAATAACTAAGATAAAAATTGATTCCAAATCTGTGACTACTTAACACAGCAAACATGAAAACATTCTAAAGAGACATTCCATCATCGGATCACAAGAAAATCTCACAGAAGGAGGTCTATTGAAATATCATAATAGAAGAGTTTGGGGAAAATTATTAAGAACTAAAGAGTGAATCAGAGAATTGAGAGATAAATTGAAGAAAATCATCTGGAACGCAGCACATTCCAGCAAAATCCAATGGAATACAGCACTGTCCAGAAACAGTGAGATAGAAACATGGAAGAGAAGTTCAGAGACAGAGGGAATAGAATGAATGAATGCCCAATACACATTTGAGAGGAGTTTGACAGGAGACAATATGGAAAGTAACAACATAGTTTGAACACAACATAGTTGAGAATTTTCAGAATTAAATTTCTTCATTTTCAAGAAGCATAAGCTCTGTAAAAAATAAATAATTCCACGTTTAGACATGTTTTATTAAAACTTCAGAATATTAAATCAAAGAGAATATGTAAAATACAACTAAAATCGAGAAGACATTACATAAAAAGATCTGTAATTAGACTAACTATAGATAGCTCAACAATAACAATAGGGATCAAGATTATGCAATAATATATTTACAGTGTGGAGAGTAACTGTCAACCTATAATTCTCTGTCCAGCTAATCTCTCAAGAATGAGGGTCATATGAAGAGAATTTCAGATAAACAAAAACTGAGAGAATTTTTCCCTGACAGGATCCTCCCTCAGGAAGAAGGATTTTAAGTCCTGGAAGAAGTGGGATGCAAGAAAATATTGGAAAATATGTGACTAAATAATCTTATAATCTTTGTATTGATTGTGTGGAAAGCAAAGCTATTGATTAAACTTTAAGTAAATTTTAGAAGTTAAAAGTAACCACAGAAGAATATAAATGGCCCTGTAAAACTGAAATTAGTAGGGACAAGAACAAGACATACTATCTAAGATTAATCCAATGGAAGAATAAGAAAGAAAAAATGTAAAGAAAGCATAGTATGGAAAGTATAAAATTACATACACAAATAAAGTCATTGACTGCATAAAGTAAAATTAAGCAGCATTATAAGTATATTAGATGTGTTTTCACATTTAATTCTTGCAATGGTGTCAGACAACAAGCATCATAAGTATGTCATTTTATAGATTATGACACTGGCAATGCAAATGATCTAAATAATTTGCTTAAATTCACATAGCTAGAACTCAGAGAGTCTGGGACTGAAGTCCATTCTGTTACCACTATAGTTTCTCTATATATAAAATTCAGATGGTGAAATAAGTCTGAAGTTATCACTATTTAATACGTAAATATTTTAAGATAGTTAAATATAAATGCTATAATATAGGCTAGTAAAAGACTCTCAGGGGCACCTGAGAGCTCAGTGGGTGGCTCAGTGGGTTAAAGCCTCTGCCTTTGGGTCAGGTTCATGATCCCAGGATCCTGGGATGGAGCCCTGCATCGGGCTCTCTACTCAGCATGGAGCCTGCTTTCCTTTCTCTCTCTCTCTCTGCCTGCCTCTCTGCCTACTTGTGATCACTGTCTGTCAAATAAATAAATAAAATCTTAAAAAAAAAAAAAGACTCTCAGAGGAATGTCTGAGTAGCTTAGTCAGTTAAGTGGCTGCTGTTGGCTCAGGTCATGATCCCAGCATCCTGGGATCAAGTCCCACATCAGGCTCCTTGCTAGGCAGGGAGCCTGCTTCTCCCTCTGGCTCTGCCAGCTACTCTTTCTGCCTGTGCTCTCTCTCTCTCTCTCTGACAAATAAATAAATAAAATCTTTAAAAAGAAATAAAAGATTCTAAGAATAGATTAAAGAAACAACATCAAAATATGCTATTTACAAAAGAAAAGCCTTACATAATAAAAAATAAGTAATGATGAAATCATGAAGGTGGGAAAAATATCAAACAATGTCTAGCTAAAGAAATGCTTACCTTATTGTAATAACAAAATAGACAGTAAAGCAAAAAAAAAAAAACCACTAGAAATTAAGATTGTCATTATACAATGAAACAGGAATTTTATCAAGAAAATATACAATATTACCAAATTGCATTTTAAAGATGAGAGCAAAAAAAAAAAAAAAAACTGCAAATCTAAAGATTTACTTGGAAAATATACAAAGAATCAGCTTCTTTCCTTCCTTTCTCTCAACCATTTTGGCAGCTGTTCTTGGTTGGGACCATCCTGCACCCAAAGGCAGGAAGATGGTGGCTGCAAAGAAGACAAAAAATTCCCTGGAATTGATCAACTCTAGGTTCCATATCATCATGAAAAGTGGAAAGCATGTGGTGAGGTACAAGCAGACTCTGAAAATGATCAGATATGGCTAAGTCAAACTGGTCATCTTTGCCAACAACTGCCCAGCCTTGAAGAAATCTGAAATAGAATACCATGTCACATTGGCCAAAACTAGTGTCTACCACCACGGTGTCAATAATACTGAATTGGGCACAGTGTGTGGGAAATACTACAGAGTATGATATTGGCTATCATTGATCCAGGCGATTCTGAGAACATTAGAAGTTTCCAGAACAGACTGGTGAAAAGTAAATCATGTAAAATTTTTCTTTAATAAAATTAGCCAGAGCTTGTTTTAAACACACATACACACACAATCAGCCAAAGAATAGCATTATTTCCTTGATATTTATATATCAGAAAATATTCACAGCATAATTTCCCTTTAGCTTTATAAATACCCTTTGCTAACACTCATGCTCAAATTAACAAATCAAACTTGTTCAGAGCTCAAGGGATGGATATTTTAGCTAAACTTTCAAGCATGCCTTGGACATAGTACTAATAATGTTTCATCTTAAACAAATTTATTCATGAAAACGTTCCTGATTTTTCCAACTAGACACGTCTCTCCTTATTTTGAATATCCAAAGTACTTTGCTTATATTACTTTACTGAGCATGTCTTACATTAACTTGGTGGTTCTCAGTAAAGCACATATTTCCCCACCAGGGAACATTTGGCAATGCCTGGTGACATTTTTGGCTCTCTCAGTTGTGGGGAATCTTGTGGTGGGTAGAGGCCAGAAACAACGCTCAGCATTCTAAAATACACAGCGCATTTCCCTACAATAAGAAATTATTTGGCCCAAAATATCAACAGTGCTGTTGTTCAGAAGAAGAAACCCAGTTTGAGTTTGTAGCTTGTTAATTTTCTTTTTCATCTTCTCCACTTTCAGTTATTTTGAAAGTATCATGGGAACACCTCGGTGGCTCAATCGGCTGAGTGTCTGCCTTCTGTTTGGGTCATGATCCCAGGGTTCTGGGAACAAGCCCTGCACTGGGCTCCCTGCTTAGTTGGGAGTTTGCTTCTCCTTCCTCTGCCCTTCCCCCTGCTTGTGTTTGCTCTTTCTCTCTCTCTCAAAAAAAAAAAAAAAAAAAAAAAAAAAAAAAAAAAAAAAAAAAGGTATCATGGACTGGGTCTTACTTGGGATTCCATATAATTTGTAGTGTTGTGCCTGCCACAGGGTAAGTTAACATTTGTGAAACTGAATTTTTATTCAACATCAATCCTTAGTGTCCCACAACGTGTGGGGTGCTCTCTTCAGAGTGTGTGTGAAAGAGTCTAAACAGGTAGTCTTTATTCTCTACGAATTCCCAGCTTAATAGTGAAAGAGAGGTATAAATAGATACTTCATACTACAATACATTATGTACTTGAACAAGGATATGAGGGAAAAGTATGCAGTGTGAAGCCAAAGTCAAAACTAAGGAGATTTCATATATTAAATCAAAACAAAGCAGAACCTATTTGGCATACAATAATACCGAAAAGTTGCTTTGCCTATTTTGGTAAACTAGGATTAGAAAACAAAAACCGATATAAAGACGTAACACCAACAAAACCCCTTCCTTCCAAAATAAAGAATGTTACTAGGCGATTGTAAAAGTGGAAGACTTCCTTGAAGACATCTTTCAATACTGTTCTTGAACCGCTTAACAGAAGTTATTTTAAAGTCCAAGAACTCTTCTTTGTACTTATTTGTCCCTTTTCCCCAGCATTCAAACAATTCAAAATGTTTTTGTTTTATTTTTTTATTTGTTTTATTTTTATTTTGTTTTTCTAATCTCTCTAAGGCTTCTGATTAGTATTGTTTTTATGTGAACTTTTCCTGGAATTATCTGTGTTAGCTCCAGTGCTATCTTTTCTCTTTTATGCTTATTTTGTTCTACTCTTTCATTTTGAAAGATTTATTTTGTGTTTGATCATTGTTTGTCTTCGTTTTTAAGACTGCAACATTATAATTCAGTAAAATTCCTATGTACAGAATTCTCACATAAAAATAACTATTCCTCCTATATTCAAACAAGATCTATGTGAAGATGAATTTGAAACTATTATGCAACTCAAATAAGACTTGAAATAATGAAAAAGAATTCCAGTTTCTTCAATGGAATATTACAAAATTTAAGTCTATATAAATTAGAATAATAGAAAAATTAATTAACAACATGAATGGAATTCTCACCTTATAATTAGATTAGCTATCTCTACTATGCATGTGGAAAACTAGACAAGAAAAATATCCAGGGTATTTTTGAGAAGGTAGAGAAATGAGAGGTAACTAACGTCACCATATATAATTTATATTGTGACAATATAATAATTGAAAATGTATGCTAGAAAATCAAATTAAAGGTGACTACCTACCTACACTAAATGACAGGTAAGTCACAGATTGCAATGTGAAAATTAAGCTATAAAAGAAGCAAGAAGAAACTCTGAAAGTTATACACACACACACACACACACACACACATACACATAAACATAAACACACCCATAAATAGAGTGAAGCTGTCCATTTGAGTATAGAAGACAATTCAAAAGCCAAGAGAAAAAAAGATTATTGAATTTAATTATGTAAATACATTTGAAGAATCTACAGAGCAAAGTAATATAAACATACTGAAAAGAAGAGGAAAGACACATGAAATATATATATGACAGATAATTGGTCTGATTTCTTTAATACAGGGCTTGCACAAATCAGTAAGCAAAAGATAAAGAATATAACTGAAAAAGTACAATAATCATGAACAGAAATGTCAGTACACGTGTACTATTCAAGATTCTTCAGATATAAAGAGCCAATGGGATAGATAGGTAGTCAGGGAGGTAGGTAGATAGATATAGATGAGAGGAGATTTGTTATTGGCTTACACCATTCTGAAGGACAAAAGTTCCCACAATTTGCCATCTGCAAGCAGGAGAATCCAGAAAGCAGGTGATGTACTTCAGTCCGAGTCTGCAGGCCAGAGAAGCAGTGGGCCAATGGCGTTAAGTCCTGGTGTGAGTTTGAAAGCCTGAGAGCTAAGAGCTTCGGCGTCTGCGGGCAAAAGATGGATGTCTCAGTTCAAGAGAAGAGGAAATTCACTCTTTTTCCACCTTTTTGTTCCTTTCAGGCTGTCAGTGGATTGGATGATGCCTACCAGCCCTGGTGAGGGAGATCTTTACTCAGTCTACCGCTAATGCAAGTCGCTTCCAGAGACACCCTCACAGACACACCTAGTAAAGTTTTACCAACTACTGGGGTGTTCCTTCACTCAGTTGCATTGACACATAAAATTAACCATTACAACATATCATTCCGAAACACATGAAAGTACGTTCAACTACCATCAGAATAGGAGCAAAGCAAACACACTGACATACAATTTTTCTCATATCAGAATGGCAAGTATTTTTTATAAGGATTGATAATACACCACGTTGGTGAGGATTTGTGGAAATAGATAAGCTCATGCATTCTTGGTTAGTGAATATTGGATCAACTTTATGGGAATACATTTGGCAATATGTCAACATAAAAATCTCCGTATATTTTTACTCACAATCGTCATTCTAGGAATTTATGCGTTGGTAAGTTCCTACATGTCTCAAAAAAAGACAACATACTGTGGAGGTAAACAGCATAGAAGCTGGAGTCCACTGGGTTTGAACCCTGGTTTTGCATTTACTGAGTGTGGTATCTGGGAAATTATTTGGTAGTCCTTATACCAGAGTTTTCTAATTTGTCTAATGGGGATAATAATAGCAAATACCTCAAGGGGTTGCTGTGATTATAAAATTTAGTAATATATGTCAAGTGCTTGTCACATTGTAGGTACTGTGGAAGTGGAAGGATGATGCATCTCAGTTTGACTGGGACATAGTCCTGGCTTAGACTTGTTTTGTCCCAACACAATCTCAAACATCCCTACCCTTTCAGCCCTCACTGGATGACATATTATGTAGACATCTTATAGGTAAGCATGAGAGTAACTGTTCTAAGTATATTAATTGTGGATCTGTGAATAATAGCAAAGATTAGAAATAATGTCCATCAATTGATTACTTGTTAAATGTGTGTACTTACAATGTATGTTTCATCCTTTCAGAGGAACATGCCATAGCTCTCAAAAAGAAAATTAACCACAGCAGTTGTTTAGAACAATGGTTTTCAAACTTTTTGGTCTCATGATCTCTTAAATTATTAAGAATCATTTGCAATGTGAAACATCATTTGCTTTCATAGATGATATCTAGTGATATTTACCATATGAGAAATTAGATGGGCAAACATTTATGTATGTATTTATAAGTCATTTAAAAATAACAATAAAAATGTAATAACATGGCAACAACATATTTTTAAGGAAAAACTACATTAAAATTAGCTTGGAAGTACATTGCTTTGCATTTTCACTAGTGTTAAACAGTCCTATAAATAGTAGGTTGTACTACAGCTTCTGAAAACTTCACTTAACACTCAAGAGAGAATAGGAGAAAAAAAGGCAACTGATATTTTAGTGTTATTATAAAAATAGTTTTGACTTCACAGGCTCCCCAAAGGGATCTCTAGTATTTCCAGCGGTCTTAGGTCAAAGTATATTTTGAGAATGATTCGTTTAGAACTTGGGCCAAAAATCATTTTTTCAAGGAGGAATATTTTATTGATGACATTTTTTAGAAGTGCCTGCACATGGTGATAATAAAAATCAGACCGAATTATAGTCAGTTTTATTATTGTTTACAAATTCTCTACCAATAATCCTCTATCTTAGTGCCTACCCCTGCGGTAGACACTCTCGCCAACCCATCATTTATATATCACCGTGTAGCAGAAACCAAACTAGACCAAATCCATCTGATGCCAAAGAGCTTGGGATCTTAACTGTCCCAGTATGTTAAAAAATTATTTTAATGCTCGCGTCTTAAGAAGGATACATCACTGATGGTCATTTGCACAAACAACAACAAAAAAACTAGTTCCACAGAAGTAATTCCCATCATAGACTATAAGAGCAAGTGGAGAATGAGTGTAAAAATCCTAGGAAGGAAGAAGAAAAGTTTTCAATCATCCTTTAGAATCCAAGCAGAACATCCAAACACACTCATATTAAAACAGATACAGTTAGAGCAAAGTGGTAGGCCTTTAAATCTCTGAAAACTTGAAGAAAATAGTTAATTATCATTCTGAGATAATTACTGCTGTAAATTCAGTCATTCGGCCTCTGTTTTTACAACCTGGCATTTTCCACTGAGAAGAAGAATCTGCCCTTCTAAAGAATTTTATTTTCCAGGCTCTTTCAAGGGTTCTGCCAGCAGAGCCCTGACTCACCAGCTGGGGCTCCCTGAGGAGAGAGGCAGGAGGGGAGAGATTCCCCAGTGTGTGCACTCCAGCCAACTTCTGGAGGTCCCTGTGCATTTTGTCATGACAATTAGATTGTGTACTTACACAAAATATTCTAAACATCTTAATTAAGTTAGTTTGAAGGAAATTAAACTAAAAAGGATCTGAGGTGTGGAGCATTTCTTCAGTAAGAAAGTCCCATTATAAACCCAGGGAAGGTGAAGAGCAAGTAGACTCCGACTAATGCACAGGTCATGAATTTGGAAGTCTCCATTGTTATCTTCAGAGATGAGGAATAAGAAAAAGTGCAAAAGATATTTTCATGGATGGGGGAATAAATGGAGAAGAATGACAGAGAAGTTCATTGATATTGATTGATACTGATACTGATAATGAGACATGAAACCCCTAATATTACAGGATGTCAGAACTGAAAGGTATTTTAAAGACCATCCAGACAATTCAGACAATCCAGACAAACCCCTTTATTTTATAAATGGGAAAATAAGACCCAGAGTAGCTAAGTAATAAAGCTTGATGTTTACAATGTTAACTGATTTATCAAATAAACTATAAGTTATGGCACATAATATCTCTTTGAATCTCCATGTTTTTGAAGGAACATATATTACAGGCATTGTTTTTGTTACTCTTTCTTTTCAAATAATGTTATTAAAGTACTTTTTATCTGAAACTATGACAGGACAGTGGATTTTAAGTCATGATCAATGGCCAAAATAATGATTTTAACTTTATAAATTTGGATTAGCTACATTTTTAAATAAAATTCAAAAACACTGTTTTGATGCTTAATGCTTATAGGCACTAAGCTTAACTGTGGAGAGGAACCATCAATGTACACAAGGTACAAAGTTCCTGATCTCCAGTGGCTCACACTTATCCAATAAGATTAATTATAGGCAACATATATAGACCTTAAGTAAAAAAAAAAAAAACAAAACAAAACAAAAAAACACAAAAAACAAAACAATAAAAGCATTTTAGAGGGGTGTAAAAAAGTAGATCATGAAGAGTTTAATTCTGCTTAGAGAGTTCAGGCAACCTCCGTGAAATTAAATTGAGAAAGGACCTTGAAGGAATAATAAGACTTCAGTAGGTGTACACTGAAAAATTAGGTCATTTCAGGTAGAAAAGAATATACACACAAAGCAGAGTCTCATATGGTTTTTAGGAAAGATACCTTGTGTATTTAGGGTATGGAAAAGAGGGTACAGTGCTTGACCATATACAACTTCTTCTTTGAGGCCACCCATGTGTCCAGCCATCACTCAGGACTTTCTCTGAAGTAGCCATGATCATTAGCATGCCATCTTGTCTCCAAATGTCCCTCATTGAATTAGAGGTCAGCTACTCAACAGGTTTGTCAGAAACCTATACATTGGCTTGGCCAAAAAGATGAATGAGGCTAATCACATGCCTTCTATGATTATTTGAACTTAGAAACACAAAGTTTCAGTGGAAGATAAAGCTGGAAGAGAAGATATAAAAAGAAGAACTATAAGGTTGAATCAAGGTCATGGCAAATTAAAATTTTGAGGGGCTAGAAGCCCCATGAAGAGAAACCATAAGATTATATAAGAGTCAGAGAGTAGTTTGTCCCTAGGGTTAGCTCAGTTTTAATGTGTCCTTCTTATAAACCTAACCTGGAAGGAATCTTAGGTTCTTAAATCAAAAGAACCTAGCTAATCCAGAGACTAGGAAAACTAGAGGGAAATTAGGCCACATTTTAGAGAATGTCTTGGGGAAAACTGGGTATTTTAGACTCTAAAACCAAGAAGTCTCTACTCTAAGTAAACCTTTGTTACACAATTATTTGTGCCTTGGTTTTAACTTCATATTTAAAAAATATTTTATTACCACCCCCATTTTCCCCTCCTTTTCCATTCCCTATCTTGAAAGACTTTTAAGAAACCCTTAGTTATTGAAATGATTTCTCAGCAGTAAGATGTAACTCTTTTGTTTTTTAAAATTTTATTTACTTATAAATAGAGAGAGAGCATGTGTGAGTGGGGGGAGGACAGAGGGAGAGGAAGATAGAGAATCTCCAGTGGAGTCAGCACTCTGTGCAGAGCCTCATGTGGGGCACAGTCTCATGACCCTGAGATCATGACCTCAGGTGAAACCAAGAGTTGGGCACTTAATCAGCTGAGCCACCCAGGCACCCCAAGACGTAAGTCTTCCTACTATCTGATCTTCATTCTGGCCAAACCTATTGTCTTCCAGGGGCTCACACTTATCTAATGAAATTAATTATAGGCAGCATATATAAACCTTATATAATCCAGCTGATTATATATAGACCATGTATAGACCTTAATCCAGCTGATGGATTAAGAATTACCAATAAGTCTTGTTGGAAAGATACACAGATGCTGACTCACTAGTTTGGAAAGGAGACTAAGAATCTAGTCTTGTAAATGATCCTTAATCAAAGAGTTCAAGGATCACATCTTAAAAGAAAAAACTTTGATGTAGTTTTTTTTTCCTTTTTTTTTTTTTTTTTTTTTTTTTTTTTTTAGGGAATTCCTAGGACACCTGGGTGGTTCAGTTGGATAAGTAACTGCCTTCAGCTCAGGTCATAATCCCAGAGTACCGGGATGGAGTCCCGCAGTGGGCTCCCAACTGCACAGGGTGTCTGCTTCTCCCTCTGACTTTCTCCCCTCTCATACTCTCTCTCATTCTTTCTCCCTCTCTCTCTCTCTCTCTCTCTCTCAAATAAATAAATAAATAATCTTAAATAGGGAATTTCTAAAGTAAAGTTTTATTTTGTTTTGTGAAGGACTGAAACCAGGAAGTAAGCTATTAGGATATTGTAGATGAGAGCTAAGAAATTGTGGGGAAAAAAGGTGACTATTGATATACTAAATAATCCTTCATAAAATTCCTTTATTATAATTTAGAACTACATATACCATCTTATATCCTCATCTGTGTTTCCTTTATCTTCCTCTATGGTTTTCTATCTATGTCTTGTCTATTCCAGGGTAACTGAACATAGTTCTCTATAGATTGATGTAAGGATTAGTACATCTGATTCCTGGATCTAACAATCTAACCAAAGCTAGCTGAGTAAATGACTAAGAAAACCCATGGAAGAAAATAAATTTGGCCAGAATGAAGATCAGATAGTATGAAGAATTACATCTTGGGGCTCCTGGGTGGCTCAGCTGATTAAGTACCCAACTCTTGATTTCAGCTCAGGTCATGATCTCAGGGTCATGAGACTGAGCCCCACATGAGGCTCTGCCCAGAGTGCTGATTCCACTTGAGATTCTCTATCTTCCTCTCCCTCTGCCCCTCCCCCGCTCACACATGCTCTCTCTCTATATATATAAATAAAAAAAAAAAAAAAGAACTACATCTTACTGCTGAGAAATCATTTCAATAACTAAGAGTTTCTTAAAAGTCTTTTAAGATAGGGAATGGAAAAGAGAGGAAAATGGGGGTGGTAATAAAATATTTTTTAAAATACGGAATTAAAAACAAGGCACAAATAATTGTGTAACAAAGGCTTACTTAGAGTAGAGACTTCTTGGTTTTATTTATTTTTTATTTTATTTATTTTTTTAAAGATTTTATTTATTTATTTATTTGACAAACAGAGATCACAAGTAGGCAGAGAGGTAGGCAGAGAGAGAGGAAGGGAAGCAGGGTCCCTGCTGAGCAGAAAGCCCACACGGGGCTGGATTCCAGGACCCTGAGATCATGACCTGAGCTGAAGGCAGAGGCTTTTACCCACTGAGCCACCCAGGCGCCCTGACTTCTTGGTTTTATATAGCAGTGAAATCAAACAAGATTTTGATAATTGATGAGAATGGGGAGTTGATAATGGTCATGCACAAAGACCAAAGCTCTGAGTCCAGTATTTCTGCTGTATTCCTACATATTATATGGGCTGTCTCTTTCTTTTTTTTTTTCCCAGTTGGGGCCTTTAATACAGGAAAATGATTTTACTGATAAACTGTTGACAGAAAGCCACCTTTGAATTACTATTATGACTTACCTTTGGGCTTTAATTTTTTTTTTAAGATTTTATTTATTTGACACACACAGAAAGAGAGAGATCACAAGCAGGCAGAGAGGCAGGCAGAGAGAGAGGGGGAAGCAGGCTCCCTGCTGAGCAGAGAGCCCACACGGGGCTGGATTCCAGGACCCTGAGATCACGACCTGGGCGAAAGGCAGAGGCTTAACCCACTGAGCCACCCAGGCGCCCCTGGGCTTTAATTCTTAAGAACACAGTTTCCCTGTATCTCTTTATGTGCCCAAAGACATATAATCTTCCAGGTTGTGAATCAATACTGATCTAAAGGGAAGAAAGGGAACTAGAGAGGTAGGAAAACCTGTAAGTTTGAGAAGACTCTAGTCCTTCAATTAGAATGTTAATGATAAATTAGAAGACACACAGGAATCCCTCAAAGCATTTTTGGCTTGAATCAACACTCTAACCCCCGAATTCCCCACTTTTTATCTTTGTTGGAAATAAGAGGCTGAGAAACTGGACTCAGATGTGCTTTGAAAGTTACACATAATAGTCAATCTGCACAGATTTCTAATTGCCTTAACTTGAAAAGAAAGTACACATTTTTTTTTTTTTAAAGAACATAACTCCCGGGGCGCCTGGGTGGCTCAGTGGGTTAAGCCGCTGCCTTCGGCTCAGGTCATGATCCCAGGTCCTGGGTTCGAGCCCCACATCGGGCTTTCTGCTCAGCAGGGAGCCTGCTTCCTCCTCTCTCTCTGCCTGCCTCTCTGACTACTTGTGATTTCTCTCTGTCAAATAAATAAATAAAATCTTAAAAAAAAAAAATAAAGAACATAACTCCCTACAAAACCAGACCGATAGCACTGCAGAATAATTGCAGCTTCCTCTGGTTGCTATGACACCTCTTATACCTACGTCATCCTGTATCATAACGGTTTTTGAGCGCTAGTAAAAGAAGATAGGATAGTGACATAAGATTAAAGGTATGAGGGGAAAAAGATCTCACTAAAGGTGACATTAAGAAATAATTTAACGGGGCTGCCTGGGTGGCTCAGTGGGTTAAAGCCTCTGCCTTCTGCTCGGGTCATGATCCCAGGGTCTTGGGATCAAGCCCCATGTCGGGTTCTTTGCTCAGCAGGGAGCCTGCTTCCTCCTCTCTGTCTGCCTGCCTCTCTGCTTACTTGTGATCTCTGTCTGTCAAATAAATAAGTAAAATCTTAAAAAAAAAAAAGAAACAAAGAAAGAAAGAAAGAATTTAACGTTATCCCCCCCCCACCAAAGTGGCTCAGTCAGTTGAGCAGCATTGGACTCTTCTCTCACCTCAGGGCTTGATCTCAGGGTTGTGAGTTCAAGCCCTGCACTGGGCTCTATGTTGGGTGTGGAGCCTACTTGAAAGAAAGAAAAAAGAAAGAAGGAGAAAGAGAAAGAAAGAAAGAATTTAATGTCAGTGTTTTAGTTAATGGAACCATAATTATCCTCCTAACAAATATTACCACATATGTCTTATGAGGCATTGACTGTAACAGCTTGTACTTGCGGGATGGGTGGAACAAGAGTTTTAGTTTAAAAGCTTCTTACAAATGTAAAAATAAAATAAATCCAGCCATGACAAAACCAGGAAAATGTTTTAGCGTTTCTTTAATTAACCCGTTAGTGGTTCAGAAATAACTGAAGAATAACAGAAAGTGGCCCTGTTTTAGGGGGTGCCTGGGTGGCTCAGTCCGTTAGGCATCTAACTCTTGATCGCAGGGTTGTGAGTTTGAGTCCTGTGTTGGGCTCCATGCTGGGTGTGAAGCCTACTTAAAATGGCCCCATTTTAGGGGGAGGATTCATCAGCAGAGTTCTCAGCAATGAAGAGTCTTTTATCCTTAGCTGAACCACCTTCATATGGTAGGATGTCAGAGCAAGGATTCACCCTCTTGGTGTGAAAAAGCAGGCTGGCTCCTGAAGGGAAAGAGAAAGGGAGAGGTCAGGAAGAGGAAGGCGGTGTGGACAGAATGAATGGTAATGAGTTCAGAGGAGCCGCTTAATCATTTGCCTACCATGGGCTTCTATCTGGATCGGACCAAAAGGGCTTCATTTAATGAGAAGATTTATCTTTGGCGTCTATGAAGCGAGAGTTGATCTGACACTGTTTAAACAGGCAACATGAGAATGCAAGCGTTTAAAGCTGGTATATTACTGAAATGTTCAAGAAATCTCATCACAAATACATTCAAAATACACAATCTAAATCCTTTTTAAAGGGCAACTCACATTAATCCCTCAGCTGGGGTTCCTCATTTTTATAGCATCATTTATCATTTATCACTTTAATGTAACGTTAGTTTAGCAGCTAAAAGCCAAGGCAGAAAACCTGCTCCGAATGTTGGAACATTAATGACTTGAGCAAAAAGGAAACACTTGAAAGACCAGCCGACACTCTAGTTCTTTCCCCTAGGTTATAATCACAGATGTAGGAAGCAATTGCTGCTATATAAATAATACTGCAATGTGGCTAATGTTGGCAAGACAAGACTTATTTGGGACAGAAAGGGTAAATAACAAAAGGTTTGACAAACTGACTCAAGGGAGAAATGTGTGTTTATGTGTGCAGAGAGGGAGGGGTGAGAGGGAGGGGTAAGAGGGAGAGAGATGAGCTCAAACCCTTCTTTGATTCCAGTGCATATTTTTCTAGACAGAAAATCTAGGGGTGGAGATGAGATGCAGGGGGTGGAGGGTGGAAATACCAGGGCATCCTAGCAGCACAGATGGCATTGGGACTCATGCCTCCCACTACACCTGAGGCTGTGGAGGCTGCAGGAGAATTCATGGGTATGTGGATGTGGGGAGGGCTGGGGGCGGCACTCCATTTGGGAGGGGAGAATCCCAGTATTTGTGAAACCAAATATACCACACTGCTTCAGCAACTCCTTTTTTTGCTTACCTAAAACATACATCTGACATATATCTGACTCTCTCCCTAGCTAAGCAGGATTTGGGGAAAGACACATACTTTTTCTTGAGTCATCTTGTCCACATTTGTGAAATGCACCAGGGGTTGGATGGTGAGGGTGAGGATGTCTAGATGGACACGTTGAGTCCTTCCAGCACCAATCCTTTATGGATTTACTTTGCTATTATTAATATAGCTGATGACTCTTTTTTTTTATGCTATCTTTGGTGCTCTGATTATATCATATCAAAGGACTAACTGTGGGCCTATTTTCCAGGTTTCAGAATTTCCCAAAGGCAGAGCCATGTAGGAACTTCCCAGAACCCTCAATGTCACAGTATTTAGTGACAAAGATTTTCTCCTGACCAAACTCCAGCCAGGCTCCTCTGAACCCTTTTCTTGATGAGGCCTCAACCTTGGCTTACAAAGACTTGAACAAAATACTATCATAACAGATTAAGCCTCTATCCCTAGGATGACCCTAGGTCCTCTTAAAGTACCTGCTTAAGGAAACTCAAGGCTGCCAAAGAATTGACTGTTTGTTCCAGTCAACACCTGAAATGGGACCCATGTCTCCCAGCCTGTATTGGAAACCACGAACCAAGTCTGATGAGCGCCAGTTAAGAAATCCAGATGGGCAGGGCACCTGGGTGGCTCAGTGGGTTAAAGCCTCTGCCTTCGGCTAAGGTCCTGATCCCAGAGTCCTAGGATCAAGCCCCATGTCGGCTCTCTGTTCAGCAGGGAGCTTGCTTCCCCCTCTCTCTCTGCCTGCCTCTCTGCCTACTTGTGATCTTTGTCTGTCAAATAAATAAATAAAAATCTTAAAAAAAAAAATTCAGATGGGCTTCACGGGGCCCAACCCCCCCCCACCCCTTGCTGCTTTTTGTAATTTTTACTTTCCTGACTCTGCTGAGCCCCTGCTAACTCCCTTCCTTCTTCCCCCATTCTCCCTTTAAATGCCCAGTCATTTCTGTGCAAATCAAAGTTGAATTCCATTCACACTGGACTTTTTTCCTCATTGCAATAGTATATTACTGATTAAAATCTGTTCTTACCTCTTTATTATCTAGCCTTTTTTTTTTTTGACATTAGACAGCTGAGCACCTCATTTCAAGGTGAATACTTCCCTAACACCCCTTTGGTTCAAAGGGTAAAATACAAGTTTCTTATCATGCATTTTATATAGTCCATGGTGGGCATTTCCTATCCACTCCACCTCTTCTGTCTTTGGGGCCCATCTGGCTTTTGTTTCAATCTCAAACATAGCAGATGACATTCTCTGCCAGTGAATCCTATTTTCAGCTCTCTTGGGGAAGCTACAGAAGCTGAGCTATGCTTCCAAATTTACTGCCAGGTTTAAAACAATAAAAATCTCATACTTATTATTTCCCTCTGACCTAGGGCAGGGTCTAAAATGACTGACTCCAGTTCCTCTACAAAGGTTTGAAAGCCTGTTTTAAAAAGTATTTATATATCAAGTGACTCCTTTGGGATGGCCCTCCGTGGCTTGGGGTCTCACAGGAGTGCTTCCCTGCAGAACGGAGCCTCTTTCCCAACTGTTAGCAAACAGAGCCTGGGGAGGTGGATTGGGCTTAGCTTCGTGTTGAGCTCTTTCACTCTGTGTAGCAGAGGCTGGGTGATCCCCACGTGCTAGTTTGCACTTTGGAGTTTTCAGGAAGGATCCTCAACTAAGACAGTGTTAGGGCTCCCGGCAGATAATCTGTCCTGACTCTGTTTTGCTTTAGAGCTTTGTTACTCAGCAGAGAACCATCAGCATGGACAACATCTGAGAGCTTGTTAGAGCTGCAGGATCCCAGATCCTACCCCAGAGCTATTCAATCAGAATCAGCGTTTTTGAAAAGACCTCCAGCTGAGTCTAATGCACCTGAAAGTTTGAGAAGCACTGCTCTTGAGAAGCACACTCTGACTCTTGCTTCTTCCTGGAATCATTACAATTCTGAATCCTTGTCTTCCTGATATGCTCAACAGGCTAGAGAGGAAGAATTTTCCTTACTCTCTAGATGCTTCCTACAGAGACTACAGGTCTGCTCAGTAACCTGCCCCACCCTACAGAGTCCCTCTCTGCCTGCCTACCCCTGAGCATCTCTCATTCATGTTCCATTTCCCTCCAAAAACATAGGACTTGCCACCTGCAGGCTGGTCACTCCCTAGCCCCACTGTGATGTCCATCTTGGTTAATGCATCTTGGTTAACACACCTGGTTCTAGGTCAGCCTGCCCCATGAGCCTTATACTGTGGAGCATACCCCTTTTGTTCCTAGAGCTGCCCAGAGAACCAAGATCAGATGAATCACAGTGCTGCCCCACAGTACTGACTGGGGATTCTAGAACATGGACCTAGAGACACAAAATATGGGATTTGGCTCCATCTAGGAGATAATTTTGCTTATATCTCATTATTGTGGGACTTGAATGATCATGGGTACAGAAGCACTTGGTCAAGTCAAGCACTAAAACACTATTTGACCAAGAGGTAATTGTGGGATTGAAGTGTAGATCCACATTACATCCCTCTTACAGATATAATTTAGAAAATATTTAGGGACTGTGCTAAATGAGGGACAAAAACTTAAGGGTAAAAAATTCTCATTTAAAGTGGGATTATGGGGGCACCTGATTTAAACTCATTTAACAATTGCCTCTCTTCCTCTGCTCCCACTTTTGTCCTATCCTACTCTGTATATAAGAAGATTAAGAAAAACATTCCATAGCATCAAGGGGAATCTGATGTCCCTTGTGAGTTTTGTGTGTTGGAAAATGTAACAGACAAGGAGTCAGGAGACATAGACTTGAGCTGTGATTCTGTGAGTCTATGTCATACACATCATTTTTCCTCTCAGAACTATTTCTCCCACAAAATGAGGTGTGGACCAAATGATATCCAGTTTCCTTTCAACCCTGGCAGTGCAGAAAAGTGGCTTGAGACTCAGGCATGGTAAGATGCAAATCTAACATCTGTATGAATTTAAAAAATTATTTAATCTCCAAGACAAGTATAGTGCTTACCATAATACTTGGAAACTAGAGTGCTCTCAGTAATTATTAGTTATTTTAATTATTATACTATTCTCAATTATTATAAATCCTTTATGGTGACTTTATCTAAGGCACCTATCTATATATGGTAGCTCATTTTCTATTATGGGCTGTAACGTCTTTCATTGCTTACATTAACACACCTTAAATTGTCTGTAGTTACATATCGTGCATGAGACACTAATATGGACATGGAAACTGAAAAACTGAATCATGCAAGGAGTTGTTTTATAACTGACATTTCCTTGATTTATTTCCCACTCATTTGACTTGCTTTTCTTTTCAAGCTGAATTGACCAGATTTATGGTTTTGTGTAGGCTCAACACATTCTGATCCTTAGGAACTGATAAGAGAAAAGAAGATCAAGACAGTGAACTCTTTATATTTATGAATCTTTCTGAAAATTCATCAAGGGTTTCACTTTTACCAAGAGCAATGAGCAAAGATAGGCAATACACATGATTTCTCATTGAGAAAATAGTCAACTTCCTCTCCTTTGGGGAGAGTCCTAAAATGTTAAGAACTCGTCTTAAAATATGAATCTACTGAAGACCCAGCTTTCATTTAGAATCATTAGAGTGATTAGCTTCAACACCATACAGATCCAAATTTGTGGTTCTTTATGCTATACCTATACATCTATTATTCTTTGCACATTCTGTTATTTGAAAGTTTAACAAATCTTCCCTCTTTGTTTTTAATCCAGTAGCAGAAACATTGAACCAAATTAGACACAAGATGGATTTCTCTGTCACTCCACCAGAATCTTCTCTCCAGTTGAAATAGATACTTTAGAAGTTCTTAAAAGATAGAAATATCCAGACAGAAACTTCCTAAGGGTGGTGAGGGGTCAAATTTACTCTCAATTGTGCCCATAGTTCCTACCCTTTTTTTTTTCATTACAGAATGGTTTCACAATATTAAAAATAGGAAGGGAAGGGACAGTTTTTGGAGCTAAACTGAATATGCATTTTTCAATGACCCAAATTGCTCCTCAAACCTTCCCTAGGGTTGGTTGCTAGACCTGTTTTTGACAATCTTCTCTCCTTACTCTATTCATTCCATTTGTATAACACTGAGATCATTATTAATTGAAAGTTACCTTTCTTTAAACTATGATATTCTCTAAGATGCTATTTTTTTTAAAACAATTGAGAGCTTCATCCTCTCTACAATAAATACAACCCTGTGCTGAAATGTATGACAATCTTAATTCCACTGATGTAGCAATCTGGGTCCAGTCAAGAGGGAAATGGAAACCACTTAGATTAAACAGGGGAAGTTGAATATTAAAAAAAAAAAAAATTAACCACTATAAGGGAGTAACTGCAAGATATAAAGAAACTCTATATGATGCCCTGGGGCTAATAGAGTGCCAAGAAAGCTCATACTTGGAAGAAGTTCAGACCCCATAGAAGAAGGTATGGTTTAGTCACAGGATAACAAAGACGGCTAGAACTGGGCTGGAGATAAGGACAAACAATAGATAATCCTCTGACTACAGGTGAGCTGCAGGAAGTCAGCAGTCTGCGGCACAGGGGCACCGTGGGAATGCTGGCACCCCCTGGGGCAGAAGGGCTTCAGAGCCAGGCTGGCCATGCTGAGTTGGAGAAGCACTGTACAGAAGAAACCACTGCTGGGTATGTGACCCTCCAGACCATAGGAGCTTAGCACTCACCCAGAATCTGAGCAGGTGGCTGAGAGGTTATCATCAGACAGAGGCTGTAGGATCCTAGGGAGGCTGTCTTCTGAGCTGGTGGCTGAGGGAGGCTCCACCAGATGTTTTCACACCCGCTTGCAGACCCCCAGGAGGCAGAGGGAGCCTCTTCCTTCTTCAATGTCCCACTGGTGCACTCTACTGAGCAATCTTGGTGCTCTCGTTTAAGGAGAAATGATTATAAACATTCCAGTGTTGAGGCACCTGGGTGGCTCTGTTGGTTAAGCATCTGCCTTTGGCTCACATCATGATCCCAGCTTACTTGGGTGGAGTCCCACATCAGAGTCCCTGCTCAACAGGGAGCCTGCTTCTCCCTCTCCCTCTGTAGCTCCCCCTGCTTGTGCTCTCTCTGTCAAATAAATAAACAAAATCTTAAAAAAAAAAAAAATTCCAGTGTTGATCAGAGTATGTTTTGAAGGATACATTTGGAGCAGAAAGACAATAAATTGCTAACTTAGTTTTCTAATTTTATTGTAACTTAGCTGTAATATGGGAGAAAGTTCTCTATACTTAAGAATCAAATAATCAGGATTAAAATACTAGTTTTACTTATAAATGTTAGTTGTGTGTAATTTAAGGTATACATTTTGCTTTCCCAAGTTTTCTTGTCTGTAAACAATGCACAATACCTTCCTCAAAAGATTACTGGAAGGATTAAATGAGATGTATAAGTGAGAGCACCTAGTACTGAAAATGTAGATGTATTGTATTTATTCTATGTCTCTTGAAATCATTACATTTTGCTAATGTAATGCTTTTGCTAATCCTTGCTTCAGGAAGCTAGAGTGTTAACAAAAAATAAGATTAATTCCATCACTCACTTTTAGGTGTCGAAGAGGCTGTGGAGGTCACTGAATCACCTCCCTTGACAGTTGAGGAAAATGGATCCTAGAGCCCAAAAGTAACTTACCCCAGTTTATATGGAGATAAAGTGGCAGGAATAAAATTGAGACTTGGATATACCAGCTGGCTGATCAGAATTAATAATGAAACCCAAAGCGAAAGCCCTAAATAAGCAAAGTTCAGTTTTTAATTTGGTTTTAACTTATCTTCGTGGTTGGTGGGTGTGTGGTAATAAGAGCAATGAATCAAGTTAGTCAGGAGGGTTAGGGAAGATTTGTGTGCTATGGATCTATTTTGGTGTGTGAAGAACCTTTTGTAATCTGACCCGAGTGTACTCCCTAATTTAGATGATGACAAGGTTTACTGTAAAAAGGGGTCTTTTCATCATTAGATGTCAGGTTCATGTTTTTTTCCGGAGCAATTGTTCGGAACTCTTTCTGAAAAGCACTCTTCCCTAATTGTTTAATATACTTACTAGTTCCTAAACCCATCACTGTTTTACCCCAGCATTACTCTGCCCTCTTCGAGGAGAGAGCTCAGTACGAAATGCTGGTTGCTAAGCAGTGCCTATTTTTACTCCACTTGAGCAGAACAGAGAGGCCCACTCAATGAGACGTTATCATTGACACTAGCTGCAAAGCGACTTCTGCAGGTGAAGCATTCATAGGTGTTTCTGTATGAACTCTATGGACTCCATCGTGTGGCATCCAGGATGGGGGTGTAAAACTGAGGCCGAAAACCTGCCCAGGGAATGTGTTAATAAAATAATAGGAAAACCTCAAAATATATCAACTCATCAAATACTTATTGAGCTCCAAGTATGGCCTGGCATTTGGAATAAATTACTGGGCTAAATAAATTATTGACCAGATCTTCTGCCCCTGATTATACAGTTTATAGATTCGATGGGATAAGAGACAGAAAAACAAAAGCACCACAATGACAAATTGGGATAAGAAATAAACATGTAGCTTAGACAGAATAGCACTGAGAAGGGGAGCATGTTTTTGTGCGTGTGTGTGTGTGTGTGTGTGTTTTGTTGTTTTTTTTTGATGTTTTGTTTTGTTTTTCTTCAGACCCATCTAATGATTAAGACAGAGGGCTGCTGACATTGACCTTCCCATACACATCCTTGTTTTTATTGTTGTTGCCTGTTTGTTCGTTTTTAATCTTAAAATTATCTATTTATTTATTTATTTTCTTTGTTAGTCACAGTACAGTACATCATTAGTTTTTGATATAGTGTTCCATAATTCATTGTTTGCGTATAACACCTGTGTTTTAAATAAGAACAAGGAGGACAGCTTTCTGAGGCCAAAGTATAAGGACCAAGAAGGTGCCACTCCTGGGATATGTATTCCAGCTCCAGCAGCTCCTTCTGCAGCAAATGCTCTGGGGGATGCAGGGCAGGTGGGAAGTGGAGAACAGGGCCGGAGGGAGGGAGAGAAGGAGCTTGCTATGCAGGAACTGAGAAAAGACCATTATGAATGGCATTTAGTGAGTTAAAGACATGAGGTTGAAGTTACAGACAGAAATTTGGTTTCAGCTACAGAGAATGAAAGGAAATCACTTGGACAGCTTAATGTTGTGAGTGATTTGATCCATTTACATTTTTATTTTTTATTACTTTTTAAAAGATTTATTTATTTATTTATTTGAAAGCGAGTGAGCAGCAGAGGGAAGGAGCAGATGGAGAGGGAAAAGAAAATCTCCAGCAGACGCCTCATGAGCAGGGAAGCTGCTCACAAGGGGCTCTATCTCAGGACCCGGAGATCGTGACCTGAGCTGAAATCAAGAGTCAGAAGCTTAACTGACTGAGCCACGCAGGCGCCCCAATCCATTTACATTTGGAAAAGATCATATTCATTTCCAGGAAAGAAACTGATAGGAAGAGGATAAGAATGAAGCAGAGAGTCCAGTTAGGAGTCCATGGCAAAAGTCCAGGAGAAAGAACGATGGGTATTTGATAAGATAAGTGGCAGCGGAGACAGCAGAAAGACAAATTCGAAATGTATTTAGGAGGTAGAAGAAAAGTAACTTGATGAGGAACTTTTGCTCTTCCACCACAAACCTGCTCATTTTACAGTCTTCCTCTTTGAGTTTATGGCCATCCATCCTTGTTCCACAAGGATGTTGTTCCTTGTTCCCTCACACCCTTCTTTCCAACAGTTAGCATTCTGTTGGCTTTATGTTAAAAATGTATCTAGAATCAACCACCTATCACCACCTCTTCCTCTAAATCCCGAGCTGAAACCACTGTCATTTCTCATCTAGATCATTGCAACAGATTGCCTGCTTCTGCTGTTTTCCATGCAGTCTGTGATCAGGGCAACACTCAGAAATATCCCATCCCCTTAAAAAATGGATCAGATCATGCTGATCCTCTGCTCAGAATCCACCAGCAGCTTCGCATCTCACTCTGAATGAGAGATAAATACTTTGCACTGTGGTTACGCTACATGGCATGGCCAACCATTATATGTCTGACTTCCACTGTAGTACACACACTGGTGTCCTTGCTATTCCTCCGACATGACAAGCTTGCTCCTACCTGAGCCTTTGCCCTTTCTATCCCATCCTCTTGGAATCTCTTTCTCCAGTTAGCTATGTGATCCCTCCCTCACCTTTTAAGTCTGTTCAAATGCTACCTTCTCCAATAGACCTTCTCTGACTGCCCTGGATAAAATTATACTCTTCCCAGCACCCTCTACTCCATTTCTTCCTTATTCTTTTTCACAGAATTTTTTTCATCTGACATACTGTATATTTTACTTTTCATTTTGCACTAGATGTTAAACTTCATTAAGTGGTGAAAAATTTTAAATATACTTTAATTGTTAGAACAACTTTGTATTTTCAAAAAAATTGAGAAGACAGAAGAGAGTTCCCATCCACCTGGCACCCGGTTTCTCTTATTATTAGCATGTCCCTTTACTATGGTGCCTTTGTCACAATTAATGAACCAATACTGAAACATTATTTTTATTGACAAAAGCCTGTAGTTTAGTCAATTTCCTTAGTTTCTCTGTAATACCCTTTTCTAATCCAGGACATGATATTACATAGAGTTGTTGCCATGTGTCCTTAGGCTCCCCTTTCCTTGGACAGTTTCTTGGACATTTCCTTGTTTTCGATGATTTGAGTTTTAAAGTGTACTGGTCAGATACATTGTAGGAATGCACAAAATATCCTCTTTTGGGAATTTTCTGATGTTATTCTCATGATTAGACTGATGTTATGAATTTTGGACAGGAGGTCACAGAAGTAAAGTGCCATTTTCATTACATATAGAGAGTGCCTACTACCACCATGATTTATGTGCTGCCCTTGATCACCTGACTGACATAGGTTTGTCAGGCTTCTCCAGTGTACTGTTATTTTCCTTCTACCCACTCTTCCATATTGTAATCTTTGGAAGGAAGTCACTACATTCAGTCCATATTTAAGGAGGAGCGGTTACACGCCAACTCCTAGGAGGCAAAGTGTCTTGTAAATTATTTGGGATTCTTCTGCATGGGAGAATTGTCTCTTCTCACCAATTTAATAAATTATCATTTACTTTTATAAGTATTAACGAGGATATTTTATTTTATACTTTAGGTTAGATTCCAATCCTACTTTATTTATTTATTTATTTATTTACTTATTTTTCAAATTGTCCCAGCTCTGGCCAGTGGGAACTCTTTCAGTCACTCTTGTGCCCATCAGATGTATTACCATCATTTTTTTTTTTTTTTTTAAGCACATTCTACTTTCTGGTATTAAGAGGTGCTCTAGGCTCATCTTGAATATTTCCTGTCCCAGTCCTAGAATCAGCCATTCCTCCAAGAAGCAGTGGTGAATCTTTGTCAGTTCAATTATTTCTATATCCCTAAATCCAGTCAGTACCTGGCATAGAGGATTTCCTTCATAATTTTTTTTTTTAATGAATGAGTGACTCAAGGAATGAATTAGAAGCGTGACTGATAAATAGGGCTCTTTGGGTCAGAATCCCCTCCGCATATCTGACTGTTTTCTTACCAGGGAAGGTGGGATCTAGCACTTCGTCAGAAAACCTTCCATGAGCAGGATTGCCGGCCTAAATTTGCATCATTCTCAAATATTATTATATTTTAAGCAAAAGTCATCTCAAGCAGGGTGTATGGAAATTTGCAATTCATTTATTTTTAATTACTAAGCATTGCTTTCTTTAGTCAGAATTAACCACTCTCCCCTCAAAACTCCCTACCTCTTCTGCCCTAATTAGAGAACTTATTTATTCTCCCTCACTTGTCTTGTCTCTCTTTCTGTCTCTCAGTTGGCAACAGGGACCATGTCTTATTTTGTGCGGGGCCCATAGCACCAGGGCAGCTGACACACAGGAAGCTCTCAGTAAGCAGTCACAGAGGATGGGTTGCAGAAAGAGAGATTATGAGAAAAAGATGAACTGTCATTGTTTGAAGGAATTGTTCAAATTACAAAGCAAGTATAATCAAAGATTACATTTTTAGTCATGGAGAGTTGGCTGAAAAATCTGAACAATTGTGGGACAGAAGAAATTAAAAGAAAAAAAAAAAGAATCCATTCTCTGATGGGGTCAAATAACTCTCCTTTTTTCCCACTTGTATTTCTGTTGTTTCTTATGACTTCAAATAAACAAGAGTCTTTTTCTGAATGCACTATCACCAAACTCAGGATGACCCTGAGATATGGTGTAACTAACTCATTTAAAGATAGAGGAATTGCGGCTCAGAGGATGGAGAAATGATCTGTCCATGGTCACAGTCCCTGCAGTCTTGCCTTCATTCTCCTAACTGCCATGCCACCTCATTAGTGCCTAAGCAGGAGGGCTCACTGAGATTAACATACCTGGGTAAAAGTGGATGGTCACAGTTGGTTACCTTTTCCATTGGAAGATACATGCTGGCTGCATCACATAGTGGAAAGTATAACTGAACTAATTCAAAGGTCTTGTATTTTTATGCATTTAACTTTCCTTTAAGTAGGAGAGGGAGTGCATATTTAAATGCCAGGAAAGACAAAGTTCTTACTTCCAAATATTAAACAGCTGAAACTTAGAACAGAAGAGGAGAAAGCGTGCAACTGGTAGCAAGTACTGAGCAGGTACAAGTTGCCTGTAGACAGCTTGTTATTTAATTTGCTGTCTCATGCTTCAGCAGGTGTGTACTATTAGGAGATGTTAAATTGTTCCCGGTCACATGGCTCTTCAGTAGCAGAGCTGAGACTCACACCCAGATTCTGTGACTTCTGTGTCTAGGTATGTCCTCTTTACTGCACCATAATACTTCCACTCCCCAGGACTTGAACTATTCTGATTATAGTTTGAAGCCAAGTCTCACTGTGCCTGTGATACCCATCCTATCGATGTTGCACTGATTTAATTCATTAGTTGCAGCTTTCACTGTTCAATCCAGTTTAGTTCAAACAATATTTACTAACTGCTGACTGTGTTTTGGGGCACAACATACCATGCTCGGGGTCGAAATAAAGAGATCGATTCACCTGATCTTAAATCGGAAACACATGTGCACATTTAACTCTGTTGAAGGGAATGTATGGAAACTTCTTAAACAGATGGACAAAGTGCTATATAAAGTATTGTGCATGTGTGTTTGTGTGTACACACACATATATATAGTAAGAGTACTGCCTGGGCTGTGTGGGCTGTGTGCGTGGGCACTGGTGTATACATGCATAAGAAAAATCAGCACTATAAATTTATAGTTGCCCTCTATACATATCATATATATATATATAAATTTATATATAAATATACATATATATAAATGCTATTATTTAATTTTTGTAGGTTCCATAACCCTCCCCTCCACCTTGAGGCCTAAAGCTTAAAATGGAACTTAGTGGTTACGTGCTAGCTTGTATACAACTCAGGAAAAAATGCACACTCACTTTTAATGTATTTTTTCCATGATGATGACAGTGATGATGATCTGATTATGGCTCAAGATTTTAGAGACAGAAAAAACAAGAATAACAACAAAAAGATGAAAAGAAAAAAATAGAAAAAGGACTGACTGGAAAAAAATTTTTCTTAAGAAAAGAGACTTCTTCACAAGGACTTGGGATTTTCTCATAAGTTCATTTTTTATTTCAGTCTTGGCACATTGTATAAGCATACCTTATTTGTCAAATTCCAAATTTATAACTCTCCCTTCCTATTCTCTAGTCTCAAATTAATTTTCTCTGTCATATCTCAAAGAAATTCAGAAAAAAATGCTCTTGGGCTGCTCCATTTGTCCTGAATACATAAATGGTGAGTTTATAATAGTCATTTTATCCAGCTAATCTCTTCAGAACATTTGTTCTTTAGTCACTGTGAAATTCATATATAAGAGCAGGTCACTTGCAGTCTGACCTTTAAAATTTTTCGTAGTAGTATGCATGTCTTGCTGTCATATGTTGTCTCTCCCTCACTGTCCTTTGTAAGAGATGATCCCAAGTAGGAAGTCGTGTGCTTGAGTCCAGACAATTGGATAATCCCTCTTTCCTATCTCCTTTGAAATTTTAGCTATATGGATGCTAAGACTTCTATTAGCAGAAAATAAAACATAGTATTTAAAATCACTTAATGAGCAGAACTAATCTATTTCTCACTAAAACCAAGAGTAGGAATAGCAGGGGCAAAAAGAGACCTTAATTTTTTGGATGGAGATTAACCTAGGAAGAACCAACATAGGATACAAAGTGAGAATGTGCGATCTTAGATTTTAGCAGAATTGTTTAAAATGAAGGAATATACATGGAGGAGACAATTTGACAGATAGAAGAAATTGGGGTGATTTCTTTAATTTTTATTTTTTTCTAAACTGTTTTGCACTCTGTAACTGTCTATAGCTCCCATCTTCTTTCTGTGGTATCTGTTTGTTTACTTTTTATTTATTTATTTGTCAGAGAGAGAGAGAGAGAGAAGTTAAAGCAGCGGAAGCAGCAGGCAGAGGGAGAAGCAGGCTCCCTGCTGAGCAAGGAGCCCGATGCAGAACTTGATCCCAGAACCCTGAGATCATGACCTGGGCCAAAGGCAGACACTTAACCCACTGAGCCACCAAGGTGTCCCTGTTTGTTTAGTCTCACCCCTTATGAGATTCTAAAAATTTGTTGAGAACAGAGACTGGTTCAGATTTAGAATATTCTTCCCCATAATCCTTGCACAGTTCTTTGTAAGTAGTGGATGCGTGGTAAACAATGATTTATTGGCTGCAGGTCTGAGAAGGGAAGCAAGGCTAATATGAAGGACACGTATATTATAGCATGTGGTTTCTGTATCCCTGAATTGTGCTGTCAATCAGTTGAATTTTTTGTCCCATATCTTAGATTAAGACATGCCAATGCAGTGGTAAAGGCAGCCACAGTATTTAATATTCCCTAATACACCAGAGCTTCTTAAGTGACCAGATATCAGGTTATTATATCAGCAACACTGGCTTGTGAAGACAAATCACATGGCACTTGGGCTCATGACAGACAGCTGCCATCAGCAATGCCTGGGAAAGGTGCTGGCAGTCTCCCTCTCGAGATGCCAATTTCACCTAATTAGTTTGCAGACTAGACAATTTTACCCACTCATTTTACGCTAAGATACTTTTCAAAACCTTAGCTCTGAGTTGTGGGTCTTCAAAGGTAAGGCAGAAAATGTTAAAGGTAATGATTGATAAAAACAGAGTATGAAAAACATTGCTGGAGCAGTCCATATGAAATAATAATGATGGTTAAAATAATTTTAATAAAAATCATCTTTTTTGTGTCTTTCTCAAGGGGACGTCAACTATTCTCAATAAATCACAATATAGGACTAGGTGTAGACTCAGAATACTGTGAAGCCAGATGATGAAGAAACTGACTAGTTCTGTGGGACATGGAGATAGGCAAATTATAAGGTCAGGTCTGCAAGGCCGTATGAGGGTTTGTGTTGGAACACATCTTGTACTGTGTAAACCAAAGCAGTGCCGTAACGAGAACACGGGGTGGCCGATCTGGATTCAGGTCCCTTTGCTGACAATTTTTATATATTTGCAAGTCACATCACCCAATTTGAGCCTCACACTAAAATGGGAATAATAATTACTGCTTCTTAGGTTTCTTACATATTGTTTTGAGGATCAGGTTATAGAGGTTAATGCCCTATACGGTACACTGAAGTGCATAAACATAAAAACTGTAATTATACAGCAATTCCAGTAAGGCTCTTTCCCTCTTTTTAAACAGTAAGGTAGGAGCTGGCTCCCCAGTTACTCTTTGTTTGGTACTTTGGACTCCTTATAATAAATCGGGAAAGCATTTTAAAACCATATGTTTCCAGCTGCAATGTTGATCCAGCAAAAAGTGTTTATTGAATGCTTGTGTTAATCAATAAATGTATATCAAATACCTATCACATGGGAAGAATTGTGTTGGACTTTGGGGAGAATGAGAATTAGTATCAGCCATGGTTCTTTTATGGTACCTGTAGTTCCTTGGAACAAGAGACAAATTAGAAATTCATTTTAAGTCAAGGAGTGGGGGCGGAAACTTCCATTTTCTGTTCACGAGTAATGTACTAAACACCTGGTAGGCAATTCAAATGCATAATCCCTTTTCATCCTCACCAGTAACTTACCTTTTGAGATAAAGGTTTTTTAATGTCCAGGTATAGAGAAGTCACATATCATTCAAAAATCCATCATCAATCAGTCAGAAAGTTGAACAACAGCCCAAGCTGGGTCTTGGGCAACTAGTAGGAAGGACCAGTCAAGTTTTGTGGGGCCTGTTGTGAGTGTCCCTTACTCTATTGTTTTTAATATGCTCCCACTTTCATGTGCTCACAGAGCCACATTTTGGGGACATATAGCTCAGCACTATCTTTCCTTCTATCTCTTTTTTCCAGGGTTCTGCTTCATAATGAACTCTTCATTTAAGTCTTAACTGTTTTATGGATGGTGGTTTCAATGATTTCACTTAGGTTCACAGAATAGTTGACTATCACAAAGGAAATAAAGGCTCTTACCTCATTTTTACAGTTACAAAAAAACGTGGCATGTTAAATAACCTCTAGAAACATCCGACATGTTTGTGAATTTTAAATATGTTATAAATTATTTTGTGAAAAAATGTATATTTATTGAATGAATAAACACTTAAAGCTAACATTTTAAAGTATCCTTTAAAAAGTACTTATTATAAAGAATATTTACCAAATTATGTTTTTCTGTTGATGTGCATTACAAAATTGGAGATATAATTCAATAGCAAATTGTTTTTGCAGCATTAGATATGAACAAAAACAAAGTAAGCTTACTAATCTCATAATACCAAACATCTAAAAGAAAAAAAATTCAATAAAACAATAATAATAATATTAAAAAAGAATCACAAATTATATCTGCTAAAACATAAACCATTCAATAATACTCTAAGTTTCTTTGTATCCTTGTGATTTTCTGTAGTTCATGGTTCAAATTCCAGTTTATGCACTGCTCTTATCCCAGACTAAATACATCTTTTGATTTCTCTTTCTAAAAAGGCTTCTCTATGTGGAAGTTACTTATGTGTGCACTTTTCCATGGGGAAGAAGAACATTTGTTTCTCTAGGTGAAGGAGCTTAAGGGTACACTTATCATTTTTTTAATAAAAAAAGTTTATTAACATGTATACCTCATGTATATTTGGGAGTAACTCCTCAAGATAGCCTGAACCACCAGCTTAAATGCCATGTTTAGCTAAAGACAAAAATAGAGTGGAGGCAGAGAGGCCACTTATGGCGAGGTTACTGGAAAAACCACAATAAGCAAGAGTGAGCTTTGTGATAGGATTTAAATCCATGCCCTTTCCATTGATAACATTCTCTTAAAAGATTTTTTTAATGTATTTGAGATAGAAAGAGTACGAGAGGGGGATGCAGAGGGAGAAAGAGGAGAGGAAGAAGCAGACTCTCTGCTGAGCAGGGATTTCCCAATGCTGGGCCCAATCCCAGGAACCCAGGATCATGACCTAAACTGGAGGCAGCCACTTAACCAACTGAGCCACCCAGGCACCCCAAAAGTACACTTATCATGATAAGCACTGAGTGAGGTTTAGAATCACTGAATCACTGTATTGTACACCTGTATGTTAACTATACTGCAATTAAAATTTAAAAAACTTAATAAAGAACATTTATTTTTTATTCTTTCCCATAAAAGAAATGATATTAAAACCCTGTTTTTGGAGTAGTATCAATTTATTCTTTCACAAATATTATTGTAGAATAGTATAAATAAAATATCACAAAGTTTATACATATACAGTCCTACACATCTTAATGCTTCACTTATTTTCATTTTTATATTTGATTGCATGTCTATAAATATGAGTTTTGAATTGTTTTCAAATTTAAATATCATAAGATTTTTTAGATTATTTATAATTATAACATCTAAGGATTATATCATACTCTATCACATAACCTGTCAATATGGACTATAATTTTCTTACTTCCTAAATATCAGGTTGCCATTATTTTTTAAAAATTTTTGCTGAAATACACATAATATTAAATATACCATCCTAACCACTTTTAAGTGTACAGTTTAGTAGTAAGTACATTCATGATCTTATGTAACCAACATCCAGAAACATTTTCTTTTTTTTTTTCTTCAGAAACCTATACTTTCTATGGCAAGACCAAAAATCTATACTCATTAGACAATAACTCCCCTTTCTCCATACTCCTAACCCTTGGTAACCATCATTTTATTGTCTGTCTCTGTGAATTTGACTACTCTAGGTGCCTCATGTAAGTGAGAATCATATAGCATTTGTCTTTTTGTGATGGCTTACTTCACTTAGCATAATGTCTTCAAGATTCATTCACATTGTGCATGTATCAGGATGTCCTTCTTTTTTCAGAGTGAATGATATTGGATTGAATGTATATACCACCTTTAGTTTATCCACTTGTCAGTCAATGAACGCTCGGGTTGCTTCTACCTTTTGACTGTTGTGAATAATGCTGCTATTAAGAGAGGTTTACAAATACCTATCTGAGACCTTGCTTTCAATTTTTTTGGTATATACCCAAAAGTGGAATTTATGGGATCAAATAGTAATTCTATTTTTAAAAAATTTTTGGAGTAATTACACTGTTTTCCATGGAAGCTGAACCATTTTACATTCCACCAAGAGTGTACAAGGATTCCAATTTTTCTGTATCTTTGCCAACATCTGCTCTTTCCTTTTTCTTTTCTTTTCTTTTCTGTTTTTGTTTTATTTTGTTATTCTATGTGATGGTATTTTCATTGTGGCTTTCATTTATATTTATCTGCTGATGAGTGATGTTGAACATGTTCTCATGTGATTGCTGGCCATTTGTATAACTTCTTCGAAAAAATGTCTATGTAAGTCTTTAGCCATTTTTTAGTTGAGCTATTTTTGTTGTTGTTGTTGTTGTTGTTGTTATTGAGTTGTAGAAGTTCTTTATGTATTCTAGGTATTAACCTTAGCTTAATATTGCATTTTCTAATCAATATCTATGTGGATACAGTTTCCTCTTTGAATTATTTCTTTAGGCAAATTTCCAGGATTGAAATTTCTGACTCAAAGAACATAACATTTTTAAGATCTTGAATTTAATTGCCAAATTACTTCTTCAAAGAGCTGTGGCTATTAACTTTAGCATCATGAGAATATAACAGTGTACCAGTAATCCCAAAATTTCATTAGCAAAATTAGTTTTAAGTCTTTTTCAATAACAAGTGTAAAAATGTTCTTTATTGTTTACATTTGCATTCCTTTGATAACTACTGAAGTTCAATACTGTTCCAAATATGTTTAGAACTATGTTTCCTTATTTATTAATAGTTCGGTTACATATTTGTCTATTTAACTACTGGGATGTGATATTTGTCACATGACTTTTCAAATATTCAGCAATATTAACTCTATACATATATCTCAATTTTAGTTATGTTTTAGTTTTCACTAACAAAAATTGTGTGTGTATGTATGCATAATAATTAAAGCTCCTTCACTTTTTTTTGGATTATTTATTTATTTATTTGACAGACAGAGATCACAAGTAGGCAGAGAGGCAGACAGAGAGGGGAGGGGGAAGCAAGGTCCCCGCTGAGCAGAGAGCATGATGCAGGGCTCGATCCCAGGACCCTGGGATCATGACCCGAGCCAAAGGCAGAGGCCTAACCCACTGAGCCATCCAGGTGCCCCAAGCTCCTTGACTTTTAAAATGTGATACTAGATTTTACTTTCTACTATATTTTCTACAATTGTATATTTTCTATGATTTTTTTTAAAGCAAGTTCAACCTGTACAAAAATTTTTCAAGGTACCTCACAATTGACATGTAGAGCTGTGGAATTTATACAATCTGAGTCTCTCTTGAGTGGTGACCAAAATGTCAGCCTATGTTATTATGTAGCCACCTGAACATATTGGTGGAAGGAAATGCATCTTTTAGAAACATAGCACCAATAAATAAAATGGCCTTCAGGGGCAATAAAAGTGTCTTGGTGTCAGCAGCAGCAATCAAAGGCATATTGGAAGCACTGTGGCCAAGAAAAGAAAGTAGGGTCCTGATTTGGGGGTGGGAGGAAGGCTGAGAAATGCTATCCCATGAATTTTACAGAACAATAAAATTAAGGTCTCTGACCACAGAGGGTCTTTACAAGGACCCAGGATGAGTGGTGATATTAAATCCTGAGACCTTGGCCAAATTCCAACTTGGGTAATTGCATTCGGTCAATATTACATTCCCTCTGCAGTTTCTAATGCAATGCCTTTCTGTGCTTCCTGTTGCTAACCTGCTGCATGCAACTGATCTACGTGGATAAGTAACTGGGGCTCTCTACCCTGGAGAGCCTTGAAGGTACCAGAGGGAAAGTCATTACAAATGTTATTTTTGTCTTTCACTTTTATGGAACCCACCTCCCAACACTTAGATTGCTACAGAAAAGTCTTCGAGTCTTTAAGTGTGGGGTATTTGGGATGGGTATTCTTCCATGACTCTACTGACACCTCTCCGGTAGTTGGGGACAATGAGAATGATCTTCTGACTTCAGCTCAGACAATCTGAATTAGCTGACCCTTCTAACTCCTATCATCTGTGTGACCTGAAGCAACTCATTCCCTTACTTGTCAACTTTGAAGGGCTTCCCAAGGTTTCCAAAGACGATGCTTTAATATAGCTAAGTCTGCCATGATGAGTTTCCAACTAGCCTTTCTTAACTTATTTTTACCTACTCCCAGTGATAGAGACTAACCTCAAGAAACAAGTGCCATTTCTTTCTTTTCTCCCTGTTGCGAACATTCACACCACCCTGCCTCTGTCCCTGCTGTGTTTACTGCCTAAGTGCCTCCCACCTCCCTCCTTTCTCGACAAATCCAGTCCATCTTTTTTTAATTTTTTTTTTTTGTTTTAAGCATAACAGTATTCATTGTTTTTGCACCACACCCAGTGCTCCATGCAATACGTGCCCTCCCAAATACCCACCACCTGGTTCCCCCAACCTCCCACCCCCCCACCCCTTCAAGACCCTCAGGTTGTTTTTCAGAGTCCATAGTCTCTCATGGTTCACCTCCCCTTCCAATTTCCCCCAACTTCCTTCTCTTCTCTAACTCCCCTTGTCCTCCATGTTATTTGTTATGCTCCACAAATAAGTGAAACCATATGATAATTGACTCTCTCTGCTTGACTATGCTGAGTGAAATAAGTCCAGTCCCTCTTTTAAGACGGATCTCAAATACTCTCTCCATGAATCTTCCCTGATTTCCCAGCTGGAAGTCGTCTTGTATTCCATAGTGTGAGTGTGAATGTATATGGTTGCTCAGTTTTCATAGGCAAAATCTATCTTTTTAAGTTTATTGTGCATTTTCTGTGGGGTACAATACAGGGTTTTATGTGCACTAGTTGTTTTAATCTCTGAATTATTTTCATCTTCGTTTTCACATGATAACCTTTCTAAATATCAAAACAGATAAGTAAACAATATGATAGTTCATTTGAGATTAATAAGCATATGCAAAAACAGTCAAATAATCTCTTAATTGGTCTTTCTTCCTGCGGACTTTATGTGATACTCAACCGTGACAAATGTGCAAATTTTATTAAATGTATTTTGCACTTAATTATCTTAATTACCCTTAATTATCTATTGTGATAAAAACCCTGGGGTCATTTTCTCAGATAAATACATTTTAAATATACAGCTTTGGAGTTAGATTAAATGACTATTTGTGAACTTTTCTAAATTTATGTTTGAACTAAAACATGATCTAATATATGCACTAATATATGACCAGCAAATCCAGTCATTCTCTAATCAAATTTCAATTATTAGAATCACTCTGGAGTGAGGTGATTAATTTCACTCTATGCCCACAACCCACAGGTCAGCCTAAGGACTGGGCGTCTCTAATTATTAAAGACAAAACGAACCATACCAAAAAACCCACTAAGACAAAATTAAAAAGCAAGTTCATGACCATTTTAAAGGTAAAGAATCAGAAGCTCGGCAAGTAGACATGACTGTGTCTGGTGGCACAGAGAATGAGCAGTCACAGCCAGATGGCAACCCAGGTCATCTTGCCCCAGTTAAGTGTACCATTACGCCTCTTTCCTCTCTGAAGCATCCACTCGTCCTTCTATTTTGCAGGATTTCTCCATATCTGGGCTAACTCTCTGACAACTATGAGTTTCACAGGTTATAATTGTAGGAATACAATAAGCCAGTATGCTAATTATGAATAAATTTCCAAATTAGAGAAGTCTCATTGTTGCTTTTCTTTTTCCTGGTTGGTATTTAGACAGAGCCATATTTGCCCCAGGCCCAGCGATCCCAAGGTATGCCTCTGATGCTGTGCTTAATAAAGACAACCTCTGACTTTAGGGAATGCACGTGCTCCCTCAAGAGGAGCCCCTGTTGACTGACTCACTCATTTTCTAGGGAGGTTATTGCTCAATAACTCATGAGTTCCCATGAATCGTGTGTGCATGAATAAAGACTTTCGGGGGGAGTACTTTACTGCAACGGAAATGAAGATACTGGCTATCATAGAAAGTCAAAGTCTGTCACCTGTGGTAATGGGATTTTCTTGATCTGAGTACTAGTTATGTGGTTGTGTTTACTTTGTGAAAATTCATTATGCTCTACACATGTGATGAGTGCAAATTTACATATTCATGTTACACTTCCATAAAATATTTATCTACAATAATAACAAAAATGCTAACAAGACAGCACTGCCTTAGCCTGGCTTTTAGAGCAGGACAGAGAGTGAGGGAAAAAATGCCAAGTTGTAGAGTCAAAGCTTAAACCCCGGCTTTCTATATTCTTAGCTCTGTGATGTTGTGCAAGCCAAATTACCTCACTGGGCCTCACCGATTTCTTCATATGTCTCGAATAGGATTAAAATAAATACCTATCTCCTGGAGATGTCCTATGTCTTGGAGATGACATGATGCTTGTAAAAAGCACCAGGAGTAGAGAGCACCTGGCCCTCGGTAGGCATCAGTAATGCACGCATTTTTTCAAACACTTTTTATATCATTCTGGGATGTAAACCCAGCAAGTTAGAGTTCTTGCTCTCTAATGGGTCATTTCAAGAGGACTTCCCCCCTTTCTTCCAATATCTAATTAAAGTACAGTTTTCCAGCCCTTTCTCCCACTACTTCCCCCATGTTCTATAGACAGTGAGAGGATTCACCCCACTCTCCTTTCCCACCTCTCAGGGCCGTGTGCAAGCCTCTCCCTCTGGGCTTCCATGATCATTGTGCTGTGCTGTCTCTTTCCAGAAGCACTTCCCACCTCATGTTGCAGTTCTTCTATTTATATATGGAATAGAAGTTGGATGGATGAATAAATGAATGTTCCCTTGTCCTGTATAGATGCTCACCCCTTCCCTTCTCGTCATCATGAATCTCAGTTCCACCTGTCTTTCCAGTCCCTCCTACTGGCACCTTCTCAGTTTCCTTCCTTGATCCCCTCCAAACAGAAGCAATTTTCCTTCCTGCATACTCCAAAAATATTTTATTTGAACTTTCTAATGGACCTTAGTGTAGCATGGAGAAGTCTGGCCTTCAGAAGGTGTTAAATCTGAGGCTTGCCACTGGATTCAACTCCAACCAGCTGTGTGGCCTTAGGCAAGCAAGCTTCTCTGACTTTATTTTCTCCACACGGAAAGTAGGTATATCTTTCAAAACCATTGTAAAGTTTAGAAATAATGCACGTCGGAAGGCCATGCCATGTAAGAGTTGTTCGTTGAAGAAGAGATATTATTCCAACCCTGCTCTGCAGAATCTAAGTAGACATTGTGTCTTCTTCTATAATGAAAGATCCATGCCTACCCTACCACAGCATCCCCCACAGGGCCTGCACAGAGCAAATGTTGAACCCATGTTTGAATAAACGAATGAATAGAAGATAAAACAAATTTCTTAATGCTGGTGGCAGAGAAAAAATCCCATACAAAGTCTCTGAATCCCAGATGACTATTTGAAAATCCTTCTCTGGTGATGAATAATATAAGCGCCTGTCTGCTAAGAGATCATTCAGTTTTCCTGCTGCTGCATAGTGGGGAAAATAAAGAAGCAGGAGAGGAAGGCTGAATGACACAGCCCTCTTATAGTGCTGTAGGGACAAGCAAATATTAGCATGACTTTACCTGGCACTGATTGGTTGTTACCTTCCAGATGGTGAACCACAAAGATTAAGTCTGCTCTAAAGAATATTGAGGTGGTTTGGCTTATGGGATAATATAGGTGATGATATTTCTATAAAGAGAATCCCTTCAATTTGGATTAGATTTTGGAGGCTGGAAGCTGGTAAATGTGTTGTTAACTACATACAAGGCCAAGTGAGCACCATAAAGGTAAGTTTCTCCTTTCTGCATGCAAAGTTCTTGTCTTTACATTTCCTGCTGTAGTGAAGTGTCAACATTGCATAATAACCATCCTCCAAGACTTTATTAAAATCCTGACCTTTACTTCAAAGCTTCTGTTTGGAAGGAGAAAAGCAGGGAGAGAAAATTAGGTCTTTTCTAACAGTCTCCAGGAGCTTTAGGCCATAGGCCAAGAAGACTCAGGCTGTCTTTTGGAAAACATGTCTTTGCCCGTCACCCTGTCACTCATCTAGATATGCTCCTGTGATGGATGGTGCAGGAGGAGCCTGACTATGAAAACAAGCATTCCAAGGGAGGCGAAGCCAGCTTTAAAGGAGAAGCAACTGGGAGAATGGGGTTTCTGGTTCTGTGACGATGGGTATCTAGTGGAAGATCTAGCAGTCTCTGAGCACAACAGAATTCTTAGCACATAACAACTCCATCCAAACCCCTGTGCTAAGTAAGAGACTGGACCAAACTCTAGCGTGACTTTTAGCAGCATAAGGCTGTGCCCCTGTGATGACCCCAGCCTCCCACTAAAATGCCTGTCTGAGAAAGCTCAAGGCTGCCAGGAAAATTTCCTGTCTGTTTTAGCCAACATCTGATGATAGGCTTCTGACCTCCTTTTCTTAGAGCATTTACTAAAAAGGACTCACAATTGTGAATATGTATCTCAACACTGAAGACGCTTTCTCAAGGACCTGAGAGCCACCGCTCTGAAATGTCATCATCAGGAAGACCAGTCTCCGTGGAGGACAGGAGCTTAACTTCAATAACTGCTGACCAGCAGATACAGCTGGCCTCATCGCATTCACATTGGCCAATCCCTACTCCCTCATTCTTTTGAAACACCTGAATTTCCTCTGCACAAATCAGAATGAAGCTTAGTTGTTTTTTTTTTTCCTTTTAATTTACATTTGAAGCATTTATATATTTCAAGCTGTCAGTAGTCACAGAAAAATCCATCTTCTTTGGATTTAATGTCCAGCTGTGTTGAACTTTGACACCTCCATAGGGAGTTACCTGATCCTGGGGCTCACCTCTACCCCTAGGCTAAGAGAGTTCTGGAAGGGATCCAGGAAATCCCCCCTTCACCTCTCTTCTTCCAGGGCTTCACGTCACATAGCCTGCTTGGTTGAGGGATAGGAATGAGGAAAGTCTCCCTCTGCACAGCCAAATTTCCTCTTCCAAACCACTTGACTTTCAGTACTATTTGGGCACCTGAGCACATACCACTGGTGAGATAAGGCTGAGCTCTTAGTAGTCTCAGCTTAACAAAACTATGTTTAACCTGCTTGTCTACCTACACCTAGATGAACCAAACCAAGGGGAGAGGGGCTTTCATCAGGGGCAGAGACTCTAAGGAGCAAGAAGGAGCACTGACTTGGAAAACAGGGCGCTGCAGAGGCAATGGGAAATGGCATGGTTGAGCCTTGCAAGGGGACAGCCAGAGAGCAGCTATTGGGCTTGGATGAGGACTGAAGGGAAAAGGGCTAAGGAATCTAAAAAGGGGGAACATAAAAGGACAGAGAAGGTGACATCATTAATTGTTTCATTGTTCACATTTTTCCTTTTGGCTCAGTCCTGCTCTTTACCTTCCATCCAAAAACTTAAAGTAAAATGTCTCTGCTCTGTACTTTCTTTCCTTTGCACCCAGCCAAGAAAAGCTATTTATTGTTTTATTTCTTCTCTTCCAATTATTCTGGCAAAATAATGTAAATCAAAGGAAGGGGCAAGGAATTGGTCACTTAATATCTTTGGGTCTCAGTTGAATCATGAGAGTTTTGGACTGGATTCATAGTTTAGCAAATGTTTATTAAATGAGTAGTATGTCCAGACTACTGTGTATATGTTAGGGAAATATCATATCTCCCTCCTGGAGCTTACATTGCAGTGTGGGCAACATCCTAAAGGCAAATTAAAAAAAAAATAACAAAATTAAGATAAGGAGTGAAAGTAGTATTTGATATGGTTGTCAGGAAAGAGTTCCATGAGAAGGTGACAACTGAGCAGGGATGTGAATGAAGTAAGGGAGCAGGCCAGGGGGAAGAGGATTCCAGGCAGAGGGAACCGGAAGAGCAAAGGGCCCAGCATGAGAACATGTTAACATGGGCAGGCAGCAGAGAGAAGCACACAGTAAGAGACCTGGAAAAGTAATTCAGTGCCAAATCATGAAGGTCCTTGTGGCTACTGTAAGCACTCTGGAAATTTCTCTAATCATGATGAGAATTCATTGAATATTTGAGAGCAGAAGATGACATTTTATTACTAGTAAAAATAACAATTAATATTTATATAGTACTTCATGTGTGCCAGTCTCTTTTCCAATGAATTCATTTAATTTTACAACTCTCTGATGTAGACATTATATTATTAGTTAATTTTACAGATGATGAAACTGAGGCACAAAGAAGTTAAGTAAATTGATCAATTATATTAATACATTACAGATTTTGACCTTGAACCCAGGTGGTCTGCCTCCAAGGTCCTTGCCCTCAATGCCTAGCCTGTATTTATTCTGATTTCCATTGCTAAGACCCTCAGAAGTGTGAGAAAAGACCTTGGAGGCAAGAGTTTAAGCAGAGGTCCAATGAAGGGAGAGAAGACAGTGATGTGGGCTGTGGTGGTTGTGGTGAAGAGAAGTAGTGGTGAGATTTGAGCCGTATTTTGAATGTAGAGGAAACCATATTTGCTGCTGGATTGCAGATGAGCTCTGAGAAAAAGTCAGGGATCCATGGCGAATCCAACTTTCTGGCCTGAGCAACTGAGTAGAAGATGGTGTTGCTTACAAAACTGGGGAAACTGGGAGAAAGGGGTGGTTTGGTGAGGGGTGGAAATAGTTTTTTTTTTTTCTTAATATGTAAAGTTTGAAATATATATATGAAACACCCAAGAAGATATATAAGGGAAGCAACAGGGTAAATAGAGTCTGAGTTTCAGACTGTAGATTTAAATTCGTGGGTCATTGTCACACCAATGTTTGAGAATGCTACGTGTCTGGATGTGATCTCCCACGGAGGGAACATAAGCACATCAAGGATAGGCTCTGGGCCATTCTAACCTTCAGAGATGATGAAGACGTGAAGGATCCAAGAAAAGAGTCTGGAAAGGAGCAGCAGATGAATCAATGGAAAACAAGAAGTCAGGTAAGAAGGAGTTTGAAGGAGAAACTGATCAACTGTGGGAAATGCTGCTGATAGGCCAAGTAAGATGAAGACTGAGAATTAGCTACTGAATTTGGCTAGGAGGAGGTCATTTGGTACCTTGACTCTAAAGTGTTAGGGCCAAGACTGACTGGATTGGTTTCAAGGGACTAGCAACATTCTGAGGCATATGAGTAAAGATAATCTGAAAAAAGAGGTGGGGGATAATAGCAGAGGGAAGGAGAGTGTCATGCATTTCCAAATACTTCAGTCCACTTCAGAATATTGTATTGAGCATCTTCTACACACCCAACACTGTTAGGTGCTGACACCAGTGAGATCGTAGTCTCAGTCATTCATTCATTTAGGGGACAATTGTTCACTGAATGCCTAGTATGTGAGTTTGAAAACATTTTTTCTTAATTGTTATAATAACATTTTGACATTAAAGAAAATTTTAAAATTATGCCTATACTCTCATAATCCCAACACATTAACACTTTTCCACATTTCTTTCAATTACTGGACATACATTTCCATAGTTGTTACACAAAGTTATTAGTTATATCATAAGCCTTTTTTGTTTGTAGACATATTTTCGTAATACCTTATTTGACAGCAGATATTTTATTGTGTGAATATACACCGTTAGTTATTTCCTCATTTTCCATTCCCAACCATTTATGTTATCTTCAAACTATAATAGATATTACAATGATTGTTTTTCTCTATGTCTGTCATCCTCATTAAGCTATGAGTATTCCTTCCAAATCCAGGACTATATGTGGTTCAGTTTTGAACCCCCAACATGTCCCAGGCACCCAGTCTTGACTTCTAGGAAGCACATGAGACCGTATAGTGGAGCAGCTAATAAGAAGATTTACTGCCTTGGTTCTTATCTTGTGTTCTCCACTTGTAGGTTTGTAGCCATGGGCAAGATACAACTTCTCTATAGCTCATTGATAAATTACACATCATAATAGTACCCTTGAATGAGCTGATATATGCAATGTGCCTAGTACAATGTAAGCGTCCATATGATTGCTTGATAAGTGTATTATATAAGAACAAACGTCCATGCCCTGAATATATTCAACGAATGAATAATAAACCAAGGAACAATTTTATCTGTGCTTTGCACAGGTAATTTAAAAAATTATTTTCGATTATTTGCTTTTGGGTTCAGTAACCATATTGTGAGCATGTACTACGTGTCAGGTATCCAGAGACAAATAATCGTTTCTTCGGATTAATTTCCCTAAGTGATATCAGTAAATGCAAGAACATTTCCACAGCTTTGATTATCCTATTATTTTGCCTTGGGGATTTAAGCTCCTTGAAGGCAGGGGCACTGAGTTTCGCACTGCTGGCCATCGTTATAGAGACTGCCACCTGCTAGCTCCACCTGCTAGTTCATTCAGCCCCTTTTCTTTTTTCATATCCTTTCTCCTTTGCTTAATTGCTTCCTCTGGATCTCGATGTCTTGGATAATTTAATAATATTCAATTACTTAACTCTGAAGGTGAAAGGAAAAAATAGAGGAGGTGGTGGTGGGCAAGGCATGTGTGAAGAGACAAGTCTACATGGTAGACAGCCTTTGTGAGGAGGGGTCAAAAATGGGGACAGGTGACGACAGGGCACTGCCAGTCAGAAACAAATCACAAGGGACTACCAACAGAAGATTCTTGAACAAAGAACGATGAAAGTCATTACAAACCCTGTTAGGATGATTATGCAGACGACCATCTAGAATAGGAGAGAGCACTTGAGGTCTCTGGCAGAAATCTGGAGAAATGGGAATGAGCGAAAGGAAAGGAACATTTTTTTCAGATTATTTCCTTCTATAACGATTCATTTATTCATTCATTCATTCTTTCAATACACATGTACTGGGGGCCTATTTTGTGCCAGGCAGTGTGCTAGGCACTGGGTATCCACCCGTGGAAAATACAGATTCAGTCCTGCTGTCATGACCATTTGTTTGTCCCACGACTGTCACTTGTGGCGAAGCAAGAGCTCCGGAACACCAAAATTGAGTCTGTTTCTTCCTGTCGCACTCTGTGCTTGGCACATGGTGAGCGCGCTCACATCCTGTAGTCTGAACTGATTCATTGCTTTGGTGCAGCAGGACAGCTAAGTACACAGAGCCGGGGAGAAAAGGCAGGGTGGCATCATCTCGCCTGGAAGACCAGGACCCTGCAATGAACGCCTGTGTGCAAATCTGTGTACAGTGGGGGCGTATCTTCCCAGTGCGCCTGGCAGCGGGCCAATCACCGGGACCCACCCTCTCCTCTGCCGGCGCGCTCAAGCCAGCCCAGGCGGTGGCGGGGCGCAGACCGGGCCAGGCGCAGCCTCGCGTCGGTTCGCAGGCAGGCCCAGAGCGGCTCCTCCTCGCCGCGGGCGGGGCTGCCCTCGGTGCCGCCCCGCGACCGGGGCTCCGCGAAGCTCGGAGCGCCGGGGGCTGGCGAGCCAGGGCGGCGGGTGGGGCCCGGGCAGCGCAGTGGCGACCAATCGCGCCGCGCAGGGGGAGGAGCCCCAAAGGGGGAAAAAGAAAGTGCGGCGGAAAGTAAGAGGCTCATTGGGGGAAGACTGGCCGGATCAGGGTCCCTGGGCTCGGCTTTGGCCAGACTCACCGAAAGAAGCAGTGTCGGGCGACCCTGCCGCCGGTCCCCACTGGTTCTCTGCGCCCGCTCTGCTTCCCAAGAAAGGTGAGTCTCTCGCTGTCGTGAGGGCTCGGAGGAATCACCTACCCACAGAATCTCAGGGTGGAAGGACTCCTGAAAATCGTCTCGTTCAACCCTCTTATTTTCCAGAAGGACAAACTGAGGCACAGAGCGAGGCAGCAGCGGGGATAGATCACACAGCTAGTTAGTGCTGTGGTCGGGACTCGAACCCAACTGTCCAGAGCCCCATTTTTGCTTTGTGCAGATTGAGGTACCGCAGTTTGGGGACGGCTGCGCGTTGCTGCACCCCAGTTCCAGCCTCTGAGGGATCTACCCTGGCGTACCCCTGCCTGGGTATCTCCAGAGCGCTGCTGTGAGCGGTGAGGATAGAAGAGGGCGGTGTGTCCCAGCCTGTCTCATGCCAGGAGCTGTGACAGCCTGGGGAAAGGCTGCTTGCAGCCTCGCTCCGTCCTCCCCTGACCTGCTTTCTCAGAAAGATACCCCTGCCGAGGGTGTCTGGCTGGCTCCTGGGGAGGCGGTGGCGAGGGGAGGGACGTCGGGGCGCGGATGACTGGGGTTGGTACTCACAGCTGTCTCCCAGCGCGGGGAGGAAGCTGGTGGTCCTGTAGGGGATAGGATGCCCCTCGGTTAGGAATAGCTAGCTTCATGGAGCCATGGCCCCCGTCACTTCTGAGTGCCCGGGAGGCAACAAGGAAACTGAGTTGAAGGGAAAAATCACAAGCAGAAAAGCAAACTTCTGCCGTTTTCTTTAAGAACCAGTACCCAGTCTGTCTTCCCTCCACCTCGGGCGGTGAAATCGAGATCCACCGCCGCTGGGAGGGCTTCTGCTGCTCCTTTCCACAGATCCCCGGTTAGCTGCCAGCTGAGGAGGAGTATTTAGACCTGGTTTTGATTCCAGCTCTGCCGACTATTAGCTGTGTGAACTTGGTGGGGCAAGTTATCTAATCTCGGTACTCAGATTTTGCCCCTGGCCGCAACAGGGAGATGATAAAGATCACAATGAGCCCTGAGGGTAGTTGGAAGGATGAAATGGGATGATTCAAATGGTACGTCTAGCGCAGTGCCTGGCCTGACAGCTGGTTAATTTGAGATCGATGGACACTATTGTAAATATTGTTACACACTAACCCTGGAGACAGTGGATTTTCAGAACGCTGATTTCATACTACCTTAAAGTGACTTTTTTTTTTTTTAATCTGGAATGCTGTGGCTTTTTCTTATTTGGAGTTTGAACAGCTTTTATAGAAAGTGTTTTCTGAGTGCTGTCTCCATGTGACTTTGATCATGGATGCTTGAGCTGGAAATATCAAATTAATGTTTCTCAGTGATGCCGAGCCCCCTCGTTTTTAGGCCAAGCCTCAGTCTGTGAGGTCTGAGGCACCTTTTATTTGCAAAGACGGTCTTGAATTTGATGAGAAGTAGGAAGACAAGAGAAGTTGGAAGTTCCTTCTGTGTTACAGACTGTGCTAATCCTTGTTTTCCTGCTGTCTTAGGTCAGACAAGCAACTTTATGTTTTCTTTAATAGAGGAAAACAGCAACACAATTCTCACGTATTTCTTTGGGATTATGCCGTGATGTTGCTAAATTCAGTCCCTCTGGACACAGACATACCTTATTTAAACATAAATACTACACATGCCTACTCTAGTCGTCCCTAATTATTGTTATTTTAAAATGAATAGCTCCCCTCATATATCCCCACGAGGCTCATGAAAATTGATTTTATTCTGATTGACTTTATACAGTTATTTACTAGTGTCTCCTGGCTATGCCGTTAAGTCCCAAATTGAGTGTTCAGCATTTATAGTTGGCTGCCTGCTTCCCAGTTCCTTCCATTTGCGTGGGGTATTGATGAGTGCATAGGAGGGGGTGTGATACATCTTGAGGGAAGAGAAGAACTTGGCCGTGCCCCTGTAGGTACCTCCTGCACCAAGCGTTTGCAGGAGATGGGATCTCTTGCTTCCATTAGCCTGTTCTGTGTGCATGCATTGTGATCAGTGGGCCAGGATACGTCTGATCGTGTGCCTGAGAACTAGGGGCCTGTGGGCAAAAGGAAAATGTTAAAAAATAAGGTCAGAACAAGGGGATGGAAGGGAGATTGGAAGGTAATTTTTTTGGTTCCGGCTCTTTAAAGAAAGGATACCCAGTTATATCTTTCCTCCTTATCCGGATTATTTGTTACAAAATTCATACATATAGATAGAGAGAACTTTAAAATTTCCAAAACATATTCCATATATATTATCTTTCTTGCTACTTGCAATAGCCCTGAGAGAAGGACATGGGAGGCATATTAATGGTGGAAGGAGCTTGGGTTTTGTGGTCAAATTCAAATTTCAGCCCTAATTCCTTTGCAGCTAGGTCATACTGAGCAGTTTTTTCACCATTTAGGGCTTTTGTTTTACTCAATTCTAAAATGGAAAGGAAAATGCTTACCCCGAGAATTCATGTGAGGATAAAATTAAGTGGAATAATGTAAAATCTATGTAGTGAGTAGTTGCTCATTAAGTGGTATCTCTTCTTAGCTGGTCTCAAAAGAGACTGAATGAGACTCAGAGAAAGGAGAGGCTGCTAAGAGTCACATGGTTATTATGTTTCGGCCTGGGAGTAGAGCTTACACCTTGTAACTTCTAGTTAAGGGTTTTTCCCTGTCACACCCCATCCCGTCACTGCTCCAAGTTCTTTAACAATTTACCTCAGTTAAGGTGACCTTATTGGGCTGGTGTAGGGGATCCTTTCTGTCCCAAGAGGAAATTTCCTTGCTGAGGGAACAGTCCATAAGCGTGCTCTGTAGAGGTTAGGGGGGGTCAGCTCCTAGGAGAGCAAATTCAAAAGCCCTGATATCTAAGGCAACGTTCCTACTCTCCTGCCTTTAAATAATGCACCTTCCATTCCTAAGAGGAAGGGGACTGTGAAGACATGAAGTTCAGAATTATATTACGTATTTCTTCCTGTTCTGAGTGTTTTCTTCTCTCTGTCATCCTTGTGCTAATTCATAGGGCAGTAAGAAGGTTGTGCAACAAATGTCATGAGTGACCATTGTGTTCGTCACTTCTCTCGCTAATGCAGGGGGTACAGGATGGAATGGAGAGCAGTAGGCAGAGGTAGCATTTGCAAAAAAGACCACTCGCTGCTTGTTGGCAGTGCTGATCACTGGTCTGGAGCCTCAGTCCTCCCTGTGGAAACTGATGGCTGCAGGCTTATGTAGGAAAGCGAACAGATCTGTTTCTGGCCCAGGCAATGGGGCCATTTATCCGTTGAGACTCCCCATAGGTCATCAGGTTTCTCTGCTTTGCAGCAAGCAGACAGGCTTGCAAATGCAGTTCTGGGAGAAACATTTTTGTTCCTTGCTTTTGGCATTTGGAAGCATATGTTTGCCAAAAGGTATCCAGTTAGCGTCATCTTACCTGGCACGGTTAGAAAAGCAGAATGTGGCTGGACAAAATCAGAGGAGGAGGCAGAAGAGAAAATAAATAAATAAATAAATAAATAAAGGTTATCTCCAGCATACGCACAGTTTCATTTGTTGCTCAACTTTGTCAGGGCTTCTGCTGGTGACACAGATGTAGGATCTGGTGAGTCACTGTCGCCTTGCCCGTGAAATATTAAAGAGAGCCACCTACTGTGCTCTTTGCAAATTTTGGGAATTGCTCTGTGGGTGAAATAAAAACCCCAAAGAATGGAAAAGTTACAGAACATTTGGCATCTGATCTTTTGTGGGATTAATTCAGTTTAGCTACTCATTGGCTCAGGTTTGTTTGTTTGCTTTTCTCTTTTAGAAATTGAGAATGTACCAAGGGGATTGTGGCACTGATGGGGAGACCTCCTGGTAGCCTGACTTGATTCTGCCCAGCTCTGGCACCTGGGGCAGTGTCGAGTTGTAGAATCTGACAGGGACCTGAGGCAAGTTAGGGTACTGTGGTGAGCCTCTGTCTCCTCAGCCAGGAAACAGGAACACTGACGCCTACCCAGAAGCTGGAGTCCCTATCCCAGCACCTTATTCACTGGAGGCATTCAATAAATGTGAATTCTGCCATGATTTCTTTCAATTTATTAGTCTGTTAAATTGTGAAAATCAAAATGTAATAGTTATTCGCTACTGAACTCCATTGTGGATTGTACTGTTTTATAAGTATCACCTCATTTAATCCTTGCAGTGACCCTGTGTATTTTTGGAGGCAACTGAGGCTCAGAGACATTAAGTAGGTTGAAAGGTCTGAGATTGTGTGGCCTCTGGACTAGAAGTGAGAGCCTGGGCTGGGACCGATGACACCCCATCCTGCCATTCTGAGTCTGGGATTACCTTGCCTGGAACTGAGAAGTCTCTAGCTCTGGGCTTCAAATGGGAGGTTCTTCTGCCCCAATACATTGTTATTTTTCATTAAGATTCCCTTCAACTCCAAAATTCTGTCTCCATATCTCATTGTAAAAGTCGAAGCTAGAAGAGGAAAGGGGAATAAAGAGAAAATACCCTTATGTTTTATGCCAAGAGATCTATTTTCTGGTCAAACAGAGGAGGGCAAAGGAAATCAGCATTCATTGGTGCGTGCACTTCTGTCATTTCACTTAAGCATAAAAATAACTCTCAGATATATATTATTATCTGCCTTTTACAGATGAAAGAACGAAGGCTCAGGGAGACTTACGGACTTGCTCAAGGTTAGTCAATTAGTAAGAACTAGAATTGGTGTGTTTCTGAGCACAAAGGCATTCGGGCTACCTTACCGTGTTTGCTAGACACCACACCATCAAATCGGAGGACTTGGAGAGTTAGATTCAGGAATGTCCCCTCCTTGTGTCCTCATACCATACCATCGCAGTAGCCATGTCCTTTCCTCCTTTACCTTCCTATGCCTGCTGCTAGAATCCTTGCCTCATTCTTCCCAGTCTGTGGGACCACATGAAATGCTTGTACTGTCTTCTTTCTATCTCTACTGTGATTTTCAAAACTTATTTGTTTGTTTTCACTCTGGGCCAGTAATTTGTCCCTGTTGTTTCTTGTCCAAGTCCCTGATTAGCGCCTAAGCAGCGGAAGAACATAGCACAGTGCCTTGTATGTAAAAAGTGCAGAGTGAAGGGAATGATGGCTTCATACTGTGTCGGGTGGGTCCAGTGTTGACATTCTCATTTTCTTACACTTCACTACATTACTAATTATCTTAAAGGCTGTCTATATAAACTTGGAAGGTAGCTTTCATTTCCTTTAATGTTGTGGTTACAAAACCAGAAAAATGCTAAGGAGTCACAGTCTCTAAGAAGGTTGGACATCCCTAGCTCAATGATGGACAAAAAGACATTTTTATCCTAAGAAAAAAGGGCGTTTTGCAGCAAACATAGGGAAGGAAGGATTTGCTTGCATGTGTTGACAGCAAGGCCAGTGTCAAGTGTTATAAATTAATTACCTGAAAGAAAGTAGGAAGTTTCCAGGGAGGTGAGCAGCTGCAATGAACTTTGACCTTAAGATTTCTAAAAACAGTGAAGAATGAGCATCCATCTAGCTATTATTTGATATAATTGGAATAAAGACAGGTGACCTTTTATATCTAGTTTCCATCCAGGAGAAGGCTGTGGTTTCTACCTGTCTGGCACATAAGTCCTTATGATTACACTGGCTTCCTTGTTTCCCAATCAATGCTAAAGGCAACAGAAAAGAGAACCAGTCATTTTACAAACTCTGATATCTGAAAGTGTTCTTTTCATAGATAACACAGGTCCTTAAGCCAGTTATGGTTAGATGCTATGGTAACTTTGCTCAAGTTATTTGGTCTGTCTCTGCTTTCTTTTCTCTTCTTTTCTTTTTTTAAAGAATTTTTTTATTTGAGAGAGAGCGTGCGCGCACGCGCGCGTGCAAGAGAGAACATCATAGTGGGGAGAGAGAGAAGCAGGATCCCTACTGAGCAGGGGGTCAGACACATGGGGCTTGATCCCAGGACCCTGGGATCATGAGCTCAGCCAAACGCAGGTGCTTAACAGACTGAGCCACCCAGGTGCCCTCTGTTTTACTTTCATCATCTATAAAAGGGGATAATGAAACCCATTTCATCAGGCTTTGATAGGTGTCAGTCATATGCCATAACATTTGTTAAGGGCCTGATGCATTGGAATTTTAACCTTTATTATGATTAACAGCTGCCGTGATACTCAGTTGCATGCCCAAATTGATATGGGAACAGAAAGTGTAAGACTTAGGTTCAAATAATAATAGTTTTAGTTATCTAGAACTTTAACTACCCAAAATGACTTTTATTACATACACAGGCACACACATTTTTTTTTTTTTTACAATAATCTGAGGTAATTATGGCATGCGTTGCCAACAACATGTATATCTTGAGTCCGAGAGGTTAAATATTGCTAAGGCCACACAGTTAGCACGTAGTGGATCTGGGGCTCGGACCCCAGCTTTCTAACTCCAAGTTATGTGTTTCCCCCCCACTTAATGATTCACTCCAACAGCCCCACTACTGGTTAATTGCTTTTCCTTCTCAGAGTCCTTTTTCTCATTTCTAAAATGAGAAATTTAGACAAGGTGTTTTCTAAGGTATGATATTCTATGAATCTGTGTCAGTGGAGTGATGACTTGGGAGATACCATGAAAAGCTAAGAGAAGAACTGCTGCGTTCTTTCCACAGAGGTACCCACACACCATGATGTGGCAGGTGCCCCAAGTCCCAGATACCCAGCAGCCTAACTGTCCTCAGTGAGACCCACAACTGAGCGCCACACTGAGAGTTAGATCCATAAAGACACCTTCCGTGTCCTTCAGGATGTGATTCTACCACATTCCCATGACCTGTTAACTATTTTCCTCCTCAGGATCCAGGTTGGGGGCTGGGAAGAGAAAATAGCTGGCTGGGTTATGCACACTGACATTTATTGTATGGAAAATGAAAAAAGAGAGGCTTTTCATATAAAGCAAGCTCTGTATCACCATTAATCACCATAATCTTCCCCAAAGAAATAAAGAGATAAAATATTTGGCTTTCATTTGAATTTTAGCATTATGAGTGCATATTTTCTGCTTTCTTCTTTTGAGCTAATTTAGTGCCCATGGAAGAAGCTTGGCTCTCATTGAATAAATATAGGAGTTCTTTCAACTTACAGAAATGATGGATGCTGGAAACTGGAAATACACACTAAATAGCACTTTTCTGGAAGATTAGACTTCGGTTTCCAATTAAAGAATGAAACAATGGCAGGGGTTGGGGACTGAATGGTTAGAGTTGGTGGTGGAAAGTTGGCTGGTTTAGAGTCATTGAATCCTAGATATTGCTTGCTTATCTTAACTAAGCCTGTGGAGACTTAGTTTCCTCATCTGGGAAATGGCAACTAGCATACTCTAGCTCTCTCCTAGATCGATACACATCTATATCTATATCTGTACCTGTATCTGTATATTGATATATATTACTGAGGTTAAAATCAGATGAAATGTTTTAAATCCCTAGCACTTAATACCAGGCACCCAAAGCGCCTTCCATAAGCATTCATTCTTCTCCTCACTCAGCACTGTTATATATCTCAAAGCCTCAGCCCTATGATGAAATTCTCACAAAACACAGATGGAGAGGAGGTGTGTATTGAGTAGATGTTTCCACTGGTCTAAGGAAATTTTCCCCAATTTGATGAACAATGGGGATGGTAAGGATAGGAAGTGAGAGTGATGTTTACCTTAAAATATCTGCAAAATTTTCATGTGGAGGAGGAATTAGACTGGTGAGAAATTGTGGTGCACGGACCATCTCCATCTGAATCATCTGGACAACTCATTAAGGAAGCAGGTAGTTAGGGCCTCGGCACTGAAGTCTCAGTATCACTGCATCAGAATTTTCTAGATCAAAAGGGAGTATATTGTAGGAGTCTGGAGTCTTGCTACATAGGTTCATATTCTGGCTCCATTTGTATAATTTTGGACAATTGACTTAATTTCTTCGTGTGAAATGAGATAAACACAAATGTAACTCATTGGATTGTTAGTGATGACTAAGTCAGTTAATACAAATGAAGTTCCCAGAACAGTGACTGGAACAAGAAACCACACATTATTTCGTTCAGTGTGTAAGGTGGTCTTTAAAATACCTCGTAAGGACATGTATGTTTTACATTGTTTCCTCTCTACCCCACTCTCTCAGATAACCACGAAGCTAACTCCTTCATCTCCTTGAAACTTTTGCTGCAATGTCTTCTCAGCAAAGCCTATTTGGTTGCTTTGTATAAACTTACCCCCCTTCCTGCTTCCCATCTCCACCCATGCCGGTACTCATCTCACTAACCCACTCTGCTTTTCCGTTTTCCATAGTGGTTGTCACCTTTACCAGCTTCCACATATTTAGTCTGTCCATTGTTTATTGTCTAGTTCACCCCCCCACTAGAACTTAACACTCACAAGGCCAGAGACCCCACTCCTTGCTTTATCCCATGAAGAGGGCCTCGCTCATAGCAGCTGCTTAGTCATGAGGAAATGATGAGTAAATACATGCATAGACAGGTGTTTATATATATATAATTTATATATAATTATATATATAATTATTTGTCCTCAAGGGGTAGAAAGAAAGAGTTGGAACTGGACAAGAAAATAAATTACATATGTAATACTGAAATTTAAAAAATCTTGTTTCATACACATACAAACTTATATACACTAATACACATGTGTATGCATATTGCTTTGAGAAGGTGGCATTTAAATTAAGGGAAAAGCCTGTAAAGGAGCCAAGCTGGTCTGATATCGTGGTTGAGGTGGCAGCAGCCAGGTGAAAGGGGGAGAAGGACTGGGAATAAAGTCCCAAGATAAGCTGGGAGGTCACCGAAAGGATTGAAGGAGGATGGTGACCAGGTATACTGTATTTGGAGCCAGAGAGTGAAGGAAAATGGAAGAATTTATGTATGAGATGAGTTAAACTGCTTTGATCTCATATAAGGTCCTATGAACAGAGGAGAAAGAAAGTTGAGTTTCATTGATGTGTCATTCATAGACTTCCCCATTAGAATGTCTCAAAACAAACAAACACACACACACACAGGCACACACACAAACAGGTAAAAGAGGCAAAACCAGATTCCTTTGCTTTTTCTCAAATGATATCATTCTTAGTTCCACATGTACCAAGTAATGGGTGAAAATGTATGCACTGTTGCTCAATTCAATTCAGCTGGAAATTTTACAGTTCTTGTGTAGGTGTTTTATGTAATCAGTCCCCCAAACCACTGGACCCAGAGCTATTTCCTTATAAGAGATATTTCCTTATATTTTCCTTATAAGATTCTTAGTAGCAGTTTCTGAAATCCGATGTATCAAGGAGTAAGCATATGAAAGGCAAATTTAATTCCACGTAAGATCAATTTCTTCTCTCTGGCTCTACAAATGTAAATGGTGCCTAACTCTTCAAGAAGTGGAACTCCTCTGTGAAGTCTTTACTGATATGCATATGTAGTCTCACATATGCCAGGCATCTTGCAAGTGCTTTACAAATATTAGCTTGTTGAAACCAAAGAATAACTGTCCTCTATTATTTCTCTTTGTAGAACAGAAGACCGAGGCTCGAAGTCACGGAGGTTAGTTAGCGGTAGAGCCAGTATTTGAACTTGGAGCAAGTGTAACCATTTGGTTACACAAATGTAACCATTCTGCCCTCTGATTATAGGTGACGCCGAATATTTTTTTTCATCTCTATTTGTCCCACTTCATGGTGATTCATATGAAGGAATAGTTCAATAAATGTCTTGAATCAGTGAGTGCATACGTGACCTATTCTTTCATGTTATGTCATTTCATTAGCATATAGTGGTAAAACGTGGCTTTTAGACTGAGACGGTCAGTATAGGGTCATGCTACTCACTATCTCTGGGATATGGCAAATTCCCTTAACATCTTTAAACTTGGGTCCTCATCGGCATTGTTGGTACAAGAATAAAAGCATCGTTAGGATTAAGTATGTTCATGAAGTGCTTAGCACAGTGCCTGGAACATAATTAGTGCTCAGTCCATTTGAGCTATTTTTATTATTTTTTGAACTAAAATAACCTCCCCAAACATGCATACACTTACATACTCAGGCAGTTTTTCAGTTGTGCTTATTTTATTAACTTCCTTTAAAAAATCAGAGCCAAAGACCCAATCATATAATCAGTGGTACTAATTTTGTTCCAGGAAATTACAGTCCCTTAACCTCAGCAGAAAACTCCTGCAGGTAGAAGGGCCAGTCCTAGGGAATGATGTGGGAGCAACAATGCTGCAGGACTGTCCTGTCCATCTCTGACATCTGACATACCTGCAGACAAGTATTTCTCACCCTGCCACCCTCCTCCTCAGGCAGACCTGGCTTGTGGGAAAGTTATTTTGTACTCCAGTGATGGTTCGAGAACATTCTGGGTGACAAAAGGGAAAGCAGAAGAAGACTCATATTTTACCCTAGATAACACTTAATGAGACTCATTTATAGAATGTATTGGAAGTTTCGGACCTTTTGCTAATTCGTAAACACTCACATTGAGTCCGTGCTTCTTGTGTGCCAAGAGCTGTGCTGAATGCTTTGTTTTTATTGTCTCACTCAATCCTATTACAACCTTATTTAAAGTTTAAATTTTAATTTTAAACTAGGGGGGTTAATGAGAGTGTTAAGAGTTGCCTCCATAGGTGTATCGGGGAGGCTGTGATGATAAAATTGAGTATTTCTTGCCCGTGTTTTGCCACAGCTTTGCTCCAAAACAGACTGTGCAGGGTTGCAGCACCATCGGACTCTCTGGGGACCTTCCCTGCAGTGAAGAGATGTTTGGCAGAGAAATGAGGCAAAGGTTGTATGGGGAAGGCAAGAAGCTTCATTCTAGTTGACAGTTTATTTTGCCCTGGAAGAAACTAGTAACAATGAACTCAGTCCTCTTCTGCTGGTTGCATTTGCTTGCTTCTTTGTAAGAAGCCAATATGGTGCTGACATACAATGACCTTCTTTGTTTTTTTGTTGTGACATACTGAAAAGGTGTAACTTTTATTGTCCCACCTCTCCCAAGTTTGATGATTTCCTTAGAGGAAAGGTCCACACACACAACGCACATATACATGCTCACAAACATGAGGACAGTGCCCCAGTCATAGGTGACACTCTATATATTTGCTGAATGAATGCATGAGAAAAACAAAATAAAACAAAACAAAATAACACACACGCACACACACACACACACACACACACACACACACACTCCCCACCCACCCCGAGAATGGTAGGGACTATGGATTTTTTTTTTTTAATGGTAAGATTCAGTATAACTTTTTTCCACAATTTTTGTTTTAAAAATAATTTCAGAAGAAGATTATTCTAAGATATGTGGTGTTACTTAATCTTGGTGATTCAGGACAGCTTATTGGAATGGACTATAATTCCTTTAAAATTTATTGAGATGAGATCATTTACCCAGGTACTAAATGGCCCTAGACTGGTATACTTTTAAATTTGTGTAATCTGATTTTCATAAATTTTCTGGCCTCTCTCTCTTTCATTGTCTGCTATTTTTTTCTTGCTTTCAGCATGTCTTGCTGTAGCAGCTTTCTTTCCATTCCCCATATAATTAGCTGTTTCCACTTTACTCTAGACTAGGGAGTGGGCTCATGAGTTTTGTTAGAACTGTGTGTACGATAAAAATAAACAGTATTGGATTCAGATTAGACAGGCTCTTCTCTAAGGGAAGGGGATGGGAAGTGGCTACCAAAGAGTCTCCCCACGAGAGAGGTTATGCCATATATAGGAACTCCAGGTTTTAGTTACCTGTGGTATTAAAAAGGGACTGAGTAGCATTGATCATTCATTTACTCGTTTGGGCCATAAGCATTTGCTGAAAACCTTTTGTAGGCAAGACATGGGTGGGATACAGAAGTTAAAATATAGTCACACAAACACAACCCCTGAAGAATAAGAATTTATAGATCATTTTGAAAGATGAGATATTCACAGGCAATCAACTTATATAATATTTAGAAGAGTGTAGGAGTAGATAACATAACTTTAATAGATTATGGAAAAACATGTTTAGTTTTAAAGAGACAGCTATGCCATTCAGGAAGGGGTTTCTGAGGACCTGGTGTCTGAAGAGAGTCTTGAATCGATGGGCAGGTTTTGGACATAGACTAGAGGGGAAGAGCAGTGTACAAGTTAGGGTCCAACCAAGGGAGCATGAATGAAATGGGTGGGTGATATGGAATATGGGATTTGTCATAGGGATTAGACCTACAACTGCGGGAGAAGCTGAAACATTAAAGCCCAAAAGAGGACAATGGGAGATGAGAAAAAGTCACTCACTCAGGACCCTGAGGAGGAGGTGGCCAAGAAGTCTGTGGAAGATCACTTCCACCTCTGGTAGGCAGGCCGTTGGGAAGAAAAAAAGCTGGATGTGAAGAGGAAGAGAAAACCTGGAACCTATGAGGACAAGCTGCAATCCTTAACTATCTCTCACTGTACCTAACCTAGATGATGTGGGTGGCCTGTGGAAGGAGCTAGTGGGCTTAGCCACAGAGCTCTGCACCTGCCAGGCCTTGGACTTAGAGAGGTTGGAGGGAAAGATTTGTCAGGAGCTGAAGGCATGGTGGGTGTGGCTGCTGCCCCCTCTGGGGTCAGCCACTAGAGCAGCAATTATGTATGTGAGAGGCAGTAAGTAGGACCCAGGGGCCTAAAAATGCTCTTGCAAAACAATGGATACTGCTGCACTTTTCCTATCCAGATCTCATGTACAGTTCCCTGTGGCTACCCCTAAGAATCATACAGAGAATGGGATTCTGGAAAACATGATTCCAATTGAACTAAAGTGACACAGTTAAAAACCACGAGTGATACTCCAGATAAAGGGAAAAGGATGAAAACATGACATGAAGGAAGGAAGCTGGTGCCTTGCTTGGGGAGAGCCCAGTTTTACTGGGAGATGGTATTCGAGCTCCGGAGTCATTGAAGATCATACTTAAAAAAGTTGACCCAAGGCCATATTGCTGAGGTCCTTAAATATTCTCTTGAGGAAGTTGCACCTAAACCTGTAAGGCAAGGAGAAACACTGAATATTTGGAGCACGGGAGGGGCATTATCAGATCTGTCTAAAACACAGATCTGATATTGTGTCATAGCATTGGAGTTTAGGAAAGGAATGGGGGGACAACTGAACATTCTATTATTATAACCCAGGCAAGGAAACTTGCATTCTTCTATTTTCACTTGGGAAAGTGACTCAGAATCATAAGTGATTGTTCAGAACAATACTAAAAATATTAGTGTACAATTGCAAGTTAAGGTGATTTGACGTATGGCTAGTATGTTGACTCTAATTTCTTCATGGCATACCTTGATAATGACTCTTTAAAATTCCCTGATGATTCTGCCTCCAGTATGTGAAAGGCTAGCAAAAGTGTATATGTAGCTGGAACATTGACCAACATGAAACTGGCTTACACAACCATGTCAATTCCATTCTGAGAGGAAGATCCTATAAAAATAAACATCACTTACTTAATTTAGTAAATAATGCTTTTTGGCTTTACTGAGTAAAGAGTAAGAGTATTCCTTCTGTTTGTCCAAGTGCTTAACAATTTGCAAATGACTTACATGTCCCTTATCTCATTTGATTTGACAACGACTCTGTGAGGTCGGTTCGATCTGAATTGGCCTAAGTGGCAAAACTGAAGCTCAGAGCCGTGGTAACCATCAAGAGCCCACTTATCCCTTGATTCAAGAGCACTCACTGCACTTGTGTAGATTCAATGGATACCTTGCTATGGCTCATCCCTCCATTTCGCACTAGGCACCACTGCCTGATAATCTTGGGGCACATTCCTGGTTCTTCCATGTTCCTGCTCTAAATCTGCCCATAGTTTTGGGACTTCATTACCTCTAAGGTCTTTTAATACCCAGAGTGCAGGCCCTTCGTAACCCTACTGTGACAGTTCCAGCTGTCTCATCCCTGACCCCCTTATAGGATTTTTGCTTCTTCACACCAAAGCACAGAACACCAAACGCAGGGTAAAGAAGAAGGACTGCTTTACCAAAGCATACCTGAACAGGTATCTTAACACCCCCAGGAGATCCACACATCTTTGAATTAGGTCATTCTCTAAGTCTTTCCTATCAGCGTTTCCAAGCACATACTCCCATATGTTTATAAAACCTATCTCCTGGCTTCCTACCTGTTGAAACATAGCAGAACTTACTCATTCATCTTGACTTATTTAAAACACACACCCCTACTGCTCTATCTGCTGAGATGGCAATGGCCAACAGCGAGTGAATACAAAACCTAAAACCTCTATTCAGTGCATCCCGAAGAGTTTTGTCCTCTTAGAGGGATCCTTAAGGCATACCAAATTGGGGAGACAACCTCAGGTTTGTGCTTTTGGGTGTGTAGGATTTTTGTAGTTACTGATACAGAGACATGGTTCAGGGGAGGAGGAGGCATCCAGAAATCAAGCTTTATTAGCTGTCTTTACACAGACTACTCTTTTTTTTTTTTTTTTAAGATTTTAGATATTTATTTGACACAGAAAGAGAGATGATAAGTAGGCAGAGAGGCAGGCAGAGAGAGAGAGGGAGAAACAGGCTCCCTGCTGAGCAGAGAGCCCAACACAGGGCTCGATCCCAGGACCCTGAGATCATGACCTGAGCTGAAGGCAGAGGCTTAACCCTCTGAGCCACCCAGGTGCCCCTACACAGACTACTCTTAATGGTCCTCCGAGAATGCTAGAAAGTTAGGGTCAAAGGTTAAGCTCCTGGCTCTGCCAATACAACAGAGAGGGATGTGTCTTATTCAGAGTTAGCTGAAATTCTGTAATTCATCTTCTAAGTTCTGGTACAGTGTACTTCCCACTGTAATGTGCTGCTTCTTTTGCTTTCATTCTCCCACGTGAGAACTGACCTCATTTCACCCTACCAGAAATAGGGGTTTTCTGCTTCCTGCATTGCTATGCTATGTAGGGAAAAGTTCCAGAGAATTGAAGGCTAGACTTCTGGTGATAATAATAAGAAATAATAGCTGTGAAATCAGAGTGTTTACTGCGTGCCAGGTGCTTTATAATATGATCTCACGTAATCGTTATACCTGATTCCATGAGATGCTTGACCCGACCCAATAAGGCAACGGAGAGTCTGTGTGGTTAAGAAGCTTACATAGCTCCAGAGGATTTGAGTTTGGTGTATGTGAGCTGAAGCCCGTGCTGAAACTTTATGCTTTCCTTCACTGTGCTGAGGCATGCCTTCTGTCCTGTGGCCCCATCCAGTTTGCCTACGGGTTCGTGGGCATCTGTGACAGATGTTCGTTTACTTGTACACTGATCAGTCTGACAATTCCCTAGAAATCCTGCTTGAGCTAACCCACTGATCATTTTGCTTCCTCAGCTCCTTTTTCAATTTCCTTTTAAGCCTAAATAGCATAGGAAGTGCCTTAATCAATTGACACCAGCTCTTCCTATTTTAATGATCTTTTCATTTTGTCAGTATCCTTTTCTTACAATTGAGGTTTAGAGCAAGGAAAGGAATAAGTGCTTTGCAAAAGCCTTAGTCTCCCATTTTGGAAAGTGAGGTCAATGGAGGTATGACAATGCTGCTTTCAAATGCCAGAACCCCTGAGCTAAATGCCCCCCGCTGGTGTCTGTGGAAGAGAGAAGAAGACCTCTGATATGGCACCAGAGACCTCAACCAGGACAAGTAGGTACAAATTCCAGAGGATCTGAATCCAGCTCAACCTAAGGAGACACTTATTACAGTTCAGGCCATATGAAAACTAACTCGGTAATGAGTTCATCATCATTAGAGATATTTAACGAGGGACTACACATCCACTTGGCAAGGATGTTACAGGGATATTTGAATTTTGGAAAATGTTTGAATCAAAATGATATTTGAGGGCCTTTCCGGCCTTGAGCTTCTGTGTTGAATTCACTTAGAAACTTCATATCGGGAATAAAGCTTTCCCCTTGTTATAATTAACACCAACTAGTGATGTCGCCTCCTCCCTCCCCCCCGTGCTTTCCTCTTCGAACAACTGCTCGATTTAAGAAGGGGCCTTAGGATGAGGAAGGATGTGGTTCTTTCCCGCTTGGCAGCACTCCGTGTCAGAATGGAGGACTTGTGTCTGGGCCTGGCACCGATCCGTCGGGGCCTCTCACCAGCCCAGTGGTGTCTGTGACTGGAGCACGTGGGAGGTGCACATCCGTGTAGGAAAACCTCCCACTGGCTGCCAGCTCGGGATTTTTAAATTTTTTTACATTACTAATGAATACAGTCTTGCCCAGGGCAGGCCTCTTGGAGGAATGGAGACACACCCTCAAACAAGCCCTAGTCAGCCCAGACAAGCATCCCCTGAGAAAGAGCCACTCTGAAGCTGGCAGCATATGAGAAAGTGTCTTTGAGAGCAGTTTCTACTTGCCGTTTCAAAGGAGAGCCGCTTGCAGGCCAGGATATCAGGAGGGCAAAGCTCCTTTTTCCCCTGATTTTCTTTCTGATTTCTTTTTTAATTGGCTTACCACTAATCTGAAAGCTGTGCCGTTCAGGAAATGATAATCCTTTGATTGAACATCAGAATTGAGACACGGCCTCGGTTCTCGAAGGAAGGAGTGGTACAATGAGAGAAAGTGTCCAGAAGTTGATTAACAGCTTTAAATTAAAAGAACAAAATGAGGCAAAACTTAACAGCAGGTCATACCAACCAGTGCCATGTGTATGAATAGACTGTGTTTTCCCATCAAATCCAGTGATCTTTCCCCACAGGATTTACAAAGACCTTACCAATCTCCAACCGATGTCAACTTTTTTTTTTTTTTTAAAGGGAAATGTTATAACTAAGTATGTTTTGCTCAAATCTTTCATGTGTGGATATCTCAAAGTATGAAGTGTTATTCCTTATAGGGAAGCTTCAGGAGCTCACAGCTGTCTTGTCCCCAGCAGATAAACATGTGAAAAACTTTATAGCTGCGAGGACTCCTTTAGGGATCTGGTCCAATACTGCCTGGAGGTAGTTTGGCCAAGATCCCCCATGTACACCATAAATCTTCACAGAGTCGTGGGAAGAGAACAGCGGCTTTAGCTTTGCCGACAGCTGACTCGCTGCTCCTGCGCTGTCTTCCTTTGACACAGAACCATTGCCTGTTTAGATGTGACTCTTCTATGGGATATAAATGGGGTGTTATTTTTAGGGGACCGTTATATTTCCTAGTAGTTTTTCAAAGTTGGGAGGCAGCGTGGCTTTATCAGAGGAAAGTATGAACTGGGAATCAGAAGCAATCCCACATTTTCACGAGCAGGCTCTGGACCTCGTGAAAGTCATGGATCCTTCCTGGGCTCCTATTTCCTAAATAGTGCCCAGATAAATAACATTATTTGACCTCCAAGGCCCTTTCTGGTTTTCTAGAGGTGGTCTTCATAAGAAGATAGAAAAACAGGGAGAGAATTTAAAAACAACAACAACAACAACAAGAACAACAAAACAACCAAGTGGAGTATAGGGCTTAGGAAAAGAAGTCCCCCCCTTTTAAACAGAGCTCAGAAAGCCTTTGTTGTAATAAGCCTTTGTAGCAAATATGTGAAACTTTGTCTCTATTGCATACACTGCATGGTACTTGGATTTCCCCTATTTGTCTCATTTCTATTTGCTAAGACCTGATTAGAAACATGAATCATAGCCCTGAGGAATCTTTGAGATCTTCAGATTCAGTTCACTCACTTTACCGGTAACAACCCCAAGGCCCTTGCCCAGAGTTACACAGAGCCTCGAATGGGGGTCTCCTGCCTCCAAAAGCAATTATCTTTTAAATACACGGCCTACTCAGTTTATTTAGCAATGATGAGTATTCAGACAAAGAGTCAGGCTAGATTCTCAAAGTTGAATGATCCTCAATAATACTTTACAGGCTAGTGAGGAGATACACACACACACACCACACACACACACACACACACACACACACACACACGACTTGTTTTTCCCATGCTAAATGTGTTGGACATAGTTCCCTTTTGTGCAGCCTTCTTCCTTGCCAATAAACACTGCCTTGCATTCTCTGGGGCTTAGAACTTTTACTTCTCCAAGGAAAACTGTGCCTTACCACTCACTCCCTGTTCTCCAGCAGGACCACTCACTTTCACATTTCTGATCACAGGATTGCTTGAAGGTAGAACCTCAGCTCTCTGAAAAGACTGCAGGAGAACTACTTTCTGGGTTGTAGAGCATTATGAAGAGCTAAGGCTGTAGTTCCTCATTGACAATTTTGTAATCGTGTGGAAGCCACAAACACAGTTGCAGAAGATTCAGCTCTCCTGGATCATAGCTCTGATTATTTCGAACAACCAGCCGACCTTGGATCAATCATGTTATCTTTGTGTTTTTGTTTTTCTGTCTGTCAAGTGAGAAAGTTGACTCAAGGCCTTCCCCAACCAAGTCTTCTATGATCAAGGATCTTGTTGTAACTGTTTTAACAGCATGTCTTTCTAAAGTGTATTCCGTACCACACAGCTGTCTAAACAGCGAGTATCCTGAGAAATTATACCTTTAATTAATAATTCAGGGCCATGATTTTGAACATCAGTTATTTTATACTGTGCATAATGATGTCCTCGGGGCCTGTTGAAATATGTAAGACTCTATCACTAAATGGTCCCAGACTGCATATCACTGTTTATTATTATTTTGTTTGTTTTTTTTAGTTTTCTTGAAATAGCTCAACTTTCTCACTGCCATCAACACGCCTGCTTATAAAAGCCTTTTGCCTTCCATCCAAATTCGCTTTTCTTCTGCACTTTGGGATAAGGACTCAGATAAGCAAGTAACTTGAATGAGGATCTGAGAGTACGAGAAGTGAAGTTGTTTTTTTTTGTTTGTTGGTTTGTTTTTTTAAGTTGGTACAGAACTCATTCTGGTGAATATTTAGAGCACTAGTTTGCCTAGTTGTTAGCTACTGGGTATTTGCTTGATAATTGACACTGGCTACTAACTGAGTTACCCATTGCTGAGGTATAAGCATATGCCTTTGATTCTGTGTATTTTGCTTTCGTCCTTTTTTAGTTGTTATGCTTCTTAGCCACTGGAAGCACTTTGGATTTTTACTGTGGTAAATGCTAGGGACCTATGGATTTTTTTTCTTTCTATTTATACTAAAATCACCACAAGCCTAAATGTGGTATGAAGAGAGCAAATTTCTGAAAATAGTCAAAATGGCATCAATAGGGAAATGGTTAAATACATGATGGGATATTTGGATAATGGAATTGTATCTAGCCATTAAGAGTAGTGAAATATAATTATATGAGCTGGTCTGGATACATGTGAATGAGATATTATTAAAGAAAGAAGCAACTTGTGGATCCATGATTTAATTTTTGTACAAAGAAAAATAAGGAAAATATACAAAAAATGTAAAAATCTAAAACTAGCAGTTATGTTTGATTATATTGGAAGTGGGATTAAGAAATGCTGACAAGAGGGACACCTGGGTGGCTCAATGGCTTAAGCCTCTGCCTTCAGCTCAGGTTATGATCTCAGGGTCCTGGGATTGAACCCCATGTCTGGCTCTCTGCTCAGCGGGGAGCCTGCTCCCTTTCTCCCCGTTTGCCTCTCTGCCTACTTGTGATCTCTCTCTCTCTGTGTCAAATAAATAAATAAAATCTAAAAAAAAAAAAAAAAAGGAAAGAAAGAAATGCTGACAAGAGCAGAAAGGGAGATGTAATGTTTTGACTTCCTACCTACTATAATTTTTATAAGGGGAATAGGGGGGAATAGGATTGATAATAGGATTATTGGTCATTTTCCTCTAACATTTTATTATGTACATTTAAAAGCATGCAACAGAGTTGAAAATCTGTTACAGTGAGCACCCATATAACTCTACCTTGATTCTACTATTTTTTTTTAAAGATTTTATTTATTTATTTGACAGACAGAGATCACAAGTAGGCAAAGAGGCAGGCAGAGAGAGAGGAGGAAGCAGGCTCCCTGCCCAGCAGAGAGCCTGATGCCGGGCTCGATCCCAGAACCCCAGGATCATGACCTGAGCCAAAGGCAGAGGCTTTAACCCACTGAGCCACCCAGGTGCCCCTGTATTATTAATGTTATTTAATACCTGCTTTATCACATCCCCATTCATTTATGTATCTATGGGTGATTCTTAATGTTTTTGTGTTTTTGACTACTTCCAGACTTATTTAAGGAGTCCACATGGAGTCTCTTGCCAAGTGAGACTTATATCCTGTCCCAAAGAGCCATAATGATCTTTATGGATTCTACTGATTTGGACAGACACAGAAACAAATACTGATAGAGGATTTATTAGAGACCTTTACCTTAGTACCTTAGATGCCTTTTCTTTTCATTTTATTTATTTTTTTATTAATAATGTTTGTAGAGGAGGCAATGAACTTGTCATCTAGGGGTTTGGCAGTTTACTTGAACTTCCCAGACATCCTCTGAGCTCCTCCGTCCTGTGCCACCATGCGTTGACTGTGCTGTGCCTTTCCATGTTGGCTGCTGTGTAAACCCTATATACTCCTTTAAAAAAAAAAAAAAAAGAGAAATTCAATTAATTAACATATAGTGTATTATTAGTTTCAGAGGTAGAGTTCAGTGATTTATCAGTCTTTTACAATACCCAGTATAAGCCTCATTTAACTTCCTTTTCTAGGATAATACATTTTGAAATGTTTTGGATATTATCAGATCTTGATGATATGAGATCTTGATTTATGAGAATAAATACAAATGCTTGATGATTCCACTGAGCCACTGTTTGAGTATAGGGTTGCCCATGGCAGCCAGTATAAAAGCTTGGGACAGACCATATTTGGTTTCAGTCCTGCATAGTCTTGTTTGAAGATAGGTTATTTGACTGTGGATGGGCTCTGTTTGGGTGAAAGGCAATTATAGTGAAGAACAATAATGACTTTGGGTACTTAGGTAAAATGTCCAAATGTAGACTATGAATAAGTTTAAACCAGACCTACATCCTAAGATGTTTTATTCTGCTTCATTTATTTTAACAGGAGGCCTTTGCTTTCCTCGTTGGTGATGGAATGTCCCCTCCTCTCCCCAAAAAAGAGTCAAATCCATATGATCCCCATCATTTCTTCCTTTCTGATCATTCCAGACCTGTTTCCCATAAGTTCTCGTCACCCCCTTTGTAGATTACACTCTAGTCATACTAGATATCTTGCTTTTCTCTAAATATCTTATGCATTTTTCTGCTTTCAGAACTTTGCTCAACATACTTTTTCTTTTTTTCAATTCTTTCTCCTCTTTCCTTGCCTCCTCTCCTCTACACTCTCGGCTCTCCTCTGTGTGGTCCTTCTGCTCCGCACCTACTTGCACAGACACACACATCTATAATATCTGGAGTTCTGCCTATTTACAAGCAGAATCTTCTCTGTAGAACCTATCTGAACCTATCACTTGGAAGGAATCACTTCTAACTTAGCATTTCCATAGCCCTTGGCTTGCATCTTACTACTTAGACTGTGGCTTCTCAGTCTGTGGTTTGTGGCGCAGCTGCAACAGCTTTGGGGGTGACTAGAAATGCAAAATCTTGAGTCTTGTCTTGAGTCTAGTGAATCAGAATCTCCCATTTTACCAAGATCCGCAGATCATCCTTATGCACATTACTATTCAAGAAGCTCCATCTTAGAATGGATATCTAACTTTGCCTTTCACTTGACTGCTTTTGTTTCAGTGGATTCTGATAGACTATGTCTTGTGATCAGAGCCTGTGTCTTCCTCACCTTTCATCTGCAGGGCAGGGTGGATGGCTTTGCGCATAGTAGAAGCCCTTCATTCAGTGTGTGTTGTTGAATGAAAGCCTCTGCTTTCAATGAGCTTGGATATGTGAGAGAAATCTATGAATAAAAGGCATTTTCATGATTCTTGTCAGCAAGATATCTTTCAGATGGTCTCAGTCGTGCCATTGCTGTGGTCAGGTTTTATAGACCCTGACACAAAAGGGCTTCCCCCATATCAAATCTGTTTTCTCCTTTCACTTCTTTGAAAAGTACCTCGATGATATGGAGTATTTGAGCTTTCAGAAGCTCATGGGAATTCACTATCTAAAGGATTATATTAAGGCACAGAAAAAACATTTTGTACTGATGTTTTATTAATAGGATTATAAAAATCTGTACAAATGGCATAGTTGTGTATTTGTTTTAAGAATTGGAAGCCTGATCACAAGGTCAGAGTAATGTCCAGAGTCAGATTTTGGTGCATCTGATCTCAGGAAAATAACATTGTTTTAGGTGATTATATTTGCTTTTTGAAAACTTGGAAAGGGAGAAGCTTCATAATTTCAAAAGGATTTCTTTTATCTCCTCTTAGAGATTCCCTTCAGATTCTTTCCCCCAGCATCTCCATCTTGTCTACTGTCCCTGGCATTATTGTTTTTCTAATTGTCTGGCACATCTGTCTTCTAGTTTCTACATCTTTGTTTTATAGTTTTCTTATTCATTCCACTCATTTTTCCCATAACCAAACTTCTGGTGATGTTCCTCACCATTCCTAAAACTGCCGAGTTTAATTAGTATAATTACCATAAATATAAATAAAAGTAAATATAGTAAATGGATATATAACATAAAACAGATAATTAAATAAAATAAAATTAAAAATAAAAATATCAGCAAACATGATAAATCAAGTAAAATAAATATAATCATAAATAATATAATTATAAGTAAAATAAAAATAGAGTAAATAAATAAGCAAACAGTTGATTATTTGACCTATATAAGAACAAGCCCTGCTATTTTTTCCCTGTTATTAAAAACAAATCTTGAATATGTAATGCTTGTTTTATCCATTTTGAGGGGATTATTAAGATTATGAAAATTGTTTGAATACTTCTTTCTAGTTATATTCATTAATTTATTTAGAAGATGTTTTCTAGTCCTGTGCTCTCCATGTGACATTGTCATAGATGTAAAGGAGAATTACAGAAAAAACACAATTTGTTTTGCATTCAAGCCTTTAAGGTGCTCACAATGAAATAGAAGAGATTGAGACATCTATAGGAATAGCTATAGTACAGTAGAAAGGGATAAATACTCACAACCATGTAACAAAGTTGCACAGAGTTTTTGTTTTCAGAAATCCAGGATGTGCAGACATGGAAGGAAGTTCATTAGAAACTGAAGGATGGAGTTTCTGTGAACTCTGATTACTGTATTCATATCCGTATTTTTTCTCTTTCTCTCTCCCTCCGCTTCTCTTTCCGTCTCAAGTTCTCTTTGCCTTTCTTCCCTTTTGCCATTCCATTTTTTGTCTTTGCTGAAGGCTTAGAATTCTCCTTTTGGAAGTAATTTCACAAAACTTTTTTCAAGAGTCTGTCTGTAGGGAAATTTCTTCCTGTTCTGCATGTACCACTCACCATTCATTGGCTTTCACGACTATCAATACTCATTATTTTAAAATTTATTATTCCTTTTCTTCCTCAAGCTCATTGGCCTCTTTCTTTTGGTTTTTCTGCCAGTTTGTAATAATGAGAGTTAGGCTTTTCTCTCATGTGTGTCTGTGTTTTAGTTTTTTCCCCCACTAAAATTGATTTTCGTGAAAATTACAGTTTTTATAGAATAGGTGTTGTAGTTTTATATATAGCTGGGGAAATATAATTAAGAATGAAATTTCTCAGCCCAGAAATCCTTTCACAAACATAAGAGAGAATGAGAATACTCTTATTACTAAGTAAGCATTAAACCAGAATATGAATCATATCACCGGCAACCCACTGAGATGGCAAACACAGAAAGAAATCTTGGCTTTTCCTATGGCCAAGCAGCTCTTGGCATACACATTTTCTAGATAAACCACAACTTGTATTCAGCAAATGACATCCTTTACTTGGTAATTGTTAGTTAATTGGCTTTATCCAAATGAAAAACTTCTCATGTCTTTAATTTTTTTAAATCTTATTTTATTGTGGTAGGAATACTTAAGATCTGCACTCTTAACCAGTTTGTGTTGTGTACGACACATTATTGCTGACTATACGTACAATGTTGTCCATCAGATCTCTAGAATTCATCTTTCTTGGGGGCACCAGGGTGGCTCAGTTGTTAAGCATCTGCCTTTGGCTGGGGGTGTGATCCCAGTGTCCTGGGATCAGCCCTGCATGAGGCTCCCTGCTCGCGGGATGCCTGCTTCTCCCTCTCCTACTCCCCCTGCTTGTGCTCCCTCTCTCGCTATCTCTCTGTCCAATAAATAAATAAAATCTTAAAAAAAAATAAAAAAGAGTTGGATGCTCTAGAATTCTTCTTTCTTAGCTGAAACCTTATGCCCATTCATTAGTAGCTCACATTTACCTCTCCCTCCAGCCCCTGGCAACCACCATTCCACTCTGATTCTACGAAGTTGCATATTCTTCTTATACATAGAATCAGGTAGCATTTGTCTTCTTGTAATTGGTTATTTCAGTTAGCGTGATGTCCTCAAAGCTCATCCACCTTGTCCCTTATTTCCTTCTTTTCTGTGACCCTAGAATTTCCTCCTTTTTAAGGCTGAGTGGAGGGTATTATTTTGTATTTATATATCACATTTTCTTTATCCATTCATTTGTGGTTGGGCATTTAGGTTTTCTCCATGTCTTGACTATTGTGAATAGTGCTGCAATGAGTATGGGAGTGAAGATACCTGTTTGAGATCCTTATTTCAGTTGGTTTTGGATAAATACCCAGGAGTGAGATTGCTGGATCAGAGGGGAAGTAGTTTTGCAATTTAGAGCAAGGTGCCCCACCAAAATTAAGTATCTGTTCTCCAACAGAAACCAGAGGCATCGCCTCTATCTTAGATGTTTACCTTTCCAAGAGATGGCCCCCAGGTCTTTGAGAAAGACATTTTTGTGTCACAAGATGACAAGAGACCTGCCTAGTCTTCAAAAGGATTTATGTACATAAAGGGACGGGAAAGTACCTAATAATTGCTAGTTTTCCAAAGTAAATGCTCTGACAAAAAGCAGGGATGGTGTGGGTGGGTATGGGAATCTCTTCCCTTATTTTCAAGGAGAATTAAGCCTTTTTATTTGCACACAAAAATTGTATTTGTTTTTATATTTTAGTATGTTTAACTAATGCAGTTCAGAATTAAAGTCATTTTTTTTTCTGAGTTTTTGATCAACCAGAGATTCAACCGAAGTTTGCCTTTGGCTTTGTATAACAAATTCTATACCTTCATGATGAATCTGATTTGAAAACTCATGAACTTTTTTTTTAATTTTTATTTTTTGTGGTCAAGTATATGTACAATTTACCATTTTAACCATTTTTAAGTGCACATTTCTGTGGTGGTAAGTACATTCACTGTTACCACCATCCATCTCCAGAACTTTCTCATCATTCCAAATTTCAACAGAAACAGTACCCTTTAAACACTAACTTCCTATACCCTCCGCCTCTAGCCCCTGGCAACCACCATCATGAGCATTTTAACTTACCTATTAAAAACTGTCCGTGAAATTTCAATATCCTGCTTATTGAGGTAAGTAAGGTTCTGTTTGCCCAGGATTTGAAACACAAAGGTGTTTTCTTGGGAAACTGACTGGGAAAAAGGATTCTAAAACCTTTGAATGTGGTGCCCCCATTTACACAATTGATGTTGCACTAATTACAAATAATCAAAGTCTGTGCAGTTCCCAGAAATGCCTCATTTGTGCCACTCCATTACTTGCAAAGTAATAAAAAACGCTTTTTGAGTGAAATATTTTTTGCTTCTAATTCAGGGATTTTACCAACGTAGCCTGGCATTTTCCATGACCTTTGCTCCAGGGAATCTTTATTGTTTTTAATTGATCTTTTGGGTTGTTCTGTGAAACCCAGCAAGCTACACATTGAACACTTCCTTCATATATGTAGCTCATAGGCTGCCATGGGTGTTGGAGAGAATGATGTAGGAGAATTGGTCAGCAATCTGCGGCAATCAGAGCCTTATTTAAAACCAACTCTGCTATTTGATTGCTGTGATAGCTTGAGTGGGACACTTCACCTTTTTGCACCTAATCTCTTCATCTGTAAAACAGGAAAATTATAATTCTCTCTGAATAAGCGCCATGAATATCAAATAAAATAAGACCTGAAAAGTAGTGCCATGCATGTGGTGAAACCATGACTTACTCCAGTTGAGGTATATGGGAGGGGTTTGGAAAATAGCGGTTGAATGAACAGATAGTTGTTCTCAGAGTTAAGTTGCCTAGGGGTCTCTCCTCTCTCCACATCTTCCTTGCTTGGCATATTACCTCTCCACTCTGTTTCCCTCTGGTTCCCGCTCACACCCTTCTCTCCTGACCCAAATCATGCTTCAGGTAAAAACTCCAGTGTTCAGGGTTTGGGGAGTGAAAGGAAGGGGCCAAAAGAATGTCTGTCACTCCTCCCATCAGTCTTCCTATTGAATCCAGATGCTTCCTCAGCGGTTCTGAGGAGGTAGAAATGGCAGTTAGAAATAAGGTCATCCCCAGGAACAGGGACAGTTAGGAAGAAGGGAATTTCTTTTTGCCCAGCAGCAGCAGGCTCAGGGGATTTCACCCTGGCCAAAAAAATAATGAGCTGCAATAATGTTGAATCAAATATTGCGAATCCAAATGATGTAATATTTTGGGGCTCATTTCCTGTGTGGACACTTGGGTGGGAGCTCGTGGGGGTGTCAGTTGTTCAGCGTCTCCCTGCATAGGATAAATGCAAATGTTTGTAGTGGAAGGCATAACCAAGCCCTCCACGGGCAAAGCAAATGGTAGTCCCAGGCCATTCTTGTAAATTGTCTGACAGATTTTAGTGAGAAAACACCTCCCTAAAGATGATCTGGAGAAAGAAATGAGTGTTGAGAGACCAGAGGTGTAGAAAACAAGTGACAGAGGAACAGTATTTTCCTAGACTGAGAAACAGCCTGCAAAATCACTGTATTCTGAAGACCATAGTCATTCAGACCCAGGGCACCGAGCATATTCTGTGTGCCCTGACTTCATGCTAGGCCCTGGGAGACAAACAGTGTTCAGAGGTAGACCTCTGTCTCCCTCAAGATCTGGTAGATCTTGAGATCTCAAGGATCTCAAGAGGGAAAACACACAGGCTTAATGGTCCTACAAAGTAGGAAATTACATTACTGGAACCATAAGGCAAAGTTGTAGGGAGAAGGGATAAATTGTATCAGGCTAAGAGAGGCAGGGACATTTTATGAAGGAAATGCTTTTGCAAATAGGTCACAAAGGATGGGTAGGTTTTGTGCATGTGAAGAGGGGAATGCAGGTCACTCTGGACAGAAGGGATGATTGAAAAGCATGGGAGGCATGACGGTGATTTGTAGCATTATCCGTATGAGCCTGTGGCCCGTGTCTGTGTTCTGTGAGGAGAGTTTTGAAAGAGGACTGGGTGAGAAGTTGTGGCACCAGATCCTAAAGGATCCACAATATCCTCTGAAGGACATCAGGGAAATAGAATTTAGCTGTGCTGTGTGGGAAAATTGATTTAGTTCTTGTCATCAGTTAGCCGTTAGCAGTATCCTCATGGCACTCAAAACTCACCTAAGGCTTCTACTGCCTTCTTGTCTGTGATGTGGCAGTAAGAATGGATTCTTTTGGCTTTGGAGAACAAGATTTTGGTCTGATTTTCAAGTATCAGTGGACAGAAAGAAGTATTTACCTGCAAAAAACAACAACAAAAAATACAAACAAACAAAAAACCTAGCAGTTTTTAGATCAGCCTAATGAACATACACATTTTTCTCATCTTTCTCTTTTTCAGTGAAAGGCAGACCAATTAAAAATAATAACATTTTTAATTCTTCTAGCATGTATGAAGGTTACAGAGGTGAAAGGGTTATTTGCCAGGTCCCTTTATGTGTTTACTCCTTTTCTAATTGGAGAAATAAGAGCTCCTCTCTGTTTTCTGACTCTTTATCCATGGTGTCTTATGTTCTGATTTGACAATGGTCTTTAAGCATCCAGAATGCTAGAAGAAGTGAAATCATAATCAACTCCAATTAGCTATACTGGCCGAGCATAGCATTGGCATACTTACATTCACCAGCGTGCCTTATGTCTCATTTTAGCTAGTCATTATGCTATTGCTTCTCCATCAAATTGCCATGGGGATGTCTTAGTAAATTAGAAAATTGATTTGAATTCCCTACTTTTTTCCCCAATTAAGAATTCATGACCCATGTCTCATGAGGAGTTTTTAATAATATGCCCTATGAGAGAATTTATGGGAATTTCTCAAAGCTTGGTCTATTGCTGGGTGCCTTATACAGATGACCCCCCCTTTTTTTGAAGGAACTTCAGCCTGTATTTCTAAACTGTGCCAAGAATCCTATCCCCTAGTACTTAGAGGTATTTAAAACAAACAAACAAAAAAATTTTTTAAAGATCTTATTTATTTATTTGATACACAGAGAGAGAGAGAGTGCGAGTCCAAGCAGGGGGAGCTGCAGTCAGGCAGAGAGGGAGAAGCAGGCTCCCCACTGAATGGGGATCCTGATGTGGGGCTTGATCTTAGGAGCCTGGGATCATGACCTGAGCTAAAGGCAGATGCTGAACTGATTGAGCCACCCAGATGCTCCTTAAACAAAAATTTTTATTTATTTATTTATTTTTGAATTCTTTTTTTTTTTTTTAGTTTTTTTTTTTTTTTAATTTTTTCAGCATAACAGTATGCATTATTTTTGCACCACACCCAGTGCTCCATGCAATCCGTGCCCTCTACAATACCCACCACCTGGTGCCCCCAACCTCCCACCCTAAACAAAAATTTTTAAAAAGTCACTTAAGTTAGAAGAGCATGGTAAATGATTCCTAAGTAATTCAGTTCAGTGTGCTTTATTAACATCCTAAAGGCTCTGAGAAGGCCTGTAAAAAAAAAAAAAAGATAACTGTAACCTAATTTTTCCTCTAATATTAATCACCTAATATTTTTCTAAAATGAGGACATAGTAGCAAAATATGATTTTTTTTTTTTTATTTTTTATTTGACAGACAGAGATCACAAGCAGGCAGAGAGGCAGGCAGAGAGAGAGGAGGAAGCAGGCTCCCTGCCGAGCAGAGAGCCCGATGCGGGGCTCGATCCCAGGACCCTGAGATCATGACCTGAGCCGAAGGCAGCGGCCTAACCCACTGAGCCACCCAGGCGCCCCCAAAATATGATTTCTTGAAATCATTCTCTAGAAGCCCTAGCTAGACAATATGGATCAATATGTAGCCTTTGGAGGGTTTCAGTGGATCCTAGAATAAAACAAAAATATCAAGAGCCTTGGATTTAGTAGGTGTTTTAGAACTATGTGTTGAATTAATTCCCTACCTATCAGGATTTAGGTGAGGATTTTTTTGTAACTTGTCTGTGTCGACAGAGCTTCTACATCTGATACTATTTTCCTGAATCTGAAGAAACACCGAAGGGGACTGAAATAATAGGACATTAATTTCTGCTGCAGAATGCCAATCTTGCTGACCCTGCGGGGTTATTGCAGAGCGAGATTAATTATGCAGATGTGCCCCCCTAGGCTTTGGAGTTGAAGTACCCTGTTATAATTCACTGCAGGATCATTCCTGTAGCCTGCATATTGATATGATTATTATTCCACCAAGGTTTTATCCACCCCTAGACAATTACAGAACCATTTACCAGCATCTCTCATTGACTTCTTATTTAAAATTCCCAGGGCCACAGCAGGCATTCAGGTCCTTTTGTTGGAGACAGCTACAGATCAATGGCAAGAAGCAACATGGGATTTCCTTTAGGACATGACAAATGCTGAGATTGTTTGCTAAGCAGAAGATAGACATTGAGACCCCAGTAGAAATAGTATTTCTGGCCCCATGTCTCTGACACAAACATTTAAAATAATGGCAGCAAGAGAGGGAGTGTCTAGTAGAAAGATCATGAGATTTGGGGTCAAGATATCTGAGTTTGAACATAGGTGTCACCATTTATTATCTGTGGACCTTTGGGAAAATCACTACTTTTTCTGTAAAATGGGGTTTATATTAATTATCAAACTCCTGGCAGTCTTCAGAGGTTTAAGTGAATCTCTCTCTCTATATATATCAATATGTAAGCTTTGTGGATGGCAAAGTGTTTTAACAATATTTATGTGTGCATGTGTGCTAATGAGAACACCTTCCATTCTTGAACTGGCAGTGTTGGCATAATTGAACAAGAGTTTATGGCTCCATTGCTTGGGTAATGTCCTAGTAACTCCTATAATCACCAGTACTGCTACCTAGGGTAGAATGTGGTAACCATGCATTGATGTGATTAGCAGCTCCAAGGAGTGTAAGCCCTTGAAATGATGTGCAGAATAAAGTTTCTATTTCTTAAAATTTTTTTTTAAAGATTTTATTTATTTATTCAACAGAGAGCGATACAGCGAGAGTAGGAACAAGAGCAGGGGGAGTGGGAGAGGGAAAGCAGGCTTCCCGCCAAGCAAGGAGCCCGATGCAGGGCTCGATCCCAGGACCCTGGGATAATGACCTGAACTGAAGACAGACGCTTAATAACTGAGGCACCCAGGTGCCCCAAAGTTTCTATTTCTAATAGTCGTTCTTAGTCTATGGTTTTAGGGACTTCATGTTATTCATTTAATTAGAAGTTTTCAACAAGTTTTCCTTCCTGTTCTCTGCTCAGTGGGAAAAAGTGAGGCTCATTTTATTTTAATTTTGCCCTAAATGCCTTTCTTCCTATGCATGGCTACATTTCAGAGCGCTACCTGTCTGCAGAGTCCAGCTGTAATGCAGTGTTATTCAAGGAATCTCTCACCATGCCCAACCCCGTTTGCCGCCCCTCCCCCCCAAATTAAAATGCAGGAAATTCCATCTTCAGAGCATGTTGCTTGGATTGATTTGTATACTTAATAATAGCATGAGCAAACACAGCTAAACTGATTTGTACAGTTAAGGAGATAATAGCAAATATTCTTTTAGGCATTTTGTATATGTTAACTCATCTAATTCTGTCCTAAAACACATGAAGTACATACTGTTATTCTCCCCCATTTTACAGTTGAGGAAACTAAGGCACAGATGGATTAAGTGACCTACCAATATTCTACCAGTACTAAGAGCCAGAACCAGGGATTGGAACATTTAACTAAAAAAACAGACTTACCTACAGGTTTGTAATTAGCACCATTCATGTGAGAGATCCCTATCTGGTTGTGAGTTCCTGGATGTTCAAATCTTTCATCCTTTAGCATTTGGTGTAGCCTAGTAGGTGCTCAGTTATCATTTATTAGCTTTGCATTGGAAAAACTAATGGTGCAGCCACAAAAATCCCCATTTGTATTATAATCACACACACTAATATATATATTAGTGTGTGTGTTTGTGTGTATATATGTGTGTGTGTGTGTGTGTGTGTGTGTATATGTTCTGATCTCCTACTCAATTTTCTTTTCAAAGCATTTTAAAACCTCATATTAAGCCCTGCTTGAGCACCTCTCTGTGAGGACACTGGTTTTTTTTTTTTCTAAGTAACATATTTGTTGAAAATAGGGTCACTTGAGTTTTTAGTGGTTTATGGATCAGTAGATAATAGCACTATAAAATTCCAGCTCATTTTCATTCTGATGAAAGGAGAATTGCACAGCCTTACTTTCTTTGCAATAAAGTCACCAAATATCAAATGCATGTGGTAATAACTGTGGCCTGAGCCCCCCACCCCCCCCTCCATCCAGAGTGATCTAGTGGACTGAGGTCACATCCCAGACTATGGGACTGGTGGGCGCACATTGCCATCTGTTAGGATGATCCTGGTGTCCAAAAATCCGTGAAAGAAGCCATAGAATTTTCTCAACAGGGACACAGACTCACACAGACTCACACAGTGTTAGTTCATGAGGGGATTTTCTTTAACACTTTAGATCCAGAGAGATGATATTTTCTTTAAGACTCTAATTTTGGCTTATGTGGGTTTCCAGAAAGACTTGGAATATTATCCCTGCATTTCAGCATCAAGACTGGGGGTAGGGATGGAGAGGATGCCTAATGGCCTGTGTTCTCCAGTAGGCAGAATGGCTGAAAGCAGGGGCTGTCTTGAAGGCCCCATGCTTTCTCTCAATTAGCAGTATCAGCCTGGTACATGGTAATTCTTCTGTGAAAGCTCTAAATTAACTTATGATTTTAACTCTTCTTAGTAAAACTAATTGTGGAAACTGAGTTACCTGGAGAATAAAGTTCAGTGGCAAAGTCACAAAGCTCATTAATGCAAGAGTCAAGACTAGGACCCAGGACCCATCCCTCTTGTTTCTCTGCATAATTGACAATGAGGAGCCCCTAGGTGCTACAGGGTCTGTTTGAGTTGCTGAAGACACTGAAGCTTCCAGTTTCCTGAACATGAGAGCAGACAAAGCTCTGGATGATGGCCAGCCAGTCATTTTTTTCTGACAGAAACAGAGATGACACGGAGATGTCCTCTTGTGAAAGGACAGCTGACTGTGTTTTTAAGACCAAGGGTGGTTGAGACCCAGTCTAATTTCTGAAGGCAAGTTCACTTTTTAGGCAATGGGTCTTGAGGAGAGCCACAGGACTCACAGTGACATCTGTCTAGACCCACTCTTGGTGGAGAGCACATCCTCTGGGTGGCCTTGAGCCTCCCTGAAGAATTGGGTTTGCATGTGAATACAGTGTAAAATAAAAGCATCAGCATCTCCTATTTGCATCACATGTCCCTCTTATGAAGCTTTTCGATAAATAGTGTCTAATTTGATCCTTAGAGCAGCCTATGAAGTAAATATTTACAATCCTATCTTATTGATAAGGATACCAAAGTCCACAGTAAATTATCCAAGGGGCACACAGTTAAAGAGTGACCAACAGCAAACTAGAACAGAGGTTGCTTGTGTCCTAGGGGGATGTTCTTTCTACTCCCAGAAGTTGCCCTATGCATATATACATGTTTATTTTGTAACAGCATTGGACTGTGAACATAAACTTGGAGTCCTGGTCCAAATGAGAGATGAAAAGAAAAACCTAAATAAAACAGATTGGAATAGAAATTTCTCAGGGCTCTACAAGAAGTACAGATATCTGTTTAGAGTTTTTAGAAAGGTGTAGTTTACTTTTAGCCAGCAACATGATGAGAGATTACCAGGGAAGTCTGCAGAGTGAAGAAGCAGCTGTGGTTTGGATTCCCTTCCTTTCCCTGGTGGCCAGTTTAGTCCCAAATTGGGTGACTTTAAGAAGCATCTGGATCTGATGGATTGAGAATTGATCTGGAAATTAGGTTTTGGGCTCTCCCTTCCCTGATTAGATTTTTTTACTATCTATAGAGGTATTTCCATGGAACCCTAAGAGATATAATGCATAAAAAAGGGGTTCATGGTCAAATAACTTCGGTTAATGCTGCACTGAAACAAGTCAACCAAAATATTTACTTGGCAGATGACCAGAGCCTTTAAAATGCTAATGTATATGTGAATCTCCAAGAAAGAGCTTTGTGACATGTCACTTTTCAAAATCATTTAGCCCCATGGTCCTTTGGCAGAAGGCTCACTATGGGATATGATAGTTTGGTAGTTTTCCTCATGTACTTTGGTGTGATTGTATTACACATGACCATATACCTGTTCTTGTCTCTGTTTTTCTCTTTTTATTTAGTGCTTGTAAATCTGGACTTTGCTCCCAAACTGTGAGATCCATGATTATAAGAACTGTATGTTTGTTTCTCTATGCCACACAGTTTCTATTAAAGTCTATGAAATAGGAGCCCGATAAATCTTGATCTGAACAAAATTTGATTCTGTAGATGCAGAAGCTAGAGCATATAGTCTTTATGGAGAAATCAATGGAAACTTGGCCACAGTTTTGTTACCTGTGGCTTCTCTAACAGTGTGTAGATGTTGTCTTTCTCTCTTTCTGTCTTTCTCTCAGGCAGCATCCTGATCTCCAGACCATCCCTTTGAATTACAGGTTATTGGTGGCAGTGTTCTTATATAAAATTCAGGGTTGAAAACCTGAGATGGCAAAGAAGCTGTTCTGTGCTGGGAAAGGTGATGAATTCCCTAACCTGGAGGTTACTGGATCTGAGCCTATTAGGTGATATGACTGTTTTGTGTCTGTCATGCTTGTGATTTCAACTAATTCCCTACTTGAACTTCAGATGGCATCATATTTCCCCAGAAGCTGGTTCCTCCTTCTCACATGCCATGAAATGTCTCTGGTGTAGCACTGTTCTCTAGGTTCTGGGTGTTTCTATGTTTCAAGACTGTAAGTTCCAGGAGGACAGGGGCATTTTCCTTCCCTCATCTGCCTTCAGACTGTGTCCAGAGCTTGATAAATATCTATTGAGTGAATTGGAAGAATCTTAAGTATATTCCTCATAAATATTCCTACCCTCCAAACTTAAAATGCCCTGAAATGATTCTCCATCATATTCTGTGTTGGATTTTAAACTACTTTCTTGATTTAAAAGTTTATAGTGTTACTCTGTATTTTTCTCTAGACTCTCCGTTTTATTTATTTATTTATTTATTTAAGATTTATTTATTTATTTGAAAGAGAGAGCGGGGTGGGGGACAGAGAGAATCTTGAGACTATGAGCAGACTCTGAGCTGAGCACAGAGCCCAATGTGGGGCTCGATCTTACTACCCTGAGATCACGACCCTGTGCTGACCTTATATCATAACTTGAGATCATTACATGAGCTGAAACCAAGAGTCAGATGCTTAACCAAGAGTCAGATGCTTTACCGACTCTGCCACCCAGCTGCCCCTCTCTCCCTGTTATTAAACCACACTTTAACTTCAGTCAAGCAAAATTTTTCTATAATATTTTAAAGAAGCATAACATATTAACAGTAAAATACATAAATTCTAAGTGTACAGATTGGTGAATTGTTACAAACTCATCATCATGTAGCCATCACCTAACTACAAAATACGATATTATCAGATCTTGGAAGACTTATTCTCGCCCCTCTCTGTCAGTATGCCCAAAGCAATCGAGGTTCTGATTTGAATTAAATAATAATTAATAGCTGTAATTTCATAACAAAAACCAACACATAGCACATTATATTAGTATAATCCCATCTAATTACAAAACCTCTGTCTATGTGTCACATCATTTGTCGTCTTTGACCACCTCATGTGATAGTCATGGCAGAGGCTTTTACTTTCATTGAAAAAAAAATGGGATATTATAAGACTAGAGAAGGAAAACCTCCTGGACCATAATTTTTCAACTTCAAATTTAATTGTAGAGGGTATCATAATAATCTTGCCTTTTCCTTAAGTTATAGAGGCTGGATTTAAAACTGCTTTCAGTCAGAATATTGTCTTCTCTGAAATATCTAGAGAATAGGGCACTAAATTTGGACCTGGTACATGCAAAGGTAGGACATGGCAAATTTTGCCCAATGGTCAATGGTCAACTTGAACCAAGTAACTTGGGCTCTTCTTTGTAAATAATATTAATGGTAGTTCACATTGGCCTATTGGTCCACAATTTCTCAAGTTTTTCACATTTGTTATCTGATTTAATAAGAGCTAGTAATATTTAATAAGGGCATTTGCTGAGAGCTTTCTTATATGCCTGGATGGTGCTAATTACCAAGTTTATTCCTCCCATCAAACTAATAAGGTAGGTATTAGTTTCGGTCACTCCCAACATATAAAATTTGTACCTCAGTCTCTCTAAGTACAGAATACGTAACCATCAAATTGTCCACCCTCTAGGAAAAGGGTAAAATGGAATACTTTTCTTGTCCCCATTAAGAAGTATCCATGAACACCTAGCATGTCAGTCTTAAATTAGTCATCAAGGCAGTAACCAGTTTATAACTCTTAAGTGGTGGTTGTGAATCTTTCCCTCCTCTCTCAGGCTGTTCAAGATCAAACAGGCAAGCATGAACTCCAAGTGTAGTGCTCTTCTTAAGATTTCTTTCACCTTCATCTCACTGAAAACCTAGTTCTAGTTCTCTCTTCTGAAGGATGAAACTTGATCCTATTTCTTCCCTCACCCCACAGAACATGTTGCTATTCAAAATATTTAAGAACAAAAGGAAATCAATCTGTTCCCAATCTATTCCAAGCTTCTAAAGATGGCAGGTGGTATATTATATATGTCCTCTGAGAGTTCCAAACACTTTGAAGCTATTTAGTAACAAAGGGAAAGGCCATATCTAAGACGAGCGTGCTAATGTTTTCTGGAGCGAACTTTGACTTTGCTGTTGTATCAAGGTTAGCAACACTGGCTTCATATGCTGAAAGTTGGGACATTTCATTGATCTTTCTGTGTGCCTCTACTCCTGGACTTTTCTGGAACATTCAGTACTTAACAACAGGACAGTGTTATTTTCAAAGTAAATGTTGAAAATAGAAACCATATTTAGGTTAAAACAGCTTTCATTTATTTAAACTGTCTGAAAGGTTCACAAATCATTTGTGGAGCTCTTAAAAAGGAAGACTCATGCCACTTAAATTTTTTTTTTTAATTAACATACAATAAAATTGACTTTTCTTTTTTTTAAAGCACAGCTCTATGAATAATAACTCATGTATAGACTCATTTAATCACTGACCCAATCAGGGTATGGAACTCTTCTATCCCCCAAAGGATGCTTTTGTGCTATGACTTCAGAGTTAACACCTCCCCACTCACTACCTCTAACCCCTATCTGTTCTCTCTCATTCTAGTTTTGTCTTTTTGGGAATGTCTTTTATTTTATTTTAATTTTTTATTATTTTTTTTTAAGATTTTATTTATTTATTTGACAGAGTTCATGAGTAGGCAGAGAGAGAGTGGGAATCAGGCTCCTTGCTGAGCAGAGAGCCCCACACAGGACTTGATGCCAAGACCCTAGGATCACGACCTGAGCCAAAGGCAGAGGCTCAACCTACTGAGCCACCTGGGCACCCCAGGAATGTCTTTTAAATGGAATTAGACTGTTGGTAATCCATTGAGACTGGCGTTTTTCCCTTAACATAATGCCTTTGAGATACTTCCAAGTTGTTGTTATGGACAGCTTATTGTTTTGTATGACTGAAAAGGAGTCTGTTTTTCAGATGTACAAGAGTTTATCCATTTGCCTGTTGAAGGACATTGGAGTTGTTTCTAATTTTTGACAATTAATAACAGAGTTGCAGTAAACATTCATGTACAGGTTTTTGTGTGAACATAAGTTTTCAGTTCTCCTGGGTGAATACCCAGGAGTGGGATCCTATGGCAAGTGTATGTTTAACTTTCTAAGAAGCTGCCAGGTTGTTTTCCAGAGAGGCTGTGCCATTTTGCAGTCCCAGCAGGATGGTTTCAGCAGCTCTGTATTCTCTTCAGCATTCAGCATTGCCGGTATTTCTTACTTTAGTGATTCTGAAAAGTGTGTAGTGATATCTAATTTTGTTTTTAGATTTTCATTTCCCCTATGGCTAATGATGTTAAATATCCTTTCCTGTGTTAATTTGCCTTCTAAATATCCTTTTCAGTAAAATGTCTCTTTAAGACTTTTGACATTTTAGGGGTGCCTGGGTGGCCCAGTCAGTTAGGGATCTGACTTCGTCTCGGGTCATGGTCCCAGAGTCCTGGGGTCTAGCCTCATGTCAGGCTCTTTGCTCTGCAGGGAGCCTGCTTCTCTTTCTCCCCCTCTGCCTGTCACTCCCTCTCCTGTGCTCTCTCAGTGTCAAATAAATAAATAAAAAATCTTGAAAAAAAAAAAGACTTTTGACATTTTAAAATTGGGTTGTTTAGATGGGTAAAGAAGAGATGGAGTTTGTACGCACACCCATAGACAGAGTGAAATTTTATCATTCACGACAACATGGATGGACGGAGGGGATATTATGCTAAGTGATGTAAGTCAGACAAAAAAAGGCAGATACCATCCGAGTTCACTTATATTTGGAATCTAAAATACAAACAAAAAACAGAAGTAGATTTATAAATACAGAGAACAAACTAGTGGTTACAAGAGGGAATGGGGGAATGAGTGAAATAGGTGAAGGTGATTAAGAGGCACAAACTTCCAGTTATAAAATAAATAAGTCACAGGGCTGAAAAGTACAGTATAAGAAATATAGTCAATATTTTAGTAACTTTGTATAGTGCCAGATGGTAACTACACTTAGCATGGGAAACAATTGGTAATATATATAATTGTCACATCACCATGATGTATACCTGAAACTAATATAATATTCTGTCAACTATACTTCAATTTAAAAAAAAGTTGGGTTGTTTATAGTGCAATTCCTACAGTTTTATTATTCCTTTTCAAAATGTTCTTTGATATTGAAGGTATTTCTCTTTCCATGTAAGTTTTAAAATCAGCTCATCTATATGTATAAATAAATCTTGCTAAGATTTTTTCTTGGAATTTTACTAAGTCTGTCAATAATTTGGGGAAGGAATTGACATCTTTTCTATGTGGAGTTTTTCAATCTATGAATATGGTATGTCTCCTGCATTATTTTCAGTTACCACTCTAATAAATAGCCAGAAACTTAGTGACTTAAAACAACATTCATTTATTATATCACAGTTTCTGTGAGCCAGAAGTTCAGATAAAATGTTCTTTGCCTGGGTCTTATAAGGTTAAAATTAAAGTGTTTGCAAGGCCGTGTTCCTTTCTGGAGGCTCTGGGGAAGAATACAGTTCCAAAGTTGGGCAGAATTTTTTTTTTAAGTTTTTATTTTTTTATTTAAATTCCAGTTAGTTAACATACAGTGTAATATTAGTTTCAGGTGTACAATCTAGTGATTCAACAATTCCATACAACACCCAGTGCTCATGACAAGTGTGCTCCTTAATCCCCATAACCTACTTAACCCATTTCTCTACCCACCTCCCTTTTGGTAACCACCAGTTTGTTCTCTATAGTTGAGTCCATTTCTTAGTTTCTCTCTCTCTTTTTCTTCCCTTTGCTCATTTACTTTGTTTCTTAAACTCCACATACTAGTGAAATCATATAGTATATTTGCCTTTCTCTGACTGAATTATTTCACTCAACGTAATACTATCTAGCTCCATCCATGTTGTTGCAAATGGCCAGATTTCATTCTTTTTATGGCTCAATTATATATATATACACACATATGTAATATCCCACATCTCCTTTATCCATTCATCACATTCATCAATCAATGGACACGAGCTATTTTCGTAATTTGGCTATTGTAAATAATGCTGCTGGAAACATTAGGGTGCATATAGCCCTTTGAATAGCATTTTTTTAATAGTATTTTTATATTTTTTGGTAAATACCTTATAGTGAGACTGCAGGACAGTAAGATAGCTCAATTCTTAACTTCTTGAGGAACCTCAATACTATTTTCCGCAGTGGCTGCACCAGTTTGTGTTCCTGTTGACAGTGTAACTATAAGAGGTTTCCTCTTTCACCACATCCTCAGGTTACTGGGAGCATTTAATTTCCTATGTTGTAGGCCATAAGTACCTTTTCTCTTACTGGCTATCAGGCTGTCAGCTGAAGGTGTCTTTCAGCTCCTGAATATCACAGGCATTCCTTGACAGGTTGCTACATTTATCTTTAACATCAAAAGACTTTTGGGTTCTTTACTTGCTTCACATTTCCTTGATTTATCTATCCATTGTATCTCTCTTACTTTAACCAGAGAAACTTCTTTGCTTCTAGGGGTTGATGTGATCAGATTGAGCTCAAGTGGATAATCCAGTATAATCTTCATATTTTGAGGTCCATAACCTTAATTATATTTGCATAGTTCTCTAGCTAAGTAGGTAACAAAACAGGTTGCAGGAATTTAGAGAATGGGGCCATTTTGCCAACCACATATTTCTATTTATTTAGGTTATTTTTAATTTATTTTATTAACATTTTGTGTATTTCAGCATACAGACCTTCCACATGTTGGTTAGACTCTTACCCAGTGTTTCTTTTTTACTTACTGTGATGAGTATTTTATTTTATTTTATTTTATTATTTTTTTAAAAGATTTTATTTATTTATTTGACAGAGAGAGATCACAAGCAGGCAGAGAGGCAGGTAGAGAGAGAGGAGGAAGCAGGCTCCCTGCTGAGCAGAGAGCGGGGCTCGATCCCAGGACCCTGAGATCATGACCTGAGCCGAAGGCAGCGGCTTAACCTACTGAGCCACCCAGGCGCCCCTGTGATGAGTATTTTAAAAAGTTTTTTTTTTCCATTGTTATTGCTAGTATATAGTAATATATTTAATTTTTCTGTGTTGACTATGTACTCTGTGACTTGCCTTATTTAGTTCTTTTTTTGTGATAGATTCTTTGGGATTTTCTATGTTGGAAATTGCATCATCTGTGAATAGCCTTATAGTATTAGTTTAGACTTCCAGTATGATGTTAAATAATAATATGAATGAACATCCTTGCTTTTCTCCTAACCTGAGTGGAAAAGTATTCAGTTTTCAACATTAGATGTGATATTAGATGTAGGTTTTTTGTAGATACTCTTTATTGGCTTGAGGAGGTTCCCTTCTACTCTTAGTTTGCTAAGGCTTATATCATGAATGGATACTGAATTTGTCAAATGTTCTTCTTGGATCAATTGATATAATCATGTGGTTTTGGTTTCTTTAGATTTTTCAAATACTGAATCCAGACTTGCATATCAGGGATAAACTCTATTTGGTTTTGGGATATCTATACAGTTATTTTCTTATGCAATCTGTGGCAGAGTTTAGAATCAGAGTGATGTGTATCATAGAATGAATTGGTAGCTGTTTAGTCTTTAATTTTCTAAAAGAGATTATGTAGAATTGATGTTATTTATTTTTTAAATGTTTGATAGAATTCACCAGTGAGATCATCTGGAGCTTGGGAATTTCTTTTTTGTAAAGTTTCTAGCTGCAAATTTAATCTTTGAAAATAATTATAGACCAATAAGATTGTTCTTTTCATTTTGGATGAGCTTTGATAGTTTATGGGTTTTGAGATATTGGTACATTTCATCTAAATTATGTAGTTTATGTGCCCAGATAATTTAATATTCTCTTACTACCATCTTAATGCCCATACGATCAGTAGTGATGTAACTTCTTTCATTTCTGATATTAGTAATATGTATCTTTTTTTCCTCTTCTTGGTTCACCTGGCTAGAGTTTTAGCAATTTTTGTTGTTGTTGTTTTCAAAGAACTAACTTTTGGCTTCTTTGTTTTTTCTCTTTTAAAATTTTTTACCTCTATTCTTTTTTTTTTTTTTTTTTTGCTTGCTTGTTTTATTTTTCTCTTCTTATTCTAGGTTCTTAAGGTAGAAGATTAGATTATTGACTTGAAATTTTTCTTCTTTTCTAATCTAAACCTTCTAATACTACAAATTATCCTCTAAGCACTACTTTAACTGCATCTCACACATTTTGTTATGTTGTATTTTCATTTTTGTTCAGTTTAAAATATTTTCTAATAGTTGTCTGTTTTAACCCATCAATTATTTAGACACACAATTGGTCCTTGAACAGCCTAGGTTTGAATTGTGCAGATACACTTATACACAATTTTTTTTTTCAATAAATGTACTACAGTAATGTAAATGTATTTTCCCTTCCTTATGACTTTCTCAATAACATTTTCTTTTCTCTAGCTTAGTTTATTGTAAGAATATACTATATAATACACATACAAAATATACATTAATTGACTTTTTATGTTATTGATAAGGCTTCCAGTTAAAAGTAAGCTCTTAGTAGTTAAGTTTTGGGGAAACTAAAAGTTATGCATGGATTTTTAACTGTGTGAATGGTTGACACCCCTAATCCTGTGTTGTTCAAGGGTCAGCTGTAAATTCCTTAATTTCTAGGTGTTTGAATATTATCCTGTTATTCTTATTTTATTTATTTCTAGTTTAATTCTATGGTTAGAGAATACATGTTCAATTATTTTAAACTTGTTAAGGTTTGATTTACGGCACATGACATAGCTGATCTTGGTGAATGTCCTATATGTACTTGAAAAGAATATTCTATTATTTAATTTTTGAGTCCTTATATAATTGTTTTATGCATTCTACCCAGGTTTATAGCTGCATTCATTGAGAGAAAAAGAGTGGATTATGCTTATGATTATTATTTTAATCAGAATTAGAGTCTTCCATGTCACTTTGCTGACACTTTTGATTACTGATAAATATTCTTTTCTGAAGTATTCTTCACAAGGGTCCATTTATGGTTCAAACACTGGATAAAAGATTGATGGTGAAAATAACTTTGATTTCTTAATAAATGCCATCTCTCCTTTTCTGTAAAATAAGATGATTAATAACTTGTCCTATGCCCTTTAGAAGCTTGTTTGTCATCTTAGGTGAGCATACATACAAGATCTGCTCAAACTTTATTAGTAAGTTAGAGAAGTAAGTTAGATACAGTTACTGACTTTATCAGTAAGTTAGGACCTGTATGGGTCAGGGCTCAAGAAGGGAATTTGGCTACAGGGCTGACCTGGCATGGAGATGACCATCTAGGGTTTGTGGCTTGGTGTTAATAACCAGGTTTTCAGTGGACAGATCATAGCAAAGGACATCTGTCTGCCAGGAATAAAGCGGGTGATAAGAGCATTGTGGTAACAGGAGGCTTATCCAGCTTGGGAAGACCTTATAAATTTCAGGGGATAAATTCAGGCTTTTGTAAGAGTGCTGAAAAGCACCAGGTTGAAGTTCAAAGCCTCAGCTAGGTTGGTGGGCTTCAGAGAGTGACTGGGATCGGGGTATGGGCTATGTGTGGAATCAGGAAACTGAGGGAGAAATCCAGCCCTGTGGCCTGGAGAAATGTGCAGAAGGAAGGCAAATGTGATTCATAGGTAATTCCAGGCTTGGGGCAGCAGACCTAGTTTCAGCCTGTCACCTGTGGACTGGGTGAGAGAATCACTGGTCAGAGCTGATGCAGAGGTAAGGAGATCCCGAAGCTTATTAAACCTAGAGAATGCAGGCAACGGAATGATTCATAACCGGGAGTTACTGTTAAAGTGGTGACCACACATTAACAGTCATCATTAATATTGTTATGGATTACATAGAAATGAGTGTATATTTGAAACTCTTTGCCAGGTAGTATAGACATCCGAGTTGATATATCAGGAAACAATGAAATTAAATATGAGAGAAGTACTCAGATCTAAGAGCAGACTATGAAAATGATTATATAGTAGGTAAAATGGGTAGCGTGGAAAAGGCCGACTGGGAATTTATTTTTGTAAGTTGCAATCATCTGAAGCAAGGGCAGAGTCTTTTAAACACCATGGCAATAATCTAAAGCTAGGTTGTAATTCAGACCATGAGAAACCGTGTGTTATTAGGCAGGTTCCTTTGCTTTCTGACAGCTTCTCCATCTCTGAAAATATCCAGCACTCTCTCTCCCCAAGAAACAAGAACCAAAAATGTATGACTAGTCACAATAATAAAATTCTGAGGGAGAATGCAAGAGGATGTTAAATGAACCAGCCAACCTCCTCCCACTAACCTTGGTACCTTTAGTCTGTCAAAACCGGCCTGCACAATCACATTTCCTTCTCAGTCTCCTTCATTCTAATTCATCGCAGGACAGGACTGACCCTGGATTTGTGTTTGCACACAGGTTATCTTTAGATTGGCTTTACCTTGATGACCTGACTCCTTGCTGCTTCTGACATAATCCAGTTACTCAGGGGAATATCAATTAAGGCCCTCAATCACACTAATTAGAATGTCTTCTAAGTGTTGCCCTAGGAATTCAGCAGCTTATAAATAGGCAAATTGGGAAAATCTAGAGGTGTGAGTTTTGTTTTGTTTTGTTTTCATAGCCGAAAGCAATTTAGGAGGTAGAGTGCTTTAGCATAGCTGAGTATTGGAGCTGAAGTTACTGTGCCCTGAATCTGCAATGAAATGTCTAGCTGTTTTCCACTGACAATGGATTAATGCGGAATTATTAATAACTTTTATTAATGAGTTGGATGAGGACATAGGTGGCATGCTGATCAAGATTATAGATGACACAGAGCTAGGAATTAAACAATTATTTTGATGACAAGCTCAGGAGACAAAATGATTTTAAGACAGAATATAGTCGCAATCCATCCAACACATGCCCAGAAGAAATGATCTCCAGCAGGCGTAATTCGATGCTCACATCAGTCTTCTAATCTGAAGCCTTCAGTGGTTCCCTATTTTCTGTTTAAATTAAATCCCAAGTCCTTTGCTATTCAGGGCCTTGCCATATTCTGATCCTAATACTCCCTGCCTTCCAACAAAGTCTTCTGTAGTTCTTTTACTAATACTTTGTGCTTGAGCCAAACTGAATTATCTATGGACTATTTCCTTTTTATGTTCCATGCTTTGCCTATCTCTGAACATTATTCCCCATGGAGTTTCTTTTCCCCACTTTCCTTCTGTTTCAGTTCAGTTCTTGCTCAGTCAAAAGCTACTTCTTGTCCTTAGTCTTCTTTCATTGCTTTGGATGGAATAATCTCTTTCTCTTGCTGATCTTCAGTGACACTTATCTGTTCCTCTCTGTGTTTATCACTGTTTCGTTTGTATGGTCATTATTTTGGTACCCATTTTAAGTCTCTTCTAGTGCTTAGTGCTCTACCTTTTGTCTGAGAAATCTTTGCATGTCTTGTAGTGGCCCTGCATGTGTCTTCTTCATAGTTGATGATAATGAAATAGTTTATCTCCTCTCCTGGGGAGAATTGCCTTAGAGGAGACTTTACATCTTGCTCACCAGAGGCCCCTGCAACTGTATCAAGGAGACATGTAAACAGAAAGTGCCTCACACATGTTTCATTGAACAAATGAATGACTGATGAAAGAGTGTTCCTTAAGTTAACGGTGTAAGAATTGGAAGAGACGGGTGGTGGTAAGAAAGAAACCTTTAATCTCTGGGATTAAAAATGGCTGTTTAGGATATAATAAACTCACTTGTCACTTTTGAACAGTCATGCTAAAGAAGGAAGTACAATATGAACTAGAGATTTGTGGTGATGTGTGGTCAAGAGAGGTGACCGCTTTTGGAAATGTGCATTGTCCTTTAAAGTGATCATACACTCTGGATTGCTTACATTGTATCAGTTTATACCTTTTGTTTCAGTGGCACCCTCTTACAGCTGTCTCCTTTTAAGTGCTATTATCTGGCCACCCTATTTATCAGATACCTCTTTGACCTTCTCAGGATGGTGGGTCCCTTTGGTAGTGAAACTTGTGCCATTGGGTTATGTTGGCTGGGGGGAGTATCAGTCTCATCTCTGGCACTTACTAGAGATGTGATCAGGACAAGTGACCAAGATGTCTGTAAGCACTCTTATGTGGCTGCTCTGTTCAAAATAGCAATGGTCTTGAATATGGAATTTTTCAGTAATATCCAGGTTTCAGTATTTATAACCCTATCAAGATTTTATCACGGGGAAGATATGTCTGGGGCAGTAGGGAAATAAATATCTCACAGAGTTGTTAAATCTCTAGGTCTTCTGTATTAGAGATCACACAACCAAATGTAAGGGCAGAGTTCTTGCTACTTGGCTGTTCTAGCTGGTTATCAGTAGAAAGGTTGAAGGTCACAAAAACTGGACTCCAGCTTCATCATTTGTCTCTTCCAGGGAGAAGAGGAGAGCGGGCACAGCAGAGAGTGAGGTTTAGATCTTCCCCTTTACTCTAAATTCCAAGTGTGGTGGACTATAGACCAAGTCTGCATCCAGGATTTCTAGACCTTCTAGTCATCACTAAGAAGGACAAGTGTCTGGATCATAAAATATTAACAGCTGGGAACAGACCACATGAATGCTAAGGAGGGGAAGAAGATCAAATTTATCTGCCAGAAATGTGACTCCTGGTGAAAAAAGTCAAGAGGAATATTTTCCTTAAGTCGGCAGTTGTAGTTGAATGATTAAGAGATAGTTCTGGAGCCAGAGTGCTGAAGCTTAGTCATTATTCTCCCACTTTCTAGGCAAAAGATGTTGGTTATGTTATTTAAACTTGTCTCAGTTTCCTTATCTGTACTATGGGTATTAAAAAAATCTTATTTGTTGGTTCCTGGAATTAAATTAGTTAATATTGTAGACATGCTAGAACAGTTCCTCATCCATCCTTAGCTTGTGTATGCGGTAATTATTACTTAAGCTCTAGAGAGTGGTAAAGTACTCCCCCTTCACTTTGTATTTATGTTGACAGGATGGGACTTCTGTGGTGTGTGATGAGTCTCTACTTCTATGGGATCCTGCAAAGTGATGCCTCAGGTAAGCGAATAACTTTTGACAATCTATTAAAATATGAATTGTCTATAGGGTAATGTGTCAAATTTTTCTGAAAAATGTGTTAAGACTACATAAGGTTTATATCTATTGTCTTCTATGGTACCACAGAATCATAGATGTGACACAATCATTAATTTTGGTGATGATACCTCTAGTCTTCAGGGGACAAAATGTACTTAGGGCAGTGGTCTGGTTTGTATAAATACAGGAATTTTCCATCACCTTCACATCCAAACGAACTAGAATCCTGCTTCTCTCCCTTTACCTCAGGTCCAATGGGAAAAGAAATGACAGTGATGGTAGTAGCATGACTCTGTTTTCCAAACTTCAGCCAGTGGTGGAAGAGGCATTGAGGCTAATAGTCTATTAAGACCTTTTAAGAACAAATGAATAACGATGATTTCTTATCATACTGCTACAATCTAGGAGAAAAAGGACCTACAGTTAGGTTCATCCCCCCCACCCCCACCCTTTGGTTGTTGCTCCTTAAGAGAAACCAACCAAAGCTTGAGTTTGAATTACCAAGCTCAGTCATCGGTTCTGGAACATATGAAATCAGAGTCAGAAGGGATTTGAAAATTCATCTTTCCAGAGCTCCTCTCATCTCCAGAATTACTGCTCAGGACCAGTCTGTGGTAACTCTAACTAGTGATCATCTCATTGCAGTCCATATGTCCTTGGACTGACCAAGTTCTTAGAAAGTTTTTAGTATATATAATTGAAATCTATTTCTGTCATTTCCACATTTCTCTGGTTCAACTCCTCAAATTTCATAGAGGATACTCAGTCCAGTGGTTCTCTAATTTTAATTCAGGGAACCTAGATATCTTCATTTGAAAAAGCTTCTCATGTATAATTCCCCTGAAGACCACAGACAATACTTTAAATATCATAACTCTAATTCCTCTTCTGCATGAGAGGTCTTCAGAAATGTTAAAATAATGATCACATAGCCATGGCATTGTTTTCCAATATATTTCCTCAATCGTTCTTCACATGGTATGGATTGGAGCCCCTTCTCATCCTGATTATCTTTTCTGGGTATGTGTTTCAGTTTTCTATACCACTTAAAGCATTTAATAGAAACCAAAAATAAGACTAAAAGGCATATAACTAGGACAGAATACAGCTCAAAGCTGAGAGAAGTGGAGATAACTTCCAACCTTGTTGACCCTTTTCACATGGAAAGCATATTTCCTAGTTTGGCTGATATTCAGCTGGGGTACACTAGTACTCGTACACATACAGAGCTCCTGGCTATTTAAACCGGTGTCTGCCCTGCTTGATTGAGTATCCCATTTGACTGGTCAGTGGTGGTGATGTCCTGATTTTTAAATATGTTAAATAAGACCCCTGATTATTATTAGCTCTTATTTGATTTAGTTCAGTGCTTGAATATTATCTGCTTACAGAGGCCTTACTTAACCACTTTAGCTAAAATAGCCCTCCCAATCACACCTCTCTGTATCTACCTATAGTTTCCTTCCTGACTCATCTCATCATTTCTCGACACCATGTTAACTTTCTCTTGTCTTCTCCTCCTCTGCTTTTCGTTCTTTCTGTTCTTTTCCTTCCCATCCTCCTCCTTTCCCTTCTTTTTCTCTCTTTCCCTCCTTCCCTTTCTCCTTTCATCCCTATTTCACTGCTTGTAAATGGTCCAAGGACAGGAACTTAGCCTCTTTGTTTTTTACCCAAATACTTGGAATAATGATTGGCACATAGACACATAGTAGGTATGCACTCTCTCTTTCTATCTATATATTATAAATAGATGGATATATGTGTATATATATATATCCATATATATGTATATATATATGTGTATGTATATATATGTATATATGCATACACACACACACACACACACACACACACACACACACATATTATAAATGGATCGAAAAAAGTCTGTTCACTTCCCCTTTGCCAAAATTGGCCAATTTTATAATGGGACTTGTTTGGATTCATGCCAGTAATTCATCAGTGTAGTTTTATGTCCTGCCTTACCTAGAAGGAAAAGGGAGAGGTGATGATGTTATTCTTGTTGAGATATGAGTGACATCCCAGAAGTTTCTGGGCACTGGTGTCTCTCCAGTGGTCCTGGCAGTGTTGCCTTTCTGAATGACCTTTACTGTAATCCATCCAAGGAGGTTCCCTACCCCCACCCCAAATGCTATTGGAAAGTGAGCTTTCTACCCAGGAACTGTGACTCATAATTCTGCCAGGGAAACTGACTTCTTGAATAAGATAAGTTCTCATACCAGTCCCATTGAGTCACCATGGGAGCAGGAAACATGTTGTAATCCCCTCAGCCCATCTGGCACATACTCATTTGCCTTCCTTATGAAAAGGTGTATTGTGTCTGTGTTAGTGATGCACTTCCTAGTTGGAGGAAGAGGAACAAAAAGGAAGTGTTGTTGACAAAAATAAAAGGGACGACTAACTCTGAGCTACTAGGGGACAGAGGGACCATTGCATATTTTGAAGGAATCAATGAACCTCTCGCACATCAAGGTATCACTTCTTACAATGATATAGATGTTGGCAGACTTGTTGGCCTTTCATGAGGTTCTTCCTGGGCTTCAGGTACCCATATTAATAGAATCACAGATTGATGTGAAGAACAAAGAAGAAATAACCAGAAAACTCTAAAACAATGTACATGCATATGATATTAGTAGGAGTTTTGTCTGGTTGTTCTGGGCCTTTTTATATGGACCCTTTTCTTAAGAAAGGCCCACATTTTAAAAAGAGACCATATGAACATAAGAGCTTTAGTTTCAAGTAGTTTTTTTAAATTTATTTTTTAAAAATTTATATATATATATATATATACATATATGTATATATATGTATAATTTTATTTTTGAGAGAGAGAGAAATAGCATAGGCATGAGTAGAGGTGGGGGTGGGGGAGCAGAAAAAGAGGGAGCAGGAGAGAGAGAATCAAGCAGACTCCCCCATGGAATGCAGAGCCCAATGTAGGGCTTGCTCTCATGACCCTGAGATTATGACCTGAGCACAAATCAAGAGTTAGCTACTCAACCAACTGGGCTGCCCAGGCACCCCCATGCAGTGTGTTTTAAGTGCAGTGAACTGGACTTTAAGGCCCAGAATTCTGACTCTAGAACACAGTCTTTCTTGTAGCAGTACTGTGATTTCATTATTCATTCAGGAACATGGGAGCAACATTTCCATCTCAGGTGTCCATATAAGCAAATACTTAAAAACAAGCATTTACTTTAAGGAATTAAAGCTTGGATAATTATAATGGTGGTGGTATAACTATAATGTGGTAGTTATGTGATAATAAAACTTCCTTTGCTGAGAAAGCACTTTGCATTTTGCATTTTCAATGTCATTTGACTCTCACACCCAAACTATAGTGTAGTCAGGCTGTTGTAACCCAATTTTTGGGAAAAGAAACTTAGAATCAGAGTAGTTAAGTGAATTACCCAAAGTCACACAGCTAATATGTAATATAACTGTGACTTCAACTAGTTCTTTCGTTCTCAAGATGCATGCTATTTTAGCTAAATATACTCCTCTTGGACTGCACTAGGATATATACATTTTTTTTTTTTTTAAGATTAAGATCCAAGAGGTCACAGGTTCTGCTAACTGTTAAGGAACCTTTCAGTAATAGATTTCTGTGCTTTTTAGATAAGAAGTATCCTCCCTCCCAACTCCCCTCCTTAGGTGGTTTCTTCAGGAGGAAAATCACTATAATGTAAGCTCAAAATTAAATATTCCTATTTTTGCTTGTTATGGTATTGAATATTTCCAATACTAAACTCAAAGTTCTGTTTTGCCAGAATTCTGAAAGCAAACTTGTCACACATTTCTCCTGTGGTGTGTTCCATTGCCAGCATGTTAGAAAGTTGAACTGTTAAAACTTTACCGTAGAAAGAAATATTTGCAACTTGTGATTCCAAGTTAGGGAGAGGGTGAGAATGGTACAACATATAATATGGTGAATTAAAAAAAAAATTACCACATCAAAATTATTTGTTACAGATACCACATTAAAAAGAGCAATGCATTTTCTTTCCCAAGTGCACACACACACACACACACAGACACACACACACACAGATTTGAATATAGCTTTTTATTTCAAAGTCAATGAATAGTTGACAGTGTGCCAGGTGCGGGGCTAAATTTCACACACATTATCATTAATGTCACCGAAGATGCTGGGGGCTGGGGCTGGAGGGATGAGTAGAGAGTTTTAAACACATTTTATAGTTCAGGAAAAGAACCAGGGAAGTGACCCAAGATAACAGTGCTCATGGTGGCATGTCTGATAGAGCTAGGTTTTGAAGGCTACCTCAACTCCAAAAGAGAGCCCTTTTCTTTAAATGGTATTGCCTTCTTTTAGGACTTTGTTCTGCTAATAGCTGTTAGATCCCATGATTTCATTTCCGTTAATTTTGAGGAATTTGCAGAGGGTAGAAATACTCTTTTGGCTTATTGAGAGTGAATAACACTACGTAAAACAAACAAACAAATAAATAAATAAGTAAAAGCCCTGGTTTACCAAGAATCAAGAGTCATTGCTTGACATTCTGAGTGTTTGACTTTATAGGTATTTAATACTTTGAAGAAGTCATTTAATCACCCATCAGTCACTATGACCTTACCTATAAACCCAACCAACCAATCAACAATAGCAAAGCTCTGGCCAATTTTGCTTTCTTGCTTTTTTATTAAAGAGCATTCTGGACATTATTCTATATCATGGACATATACTCTTCCTGTTATTTAATTAAGTGATTTCTAATGGCAAGTGTTTGTCTTACAATGATTTTACTTTAATCTAAAGATCGTGTGTTTGACAGTTTTATATTACAGAATCCAGGGCAAATAAGGGAAGGCTTTTTGGAAACATCTTCCAGTCAAGTCTGACAGAAAGAAGAGAAAATAAATACCAAGCAAAATGCCATGACAGAGCAGAGAATGTTACTGGCCTTGTAGGGAGGTACTGGAGAACACATCTCAGTCCAGGAACAATTGCCCTTTTCCAGGATAAAATGCCTCTCTTATTTGGGAATGGAACAGAGCAGTGAGACTAATGGATAGCGTGAGGGCATTTAGAAGCCAAGCTGGCAGGGTAGGTTGGGGACAGTTTGTGGACGACAGGAATCCCTCCAGGTAAAGAGGATAGTTGTGCTGAATATATTTCAGATATAGTTGTCTAGTTCTTTTCTCTTGTTTTGTCTTAACTTTCATAAGGGTTTATAATATTTCTGATGCTATGTTTTGGTTCTTTGGTTAGGACTCAATTTGTTGCCAGCCCTGGTGGCCTCATATTATTTGAATATGCTTTTTGAAAAACTCCATACTTGGATGTACTTGTGACATTCAATCCTGTCTCTGTTGCCCATGGCTGGTCATCCTGAACACACTTCGTTTCTATGCAATTTAGTCCAAACATTTTGAGAATGTCTGAGGAATACAGTTTCATTTTATTCTTAGACCTAAAGGTCATTGGTATTACAACATTTCACCCTACTGTCCTTTAAATGCTGTCTCTTGGGAGCAGATATCTTCACTCTTTTTCTTTTTTCTTTTCTTTTCCTTTCCGTTCCCCTTCCTTCCTTCCTTCCTTCCTTCCTATCTCTCTCTCTCTCTCTCTCTTTCTTTCTTTATTGAAACACACTGGTGCTTATTTTTTAAGTTAACTTATGCTTCCCAAGAGTGAATATTCTGTAGCCTGATTGAAAAGAGGTTTGAGTAGCATGATTTATGGGTCTGATGCTGACTTTGCAAATATAAACTCTCCTGAATAGCTTCTTGTATCATAGTGATAATTCTATGTTTAGAAAAATGACCTGATTCTCCCTTCACATGGCTGCGTTAGTTAAGAGAAACCAGGATTTGTGCATGGAATGTATTTTGTGTATAGGGTTACTGGTGACAGTGTCTGGTCTGGTTTTTGAGAATCTGTTCAGGTTTAAATCACCTTCATTTCCACGTTCTCCCCTCCCCCACTCCCACCCCAGAACATTTGTTTCTGCCTTATTGAGATGAGCTTTATAAATCCAGACCACAGTCTTGATGACCGGTGACTTAGTCCTGGGCCAGTTCTCACCCATTTTTATTCCACTTTTTTAAAAATGTCTTTTCTCCTTAGCTGAGTAACTTTAGGAAAAAAAAAAAAAAAAAAAATATATATATATATATATATATATATATATATAAAATCTTCACTTTCAAGGTAAAAACAATGATTGTCTCATTTTTAAATCTACTAAGGGCTAGTGTCTCTCATTATTTATTTTTGAGGGACAAAGAGAAAATTGATCCATTTTACAAATAATCTGGGAACCTCAGTCAATAACCTCAAGTACCTGTTATTGAAATCTATAAAAGCTGATATAGAGAATTGCCTTCTTTTGTCTTGCTCTCTTTTAGAGGCAATAGGAACATGATAATACAAGATGGCTGAGAAGATGAGAGAAAACAGATCAAATAATCACACCCTCAATAATCTAGACTTGGCTGTGCTGTGTTTTCATGAATTTTATTTCTCCTTCTGCTGTCAGAATCAAAACTCTTGTAATAGCTATACATTAGTGAGAAAGAAATACCACTTTCCTACAGCGTTTGTAGAGTCTGGACTAATGATAATTTAAGTCTCTTTGTTCAGCAGCCCATTGTTTTGTTTTGTTTCGTTTCCTTTTGAGATACTCTCATATTTTTTTTGAACCGCTCCTTGAAGTAGGTAGGAGTACGCACTTTGATATGTACATCAAGGTACTGATGTTTGCATTTTCCTGTAACTTATGTAACAGAACATTGTGTTCCTTTAAAGTTTGGATTTGCTGTGCCAGCAAGAAGGAACAAGTGAAAAGTATTTGCCAACTGTGCTTCCCAGTGGAACTTGTGGGTCCTGCACCATAAATGTAGATACTCAAAAGGAAAAGAACAGAGAGTGAATCGTTCAGTCCCTAAAGGCTTTTCTATGTAAATACAATTATTTATTAATATTGTATTGTAAGTTTTGATATTCTAATTACTTAAACTTGCATACAAGTGCAACCATAGCTGAACTATAGGACTGCGTTATTGTTAAATCAAACACAGATATACAAATTGTTGTTCCTAAGTGGATCTCAACCATTATTAACCATTATTTACTATAGCTTTGTTTGTTCTTTTTTACTTTGGGGAGAAACCCTTCATCATTTGCCGTGGTCTTGTTTGCTGTTTAAACACATTATTCCTAATAGTTTAAATTGATGTGCCTGTGTTAACTTTGTTCTCTAGATCCTTTAGGAGTTCAGACTGCCCCCAAAAGTTGCTTGATGAACTGATTTTTGTTTTTCAGAGAGAAAGCATTAATTTTATCCTCATATTTTTTAATTTGCTTTGGACTTTTTGATCTGTCTGGTCCCCTAAAGAAAACTGAATTTCTCGGGGCGCCTGGGTGGCTCAGTGGGTTAAGCTGCTGTCTTCGGCTCAGGTCATGATCCCAGGGTCCTGGGATCGAGCCCCACATCGGGCTCTCTGCTCAGCGGGGAGCCTGCTTCCTCCTCTCTCTCTACCTGCCTCTCTGCCTGCTTGTGATCTCTCTCTCTGTCAAATAAATAAATAAAATCTTAAAAAAAAAAAAGAAAACTGAATTTCTCTTATGCAAGACTTTTGACATCTATGCCTTTTCATCCCTTTTACTGTCTACTCAAGGTAAAGGATGTTGAAGAGAAGGAGCAGGGAGGGGGAGAGGAAAGGAAGGGAAGGGAGAGAGAGAATAGATACAGACAGACATATAGAGACAGAAAGACCAAGAGAAAGGAGAGAGAGGGAGAAAGGGAGAGGAGGGACAGGAGGAGGAGAAAGAGTTAGAGATACAAAGAGAGAGAGAGAGAGATACAGATTTAGGCTTCCCACAGAGGGCCTCGCTGGATTTGATACAATCTAGGTATATACTTTCTTTCAGATTATTAAAAAAGTCCATTTTTTAGTACCACTCTTAAGTACTCTCCCTTCCCCCCTGAACTTTATATTGGATAGTATTCTTTTTGAATGTTTCATTTTTTTCCTAGGTTTTTAAAATTTTTTTCACATTTTCACTCTTTCTCTCCTTCCTAATTTGTTAAATGATGAGAGCAAATAGAAACCTTAAATATTATAGAGATGTCCTTAAATCTAGTCCCCTCCAGGCATGAGAGCCATCAACATGTCCAGGGATAATGTTTTGCCAACCACATATTTTGCACAATACTTTTATTCTGATGGAAGTGTATAGCAGGCACGATGGGAGCCAAGAGCCGTACATAGCCTTCACGATAATGAAGAGGAGGCAGCAGTCAGGAATGTATGACTCTGTATCCTCCTTTGCACTCTGCATTCATAAAGTCTAAGGCAGAAATAATCTGCTGTTGTTTGCACTTGACACTGAGACGTAACATATCTTTCTTCGTAGCAATATACCCTTCGTATATTGCTTGAGGCTCAGTAGCATCCCAGCTTGTATTCATGCTTCAGGAGGAAGGTGTGGCTTGGCAGAATAATGAAATCATGGAGATTATGACTAGAAGAGTTAGTAAGTGAAAGTGTTGGAGGAGTCACTCCCACTGCATGCAATTTTCTTTTTTTTTTTTAAAGATTTTTATTTTATTTATTTGACAGACAGAGATCACAAGTAGGCAGAGAGGCAGGCAGAGAGAGAGAGAGAGAGAGAGGAAAGCAGGCTCCCCGCTGAGCAGAGAGCCCGATGCGGGACTCGATCCCAGGACCCTGAGATCATGACCTGAGCCGAAGGCAGCGGCTTAACCCACTGAGCCACCCAGGCGCCCCTGCATGCAATTTTCTTAGTGAGATACGTAGTGAGGGGCTATCAGGAAGATATGAAGCAGGGTCTGTGTTCCTGTTTGCTTTATTAGAGCAAACTCTTAGATATATCACCTTTATTACTCCAAATATCCTGTTATTAAAAGGGTTGTTTCTCTCCTGTACAATGCACTGATAATTGATGACAATAATAATAGTCATGAAGCATTACACACTGTTGAATTTTTTTAATTGCTAAAGGAAGACCATGTTAAGCTAAGCATGGCTTTAAATCTCTTTTATTCTAATTCCCTGTAAATTGGTAATAACTATATAGTGGAGTGTGTGTGTGTAATAGAAGAGGAGGAAGGTGAGGGAAAGAACATTAATTGAACCAGGGAATTATTGCAGATATATAATATTACATACATTTCTATGAACAGCCCTATTAGATAGAGATAGGAATTGTCTTTTCTTTACCAGTAAGGAACTCCAGATTCAGAAAATTGAATTTAAAAAGTTAACTTTTTTTTTTAAAGATTTTTTTTTAATTTATTTGACAGACAGATCACAAGTAGGCAGAGAGGCAGGCAGAGAGAGACAGGAGGAGGAGGCAGGCTCTCTGCTGAGCAGAGAGCCCAATGCGTGACTCGATCCCAGGACCCTGAGATCATGACCTGAGCCGAAGGCAGAGGCTTTAACCACTGAGCCACCCAGGCGCCCCCAACTTGTATACCTGTTTGACTTTAAAATGCATGCATGCTATTTGTGTTATAACATGTTGCCACTGAATTCTTTTTTTTTTTTTTTTAAGATTTTATTTATTTATTTGACAGAGAGAGATCACAAGTAGACAGAGAGGCAGGCAGAGAGAGAGAGAGAGGGAAGCAGGCTCCCTGCTGAGCAGAGAGCCCGATGTGGGACTCGATCCCAGGACCCTGAGATCATGACCTGAGCCGAAGGCAGTGGCTTAACCCACTGAGCCACCCAGGCGCCCGCCACTGAATTCTTTACAGTTAAAACTCTTGGCTTTCAAAATATGCCAACTACAGCTGTCTTTCACTAATTGATGATATGGAACACACACATTTGAAAAGAAACATTCAACCAATTAAAAAAAAAAAACACGGACATAGGATGTGATTTTTCATGTTGCAGATACTATTTTAAATTTATTTGATCCAAGGTTCCTGAAACATACACAGTGTCCTTCCATTTTGTATGTTCAGATTATATACGTGTTCCCAAGGCTATAAAAATGTTTCTAAAGGAAAGAGCAGTTCTAAATAAGACTGCAGATGGACAAAGGAATTGTGGTTCATTGCAGATGCAGTGGGTTTGAGTGGAGTGGGAGGCCATTACCTTTAGTACACTGCAAGATTGCTTTGGCACTATTCATTTGGCTTCCCATGTGGCTAACTCAGAGAGACTAACTGTAGCTCCCTATCTTTTCCTTCTTACCCAACTACAGCAGCTCTGTCCTTCCTCCTAGGTGTTGAGGGACTTAGTAAATGATGTTTGCATGTGGCTCCAAGAGTTTTTTGGTACCCAGCTGTATAAAGCTCTAGAAAATTCTTCTCAGTCTGAAAATAACAGATTTTTTTTTTTTTTTTTTTTCCTGCTAGGCTTTGGCAGTGATTGGGTGTGAATTTTGAAATTTGATGATGGTTTCACTCCAAGTTCCATTTTACTCCTGATGGAGCTGGAATGTTTTACCTTTTTCAGAAACTGTCATGTGTGTGTGTGTGTGTGTGTGTGTGTGTGTGCAAAACAGCCAGAATAATTGTCACTTGGATTCAACAAATGTGCAGAAGATTGGGCTGGGGGCATTACCACCAATCCATACATAGATATGTTATTTCATTCACTGTAAACTATCCAGAATTGAATGCCTGTTTTTTTTTTTTGTTTGTTTGTTTTTGTTTTCAGGTTTAATGCACAAACCCTTCTCAGTCTCAGGGAAATCAGTATTTTCTATATGTTAGTTATCTGTATTGAAACATGCAATACTTTAATCATAGAAGGATGGTAAGCACTCCCCTCTTCATTTGAGAATGCACCTTTGTGATTTAAAAGGAACAAATCACAGCTCTATATAACCTCCCCACTTAGCAAAGCTGTTTTTTCATGATTAGATGTGAAACCTAGCACAGTAGATATTTCCTGGGCGCCTGCTATGGGCAAAGTTTTGTAGCACGGGGAATGTAAACATGAGTAAGACACTTGGCATTCATTCTTTCATAGTGTATGGATATGTGCTAGATGCTGTGCTTGCCTATACTTATTTGTAAAGAAGACAGAAATAATCTCTGCTCTCATGGAGCTTACAGTCTTGGCAAGAGCGTGGGAGAAAAGAAAATAAGTAAATAAACACATTATTTAAATTAAACCCTCTTCTTTGAAGATTATCTGTAGGGCATTCCATTGATGGAAAGTAAAAGGACGGAACTCCCTTTGTTGGGTGATGAGGGTATATCCATTTGAGTGGATGATGTTCTCTTGAGAATTGAAAGATGAGAAAGAACCACTATGCAAAGCAAAGAGAAGGCACTGCCATGGCGCTTGTGAAGACCCTAAGCTCTGAGGATCCTGACGCCAGTTGTTGCTACAATGGCAAGAACTCAGGAGAAAGGGACATGAGCTGTGGAGGAAAGTGGAGGCAAGATCCAGTGCATATTAAGGGTGCCATTACATTTTCCGTGGCTGCAACAAAGTCATTGAAAGGATTTGAGCTGGTCCCTGACATCATCTAGTTTTCACATGTTCATGCTAGCTGTTTGTGGGAAATAGATTGGAGGTTTCAGTGTCTCTCAGTATGGTGGACAAGGTTTCCTGAACAAGGCTTCTGCTGTAAAGCAACTAGAAATACTGCATTTAAAAATAAATGTCTTTTAAATTGAATTGCTGAGTTAGTAAGAAATCCTCAGAGGACAAAACTGAAGTGAAACCGGGAATCCAGAAAAGAAAGGAAGCCAGCTCTGCAGCTGGCAGCTGCCCAAGGTAGCATCCAGAATTAGTGGGAAAAGATATATTTAAATGCTAGAACATTTGGATAATTTATTTAAAGATAAAGTTACATTCTTACCTTTTGCCTAACCCCAAACAAATCTCAGTTGAATGAAATATTTAAATGTGAAAAATGAATTAAATCCTAAAAGTACTAGAAGAAAATATATGCAAACATTTTCATAATGTTGAAGTAGGGAATGACTTTCCAGGTTTATCATCAAAGGTAGGGGCCATTAAAGAATTGATATATTTGACTACATAAAGATTGACACAGTTAGTGTAGCATTAAAATATTTTAAGTTAAAGGACAAATGAAAAATTGGAAAATATGGGATGTGGCAAAGTTAAGGAGCTTTTGCACACACACCAAAAAATCCTTCCAATGTAAAGGAGACTCTATGAAAACTGAGCAAAGATTTTTAACTTGCAGTTCAGGCAATTCAAAACAAGGTAAAAGCCAATTGATCATAGTAAAAAGCTCAAGATCATGAGTAAGAAGATAGGTGCAAATTAAATAAAAAATTAGGTATCATTTTTCACCCATTACCTTGGCAATGATTGAAGAGAACAAATCCCACATAGCACTGGTCAGGACATGGTGATCTAATGACCAAATGTAATGTTGTATACCCTGTGGGTAAGAGTGTAGTTGGAACAGGCATTGTGGAGGGCACTGTGGCTATTTGTTCCAAAGACACCAGAGTGCCTCCCGTTAACCTTGTAATGAGCTGTCCACACATACATGCTAAGGAAATAATCAGAGAAGTCCATCAAGATGTATTCGCAAGTTCATTTTTCATGCAGTTGTTAAAGTGGGTAATATTGGAAACACTGTCAAAATATCCATTGGTAGAGGATGCTTAAATGATTTGTTCAATCAGTAATGCAGGAAAACCACTGAGACGTTAAAAGCATAATTTTGTATTTATTAATATGGAAGTTAGTTTATAATAGACATTTTCTGTTTAAAAACAGGTACCATACAGCAGGACTCATCTGCAAACTTTAAAAACAGTGGCAGCAGGATCACACCAACCTCTGATGAGAGGCTGTTCAGATTTCAGGAATTGTGTGAGCCTGTTGATAAATTGTGGGTAGTTTGAAATTGAACATAGTGAGAGTATTTGCCCCATGGAAGTTGATAAACAAACTGTACAAAGCAGGTTCCTTCCACGCCGCAGCTGGTTTACTGCACAACACCGTGGGCATGTGTGTATGTAGTGTGTGCATATGTGTAGAAAACCTTCAGTAGAATATACCCAAATCCTATTTTTGGCTATTTTTAAAAAGTGGAACTAAGTTTGAATTTATTTCCACCCTTTTAAAATAATTTTATGTATTATCTGAATATATTACAATCAATTATATTTATAATTACAAATAAAGGGTAACTTAATTTTTGGAAGAAAAAATGAAGACCTAAGCCATTGGCGTTCTTGGGATGGTAACTAAGGAACAATTGCAAGGTACTGTTGGTTAATAAGCTCTTTGTTTCTATCTGTAAATAAGGTTGTTAATAACTTTGCTAGCGCAGTGGTGATTTCAATATTCATGAAATGACCTTGGTAGACTACTAAATTCGGAGACTGGTAAGGGAGAAGAGATATTACTTTTGAATTTCTGCATTATAACTATGGCTGATATTTGTGTTATGTAATTTCAAGAAAGTAAACATTTAGCCACCCAAATTGTTGGAAGTTGAAATCAATTGAGTCCCCACGTCTCTGCTTTCAAAGTTTGCTTATGCTAGATACCCAGCGCCCCAAATACTCATGAACAATAGTTTTTGCCAAGTTTGTCAGCCCATTTAAACATTTCTGTTGATTACAGGCAGTTTTCTGTTTTTGTTTTGATTCTGTTTTTTTTTTTAAGGTACCAGTGCTACAGAATGTACTCAGTCAGGTGTCAATATTTCAACATCTGTGGGCATGATTACCAATGTGTTAAACAAATGAATGTGTGTTCTTTCACTGATCAGCTGTCCTTCATTTCTCCGTCAGTAAACCTGTGTAGTTTTAGGCTTACAATATGTGCCAGGTACAGTTCACATTGTATCAACTAAGCATGATAGTGGTGAATGCAATTACATAGTATTTTAGAGTTTTAAAATGCTTACATTATTGATCATCAGAATAGCAATAAAAAGTGTATCATATTTCTGTTTCACAGATAAGGAAGCAGAGACTTGGAGAAGTTAGGAGACTTAGCCATTAGCCATGCAGACAGTAGACAAAAGAATCAGGACTCCAGCTCTTGTTGTCAGTCCCAAATCCATTATTCTTTTCCCTGGCAGACATAGAGGTTCCCAACCCTTTCACTGCTAAGGACATGATTTATTTCATATTTTTTCTAGAGACTCCATGTTTGAAAGCAATAGAAACCAGTCCTGTTAGCCTTGCCATCACTATATCTTAAACCTAAATTAAGAACACATTCATCATCCAAAAAAGAAACTCTGTATCCATTGGTTGCCAATCTCCATCCCTTCTCCTGGTTTCCCTCAGCCTCAGGCAACCACTAGTCTCCTTTCTGTCTCTATAGATCTGTCTACTCTGGCCATTTCATAGAAATAGAATTATATGTGGATTTTTGTAACTGGCTTAGCATAATGTTTTCACTTAAGTTTTTAAAATACATCCATGCTGTAGCATGTATCAGTATTTCCTTACTTTTCATTGATGAGTAATATTCCATCGTTTATCCACTCATCATTGATGGGCATTTAGGTTATTTTCATGTTTTGTCTATTATAAATAGACAAATGCTGTGAACAGTTGTCTGTAAGTTTTTGTATGGGTGTGTATTTCATTTCTCTTGAGTATATACCTAGAAGGGGAATTGCTGAGTCATAGGGTAATTCTATGTTTAACATTTTGAAATACTGCCAAACTATCTTCCATTGTAAAAGCCTTTTTAAAGTTTTGAATAGCAGATGAGTCTCAGGTTGGGTGCAATACTTCAGCCACTTTTAGGAATGGCTTCTTAAGATAAAACACATTACATCAAAAAAGATCATGGTCAATTCAGAGGTCTTCCTAAGACTTAGCCCATTACTCTCTGATCCAGGAGAGGAATATCTGAGTATTTTCTTTTGTCAGTGTAATGAATTTAAATCTCATTGCTATGGGAGTTCAGAAAATGTCCTGGGTCAGAAAATGCCCTGAATAATTTACAATATATGTTGAAGAGAAAAAAAAAAAAAAAGGACTCCAGTCAGATCTTGGCTTCATGTGATTCTTTGTCCTTATCTATAAAATGAAGATGATAATATCACAAATGAGATAACATATTTCAAAGTTTTTGTTTGTTTGTTTGTTTGTTTTTTTGTAATCAGAAAAGCAAGTAAGTAAGCAGAAACTCAATTGATGAACTTTAAATCTGACAACACTTGGCATATGGATAAGCACCAATATTTTCTCTGTATTGAGAGATTAGGATTGAGACTTTTACATTCAAAGGTAGGTGTTTACCCCCAAGAATACATACTTCCAAATGCAATTAAACCCTTGCCCAGAAGGGCTTTCATTTTCTCCATATGTTTCTTTACTTATCAATCTTCTAAGAATGCAAAGGCAAATAGTAACATATTCTTCAAAACCAATTGCTTAAAAATTACGCTATGGTCCCATGATTCTCTGCCACTTATTTTGGCCTTGATGACTCTAAATCAGCTGAGATTTGTATTGTTTTTAATTATATTTTTCAATATAATTGCAAAAGAAAATGTATTCACTTATTGAGCAGGGATTTATTGAGATACTTTGATGAACCAGGTGTTTGCTAAGCCTTAGGATACAATGGTGAACAAATAGGTCCTGTTCCTATCTTTATGTGATTTACAATCTCCTGTATCTTAGTCTAAATGTCTTAGGGTCGGTGCCCTGGGTGGCTCAGTGGATTAAAGCCTCTGCCTTTGGATCAGGTCATGATCCCAGGGACCTGGGATCAAGCCCCACATCGGGCTCTCTGCTCCGCGGGGAGCCTGCTTCCTCCTCTCTCTCTCTCTGCCTGCCTCTCTGCCTACTTGTGATCTCTGTCAAATAAATAAATAAAATCTTTTAAAAAAATAAAAAATAAATAAATGTCTTAGGGTCTCTGTTATTGGCCATGACCCATGGATGGCACCATCTCTGTGCTTGCTTTAAAAGTGAGGGGCGCCTGGGTGGCTCAGTGGGTTAAGCCGCTGCCTTCGGCTCAGGTCATGATCCCAGGTCCTGGGTTCGAGCCCCACATCGGGCTTTCTGCTCAGCAGGGAGCCTGCTTCCTCCTCTCTCTCTGCCTGCCTCTCTGCTTACTTGTGATTTCTCTCTGTCAAATAAATAAATAAAATCTTTAAAAAAAAAATAAAAATAAAAGTGAAAAATAATATACTCGGGTTTCTCTTCAGAATAAAGCAGATGTTGAATTTGGACTTTAAAAAGCATAAATAAGGGGCGCCTGGGTGGCTCAGTGGGTTAAGTCGCTGCCTTCGGCTCAGGTCATGATCTCAGGGTCCTGGGATCGAGTCCCACATCGGGCTCTCTGCTCAGCAGGGAGCCTGCTTCCTCCTCTCTCTCTGCCTGCCTCTCTGCCTACTTGTGATTTCTCTCTGTCAGATAAATAAATAAAATCTTAAAAAAAAATCTAAAAAAAAAGTATAAATAAGAAATAACACAAAGGACATTAAATGGCTTGATATTGTGGTTTAGCTGCGTTGCTACTTTGCTGGGTGACCTTGGATAAGTTAACCTTTCTGAATCTGTGTTTCCTCATCTGTAAAATTGTCTGGCGCCTTCTGAGTCTAACCGTCCAGGATTCCATAATTGCTATTGTAAATCTGAGGTTCAAGAGCTTCTGAACCAAGTTGCCCTTTTTTTTTTTTTTTTTTCACTTTTCATCAGTCCATCTTAGATCTTTCCTGTGGCTTTGTCCACTTCTTCTTCTTCTTCTTCTTTTTTTTTTTTTTAAAGATTCTATTCATTTATCCAACAGACAGAGACCACAAGCAGGCAGAGAGGCAGGTAGAGAGAGAGAGAAGGAAGCAGACTCCCTGCAGAGCAGAGAGCCCAATGCGGGGCTCGATCCCAGGACCCCGAGACCATGACCCGAACCAAAGGCAGAGGCCTTAGCCCACTGAGCCACCCAGGCATCCTGGCTTTGTCCCCTTCTAACTACCATCCTTGTCCAAGCCTTGACTTTTCTGTAATAGCTTCATAACTGGCTATTCCTCCTCTACTCTTGCTCCCTATAACTCATTCTTCCCATGGCAACCAATTTAAAATGTTAAATTAAATAACCTATCTCCTCTGATGGAAATTGTGGAAGTGTTTCCCATTATTCTGAGAATAAAATTTCAATTCCTTACAGTGGCCTATATGGCTCCATATGTTTGGTTCTGTACCTATTGATTCAACCTCTTTGTGTTTCGTTTTCTTGATCTTGGCAATGAAGTTTTCTGAGATACTTTCAGACATTCACATAGAGCGCTCCCTTTCTACTCTAAGGCTATCACACTCTCCCCTCAACTTTGTCCCTCACATCCTATAGCACTCTGTAGGAAAGTTGGTTCTTCAGAGAGATACAGAACTCCCTGTTATATATTCTTTCATGTTACCCTGTACTTCTTTTTCATTGAACCTGTTATAATAGCATCTAACTTATTAACTGTGTAATTATTTACTTATTTACTTACTTAGTTAGTTAATTTGTTATTTAATTTCTGTCTTCTTCCCTGGAATGAAAGCTCCGTATCTTCAGTGCCTGGTAAAATGCTTTACACTTACCAAGTGCTCAGTAAATGCTCAGTGAATGAATGAATTGATGTAATAATTGGCTAAAATTCTAGTCTTTACATCAGCTATGAGATCATTTGCATGGGAGACCATAGTGTGTAGATCAGGAAGTTGGAGGAAGTGTTGACTTTTATTTCTATGCAGTTATTGGTCTCTGATTTTATTACAGTGGCCTTCCTCATTGCACGTTATTTGAAACAAATATCCACCAAACCATGTGAGCCGGACACTGTGTTGTGTCATCAGGATGCTAACCTTTGAGTTCACAATCTAGCAGGAGATCAGCCATAACTCCAGATAACAATTCTGCAAGGTGGGAAGTAGTTTTAGAAGAGATAGCCAGCCATATCTAGAGAGGTAGAGACCAAATGGGCCCCGGGGAGATCTGTGTGATTGAACTTCTTGGAAAGGGTTGGGAAAAGGCACTGGAATGAATCCATAAGCAAATGCTTGCCTCCCACCAGTCCTTGCAAATAAAGCAAAATCTCTGATCAAGCAGCTGGAATTATTTAGATCCATTTTTATTCTACACTACTTTTGACCTTTTAGAATTTTTTTTTTTAATTTTCTCTTTTATTTACATACAGTATAATTCAGTTTTTAGTGTGAAGAGTCTCTGAATTTGGGCAAATGCATACAGCGGCATAAAAGCTGCTATACTTAAGGTACAACAAAATCCACTGTCCCCCCAAATTTCTCTCATGCTTCTGCTGTACAGTCAACCTTCCCTGACCTCAAGCCCCTAGCAGTCACTGATCTGTTTTCTGTTCCTGTAATTATGCTTTATCTGGAATGTCATTTATTGTGTTTTTAAAAGATTTTATTTATTTATTTGAGAGAGAGAGACAGAGCAAGAGAGAGAGAGAGAGCACACAGAAGTGAGGGGGAGTGGGAAGAACAGAGGGAGGGGTAAGGGAGAAGGAGACTCCCCTCCAAGCAGGGAGCTTGGTGTCAGGCCCAGTCTCAGGCCCTGAGATCATGACCTGATCCGAAGGCAGACACTTAACTGACTAAGCCACCAAGGCGCCCCCAAAATGTCATTTATTTATTTTTATTATGTTCAATTAGCCAATAAATAATACATCATTAGTTTCTGATGTAGTATTCAACGATTCATTAGTTGTGTATAACACCCAGTGCTCATTACCACACGTGCCCTCCTAAATACTCATCAGAATGTTTCATTTAGGTGGAATCATACGGTACTAGATTTTTTTCACTTTATTTGAGATGGGTTCATATTATTGAGTATATCAGAAGTTCATTTCTTGGTCGTTGAGTAGTATTTCATTGAATAGCTGTATCACAGTTTATTTATTCACTAGCTAAAGTTCATTTGGCTGCTTCAAGGTTTTGACAATGATGATTAAATCTACTATAAACATCTGTGTATAGGCTTTTGTCTGGACATAAGTTTTCATTTCTCTTGGGTAAATATCTAGAGCTAATATTGGTAGGTGGTACAGTAAGTGTATGTTTAACTTAATATGAAAATGTCAAGCTGTTTTCCAAAGTGATTGTACTTCATTGTGCCTTCCCATCAGCAAAGAGTAAGAATTTCATCTTCTGCATATCCTCGCCAGAACTTGGTACTTTCCATTTTTTAAATATTAGCCTTTCTAGTAAGTATGGAGTAGTATCCTGTTTGATTTTTAATTTGCAACTAATGACTAATGATTTGGGGTGTGTTTTCATGAGCATACTTGCTGTCTGTATATCTTCTTTGATAAACTATTGAAATCTTTTGTCCCTTTTTAAATTTTCTTATTGAATTTTGAGAGCTTCTTATCTAACCTAGATATAAGTCCTTTATCAGATGTGTAATTATAAAATACTTTCTTCTTGTCTGTGGTTTATCTTTGCTAACCTTTAATTTTTCAAGTAACTTTAAAATCCTGTTCCCAGTCCCATCATCACACCTACTACTCTTCTCTTCTCTGCTTAGAATATCTACAGACCTTTTGGCTTTTTTAGGCACAGTGGGGCTATGGTGATGGAAAGGAGAACTGTCCTGTTAGCAAGGAGCCCTTAGGTAGTTGGAAGGAGAATCTAGGCATTGAAACATCCATAACCATGGAATGGTGTTCTATGTGCCCTAAGGGATGTATAGATAGTCTGCTCCATCACAGAACATTGTCATTCATTCATTCATTCATTTCTGGTTATTAAAAGAGTTTGAGGACAGGCTCAAGAGAGAAACAGTAAAGGTTCTGGATAATTAAATTTAGGAACTCTAATAAAATAGCCGCCCCTCTATAGCCCCGTGGATTATCAGTGGTGATGATGGGGGTTGGGAGATGGAGAGATGGAGAGAGAACAGCAGTGCCTTTCTCACATTGAAAAATCACTGTCCTCCACTCCAGCAACTGCAGAGCAAAAGACCCACCTTAGAAGTGACGAGCTTCACTGCCTCCCCACTCCCGCCTGCCCAGGTTTCTGTAATGGTCTGTTTTGTCTTCATTTGTGGTTTGTACAAGGAAAGGCAGAGATAACAAGTTGATAGAGAAATTCCATACTTGACTCACGTGGAGTTGCACACATGTATGACCCCTCAGACAGCCTCAGGGCACAAATATATTTTCCAATGGAAACATCTCTGCCATGGTTGTAATGAATATGTGTCATTTCATTCTTCCAGAACCACCAGTGACTGCCAGTTGCTACCAAGATAAAGTAGGAACCCCTTCCCCTGTATACCCCTAGTCTCCCTCTCTCAGGCTCTGCTCCAACGTCACTCACCCTGGAGTCCAGCCCCGGCTGACTGACAGGCTCCTCACAGCTCCCGCGCCCTCTAAGCCTTTTCTTCTGATGTCCCTTCAGCCCAGATTCCTCCCCTTGTGTCTGTCAGCACACATTCTATTCATTTTCCAGGCTTAATTCCAATGTCACCTCTTCTGTGAAGGTTTCATTGAACTTCTCACCTCTCACAGTCAGAAATAAGAACGACTTCTGCCTTCTTATGATGTGCCACATCGTTTTCTTTATAGCATTTCCTTCATTTTGTTTACATTATGATTTTCTGCACAGTCTCTCCAGAGAGTGAGATCTTTGAGACGAGAGACCGTGTCTTCCTTGTGTCTTTATCTCCCCAGTGGAAACTGCACCGTATAAACTGTTGCATGTGGTAGGTTCTCACTGAGGGTTTATTGAATGAAGGACATGCCATAACCCACAGTTCACCTTTCTCTGTGACCCAGATGGAAGAGGTGTCTGAGTGGCTGGTAGCTGTAACTGGAGGTGACAAGGTGATCTTATGTGCTCTAAGCGAAGGCAGTTTTGTTTCCCCATTGGCTGTGATTATGCTCTCCTGTCTCGGATAAGAAAAGCATGATTTGATTTTGAGTAATAAGCAGTGCAGCTCTAATTGTGTACCTTAAATGCCTTCCATATTTCTGCTTAAGGTGATTTTCTACCAGCGTGAAATGTTCTCCTTCGCAGACAGTTGATGGAGGAGCTGAGTCATGCCTGACTATACTTAATAAGACGGAGGCAGCCAATGCCCGAGGGAGCTGCCTTCGAGGACAAGCTGACATTTCTGACTTCCCTGCTTTTTTAAAAGTGGGTGGTGTTGTGAGGGAAAGTTGAGCATTGAAGATAGCTTCAGAGTCCCCACTGGAAACATGACTAGATAATGACACTCTAATTCAGACAGATGTGATCTGCCCCATTGCCTCTTGGCTGTCATGTGTGCCTTCTGATGCTGGGAGCAGCTAATCAAGGATTTGATGCTTCTCATTAAAGAGACCTGGTTTGTTCCACTTTATATTAACTGGTGCTCCCCACCCGCCACAACTCATACTGTGGAGGTGGAAGGAGCTAGAAATCATCTGCTTTTACCTTCTTACATATTATACATGAAAAAGCCGAATGCAAGAAAAAGGAAATTACTTGGCCACAGTCAGGGTTCAATTTTAGACTCTGGAATGAGGCAGATCTGTGTTAGAATCCTCTCTCACATATGTAATATGGCTAAAAGATAAACGGAGGCATATTAAACATTTTAAGAGTTTATTTGAGTAAATATCATTTGAAGCAGACAGCACCAAATTGGAAGTGGTTGGGAGCACTCCACCAACATGAACTGGGGGCAAGACTTTTTTTTTTTTTTAAGATTTTATTTATTTATTTATTTATTTATTTATTTATTTAAAGATTTTTATTTATTTATTTGACAGACAGAGATCACAAGTAGGCAGAGAGGCAGGCAGAGGGAGAGGAAGGGAAACAGGCTCCCGGCTGTGCAGAGAGCCCGATGCGGGGCTTGATCCCAGGACCCTGGGATCATGACCTGAGCCGAAGGCAGAGGCTTAACCCACTGAGCCACCCAGGCACACCAGATTTTATTTATTTATCTAAGACAGGGAGAGAGAAAGAGAGAGAGAGAGAGAGAGCATGAGTGAGAGCAAGCACAAGTGAGGGGCAGAAGTTGAGGGAGAGAGGCAGGCTCCCCCCTGAGCAGGGAATCCGATGTGGGGCTCCATCCCAGGACCCTGGGATCTAGACCTGACCCAAAGGCAGACACTTAACTGACTGAGCTGCCCAGGTGCCCCTGGGGCCAAGACTTTTATAGAGAAGAGGCAGAAGCAAAGCAATAAAATTGTTTGACTACAGCTTAGGCAAGTTGCATTAACTAATAGGTCTAGTTGGCTGTGATCAGTTTCCCTGCATTTTGATTTGTTGACCTTGAGGCATTGCAGCCTTAGGCTTTGGTTTGCTTAGGTAGGCTGCTAAGGCATTAAAATCACCTCAGTCTAATGGTCTTCTTGTTTAATTAATTTAACTCTGCAATTGTGTGGATATTCTTTCCCTTACCTAAGACTCATGCTCCTCATTTATTAAATGGGGACAATAATAAAACTATCTGAGAGAGTGGTTTTGGGAATTGAAGAGATCATAAAATTACATCACTTGATACCTGACGTATGGGAAACATTCACTATTAGGTGGTGGAGGTGGTACTTGTAATAATAATAATGGTGGTCACACTGACGGGGTTAGGGCGAGAAATAAGGTCTTCCAATCCCATGTTGTTATTCTCTATGGAGAATACTGTAATGTATACCTCAGGAACTATTTTTAGTGTCAAGGAAGTTTAAAGATATCTGTCTGAAATTGCATCTCTTTATTCAAAGAAAGGTGCATCTGGGTGGCTCTGTTGATTAAGCGACCGCCTTCGGCTCAGGTCATGATCCCGGAGTCCTGGGATGGAGTCCCCCATCGGGCTCTCTGCTTGCCAGGGAATCTGTTTCTCCCACTAACCTCTCTCTTCTTGTACTCTCTCTCTCCCATTCTCTCTCTCTCTCTCAAATAAATAAATAGAATATTCAAAGAGAGGCTGAGTAACTAGTTTGGTGTAAGACAGAAGGAAAGAACATGGTTTGAGATGCCAGATGATATAAAGAATCAATGTGAGTTGGAAGAACAGAGGGAAGAGATTACATACAAAGTCTCTAAACTAGAAACCCAAGGACTAAGCGTGATACCAGAGAGCCTGAGAGGATTCATGGAGAAAGGACTGGCTCTGCGAGGGTTACTGGTTCTGGATTCGGAAAGCTCTGCTGCCTGCTAGCACCTTGACTTTCCCAAATCATTCCAGAGCCTCTCTTTCCAAACTCCAAAGTGGGGCAACAATGCCTCCTTCTGTAAACAATGTGTCTAAAACTGCCGGGTAAAATATAAATTATTATGCATCCAGTTATGGATTTGTGATCTTGGATGTATGGTAGGGAGAACAAGGCAATGATTCTTAGTTGATGAGTGTGGAACATATTCCTGCTTCCAAGCATATGGAAACAACAAGCTGTATTTCTAGTCAATGACTTTCTTTATTAGTCTCTCCACAAGGCAGGGGACCCATAGCACTGGGAGGCTGAAAATGCCCAGAGATGAGCATTCTGCGCTGGACAGTTTTGCCTGGGGATTTATACCTGGATAAACACACCCCCAGAGATATATAGACCTGGACTGCTTCACATGTACCATGAAGCTCCTAATAGCTCTCGTGGCAAGGACAGCACACCCTTTCCCTGATCTTGCACCAATTTCTCTTATTGTCATTTCATTTTTCTACTTTACGGTAATTATTTTGCTTTTTCCCATGGCAGACCATTCATCGGTGTATGGACCCTGGTGAATGTGTATAGAGAGGGAACTCGTGTGCCATGAGAAGAAGGGCTCACAATTGGAAGAATAGTATAGAAGACACTCTGCACTTTTATTTCCTTAGAGTTAAACTGGTTTTACTTCTTTTTTTTATTTATTTATTATTATTTTTTTTAAGATTTTATTTATTTATTTGACAGAGAGAAATCACAAGTAAGCAGAGAGGCAGGCAGAGAGAGAGGAGGAAGCAGGCTCCCTGCTGAGCAGAAAGCCCGATGTGGGGCTTGAACCCAGGACCTGGGATCATGACCTGAGCCAAAGGCAGCGGCTTAACCCACTGAGCCACCCAGGCGTCCCCTGGTTTTACTTCTTATATGAGAAGTTCCTCCTCCTGTTTTACTTCCTAAGTTGTAAGAGCTCTGGAGTTTAGAAAAGTTGATTTGTAGTTTCCCCTTTCTCTTCAGCACTACGTATAGTAGAGGCAAATGTCCTCAACGTTAAGACTACAGTGAGTCAAGAAGCTGAATGTATTCTCATAGTGTTGTATGGGGGACAGATGGTGGCTACCCTTGTGGTGAGCAGGGCATAATGTACAGAGTGGCTGAATTCAGGTTGTACACCTGAAACTAATGTAAAATTGTGTGTCAAGTATACTTAAAAACACACAAACAGAATGTAAATATACATATAAAAATTCAATCTCTGACATACTGGGGAAAAAGAAAAGACTGATTGATGTCAGTGTAGTGAAACTCACATAGTTGGTTTCATAGGCAAAAGTTATATGTGATAGGGGGCAAATAACTAGGAATCTGGAAGGTTTCATGCTGCCTCTGCTACTAACCAGTCTTTCCCTCAGGCACTCCTTCATCCCCCTGGGCTCAAAGTCTAATCTGTATAATGTGTCATGTTGCTGGCTGATTCGGAAGGCCTCCTTCCAGCTCCAACATGTAGTAGTTTCTAAGATGCAAAGGGGATTATAGGTGACTTATATATTTAGAAATGTGGACCATGATTATATCTTGGGATTTGTCTTCCCAAGATCTGTTTCCTCTCCTTGGGAGTCGACACTTCTCTAGCTGAGGGGCCACTGAAAACCCAGCCACTCAGAACTCCTCCCTTGTGAATTCTTCCGACCACCCCCTCATCATTCACAGCCAGACATGTCCCCAAACCCCATTGCTTATGCTCTCAGCTTCTGATGTTTGCTTCCCCTGGTTTTCTCTCGTATCTTTTGTCTTCTGCTTGTCACTACCAGCCTTCAAGAAAAATCTACATGCTTGACACATTAAAATTGAATAAGACTGCACTGGCATTTCACAGGTGATGCCTCTCTTAAATGCAGTGGCAAGATTGTAGCCTGTGTCTTTTCCTGGCAGGTGATGAAGATCTCAAACGCCCTTTCACTCCAGGCAATTTCCTGAGGATTGCTGGGGACGTTGCTGGCAAGATCACAAGATGCTCTTTCCTTTGGCTTTGTAGTTTTGTGTAGAATATGGTTTCACGTCTTGAGGTGGAGGAATCGTATAGCTCCTAATTGAGTACATCCCTTGGGGTGCTTTCACTGAACAAGTCTCTCTGAACCTCCAGTTGAGAAGTCAGATGTGGGGAGGGAGGGCACAAAGACCCGTTGAGTACCTAGAGGGCTTTACACTTGCATCACACCGTTGAGTGGAAAAGTGATTGTTCAAGCCATCTTTGCTAATTAAGAAGTTAGTCCATGCTTTGCCTGCCTCCCACATTTTAGGACTCAAATCTTAATTTTGTGTTTTCTGTCCCTGGCTCCGGTAAAATGTAGTAAAAACTCATGAACGAAGACACACAATAATTCTTTTCCCCTGTCCTCTGCTGTCTTTCTAGTTCTTAATTCCTTCATCAGTAAAAATCAACATAATAGTGGTAGCTAAAATTTATTAAGTTCATACAGGTGCACCCGGGAATGTGGGTTTTTTTTTTTTTTTTTTTTTTTTTGGTGTATGATCTTTTTTTTTTTTTTTTTTTTAAAGATTTTTATTTATTTGACAGACAGAGACCACAGCAGGCAGAGAGGCAGGCAGAGAGAGAGGAAGGGAAGCAGGCTCCCTGCCGAGCAGAGAGCCCGATGCGGGGCTCGATCCCAGGACCCCGGGATCATGACCCGAGCCGAAGGCAGCGGCTCCAACCCACTGAGCCACCCAGGCGCCCCTGGTGTATGATCTTTTTTACCCCTGTCCACACTCCTATGTGGTAGGTACTTTCATTCACTTTGTGTTTTGCTTCCTGCAGTATTACATATGAGGAAACAGGATCCTTCTTTCCAGGTGCCACAAGTACGGTCCACATTATCACCTACTTTACTTTCAGCAGCAAAGACAAGATCTGCATATTAGCATCTACCTGTAGAATGAGAGGGAGGAAAAGAGTAAAAGTGTAGCTTCGTCATGCAGAATGCACACAAAGTTATCTCCTACGGCCCACCATTAATGTTATTTGTTCCAATATTCTGAGGGGTTTTGTTTTATTTTGTTTTGTTTTTTGTTTTTTGCCTATTTCATCCTCTGTTTTGAAGAGGAATATAATATTGTATTATTTACATTCCCAATACCAACAGAAAATTTCTGCAGATACGTATTTGAAATATATATTTTGCCCAGATGATATAATAGAAAGGACATGACATTTGGGTCGAAAAGAAGTGATTCTGTGCTTGCCACTCACGAGCTCAACATCATTAATTAAGTTAGCTCTCTGGGCTCAGTTGCCCCATTCATAAAATGAAAGTGTTGTTTTGGGGCGCCTGGGTGGCTCAGTGGGTTAAAGCCTCCACCTCCAGCTCACGTCATGATCTTAGGGTCCTGGGATCGAGCCCCATTATTGGGCTCTCTACTCAGCAGGTAGCCTGCTTCCTCTTCTCTCTCTGCCTGCTTCTCTGCCTACTTGTGATCTCTGTCAAATAAATAAAATCTTTAAAAAAAAAAAAAGAAAGGGTTTTTTAAATGTTTTTTAAATTGCCTTGTGGTCTAATGCCTTCAAACACTTTGTCAGAGGTAAGCCCTCTAGGCTAAATGTTAACATTTACTGGGTCACTTTCAGTTTGAAATTGGATGCACTCAGTTTGGAATTAAGAGAGGAATGTAATATTAATAATAATGAGGACCACTGAGCAGCTCTTGCTAAATACTTTAAAAGCACTGTCTCATTTAATCTTCAGATCAGCCTTCTTTGACCGTGGGAATATTTAATTTACTTGCATGTACTCACATGGGAAGGAAGTGACAGGACAAGGGTTTGAACTGGGATTGTCAGACTCCAGAGACTAGCTACTGTGTACGCCATCGGGAAAGTCATTTCGGGATATGAGACTTGGTTTGGTCCCTCCCCGTCTCTATCCTAGATTGTTGGCCCCATCTCAGACCTGTTTTTATTTCCTCTTAGCTTCATTCACTCCGCTGTGGGATGGGATATTACCAGCTATTCTTCCGCCCCTGGGAGCTACTACTAGTTCTAAGACCCATACGATTCTATGATAAAGGGTGAAGTAACTTTACTTCCAATGCTAACAATCTTGATTCTTGAATGGAAATCTGAAAGCAAGAGACTATGTTTTTTCTTACCTTTTGTTTATGGCCGCTGACATTCATAGGACCCTGAATAAATATTATGTAATAATGAAAATAGTGAAAGGCTGCTTGATTATTATATGAGAATAGTAATTGGATCTTTACATCTTGATCACGGATTAGAAAAGATTGCTTGGGGTGGGGGGAGCATAAAAACCAGCTAATGACTGCTTAGACTTTCCCCAGTGTACTGTGCCACACTTGACATAAGCCAGTTTATTTATTGTCACAACAGCCCTGCAAAGAAAATCATTCCCTTCAGCCACATGAGGATGCTCATTACATTGATTTTTCTTTTTTTTTTTTTTAAGAAAATAATGGCACCATGGTACAGAGGCAGCACACCCGGAATCCATTCTTTAGCCTGCTAACCCCTGCTGCAAGTTTGATGAGAGAAACAGAGATGTTTGTAGGTAGCTATTAGATGATGCTATGCCATGTTCTTCCTCATTGTGTACAGCAGCAGGAGGGGGGCTGCTGGACCTTCCTTGGACATTAACACATGCTGATTAAGGGTGCTTTTGTTGGAGCTCTGAAAACTGGTTGTGGACTGACTTCATGGAGACAAGGAAGAGCCTGCTAACCTTCCACAGCTCCTATAGACCCAGGGACTGGAAACCTCTCTGGAGACCCCAGGGTGTTTCCTCAGGTCCTCAGAGATGAGGGCAACTTTGTGGAGCATGTCAGTCACATTCACAAACTCAGAGAAAAGAACCTCTACATGACAGATTGAGTGAACACCAAACTGTTCAGAGCTCTGGGTGTACTGGTCCTGCAATGATAATTCGGTTCTGAACTACCCCAACTCTCAGACATCCTTTAGATAATTTGATTTTGTACCTTTAAGTAGCATCTACAGTGGTATATATTCTGGATTTAAACTTCATAGATTTGGTTGTTTTCGTCTGTGAAGGTTCATTTTCCTTTTTAACCTCTTCCTTTTCATTATTTTCTTTGTTTTCATGTTTGCCTGGTAATTATTTTCTCCTCATTTTTTTAAAACTGGCCAGACTCACCCCCACTTTTTTCTAAAGATTTTATTTATGTATTGGGGTGAGAGCATGCATGTGCAGGGGGAAGGGGCAGAGGGAGAAGGAGAGGGAGAAGCAGACCCCCTTGGTGAGCAGAGAGCCTGATGCTGGACTCAGTCCCAGGACCCTGGGATCATGACCCGAGCCAAAGGCAGACGCTTAACTGACAGAGCCACCCAGACGCCCCCCAGACTCACCCCTTTCAATTGATATAAAATAGCAGTCTTCAGGTCAGCATCAAGATGAATGTCCCATGCTGCAGGGAGGAGTGTCACACGGTCGGGAATAAAACTTGTTCTAGGAACAAACTCTAATGACACCTGCAAAATTAAAGCTATAGCTTGTGGATCCCCCACCCCTGCCCCCGTCAACCAGCTTTCTGAATTTGGCATTCTTTCCTTATCTGGCAAATCTTATCATCTGCTCAGGGCTATTTCTCATTTTCTTCAAATTACTCAATCAAGAAAACTCCCTTTTTTGGTGGGAGTAAGGTATGTCTAATTATCTGGTCCAGGAAAACCATCTGCCGAGTTATTAGCGCAGTGTTGTTGAACAGCACAAGCGACATGAGGATGTCTGATGGATGCTCACAGCCACTCAGTTTCTTCCTCCCCCACCCCAACTCCTCTCTCTTCTTTTGATAGCTTAGTTGATAACCACAGATCTTCAGAAACACTTTCTAGACCTTTGCTTGAGTAGCTCTCCCCTAAATTAAAAAAAAAAAAAAAATCTGTTTTAATGGTATTTTTTCTACTTACATCCTATTCTAGGAAATGTGGTTTGTGGATTTTTTTTTTTTTTTTAACTGATTGTTCACTACATAACATTGCTGGAAAACTATCCTGGTGTTTTAAAATATTTTTTTTCCATGGAGGGACAAAAAGCAAATATATGTTTTTATATGTAATCCATCAAAGAGGTAGACTTACGGGGTGGAGATAACCTCACAAATTGTTCAACAACTTGCTGACTTGAACAGATGAAATAAGACATTGTTATCCTTTAGTATGATGACTAGCTGTGAAGAAGGAGACAGAAAATAACAGTGGTTTAAACTAATACGTAGCTAATGTTAATGGGCTTAGGAATCATCTGAAGATCTTATTCAACTATAGATTCTGATTCAGTTAGTCTGGGCAGGGCAGAAGATCTGCAGTTCTGACAAGCTCACAAGCTGCTGATGATGCTGGTGGTTTGTGGGCATGCTCGGAGTAGCAAGGATATACAGCAGTTTCTCACATAAAGTCTAAATCTAGAAAGCTCAGGGTTGGTGAGGCAGCACCTTATGTAACTCCCTTCACTTTCCCATTCCACCATTTTCCGAGTGTGGCCTTCTTTCTCATGGTCCGTGATGTAACGTCCATATTCCAAGCAGCAGGATGGGATAAATGGGATGGGAACAGGAGCATAGGAAATGGGATGGGAACAGGAGCATAGGAAACATAGAAAGACATGAGCACCTCTCAAGAATGGGTTTTAAGATCATGAAATTTCAAACGTGTCCCATTGGTCAGAACTATGTCACCTGAACACTTCCCAGTGAGAGGAAAGTTTGGGAAATGTAGCCTTTATCCTGAATGGCTCTGTGCCCAGATAAAAATTCCCGTACTTTTGAAAAAGGGGGTGTGTGTGGACATGGTAAATGGACATGTCTAGCAGTCTCTTCAGTAGACTGGAGTGAGGAAATTGTTTTCCGTAGAAAATGGCAGTCCACAGGTTAATCTTAGGTAATATGTGCATAGACTTTACAGTTGCTGTGAGTAGTACTTTATGTCTTGGGCTCATTCAGTTTTCATAACTACTCTACAGAGTAGAGTACATTCAAATAAATTCAAGTATGAACTTGAATTTCTGGTTTGGGAAGTGGAGGTTCATAATGGCTGAGGGACTTACCCTGACTACCCTCTTTAAAATTGCATACTCCTCCTTCTTTCCTTTTCCCCTTCTGTCATGCCTGATCTGTCTTACCAGGTTTTATGTGTTTCTTTGTTCCATTGACTTACTTCCAGGATACGCTATGCATTTCTTACCTAGTGTGTCAACTGTTTATCGTCAGTCTCCCTGTGTTATGTGAGCTCCATACGACCTTGTTTTGTTCCCCAGTGTATTCTGGGCCTCTACTTTAGCATTTGCCGCAGGACAGGATGCTCAGTGCTCAGTATGTAGTTTTTAAATGAATTAATAAAGCCAGAAGGTGTCAAAGCCTGCCTCTGAATCCTGTCTGTTATCCTCCATCATGCTGCTCTCTGGGCTCTGTGCCACATGCTTCTTCTGTCAGGGCTCCTGCTAGTGTTTCCGTGTCTGGCACCCTGTATCTTGCCTCAGAAACTCACCTACTCTTAACCTGTTGCCTTACTCTTTGTCATCCTGCCACTCATGCAACATTGCTCACACCGTGATTCTCCCTGGATCACAGTCCCAGGCTCAGGTTTCCCGAGAAGCCACGCACACCTTTGGAAAAACAAAATTAGGCAAAACTGTAAGAATGTATTGTAAAACCAGCCTTTCCATGACACTTAGTCTCTGCCCTCAGGCCTACGTAAGATTCCTAGAATCTACCGACGGGACAGTTTTTAAAGCACACGGAGTTCCAGTTGAGGATGTCAAAAAAGGGACTGTTTCTGATCACAATCCAATCTCAGGACTACCCTTGCCATCCCCCACCTAACATAATAGAATATAATCATATAATAGCTGTTGCCCTGCCTAAAAGCCTGTTATAATAGTTGGTTCATTCCACCAGGTATTTTCATTTAGTCTTTCTTTTTTCCCAGGTTGTCAGCTTCCTGACAGGTAGGGACATACTCAGATTTATTAGGCGAACTTAGCCTAATAGGTACTAAGCTCCTTTCATTCTACTGTACCCTTTAATCCTCATTCAGCATTATGAGGCGGGTATGGGACACATGCAGAAACTGAGTCTGAGAGGGGAAGCATTTTGTCCAAGGTGTTATGTCAAATACGGCCCATGGCAAATAATTACTCGTGGAATGTAATTCTACCTCAGGTCTTTCACTATTTAAATCTTTTCCTCTTTTTTTTCTATACCTGAGCTCCCTGAATTTTTAAGTCTACATGTCTCTCTACCCCAGCACCCAGCACAGTTCCTTGCTCACAGCAGGTTCTGAATGAATATTTAATAAATACAAATATATGAATAGCCTTCCTGTGGGAAATATCTTGCTTTGAAGGTGTGAGCACAGATTTGGGACAAGCACCCGAGCGAGATCTATGTTCAGGCAGTTTTTATTTGTGTTACCACTCAGGCAAAAGTAAGTCAATTAATCTCTCTGTCTCCGTTTCCTGGCATGTAATGTGGGAATGGGCATGAAAGCCCAAGAGGGTGTTGTGAGATTAATTACTTAAAATGTATACCCTGCTATATAAATGCTAATTGCTCTCAGGAGCGTGGGTTGGATTTTCCAGTGACTTGGCTTTGGGAGGCTTGCATATTCCATTAGTCCTCTGTGCCACCAAGCCTCCGCCTTAAGAAATCCTCTGGCTGAGGGAAACGATGACTTTGTGGCTCCCCATATTGAAGGCCAATTTAGAAAGGATGTCTACTGTGGAGTCAACTGGGTAAGAAGGGACATTCTAAACAAAAAGGTAATTCTCTGTGCCTATAACTTGCTAAATTCCCTTCGCTGTTTATTAGAGACAAATCTATTTGCATAGCAGCCTTTTTCCCCAGTCTTTTCTTCGGCTGGTGCCTGCAGTGAATCATATAATTAATTTGGTATTACATGACACTGCAACCTGTTGCCATAGATTTTATTTTTATTTTGTCATTGAATAAAACGCTTTGACAAAATACCCTCAGGTGGCTGGTGAGGGAAACTTAAAAACTCACAGAACAAATTTCAAATGGGCAAATACCCCATAGGAAAAGCTCAATACCTTTTTCGGCTAATGTTTAGGAATACTGGTATGTGTGTTTTCAGTCCCTAATGGAATGGAGGCTGATTCACTTTATAGATATGTTTATTTGGCCGATGGAACCTTCTGTAAAGGAGATACCTACCAGGTGTAATGATCTCTTTTCCACTTCAGATGAATCGCATTTAAATTGATTGAAAAGATATTAAGTCTCAGGAATCAGCCCCAAGTCTTGGTGATTGATGTAAGGTCCTTTAACAAATGCTGTTTTAAAATGTGTCTGTGCTTGACTTACTGAATTATGTTATAGAAGGAAAATTCTGCCATCTTTTAATAGTCAAGATAGGAAAAGCTAGTCACTGTAACAACATGCCCCCCCAAGTCTCAGTGATTTATTTATTTATTTATTTTTAAAAAGATTTTATTTATTTCTTTGACAGAAAGAGAGATCACAAGGAGGCGGAGAGGCAGGCAGAGAGAGAGGGGGAAGCAGGCTCCCTGCTAAGCAGAGAGCCTGATGTGGGGCTCAATCCCAGGACCCTGAGATAGTGTCCTGAGCCGAAGGCAGAGGCCCAACCCATTGAGCCAACCAGGCGCCCCAGTCTCAGTGATTTAAATCAATACCACAGAAGTTGATTTCTTTGTTCAACTACAGCCCCTTGAGAGAGCAGTGGCATCTCTGTGGAGCTCCTCTCTAAGCAGTGGCAGAGATCTAGTCTCCTTCATCCTGTGAGGCTACCGTATTCAAACTTTTCTGGCCCTTGGGGTCTCCATGTGAGGGCAGGCGAAAGCGTCAGAGATTATGCTGGGAGTTTGAAGTTAAACCATTCCTGGCCTCATTCATTGGCCAGAACCAAAACAAATGGCCCCAATTCGGTTGCGGAGGATATCTATGTAGAATCCATATGGGCCAAGGGAAACCAGGGTTCATGAATATTTAGACAGTCTCTGCCACTTCTGGCCTTGTGGTCACCAGAGTTCCATTTCATAATTCCTAAGTTGGTGAGGTGTCACACTAACTTGTGGTTGAGATGTCACACCAGTTCTCTGTTCATCTCCCTTTCCACAGTGTGCATTCTCTTACTTTTACACAAGAAAAATTGACCTGTCACTTATCATCTATCTTACTATTAATCATTCCCAGGATGGTAAAGACCTCCAGGGACCAAACAAAGTGACAATTTGTAATATTGGTGTCAGGAAGTCTCCTTTAATCAAAGCACCATTAACCCTCAGAAGGGCTTCCTCTTTCCCTCCAGTTTACTAGTGTTCCTGTTAAGAGAGTCATGGCCTGAGACTGTGGTCTACTGGCCCAAGTAGGGGCGATCTGAATAGAGATATATTAGAGAGTAGGATAGCAGGAAAGAGGATAATTTTCATTTAATCACCTTGCCTCTACCATCATCCAGATTTGGAAAATTGTGCGGAGCTCTTGAGAGAGGTGCCTTTAGGAACAGCATATAGAATATTTTTATGCAATGCAGAGGGACGTAGCATCTTTGTTATTCAGGAAACAAATAATATGGTGAAGTTCCAGACACCATCAGCTGCCCAGCTGCCTATGCTTCTTTGTTTTTTTTTTAAAACTATCACCTTATAATTTAAAAGTGAAATGATTGTCGTGCCAAAGCAAATTGATACAAATTTTGGAATTAAAAAATGAAATCAAGGATTTTTTTCCTAACAGAGAAGAAATACAATTAGGATGGTTAAACACTGAGAATGGCTTTGCCAATTTTGTTGCATGATGGATATGCCCTTCCTACCTTCCTTTTTCTTTTCCTAATTATTATTTTAATGATGTTCAAAGGAAATCATTCATGGTGATTTTTTTTTGAAGGCCAGTATATTAAAAGGTTTATAAAAAAATACTCTTTCTGCCTCAACTTTCCTCACATCTTTTAGCTCTCTTCTTCAGAAGCCACCACTTTTAAGTATTTTATTTATTTCTTCTAGCATTTCCTATCTATATTTTGTTAATCAATTTGTGTATATTACTATTTTTCATTTAGTCAACCCTGGACACTATTTTGTTCACTTTTTAATTATAGTCCGTAGTTAATAAACATCTCATTGATGTTTTTCTCTCTTAAATGGCCATCCCCTCTCCCTTCCTTACCCATTCCTCTCCAGCTAATAATACTACAGTATTTGTTAGATCAATAATCATTTAATTAATATGCCTTCACATATTAATGAACTATGATTATGTTTACTTCCTTATTTTTGGAAGTTATTAAGTGCCTTGCCTTCATAAGCTTACTTTAATTTGGACCTTTGGGGTAACTGTTTTCATACTTTATAATTGCCTTTTAGCATAATTTTCCACAGTGCTAATTTCATCAGATAATTTATTAGTCACAATTATTCTTTTTTTAATTGGACATTTCTATTACCTTTTACTTACACCGGTTCACCCCAATCCCTGCTGCATAGCTGTTAGCCTGGGATCTCCTTCATCGTTATTCTGGGGAATCCCTTCCCCTCTCTCTTGAATTGGATCCCCTCTTCCTCAATCCCATAATTTTCTCTCTTTTTTTTATCCCCCCTCTCATTTTGGTAACATGTCCCTCAGAAGCCTCCTAATAAAGAGCATATGGGAAGGAAAATTACTGAGTCTTGATGTGTCTGAAAACATCACCTTCACAGTTGATTGTTTCCTTGGGTTTAAATTCACGATTGGATATAATTTCCCATCACATATATTGTTTCATTATCTTCCAGCTTCTAGTCTTGTTTTTTCAAAATTCCCATAGCCATTCTGATTCCTGTCTTTTCTATATGGTCACTTTTTGGTCTCTTTTCTTACTCTTTAACAGTTTTTAGAATCTTCTCTTTTTCCATAAATTTAGAAAATATTTTTGTAGCTTGTCTATTTTCATCAACTTATTTAATTGACAGATCTCTTCTAGGTTTTTTTTTTTCTTTTTTTTTTTTCCTTCTTTTGCTGTATGTCATTTACATCAAGGGACCCAAACTAAAGGAGGAGTCTTAGTCTCTGCACTTTTATATTTGCCAGAGCAAAAGAAAAAGGAGCATGGTAAAATATGCTCGAGCCCTTAAGATAGCAACACAAGTGACACTACATCATATTGGCCAAACTCAGTCACATGGGCTCTCCTCCACAGGGGCAGGAGAGTAGATTCTTATAATATGCCTAGAAGGAGAACCCAGAGATAATGGGCAAATGGCAATAGTGATTCCTTATTGTGGGGCTGGCAGTTCCTTCTGGGTGTTCACAGTATTCTGAATTGCACTTTGGTGTGCTCCCCAGTTTTCCCCTGCAGGTTGAGGATTTATCCATTAATTTTAATTTTTTAAACAGTTGAGCATTTCTTTAATTTGACAAAAATATATCATTTCTCAGCTCTAGGAGACAGGATGAAAGCCAAGGATGAAAAACAAAACAAAGCAAAGTATTTAAATGGGCCGAACTGGTTATAGTTTGTCAATTTTGATGTTGTTACTAGCTTTTCTCCTGCTCTTGCTCTTACTTGGGGTTAAGTCTTGAAAAAATTATTTTGGTTTTAGTGGAGTTTCAGAAAGGAGTGAAAACCGTTGTATATATTCCATCTGACATATGTATCTGAAAAACTGTGGTTGTAATATCCTGTAAACCAAATGAGCTGATTCTGCAACTTCATAGCTTTAATGAAAATGTATTTGAAGAATCTGGTAAGATAGATGTTTTATTTAAAAAATTACTATTACGTTTGTACTGGTGTGAACAGCATTTTGATCTTTCCAATTCTTTCTTTGTATATTGGATTGTAAAATGTGTTTCTTATTAAAGGCATAGGAATTATAAATAATAGTAATTTGTTGAGTCTCAGAAAAGCCAGTTTGTTAAATTTCTCAGAGATCTATTACTTACATAGGGATTTATTGCTTACAAATCCTTCTGCAAGTCATAAAGCTTCAAATTCTTTGCTTTTATCAAAATTAAAGTACCACAAATTTAATTGTTCTCTCAATTGTCTGATGCCACAAAAATGTTGTCTTAATATGCAACCATAAACTTTAGTGACAAACTTCATTTTATTTATTACATACATAGTTTTACTCCTGAGACTATGATGTAGATAGATCTCTTTGCCTGGGCAGATCTAACCCCCAAATCAGGAGACCTGGGAAGAACCGAGAGTCTTGGAGGGTTATCTTTTCAGTTAGCAATTTTTTCCTCAGAACTTACTCTGTCTCCAGAGGGTGAAAGAGCACATGATTTCTTTTTCAGGTGAGATTCTCCCCCCAGACCTTATAGGGCATGACAAGCTCAAGTTATCAGATCAAGTTATTTCCAAGAGGTAATGAAAAGATGCTAAAGGAAGATACAGAAATCATTTCTTCATCCCACAGTGCCCATTCCATGCAATTATTACAGAGAGGCTACTGAACATCACCAGACAGGGGGGTTCCTGGAAAAGATTGGGTGTCCTGAGAAGGCCTTTAACATGAGGTGACTCACTAGCCCTTTCTTTCTTTTTTTGATCATTCCAGAACGCTGTGATGACTGGGGACTAGATACCATGAGGCAGATCCAAGTGTTTGAAGATGAGCCAGCTCGCCTCAAGTGCCCACTCTTTGAACACTTCTTGAAATACAACTACAGCACAGCCCACTCAGCTGGCCTGACTCTGATCTGGTATTGGACGAGGCAGGACCGGGACCTGGAGGAGCCAATTAATTTCCGCCTCCCTGACAACCGCATTAGTAAGGAGAAAGACGTTCTCTGGTTCCGACCCACCCTCCTCAACGATACCGGCAACTATACCTGCATGTTAAGGTAGCCTCATTCTTGGTGGGGACTTTCTCTTTTCCCTTTAGTTCCTGGGCTTTTATCTGGAGGATGCATCTGCTATGAAGCTATGGCAGGGAAGGAAACATCTAGAAAGAGTTAGACCCCACCTCAGTGGATTAGCAGAGGTTGCCCAAGAGGTGTGCAGAGAATACGGTTGCACTCCTGAGATCTTTCTCTATAACTGGTTCCTTTTCAAACCCTGACATATATCAAGATTATCTAATGATGGAGCCTTGTTTATTTTTTTCCTTTTCCCTGATATTAGAACCTGCCTGCATTTCTGCCTCACCTGAAAGCATCTATTTCCCTAGACAACGAGCATAGTAGAGAGCAGAACCCATTCATTTCTGTTGTTCTTGGCATCTTTCAATGTCCCTGATACAGAAGAAAGCCTTAGGATGCCTTATGGAAGAAGAATATTTGGGAGATATCCAATGTATTTAGAATAATGCCTTTCAAACTTTTTCATCAAAATTGCCTTAAAAAAAAAATAAACACCATATCACTGGGAATCTAAGAATATAATCCAAAGAACCCCACCAATACTGCAAAATTTCTTTCAAATCCACTTTGTTGAATCTTGGAAATTCATATAGATTTTGCATTTTAAACCATAATATACCTATTCTTCTATTACCACAGATTAATGCTGTTTTTGTTCTGAAAAAAAAAAAAAAAAATTATAAAAAACTGAGTCCCGGGGCCCCTGCATGGCTCAGTGGGTTAGCCCTCTGCCTTCAGCTCAGGTCATGATCTCGGAGTCCTGGGATTGAGCCCCACGTCGGGCTCTCTGCTCAGCAGGGAGCCTGCTTCCCCCAACCTCTGCCTGCCTCTCTGTCTACTTGTGCTCGATCTTTCTCTGTCAAATAAATAAATAAAATCTTTAAAAGAAAAAAAAAAAAAAAAAAAACAACAGCTGAGGCCTCTCTAAAGAATAATCATTTTTAAGGCTTAGATCTTTGGCTTCTCTTTTCCCAAGGTCCCCTTTTAGCTTCCAAGACTTACTTTGTTTTTCAAATTCCCATCTGGTTTGTGGATTATGGCTTGTTTTTGTTTTTGTTTTGTGTTTGTTTTGTTTGTACACAGTTTCCTACTGTTTAATAGGTGCAGTATGCACCTATTAGTTTGCTAGGGCTACTAAAACAAAATACCACAGAAAAATGGCTTAAATACCAGAAATTTGTGTTCTTGCAGTCCTGGAGGCTAGAATTCCAAGATCGAGGTGTTGGCAGTGTTGGTCTCATTTCTCTTTCTTTGGTTTGTGGACCGCCATCTTCTTTCCATCTCTTCACATGATCTACCCCCTGCATCATCTTTGTCCTATTCTCCTCTTCTTATAAGAATATCAGTCATATTGGATTAGGGCCCACCATACTCATTTTACCTTAATCACCTCTTTCAAGACTTGTCTCCAAATATGGTCACATTCTGAATTACTGGAGGTTAAGTATTCAACGTATGAATTTGGGGAACACAATTCAGCCCATAACAATAGGGCTGAATGATATAACGATACAACAGCATAGAATGACATAATAGATAGTCCCACACTGTCTTCTGAATGCCCTTTGTCTCTCATGGTTATTGACCATTCTCTGATAGAGAAATGTGACTACATTTTGATATATTTAAGCTGTGTTACGATTAAGTGAAAAAGGACTTCTCTGTCACAGAACGCATTTTCATCATTGTGGCCTTAGGAGTCCCTTGGAACCTCTGAAGGCCCTTTTGAGGTTTTCACCTGATTCTTTAGTTTTATTGGAATGAACTCTAGACTAGTTTGTAGGCTTCCAAAGAGCACTGACCACTATTTATGTCCAAGACAGCTTTGCAGGAGAGGTTAAGACAGATTATAGTGGAAAGAGCATGGGATGAAAAGACAGAGAAACCAGGCTGGCATCCCAGCCCTTATGCTACTCAGCTGGTGACCTTAGGCACGTCAGTCTGTGTCTGAGAGCTTTGGCATCTGTATCCACCCAATGAGAAAAGCAGCCTAAAATCTCCTTTCCATCTTTGGCAATTGTTAATCTGTTACAGGTGGACATCAGAAATAGCTGGGAAAGCGTCATCAGTAGCTTTCTGGATGACCTTGTTCTCTTCTCTGCATTCTAGTGTTTCATTAACTCTATTTCTGTTTCCTACTTATCTAGAGCACTTCCTCAAACTTTTCTAACCTTTACATTATAGGAGCAGCGTGACTAAGGCCTGAGTATTCCTTTAATGTGATTTATCAATTTCCAGATGGCCATCTCTTCAGTTTACCTGTCTGCTTATCTTCTCTGTCCCTAAAGTAAATCTAGAAGTGAACTTGTCTGGTGGAAACACCAGAAGCTTCCCACAGTCCTGAGGCGATTCCTAAGTGGAGAATGTCCTTAAACTAGCCCATGTAAAATCAAAGGCCTGATGTCTTAGGGCCATAAATTAAGATTCATCCTCCAGGATTGTACCACTTGTATTCTTGTTTCAATATTCCTCTGAGGATAACATCCAGATTTTACTTTAGAAACCAGAAAAATCAGTCCTACCACTGTTCATTATTTTTTTTAAGTCAGAGAATATATCTTATGAAGCTGAAAATTACCCCCTGTAAAATTTCCACCTATAGAATACTTCTTCCACTGGTAGACCTTTTTCTATTTTTAGGTGGTGATTATAGCTGCCACTGTCCCTTCTCACCTTATTATTGTTGTCAGAAGTCATCTTTAAACATCCCTTCTTCCCATTCTGGGAGGGAAATGCATCCCCCACTTCACTGTATTTAGCCTCAATTAATTAGTTAATGAGTATCTATATGTATTTGGCACCTTGAATTGAAATCACAAAAAAGGGTAGACAGTGAGTGACCCATTTACCCATAACTCTAAGAAATCAGTTATTTTTATTATCTGTGTTCCCTTTATGTGCATAGACACATGTTTTACATCCATTCCATTTATTTTTGAAACATTTAGTTAGTGCCTACTGAAAGTTTAGACACTGTACTACATGCAAAGAACAAAAGAAGACACATGTGACCATGCCCTTGTTTGAACTATGATAAAGTCAATCAAGGAAATGTGTGAGGTGCTCAGAGAATGAGAACCCTAATTTAGAAGTGGGGTGCATGGAGGATGACATGGAAAGCCTCCATATGTGAGGTGGACTGATGTCTTAGGGCCATAAATTAAGATTCATCCTCCAGGATTGTACCACTTGTATTCTTGTTTCAATATTCCTCTGAGGATAACATCCAGATTTTACTTTGGAAATCAGAAAAATCAGTCTTACCACTGTCCATTATTTTTTTTAAGTCAGAGGATATATCTTATGAGGCTGAAAATTACCCCCTGCATAAGGGATGAGAGAGCCCCTAGGCAGACTAAATGACCTGTGTGGACATTCAAATGTAAATGCAATTGCCCAGTCATCCTAAAATGTAAATATTTTAGTATATCAGCAGTAGCTAAATGTGCCTGTTTTTATTTTGTGACATCAAATTGGTAGAGGAAATACCTCTATAACGCACTTAATTTCTATGTGAACTCACATGCAAATGAAATCTCAATGCACAGCATTATTTCACTTAGCTCATTTTCATGTGATTGCTGCATCAAATCCAATGCAAAGGCAATTGCCCATTTATTGGCTATTTCTCTTTTCAGGAACACCACATACTGCAGCAAAGTTGCATTTCCCCTGGAAGTGGTTCAGAAAGACAGCTGCTTCAATTCCTCCATGAAACTCCCACTGCACAAGCTGTATATAGAGTATGGTGTTCAGAAGATCACGTGTCCAAATGTAGATGGGTTCTTTCCTTCCACTGTCAAACCAACCATCACTTGGTACATGGTAAGCAAACTTAGGAGCATCTTATGCTCTCTAAAATGGCAATGTCTGTCCTTGATTCTTGAGTTAATGTTAAAACTGAGGTTTTTCTCGTCAGATTTTTTATTTCTTCCTTAATAACTTTATGCAAATCTTTTACCACGTCTTTACTTTGTGCCATTTTTATTTATCTGTGTGCCATTTTGAGGAAGTGGTGAAGAATGCTTTGTTTCAACTCACCATTTCCTAAATTACATTCACTGGACAACTAGAACTACCATATTTCTATTAACTTCCTGTGAGATACCATTTGAGAAATGCCTGCATGCTCTTTTCATTGCTAAGTGAGGTCAGAAGCTGCTCGCTCATCTGGTGAATGTCAACTCCTTGATTAGTCAGCACTGTATTCTACTATCTGTGTGTGTTCCCATGTTTATCCTCATTTGTGGGCACAGTCCATCTGTGGTCTCTTCCACATCTGAGAGACTTGGCAAGTATTTAGTCAAAAATGAAGATGTTGGAAGATGGCACCTGTGGCAGCAGCCTTATTTGTTTTTTAATCTCCTCACATACCCACATATGCCAAAGCTAAAAACTACTGGACAATATTTAGAACAAACTCAGGGATGAGTTAGCCACAAGAATCTCTTTCGATGACATAAGTGAAACAAACCACATATAGAATCAGTGTCTAGGGAAGGGGGGCAGATGGAAGTCATGTGGTCTCTGCTAGACTGGAGAACAAGGAACCAGCAATCCTCACTGTAAAGTATGGTGGGCCAGTTTGAGAACAGGAGTTGAAGTTAGGAAGAGTTTTACTCTCTAACAGAGAATGAGTCCAAGAGGCCCATGGTAAGAAGTTCTGAAGCAACAGACTCAACAAACCTCAAGATCATAGTTTGGAAGAGGGAGCTCTGTGAAGTTAGAAAATCCTGCCAAATTCCAAAGCTCAGAAAAAAACACATTTAACATAAAAATGAATAACAAAAAGAGCCAGGAAGGGGTGCCTGGGGGGCTTACTTCATGATCTCAGGGTTCTGAGATCGAGCCCCATGTCGGGCTCCACGCTCAGTACAGAATCTGCTTCAGATTCTCTTTCTCCCTCTCCCCCTCTCCCTGCTCACATGTGCTCTCTTTCTCTAAACAGATAAAAATAAAACCTTAAAATAAAAGAACCAAGGTAAAATCCTGTTCAAACTTGAGAAGAAAAAGGAGAATATGAAGCAGAATAACATTTTTACCAAAAAAAAGAAGCATGCCAGAGGAATATAATGTGACTTACTAGTTAAAATGAGCTAAAAGATATTAAGAAATGAGATGTGAAAGAATAACCTAGATCAATAAGAATTAGAAACATCCAAAATTAGAAAGTTAGGAAGATGGAAATAAGTCATTCAGCTAAAACTAAGAGGGACATAACAGCAAATGAACATGATAGATAATGCCTTAAGATGAACAGAAAGTGGAAAGTAGAAGGAATTTAAAATTAAAGATAAATGATGAATAAAAATAGGAAGGTTAGAATGTATATACCAGTAACACATAACTTAGACTGTAGACAATGAGTATTGCCAGAGATAAAGAGGACTTTTCAGAATAATAAAAGGGTCAATTCATCAGGAAGTCATAAAAATAGTACAAGTATATGTGCCTCGCAGCAGTGTATCTGACTGCATGAAGCAAAAGTTGACAGATTTAAAAGAAGAAATAGGCAATTCATAATCATAGTTTAAAATGTTAACATCTAATGGTTTAAGTCATTAATGAAATGACTTAGGAGCCAACTTTAAGAGTTTTCCATTGGCCAATAATGGAACAATTTGAACTTCAGTAAGGTTATTAATCACAATGGGTTGAATCTTATGAATTAAATTTAAATCCATAAGTTCATAATGATATTTTTAAAATAATTGGTCACATTTAGTGGATGATAGGAAATCAATTTGTTATCTTGAAAACGAGTAAAGGGAAAAAATCAGCTATTTATTCTGCTTTTCCTGTAAGAAATGTGCACTGAGTAATGAAATAGTGCAGAGAAATGTGTTTTTATAAAAGTATATAATCATTTGCAGCCCCTAATGAACTAATAAATCTGAGCATGAAGCATCAGTGACTGATACCGTCATAAGAAAGGGAACAGCTAGACATATTCCTTCTTTTTTTTTTTTTTTAACATTTTATTTATTTGACAGACAGAAATCACAAGTAGGCAGAGAGGCAGGCAGAGAGAGACACGGGGAAGCAGGCTCCCCACCAGAGCAGAGAGCCCAATGCAGGGCTCGATCCCAGGACTCTGAGATCATGACCTGAGCCAAAGGCAGAGGCCCAACCCACTGAGCCACCCAGGCGCCCCAAGACATATTCCTTCTTATGAAAGAATAAAATATCACTTATAATTGTGCCAAATGGATTAAACCTGAGTCTGAAAAAAAAAACAAAACAAAACCCAAAACCCCCTTTGGATCCTACTGCCATTTTGCAGGGTATATAAAGAACAGAGGAATGTATTGATCTATACCATGAGTTTGCAGTTAGCAAAATCCAGCCTGGAAAATTCTATAGGCCAAATGTCCTGGATTATTCAACAGATAAATTACAAGGAAAAGAAAGGCATGATGTGGGAATGTGTAGGTTTTGAGACACGTAAGACACATTTAACATTGGATGAAACTATAGTGTCTAAGGATGGTCATGTAGGTGATAAAATTATAATTGAAAAATAAGAAATTGATTTTACCATGAAAGTGTAGATAGTGGCTACTTTGGCGGGGGAGGAAAAGAGCTGTGATTGACATGGGGCATGTGGAAGGCCTTCAGGGGTGACTAATCACAATCTAGTCTGGACTTGCGTGGTGCTTACAAAGTATTTGCTTTATAATAATACATGAACTCGTACATATATTTGAGTGATTTTGTATGTATTTTATGCTAAAGTAAAATGATTAAGAGACAGGGAGGGAAGGAAGGAGAAAGAAAATGAAAAAGAGATAGAAAGACTGACTTAAGATACATAACAACTAGTTGCAATGTATGGACCGTAATTAGATTGTGTTTTCTTCAGCCAAGCTATAGAGCAAGTTATGAGAAAACCAGGGAACTCTGAACACAGAATATTGATAATACAATGAGTTGTCACTTTTTAAATTGTTATAATAATACTGTAGTTATGCTTGCCGAAGACAAGGTCTTGTCATTTGGAGAGATACATAAAAATCTTTACAAGTGAAATTATATAATGTCTGTGATTTGCTTCACAATAATCTTGGGGCGCGGTTGAGTGGGTGTAGATGAAATAAGACATAGATTGAATTTTTACTTTTGAGGCTAGGTACAGGTACAGTTGATCATTGTATGTTCTATGATCATAGTGTTCCATAGCAGACAGCATAAAAAATGATTAAAAGAATAATATTAACAATTTTACATTAATAAGTATAATGCATTTTCCAATTAAATAAAATGTTCTTCTCTTTACCTGCAATTGAGTTCTCTCATCTCTAACCCTGTTCACTTTCCTATACTTTGAATACTCAATGGTCTGAAAAAAATTAATTTTATTTCCTTATATATTCTATTTTTTTCCCTTTTTCTTGATGCATACCTACCTGGAAGGCCCCCTCTTCTTTCTTTAGAACAGTTCAAATTCTACCACCTTCATGGAATGTTCTCTCTTCTTTCCAGCTAGAAATATTTTTTTCCCTAATATAATCCCAAAGCAACTTATTTATGCCTATCTCTACTTTTCACTTCCTTTATTGTTTTACTGTCATCCATGTATACATTCAACCGCTGTTGAAGATCGATTGTATTCAATGCAATATGTCAGGTTTGGGGGAACACAGTGATGAATAAGATATATGTCCTACCCTGCATAGTTCCAAAAAGATCCTACACTTTAATTCAGACAAGTTTATAAATAAGAATTCTTACTCTTATAAAAAAGTGGAATTCTAATTTCCATATGAGTACCAAAGAGAATTAATTGTTGTTTCTAAGAAGAGGGAGAAATGTACAGGCATGTATCCTATGAGATTGATTATTTCTTGAGGATGGAGTTATGACTTTCGCATCTCTATGTCCTCAAAGATTTCTAGATTTTTTTTTTTGTTGTTTTTCTGGTTGGATGAATGTTGGTGCTATTAACCAAGGTATGAAACAGCAGAGAAGGAGTGGTTTGGGGGCAATGAGATATCTGTGAGATCTCTAGGGAGCAGCGACCTATAGTTCGTGGTTACATGTATATGGGTCTGGAGTGTAGAAGAAAAATCAAAACTGGAGATAGAGAATTGGCTGCATCTCTGTGATAGTTGAATCCCTTAAGAAGAAGACAAAATACAAAATAAAATCATAAAGGATAAGGGCTAAAGTCAAAATCTGGAGAGATTGTTCATAGGGTGAATGAAGACAAGAAACATAGAAAAATCAAGAAAAAAAGTCATAGCAGTGAAAACAATGCAATGGCACATTCCCAACAATGTTCAGGTGACTAAGAGGACAACCAGTAACGGACATCCTTCCTATTCTCTGATTCTGGAAAGGTTGCTATTGATGTGCTGCTTTTTATTTCTCCATCTTTGAGTAATCGACAGATGCCTTTAATCCTGAGAGTTCCGCAGTCTTGGGAACAAAATCAGGGTTCTTGGCAGGGGGATTCTCCCATCACTGTATAGCAAGGCTGACATTGCTTTCTATTTCCTACCCTCTGCAGTCACCTCCTGCATCCGCGTGGATATCTTGGCTCTCTTACAGTAGTTCTCTTTCCATTGTTATTAGCTGAATTCCCTACCTTGACATTGGAGAAATAGTTTATTTTAGTAATAACTGCGAGAGTTAAGACAAATTAATCAGTTTCAGCAAATTTGTTTTTCTGTTGACAGAGGGTGAAAACTGATGAATTGAGAAAAGGAAAAGGAAACTAACATTTCTTCCATTTTCCTAGTAAAATACATTGTACTGGGTACTTTATATGTTAAATGTAATACTCACCACTTCCTTCAGGGTCGATATCATTAGGAACCAGAGGCTCAGAGAGGTAAACCGTGATACCTAACTTTTACTGAGCACAGGAATTCTTCCAAATATTTTGATGATTTTAATTCTCTCAACATTAAGTAGGGTCTATCATTTTCTCCATTTTTCATTAAGAAGACTCTGGTACAGAGTGGTTGAGAGATTTTTCCTGGTCCCATAGCTTTAAATTATTTTATATAATTTACTGGAAACAGTCCAGCCAGTAATGGGAAAATCTGGGAACCCACTTTCGTTGGGTTCCAAAGCTAATACCCTTCAGAAATGACACAGGGAGGGTGCTTCAATCTTTATTTCTGGAGTGTGAGGCGCTTTGAAGGACAGAGCCAGCTTTGCACACAGGCTAGGGTCACAAGGGAGACTGGGGGCCATAAGGGAACCAGTGGCTCGATCACCCAGGGAAGTCAAAAGGGGCTCAGAAAACTGGAATTGGTGGGAACAGAAAATCAGAAGTTTCTCTTTAAGAATTGCAGGGGAAATGGGATAGGCTTGAATTTTTCTCCTCTGCTTGTCTTCTGTCCTGCTGTTTTCTACATGGCCTAGAGTTCTTCAGTCTGGGCCAGAATTCATAGTCCCTAGTTCGACAATCCTCTGAGTTAAATTGATGTTCTGTAAATGTTTGTCAAATGAGCCAGGTTTTGTTACTAGCCTGGAAACCGAACCATGGTTTGGAAGTGATTTACTGAATTTCAAATAGCCAGCTTATAAAAGAACTTTTGGAACACAACACATATATAAATTGGAGGTTGCATGTTTATTCACATAGGGACTTCTGAATGCATAGGTGTAAAGACACAGGTAAGTGTGATCCGTTGTTGTTGTTACTATTATTGGATTTACTCAGAGACAAAAGCTTTAGAATATGGTGAGCCATCCTGACTTTCATACTACTGGATCATTTCTTGTTCTCATTTTTATAACTGGGTATTTCAAGTTTTCTCCAGAGGCACTTGTAAAAACAAAGGCAATTTTCCCCTTCTTACTGAGGATCATAGGAACCACTTTAGAGGATGTGTTGGATATTACCTTGATAGCAACTGCTGAAAAGCTCTCAGCTGCCATTTAGCAGGATAGAGATCATTCCAGATCTCAATTTGCAAAAAAGCTGGTTTTCCTTGTACTCAGTGTGATCATTACAATTAGAATAATGCCTCCACCTCTAACTTTCAGTGACGTGAATCGGAATTGGCCAGCTATTGTTTATAAATCTCTCAGAAGGGGGCGCCTGGGTGACTCAGTGGGTTGGGTCTCTGCCTTCGGCAACTGTTGTGGTCTCAGGGTCCTGGGATGGGACCACACGGTGAGCTCTCTGCTCAGCAGGGAGCCTGCTTCCCCGCCCCCACCACCTCTCCGCCTGCCTCTCTGCCTGCTTGTGATCTCTGTCTGTCAAATAAATAAATGGAATCTTAAAAAAAAAAAAAAAATCTCTCAGAAAATTGAAAACCTTTGCTTTTTCGGACACAGAGCCATCAGGAAAACATGTCTGAAACAATGCCAAGCTTGGCCTTCTTGTTGGCATGGCATGTATGGTTAGGTTAGTCCAAGGTCTATGTAATCAACTTTATTTTAAGGTGCTTGTTTCAATCTGATTGACATCTTAGTTTGGTTATCTCTTTCCTTTCTCTGTAGTCCCAACGTAGTGATTTTTAACCTTTGGTATAAAGGAAATATGTATCACATTTTCTTTTCAAGCCATACGTGTTGAATTATTTGTATGCATATGTACACACAGCATTTTATGTATAGTTTCTGGACTTCTGAGGAGTTAAGGTCCATCCTTTAAACTTGAACCCCATTCAAGTATCTGAGAAGTCTTGAAGCTGACTTAGGCTGAATGAATCACCCACTCTGTATTGTGAAAGCACTTAAGTTATACCTCATCTTTGTTACTGTAATGATTGCATTTCTCTCTTCTGTACTGGGTAGTGATCTCTCTCTAACCCTTGAATAACAAGCACACAGTGCAAAACAGGGCCAATATACTTTGTATTTAGGAACTGATTCAATAATTGAATGAATTGGACTGGATTGGAAAATTCCATGAGAATAAGGTTCATTTCTGTTTTTACTGTCTGCGGTATGCCCAGCTCCTAACACAGTACCTGTCACATGGGAGGGATTTTGTTAAGTGTTTGTTGTGTAAACACTGGATGATGGATAATGTAATTCTGAAGTTCATTGAAAGTGACTGGTGGATAGAACTCTGAGAAGACTTTGTGAACAAGTAAGATGCATTTCATAGCAACTTAATCTTGGGTGCAAAAATGTCAATAGATATTCATAACTATTCTAATCTTATATCTCAAACTCTTTGTATCCTCACCCGGTTTCCCTTCCCATCCTGCAACTGCTCCATCCCATGTATTACAATCCTTGTATTCATCTTCTTGTTATCATGTGCATACCGCTTGAACTTTCAACACCATGTCTTGTGTCTTTCCTTCTCTCATATTTCTAACCTACAACACAAATGTACTGAGCATTTCCCATGTGCTAAGTATTGGGCAAGTTGCTGCCCATGCAGGTAACAGTACTCATCCACCCCCTACATACCCCTGGGAGTAAGTTTTCTAGAGGAAGAAATAAGCATGGAAAGAGCTCATAAAGTTGGTTAAGGCCTAACACAGAGGGTAAAATGCTGTAAGAGTACAGGAGATTTTTTAAAATTTATTTATTTATTTGTCAGGGAGAGAGAGAGAGAGCATAAGCTGGGGGAACTGCAGGCAGGGGGAGAAAGAGCTCTCCACTGAACAAGGATCCTGATGCAAGATTGGATCCCAAGACCCTGAGTTCAGGAACTGAGCTGAGGCAGACTCTTCAGCAGCCGAGCCACCCAGACATCCCATGCAGGGGACTTTTTTCACATTTTCCCCGTGTCTAGGGTGTCACTTCCCCAAGTCTCCCCTCCTCCCACATAGCTGGTGATATTCTACTTGCCCTTTAACAATCAGACCCACATCTTCCTCCTCCAGGAAGTTTTTCTAAATGTTTTGTGTTTAATCTTTTCCCTCACTTCCCCACCCCAATATGCTTCTCATCATATTTGTTGCAATTCTGCACTAGACTGCATGCCTCTAGGTCAGGAACTATACCATTTCCATTCTGTGCCCTCCTACAATTCTTTAAAAGTTGTAGGTTTATTGAATGGAAATATCTGTCCTTTTTTAGTCACGACTTCCCCCCCCCCCCCCCGCTCACACCCCATGCTTCAGCACATGATTTATTTCCTCTCAAAGATCTCAGAGTCATTTCTCGTGCTGTTCTTTACCTATATATTGCAGTAGGTTGCCATGGTTACCACTACGTATTAGAAACGTTTATCTCCTGTCGAACTTCTCTCTTTTGAATTCAAAATGAGGAACTGATTGGTCAACTAAGTGGATGACTTGTTTTCTAGTCAGACAAGTGTTTGCTTCACAGTAGAAATCAACTTACCAGTAATCATTTCTTGCATTTGGAAACATGTTTTTTTATTTTTTTTTTAATTCTTTGGATATCTAGATTTTTGTTTAAACTTTTTTTTTCCCCTTGATTCCAAAGAAATGATTTTGAAATCTGCAGTATTTATTTTTAGGAATACTTTATTGTGCTTAAAATCATCCTGTGTGTCTCAGGTATGTGTGCCAAAGGGTCTAGAGATGCAACTGCTTATAAGAATTAGAGTTCATCACACATGATAGGCTAAAGTTAATGGTTATTTATAGGTCACCAATGTCCCAAAGCTACCCCTACCATGCACGTGCACACTTAGAATGTAAAATATTTCTTTTATATCTTTTTCCAACATGCTCTAGGTCTAATAACTTTGAAATGGCTTTTTTGTATTTTTTTTCTTGATACTTCTTTAGGTTAAAACTAGTTAATTTAAATTTTTTGAGTGGTCAGCTTTTTCTGAATAGTAGATCAGACCTGAAACTTTTCCATCGATTTTTTGGGAATATTCCTTAATTTGAAATATATATTTTTTTTTTTTTTCTAGACAAAGCAGCTCCAAGAAAGACCTGTCCCTGGCCTACCTTTTTATCCTTTGTGGAAAGAAGAGAAAATCTCACAAGAAAGCATACTTACACCATTGACTCACAGGCACATTGAATACCCTTAAGCATACCCAGCCCGAATTTCAAGTTCATGCTCATGGGTTTGGTTAAGAGGAAGAAAAAGAAGAGAGCTAGCAAGAGATCAACACACAGCTATTTTGTACCATTTTCCTTGCTTGCTCTGTTTCTCTGATTCTATTTCTCTGTTCATGATAAGTCCATAAGAGTTGACCCTTTGTTTTACTCAATGCTATATTCTCAGAACCTCAGACAGTGGCCTGGTGCATGGCTTATGATTCATACTCAAGGGTGAATGAACTAATGAGTGAATGAATGAAAAGGCTTTGAGTTAGAGGTGTTTCTTCATATTTGTAGCACATACTATAAATTCTAAATCAAATGTGTTTAAATAGTTTTCACATAAGTGATACTTGATAAGTCAAAGAAATAAGTTTCTTTTAGTACATTCTTAAGAAGTGCTGTTGACAAGGGCAGTAGTAATTTTTAACTTCTTATCCGGAATAGTATGCTTTTCCAGTTTATCATGAATTGTGGGAATCCACCTCATCTAAGTGATAGAGACATAGCACACTGTTAACACTGGGGCTGGCCTGGGTGTGGCATATATGCAGGGCCACAGCATAGGGTAGGGAGACAGTGTCAGGTGGACTTAAAACAAGGGCCTCAAAACAGGTAGATCTAGATTTAAATTTTAGCTCTGACACTACCTAGCTCTATGACGCTGGCAATCCCTTAACCTTTCTAGGCCTTTATACCCTTGTCTATAAAATGGACATAAAAGCATTCCAGACTTGCTAAGGTTGGAATAAAGGTCAGATGGGATAATGGAGTGCATGTAAATACATGTACCCATGCAATTTTTCCAGCCCAAGGAGAGGTGTTCATTCTTAGTTAAGAAGCTAGTGTAAAACCTTTGTTCATCTGTCTGGAAAACTGAGTTTTAGCTTTGCTCTGTGTTATCTAGAATACCTCTTTATCTGTCTGTCTCATTATTTTTTTTCACCTGCAGATCTAGAGCATATTTAGTCTGATCTGTCTACTTCATAAGCTAACAAATGAGAGAAGAAAATAGCTTTGAACTGTTTAAATGAAAGGTGCCACAAAAATCAAATAGAGTTCTATAGATAGTCTAAACTCAGTTTAAACCAAATCTGACATAAATTCATTATAAGAGTACAGGTCTTTGTGGCCTTATACTTTCTGATAACCTAAGAGGATTGAAATATTTTGCTGATGTGACAAGTGTCTAGAAACACTGCTTATCAAAACAGGATAAATTGCATTCAGAAAATAACTGAGCATATAACAGGTTCCTCTTGATGATCATCTCCATGAATCAAAAGTGTAGTGATATTCTTAAAAGACATAGTTCCTATGACAAAGGATTGCAAAATATGCCACTCAGTGTAACTGTCATATTTCAAAACACATGCTCCAGGAATTGAAGTAAGAAAACCTTACATATTCAAGAATCAGAATTACATATGTAGATACAGTAAATCTAAAGTACAAGTCAATAATAACCTTCCTGAATTTTCGAGATCTAAAGGACCTTGGGCATAACCCAGTTCATTTTTGTCACAGATTAATGATTTTTTTTTAAGAAAAAAGTTTTTCTAAAAGCGAATGTTCCACATGTAATTTTTTGACAGTTGATGTATTTTTTTCTTTGAGAGAAAAAAAAAAAAAAAACAAGTAAAACAATATAAGCCAATTAGTGAAGCTCAGAGAGCCAGAACAGGATCCCAGTTATGTTGAGTGAGGTATTTCAATCTCAAAATTTTACAAATCAGTAGAAGTATATAAAAGCATAATTTGGAGTAGAAATAAATAACTCTTGATAAGACTTATAAAATATCTTTTCATTTTAGATTCTGAAGTCTCTAATATTTAATTGTAAAAAGTAAATGGGATAAGTAGAAGGAAATGCCAAAAATGTTTGTCAGTGACCAATAGAGAGATTCAACAGAGCCATCAAGGATGCTGAAACCAGGGGTGCCTGGGTGGTTCACTAGGTTAAGTGGCTGCCTTTGGCTCAGGTCAAGATCCCAGGGTCCTGGAATTGAGCTCTTTGTCTGGCTGGCTCCCTGATCAGTGGGGAGTCTGCTTCTCCCTCTGCCCCTCCCCCTGTTTGTACTCTCTTTCTCTCTCTCTCAAATAAATAAATAAAACCTTAAAAAAAAGTAAAGAGAGAAAAAAACAAAATAAAACAAAACAAAACAACAACAACAAACACTGAAATCAGGCACCTAACATGAGACCTCAATTGTCAGAGTGGCTGGCTTCCCAAATTAATATAATCACTAAACAAATGTGGAAAAATGAAAAATAAGCATTTCTTAAATAGCAGCACATGAACTTCCTTAAGATGCCTTAGTTGTTTTCTAAAACTTTAAGCTTGTTTAACAATTTTTTTTTTTAATCTTGTTTAACTATTAACACGGATTTCCAAAATTCAAATACAGGATCCTGAGACAGGAAGCTTGTACTTTAGAATCCGTATTTCAGTTAGAAGTCCTATTTTCCTTTTGTAGAAAGTATAATGAAACTTCATATTTATTCTTTGCAGAAACATCATCAAAAACTCAGCCAAAGTAGTTTGTAAAAGATACAGCCGGCATAGATATTTGTATGTTCTGTGCAAAATTAGCTGTGTGTGTGTATATGCATTTGTATGTTTTCTGTGCATGTATTTAAATGCTGAACATCTTTTCTTTTACTTCTTCTAGGGCTGTCAGAAAATACAGAACTTTAATAATGTCGTAGCTGAAGGCCTGAACTTGAGTTTTCTCATCGCCTTGGTTTCAAACAATGGAGATTACACATGTGTTGTTACATATCCAGAAAATGGGCGTACCTTCCATCTCACTAGGACTCTGACTGTAAAGGTGGTAGGTAAGCATGATTTTTAAGTGCACACAACAAAAATGCAATAACTCTATTTTGGCTCTTGATAGTTTATTACAAACAACTGTGTCCATTCTATGAGGGAAGAGGTTTATCTCTTTTTGTTCCCTGCACTATCCCTAGAGCCACAGCAATTCCACATACAGAGTAGGGATTCGATAACTGTTGGTCTACTGAATGAATGAGGATGTGAATGAATGAAGGCAGTTTGGGGAATGAAAAGAGTGCCAGAGGAATCTGTATTCAGCTTGTACTCTTGCCATTTATCTTATTTATTTATTTGATAGAGAGAGAGATCACAAGTAGGCAGAGAGGCAGGCAGAGAGAGCGGGGGAAGCAGGCTCCCTGCTGAGCAGAGAGCCCGATGGGGCTTCGATCCCATGACCCTGGGATCATGACCTGAGCCGAAGGCAGAGACTTAACACACTAAGCCACCCAGGTGCCCCTACCCTTGCCATTTATAAGCAATATGACTTTGATCAGGGTCTGAGTCTCCTTATTTGTACTCTGGGACTAAGAGTACCTAACAATCAGTATAGCTGAGAATATTAGAAATAATATACAGATTATGCGAGTCCAGTTCCAGGCAAACAGCAGAGACTCAATGAATTAAGTAGTTAAAATTATTGTTAAAAAAAAAAAAAAAAAAGTGTTGTATTTGAATTCAATCAACTCTTTCTGTAGACTGGAATTGGGGTAGCCGAAACTGTTTGCTGGTGGTATTCAATCATTGCTTTGCACTGGTTGAGAGAACAGGGGATGAGAAATCAGAAAGTGGAAAGACAATGTCCAGACAGAGTCAAAAGATTCCTATCAAACCCAGAAATCGAGAGAACCAGTGTCAGCATTTAGGGGAGAGCCCTGAATACCATTGTGCCCATGATACTAAAAATGAGAGCATATCAGAGTGAGAATTTTTCACACCCCATCTTTTCATAGATGGAAGCATCGGGACCCAATAACACAAAGTAACCTGTTTAGAGATGCTCTGTGAGTTAGTATAAGAAGTGATTTCCAGATCTCAGGTTTCAGATTCTGGTGCAGGGCTTTCTCTATTACCCTGACACCAGGTTCAGCATAATTTTTAAGGGCTCTAACATAATAGGGCAAATAAAATTCAAATTGAAAAATTTTGTAATCACCCCTCCTCTTCCTCTGCCTACTTTTGGAATAATGCTGAGCTGGGAATTAATTCAGAAGAAAAATCAGACTACGTTTAGAATTTAACACAAATGGGCTTTGTAAGCCAAATGAATAACCTAACCTTAAATCTGTCTTGGCAATTGTTTCTGATACAGATACTTAAACACATCTGTTTTGGGGAAGTTGAGAACAGGCATGCTTGCTCACCTTGATTTATAGATAGAGAAGTTGATAGACACTGATGTGTGGTAGGGTTCTAATCCAACTTTCAAGCAACACAAGTTTGTTTTTAAAGCTGTGAAGTACTGAGTACTTGCTATATACCAGTAGGATGCTTTAACATGCATTACTGAATTTAATATGCATGACTTAATTTAATCTTCCTAATGAACCTGTGCGGTGAGTTTAATTATCCTCATTGAAGAGGTGAGGAAAATTAGCTTCTCAAAGATTAAGCAATAAACCAGAGTTGTATGGCTAGTATATGGCCAAGTAAGGATAAGAGCCCTGGTTGTTAAATATTTGAAGCTTCTCTTCTTAAACACTACACTATAAAACCCCTTCAGGGTATTTTTCTTTCAATTTAGAAATACAGAATGTTATAAAGAGCAGCCGTCCTATAAATGAGCAGTCAACTGCCAGAGGCATTGGATAGACGGATGGGCTGGCCTCACAATTGTGGTTTTGAATTTTCCATTTACTTATTCATTCATTTAATATTTACTTCTTTAACCAGGTCCTATACTAGATACCTGGGGCATGTTCTGGAGAAATATTTAGAAAAGAAACAATTGAGGAAGACATGAAAACGATTTATATTAAAATCTGAGAAGGGTATTTCATGTACTCTTTGGGAAGCAAAAACACTGGTTGAATCTCCATCCAAAAACATGGAGGCCACTGTTCATGTTCTGTTTGTCTCTTTGCTTGTCTGAAATGAATGAAGTGTTGTAAATGACTCTCCATTGAGGTGTGGGCCTTTGCAGGAAGAATTGACAAACTGTGCCAGGAAGTTGGGCAAACTTTACCAAAGAACTGCTCTTGGAAATGAGTTATGACAGATGAGGGCTACATGATTTAACATCATCTCTCTTTTGTTTCTTCCTCTCTAAAACAGGCTCTCCAAAAGATGCATTGCCTCCTCAGATCTATTCACCCAATGATCTTGTGGTCTACGAGAAAGAACCGGGTAATTATAGCTGTGCCTCTTAATTTCAGTTAGATTCTCTTAATGACAAAGAAGAAAATGTCATTTAAGTTAATGCATGCAAATAGAGGGCTTTGTAAGGAAACACATGAATTGAAACTGAAAAGTTGTCAGAAACCAAGGCAGCTCTGGAGATTAGCTCCTCCATCAGAGATCTCTCAGGCATCTTTAGCATTCTCAGCTTCTCTCTCCACAGCTACTCCCTTCTTCCCCTGGCTCCTCTCCTGATTAGTGATTTCTGTCTGATGTACATGTTAGCTTGCACACAGCTTGGTTTTCCAAGGCTGCGATGTGAGCACAAGATATCCTTTAAGCTTCTGCTTCACTGCAGAGGGGCAAGAGTTGGAGCTTGGAGGGGAGACTGTGAGTTTAATGGGTTAACAGCTGGTAGAACTAGCATACCCTGATTAGAACGCTATGGGGTGTTCCCTATGGCTATCTGGGTCTCCTTTAAAAAAGGAGGTTTTTTTAGTTTTCATAATTTTCCATTCTGGACAAAAATCATTTGCAACTGACCGAATAAGCCATCGTGTGTTATTCTTCTGGCTCAAAACCTCCCACAGTTAAACTAAAAACTGAAACTGAAAACCATAGAAAATTTTACAATTTTCTATATTGTATCCTTTACAATAAACTCTCTCCAAACCCAATGAAAGGTGTAAAAGAACATATTTTTAAAAATGTACTAAAGATAACAGAGGTTGTGATCAAATGCAGGTAGAGCACAATGATGCCCTCCTAAAACTAAGATAAGGTTTCAAATATCAAACTGCCTGTAAAAAAAAAGAACCAAAGGGGTCTGCCAACTCCAAGTGGACCAAATTTCCTAGAATTCATAGTGGTTTTGTATAGTAAAATGAACATTCTTCCTGCTATCCGGGTAAACCCTTACTAATGATCTAGTCTACCTGTCATATGGTTACAGACTCTATGTTCATGTTATTTTCTTGCATATCAATATAGAAACTGAAAGGGAAAACATCAGAATCATGCCATTAGAAGAGGGGGTGGGGTAGGACCACTCAGTAAGACAAACTTGCTTTCAAATTTGGATGACAATATAATTTGTCATCTCAACCTGCACACTTTTTGAGAGTAAAAGCAGTTGATATCAAGAACTAACTAAGAAAGCAAGCATAGAACAGAGCTGTCCTGGGTAACCTGCAATGGAAGTCAGTCTCGGTCGAACTCTGCTCTGCCTCTTATTAACAGTTTCATCTAGGGAGAGCAGCTAACATCTTGAAGCGTCAGTTTTCACATCTATAAAACATGAATTAAAAAAATACCCATGATATTTTGTTAAAATTGTATAAGACCGCTAGTAAGTATAAACACAGCGCCGTGAGTATATAAAGTTCTTAGTGAGGGTGCTGCTCCTTTTCTTCTTATTATCATTTTCTGCCTGGAGATCCTCCTGACCTCATGTTCCATCTCAGGAAGATAACATAGATTTGTTATTTATAAATGCTAGTATTTATAAAGATGTCAATTTTTGTTATATATGTATATACACACACATGTTTTTATGTAAATTGTCTTTAAACTTATTGACCACATCCTGACAACCTGAGCATTTCAAGATGTGGCCTTCCCCTAAGTGTTGGCACTGCCCCATCTTTTCTGGGCCAAGCACCAAAGGCCTGGAGAATCTCTCCTTAGTCACTGCTCGTGAAGGAAATAACAAAGGTTAGGGGTAGTCCATGGAAGTTTTGGGCTAAAAAGGATATTGTCTTTGAACAAATACTGTGGTACAGCGTATATGGATTGTATAAAAAAGATTGCCATCCTGGAAAGTTTGCATAAAACTGCTGTATTTCTTTTCTGGGTTTGTTTATTTTGCAATGAGGTATGGTACGGTACTATGGTAGGCCACTTGAAACTTACTCAGAAGTAGAGCTTTAAGTACACTTTTATAGCTTCTGGTTAGTCACAGAGTGAAACCAGTGTAGCCTTGTGAAGGTTACACACTGATGGGTTAACTTATTTTTTTAGGAGAGGAGCTACTTATCCCCTGTACAGTCTATTTTACTTTCCTGAAGGATGCTCGCAATGAGGTTTGGTGGACCATTGACGGAAAAAAGCCAGACGACACCAACATTGATGTAACTGTTAATGAAAGGTACCATTGGCTCAGACAAGGGGTGATCAATGCTTGTCCCTCAGTTGAATGCCTTCTGGTGTATACTGACCATTGAAAGTCAAAACTCTGACTTTGGTGCATCATTACCCAAAATCTGCAAGATTCTCAAGTCTTTAGTGGCCACATCCCAAAGTAGGATCCCTGGACTTGCACTTCAAGACCCAGGTATCTTCCGATGGTCACACATTCATGATTCCCACTTGAAAGTAGATGGGATGCAGGATGCCTGGGTGGCTCAGTTGTTAAGTGTTTGCCTTGGGCTCAGGTCATGATCCCAGGGTCCTGGGATGGAACCCCGCATTGGGCTCCCTGCTCAGTGGGGAGTCTGCTTCTCCCTCTCACACTCCCCCTGCTTGTGTTCCCTCTCTCGTTCCCTCTCTCTGTATCTCTCTCTGTCAAATAAATAAATAAAATCTTAAAAAAAAAAAGTAGATGGGATGCATAGCCCACATGAATGAGAGGCCACAATCCATGGCTCTGAATACATGAAAGCTGGTTGGCGTGGCCCTGCTCTTTTCTTTCTCCAGTCTGGAGTCTAGACCTCTGTATTTATGCCTCAGATAAATTGTGTTATTTATCTTGTCTTGCTGTCTTCCTCCTCATTCTTAACTCAAATAACATGTCACATTTATAATTGATAGTTATTTTTTAAAAATATTGACTAAATACATTCACGTTCTTTAAATTTTATTTTTTTAAAGTGGATGAGGTAGTAATATAGCCCACTCTTAAAATAACAAGCTGGCTCATTTTATTTCTAAATAAATGTAACTTTTTTTGAAGGGTGTGAGGTCGACAAGGAGGAAAATATGGGTCTTTGAAGATAAAAGATCCTTTTGTAAATGAAGTACACAACTGCAAGACAGTTGGTTCACGGCGATTGTAAATAAAAAGCAGCAGCCAACCAACTACATGACAAAGTCGTTCTAAGACGGGGGCCTTAACATGATATACAAATGGATCTTTAGCTACTTGAACTTCTGGGATTCAAAAGCTAGGTCATTCCTCGTAGTAAACTCAGACTTTGTGCAGAAGTTATAAGATGTCTGCTTGACACTAAGTGCTATGCAAGATACTTCGTCCCTAACTGAGTAGATTTTATCAGGGTAAGAGTGATAGAGCAGAAATTTCAATATTTTGTGATAAATGCAGTGACTGGAGAATATTGGATGTTATCCGAAGCTTGAGTTGAAGATTCCCATCAATGTTAGGGGATTAGGCAGTGCTTCTCAGATGGTACAGTACCTAAATAAAGATTTGAAGGATGAGTAGAAATAAACTAGGTAAAACTAGGTAAAGAAATAGAAAGAATGTTCCTGGTTAAAGGAACCTCCTGTGTGATGGGTGGAATTTAGAGAAGCAGCACATATTTAAAGGTACAGAAGGAGCCTCCTGAAACTGGAGCAGTTTTTGCAGAAGGAATAGATTAAAGATGTGGCTGGAGGCACAAAGGGAGAGTTATTGATCCCCTCAGGATTTCTGAATATTGTGGTTCCTATCCTCATAATAACACCGAATGAATGATAATGAAAGCCATGCTGTCTGTCCTCACTGCTGCTGCAACACAGCTCAGTGCCCAGAGTGGAGCAGTGCAGTTCAGTTAAGGCTAAACCCATCACAACACTTGACCAAGTTCTCATGACCGACGGTCTGCCTCACTGGAAGGAGTACCTGGATGTCAGCTATAGGAGAGAGATTTTGTTTTCTCTTTGGACCAAGTAGTTCCAAGGGATTTTAAATCTTGGTCTTGGACCCAAAGCACTTGATCTCTGACATGCTGAGATTTGGATGTATTTCATAAAGTGTACTTGCTTCGAGAAGTCTCTTCTTTTTATATGTTAGGATTTAACCCATGGAGTTTCATCCTTTTTATTTTCTACTCTCTTTTCTCTTTTCTATTCTTTATTTGTATTCTATCTATGTTCAAAATCCAAGCTTTGGGAATCCCTGAAATGAATGAACTATTGCTGAGGATGCTATTAATAGCCTATATGAATATGTATTAAGCATTTTTCTAATACTTACACGTTGATGTACTCAGTCTTCAGAGTGCTTGAGTGAATCAACAACATGTGACATACTGCGTAGGCATTGCTACTTACCTCTCTTTCAAAGGAGGAACTCAAGACTTGAAAAGATTAGTTACTGTACCAAAAGTATATAGCCAGTAAGTGGCAAAGCTTGGATGAAAACCCAGATGGATATGGCCTCAGAAGCATCTCTCTACACTGATACAGAATACTCTCTCAGAAGTTTGAGGGAGGGGCCCTGTGGTTGTCTCCTTATCTGATTCATTCCCAGAACATGGCCCTGTGGTATCACTCATGCTTTGATTTTCTTTCCCCTATTTCTAGTATAAGTTTGACCCCAACCGAAGATGAAACGAGGACTCAGATTTTGAACATCAAAAAAGTTACTGCTGAGGATCTCAAGCGCAACTATGTCTGTCATGCTAGAAATGCCAAAGGGGAGGTTGACAAAGCAGCCAAGGTGAAACAGAAAGGTAATGGATGCCCTCAGCAGATGAGTCTGTGAACTCCAAGTATAACAGTGTGGTGATAAGGAAAATAAGAAGACAGTGCTCCAGCAGCTAGCACATCTGGCACATAGTAATGAATCAAAGGTGAATTGAAAAAATCTTGAGGGATAGTTTCCATCTATGTGAAGACACTCGAAATATTGTTTCTTATACTTTTAGTAACTTAGTGCACAAATGTGGCCCAAAAAAGCCATACGATTATGAAAATAAGGCATAATTTTATATCCGTACAGTCATGAAAAATGAAAAATAAAGAAAATATTTAAAGCTATCAAAGATATAATAAAGCTGGTAGAATCCCATATAATTGGTGGATTGTAAAGACCCTTTTAGAAATCACTGATGGCAGAGTTTGAGGGTCATAAAAATGACCATACCATATGACTTAATACTTTTGGAATTTTTCCTGAACAAATAACAGAAAGAGAATTATGTACCCATTGCTATTCTTAGAAGCATTATCTATAATAATGAAAAATTATAAATAGCAACCATCTAATTATTTTCAAGTAGTTAAGGAAAATATGAAATATTTCTTCTCAAAAATATAGTTTTAAAATGATCATTTTAAATACTATGTATCAGTTTTCAAATAGATTTATAACATACCACTAGCCACAATTGCTAATATGAAAATTATTTAAACTGTGACTTAAAGTAATGTAAAAGGATTTCTATGTTGATATTACTAATTTTTTTATAAAATAAATAAAAGTGATAAAGCTCTCTTGTGTGAGCTGTTGCTCCTGAAACAGACTGTGTCTAAAATTATCTTTGGGTCTCTCACCTAACACAGAACCCCAGACAATCACTCCCTTCAAGAATGTGTTTCAGTGACCTAGAGAAAGATAATGATGATTTATCACACAGGTAGTCATGTCATTCAGAATCATTGTGGATCCTTGTGTCAGAGAGAGCCTGTAATATTTATACCAAAACAAACAAACAAACAAACAAAACTCATAGCTATTACATTTTGCAGTGGGATTTAACCCCCCCTCCTTTTTTTTTTAAAGCTGATGCAAAAACAGGCTTCATTTTAACATTTCATTGCAATTTAGAAAGTAAAAAGCAAAGTACTGAAGTCTATATGCCACTTAAGAAGTCTTAGTGGATTGGTTCTGGAGAGTTCATCACTTCTGCCCCTCAGAAGCCGGTGTCAAGCAGTGAGACTCAACCAAATAATAGAAGGAAGTTTCCCAAATTAGTTCCTAAGAACACTACTAGGACTCTTTATAGTACTGTAGTTCATTATTTGTACTCTAGACTCAGATGGCCTGTGTTGGAATCCTGGTTTCTGTGCATCCTAGCTCTGTGATCTTGAAAAAAATCACTTAACCTCTCTGAGCTTCAAGTTCTTTATATTTAAAGTAGGCAAATGATACCATTATCTCATGAGATTGTTTTAAGGTACTCAGCACAATTACTGTCCTATATACATGTATATTAAGTGCTCAACAAATATTAAGTCTACTTATTATTTCCACAAAATTTTCACAGGTGTAATTTGACAAAAGCTTTTACAGTAAATAAAGTATCATTAAAGGCTAGGTTAAATAAAACCAATCAAGTTATTTTTGTCAAGGGCCCCTTGGAGTCTTTCACACTATTAACAGTTGGTGTGAATATCTGAGTGGAACTGGAACATAGGAGGCAGGGTGGTTTTATTTTCCAAATATATTTGATTCCTGAAGTATGGGGCATTTCGTGGGAGTCGTTTTTTGAAACGTGTTCTGGGAAACAATTATGGAGGATGACATAAATTAATTACTTATTGTCAGATAGATATGATTAAACAATCAACTAAAATCGTGTTTGTTCTTGGAGTGATGCAGAAGTCTGCCTGCCGGAGCTATGTGAGTAGCTCCCTTTCACACAGGGCCATGCTCTGAATGGTTGAGTGTGAATGGCGTCAGGAATGTGAAATGACAGGTGCATCCACTGGATTGGCTGATCTCTGCTAAAATTACATCAGTATTATGTAGAATCCAGCCTGGGCTGTGTACATCCTGTGGTACCAGAAGTGTTGTGGGTTTGTCACTTGGCTCCTTTTCTGGGCCAGGTAATGCTGGGATTCAAAGGTGATAATCTGGGTCCACATTCATATGTTCTATGTATGAGTGCTTCTCTGGATTCATTGACAAAGCATTCTATGTCTTTCATCAAAAAATTGACAGGAAGGGCTCAGAATAAGAAGAATTCACTGGGCTAGGTCTTTGGACAGCGCAATTTCATCTAATCAGTTAAAGCAAAGTATGAAAGGAGAGCCAGCTAATGTAAATGTGTTAAACATGCGGTGATTTTATAATAGGAGAGAGGTAGGACTAAGGCAAGGTGTGTTGAACTTCATGAGAAACTGCCAAAGCTATTTCCAAAGAGGTTGTACCATTTTCTACTTCCTCTAACAATGTATATAAGTTCCAGGTGCTCTACATCCTTACCAACTTTTGGAGTTGTCAGACTTTTCAATTGTAGCCATTGTAGTAAATGGGTACTAGTATCACGCTATATTTTTTTAATTTGCATTTTCAGATACTAATGATGTTAAGTACTGTTTTATGGACATTCTGACAATTAATAGTTCTTCCTTTATGGAGTATCTATTAAAATCTTCAGCCCATTTTGTTCTTGGGTTGCTTGTTAATATATATATGTCAGATATATGACTTTGTGAACATTTTCACCGTTGTACAGAATTTTATTTTTTTATTTTATTATTATTTTATTTTATTTTATTTCTATGAGCAGAATTTTAAAACATTGATGAAGTCCATTTTATCAGTTCTTCTATTACGGTTTATACTTTCTAAATCCTGTATTAGCAATCTTTGGTTTTTAAAAATGATTTTTAAAATCTTGATTTCTTTTTTATACTTAGGCCTATGATTCATTTCAGCATTTTTGTTTACACTGTGAAGTATGGATTAAGGTTTAGTTTTTTGCTTTATTTTTGTTTTCTATATAGAAATCAGTTATTCTAACCTCATATTGAAAAATCTCTCCCTTTTTATTGAATTGTTTTGACAGCTTAGCCTAAAAAATTAACCCTATGAGTGTGGGTCTATTTCTCCATTCCCTATTCTGTTCTATCAATCTGTTTGTCATTAGTCCAATACTACTTTATCTTAACTGATAGCTTTAAAGTAAGTCATGAAGTCAGAAACTATTGTCTTCCTCCTTTTTTCTTTTCAAAGATTAATCAAAATATTCTGAAGACCATATTATCCTTTCATATAGATTTTAGTATTGGTTTGTCAATTTCTACATGAGTCTTCTGGGCTTAGATTGGATCATATTAAATTTATAAACCAATTTGAGGAGAATTGAAATCTTAATGATATTGAATTTTCCAATCCATGAACATGATATATCTCTCAATTTACTTAATTTTCATTGATTTTTCTCAGTTCCTTTTTTTTTCTAGTTTTATTTATACAGGCTTACACATGTTAAATTTATCCCTAAGTATTTTGTTTTTGTTACTATTGTAATGGTATTTTTAAAATTCCACTTTTCAATTGCTCATTGATCATAACTAGAAATGAATTAGTTGATTTTTATGTTTTGATCTTGGTCTTTTGACTTTTCTAAATTCACTGCTTAAATAGGGTTTCTGCTTGTTTAGTTAGGTTCCTTAGCATTTTCTATACACTTGATTGTGTCACCCATATATAAGCATACTTTTCCTCCTTCCTTTTCAAACGTTATGCCTTTGATTTCTTTTTTCCACCTCTTTTACTCTCTTGGACCTCCCAGTTCCATGATCAGTAGAAATCAGAGCAGCTTCACTTGCATTGTTCCCTATCTTAGAAGATATGCATTCAGTTTTTATATATTAAATATGATGTTAATTATAGGTTTTTCGAAGCTGACTTTTATCTATATGAGAGATTAATCTATTTTTGGTTTGTGTAGAGAATTATATATAATTCTCGCATGCGTGTGTGTGTGTGTGTGTGTGTGTATGAGTATCTGTTGAAATTTATCAAATGTTTGGTGTGGTTTCATTTGACTATATCTTAGGGTTCTTTAAACTTCTTGGTTCCATGGGTTTATTATATTTTTCATTTAGTTTGAAAAAAACTTCTTCAGATACGTTTTGCTCATTTATTCATTCATTCATTCTTTCCTTTTCTTCTAGTAGTACCATCAAATTTAGCATCGATCATTCAGGGATGTTCTACAGGCCACTGAGGTGCTCGTTTTCATTTCATTCTTTCTTTCTTCCTGTGTTTCAGTTTAGGTAGTTTCTAGTTTTCCACTAATAATTTCTTTTTTGATGTTTAGTCTGCAGCAATTTTAATTTCAGAATTGTATTTTTCAGTTTTTGGATTTCCATTTCGCCATAAAAAACATCCCTATTGATATTTCCTATTTGCTCTTAATGATGTCCATTGTCTTCTTTTTTAATTCAACAGGAATATTTATAATACTCATTTTAAAGTGCTTATCTGCTAATTCCATCATCTTTGTCAATTTTGATTTTTTTTTAAGATTGATTTATTTATTTGAGAGAGAGAGAACATGCAAGAAGGATGGGGAGGGGCAGAAGAGAGAGAGAAAATCTTAGGCAGACTCACTACTGAGAGCAAAACCCAAGGTGGGTCTCCATCTTAGGACCCTGAGATCGTGATCTGAGTCAAAGCCAAGAGTCAGACACTTATCTTATAGAGCTGTCCAGGTGCCCCTCTGATTCTGTTTTTGTTGGCTGATTTTTCTTCTCATTATGGGTGGGTTTTTTGTTTTGTTTTGTTTTGTATTTTTGCTTTTTCTTGTCTTTAATTTTTTTAACATATGCTGGACATTATGTATGTTGCATTACTGAGTGTCTGATTTTTGAAAGTGAGTATTGTTTTGTTCTCACAGGTAGTTATTTTGCTTGCTTAATGGCTTGCTTTTTTGAAGTGTTCTGCTTCCCATTGCTAGAGGACATCTGAAAAATAGCCTTTTCTCCAAGGCTAGATTGGACACATCTAGACTATCTGGGCTGTCTACTAACACATGGGAGCTACCCAAAGTGTCTTTACTCTGGTCTTAGCTCAAGTGTCCCCCAGCCCTGCATGTGCGCCTTGAGTTGTTCAGCTCCCGGTTTCCTGACAGCTGTTCCTTCCCTGGTAGTTTTTCTTTGACTGGCACCTGTTCTTTGCTTGATCTTATCAAGTGTCATCCGACCTATGCAGAACTTTATATTTTTCCAAAGATTTGAGATCACCCTTGGAGATTTATAGAGCACTTTTTCCACACAATGTTCTTCCCCAGCCCTGTGAACTCAGCCCAACTCTGTAGTTCTGAGGTGTGATTTCTGAGTCCTTACCTGACCATAATGACTGTACCTGTGGTTTTCCCTGTTCTGTGCCACAGTCTGAAAGTGACTTCAGGCAAAAAACCAGGGTGATGGTGGGGCTCAACTTTTTGGTGTCCTTTCTCACACAGATCACACACAGAACAACCACCAGCGGTCCACCTTAGGAAAAGGGCCACTGTAAATACTACGGAGAGAAAGCCACTCCCATATCCATTCCTTCTCTAAGGCCGGAAACTGAAGGGTAAAATGCACACATTTTAAAATACTATGATAGTCAAACCAAGCAGGTCTGCTGGTTAATTCAGGGATAGGTCTCTGGTTTACCATCATCTAAATAAAGCATTCTAATTGTTTGTAATTCAGAGAAATGGTCATTACGTGGTTCCCCAAATTAAAAGTCTCAGCAATTTAGTGAAGAATAGACACAGGTTCCGTGGCAGGAGATACTTGGAAATCCAAGCAGCTGGTGTCAAGCTCAGAGCCCCAGTGGACAGCAAGGTCCCGACTCATGAAGAGAAAGAAAATAAGTTAGGTTTCCAAGGAGAAAGAAGACTGGAGACCGATAACTTGAAACAGGGAAAAAGACTGGAGCTAAAGTCCTGGACTGGTTTAACTCAGGGTGGTTAGCTGGAAACGTGGACCTTGGTACCTGTTACTACTGTTGAATTGCAAAAGGAGTGGAGGAAATCCTGATCCAGGGAATAACAGCAGAGCAAGTGGCAAAAATTGGCTCTATCCTAAGTCAATTTTATGTGAGATCGAAGAGTGAAGCAGTTTAGGAGTGCAGTTTGGTCAAATTGCATCACCCCTTCCTGATTGGAAACCCTTTGGTTTGGGATTGCATCAGAGTAAAATCTGTATGCCAAAACAACAGAGGTTCCGGCTGGGGCAGACAGAAAATGTGGGCTGAGCATCATCCTTTCCCTGCAAGCCAGCAAAGCTTTATATGAAAGCTTTTTTGAACATTTTCTGCATGTGAATCAAGCCATTTAGAAATTCAGGCTTATGGATTATTTATCTCAAGAGTTCAATTAGTTAAACAGTGTTAGGAACTTCTGGATATCATCAAGATGGCCCCCACAAAATACAATCTGTAAATATGACACATGTCATGAAATGACCCAAAACCAAAGTAAAAATCCTCACTAAAAATAAAATAGGCAGTAGTAAAAGAATGTTACAGAGGGAAATTTATGAGAGTAATTGATCTTTTGATCATTAGGCAAGATATCTATTGATATTTTTTCTTATATCCGTTTCAGGTAAGTGCATCCGCCAGCCTCTTTTTCCCCCCCTCCCCATTACAAAATGTCCAGCCAGAAGGAGCCAAAATAACTGAGCAAATAATGAAGATGACAGTGGGAACTACCCCAGGGTACTGTTAACATAACATGTGCTCAGAAATACCGAGGACGCAGCAGTTTTCATGCCAGCTACCCAAACTGATCTTACTAAATTCTCAACAATTGCCCTAAGATAGCTTTTGACATTCGGTGGTGGAGTTTTCTTATTTTAAACACCATTACTCATGGAATGAGCACGAGAATACCTGGTAATAATTCCTCATTGCGGAGTTCCAGGCTATCTCTGAGATAGGATTAGCATCGGAGTTGAGGATAATGAACTTGAAACTCTAGGAACTTCAGGCTCAGCTCCAGACTGCTTACCATTTTCCCCTTAGGATACATACCTGTTTTAAAAGGGATTTTTTTTCCACTAGTATTTGATCTATAATTAAACTCCATGGCAGAGCTCTGCAAAGATCTCTGGACTTTGGAGTCAGAGAGCAGGGATAACAATCCCAGCTTTGAACTAAATTCCTCTGTGCCTCACCTTGGCAAGCACGTAACACAATGCTCAGGTGATCAAAAAGCCTTTTCTCATTACCTGAACCCATATACCTCTTCTGCCCCAGCCCAGCCTCTCAGTACTCCCCATCATATTACCTTGCTTTATTTCCTTTATAGCATTGATCACTACCTAGCATTCGTTGTCCTATTATTTATTTCCTTGCATTAGAATATTAACCGTAACTGCGCAGAAATCCCTTCCGTCTGATCTACTCTTGTATCCCCAACAGCTTCTGGCAAATAATAGATGTTAATAAGTAATTGTCAATAAGTAATTGTCGACAACTATTACATAATTTAAGCCACTCCTGCTTCAGACCCAAATATTCTCTTCCTTCTTCAAACACTTAGACTTCATTATCACAAGCTAATAAAGCAACCAAATGAAATTGTTGATACATAGTAGTACGAGATTTCTTTTCAATGTTTCTGACGTAGATGGTGTTATACCTGGAAACATTCATTGAGATCCTACATATTCTAGTGGTAGGATAGATGAAGGAGACATAGGCTTCCCTAGAAGACTATAAATTACAGTTTAGTGAGGAGTGAGAGAGAATGGAGCAGCAGGCTTGTAGACAAATTACAATATAAAACAAATACTGTATAATAGAATTATAGACAATGAGAAGAGTAGGAATTTCTGTCAGGCAGATGTCAGGTTGCAAGAGGAATTTTATTCTAGGAAAGCTTACACAAAGTAATGACGTATGAGCATGGACTTGAAAACTAAAGAAAGAGAAAGAACTATTTTCACCAGAATTCACAGCATGAACAAAGACACGAAGCAAAATCTTCCTCACGTTTTTGAGGGGAAGGTACTGATAAATGAGACATTAGGGTGGTTGGTGGTTTGGTCATGACAGACCTTCTTTACAGGACTGAGTTAAAACTTTTCTAGTTTTTGGAAGTCAGGAAGTACCTCATTCTATTTCTGATAGTTCCAAAGAAATTTCTAAAATATCTGTCATATAAAAGTAAGCAGATAACATGGGAATCTGTCCATACCTGAATATTGCAAGTTAATTTTCAGAAAATGTGTCCTAGAAGTGTAAGCCTGAGAGATACTTTCAAACCTAAGCATACTCAGCATTTGGTGGATACCCTCTGTTTCTACCCAGTGAAAATAAGATTTTTGAGGCTTTTTTCCAAATTTATAGGAAAGGTAATTAAATTTTTTTTTTCCATGTGGCACTGACGAGAGGATGGAATTAAGACTAATGGAATCACATTAAGATTTTCACTCAATCCAAATGCTCCAAGAATTAAATTTCCATCTGAATCATGGTCTGGTCTGGGTAGTAGTAGTAAGGATTCCATCCCAAAAGATGGACAAATGGGAGATGAAATGATACTTTTCAAAAATATTTTATGGAAATTCGTGTGTCAGATCATGAGTTGAATGAGATGACCTTCTAAATTCTTTCCAATGCTGGTATTAGAAAATACCATTTATATACCATTTATATGTATATATATATATAGCATTTATAATACCATTTATATACCATTAATATGTATTTATATAACATCAAAGTCTATTCAAGTCATCAAGTAGTTTAAAACACCAATATCAGGTGCTGAAAACAAAAAGATAAATATGACACAGGCTGGCATTAAAACATAATGCTTAAAGCCTATCATGTTATCTCTGCTTTTCACACATATAAGTCAGGTTCATGGCCCAGCTGCCTGGCTTACCTGGCTATTTGCAGGATGATACATCACTGTGATCACCAGGTAGAAATCAATTGTTTGTTTTTGTTTGCTCCATTGATAGCTCCAAGATACACAGTGGAATTAGCATGTGGTTTTGGAGCCACAGTCCTGCTGGTAGTGATTCTCATTGTTGTTTACCACGTTTACTGGCTGGAGATGGTCTTATTTTACCGGGCTCATTTTGGAACAGATGAAACCATTTTAGGTGAGTAACAAAAGCTTGATCTAAATACCTTCTTCTACTGTCATTTTCAGAAAACATGTTGCCTTGATAAAAGCTAGAATAACTGGGAGATTTAATCAAACTATCTTTGGTTTCAGCCCTTACTATTAAAAATTCTTCTAATGTATATTATTTTGCTTTCTTGGTTCAATATTTGTTTAGTCTAGATTAGCCTGTCCAAATAGCAACATACTGCAAGCCACATATATAATTTAAAATTTTCTAGTGGTCATAGTAGGAAAAGTAAAAACAAAGTGAAATTTACTTTAATCATATATTTTATTTTAACCCAATGTATTTGACATATTATCATCTTAGCAAATCATGCATATTTAAAAGCTAATGGCAATATTTTAGTCTTATTTTTTGGTATTCAAAATCTCACAATTTAGCCTGTGTTGTATTTTTTTTTTAAGATTTTATTTATTTATTTGACAGAGAGAAATCACAAGTAGACAGAAAGGCAGGCAGAGAGAGAGAGAGAGAGGGAAGCAGGCTCCCTGCTGAGCAGAGAGCCCGATGCGGGACTCGATCCCAGGACCCTGAGATCATGACCTGAGCCGAAGGCAGCGGCTTAACCCACTGAGCCACCCAGGCGCCCCGAGCCTGTGTTGTATTTTAAACTGAAAGCACATCTCCATTCAGACCAGCTGCATTGCAAGCGTCCGAGTGCTACGTGTAGCTGTGTTTGCTGTAACTAGACAGTGCAGGCCCACACTCTTGGTACTTAAAGAGTGGTCCAGGCACCAGAAACGTCGGCATCACATGGGAGCTTGTTAAGAGGAGAATCTTAAGCCTAACGCCTGTGTTCTGAGTCAGGAATCTACATTTTGACATGATTCCCAAGTGATTAAAGGGCACATTGAAGTTTTGGAAGCACGGCACGAGTGTAAATTTGCCTGGTGACAAGAAAGGAACAATTAAACATACTGATTCTTAGACTCCTCCCATAAAGATTTCCAGCCCGTCGGTTTGTGGAAGAGACAACCTATATTTTTACTGAGAGTGATGTTTATAATTAGGCACCTTTGGGAAAGATGGGTTTATGGAATCTGAGTATATTTTTAATTGCAGTTATTTTCAGGTATAAATAATTTAGAGCCTTTCTAAAAGTTTTTCTCCATTTATAATTCTAATGTATTAGTAGTGACAAACTAGGGCGGGAACCATAAATTCTCTGTGTGGTATTAATTGCCAACACCTATGATTGACTATTTGTGTCCTGATTATGTTAATTCATAGTTGAATGAGCCAAACCTCATTTATTCTCCACTATAAAAACAAAACTTAGTGATATGAGAGTAGAAGACATATCAGATAAAATTTGCAATTACTCCTTAAAATAGTCATTTTGCCTGGAGACCTGTCACAAGTGGGAAATCACACTGAATCTGTCAGATAATTCATACAAATAAGAAAGTTGAAAATGTCTAATACGCACAAGTTCGATTTACGAAAAAATGCAGTACAATTAGGAAACTTTTCTAATATATATTGGATCTCTCTTCCTTTTGCTAGATGGGAAGGAATATGATATTTATGTATCTTATGCAAGGAATGCTGAGGAAGAAGAGTTTGTGTTACTGACCCTCCGTGGTGTCTTGGAGAATGAATTTGGATACAAGCTGTGCATCTTTGATCGTGACAGTCTACCTGGGGGAAGTAGGTATTTCTCTTGAGTACAGGTGATGCCACCCTTCATGCAAAGGGAATCCTTACTTTGGGGTCATGTGTGAGAGTCATGGTGGGGTTCTGTGTTGGCATCATTGGATACTGAATGTTCAGATGTTTGATGTAATGGAGACTTCTTTAGGAATCAAATTACCTTGTGAGTTATAGATCATTGAGGTGCCATTTATGGTACTAAAATAGCTCCCCTTGTAAGCTTTAAGAACTCCAAGTCAGAAAAGTGTGGGTGCACAGTGGATTAGGACTCTACAAAATGCCTCGGTTTTAAGTGTTCTGCTTACACGCATTTAGATTTTTAGAAAGTTTAAGCTAACCTGTATTAATTTCCCTTGTTTTTTTTTGGGGGGGGCGCAAACATTGAGTTTAAACAACACTTATACAAAGACTGAGTTTTACTTGCTTTTTACTAAGAATGAGTTTGTGAAGAGAATGCATGGCATCTTTCTTAATACTACTCACTGATAATAATTAGATTATTTCCCTGTGGCATTTGCTAATTTCCTTTTCCTCACTTTTATTTTCTAGCAAGCCAATGCTATTTAAATCCCCCCTTTTCTTGGGTCTGTTTCTTCCTTTCTACCAGCTCATACATTTGAGATGTAGTTTAAAATTTTAAAAAGGCCATTCCTATACTCACTGTTAAACTTTGTGCTGTTGAAATGCATGTAATGTGTTTAATCCTCAGCAAAACAAACTAATTTTCCTCCCCTCCAATCCTTTTTGTGTTCATCATTTCAGATGTTTTAAAAATGTTATATGGATAATGGAGATATAAAATAGACTTAAATGTTTATTCTCATTCTGAATTAGCCAGACCACTTATTCTATCTCCTCAGCCATGATCTAGAAGTCCATCATGTTAGTGTTCTACAGTGGCTGTCTCTCTCAGTATTATTTTGCCCGGAAATGGTGACGATTATACAAGTTAAGGGACAAATTCCATTCCCTTTAAGACTTAAAATCCTAAGTCACTTATTCACCCATTTACTCATTCATTCTGCCATTCAACAAATACTTAGTACAGTGTGAAATTTATATAAAGACAAACAGTATAACAACAATGACCCTCCAAGAGGGGTTGATAATTCTTTAGAATTCAAGTTCTACGTAATTACTCTTGCGTCTTGTTTCTGATGGTTGATCCTTGTGATCTGCCTTCTCTCTGCTGCTCTTCGTCCTCTTTGCCTCTGGGTCTCTTTCCATGCTCACACGTGGTCTGCCTCCAGCAGTACTGCATGGAGCAGGTAATTACTGATTCCTGGATTCTCCTCCAGGCTGCACATGGAATTTTAATTGCAAGTCTTTCCCCTTTGTCTCTGTACCTGTGAAGATGAAGGAGCAGAATGACTGCTTTGAGGAGTACTGTAAGCCATGAAATAGCTTTCACAGCACTAGTGCATTCTCTGGAATTGGCTTCTATTGGAATCCCAGGTAAAGGATTATACCGTCCTGGATAAGCAGCCCTGAGGAGATGGCTTGTTTCCAAGACTTTGGTGATGGGAACTAAGCAGAGCCCATGACAACAGAATAAAATTACACTGAATTTCCATTTTCTCTGTTTCTTCTTCTTCTTTTCTGACCTGAGGAAAGCATTTGCCTGTTAGTGAAGGCAGACACATCAGCTAGCAGCCTACTGAAACATGTGTTTTCATAGTAATGAGAGGAGTTTAAGGAGAAAGATGTAGGGACTAATTTAGGCTCTAGAACAGAGAGCAGAATAGAAAGCTGAGCTGAGAATGTGATGCCAGCCAAAATGCCATTCAGTTGGCTAGATTTTTTTTAAGTTCCTATTCTAAGGACATAGTGATACCAGTCTGAGTCAGGTAGGAGTCTGGCAGCAGAGAGGGACTTTCACAAAATGAATGTTCCTACTCTTGCTTTCCTCTGTTAGTGAGAAATGAATTTCCATGATTTTGCCTCTATAATGATTATATTTTTGAATAGCCACTGGCATGAGTGAGTAAATACATGGGTATTTTGGGGGAGAAGGGGCTCAAGACTGATTTGTTTGGGCTGCAGCGTGCCATGTGGTTTGAGGAAATTGATAGCTGTACAACCCATTTATTTCTCATAATGCTTTTGAAGACCAGGGTTATAGAAGTATACTTGACTTCATGCCCGTTTGGAATTTTTTGGGGGGATGAAATATGTGCATATAGTTTTCAGTATCTTGGAGGAGTGTGACATTTATTTGACAGAGTGAGTGGGTCGAAAGATTACATCGTTGCAAATGTTCTTGGTAAAAATTTCATCCCAATTCCCAGGCGGTTACCCTAAGTTTCCTACACTTCCCTACACTACACTCAAGCCCCAGGCTTTTGGGGAGTTCTTGGCCAACACTAATCCCCACGGTGTTTTCTTTCTCAGTTGTCACAGATGAGACCTTGAGCTTCATTCAGAAAAGCAGACGCCTCCTGGTTGTCCTAAGCCCCAACTACGTGCTCCAGGGAACCCAAGCTCTTCTGGAGCTCAAGGCTGGCCTAGAAAACATGGCCTCTCGGGGCAACATCAACGTCATTTTAGTACAGTACAAGGCGGTGAAGGAAACGAAGGTGAAAGAGCTGAAGAGGGCTAAGACGGTGCTCACGGTCATTAAATGGAAAGGGGAGAAATCCAAGTACCCACAGGGCAGGTTCTGGAAGCAGCTGCAGGTGGCCATGCCAGTGAAGAAAAGTTCCAGGTGGTCTAGGAGTGGCGAGCAGGGTCTCTCCTATTCATCCTTGAAAAATGTATGAAAGGGACAATTAAATGGGTAAAAAGAACCAAGGGGACTCCGGGAAGGAAGAGTACCCTTTCTTTACTCACAACTTGATGTTTCACAGACAGAACAGAATTCTGTCAAAGCCTCCCCATAGGGACACATTCAGGGTGACTGTATGACTGGTCGTTCTACTTCCTCAGGCAATGCTATGGTTTAGAATGGCGCGCCACCAGTCCATCACCAGGGAATGACGTCACTATGTTCTTCGCAGGCAAAGACTTGGTTGATGCGAATTTTCTCTTTCTGCATCCTCTGCCCCTGTTCCCACATCTCTATCCCCTCTTTCTTTCTCATTGTTTATAATCTTAACATTGTGGGGCAGTCTTTTGCTGTGGATTTCAAAACCCCTTAAAGATAATTACCTTTTGACAAGGTCATTATGGGTTTCCGAGTCATTAAAAAGATGATTGGTGCCCAAATTCATTTGAGCTGATGACAATGAGCTCTTCTGCTCATTCTGCTGGGCACTGCCCTGTTGCAGCCATACTGACACCCACATAGGACAGTACGAAGCGGTGTAACTGAAAGTGTTCCTTATGATGGTTTGAAAGGGGTTACCTGCATTTTCTCCTACCAAATCCCTTGTGCCCTCCATCTCGGTCATCGATGTCACATTTGTCAACTTGAAAAATATACCGTATTTTTCTTTATTTCAGTAAACTCCTGGATATTTGTAGGTCAACCCGTACTTGTCACTTCATCTTCCCTATCTACTGTACCTCGTATCAACCATTTAGAGTTTGCAGATGGCTCTACACGTGGTTCAGTCTGACAGGAAGCTTCTAATGGTGCTAAGAGAGAGTGAAATAACAGCAAAATGCTTTTAGGGCATTTTCTGGCTTGTGAGAAAAGCACAGAACAGGGCGTCCAGCAATTTGTCTTTTCATCTTAGCCTTGCTAATGTGAATATTAGAAAAGTGATTTCTCCTCACGTGTTCTGTCTCTCCACTGTAAAATGTGGAAGTTAGACTTAGTGACCTTGCAAGTTGCTTTTGGCATTAATACTCTAAGAGAATTAACTGGACCACCCAGTATTTTCCATATTTTATTCACTGGTACAGTTAATACACTCAGTCCAAACATGTCAGTCTGGAAAGTCTCTTCCATGAAACTTGTTTTACTTTAAGTAAAATCTTAAGACTTGGAAAAGTGAAAACTAAGTCCAGAGTTTACAGAGTGGTGAATACCTGCGGTGTACACACACACACACACACACACACACACGTATGTGTATGCACATGCCCACGAATCATGTATGTATAGATCTACATTGTATGTAGATATATACACATGTTGATTGTATATGTGTGTATATATGTTATGTATGCATTTGTGTGTGTGTATATATATATGCACACACCCTTATGTACACATACATGTGACTTTAAATAGCTATTGGCACAATATTACGAACCACTGGGACTCTCATCCAGTTTTTAAGTTATGTTTTTACTGTAATTCTTTTGTATTTCCTGTATATTATTTGTAAAATCACAACTCACAGAGTAGTCGTTGTTAGTTCTCACCTTCCCTAAATTAGTAGGAATAACTTACTGCTGCTACATTTGGTCTGGGTGCAGTGGAATCTGTTGGACACAGAGCTTCTGTGGTCACTGCTGAGCAGTACCCGTCCCCTGGCATTAATTGATCATCTACTATGTTGCAAGCATACACTCTTAGAAACTAAACTATGGTAATCTCAGTGTTCAACTACTAGGGAGATAAATCTCTATTTGGACTGTTAAGTAGTGGAGAAAAGGAAAATAAAATACTTATAAATAAGGCTGAGCATCCTGTGAAACACCATAATTCATAATTTAAAGGAACCCTTATCCCAGCATTATGAATGTTGATAACCAATTCTAAAACTATCTTCTGCATTTAAGTGTCCTTCATCAGTGTTAAGCCCATAATAAATCATTTCTCTATAGTGAAGATATCATTTTAAATTGAAGAAAAGAAAAACTTCATGAATTCCTGACTGTAAAACTATGGTATGGAGTCATTCTTGGATATATATATATATTGGTCTTACTAATGCTTTTCTTTGCTACAAACCACAATTACTCCTCCTGTTAACTCTTCATCCTCAAGACCAGAGGAAGGCTGACTCCAGATAAGCTTTGAATATCAATTGCATGAGCTTTAGGTAATGGGGAACTGTCCCATCACAAGGGGGACATTCTCTTGCCATTGCTGCATTCTTTTGCACTTTTGGATTCGATATTTATCCCAAATGCTTTTGGGTACCCCTAGAAACTTCTTGATATTCCTTTTCTTATTTATCTACTGATCTTTGATATTGAGCTTTTCCAAATGCTAAAATCTAAACATCTCACATCTAAATGATACATTTTGTCTCATTCTTAGAGAATTTTGTTTCGAGGATTTTTTGTTTGTTCTCATAAGATAATTTTGTTTCAATGTTTTTCTGTTTGTTTTAAGTCCCAGAAGATACCTGTTACAAAATTTTTGAGGGAGATGAGGAAATATAATTTTGAGAGCGAGGAAATATAATTTTGAGAGCAAGGAAAAATTGCTCCATAATATTAAAAAAACTATCTCTAATGCTTAAAAAAACCTTAATGATTCCAGGTATATGATATAAAGATCTTCTGCACCCAAGTTAACAAAGAACCATGACATATAAAGTGTCTAATTACATGATCATATAAAATTTATTTAATTATCTTTTATGTTGTAACTTAGGTGATTCCCTAGGATTCTAATAAACGAGCATTCCATTGTATTGGGAAACAAAAGCATCATTCCACTTGCTAATTATCCATTTATTTGCATAGGTTTTAATATTTTAAGATTATCTTATTATCTTTTTATTTTATTCATAAACTTTTGTATTTTCCATTTTCCATTTGATTTGTAAATTTGTTTATTTTAAAAATAAACCATTTATTTTCAGATTTGAATTTTATTTTGTGCATGTGTTTTATGTCTTTATTTTCATGTTTGGGCATAAGAAATGAGAATAAGAAGAATTAATGATACACATAAAAAGAAATGTTAGAAGCTACATTGGTTAAATTTCTCTTTCTGACAGAAATCTTAGAAAAATGGGAATTTTATATCAAGAACATTTTTTACATGTGAATAAAAGAGTTATTTAAATAAAATGAATTGTTCTAGTGTGCCAGGTGTGTGTGTGTGTGTGCATGTGTGCCTGTGCATGTATGTGTATGTGTGTGTTTGTGTGTGTATGGAGACAGAGGACGAATAACATGCAGCTAAAAGAGAGCAATGGGCTAGGAGATTAAATGTTGCAGTAGTATTTTTTATTCACATGTATTTTAAAGTAAATAGACAGAATTTTTAAAATTTATTATTCACTTATAAATCCACTTATAAATCCATATTAAGGTGATTCTTTAAAGTTACCATGAAGAATTGATTCAAATTCAATTAACATTAGCCCTACATTAGTTTAATATTGTGTTCACTAGATTTAACCAAAGTGATTAATTCAAATGTCTACAATCTGTAGACATTTACATATTGGTATTTTTAATTTTTAACCATCCTGTAAGTTTACTCTTATTGTATGCATTTTATGGATGGATGATTTGCTGCCCTTGCATACATCAGTAACCTACCAGAGAACAAAACTACAGTCCTAGTTTTCCTCTAGGTGAATTCCAGGGAGATTATGACTTAAGGCAGGAGTATTATAGAGCATTGATGAATTCTAGATCAGAAAACATGACTTCAAAATTAATTTAGTGCCACACAAGACATCTGGTTTCATCAGTCTATAGCCACACCTTACTTTTTTGAACCCAACAGAATAAATGACCCAGTTTATGACTCCCTCTCCAAATAATCTTCAGTATTGAAACATAACAATTCACATTCTCAACTGTAGTTTTGCAATATGAAAAGTATTAAAATATGCCATAAAGGAGGCAGCTTCCTTCAAAATAATGTGTGAAGATTCCTAGGAATAGCCCATTCCCCCAAATGATAAGCATCTTCTCCACTACATTCCTCAATGTTACTGAATTCCACTACTCATATCTGTTTCTTTAGCATTGCCCTATTTCAAATGCAAATTTTACATTTTCAGGATGGGGTGCCAATAATTAGAAAAACACACACAGAGTCTTTCTTTAGAGGATCTAGGACAGCATTTTATTTTCAACAGTTATATCCCCATTGGACAGAATATACATTGTCTTAATGTGACTATTTTGAAGTAAAATGCACAATACACACACATGAACACTCATACAATTTGAGTGCACAAAGTTCCTTTTGGTGAAACCCATCCATGCTGCCTTAAGGTTATATCGTATTTCTCATGAGACAGGAGGAGCAGCATATATTCTACTTGTACATTCTCAGGTTTATGAAAGGCAGGTACAAAAGTTCTCAGTAGGACTGGGACAAAGAAGTGTCCAGCACACACACACACACACACACACACACACACACGTGCACACACACACAGGCTTTGAAGATAAATAAAACTTTAGATTTATCTTTTAAGATCAAAGTAAAAATTCTCTAAAACTACTTCACACTCTTGACAAAACTAGTTAAAGGATCCTCAAAATTGAGCACATGTCTCTTCCAATTACCCTTCAAATTTATGTTAAATTTACTAATTGGAAAGAACTAATCTGGCAAGGAGCACAGCTCTTTTACTCTCTCAAATTCATAACGATCAAAATTCACTGCAAACTTTCAGCTTGTCTTCACAGACTAGAAGGTCTCTCCATCACTATTTCATCACTGAGGTACTACTCAACCTCATGGTCTGTCTGCACCTGTTTTCAGCACTGTCAATGGCTGATTTACACATTTGGAAATCCTTTCCTTCAGAAAATCACATTATTTAATTCCTTAAATTTCGTGATGAGCTAAGAACTACATTTATCTCTGAGACTTTCCATAGGAATCTCTGGCCAAATCCCCCTCAGTACATATTAAAAGTTAGTGCTTTGTCAGAAGTCTTAACTAATTGATACCTGCCCATTGTCTGTTGTTACCCCTTTAATTGATTTTTAATTCCATTTTTCACACTTATACATGAAAAAAAGGAGAGAGATTTTAGTTGATAACAAGATCAATACTATGAACTGTCTGATATTGTGTCCAAAAATTTTAAGAATCAAAAGATATAACTGTGGTTTTTAGGAGATGGTAATTCCCTATAGCTCTTTGCTGATCAGACTATGTCTGGAGCATTGTGTTGAGGCCAGTTCAAGGTATTACTCTCAGGAAATACTATATAAATTGAATGTTACTCAGAGGAAAATGATAAAAGTGGGGGAAGAGATTTGATACCATGTCTTATGGGGAATAAGATAAAAATTCTAAAGCTGATCCTAATCTAAAAATGAGAAGAAAATACAGTGAGGTAAAAATAGTTGTGAAATATTTTAAACATGTGGAAATATCAGATCTAAGACCACCACGTAAAATTGGCAGGGGAGAATATTTCAAAAAAAATAATTTACAAACAGGTGAAATTAACTGATTTTAGAGGTGGTATATTCCTCATCCATGAAGGTAGCAGAGACTTGGCAATCATTAATAAGAGTGGTGTTTAAGTGAGATTCATTAGCTGGGTAGATTACTTAACACTGAGATCCTATATTCTTAAGTGTTTACTTATTGCTTCTTTGTAGGATGGACAATGATGAACTACAGCTTATGTAAAGTTTCACTAGGCATTGTCCTATCTTTCCATTTTCCTATAGATACAGTGGAAGCAGTCTTTGACTTCATTCAGAGAAGCCGAAGGATGATTGTTGTCCTGAGCCCAGACTATGTGACAGAAAAAAGCATCAGCATGCTGGAGTTTAAACTGGGTGTCATGTGCCAGAACTCTATTTCCACCAAGCTTATTGTGGTTGAGTACCGTCCCCTTGAGCACCCACACCCAAGCATCCTGCAGCTGAAGGAATCTGTGTCTTTTGTGAGCTGGAAGGGAGAAAAGTCCAAACATTCTGGCTCTAAATTCTGGAAGGCCTTGCGGTTGGCACTTCCCCTGAGAAGTCTGAGTGCCAGCTCTGGCTGGAATGAAAGCTGTTCTTCCCAGTCTGACATCAGTCTGGACCATGTTCAAAGGAGGAGAAGTCGTTTGAAAGAGCCCCCAGAACTCCAGGGCTCAGGGAGAGCATCAGGCACCTCTCCAGGCCCAGACATGATGTCCAAGCACAGAGGGAAGTCCTCTGCAGCCTGTCGCTGCTGTGTCACCTATTGTGAAGGAGAGAGTCACCTTAGGAGCAAGAGCCGGGCAGAGATACATACCCAGCCCCAGTGGGAGACACACCTCTGTAAGCCTGTTCCCCAAGAATCAGAAACTCAATGGATACAAAATGGCACCAGATTGGAGCCCCCTGCTTCCCAGATCTCAGCCCTTGCTCTTCACCATTTTACGGATTTATCCAATAACAATGACTTCTATATCTTATAATTACCGTGTGGTGGGTGGTGGCTGCTATCTATCTATACCAGCCCTCTTTGTGTTATGAACCTATGGGAGTAATTGACATTTTTATCATCTAATGGACTACCAGACTGTGTCCCCTTTATTGATTTTTAAAAACTATTTATTTCTAGGAGACAAAAGACCTGAGGACCCGAATCCAGAATTATTGCCTCTAATGGCCTCAGAAGAGCACACTCTTCTTGGGCCCTAGAAGGTCAGTATGTGAAAGTTGCCTAAAGTCTGATCCCCTATCTTGCCCACTGGTTTCAAACTGAGCAAAGAATTTAAATATGTTTCCTTTGAGTTTGTTGATTAATGTCATATTATGAGTCAGTCAGGTGTACTTGGGCTATGACACTTACAGGGTATGTGTATCCCAAGAGAGCATTGTGGAAATGAGTTGATTGTGGTGGAAGCTGTAGGAATAAGTTCTACTAAAAACCTACAGCACATTTTTCTTGGAAGAATCAAACACACACACACAGATACATGGTGTTCTGTCTCACTGTAAACTAGTGTTCTATAAACTGCCTAAACTTGTTAGCATCAATAAAGTTATATTTTTATGTGATTTTATTTGTACTAACAAATTTTTACCTCTCTCTCCCTTCTTTTTATGGCTCTTGAATTCATATCAGAAGAGTATTCCATTTCAGGAAATCAAGACTTGGTTTAGGTACTAGGAAAGTTCAAAGTGTCTCTTTAGTTTCTTTCTAATGTGTGTGGAGGGGAAATTGGGGAAAGGACAAAGAAAGAGAGAGAAAATGTTTCAAATGAAATGGAAGTTTACACAAAAAATCTCCTAGTTTTAGAACTGAGAGCTGAAAAATTCAGTATTATTAGGGATTCAGTGTAGCATTTGGTATATGTAACCCTTCTTCACATTCAAGGTTCTGAGAAGGGATAGTCAGTCCAAGTGCCTACAAGAATCAGAAAGTAATGGGACGCCTGGGTGGCTCAGTTGGTTAAGCAGCTGCCTTCGGCTCAGGTCATAGTCCCAGCGTCCTGGGATCGAGTCCCATATCGGGTTCCTTGCTCGGCAGGGAACCTGCTTCTCCCTCTGTCTCTGCCTGCCTCTCTGCCTACTTGTGATCTCTCTCTCTGATAAATAAATAAATAAAATCTTTAAAAAAAAAAAGAATCAGAAAGTAAGAAAAAAGAGAAAAGGGGGCTAGAAATAAACATAATACACATGGTGTCCATCTAAGACCCATAAGTATAGAGATAGGTATAGGTACATATTTCTTTACTTGAAACATCTTAACACAGTCATAAAAGGCACATGGCATTTGATCTGCCAGTGAGGGAGATAATAGAGATGATTGGACCTGTGGGTAATTGAAGAATATTCCTTAAAAAGGGAGCAACCTCTACTCAGTTCCATCATGATAGTTTTCACTGAGTCCTATTGTTGGCAGATTGTCCAGTTTTTCAAAAAAATCTAAAAATTAAGGTTTGTAAGTAGTCTCTCAATTATGGGATGTCTTAACCTTAAAACAAAAGAAAAACCCCCCAACCAAATCACATGAACATGTAGTCAGCCTGAGCGCCACCAGTTTGTAATTTTGGAACTAAAGTATTTACCCAAAGAGTATATATCTGAGTGGGAATTCAAGCGTCCTTGGCAATACTGAGACTAGAGAACACAGACAGGACCTAAGGATATAATGGGAGACTTCTATTCCCTTCCCAAATCGAAAACATCTGAATCGTCAAAAATAAGGCTGATCTGGGGCGCCTGGGTGGCTCAGTGGGTTAAAGCCTCTGCCTTCGGCTCAGGTCGTGATCCCAGGGTCCTGGGATCGAGCCCCGCATCGGGCTCTCTGCTCGGCGGGGAGCCTGCTTCCCCTCTCTCTCTGCCTGCCTCTCTGCCTACTTGTGATCTCTGTCAAATAAATAAATGTTTACAAAAATAAATAAATAAATAAAAAATAAGGCTGATCTGACCTACCGCTTCACCAGAGGAGAAAAAATCTGGAAAATAGTGTGCCCTCCATCTTCTCTGATGGAAGAGTGCAGGTCCCCTGAGTGGTGAGGTTGCTATAAGAAAATTAGAAGCATGATCTGCTTCCCCTTAATAGGAGCAGGATGAAAAGAGCACAGTACCATACCAGACATGAGCAGTCACCTTCAATATGTTAGTGCTGGCTGCTAGTAAGCTGTGGCCCAATGAATGTCAACATTTTTCAGTCACTAATAGTGAAGGATGAGGGGAGAAAGAAGCCAGACATTCCGTTCCACTACTCCTCTTGGAAAGAAAAGCAGAAAATCCCTTCTCTGTTGAAACAAACTATTATACCCCTTTCCTCTTGAAAGAAAAAGAGGTGGGAATAAGGACACCCCAGAGTAAATGTGACTCATCATGGAACTTGTAATTAGGAAATGATAGGACACCCTACCTAAATATCTTGTAGAAAACAATTGAGCACAATCCATATTCTATATTGCATTTCTTTATGAAGAGATTAATCCATCCTTGATGTGTGTTCAAGGATCTTCACTTGGAAGAGAGACAGCAGTTGTCTCCCAATCTATTAAAATGGAGTAATGTATGTTGCTCCAAATCCTAAAAAGGGAGAGAGTTTTTTTTACCCATAATCAGTCTTATTCTATATGAGCTCAGAGTCCCAACTACAAAAGATCTTTGGAAAAATTGAGAATTACTTGTGCCATTTATGAATTATTTTTTTGTGTGTGAAAAAAATAAAGGATAAGTGACAACAGCATAGAAATTAAACATGGGTTCTTATGAATGAGTAGCTAGATAACCATGTTTTCAAAAGCTAAGTTAGTTTTGGTCAGTATCAATTTCCATTAACAATATAAGGCAATGTAAGCAGTATAAAGTCATAGCTTTTGGCATTAGCTACCCAGGGGTCAGAAAGATAATGGACCATACTTCTACTGTTTGAAGAAAGGCTAGGAGGTTATGTTATTAGTCTCTGACCCAACATTCCACACTTGAGTGTAATATTCATTGTCATATATTTCAATGAGGCAAATGATAAGAAAATTTCCTCAGGGGTCATGCATATTCATAACTAATATGATATGATTGCAGGTTAAATGGATATCATTTACATAGGAATATTGCCTATTTAGGAGCAGGAGTTTTAAGTCAAGTAGAGATGAATGTGAGTATTGCTTCTCTCCTAATTATCTGTTTGACCATGGGCTCTCTGGGCCTCAATCTCCTACAAGTTAAATGGAGATAATATTATTAACCTCACTGGGTTTTATGGGCAATAAACGATATAATGCATGTAAGTGCATAGCACAGTGCCTGGAATATTATAAGTGCTTTGTAAGTGTTGGCCAGTACTATTCCCATAGTGAAATCATGCTCATGGTTGCATAAACTTACATTTGTATCATGATTTATGACTCACAAATTGATTTCCTATGTATCACTTTTCTTTCCTTATCTTTCTTTTTTTTTTTTTTTAACTCTCACAAAATGCACAAAAGCAGTACATAGCAGGAACGTATTATCCAGATTAAGTGACTTTCCTAATGACACTCAGCCAGTTAGCAATATGGTTGGGCCTCTGATCTAGGCTTCTGACGCCTGATCCAGTACCAATGCTGGAACTATTCCTATAAAATTCATGTGGAAGTATTTCTAATTGTAACTATTTAATTTGGACCATTATACATTCAGATCAACAAGTCAATTAATGTAAACCTACAAGCAGCTGATTAAATGTCATATCAAGTGTCTGATGTGTCATCTGGCCTTGTCATATTATGATTTTATATAATTCATTTTTAATATTATAACATTTATTTAAGAATTTTAAAAGTAGAACCATTTTTTTTGTGTGTCTTCCAGACTTTATGATCAGGTTATAATTTTTCTCTCAAATAAATTATTTGTATTTGTCTTAATGGAAAATAAAAATGTACACACAATTTACCTTGAAAAACAAATTTAATCTTTCAGCAGTGATGATTTACACTGTGAGTTCTAGTCACCATCTCTTATAACCAGTAAAACCTTGAATAATGTGTTCACTTCCACTTTGAAAAGTTGAAATGGTCGGTAAAACTAGTAAGTGTGAAACTGCCATCATAATAAATTGGCCTAGTTATAAAGATATAAGAACATGGAAGGACAATCAATCCCAACCGCAATGGTTTAAAAATTTTTGTGTCTAAAAACTTGGGGGGCATCTTACAGCAGAGATCCTGGGACAAGTTCCTCCCCCAGGGGAGCTGGTTTATTGGGTACTGAACATTGTCTAGGAGTCTGCTTTTTTATATTGTGCCCTGGATAATTCAGATAAGGTATTCCATGGGTCAACTACTACTTACAAGAATTCTTTTAAACCCTTCCCATATTTTTTATATTATTATTCAGGTTTAAGAGGAGAAAAGCTTTATTAGAGTCTGGTCCAGGGCTTCTCAAAATGTGTTCTTTGATGCATCCATATTGGAATCACTTTGAGTTCATGTTAAAATGCATATTTCTTGACCCATCCAAGAATAAATAAAAGATCTCTAGAGTGGGGCAGATTTGCACTTGGAACAAACTTTCTGGGTGATTCTGATGCACAAAAAGTTTAAGAACCATTAATTTTATTTCTCTTTAACTCCTCTTTTACCCTTGTAGGCTCCGATTTTCTCCAGCCAAGAAGGACTACAAATCATCCTTTTAAAAAGGTGTTTGCAGGCAATAGATGAAAATACTAAGGCATGCTTAGCCCTTGGGTTGCCTTGGCACAGGAGACAATTAAGTAGAGGAGTGGTTGATACAGTGTATTTCTAATATATGAAGCATCAAACACTGACATTTGAAATCTGGTATGATTGCTGTAGTCATCACATGTATTAATCAGATTCAGATAAGCTATGCTAAGTAACCCCAACACTTTAGTAGGTTTACATAACAAGACCTATTTCTTGTTTATGCTGTATGTCCAGATAGGGGCTTACATTTTTGTAGTTTTGCCATCTGAAATGTGTAGCTCCCTGCTATTCTACTTCAGCCTAAATATGACACCATTCTCACTTACAATCCATTGGTCAAAACTAGCTGTGGCATAGATCTAGTCATAGGGAAGGCTGGCAAATGCATTCTTCCTGTGTTCCTGGGAAGAGAAAAATGAAATGGAACTTGGTGAACACATAGCATTGTCTTTGCCTAAGAATGAGATACTGAGATTGCCTGAAGAGGCAAGAGAACTACAACTGGAGTTATGTTACATACTTTGATAATGAAGAAACGGAATGATTCCTGCCAACACCCCACCACCACTTGCCAAGGTGTCAAGTCACGTACTTATTTTAAAAATGTACAGAAATGAACAAGGCTTGTCACTAATTTTCCTAAAGGAAAATTATTCAAGTCATACATAATAATTACAGCTCCTGGCTAAAGAAAATGTTCTTAAAAACTGGTAAGTTTCTGTGTTTGGTTAATTTCCATTCAGTGACTTTAGGTAGTTCTCTAAGAATGTGGTGCTCAAACCATCTGTCAATGAGCCATTTCATTTTTGAATATCCAGGGAACCTCAGAAGGATTGAAGACATTTAGAACACAGCAGAGCATGTAACACGGTTATTAGAAAGCCTCCCTTGATATATTTATCTGAAGAGCTAAATGGGGAATTTGAACTGAACATGTTAGAGCCCAGATGAAGGAAGAGACAAATGCTGCTGTGGGTATTATGAAGTCGGCTGCTATCTATGCATCTGCTCTCTCTACAATTTGGATTCTTTCTATTAAAGATTTGCATTTTTATGACTTGTCTAATGTTGTGCAGTATCATTTGGTCATGACGAAATCTCTCTTTGGTTTGGTGAAGATCAGGGCTGACGGTGCCTTGTTCCATACTAACAAGTTATGATGCCGAACAAAGAAAAAGTTGGATTGTTTAGTTTGGTGAGGAGATTATTGACACTCAAAATTCTCTAGAGAGTAATTTATGAAGTTTTTCTCTTGGATAATACAAAACACTAACAAATATTTACATGGAAAAAATGGTGCTTTGAAATGGGTTCATAGAAAGAAAGCAGAAAGATTCCAAATCTGAACTCAGATCATGAATTATTTTTATCCTACTTTAGGTGATGGGAATTTTAATACTCTATTGCTTTAGTGGAAAAAAAGAAACAAAATAAGATCAAAGCTGTTATGTGTTTATTTTTCATTTAAGACACAAAGCCATACATAATAACTTATTACTTTTCTATTGCCAGAAACTATGCTACATGCTTGCAGTGAGCTTATATTTCAATACCATGCTTCAAAATACTGGAGGCAAATGGTTCTTTTTAAAAAAAAAATGCACGTATTAGGGGCCTACTTCAGACCACTAAACTCCCCAAATTATTTAGATGTACACTCTTGTAAAGAATAACTGACTTAAGTACCTTTAAAATATTTGTAACTATTCCCCTGAAAAATCAGTGATGACATATTATAAATTTGGAAAAAAAAGAGTTAAAGCAAATCCTGATCTTTTAGACAATATTTTGTTGAAGAGCAAACCTTAAAACTTACTGCCAAATTCTGGAATTTGAGTCCTTTATTTTCATATCTTGCCTTGAAATTGCATAAAGTAGGAGAAAAACAAAATGCAGAAAACAAAATTATAGAAATAATCAATGTAGTTAATCAACCGGAGAGCCAAAGAAGGCTAGAATGCTTGTATTTATTATATCTATGTCATTGGTCATCTACAATAGACAAAATATTCCAGGCATAACAACTTGGCTATTAGCAAAGACCATTAAATGACTTCTTAGAAGAACCAAAAGAAAAAAAGTGTGAATAAGTGAACCCACTCACTCCTTTACAAACCTTAGTACTATAACATAAAATTCCCAGAGCTAAAATGTGGAGTAAGTGCCAGTGTTTGGGGAATAAAACTTAAATGATCACTTCTATAAATAAGGGCTTTTGATATAATGGGATCAGGAGACCTGAACTGGAGTGTCAGTTCTCTTTATGGTGTGACTTTCAGACACTTTTTTTCTTAAATTTTTAATTTCCCCACATATTATATGGGTATAACATAATATCTACCTCATTAGACTGTTGTAAGGGTAAAATAATAAATGTGAACCTCTAACATCTCTAAATTATATGCTTGGTAGTGATATTATTATTATTATGACATTATAAATGAAACCTGTGGAAAAGAAAGAGGTTCAAGAGAAAGTTCCTAAACCTGCTGAATATTAGGGAATGGTCCAGAGCACATAATCCTTCATCACATAAAAATTAAAGAATAAACACTACAATTTCATATGACTCTAAATGTTGAAGACTACAAAAAAAACCACAGACTCCGAAAAAGTAAATTTTTTTTAAAAAATGCATTTGTTTTGCACTACCATATAACCAACTTCCTAATACCAACTTAAAATAACACATATTGATTATCTCACATTTTCCATGGGTCTGGGTCAGGAATTTGGGAGAGGCTTAACTGGGCGTTTCTCACTCAGAGTTTCTTACTCACTCCTGAGGTTGCTGTCAAACTGTTAACCAGTGCAATGTCTCTCTGAGCACCACCGGAACCAGAAGATCCATATCCAAATGCAGGCACACAAGTTTTGGTCAGAAGCCTAAGTGCCTAAGCACCTCTATAGGCTGGTTGAGCATCCTAGTGGCACATAGCTGGCTCATCCCAGAGCAAGAGATTCCAAAGAGAGAGAGCAAGTAGGAAACCACAGTGCCTTCACCACCCAGTCACCAAAATGACATATTATCACTTTTGCAATATTCTGTTGACTAGAAATGTGTCCCTAAGTCCCTTCCAAATTCAAGAGGAAGGGAATTCAGCTCTAGCTTTTGAAGGAGTATCAAAAAATTGGGGGACATCTTTTAGAGCCAGAACTATAACATAGACAACAATTTTTCAACTGAAAAAGGAAAATGACTTGTCCTCAGGCTTCCTAACTTTGTCCCTAACATAGTAAACTAGAGGTGCCACAACTCAAATGAGAACTGTCTTGTTTTAGCTAGGACATTTCTTTTTCCTGGTGGAAGATGAAGAATGGGGAAGAATTCAGTCATCTGTAGTCCTGGTTACCTCTGTCTCTGTTTTCTCCCTGTCTGTCTGCTACACTTCCTTTACCCTTTCTTTCTCCCTTCTTTGTCTCTGTCTCTCTCTCTCTCTCTCAAAGTCCTCCTCCCATCCACCCTCCCTCCCTTCCTCTCCTTTCCCTCATTTGGGGTTCTAGTCCACAGACAGCAGGCTCTGAGAGTTGAAGGAGGATGAGATGAACAAAGTTGGTTAATCACATTCTTTTTCTGGGCTTTGAGTATTGAAACAAATTTTGGACACCTGGGTGGTTCAGTGGGTTAAGTCTCTGCCTTCGGCTCCAGTCATGATCTCAGGGTGCTGGGATCGAGTCCCATAATGGGCTCTCTGCTCAACAGGGAGTCTGCATCCCCCACCCCCGCCTGCCTCTCTGCCTACTTGTGATCTCTCTATAAAATAAATAAATAAATAAAATCTTAAAAAAAAAGAAACAACTTTTATTTTAACCTCTAAAAAGATTGAAAGTGACTGTTTATTCCAAAAAGCAGCCACTGAGAGAGGAAAAATGAGGAGGTAATTGCTTTCTCTGAAGTAACCCAACTTCTCATCTTAACTCTGAACAGAAATGGTTATATATATGTAATCAAAGCATTTCTCTTCTGTATCTCAGAGTTCTGAGACCCCAAAATGGATGGAATTGGACTAGCAAGTCTGTAGGATGTTATCATTCTATCCTTCTTTGATTCACTGAGTAATGTTTAGATAACCCCCTCTCCTCCTCTCATATCACACACACATCAACATCCAAGGTCTAGTGAGATTTGAAAGAATATTTAAAAGGTGCAAGTGCTCTTCTCAAAGAGTCATAAAGAATGCTTCTGTCTGTTTAGACCTAGTTTCTGTAATGCCTTTTTCCCTTGTAAAGCTAAACAGCTAACTTCTGTTCTCCTCCCTTATCTACTGTCCATCATTGTCTGGGGCTCATGGCTATGAGAAGATAGATCAGGTTTACCAGGAGCCTACTGATAGTTCAACTCTGGTGCCTCCAATTTCTCTAAACCAATTTTAATCATAAGTCTCAAGGTCACGACTTTGTAAATGAGACTGAAGAAATATTACCTTTTGTCTTCCTAACAGCTTTATGCCCTTATTTTTTACCCAAGCAAACCTCGAGCAAACTTCTTATTGTGATAAATATCCATATATTTCATGATGCCAAAAAACATAAAGGGACCTAATTTTGAAATTACACAGTGTAGAAACAGCAACAGGAAAGAGATCTGAGTTCTAATCCAAACTATAATTATTCTCCCCTCCCCTCCTCCTCCTAGTCCTCCTTCTCTCTTCCCCCTCCCCCTCCTCCTCCTCATTCTCCTTCTCCTCCTCCTCTTCCACCTCCTTCTCCTTCCCCACCTCCTCCTCATCCTTCACTTTTTTCTTATTCTTCTTATTCTTCTTCTTGTTTTTGTTATGAGACATTGAGAAAAGCACTAAACTGTGCAGTGTTCTCCCCATCAATACAGTTCAAGGATCACTATGTGTCTTTCCATCTCTGATATTCTATGAATTAGTTTAATAGTAACAAAGCGGTACTTTCCTGTGTATTTCAGGGAATAACCAGGGTTCTTTCCAAGTAATCTGAAGTCAGATGTCTAAGAAATTTGATTCTCCACAAGCCCATAAAATGCTAGTTAAATTGCACAAAGTGAAACCAAATCTCAGAGATCTCTCCTCTCCACTCATCCTGAGTCAATTGCTTGCCAAACTGATTCTACTTCCAAAAAGCTTTTCAAAATTCTTCTTTCCTCTTCTCCCCAAGAATTCTATGAATTTAAACTACATATACTCCAAACACTGTTCCTGAATATGCTCTGTACTTTTATGCTCCATGTGCCTCTGCTAATATTTCTTCTGCATGGAATGCTCACTCTTCTCCCTTGCCCTGTAAGTGCTCTTTCAATGTTTTCAAACCAATGAAACTGACCCAGGCAGCGTTGAATGTTCCTTCCTTTATACTTCTGTTGCTCATAACACTTCTGTTATTGAATTATGAATTTCTCTATCTCTCTCACCTGCTGTACTGTAAGCTCCCATGGGCTAATACTATATATTGAATCTCTAATTTGACCACTTAGCATGATGACAAGCACATAACAGTTTTTCCATTCATGTTTCCTTAAATTAAGTATTATGACCACTATCATTGGAAACAAAGTAATAGAGTTCTCCTCTTCCTTTCTTCTATTTCCCCTCCATTATAGCTGCAGTGTTATATACAAGGCACCATTTTAGGCTTTTGTTCATCACTCTATAAAATGAATTCCAATATTGGAATCCTGGGGCTCCCAACACCACATCCAGCATCACTAAATCTGGCCCTTGCAATTGCTTGAGGACAGATGATCCATGAACTAGTAGGGGTGGAAAGAGCCCCAGCTGTGCCACGCCTGGCCGGGGTGCCCCCTTCACATTAAGGACGCCCAGCCCTGCCACACTCTATCTGCAGTAACAGCTGAGGCTGGAGTCAGTACTATGCTCATTGGCAGATGTTCTGTTTGTGATATTGCTATTAAATAGACTCAAAATGACAGAACACTGAGCTGTGATAAACATGCTCTACCTACAGTGTACCACAGAGTATTTCTGGCTAAGGAATTCAAGCAGAAAAACATTAAACATCTTTATTGTTTTTAAAATCTACAGGATATTAGAACAATGAAATAAAGTGCTGTGTTGATTCAGGGTCAGTTGGTAATTATGGCATCCGTTCTTCCAAGCGCCCTACATAATACATTCTTTTCCTCCACATTGTACTCTCCACAATCTATGTGACAGTCCTCCTCTCCTCACTACTTCTGCGATTTAAGACTCATTACCTCTCCTAGTGGCTTTTTAGTTTATTTGAATGTCCTCAGTCTTCTCTCTCCAAACGTGAATACACTATCACCAAATCAATCTTTCTAGTATACAACTCTGACTGTGATATTTCAAATCTCAAAGAATATAATTGGCATCTAATTTCCTACAAGATAAAATTTGTTTTGGTTTGTTTTACCCTGCATTGGAGGCACTCTATTCTCTGGCCTCAGCCTATTTTCACCAACTTACTTTTTCTGATTCCCTATTCACTCAGCACACAACCCAACTAAAAGACTTACTGTTTCTTGCATACTTTTTCCATCAGTGTGACCTTATTCAGGTGGTTACTGCCTGGGGAATCTCTTCTTTTCATCTCACATGTCACTCTCAAGGTGCAATCCAAATTCCATTTTTCTGATACCACCAGCAGACAATATTTTCTTTCTTATTATATGTCCCATAACATTTCTTTTGGGTTTTTTGTTTGTTTATTCACTTACACAATAATAATAATTAAATGTGTAGTCTGTGCCCAAAGCCACTGTAAAACTCAAAACATATCAATGAATAAAACAGACCAAATTGCTTCCTCTTCTCAAGCTTACATTCTAGTGGCAAGAGACAGAAAATTGATAAGTAAAATCTAGAGCATGTTAAATGGTAATAAATTTCACAGATTCAGATTCAGCAGAGATATGGGATAGGAAGTGTTAAGAGGGGATTTTCAATTTTAAATAGTATTCATAGAAAGCCCCAAGGAGAAGATGGTTTTTGAGTGAAGGTCTAAGCAATGTGAAGGAGTGAACAAACTTAATAGCAAGTGGAAAAAAAAAAAAAAGGAAAGAAAAGAAAAGAGGAGTCCTGTGGTTGGAATATAAGAAGTATGTGAGAGAATAGAAAATGAAATCACTATAGTGAGGTGATAATAATGTATATGCTTGTAGACCATTTTAAGATCTTTGCAGTTTACTCTGAGTAAAATGGCAAATGTATCATCCATAGTTCCAGCAGGAACAGATGGCATACATAAACTAAGAAATTTAATGATAGTTTAATAAACTCTACTTACAAATGTGTGAATAAGATTTAAGAGACCTAATATGGACTCTTACAGTACCCAGTACCAGTAGCAGTGGGCAGGCAGCATAACTACCATTGGCCTAAAGTGGCAAGGGGAGGGGAAATGAGGAACCAAGGGAGTCTGTATGGAGTGAGCTACCAGGCAGCCCCTGTGGCTTTTAATAGAGGGAAATATTCAACACTTGTTGACCATATAGAAGTGGAGGAAAACCTACACCTCACACTCCTCCTGCCCACCAATCTCTGGCCAGTGCCTTTCATTGCTCAATTCAACCAGAGCCTAAATATCAAGGAATCTTGTACACACAATCTAAAAGATTCTGTCTCTTTAGCCATAAAATAAGGTAGGGAAAGACAGAAAGGATCTAGGGATCACACAGAAGATATTCAGATCTGGGATCTCTTGGAGGGTTCTGAGCAGACAGGAACATGATATAACTTTAGCTTATTAAGATATCGATTCCTGGGCGCCTGGGTGGCTCAGTGGGTTAAGCTGCTGCCTTCGGCTCAGGTCATGATCTCAGGGTCCTGGGATCGAGTCCCGCATCGGGCTCTCTGCTCAGCGGGGAGCCTGCTTCCCTCTCTCTCTCTCTGCCTGCTTCTCTGTCTACTTGTGGTCTCTCTCTGTCAAATAAATAAATAAATAAATAAAAATCTTAAAAAAAAAAAAAGATATCGATTCCTTTGTGGAGAATAAACTCTAGGAGAACATGATCACAGATGAGAGGCTACTACAGTAAACAAAATGAGACATTATGGAGATTTGTATTAGAATAACCCAAGGGAGTGGTGATAAATGGTTGTAAACTATGCTTTTTAAAGAAATTAAATTTACAGGGTCGCCTGGGTATCTCAGTTGGTTGAGCCTCTGACTCTTGATTTTGGCTCAGGTCATGATCTTGTGGGTCAGGAGATGGAGCCTGGAGTTGGGATATGCACTCACAGGAGTCTACTTGGGATTCTTTCTCTCTGCCCCTACCCCCACTTGCACACATGCACTCTCTTTCTCTAAAATTAATAAATAAATTTTTTTAAAGATTTTATTTATTTATTTGACAGAAAGAGAGATCACAAGTAGGCAGAGATGCAGGCAGAGAGAGAGAATAAATATTTTTTTTTTAAAAGTTAAGCTTATAGGAACTTCTGGCATATTAGATAAAAAATTTGAAAGTATGAAGTAGAAAGTATAAGCATAAAGTATAAAGATAAAGATAAATTCATTGTCTGGAACTAAGCTGCTGTAAAGGAGGAATAACAGTGTTGACCAAGAGGGTATATTAGAGATTTTTTTTTCAAGTTCAGTAAGTTTTAAACTTCAAAATGATCATGTTTAGGAGACATTCTAGTGCTAGGAAGCCATAATTCAAGAGGAAGGAATGGTCAGGATGTATTCTTTTTGAAATCATCAGAAACCATTAGGAAAAAAAGTGGATGTCTTGAGGAAAGAAAAGCTCCAAGTAGTATCCCTGAGGCATCTCATTAATAGAAGGTCAAATGATGAGAAGGAAACAATGAGGAGTCCAAAAAAAAAAGCCAGGAAGAATGTAGAACTGTACATGTAGTATACAGTGAGGTAAGTGGAAGACAGGACAACTGGAGAAGAGAACCTCAAAAAATTCAGAGGCTAAGGGGTGCCTGGGTGGCTCAGTGGGTTAAAGCTTCTGCCTTCTGCTCAGGTCATGATCCCAGGGTCCTGGGATCGAGCCCTACATGGGGCTCTCTGCTCAGTGGGAAGCCTGCCTCCCTCTCTCTCTCTGCCTGCCTCTCTCTCTGCCTACTTGTGATCTCTGTCTGTCAAATAAATAAATAAAATCTTAAAAAAAAAGGAATTGAGAGGCTAAAATAGTGGGACTAGAATTTATGGGAATATTTTAATCATCAAGAATTAAGACAGTACTATTGAGAGAGTGACAGTGTCACAAAGGGAGGGATCACAATTTGATACATGACTACATTCAAGAGACAATCTGGGTGGTATACTGGAATTTAAAGCTGGATAATTTTATAAAGGAGAGAGAGAAAAGGATCTAAAAGCAAAACAAAGGGAAAGGAGAACAATTATTTCATGGCCAGACTGGTTATATAAGATGTGTGGGAAGAACACAACCATTATTTGAGCAGGTTAAGGAACAAAGAGTATTCTCAAGGTAAACCAGCTTCTACTAGAATAAGAAGAATGGTAATTTAGAGAGAAGAAACAGAGGATATCAGATATTCTGCTGATGATTGACCATGACATCCAGGTAGCTTGGTGAAAGTGGTATAGTGCTTGAAAAGGGGAAGGGGAAGAGGTCAGAAATGGGGAAAAACAGAAAAACATGTGAATTATAATGGAGGAGATGAAGGTATTCTCTGGACCTTTGGGTTCATAGGTCATCTACGATCCAAGTAATCAGATGGATCCAAGCAGACAGATAGATGGGAGATTAGACCAAGTTGGGGCGGGGGGAGTGGTCACAAAGAGATCTATGAGGAGGAGACTTTAAATGTTTAGAGATGACGAGAGCATCTTAAGTGTATTATGGTCATAGTTGATGCAAACTTGGACAAAGCATGATAGGATTGATTCCAATATTCTCTAGGGAGAAAAAGTCATGAGGCTGGGAGTGCTGGACTTAGAGAGATTCACTGGTTTCTCCAGGAGCACAGACAGTCTTGGTGCTCTCTTTTAACCCAAATTAATGGCAGTGTGAGGGATTTAAAAAATTGGCTCTCCTATATATAGTGATTTGTTTACATATTTTATAGCACTCAATTATAGTTCCTTGAAAGCATGATTATTGCTGTTTCCTTAGTTTTTCTAAAATCTTACACTTGGAAGCTGTTTTAGAAGCCATTTTGAAGTAATGATCTAGCCACCCTCAGTTGCTACTGATCATTCACTTTTCTATTCCACCCCAAATTTTCTCAGTATAACTTTTCAGTGCTTTGTCCTTGGAATGTCTAGTATTTCAAGTGTCCTTCCCCTACCAGATGTGATACTGTATGGATGTGATTGCTATGACATTTAACCACAACAACAACTTAATCCCATTTCTCTAAACTATTACCCTCTTGAACCATCCCCATGTATTTGCTATCCTCTTTGACCCAAATACCCACTACTCTATCTTCCACAACTTACTCACTTTATGAATTTTTATATGTTATTTGAGACACAACACAAATATTACTAACAAATACATGACTAAGACTTTTTTTTTTTTTCCTTTGCAATCCAGTATCCATATTCCCTTTTTGAAATAATAACATTCTGATTTTTTTAGGGCATTCAGCCCTTCTTTCTCTCAATTCTTAATTTCTGGTTGAGATTAGATCTGGAAGAAGGCATATAACTTAAACCTATCCAATCAGGAGTGTTTTTTCCAAACTTCTATAACTAGTTGATAAAAGGCTTGTGGTCCAAATCAATTCAAAGAAATTGAACTGGGACTACTACTGGAACTTTTAAAAAGGAGAATGATCTTTTGATGAGGTTACTGGGAGAATAGAAGCTGCTAAGCTGTCATCTGCTGGATAACACCAACAGAGGAAAAAAGAGGAGCCAGTCAATGAAGAGAGAATAACTTCCTAAAGACCTATTTTGAGTTCCTGGATCCAGCAATATCTACAACACTTTCTCTCTGGACTTAATAACCATATGATGCAATATTTTTTTTTTCTTTAAGACAGTTGGATTTCATTTATAAATAAAAGAACCATGACTAAACTAATGCAATACTTTAATATGACGGAGCATCAGAAGTCCTGTGTCCATTAATCAAAACCTAAGCTCCTGAAAATTACTGGGCTTTCAGGGACCCCTAACATGACAGTGTCTTTGACGTGGAGAGAAAAGCCCTTGTCTAGGACTCTCCCCTCAGCTTTAATCCTCTATTTATACTTCAAGTATGATGAATAACAGCAGTTGGGCCATTAATGCAGAGATAATTAGCCAAAGATAATTAAGAGGAAATTCTTCTTCTTTTTGAAAGCCACCCAAAGTCTACAATTAAAAGTTCACTCAATTATGTCTGTGCCTATATTCAACACAAGTCACATAGTCTGAAGATAAAACCTGCCCTTGAGAGAAACAAAAGCTTAAAATCAAACTGTCTCAAAGGAAATCTGCTTCCTATTACATTTTATTAAACTGCTTACCCTTAGGAAGAATTTCAATATATTTTATTCGTGAATTTTAAATTTTTATTCAGAGCTATAAATCAATTAATTAATCAGTTATTGTTAATTCAGCAATCCAGAGCAGAACAGAGAAAGGTTACACACCAAAAAGGCAGAGAGAACTTTTCCAAACAGACTGCATAATTACTTGCCAATTTTGAAAAGTAGATCAAAGACATACCATGTTAGTTAATTCATATGAAACACATTATCTTTTGAAAAATTATAAGAGAAAACATAAAATACTCCTCTGGAGTATAGCAGAATTACAGTCACATCCTTAATACACTACATTGTTTTGTTACATACACTTTCATCTGAAAAATCCTAGCCAAATATCTGCATTGAAAACTATTCAGGGAATTACATTAATTGTATAAAACAGGCCATAGTTATTGGCCATTAAGTTCAATTAACCATAGACAGCGCCTGTCTCCTGAAGCATATTTGTGATGGCTTACATTGATTAAACTGTATGAAAAAAAAAAAGACCACAGCTTCATACTTTATCAATAGCTGCATTTATAGAGAGTGTTTTCCTTAAAAAACTAAAATATTTCTTCCAACCATATAGTCCTTTTCTATCTTGCTGACTCTGAAATTTGCTCTAAAAGATTGTGTTGGAAGGCAGCAGGGGACTAACTGGAAAGAGACGGAGATGAAGGATTTACCTTCCTTCACTCACATCCTGACATTCAATCATGCTAAGAACAACAAGGAGCTGGTATAATTATTCCCATTTCAAAAATTAGATAGCCAAGATTCAGAAAAATTCATTTACTCAAGATCAAGCAGCTATGAAATAGCAGAACGAATATTTGGAAACCAGATATACCTGACTCCAAAGACTAAGCTTTGTCAACAAATCAGGCTGCTTCATAACATTTCAAAGCAACATGATTCTTAAATGATTGTTCAAAAATGTTGGCATATTATTGACATATTATATAATTGACATACTATAATAATGAAATATGAAATATGACCAAGCATGGTTTGATGATTAATAAGCTTTATTATTTTGTCATTACAGATCACAGAAAATAATATAACTACATACATGATCTTGTGAATCGAAATTTAACTTTCTATTATAATGATAGCAATAACAAGAAGTCATAGTTCTATAATGTTTTAGTTTAAAAATATTTGCACATACACTACTTCCTTCTGATTCCGATCTTGTAACAACCTGTGAAGTAGGCAGAGCCAATTTTATTTTTAAGTAAAGTAGCAGAAATTGAGAGACAGAGAAGGGTTTGCTCAGGTCAAATGGATGCAGAACTTAAATGAAAACACAGGCCATTCATCCATTCATTAATGGATTCACTCTTTTAACAAATAATTTTGCATATCCATTATGTAATACTCTGATTTCTTACATGATATCCAATCTATTATTCATTTTACAAACCTGCACCTTACATTACAGAGTATATGAAATATGTTAATAACAGTGCCTACCGAAGACTAACTAACATCTTTTCAAGTCCCAACCTAAAATCCCTACTAAAAGAAGGTGACTGAGGTTGTTCTTGGAGTGAGCACACTTAGACTGGCTCAAGAGCAGCAAATCCACGCTCTGCCTGCTAACATATGGTCTAGCATAAAATATCTGCTCACAGAGTCCATGTCTATCGAACAGGAAGACACTCAAAAAGAGACAATCGAGGGAGTAGAAGAGCCAGACTTCGAGTTAGAGGGTGGGCTAAATAGGACATGAGCTCTTGATCTTACTCTGAAAACATAATAATGTGAGCTAATATATTTTAAATAAATTAAAAACAATTAGGCAGGCTATAAAGAAAAAAAGAGAAATATCTAGATGCCATAAATGAAAAATAATCCCAGAGCCATAGCAATAATCAAGAGCTGAAGCCATGTTGTTTCTGGGAAACTTTAAGAATATATGTAGTGACTTGAATATTTAATGCTGCATGCAAAAATTAATCAATAGAGTCAGAAATGTAGCTGGGCTCTTCTAAGCTAGAAGCCAAATAAGTGCTACTCTGTGTATGCATAGAGTCCTGAAAATCTCTGAAATCTCTGCTCATTAAGCAATGGCTTCTGAAGTCATAAGCATGAGTGGAATCACCAGCAAGAGTTTGAGATCTTAGCCCCGTACTCCTATGCAGCCCAAATTAATACTACCTGAAATATTTGGAAGAACCTCAAGTGAAAAAACCACATAAAAATTGGAACCAGTCTACCCAGAAGGCCTAGGCCAAGGCAATGATAAAATTGCTCCATAGAGGAACTTCCAGCACTACAAACTTGCCTAATACTCCCTAGGAAGGTGACCACTGAAGATGTTCTTACTTATAGATATGAAAAGTAGAAAGGCAGACCACAGACTTACATAATGTATACGTATAGGATCACAGGAAAAATTAAATATAAGAAATATACTTTAAAATTAGTGTGGGGGGCGCCTGGGTGGCTCAGTGGGTTAAGCCTCTGCCTTCGGCTCAGGTCATGATCTCAGGGTCCTGGGATCGAGCCCCGCATCGGGCTCTCTGCTCAGCACTGAGCCTGCTTCCTCCTCTCTCTGCCTGCCTCTCTGCCTACTTGTGATCTCTCTCTCTCTGTCAAATAAATAAAATCTTAAAAAAAAAAAAAAATTAGTGTGGGGGCACCTGGATGGCTCAGTTGGTTAGGTGTCTGTCTGCCTTTGGCTCAGGTCAGGAGCCCAGGGTGCTGGGATTAAGCCCCATATTGGGCTCCCTACTCGACAGAGAGCTGATTCTCCCTCTCCCTCTGCCTGCCACTCTGCCTACTTGTGCTCTCTACCTCTCAGTCAAATAAGTAACATCTTAAAAATAAAATAAAATAAAATAAAATTAGTGTATTTATGTGTTGACAGTGCTCAAAGTGATTTAAAAAACCTGATAAAAAAGAAAAAAAAAAAGGACAGAAAATTATGATATAAAAATAAATAGTTTTGACCACCAGTGAACTTCTTATCAGCAAAACTTGAGGCTAGATGACTTTTGAAATAATATTATCAAAACTCCGAGGAAAAAATAAAACTGTCACCCTAAAATTATATACCAGCTAAACTATAATTCAAATCTGTGGATGAACTAAACACATTTTCAAAAAGAAATAAATGCCAAGTGAAAGCACTCCCCATGGAATTTATAAATAGAAAATATACTCAAGCAAGAAAGAAAGTAAATCCAGAGGAAATATCATGTAGAGGTGCCTGGGTGGCTCAGGTGGTTAAGCATCTGCCTTCAGCTCAGGTCATGATCTCCAGGTCCTGGGATCAAGCCCTATATCAGGCTCCCAGCTCAGTGGGGAGTCTGCTTCTCCCTTTCCCTCTGCCTTTCCCCCTGGCTTGTGTGTGTGTCTCTCTTAAATAAATGAATAAAATCTAAAAAAAAAAAAAAAAAAAAAAAAAGGAAGTACCATGCAAGAAGCAAATAAGAGCAAAGAATTAAATAAATATATTAATAAATAAACAAAAAGGTTAAGTAGTAATTAAGTTTCTTCTAGGAATAAAGAGACTTGAAGCAAATATTGTAATGTTATCAATTGTCAAGTATGAGTGGTGAGTATGTGGGTATTTTTAAATACCATGTCAGTGCTTTAATTTTTTTTTTAAGATTTTATTTATTCATTTGACAGAGAGAGAGAGAGATCACAAGTAGGCAGGGAGGCAGGCAGAGAGAGAGGAGGAAGCAGGCCCTCCGAGGAGCAGAGAGCCCGATGCGGGGCTCGATCCCAGGACCCTGGGATCATGACCCAAGGTGAAGGCAGAGGCTTTAACCCACTGAGCCACCCAGGCACTGCAGTGCTTTAATTTTTTAAAAGGTCTCCATTTTTCATCAGAAGTCATAAATCATATTAATAGATCACTGAAGTAAAGGTCATGAACTCTGCTTTTGCTGGATGTCAATAGATAATTCCATACCTGGGATTTCCAAGAAACAGCAACAAATATTCAAGGTTCCTTTGAGCACTTTCATCATTTACTGACACATTGAAATAAACTCACTTTCCTTAAAGTAGCTTAGGAGAGTCTTTATTGCTTTTAATTTAAATATTTTGCCTGGAGCTAAGATGGTAGCTTAGTAGGAGGGCCCTAGGCCTCTTGCATCTCTTCAACACAACTAGATAACCATCAAATCATTCTGAATATCACGAAAATCCACCTGAGGACTGACAGAACAAACTGCACAACTAGAGGGAGAGAAGAGGCCAGCCACATCGAGGAAGAGAAGTGTGGAGACATGGTTTGGGGTAAAAACAGATTGTGGGTTCTGTGGAAGGGAGCCCTGGTCATGGACAGTGAAGAGACAGAGCAGAGCATACAGGGGAATGCACAAGGACACTTCCTCAAAATCATTGACTGGGAAAATGAGAGGTTGATTTTCCTAAGTTTTTGCAGTTGGTGGGGCTTGCAGGCTGGAGTTTTAAAGGTTGGCAGTCCTGGCTGAGATAGAGCCCTGAGGACACCGTCCTGCTCCTGGAGAGAAGGCAGACAAACAACCCAGGGACAGATGGCATAGAGGAAGAGATCTGAAGAACTCCAGGGGCACATAGCAGGGAGAGTGTTGGCTCTTCTTGGAGTGGGATACTGAGACATGACATCCACAGAGATGTCTCTCTGGGGAAAAAAGAGATGGTGAGTGCCATTTCTCTCCCTAACCCCTCAGGATAGGCTCAGAGACAAATGCTGAGGGCGGCTCCCTGGACACTGGCTACATAGTCTATTTGCTGCAGGTCCCATGCCCCTACACTCTGATATGACTGCCCTTCTCAGCCAAAATTGTATTTGTCCCAGTACACCAAGACCCTCCAGCCCCTGCCAGCACAGACCCCTGCAACACCACATCCTAAAGCCTAGAGTTTTAAAAGTTAATAGGCTTGACTGGGATAGAGCCCAGAAGGCACAGCGCTGGTCCTGAAGAGAAGGTGGCAGGCAACCCTGAGTCAGAGAGATTGAAAGCAGCAGCCTGAAAAATGCCTGGGATGCACAGAGGGAGGTTGTTGGCTCTTCTTAGAGTGCTTCCCTGGGAGCAGCAAGCACAGAGAACCCTCTGTGGGGACAAAAGAGCTGGCTGGTGACATTTGGCTTCCTGCCTTTCAGCAAAACCACAGAGCTACCTACATGCCATAAGCAGCACAGCACTGACGCAGGCTGCCTAATGTGTGAAGGGTCCCACACCTGCTGTGTTCTGCCAGTATTGCCCTTCTAGGGTACATTTGCCTCAGTTCCAGCATGGTGGGCTCCTTCCCCAGAAGACCAGCAAAAGTGACAGCCCACACCACATCTCCCAACCAGAGAGCCCAGCAAGACTTCAGCTGAAGTATTATTAGGTTTCATTTAACAAGCAGACCAAAACACACCTGGTTAAAACTTGTCACACTCTGGCCTAGGTCCCAACACTCCTCAGTGCAGGCAAGGAGAGCCTCTGAAGACAACTGGCCTAAAGCATAGAGCAGCCAAAACACAGCAGCAGAGTGCTCTCAGCACACACCAGACACACTCCCTGAAGCACCAGTCACTGGACACTATATGACCGCTTCTTCATAAAGGCATTACTCTCATGAGCAGAAAACATAATAAGCTTTTCTAATATAGAGAATACAGAGACTTCTTAGACAAAATGCCAAGATGGGGGAATTCATCCCAAATGAAACAACAAGATAAGGTCATGGCTAGAGATTGAATCAAAACAGATAGAAGTAATATGCCTGGTGGAGAATTTAAAGGAACAATCACAAGGATACTTGCTATGCTTGAGGAAAGAATGGAAGACTTCAGGGAAGCCCTTACCACAGAGATAAAAGTTAAAAAAAAGTCAGAGATGAAAAATACGGTAAGTGAGATTTGAAACAAAATGGATGCAATGAACCCAAATGGAAGAATCAGAGGAATGAATAAGTGACACAGAGCATAAATGATGGGAAATAATGAAGCTGAACAAAAGAGAGAAAGAAGAATTATGGAACATGAGAATAGACTTAGGGAACTCACTGGCTCCATCAGACATAATAACATTTTTATTATAGGAGTTCCAGAAGAAGAGAGGAAAACGTGTAGAAAATTTATTTGAGGAAATTCTTAATGTGGGTAAGGAAACAGATGTCCAGATCCAGGAGACACAGAGAATTCCAGTAAAATCAACAAATGCAGACCAACACCAGGACATATTGCAATCAAATTGGCAAAATATAGTGATAAAGGAAAAATCCTAAAAACAGAAAGATGAAATAAGTCCCTAACTTACCAGGGAAGACCCATAAGTCTAGCTGCAGATCTTTCAACAAAAATTTGTCAAGCCAGAAGGGAGTGGCATGATATATTCAACATGCTGAATAGGAAAAATCTGCAACCAAGAATACTCTATTCAACAAAGCTGTTATTCAGGAAAAAAGAACAGATAAAGAGCTTCCCAGACAAACAAAAACTTAAGGAGTTCATGACCACTACACCAGCCTTGCAAGAAATATTAAAAGGAACTCTTTGAGCAGAAAGGAAATACCAAAAGTGACAAAGACAAGAAAGGAAGGGAGACAATCTCCAGAAACAATGAAACAAGTAATAAAATGGCACTAAATACATATCTATCAGTAATTACTTTGAATGTAAATGGACTAAATGCTCCAATCAAAAGACATAAGGTGGCAGCACCTGGTTGGCTCAGTCAGTTAAACATCTTCCTTTCACTCAGGTCATGATACTGGGGTCCTGAGATCAAGGCCCACATCAGGTTCCCTGCTCAGTGGGAACCCTGCTTCTCCTCTCTCTGCTGCTCCCCCTGCTTGTGCTTACTCTCCCTTGCTCTCTCTCTTTGTCAAACAAATAAATAAAATCTTTAAAAAAAAAGACATATAGTGTCAGAATGGATTAAAAAAAAAAGACCCATCTATAAGCTTTCTATAAGAGACTCATTTTATTTATTTATTTGCTTATTTATTTATGTATTTATTTATATTTAGAGAGAGAGCAGGGGAGAAGGGTATAGGGAGAGGAAGATAATCTTTTTTTTTTTTTATAATTTATTTATTTACTTGAAGAGAGAGGGAGAGTCAGGTTGGGGAGCAGAAAGAGAGGGAGAGAGAAACATAAGCAGTCTCCATGCTGAGCATGAAGCCTGATGCAGAGCCTGATCTCACAACCATCATATCACAACCTGTTCTGAAACCAAGAGTCAGAGACCTAACCAACTGTGCCACCCAGGTGCTCTGAGAGAGAATCTTAAGGAGGTTCCATACCTGGTGCACAGTCTGAAGCAGAGTTCCATTTCACGACCCTGAGATCATGACCTGAGCTGAAATCAAGTCAGATGCCTAACCAACTGAGCCACACAGGTGCCTCAAAGACTCATTTTAGACCCGAAGTCACCTACAGATTGAAAGTGAGGGGACAGAGAAACATTTATAAGGCAAATGACATCAAAACAAAGGTGGAGTAGCAGTATTTACATCAAACAAGCTAGATTTTAAACCAGACTATAACAAGAGATGAAGAAAGGCACTATATCATAATGAAGTGGCCTATCCAACAAGAAGATCTAGCATTTATAAATACTTATAACCCTAACATGGGAGCACTCAAATTTCAATGAAACCAGGAGCTGTTAAAAATAATAATAATAATAATAATAATAATAATAATAATAACAAACATAAAGAAACTAATCAGTAATAATAAAATAGTAGTAGGAGACTTTAACACCCCATTTACAACAATGGAGAGATCATCTAAGCAGAAAATCTTCAAAGATACAATGGCTTTGAGTGACACACTAGACTAAGTGGACTTAACAGATATTTTCAGGACATTTAGTCCCAAAGCAGCAGAATACATTTTTTTTTCAAGCACAATAAAGGGTACATGCTCAAGAATAGATCACATACTGAGTCCAAAATCAGGCCTCAATAAATGCAAAAAGATTGAGATCATAACGCACATATTTTCTTGCCACAATGTTGTGAAAGTTGAAGTTGACCACAGGGAAGAATCTGGAAAGATGACAAATACATGTAGGTTAAAAAAACATGCTACTAAATAATGAATGGGTCAACCAGGAAATCAAAGAAGAAATAAAAAATACATGTAAACAAATGAAAATGAAAACATGACAGTCCAAAACCTTTGGGATGTTGCAAAAACAGTCCTAAGAGGCAAGTATAGAGCAATACAGGCCTACTTCAAGAAGCAAGAAAAATCTCAAATGAACAATCTAACCTTACACCTAAAGGAGCTAGAAAAAGAACAAAAAGCTAATCTTAAAACCAGCAGAAGAAGAGAAATAATAAAGTTGAGAACCGAAATATATGATATAGAAATTTAAAAAAATTTTTAAAAATAGTAATGAAATAAACAGATCAATGAAACCAGGAGCTGTTTTTTTGGAAAAAAAAAAAATCAATGAAATTCATTTACCTCTAGCTAGACTAATCAAGAAAAGGAGAAAGGATTCAAATAATTAAATCACAAATGAGAGAGGAGAAATAACTAACAGCACAGAAATACAATCATAAAATAATATTATGAAAAACAATATACCAACAAATTAAATATAGAAGAAATAGATAAATTCTTAAAAACATATAAACTACTAAAATTAAAAGAGGAGGAAATAGAAAATTTGAACAGATCAATAACCAGCAAAGAAATTAAATCAGTTAAAAAATAAGAACAAAACTCCTGATAAACAAAAGTCCAGAATGAGATGTCTTCAAAGGCAAATTCTACCAAGCATTTAAGGAAGAGTTAATACCTATTCTTCTCAAATTGTTCAAAAACATAGAAATGGAAGGAAAATTTCCAAATTCATTTTGTAAGTCCAGCATTACCCTGATATCAAAACGAAAGACTCCACTAAAATATAGAACTATAGGCTAATATCCCTGATGAACATAGATGCAAAAATTTTCAATAAAATACTAGCAAATCAAGTCCAACAGTACATTAAGAAAAATTATTCACCACAATCAAGTGGGATTTATTCCTGGGCTGCAAGAGTGCTTCAATATTTGCAAATCAATCAATGTGATACACAACATTAATAAAAGAAATGATGAGAACCATATGTTCCTTTCAATAGATGCAGATAGAGCATTGACAAAGTAAAACATCCATTTAAGATAAAAACCTTCAACAAAATAGGGATTGAGAGAACATACCTCAACATATTAAACACTGTATACAAAAAAACCCACAGCTAATATCATCCTCAATGGGAAAACATTGATTACTTTTCCTCTATGGTCAGGAACAAGATGGGGATGTCCACTCTCATCACTGTTATTTAATATAATACTGGAAGTCCTAGTCTCACCAATAAGACCACACAAAGAAATGAAATGTATCCAAACTGGCAAGAAAGAAGTCAAATTTCCATTATTTGCAGATGGCATGATATTCTATATGGACAACCCAAAATCCTTCACCAAAAAAATTATTAGAACTTGATATATGAATTCAGTAAAGTCACAGGATACAAAATCAACATACAGAAATCTGTTGCATTTCTATACACCAATGATGAAGCAGCAGAAGGAGAAATCAAAGAATAAATCATATTTACAATTCCACCAATACCCATAAGATATCTAGGAATAAATCCAAACCAAAGAAGTAAAAGATCTGTATGCTGAAAACGAGAAAACTCTTATGTAAGAAATTGAGGATGACACAAAGAAATAGAAAAACATTTCATGCTCATGCATTGGAATAACAAAGACTGTTTAAATGTCTATATTACCCAAAGTAATCTAAATATTTAATGCAATCCTTATCAAAATACCAACAGTATCTTTTGTAGAGCTAGAACAAACAATCATAAAATTTGTATGGAATCACAAAAGACCCTGAATAGCCAAAGCGATCTTGAAAAAGAAAAAACAAAGCTGGAGGCATCAAAATTTCAGACTTCAAGTTATATTACCAAGCTGTAGTGATCAAGACAGTGTAGCACAGGCACACATACATCAATAGAACAGACAGAAAAACCAGAAATGAACCTGAAACTACATGGTCAATTAATCTTTGACAAAGCAGGAAAGAATATCGGATGGAAAAAATACAATCTCTTCAATAAATGGTTTTGGGAAAATTGGACTGTCACATGCAAAAGAGTGAAACTGGACCACTTTCTTAAATCATATTCAAAAATAAACTAAAAATGAATGAAAGACCTAAATGTGAGACAGGAAACCATTAAAATCCTAGAGGAGAACATGGGCAGCAAACTCTTTGACCTTGGCCACAGTTAGACATATCTCCAAAGGCAAGGGAAACAAGAGCAAAAATGAACTATTGGGACTTCATTAAAAAAAAAAAAAAGGCTTTTTTGTACATTGAAGGAAACAATCAGCAAAACTAAAAGGAAACCTATGGAATGGGAGAAGATATTTGCAAACAACATATCTGATAAGGGATTAGTATCCAAATTATATAAAGATCTTACCAAATCCAACATATAGAAAAATTAATAATCCACTTAATAAATGGGCAGAAGATATGAATAGACTTTTTTCTTCCCCAAAGAAGGCATATAGATGGCTAACAGACTCATGAAAAGATACACAGCATCACTCATCATTAGGGAAATACAAATTAAAACAACAATGAGATATCACCTCACACCAGTCAGAATGGCTAAAATCAACAACACAGGAAACGACAGGTATTGACAAGGCTGCAGAGAGAGGGGAACCCTCCTGCACTGTTGATGGGAATGCAAACTGGTGCAGCCATTTTGGAAAACAGGATGAGTTTCCACCAAAATTTAAAAGTGGAACTACCCTACAACCCAGTAATCCTACTGGAAGATATTTACCCAAAGAATACAAAAATACTAATTTGAAGGGATACATGTACCCTGATGTTCATTAACAACATTATTAACAATAGCTAAATTATGGAAAAAGCCCAAAAGTCCATTGAATAAGATGAATGGATAAAGAAGTGGTCACACACACACACACACACACACACGCACACACATGCACACGCACACATACACACACTGGAATATTACTCAGCCATAAAACAAAGTAAAATCTTGTCATTTGCAACCGTGTGGTTGGAGCTAGAGAGTATAATGCTAAGTGAAACAAGTCAGGCAAAGAGAGATGAATACCATATGATTTCACTCATATGTGAAATTTTAAAAATAAAACAAGCAAACATTGGGAGTGGGGGAGAGGGGAAAACAAAGAAACTCTTTTTTAAAATTATTTTTATTTATTTATTATATTTATTTATTTTTATGTTATTATTTATTTTTATTTTAAAAAAAATATTTTATTAACATATAATGTATTATTTGCCCCAGGGGTACAGGTCTGTGAATCATCAGGCTTATACATTTCACAACATTCACCATAACCCATACCCTCCCCAGTTTCCATAACCCAACCACCCTATCCCTACACCCCCACCCCCCAGCAATCCTCAGTTTGATTTGTGAGATTAAGAGTCTCTTACGGTTTGTCCTCCCAATCTCATCTTGTTTCATTTTTCCTTCCTTACACCCCAAAACCCATTACCCTGCCTCTGAAATTCCTCATATCAGTGAGATCACAAAATAACTGTCTTTCTCTGATTTACTTATTTCACTCAGCATAATACCCTCTAGTTCCATCCACATTGTTGCAAATGGTAAGATTTCATTTCTTTTGATGCCTGCATAGTATTCCAGTGTGTGTGTGTGTGTGTGTGTGTGTGTGTGTATGTGTGTGTGTGTATATATATATATATATATATATATATATATATATATATATATATATATATATAATCTCTTCTTTATCCATTCATCTGTTGATGGACATCTAGGTTCTTTCCATAGTTTGGCTATTGTGGACATTGCTGCTATAAACATTTGGGTGTACGTGCCCCTTTGGATCACTACATTTGTATCTTTAAGATAAATACCTAGTAGTGCAATTGCTGGGTCCTAGGGTAGCTCTATTTTCAACTTTTTGAGGAGCCTCCATGCTTTTTTCCAGAGTGGCTGCACCAGCTTGCATTCCAGCCAAGAGTGTAGGAGGGTTCCCCTATCTCTGCATCCTCACCAACATCTGTCCTTTCCTGACTTGTTAATTTTAGCCATTCTGACTGGTGTGAAGTAGTATGTTACGGTGGTTTTGATTTGTATTTCCTTGATGCCGAGTGATGTTGAGCACTTTTTCATGTGTCTGTTGGCCATTTGGATGTCTTCTTTGCAGAAATGTGTCTTCATGTCTTCTGCCCATTTCTTTTTTTTTTTAATTTTATTTATTTATTTGATAGATAGAGATCACAAGTAGGCGGGCGGGGAGAGCAGGCTCCCCACTGAGCAGAGAGCCCAATGCAGGGCTCGATGCCAGGACTCTGGGATCATGACCTAAGCTGAAGACAGAGGCTTTAACCCATTGAGCCACCCAGGCGCCCCAAGCCCATTTCTTAATTGGATTATTTGTTCTTTGGGTGTTGAGTTTGACAAGTTCTTCATAGATTTCATATGCTAGCCCCTTATTTGATATGTCATTTGTGAATATCTTCTCCCATTCTGTCAGTTGTCTTTTGGTTTTGTTGACTGTTTCCTTTGCTATGCAAAAGCTTTTGATCTTGCTGAAGTCCCAGTAGTTCATTTTTGCCCTTGCTTCCCTTGCCTTTGGCTATCTTTCTAGGAAGAAGCTGCAGTGGCTGAGGTCAAAGAGGTTGCTACCTGTGTTCACCTCAAGGCTTTTGATGAATTCCTGTCTCACATTGGGGTCTTTCATCCATTTTGAGTCTATTTTTGTGTGTGGTGTAAGGATGTGGTCCAATTTCATTTTTCTGCATGTGGCTGTCCAATTTTCCTAACCCCATTTGTTGAAGACAAACTTCATTTGTCTTTTTTCCACTGGACATTCTTTACTGCTTTGTTGAAGATTAGTTGGCCATAGAGTTGAAGGTCTATTTCCGGTCTCTCTATTCTGTTCCATTAATCTATGTGTCTGTTTTTGTGCCAGTACCATACTATTTTGATGACTGTAGATTTGTAATAGAGCTTGAAGTCTGGAATTGTGATGCCTCCAACTTTGGCTTTCTTTTTCAACATTCTTCTGGCTATTCGAGGTCTTTTCTGGTTCCATATAAATTTTAGAATTATTTGTTCCATTTATTTGAAAAAAATTGGTGGTATTTTGATAGGGATTGCATTAAATGTGTATATTGCTTTAGGTAGCATAGACCTTTCACAGTATTTGTTCTTCCAATCCATGAGCATGGAATATTTTTCCATTCCTTTGTATCTTCCTCAATTTCTTTCATGAATACTTTATAGTTTTCTGAGTGCAGGTCCTTTGCCTCTTTGGTTAGGTTTATTCCTAGGTATCTTATGGTTTTGGGTGCAATTGTAAATTGATCAACTCCTTAATTTCTCTTTCTTCTGTCTTGCTGTTGATGTATAGAAATGCAACTGATTTCTGAGCATTAATTTTATATCCTGACACTTTACTGAATCCCTGTATGAGTTCTAGTAGCTTTGGAGTAGAGGCTTTTGGGTTTTCCACATAAAGTATTGTATCATCTGCAAAGAGTGAGAGTTTGACTTCTTTTTTACTGATTTGGATGCCTTTTATTTCTTTTTGTTGTCTGAATGCTGAGGCTAGGACTTCTAGTACTATGTTGAATAGCAGTGGTGATAGTGGACATCCCTGCCATGTTACTGAACATAGGGGAAAAGCTCTCAGTTTTCCCCATTGAGAATGATATTCACTGTGGGGTTTTCATGGATGGCTTTGATGGTATTGAGGTATGTACACTCTATCCCTACACTTTGAAGAGTTTTGATCAAGAAAGAATGCTGTACTTTGGCAGATGTTTTTTCAGCATCTATTGAGAATATCATATGGTTCTTATTTTTTTCTTTTATTAATGTATTGTTTCACATTGATTGACTTGCAGATGTTGAACCATCCTTGCAGCCCAGGAATAAATCCCACTTGATCATTGTGAATAATCCTTTTAATGTACTGTTGGATCCTATTGGCTAGTATTTTGGTGAGAATTTTTGCAGCCATGCTCTTCAAGGATATTGGTCTGTAATTCTCCTTTTTGATGGTGTCTTTGGTTTTAGGATCAAGGTAATGCTGGCCTCATAAAATGAGTTTGGAAGTTTCCCTTCTGTTTATATTTTTTGGAACAGTTTCAGGAGAATGGGTATTAATTCTTCTTTAAATGTTTGGTAGAATTCGCCTGGGAAGCCATCTGGCCCTGGGCTCTTGTTTTTTGGGAGATTTTTGATGACTGCTTCAATCTCCTTACTGGTTATGGGTCTGTTCAGGTTTTCTATTTCTTCCTGGTTCAGTTTTGGTAGTTTATATGTCTCTAGGGATGCATCCATTTCTTCCAGATTGTCAAATTTGCATATAGTTGCTCATAATATGTTCTCCAAGAAACAGACTCTTAACTACAGAGAACAAACTATTGGTTACCATAGGGGAGGTTGGTGAAGGAATGAGTTAAATAGGTGATGGGGATTAAGGAGGGCACTTGTGATGAGCACCGGGTGTTGTATGTAAGTGTTGAATCACTAAATTGTAACTCTGAAACTAATATTGTATTGTATGCTAGCTGGAATTTAAATAAAACTTGAAAAAAATTAAAAGTAAAAATTTTATTTTTTACACCAGACACCAGCTTTCTCTTGTTTACTCTTGCATGATGTATTTTTTTTTTTACCTATTATTTTCAGTCAGCCTGTGGTCTGTGTTTAAAGTGCATTTCTTATAAATAACATGCGGTCATTGTTGGGCTTTTTTTTTTTTTAAATTTAGTTTGCCAATCTTTGTTTTTTAATTGAAGAGTTTAGCTCATTTTTATTTAATATAACTATTGATATGATTTAAATTTCCACTTACTCTATTTACTCATTATTCCTGTAGTCTCTCTTTCCTACCTGTTTTTTGTTTTGTTTTGTTTTGTTTTGTTTTTTTGGAGGGGGAGAGTAAATCATTGCCTTAGTATTCCTTTTTGCCCTCTGAACTGGCTTTTTAACTAAACTAGCTTACACTGTTTTTTTACTAGTTGGTCTAGAGATTATAATAAACATCTTTAAATATTCACAGTTTACCTTCAAATAATATTATAGAGTTTTACTTCATGTGATCTGAAACAATATGATGCCATTTTCAGCCCTTCTCATCTGTTATGTTCTAGTTGTTTCATATTTGACTTCTATATATTAGATACATTTTACATAGTTAACAGTATTTCACATTTAAAACCACATGTCAAAATAAGAAACTTTTCTAAAAACTATTTTTATATTTGCCCAGATATTTATCTTTTCTCATGTTCTTCATTTCCTCCTGCTGATAGAGAGTTCCATCTGGTATTTATTTTTTTTAGCCTGAATAATTTCAGTTAGCATTTGAAAAGTTTTTATAGTGCAGGTCAGCTGGAAACAAATTCTCTCCAATTTTGTCTGTCTGAAAATGTTTTTATTTTGAAAGATATTTTTGCTGACTATAGAACCCAATGTAAATAGTTATGTTTTGTTCAAGTGTGACACTAAAGATTTCTAGTGAGAAGTCAGCAGCCATTTATACTCCTGCTATTCTCTATGCAATATGTCTTTCTCCTTGTATGTATTAAGACTAAGTTAATTTTGATACAATTTACATAAGTTAATAAAATTCACATATTATGGGATACATTTATGACATATGTAAATATATACACATACATGTATATTAAAAATATTTATTTATTTGAGAGAGAAAGCACAAGTGAGGGGAAGTACAGAATGGGAAGGAGAGGGACAAGTAGCCTCTGCACCCAGTACAAAGCTAGTACAAAGCTTGACATGGGGCTCAATCCCAGGACCAAAGATCATGACCTGAGCCAAAACCAAGAGTCTGATTCCTAACAGACTGAGTCACACAGGTGTCCCATATATTTGTATAAGTGTATAATCATCCTCCTTATCATGATATAGAATGTCTCCATCATTCCAGAAAGTTTTCTCTTCCAAATTCCTATGTTTTTGCTAAGAAGTCTGCTATATTTGTTTTGTTTTGCTGTATGCAGTGAGTTGCTTTTCTTTGTTTACATTCAAAGTTTCCCCTTTATCTTTGATTTATACTAGTTTGAATACAAGATTACTATGTGTGCTTTCCTTGTTTCTATCATCATCGAGGTTTGCTAACTTCTTTTGAGTTGATTGGATGATTTATCTTGGACTTATAAGTTATATTTTTCAGCAAACTTTTGGCCATCATTATTTCAAAATATTTTCTATTCAATTCTCCTTTATTTCATTTTATGAGATTCCAATTACACATATGTTACACTATTTGTTATGGTCTTGCAGATAACTGAAATTCTGTTCCTTTTGTTTTCTATTTTTTTTCTCTTTGTTCTTCAGACTAGGAATTTTCTATTGACTTATCATCAAGTTTCTTACACAGTATTTTGCCACCTCCAATCTCCTCTTAAGTTCAAGAATTCAAGAGTGAATTTTTCACTTCAGATACTGTAAATGTTAGGTCTAGAATTTCCATTTAGTTTTTCTTTTAAGGTTCCATTTCTCTGCCAATATTCACCATTTGTTCATTCATTACAGCTGTATTTTCCTTTAAATACTTGAACATATTTATAATATCTGTTTGAAAGTTCTTGTCTGTTAATTCTAACATTGGATCATCCTGTAGTCTGTATTGTTTTTTTCTAAACAATTGATCACATTTTTAATTCTTCATGTCTCATTTTTTTTTATATTATACTGGACATTTTTTTAATATGTTGTGGAGACACTGGATGCTCTCATCTTCCATTGAAACATAACAATTTTTTTTTTTCTAGCGGTTGAAAGTAAAATTCTTGTGTCAAAATTCAAACTCCTTTCTCCTGTCTTTGGCAATAGGTGAAATCTCTGCTTAGTTCTTTCACCCTACTGGTTTTTGCCTTCCTTTTGGTTGTCTGGATTCCATCTTGCATTTATGTATTTCAGGGGTCAGTCAAGGATTTGGGTGGAGTAATATGTGGGTTTTGTAGTTCTCCCTCTCTGGATCCTTCTTTCTCAGGATTTCCCAATTCCTTTTTCAGGTAAGACAGTAGCATTCAAACTCCTAACCCTTTCTCTCCAAATAGTGGCTTTGTGCCCAAAGTGGAGACAGTTTGGTGTGCAGTATGGTGTGCAAACTGGAGAATTTCTTCAGACAAAAAAGGGACATTAATGCAAACTTCACCCTCTTTTAAGGATAGACTCCCTTCCAGTTTGTCTATTTTTTATCATTCCTCAGTACTTTCTACTGTTTTTTCTTATTTTGTTTCATTTATAATTGTAACCTGTTAGAGGCCCAGATTGATATAATCTATTCTGTCATTACTGGAAGCAGATTTCCCTTCATTCTTATTTTGATTTGTTATGACATAATATGATTATAATTGCTTCAAGTACTTCATAAGAGAAAATGCATATTTTTATGAAATCAAATATTACTAGTGTAGGGACTCAGAGACCACTTCCTTAACTTTGCTGCAATTAACTTCAGTTACCAATTGCAATGAGTTAATTTGTAGAAGAGGGGTGGGAATGGAGTTGACTTGCCTTCCCAACAGGAGGAACAGCACATGCCAAAGCTTTGGTGGAAAGAACTCTTGTGTTCTCAAAGACATATGTGAAAATGTCAATGTGTCAAGAGCAAAAAAAGTGAGGAAAAACTTTGGCTGCAGGAATTAACAGTGGCCAGATCATGCAGAGCCTTATAAACTATGGTAAGTATTTTGATTTTCAGCTTGAGAATAATGGAGAACAATGAAAGGATTTTTTAACAAAGAAAAGAGATGATAGTACTATTTTGTGATGACTATCTCCTTCTACAAGAAGAAGAGTGTTTATAGAAAGGGATAAAAATAAAGGAAGGAGACCAGTTATGGGTTATTCTAGTAATGGTACAAATGAGAATTGATAGTAGCTTAGATTACTAAGTACTTATATTGAAAAACAGTGGACAGATTTAAGGAATGATTAGGTGATAAAGGTAGAACTGGATAGAAACGGGTGTAGAAAGGAGAAAAGTGTTTCCCTTCACATGGAGGGGAATCTGTGTCTGTTTTATTTAATGATGTAATTCTAAATATATAAAACTATGTCTGGCACACAAGAAGTCAAATTAATTGACTTCTTTATTTATTCTGTGTAACTGAATGAGTGACATCACCTTTATTCAAGATAAGGAACACTGTTAAACACCGATAAAACAGGGCTTGGGATTTTGGGGTTTCTTTGTTTGCTTTAAGTTATTGTGGTTTTGTTTTAACCTGGTTGGAAAAATCATTAGCTCAATGTTAGGGATGATGATCTTGGAATAATTTGATATACCCAAGTAGAAATACCAAGTTGGCAGTTAGATTAAGATTCTAGAGTACAGATGAAAGCTCTGGGTTAATGTACTATGAATCATCTTATTCAGTGGTAACTAAATCCATGGGTAAAAATTAGATTGCTTAAATTGCAAGTCTGGAGTTGGAAAAAAAAAGACTACTTCATGTTAAGTCATATTTTAATTCAAATTTTACATATTTAGTAAAGAAGAAAGAACCAAGAAGAGTAAGAATAAAGGATCATAGAAGTAGGAAAAACAAAGAAACAACAACAACAACAATAACAAAAAACAAACAAACAAAAAACCCAAGAGAATATGGTATTCCAAAGGCCAAAGGACAATGTTTCTACCAGAAAGGTTGCTCCTTAGAAGCAAGTAAATTAAAGACTGCAAAATATCTATTAGGTTTGGTTATATGGAAGTTGTTGTCAGTAAAAGTCACACCTGTGTGCCCCTATTTCTTCAATTTTTCTGTACCTCATAGCAGTTTATTTTCCAAAAAGGAAACATGGGTACAGATAAAGTAAACACATAAGATACATTTTTTAAAAAAGTTTATCTTCTGAGGGTAGTTTTATGTTTATTTATTGGTACAGCCTCCTGCTCAGAGATTCTTTTTTGGTATGCCTTGCAATTTTTCTTTATAGACTGACATGATGTACCAAGTAAGACGAACTGCTGTAAATAAGTCTTTAGTAAACTGGTGGTGAGGTGTGGGAGGAGGGGAAGTGTTCTACAGTCTTATGATGAGGTATCATTCTTTTCGGTACCTGGTTATAAGTGTTACTCTACAAGTGTTTCTTAGTGTTTTCCTCTGCCTGAAGTAGAGTAGAGTAGGCTTGAGTTAGTCGTTTTCGTCCCCAGGTCAGTAGATTCTGATAATGCCCCAGTAGGTTAGGCTCTGGTTTACTAATTCCCCCCTGAAAGCAGGCCTTGTTAAGAAGGACAGAGTGCTCTGGCATATTGCAAAATGGTTCCTTTCCTCTTCCCCCTGAGAGAAGCCCCAAGGAATGTTTTTCCTATTTTACTATGAGAACCAGATCAAACTCCTGGAAGTAAATCTCACAATATTGTGTTGACTCACCTAACTGTGCCCCGCCCCCACTCTCCCCAACCCCCCACCCCCCCAACCCCCAGAGTTTTTAACTCAAGAATTGTCTGCGCAGAGACAACTCAGGGCTGTCAGAGCCTTCAGCAACTCATCAGTCACAGTTCAGGTCTCCCACACTGGCACTGGTTCTGTGGATGGTCTGCATTTATGAGCCTCTGCTCTGGTGAGCTGCAACTCCCTGTTTACACCTGTCCGTCTCTCCAATCTTTGGGGCAGTAGGTTTCCCTGAGTCCTTGCCTCTTTTATAGATCTAAGAAATGTTGTTGATTTCTCAATCTGTTTGTCTTTTTACTTGTTTTGGGGTTTGAGGGGTGACTTCCAAACTCTACTTAATGCCATTTAGATGATAAGATTCAAGGCAAGATACTCAAATATACTCCAGTCCTTGATATAATAGTGAGGCTATAATTGATATTTGTCATCATTTTCCTTCTCTCCAACTATTCATTCTAGGGTTTCATTTTCCTCGGCTAGCATATTGGCTAGTCTGAGTTGCTTTCCTGGTCTAAGCCCTTATTTGCCTTCTTCAGCTGTGCTTACTGCTGTCATCCAGTAATTATTACTGGGTATAGAAACAACATGGCAGTTCCAAATATTCACTTTCTTGCTTATGTTAGGTGACAGCAAACATCAACTTCTGATAATCTTGGATTATTGCATTCTTTTTTATTAATTTCTTACTTTACTTATTGAACCCATGATGAAAGGAGCCAAATGAAAGCAGTAGATGCAATTTGAAGTTCATGAGAAATCTTACTGTGGCCCTGGTGAAATTGTTTACTCCTCTAGGAACCGAGGAGTCTAATTTGGCAATGCCAAAAGTGCAGTGATGAGCAGGACCAATTATGCAATTGGGGTCAGGGAGAAAAGGAGAGAGTAGTGGATCTTGTTTTCCCCATATATATCTTAAGTCCCAGATAGAGCACTATGCATCAAGTTTTCCTCTTAAAGAAAGAAAGAAAAAAAAAGAGTACACTATTTTAACTTCCAATTGCACATACTTTTGTGACTTCTTTCCTTTTCTTTAGGATTGGAAATCCAAATGAATCTAGTATGTATTTTTTTCCACCCAAGAAAAGCGCAGGGAACAATGTAATATAGCGTGTGTGTGTGTGTGTGTGTGTGTGTGTGTGTGTATCCATCTGTCTAAAAGTTAAGTCATGGGAAGTATCATATTCTCTAAATATTGTGTATCTAGTTATTCCTACCATATTTCAACTTAAAATGTCCTGCAATTCTGTTTTAATCTTCTTTCCCTCTCCACACCCCCATAGCACATATTTGAGATACCATAGTCTAAACTTGCAACCCACCCTTACTATTTAAGGAATCCCCCCCAACACATCTGTGCATTTAGCTTAAGACTAGCTGAGGGTTTTTTGTTGGTGTGTGTTGTGTGGGTTTCCCAACTGGAGTCCTAATTTGCAACACCTACAGCTTGCTCAGCTCATTCTGATGCTAGGGTGGTTTCCTTCTGTGAATAAATGTCAGTGAGGTGCTCTAGGCAAAGCTATTGCCCTCACGGAGCCTATGAATTTAGTTTGTTCCAGGAATAGACTCCTATTCCAATATGCAAGTGAACATTTAGAGTAGGTATATTAGCTAAGCCAGCTTTAGGAGATTAAAAGGAATGACTCTTGCTGCTGAAGGCTAAAGGACATGCTTTGCTGTACATCATAATGCTTCATCCAAACCAATTATACACAAGCATTTTTTGAGTGCCTACTATAGGCCAAGCACATTTCATATTCTACAAATGTTCATGAGGTCTACTGTGAGCAAGTAAGTCTGCTAGGAATAAGCAGAAAATACATAAATTAAAGAAAAGATGTAAAAACTAGTAAGAGTAATAAGACAAGCCTAATAATTACAAAAAATAAGACAGAGAAAAATAAGATAGTGGTGATGACAGCAAAATGTTGGAGCATGTAATACTAGCCTTTGTCTACCCACACCAAAGGAAAAAAAAAAATGGACACCTACTTACAAGTGCAGATAGCCTTGGAAGGACCAATTAAAAACTGGCAGAACATACTGAGCAAACAAAACAAAACAAGAAACAGAAAATAACCACAAAGAAAGGATTGCTGTGGAGATCAGCATAGCTAAGACACCTAGACCTGGCTAGGAACAAAGAAGGCAGCAGATGGTACCATGACCCTTAGTGGTCTCCTGTGTGGGGACCACAGCTGTCTTTGCCATCAGGTACCTCAACAGCCCCTGTAACAGCCATGCAATCTTTGCAGCTTTCATAATGGAGGGCCCAGTAGTGTTTATCAGCACAGAACCTAGTGACCTGCTCAACAGGGGACATCAGCAGATTTTGTCCTCGAGGTAAGCAATAGCCATCCATGCCTCAGACCCCCTACTCTCACTGCAAGAAGGTGATGATTTTGTGCCCCCAAGAAGAAGCCACTGTTGCCTACCATGGGACTGGGATGCCCTTAACACCAACCCCAATACTTCCTGGACTCAAGAGCTATGGCCACTCCATGCATACCCATATTCCAGATCCTGGCTCTGGAATTACACTCTCTCTGCACATGCACTACTCTAGATGCTGGCTTCACAGTTATGCCATGAGTGCCCACACCTGGGACATCACTAGAGCAGTAGCGTAGTAGTTATAGAACACCATCAAGAAGATGAAACACACACCAGAGGAATACCAGAAGGAGGAGGAAAAAAAAAAGGAAGAAAACTTCTTTAAGAAATGATGGCTAAAAACTTCCCAAACTGGAAAGAGATATAGATATCCGGGTATAAGGAGCCCAAAGGTCTCCAAACAGGTTCAACCCAAAGAAAATGTCATCAAGTTACATTATAATCAAGCTATCAAAAATCAAAGACAAAGGGAGAAATTTGAAAGGAGCACGAGGAAAAAGAATCAGCACATACAAGGGAACCTCCATAAGACTATCAAAAAATTTATCAGCAGAAACCATATGTGCCAAAAGAGAATGAATGATATATTCAAAGTGTTAAAAACAACAACAAAAAGCTGACCCTCAAGATTTATATACCCAACAAAGCTGTCCTTTAGACATGAAGGAGAAATAAAGACATTCCAGGACAAACAAATCCAAAAGAGTTCATCACCACTTGCCTTATAAAAAATGCTAAAGGAAGCTCTTCAAGTTGAAACAAAAAGAAACTAATTAATAAATGGAAGTATAAAAGTAAAAAACACACTGATAAAAGTTAGTATATAGTCAAATTCAGAATACTCTAATTGTGGAGTGTCAGTCATTGAACTCTGGTATGAAGAATAGTAATAATATATTAAGAACAACTATAGGTATGATAATTTGTTAATGGATACATAATATAAAAATAGGTAAATTATGACATCAAAAACAAAATGGTAGAGAAAAGGGATAAATTTTTGTATGCAATTAAAATTAAGTTGTTATCAGCTTAAAATAGACAGAATTTATATCTTATTTATGCCTCATGGTAACCACAAAGCTAAAAGTTATAATAAGTACACAGAAGATAAAGAGAAAACAACCAAAAAATACCATTAAAGAGATGATCAAACTACATAAGAAGATAGCAAGAGAAGAAGGAAACAAAAGAATCACAACCAGAAAACAATAAAATACTAATAGTAAGTACTTACCTACCAATAATCTTTTTTTAAAAGATCTTATTCATTCATTCATTCAAGAGAGAGAGCACAGACCAGAGTGAGGGGCAGAAGGAGAAGGAGACTCCCATGGAGCAGGGAGCCTGATGTGGGACTTGATCACTGGACCCTGGGATCATGACCTGAGCCTAAAGGAGATGCTCAATCGACTGAGCCACCCAGGCACCCCTAAAATGTAAGTGGATTAAACTCTCTAATCAAAAGACAGAAGGTGTTTAAATGGATACCACAACAAGATCCAATAATATACTGCCTACAGGAAACTCACTCCAACTTTAAGGGCACACATAGGGATAGAAAAAAAAGATGTTATTATGGAAGAATGAAAATGGACCATTTCCTTACACCACACACAAAAATAGACTCAAAATGGATGAAAAAACCTCAATGTGAGACAGGAATCCATCAAAAGCCTTGAGGTGAACATAGGCAGCAACCTCTTCGACCTCAGCCACTGCAACTTCTTCCTAGAAAGATAGCCAAAGACAAGGGAAGCAAGGGCAAAAATGAACTACTGGGACTTCAGCAAGATCAAAAGCTTTTGCATAGCAAAGGAAACAGTAAACAAAACCAAAAGACAACTAACAGAATGGGAGAAGATATTCACATATGACGTATCAGATAAAGGGCTACTATCCAAAGTCTATGAAGAACTTGTCAAATTCAACACCCAAAGAACAAAAAATCCAATTAAGAAATGAGCTGAAGACATGAAGAGACGTTTCTGCAAAGAGGACATCCAAATGGCCAACAGACATATGAAAAAGTGCTCAACATCACTCGGCATCAAGGAAATACAAATCAAAACCACCATAACATACTACTTCACACCAGTCAGAATGCTAAAATTAACAAGTCAGGAAAGGACAGATGTTGGTGAGGATGCAGAGATAGGGGAACCCTCCTACACTCTTGGCTGGAATGCAAGCTGGTGCAGCCACTCTGGAAAAAAGCATGGAGGCTCCTCAAAAAGTTGAAAATAGAGCTACCCTAGGACCCAGCAATTGCACTACTAGGTATTTATCCTAAAGATACAAATGTAGTGATCCAAAGGGGCACATACTCCCAAATGTTTATAGCAGCAATGTCCACAATAGCCAAACTACGGAAAGAACCTAGATGTCCATCAACAGATGAATGGATAAAGAAGATGTGATACACACACACACACACACACACACACACAGTGGAATACTATGCAGCCATTAAAAAACCCCTGAAATCATGCCATTTGCAATGATGTGGATGGAATTAGAGGGTATCATGCTAAGTGAAATCAGTTAATCAGAGAAAGACAATTATCATATGATCTCTCTCACATGAGGAATTTGAGAGGCATGGCAGGAAGTCATGGAGGCTAGGGAGGGAAAAAATGAAACATGATGGGATTGGGAGGGAGAAAAACCATAAGAGACTTTTAATCTCAGGAAACAAACTGAGGGTTGCTGGGGGGTAGGGAGGGTGGCTGGGTTATGGACACTGGGGAGGATAAGTGCTATGGTGAGTGCTATGAAATGTGTAATCCTGATGATTACAGGATTACACTGGATTACAGGATTACACAGGATTCACAGACCTGTACCCCTGAGGCAAATAATACATTATATGTTAATTAAAAAGAAAGAAAGAAGATGTTTCAGGCAAATACTAACCAAAAGAGACCAGGAATGGATATAAGTATCCCAGACAAGACTTAGTTCAAAAATTGTAATGAGGGACAAAGAAGATAATATGAAGGTAATTATATAATTATAAAGGGATCAATTCATTAAAAGAATATAACAATTATATATGCACTGAACATCAGAGCACCTAAATATATAAATCAAATATTAATAGAACTGAAGAGAGAAATAGATAGCAGTACAATAATAGTAGGGGAGTTCAATACCAAAATTTCAACAATGGATTTATCATCCATATAGAAAATGAGTAAGGAAATACTAGATTTGACATTTTAGACTTACACTTTAGACCAAATGGACCTAAGCGACATATACAGGACATTCCATCCAACAGCAGCAGACTATATGTTCTTCTCAGGTATACTCAGAACATTCTCCAGGATTGATCATGTTAGGCCACAAAACAAGTTTGGATATATTAAAGAAGATTGAAGTCATATAAACATCTTTTCTGACCACAGTGTTAGGAACCTAGAAATCAACAATGGAAAGAAAATTGAAAATTGAACAAATATGTGGAAATTACCACACAACTCCTGAATAACCAAGTAGTCAAAGAAGAAATCAAATAAGAGAAATCAAAATCTTGAAACAAATGAAAGTGGAAACACAACATACCAAAACTATGAAATTCAGTAATAGCAGTGCTAAGAGGGAACTTTATAGCAATAAACTCCTATATTGGGACACTGGGTGGCTCAGGCGGTTGCGTGGCTGCCTTCGACTCAGGTCATGATCCTGGGGTGCTGGGATGGAGCCCGGCATCGGGTTCCCTGCTCAGTAGAGAGCCTGCTTCTCTCTCTCCATCTGCCTGCTGCTCTGCCTACTTGTACTTTCTATCTCTGTGTCAAATAAATTTAAAAAAAAACCTTAAAAAAATAAACTCCTACTTTAAGAAAAAAAAAAAAAAAGCTCAAACAACAATCTAAACTCCATCTTATGGAAGTTGAGAAAGAGGAACAAGCTAAGCCTAAAATTAGCAGCAGAAAATAATAACACAGACCAGAGTCAAAATAAATGAAATAAAGATGGAATAACGATAGAAAAGATTGAGGAAACTAAGAATCAGTTTCTTGAGAAGATAAACAAAGGAGATAAACCTTTCACTAAACTAACCAAGAAAAAAATGAGACAAGAATCCAATAAATAAGAGACACTGTAGCTGATATTACAGAAATACAAAGAATCATAAGAGACTACTGTAAATAATTCTAATCAACAAATTGGTAACTTAGAAGAAATAGGAAAAATTCCTAGAAACATACAACCTACCAGGACTGAGTCATGAAAAAATATAAAATCTGAACAGACCGATAATGAGTAATGAGGCTCAATCAGTAAATGTGACACACATGTATTAAAAAGGAAGTTTAGGGGTGCCTGGGTGGCTCAGTGGGTTAAAGCCTCTGCCTTCGGCTCAGGTCATGATCCCAGGGTCCTGGGATCCAGCCCCACTTCGGGCTCTCTGCTCAGCAGGGAGCCTGCTTCCTCCTCTCTCTCTGCCTGCCTCTCTGCCTACCTCTGATCTCTGTCTGCCAAATAAATAAATAAAATCTTTAAAAAAAAAGGGGGGGGAGTTTAAAAGTCTTATGATCATTTCAATAGGGACATTAGAAGTAAAATTCAATATGCTTTTATAGGAAACACTCCCAACAAATTAGGTATAGAAGAGATGCATTCAAACATAATAAAGGCTATACATAACAAGCCCAAAGCTAACATTGTACTCATTTGCGAAAAGCTAAAATATTTTTCTTTAAGGTCAGAAAGAAGACTAAAAGTACCCACTCTGACCACTTCTATTCAATATGGTACTGGAAGTCCTGACCAGAGCAATGAGCCAAGAAAAGAAAAGAAAAGGCTGCCAAAACAGAAAGATGTGCAATTGCCTCTGTTTGTAAATGACATGATCTTGTATATAGAAATCCCTAAAGAATCTATCAATAAACTGTTAAGATTAATAAATAAATTCATAAAAATTGCAGGATATAAAATCAAATGCAAAAATCAGATGCTTTTCTATACACTAACAATGAATTATCTAAAAAAGAAATTAAAAAAAACAATCCTATTTACAATAATATCAAAAAGAGTAAAATACTCAGGAATACATTTAACCAAGTAGGTGAAAGATCTGTACACTAAACCTATGACACATTGATGGAAAAATATGGAAAACACAAATAAGTGGAAAAAAAAATTCCTGGAGCATGGTCTAGAAGAGTTAATATTGTGAAAATGTCTATACAACCCAAAGAATTTTACAGATTTAATGCAATCGCTATCAAAATTCCAATGCCAGTTTTCACAACAACAAATTTTTAAAAATCCTAAAAATCATATGGGACCACACAAGATTTCTAACAGAAAAGTCAATCTTGAGCAAGAAAAGTAAAGTTAACAGACATCAAACTTCCTGATTTGAAGTTACGTAGTTATATTAATCAAAACTGTATGATACCCGTGTAAAAGAACAGACCCGTAGACCAATGGAATATAATAGCCTACAAATAAATCCATGCATACACAATCAACTAATATTTGACAAGGGAGCCAAGAATACATAATGAGGGGGGGAGGAGTCAAGATGGCAGAGAAGTAGCAGGCTGAGACTACTTCAGGTAGCAGGAGATCAGCTAGACAGCTTATCTAAAGATTGCAAACACCTAAAATCCAACGGGAGATCAAAGAGAAGAAGAACAGCAACTCTAGAAACAGAAAATCAACCACTTTCTGAAAGGTAGGACTGGCGGAGAAGTGAATCCAAAGCGACCGGAAGATAGACCACGGTGGGAGGGGCCGGCTCCCAGCAAGCAGCGGAGCAACGGAGCACAAAATCAGGCTTTTAAAAGACTGTTCCACTCAGGGACATCGCTCCAGAGGCTTAACCAGGGTGAAGCCCACGCAGGGTCAGCGTGGCCTCAGGTCCCGCAGGGTCACAGAAGGATCGGGGGTGTCTGAGTGTCGCAGAACTTACAGGTATTAGAACAGGGAAGCCGGCTACAGAGACAGAGCCGAGGAGTAAGCTCTAAGCTCAGGGTTACCTTGAACTGGTCGCAGGCTCGGTTAACGCAGAGTGCGGCCAGAGGCCAGGGTGACGGGAGTAATTGGGCGCTGTTCTCTGAAGGTGCACTGAGGAGTGGGGCCCCGGGTTCTTGGCTCCTCCAGGCCGGAGACCAGGAGGCCGCCATCTTCATTCCCGCCCTCCGGAACTCTACGGAAAGCCCTCAGGGAACAAAAAGCTCCCGAAAGCAAACCCGATCGGATTACTCAGACCGGGCCCAGGTAAAGGCGGTGCAACTCCGCCTGGGGCAAAGACACTTGAGAATCACTACAACAGGCCCCTCCCCCAGAAGATCAATAAGAAACCCAGCCAGGACCAAGTTCACCTACCAAGGAGTGCAGTTTCAATATCAAGGAGAGCAGCGAATTTCCAGAGGAGGAGAAAGCAAAGCATGGAACTCATGGCTTTCTCCCCATGATTCTTTAGCCTTGCAGTTAATTTAATTATTTTTTTCTTTTTCAATTTTTTTTCTTCTTCTGCTGAATTTTTTTAACTTTTACCCTTTTCTTTTTTAACGTTTATTAACTAGTTTATCTAATATATATATTTTTTTATATTTTTTCTTTATTGGTTTTCTTTTTTTAATTCTTTCTTTCTTTTTCTTTTTTTTCTTTCTGAACCTCGTTTTATCCCCTTTCTCTCCCCTCACGTTTTGGGATCTCTTCTGATTTGGCTAAAGCATATTTTCCTGGGGTTGTTGCCACCCTTTTAGTATTTTACTTGCTCCTTCATATACTCTTATCTGGACAAAATGACAAGGCAGAAAAATTCACCACAAAAAAAAGAACAAGAGGCAGTACCAAAGGCTAGGGACCAAATCAATATAGACATTGGTAATATGTCAGATCTAGAGTTCAGAATGACGATTCTCAAGGTTCTAGCTGGGATCGAAAAAGGCATGGAAGATATGAGAGAAACCTTCTCGGGAGATATAAAAGCCCTTTCTGGAGAAATAAGAGAATTAAAATCTAACCAAGTTGAAATCAAAAAAGCTATTAATGAGGTACAATCAAAAATGGAGGCTCTCACTGCTAGGATAAATGAGGCAGAAGAAAGAATTACCGATAGAGAAGACCAAATGACAGAGAATAAAGAAGCTGAGCAAAAGAGGGACAAACAGCTACTGGACCATGAGGGGAGAATTCGAGAGATAAGTGACACCATAAGATGGAACAACATTAGAATAATTTGGATCCCAGAAGAAGAGGAAACAGAGAGGGGAGCAGAAGGAATTTTGGAGAGAATTATTGGAGAGAATTTTCCCAATATGGCAAAGGGAACAAGCATCAAAATCCAGGAGGTTCAAGGAACCCCCCTCAAAATCAATAAGAATAGGTCCACACCCCGTCACCTAATAGTAAAATTGACAAGTCTTAGTGACAAAGAGAAGATCCTGAAAGCAACCCGGGAAGAGAAGTCTGTAACGTACAATGGTAAAAATATTAGATTGGCAGCAGACTTATCCACAGAGACCTGGCAGGCCAGAAAGAGCTGGCATGATATATTCAGAGTACTAAATGAGAAAAACATGAAGCCAAGAATACTATATCCAGCTAGGCTGTCATTGAAAATAGAAGGAGAGATTAAAAGCTTCCAGGACAAACAAAAACTGAAAGAATTTGCAAATACCAAACCAGCTCTACAGGAAATGTTGAAAGGGGTCCTCTAAGCAAAGAGAGACCCTAAAAGTAGTAGATCAGAAAGAAACAGAGACAATATACAATATCAGTCACCTTACAGGCAATACAATGGCACTAAATTCATATCTCTCAATAGTTACCCTGAATGTTAATGGGCTAAATGCCCCAATCAAAAGACACAGGGTATCAGAATGGATAAAAAAACAAAACCCATCTATATGTTGCCTACAAGAAAGTCATCTTAAACCCGAAGACACCTCCAGATTTAAAGTGAGGGGGTGGAAAAGAATTTACCATGCTAATGGACATCAGAAGAAAGCAGGAGTGGCAATCCTTCTATCAGATCAATTAGATTTTAAGCCAAAGACTATAAAAAGAGATGAGGAAGGACACTATATCATACTCAAAGGAACTGTCCAAGAAGAAGATCTAACAATTTTAAATATCTATGCCCCTAACGTGGGAGCAGCCAACTATATAAACCAATTAATAACAAAATCAAAGAAACACATCGACAATAATACAAATAATAGTAGGGGACTTTAACACTCCCCTCACTGAAATGGACAGATCATCCAAGCAAAAGATCAACAAGGAAATCAAGGCCTTAAATGACACACTGGACCAGATGGACATCACAGATATATTCAGAACATTTCATCCCAAAGCAACAGAATACACATTCTTCTCTAGTGCACATGGAACATTCTCCAGAATAGATCACAGCCTCAGTCCTAAATCAGGTCTCAACCAGTATCAAAAGATTGGAATCATTCTCTGCATATTTTTAGACCACAATGCTCTGAAGCTAGAACTCAATCACAAGAGGAAATTTGGAAAGAACCCAAATACATGGAGACTAAACAGCATCCTTCTAAAGAATGAATGGGTCAACCAGGAAATCAAAGAAGAATTGAAAAAATTCATGGAAACAAATGATAATGAAAACACAACAGTTCAAAATCTGTGGGACACAACAAAGGAAGTCCTGAGAGGAAAATATATAGTGGTACAAGCCTTTCTCAAGAAACAAGAAAGGTCTCAGGTACACAACCTAACCCTACACCTAAAGTAGCTGGAGAAAGAACAAGAAAGAAAGCCTAAACCCAGTAGGAGAAGAGAAATCATAAAGATCAGAGCAGAAATCAATGAAATAGAAACCAAAAAACAATAGAACAAATCAACGAAACTATGAGCTAGTTCTTTGAAAGAATTAATAAGATTGATAAACCCCTGGCCAGACTTATCAAAAAGAAAAGAGAAAGAACCCAAATAAATAAAATCATGAATGAAAGAGGAGAGATCACAACGAACACCAAAGAAATACAGACAATTATAAGAACATACTATGAGCAACTCTACGCCAACAAATTTGACAATCTGGAAGAAATGGATGCATTCCTAGAGACATATAAACTACCACAACTGAACCAGGAAGAAATAGAGAGCCTGAACAGACCCATAACGAGTAAAGAGATTGAAACATTCATCAAAAATCTCCAAACAAACAAAAGCCCAGGGCCAGATGGCTTCCCGAGGGAATTCTACCAAACATTTAAAGAAGAACTAATTCCTATTCTCCTGAAACTGTCCCAAAAAATAGAAATGGAAGGAAAACTTCCAAACTCATTTTATGAGGCCAGCATCACCTTGATCCCAAAACCAGACAAGGATCCCATCAAAAAAGAGAACTACAGACCAATATCCTTGATGAACACAGATGCAAAAATTCTCACCAAAATACTAGCCAATAGGATTCAACAGTACATTAAAAGGATTATTCACCACGACCAAGGGGGATTTATTCCAGGGCTGCAAGGTTGGTTCAACATCTGCAAATCAAACAATGTGATACAACACATTAATAAAAGAAAGAACAAGAACCATATGATACTCTCCATAGATGCTGAAAAAGCATTTGACAAAGTACAGCATCCCTTCCTGATCAAAACTCTTCAAAGTGTAGGGATAGAGGGCACATACCTCAATATTATCAAAGCCATCTATGAAAAACCCACCGCAAATATCATTCTCAATGGAGAAAAACTGAAAGCTTTTCCGCTAAGGTCAGGAACACGGCAGGGATGTCCGTTATCAGCACTGCTATTCAACATAGTACTAGAAGTCCTAGCCTCAGCAATCAGACAACAAAAGGAAATTAAAGGCATCCGAATCGGCAAAGAAGAAGTCAAACTATCACTCTTTGCAGATGATATGATACTATATGTGGAAAACCCAAAAGACTCCACTCCAAAACTGCTAGAACTTGTACAGGAATTCAGTAAAGTGTCAGGATATAAAATCAATGCACAGAAATCAGTTGCTTTTCTCTACACCAACAACAAGACAGAAGAAAGAGAAATTAAGGAGTCCATCCCATTTACAATTGCACCCAAAACTATAAGATACCTAGGAATAAACCTAACCAAAGAGACTAAGAATCTATACACAGAAAACTATAAAGTACTCATGAAAGAAATTGAGGAAGACACAAAGAAATGGAAAAATGTTCCATGCTCCTGGATTGGAAGAATAAATATTGTGAAAATGTCTATGCTACCTAAAGAAATCTACACATTTAATGCAATTCCTACCAAAGTACCATCCATTTTTTTCAAAGAAATGGAACAAATAATCCTAAAATTTATATGGAACCAGAAAAGACCTCGAATAACCAAAGCAATATTGAAAAAGAAAGCCAAAGTTGGTGGCATCACAATTCCGGACTTCAAGCTCTATTACAAAGCTGTCATCATCAAGACAGCATGCTACTGGCACAAAAACAGACACATAAATCAATGGAACAGAATAGAGAGCCCAGAAATGGACCCTCAACTCTATGGTCAACTCATCTTCGACAAAGCAGGAAAGAATGTCCAATGGAAAAAAGACAGCTCCTTCAATAAATGGTGTTGGGAAAATTGGACAGCCACATGCAGAAAAATGAAATTGGATCATTTCCTTACACCACACACGAAAATAGACTCAAAATGGATGAAGGATTTCAATGTGAGAAAGGAATCCATCAAAATCCTTGAGGAGAACACAGGCAGCCACCACTTCGACCTCAGCCGCAGCAACATCTTCCTAGGAATATTGCCAAAGGCAAGGGAAACAAGGGCAAAAATGAACTATTGGGATTTTATCAAGATCAAAAGCTTTTGCACAGCAAAGGAAACAGTTAACAAAACCAAAAGACAACTGACAGAATGGGAGAAGATATTTGCAAATGACATATCAGATAAAGGGCTAGTGTCCAAAATCTAAAAGAACTTAGCAAACTCAACACCCAAAGAACAAATAATCCAATTAAGAAATGGGCAGAAGACATGAACAGACATTTCTGCAAAGAAGACATCCAGATGGCCAACAGACACATGAAAAAGTGCTCCATATCACTCGGCATCAGGGAAATACAAATCAAAACCATAATGACATATCACCTCACACCAGTCAGAATGGCTAAAATGAACAAGTCAGGAAATGACAGATGCTGGCGAGGATGCGGAGAAAGGGGAACCCTCCTACACTGTTGGTGGGAATGCAAGCTGGTGCAACCACTCTGGAAAACAGCATGGAGGTTCCTCAAAATGTTGAAAATAGAACTACCCTATGACCCAGCAATTGCACTGCTGGGTATTTACCCTAAAGATACAAACGTAGTGATCCGAAGGGGCATGTGCACCCTAATGCTTATAGCAGCAATGTCTACAATAGCCAAACTATGGAAAGAACCTAGATGTCCATCAACAAACGAATGGATAAAGAAGAAGTGGTATATATACACAATGGAATACTATGCAGCCATCAAAAGAAATGAAATCTTGCCTTTTGCGACGACGTGGATGGAACTAGAGGGTATCATGCTTAGCGAAATAAGTCAATCGGAGAAAGACAACTATCATATGATCTCCCTGATATGAGGGAGAGGAGATGCAACATGGGGCGTTAAGGGGGTAGGAGAAGAGTAAATGAAACAAGATGGGATTGGGAGGGAGACAAACCATAAGTGACTCTTAATCTCACAAAACAAACTGAGGGTTGTTGGGCGGAGGGGGGTTGAGAGAGGGGAGTGGGATTATGGACATTGGGGAGGGTATGTGCTATGGTGAGTGCTATGAAGTGTGTAAACCTGGCGATTCACAGACCTGTACCCCTGGGGATAAAAATATATGTTTATAAAAAATAAAATTATAAAAAATAATAAATCTCAAAAAAAAGAATACATAATGAGGGAAAGTTAGTCTCTTCAATAAATGGTTTTGTGAAAAATTCAAATGCTAGAGAATGAAATTGGACCCTTATCTTACATCACACATAAAATTGATTCTAAATGAATTAAAGACTTAAGAGTAAGACCTGAAATCATAAAACTCCTAGGAAAACAAAGGGAAAATTTTCCTTGATATTGGTCTTGGCAATACTTTTTTTTTTTTGTATCTGATACCAAAAGCACATGCAACAAAAGGATAAACAAGTGAACCTATATCAAACTAAAAAGTCTGCACAGCAAAAGAAACAATCACTGAGTGAAAAGATAAGCTATGGAATAAAAATATTTCCAAACTGTATATCTGAAAGGGGTCAAATATCCAAATTATGTAAGGAACTCAGACAACTCAGTAACAAAAAATAAAAATAAACAAACCCCCCATAACCCAATTAAAAAATGAGCAAATAATCCAAATACAGATTTTTCCAAAGAATATATGCAAATGGCCAACAGACACATAAAAAAATAATTCATATGAAATGTTGTTCAAGGCACCTGTGTGGCTCAGTGTGTTAAGGGTCTGCTTTTGGCTCAGGTCGTGGTCTCATGGTCCTGGGATCGAGCCCAGAGTGGGGCTCTCTGCTCAGCAAGGAGCCTGCTTCCCCCTCTCTCTCTGCCTGCTGCTGTGCCTACTTGTGATCTCTCTCCCTCTGTCAAATAAATTTAAAAAAAAATCTTAAAAAAAAAAGTTAGTCAAAGGTACAAACTTTTGGTTATAAAATAAATAAGTATGGATGTCTGACATATAGTAAGATGATTATAATTAATAATAGTATACCTTACACTTGAAATTTGTCAAAAGAGTAAAAAATCCCAAGTGTTCTCACAACACACACATGCAAAGAGTAACTATGTGAGGTGACAGATATGTTCATTGGTCTGATTATGGAGATCATTTCACATTATACGCACATATCAAGACATAATGTACATCTTTAGTATGTATAATTGATATTTGCCAGTCATATGTCTAAAAAACTTGAAAAAAGGAGATAAATTAGGATGCATTCCAACAAAGAGTTATGGATTTTAAATACGATGTAAATGTGAAATCTTTATAAAACTCTAAAGTACTGGGACACCTGGGTGGCTCAGTCTGTTAAGCGTCTGCCTTCTGCTTAGGTCATGATTCCAGGGTCTTGAGATCCAGCCCTGAGAAGGCAGGGAATCTACTTCTTCCTCTTCCCCCGCCCCCACTTGCACACACACATGCACTCTCTCTCTCTCAAATAAATAAATAAGATATTTTTTAAAACCTCTACAGTATTGTAAAAATATAAATTGGGCATTAGCAAGCTTTCCTTGGTAAGAAGTGGGTCAACACTGAAGTTTGGAACCATTATTTCTCCTTTCCCCTGGTCTTTTTCTCTCCACAAATTCTTCTTTCAAAAATCTCATATATATAGATAGATAGATAGATAGATAGATAGATAGATATAGATCATTAAATATATTATGTATAATGATCATTATATATATATGTATACATATATATATAATGCTTTTCCCCCAAAGGGAAATCTTTAATGGAAACATACTAAATTAAATAAATAAAATCTCCTTAGATTGAGCTGGACAAAGTGCCAGAACCCCAGTCACTCAATCCTCTCTCCACTACCTTTACCTCTTTAGCAAACTCTGTGAGGTCATTATCTCATAACCTATTGTGAGAGCACTGCATTACCAGATTTCTAAGATCATTTACATTTTTGGTATTCATGGGTGTGAGACTAATGTCTATCTGACCCTATATTTTTTTTAGCTAATCAGGCTTATAGTCTGTGGGTTAAGTAACCTAGTGGCAAATTTTCTGGTCTCCCAGGTTCCTCTTCATACAGTGTCCTACCTATTCCACTTACTCGCCAGCATCTGCTCCTGAAAGCCTGCATATGGCTTACTTCAGCTTTCTTACATGGAAATTATATGAGGCATTGTGAACTTTATATCCCAGAATTCTCCCAGGACTTGGACTTAGACTTCCCCTTTGTTTCCTCTGGTCCTGGACACCAGCGTGGACTAGAAAACCATGCTAGCTTTTTCCCACTCAAAGCCACAAATTTGCATGGGTAGTTAATGGACTGGGCTGGCCCTCGTTTCCAGTAGAGAAAATTTAGGCTAAAATCTTTAGTTATCAGTCCTTGAGTGTTTGTTTTGTTTTCTGTTTGTTTTATCACAACAGGGAAGAAAGCCTTAGATTGAATTTCTGACATACACAGTTTCAAATTTTAACATTTAACATTTTAACATTCCAGAGTTGGGGAAAACCGAGAAAATTGAAGAAATCCCCCAAATATGGCAGGTTACCACCTTTACTGAGATGAATCTACTGGAATTACCAAGAAACAGCCAAAGTAAAGGATTCAAAACAGAAAAATAACTTCATATTTCTCATGCAGGTTTTGTGTGGGGGAAAAAAAAGAGGAAAAAAGTTTTATCTAGCTCCTCCTGGTGGTGGATTTCTGAAATATAAGACTACCTAATAGTTGAGCAACTTTTTTTCACAATCCTGTGGACCTACTAGGCACGTCTAAATAAAAATTAACTCAGAAATTGAATTATAATTCTTTGCAACTTGATAGCCCTAGAAAAATACACTGGTGCTTGATGTTACAGCAAAATACAGAACAGCAAAAAAAAAAAAAAAAGTTTCAAAAATTAATTTTCCTGCCTTAGAATTCTAGGAATTGTGGATGCCTGAGGAGCAGAAATAATTTGAAACAATAAATGTTATTAATTAATTAATATTTATTTATTCCTGAGGCAAATTGTGAAATGCTTTATATAGCTCTTTTTTCAGTAAGCAAAGATGATCTAACACAAATTTTGAAATGAAATGATGATACTTGTTTCTAATTGATAAATCTAGTGGCAATATGGGAAATGAGCAGGGGGCGGGGGGGAACAGGGAGGATTAAGGGATTGGATGACAAAGGGATCTGTGACCAAAGACTTGTAGGTGAAAAATGATAAGAAAAGAACTTCAACTAGGGCAGTAGCAGTAAAGGTGGAAAGAGCTCAGATCCTGGTGACATTTCTGGAATACAGTTCACAGGGTTTGGTCATTGAGTCAATGAAATTGGCAGAGTGGGAGGAGTGGAGGATGGAAACTTCATGTCTATGGGCCCATGGAATTTTCCACTAAACTTCAGATCACGTCACTACCTTCCTGCCACTGTACTTACCCATATCTTTCTTCCTTGATGACATAGTGAAATCCTTATCTAATCTGGATCAGAGTGAGAGAGGGTGAGATGTATGGATGAGTCTGCCTAATCATTTAACCTGAGAACCAGATCATGTAGATTGACTTAAACTGTTGTTTGAGGACAGGCTATAAAACCACATCTGTTACCTGGTATAAAATTAGGGAAGATAAGGAAGGTGATGAAGGTGAAGGAAATTAGCCATGTCAGCTCTACTTTGCTTATATAATATAGCATCTTTGTTTACTTATAACTTTATTGTTCATATTATAACATCTTCTGTATCAGGCATTTTGTTAGGCACTTAGGATTTAAATGAAAAGAAAAGGAAATTCTAGCTGTCAGTAATTTTTCTACTTGGTGGTTGAAATAGGTAAGTAAGCAGGCAATTCTAACAGTGTGATATATATATATATATATATATATATATATATATATATATATACACACACACACACATACACACACACATATATATAATGTATAAAATATATAATGTATAATATAACACATATACATTATCTAATGTATAATATATACATATTTTTGAATAAAATTAAAGGTTATTCAAGGAGACAGGAGAGGACAAAGGAGGCTAAGCCCAGATTTGGAAAGTTCAGGAAGCCTCCTTAAAAATGATAGTATCTAAAGTAAAACTTAGAGAATGAGTAAGCAATCCTGAGGGAAGGAGGAAATGACAGTCCTTCTAGGTAGAAGAGGAGCCAGTGAAAAGTTCTAGAGAATTAGGAGTATATCAATATGCCTGAAACATTACAAAAAGAGAGAAGGAAAAAAAAAAAAAAGGTTGGGAGAAATGGGCATAGTGAGAGATGAATTTTCAAAAATAACCAGGGACTAGATCATACACAGTATGCATCTATTCAGAGTTTGTACAGGAGAAAGGGTATTATTCTTCTGCTCCTAATTCCTATCTTATTGTTAGGGAGTTAGCTATGGGTCTTAGCATTTAAATAATGTCCTTTTTGGTTGGCGTATGTGGGTCAATTTTTACCTTTTGGGGATTCTCCAAACCAAAAGCCTCAATCTCAGAAATTTTCTCCTGCTAGAAGAAAATCTTTTTGTAACAACAGGACTGTGCTGTGCTTCAGCCAAAAATACCCCCCCGCCCCGCACGCAATTTTAAAGGAGGCATTGTAGGTCTAGTGTCTAAATGGGAAAGAGAATCAGAGGCTGGTATGTTGTGTTTGAGAAGTGACTCATCTACTACCTTCTCAATTCCAACCAATACTTTTTTTTCTGTAAATTAATTTTGAATATTTTTCCAAGCCACTCAAAATGTAATAACCCTCTCTACCCTCCACAACATAAGCTTACCTGAAAAGATTCTGCAAAAACTTTCCTCAGACCTTAAAGAAGAAATGGATTGTAAAGTGATCTTTGGGCTGGTATACAAAGCAACAGAGAAATTGTGGAATAGATTCTCACCATCATAAGAAATAATGATACTCTACAAAGGGATTGCGATACTGAGGTTATTTATATCACTTCAAGATAAGCTAATGTAGAGAAATAATATAGTTGTGTTCTCTATCACTGTTGGCTTTCTCTGAGGGATGAGAAGCTTGAGAAGGATTACAGAGATCCACTTCCTAGGCCAAGAACAGGTTTGTCAAACATGATGAACTCTCAGGGGCGATAGTGTGAAGTGGAGTGAGTGTGTAGGTATGTCCGCAGGGAGTAGGCAATTGAAATACATCTTGTGGCTCAGGTTAAGAAGTCCAAAATATGCTAACAAGTTCAGACTTCATATTCAGATGCTACTGAAGAAACATCACAGTGTTTTAAGCAAGGAAATGGCATGATCCTATTTATATTTTGTAAATATTAGTCAAGCTGTCATGCGTAGACTGAGCTAGAGGAAAGCACAGTGAAGGAAGGGAAGCCTGTTGGAAATGTACGCCACAGTCTGGGCTAGGAATGGTGGTTGATCTAGTGAGGTAGGAGTGTGGAGGTTAAGACATGGGTAGATTTAAGAGATTTTCAGTACGTAAAGCAACAAGACTTGGAAATAAATTGGACATATCAATTGGTGATGAACAATAGTTTAGAGAAATTCTTGCCTCAGATTTACTGTGAATAGATGCTACTACTGCTTACATGTGGGGTTTTTGTTTGTTTGTTTTGTTTTGTTTTGTTTTGTTTTGTTTTTTCCTGACTGTGGGAGCATACTAGACCTACACTCAGGGAAGAGAGGAAGGGCCATAGTTATTGTTCAAGAAACAGATCTCAACCAATGACATATGCGCACCTGACATAATCCTCAGCTCCCTTTCTCTCTGAGACGTACCCATGAGCTCCTTCTACTAGAGTTCTCTATTTCTTTGGCATATTCCCTCCACATGCCAGTGGTAACTGGCTTTCCCATGTGCCTTTAGTTGACATTCTTTCAATTCCTCCTTTACTTCCACACACCTCTGTGTTTCCTGGGATCACTTGAATATTATATTCAGTGTTTGTTGGGGAGAAACACGAAGGGCAGCTTTCACTGGAAAGTGATTTATGATGAAATGGAAATGAAGAGTTAAAATTTGGGGAAAATAAATCTAAAATACTCTACTCAGATTAAGTTTTAGTTTAATTTAGCTTCTTAGGGCCTTCTTACGGGTTATTCCACAAGCCTACTTCTAGCAGCCCAGTTTCTAAAGATTTGATCTAAGGCCTGGTCCTCTTTTCTTGGCTGATTACTCTTTTTAGAAATTAATCTGCTCTCCCATTGAATGCTGGACTTTTATTCCCATTTATTCTGGATTATGTCACTTATGCTGGATAAAATTTAAATATATTGTCCAAATTGCATTAAATAATATTTTCTCTAATGAGTGGATGTTAACTAAACATATTGTGATGATCATTTTGCAGTAATTATTGAATTTTATTGTATATGTGACACAAATATAATACTATATGCTCAATTATATCTCAATTTTAAAAAAGCCCACTGGAACATAAATAGGATTATATTTGCCACTGTTTTATATAAAAATATGACTGTCTTATTGGTACATCTCTTCTTTTTGTTTATTTAACTTTAACCCTTCACATCAACTAGCTCAAATTCACCCTTTTTAAATGGCTATATAATATTCCACAGCATGGATGTACCACATTTGTTCATTCATTGCACTGTTAAGGAACATTCTCTTTGTTTTCCAGTTTTGATTTATTTTATTTCGCCACTATGACTAATGCTACGATAAACATTCTTGTGCATATCCCCCCCAAAAGAATAATTTTGATATCCTTTTTAACTTTTTATCTCATTTAGATAGGATAAAATATGGTACTATGAGCTGAATTGTGTCTCCCAAAATTTATGTATTGAAGGCTTAATCCCCAATGTGATTGTACTCAGTGATGGAGCCTTTTGGGGGTCATTAAGACTAAATGAGGCCATAAAGTGGGACCCTAATCCAAGAGAGCTGGTGTTTTTGTATAAAGAGGAAGAAATACTCTTTTCTCCTGCCCACCCTTTCTCCCTCCCCTCCCCTTTCTCCTTCTCTCTTTCCACATGCTCACAGAAGAAACGCCATGTGGGTACACAGCATGAAAGTGGCAGTTGATAAACCAACAAGAGAGCTCTCACCAGAAATGGAATCAACCAGCACCTGATTTGGGACTGCCAACCTCCAGAACTGTGAAAATATGAATTTCTGTTGATTAAACCACCTGGTTTGTGGTATAATGTTATGGCACCCTGAGCTGATTAATATATATGGGTACACTGATTTTTTAAAAAATGTCATCATTATTTCCAAATGTCTATATTGTCTTTCTTTATTTTATTTTATTATTTTTTATAATCTTTTTTCTTAAGACAATGGATTTTGAACCTGGATTTTCCTTTACTTTGGTCAAATTCCTTAACTTTCTTTGATTTAATTTTTTTTCAAATGTAAGGGGAACAATATTAATACTTGATTCCTCAGAGGATTTGTTGTGAAGATTAACATTATTACATAGAAAGTCTTTTAAACTTACATGCATTTTTTATTCCTGTTATAAAGGTTCTATCTTATTCCTTTATTTTAAATGAAATAATCATCATTTCCAACAAATTAAATCAAACCTTTCTATTACTCTCTCTAACATAGCTCTTTCCTGTCTTGGAAAGACACCCCCCCCCTCTCAATTTCTTCTTGCCGCAGACTCCTTTCCCCTGGTAGATAGAGCTTCACAAACTCATCGTTATTCTTCCTCATAAAGGGTAGTCAAACAGACCATCTATTGAGATTCCCACCAGATCAATTGACAATTGATTCCATTTGGTCACTAGGCAACATATTTTAGGAAAAGAATGTTGTGGATACTGTTTTTGCTTTAATTCTCCAGGAATAAAAAATTCTTCAAATAATCCTGTGCTTTTATCTAGGATCTATGTGAGCTTAAAAAGCATTCATGCTGTCTGCCGTTACTTGCCTGTTACTCCATAAATTCTTCCTAAGGATATAATCTATATCAAGATCATATGGATAGAAGATACATATTTATATGTTCGAAAATAATACGAAGAAAGAAAGAGTGTCCGGAAAGAGTATACAGGAAGATAGACTGCCAAAATAAACAAATAAAAAAGAAAGGAAAGAAAACTGGTTCGAGCTGAAACACGCTGGCACCAGTGCCTCAGTACCAATTTCCCTTCGAATTCTCACCATCCTTTGTAGAACTGGGGCATTCTTTTCAGGCTCTTTTTCCACAGTGGCCACTGGAGGGCATTGCCCGTCAGCCTTGAGGGAGGTAAGCAGCAAGTCTTTAACCTGGGGAAAGGACAAGGTGAGACATGTCAGTAGGGTCAGAGAACTAAGCTATAACTGACTATCTCAAGGCAAGATTTTGCTGGTACCAAGAATGAAGTTTAAAAAAAGAGTTCTTAAAATGTGGTGGGTGTTCGCCCTAGATTTTATTCTCCTCCCACTCACTCTTAACAAAGATGTTGTAATTCACTTGCAGCTTCATGGCTGCATTGCCTTAAATTATATCATCAGCATGTTACCCAACATTTTGGTATGAATTGAGTTTCTGAAATTCTATTTTAATGATGATGGGTGGTTTCACTATTAAAAGATGGCAGAAGCTGGTCTTTTTCAAATGGAAAGAGTTCCTTTAGGAAAGCAAAATATTACTTTGTAACATTTGAACACACCTGCAAAGTCCTTATTAAGTTGATTTAAAGTGTGACACATTGCTAAGCTACTTGAGGCTTGATTCATTTGACCTACATACTATCCAATTAGACCACTGGCAAAGCATGAATTCAATTTCCGAATCCCTAAAGCAGTCATTTAGCACATCCATTGATTCTGCTCGTGGGGTACTGATGCTTCTTCCATGTGCCTTGAAGCTGGATCTTCCCCTGAACCTTGTTAAATTTCAGTTCTACCCTCTCATTACCCATGTTGGAATGGTCTGAGTTCAAGACTTCAGGGGGCATGTTTTGAATGCATGTTAATGTGCATATGCGTGGATTGTCTATGTAAACAGCTTTACAATTTAACGTCTATTCCTGGCCACTCAGTGGCAAGAACTGGTTTTACATTTGGTTTGTCTGAATGAATATTGAGTTCATTTGCCTGAATTACAAAGCGCACGAAGCAGGTGTTCTAACCTAATGTATCTGCAGAACTTTTCAGTTGACCCTCAGTCCTATGCTCTCCTGCATTGTCTCTCACATCAAAAACTGCTCCTCTTCAATGTCTTTTCTTTTCCTTTTCTCCCTGATGTCAGAACTCTAGCATGCCTAGGGGATACACATGAAACCTATTTCCTGTGTCTGTTTCATTTCCTTAGTGGTCTCCCCCCGCAGCTTCATGACTTTTAAAACCACCTATAGCTTAGCAATGGATAAATTTGGATCTCCAGGCTATTCCTCTCCCATACACTCCAAATTCTTATATCCAAATGCCTACTTGACATGTCCACTTGAGTGGCTAATAAGTACCTCAAACTTATGTCTGATATTGAACTGCTGATATTTCATCCAAATCTTCATTTCTCTCTAAGTTTAAAGCAACTTCTGGCTCCCCAGGTGAAAAAGTTTGGAGTCCCTATGACCCTCTATCTCTCACCTTAAACCAAATCCATAAGTTATATTTATAAAGACATTTATAGCTTACAAAATATTTTAAAGATAACTGTTTCATCTGGTCCCCAAACTTCTCCACCTATATAAATAGAAAAAGATAAAGAAATCGGGTCTCTAGTAGGTTAAGAAATTTATTCATAGTCACACAGTTTGGAGATGAACCTTAAGTTCACATCTTAAGATTAAGTCTTGCTAGTCTTGGAAGTAGTGCTGAACACTAAATTTTCCACTGATCCATTGCAAAATGAGGATAATAAGAACATTGCAGTACTTTGTCACAAAGCTTAAAGCATTTCACTTAAAGAAGTGTCCTTTCTTCTTAGATATATCCTTTGTGATATCTAATATCATAATGTCCTCTATTTTATAATAATAGTGATAATATTCATACATGCCTTAATGAATCGAAATAAAAAATTAATTCATAAAATATTATAAAATAAATTTTATAAAAATTTATAAATATAAATATATTTATATTTATATAAATAAAAAATATAAATAAAATAATAAATATAAATATATTTATATAAATAAATATAAATAAAATAATAAATATAAATTATATATAATATGTATAAATATAAATAAAAATATAAAATAATATTTTATAAAAATATCATAAAATATATATTACAGGTCATAAAATATTATGACCTGTAATATACAGAGTCTGGAAATCACTGAATATACTCTCATGTCTCAGGTCACAAGATGTGGGGAGCAGGTTACATTCTTAGTAACATATTTTTCTTCTAGTCTATACTTGGGTTTTAGAGTCTGCTTATTTTTATATTCCCTTAATGCAAATTAATTATTCTAAAACAGGAAAGACTAAACAGACATGTTCTATAGGTATGCCTCATGTATGAAGCTCCTTTCTGGTCCTCTGCTTCTATTCAGGAAATCGAGATTATCATAATTTGGGAAGTGTACAAAAGTCAAATTACTTTAAGGTGAACAGCGACATTCATATCACTAAAAATTTCAAAGGCAATGATGATTACATTTAGAGAAATTGTCTCTGATTTCTATAAAATGCTGCTGAATATTTGTATTTATCTACTTTTTTCTCCCAAATCCTACTGAAATAATGTAACAGATATAAAAATACATGCACAGCATTCTGAGTAACTGGAGAAAAGTACCAGCAGTGATCAGAGCCGTGAAGAATTTCTGGAAGAGTAGATGCATTCAGTTATTCAACGACTAATTATTGAGGGTGTATTGAATGTCAGGCGCTCTCCCAGGTATTGGAAATCCTGCAGTGAACATGATATTAAATGTCCTTGTCCTCATAAAGTTTACACTATTGAAAGGTAGATCAGGCAGTTTTTTTTTTAAAGGAATTTATCAGATTGCGATAAGTGCAATGCAAATAATGAAGTTAATGTGATAGAAAAATTACTGAGTGGTTGCTCTCATTTGGATAATTATGAAAGCCCTGTTCAAAAAGCTGATATTTTAGTTGAGAGATGAACAAGAAGGAACCAGCTGTTTAAAGACCAGGGGAAAAACACTCCTGGGAGAGAGGAGAGCTTGTGCAAAGGCCCCAAACAGGAGTAATCCTACCATGTTTGAAGTTCCAAAAGAAGGCGAGAGGATTGAAGGTAAAAAAGTAGGCTATAGAGGGAAGCAGAGGTCAGATCATGTAAGGCTTTGTAGGCAGGTCTCATTCGAAAAAGGATGAGAAGCCGTTAGAGACACATAGGCAGCAAGTAGCATGATGTGATATGGGATTTTGAAAGACTGCTCTGATTAATTTTTAGGAAATGAATTGTAGCAGGTGGTATATGGATTTGGATAATGTTGGCTGTAATTGCTCATAGTGGAAGTGGATATAAAAGTTAAAAAATATACTAACTGATAACATAAGGATTCCATAGGTAGGACATCTTCAGCCTGTTTACTCATTGCCTCAGCAGTAACATCAAAGACTACAGAGCCCTTTCATCTCTTCATTTTGACATCATTGATGTATTGGCTTTGTCTCTGTGGCTTTTCCCCCAGCTGGTTGCTGGCTAGCAGCAGTGCCTCCAGAGTGCAAGTGCCGACAAGGCAATGGAAGGAGCAAATGCCTCCCAGTAGACCTTTCATGGTAATGAAATCACCTTCATGGTAATGAAGATTTCCAGTGGAGTGGGAAAAAACCTTCATCTGCTCCCCAAATTTGTCAATCAGACTTCCCAACATGCACATCAAAACATCAACTAACAAAACTCCAAGTTCTCAATTTATGAACCAGAAGAGGGTAGGTTAATTAATGCCTTTAGAGAAATGTTTGAGGATACTACATTCACAGAAATAAGCAGGTTTTTTCAAAAACAACAAGTTGACCTCAAAAATAAAAGCCCCTTGCAGAAGCAAGAAACAGATGGCTTAAAATCAGAGTCAACACAACTGACGACAGAACTTCTAAGCGAGAGGACAAAGTCAACAATAAGAGTGCATAGATTTTGTGACCCTCTAAAAGTATTTATAAAATTTCAATGAATTAAAAAAAGTGAAAAATAAAGTTGGCCATAATGTGATAGTAAACATTAGCAGCAAAAGAAAAACAAAAGGCCATCTACATGGAAAGTATTTTTTTTTAAAAGGCTACTTAGAAAGTATTTTTTTTTTTAAAGATTTTATTTATTTGACAGAGAGAGATCACAAGTAGAGGGAGAGAGAGGAGGAGGAAGCAGGCTCACTGCCTAGCAGAGAGCCCGATGTGGGACTCGATCCCAGGACCCTGAGATCATGACCTGAGCCGAAGGCAGAGGCTTAACCCACTGAGCCACCCAGGCAGCCCAGAAAGTATTTTTTTAAAGAAGACAACTAAAAAGCAAAAATATTTTTCTTAAAGATTTTATTTAGTTATCTGAGAGAGAGATCACAAGTAGGCAGAGAGGCAGAGTTGGGGAAGCAGTCTCCCCACTGAGAAGAAAGCCTGATGTGGGGCTCAATCCCAGGACCCTGAGACCATGACCTGAGCCAAAAGCAGAGGCTTAACCTACTAAGCCACACAGCTGCCCCACAAAAGTACTTTTAAAGAAGAATTAAGAATGAATTACAGCTAATTATATTGCACAACAGCCACGCTGGTCATCTCACTGAGAGCTGCTACTGATTTACTGAACATATTATAGCACAATATGTGGAAATAAGAAGGAAGAGGTCCAAACAGTATTTAGAGGATAAATATTTTGCCATAAATACATGAATTAGAAACTCATTCACAAATCATTTGAGATAAATCAACTATGCTTTCAACTTTACAAGGAGAGGAACAAATCACACTTAAAAACAAAGATATTGGGCGCCTGGGTGGCTCAGTGGGTTAAGCCGCTGCCTTCGGCTCAGGTCATGATCTCAGGGTCCTGGGATCGAGTCCCACATCGGGTTCTCTGCTCAGCCGAGATCCTGCTTCCCTCTCTCTCTCTCTGCCTGCCTCTCCATCTACTTGTGATCTCTCTCTGTCAAATAAATAAATAAATAATCTTTAAAAAAAAAAAAAAAACAAAGATATTTCATTTAGAATTTGATTTTTAGGAAATTTGTCAAAAAGTTGGCCAAATAGAATCACAGGTCTTTATGAAATAACACTTAATTCTCTGTAACCAAGATGACAATAAAAGATTTTCAAGGGAAATACAAAATACTTCATAGTTGTGAATAAAACAGCTTTTTTAATATTGAGAAGATTCAGGTTTCTAGAGTAATCAAAGACCTGGTAAGAACAGCATGAGGCATGATAAAACACAATCTTTGTTTTCCAGGCAGATTACTTAAAAATTAAACAAACAGACAAACAAACAAACAAAAAAAACCCTTTCATAATCTTTTAGCAGCAGTGATGAATAATCTAAGAAAATTTATAGCTAGTAGTTGAAGGAAAATTAAGTTTCAGTTTTACACAAGTACACAATTGATATTGAAGATTATTTTTTAAAAAGCCCTATCACGGGCGCCTGGGTGGCTCAGTGGGTTAAGCCGCTGCCTTCGGCTCAGGTCATGATCTCGGGGTCCTGGGATCGAGCCCCACATCGGGCTCTCTGCTCAGCAGGGAGCCTGCTCCCCCCCCTCTCTCTCTGCCTGCCTCTCCGTCTACTTGTGATCTCTCTCTGTCAAATAAATAAATAAAATCTTTAAAAAAAAAAAAAGCCCTATCACAAATTCATTCACTTTTAGCCAACTTCATTATGCAAGGCAAGAATTCTCTTTTCCTCCAACTTTCTGCACCTATTTACATGTATTCAATTCACTTGTTCTTAACAATTATGTTTAGATTACTCATGAAAATTCCATTAGACGTTAAAAAGGTAGCCATCCACTTAAATTATTTTTCTTGCTGACAAATTTTGTAACAGAGATAACGTGAATTTATTTGACAAGTAAACCCACATAGAATAAAAGTTTATGCCGGCATTAATTCTAATGTTGATAATTTGAAGACATAACTATTTTAATTAAGCAGACAAACTTAAACTAGTTGAACTTGAAAAGCATTTGTGTTACTTTCTATATTTCCGAGAGTTTTAGGAATACTTAACTTATATAAGGGCTTATTTTAAGCTACTTAAGAAGACCTCTTTTACAAATTTTGGCAATACCGTGTGGAGATAAAATTACATGCATAACATACATCTATAGACCCACATAAACACACAAACAGACACAGAGACCTTATAGCTTCCATTCCAAAATTTTATTCATGAATCACGTACAGCAATACAAAACTCATTAGTTCATAAATAATTGTTGAATCCAAATTATGTCAAGTTAAGATTACCTGCTCTCATGGCTAAAGTTTTTATGAATTTTTGTTTAAGATTTGTATTTGCCCTCGACAAGTAGTTTGTGGAGACTATGGACTATATTTTGGGCAAGGGAGCTTCTAAATCCTCTGTATTCTAAAAGCATCTTTCCCCCTATTATTTTCCTGGGTCTCTGTGGGTAGTGTTTTAGTTATCTCCAGGGGTATTTACATTTCAAAGATATGCTAAAATTTACATTTTCAAGGGACAGAGAAAGAATACAAGATTTTCACCTAAGAGTTTTGGGGTATATTTCTCTATTATCAGAAGTTTTGGGTAATTATTATTTAAAATTTTCCTTTGTATTATAGGTCAGAGGGCATGGGAAGTTTTGTCTGTTTCACTGACAATCATCACAACACACTTCTCTTGGCTCTCCTCACTTTCCCAGAGATTCCACCATTTAGTGTCCCAATCAGGCTTTGTCACAAACCCCTGGATCTTAATCCAAGGCAGTTCATGCACTCCTAGCTTGCAAATTGGCATACTAAAGCCTTCAACATATTATTTTGCTCTTCAGCCACCTTGTCTGCCAGCCTGGAAGTTGGTAGAGTGGTAGACACTTCCTTTCTAACCTCAGCTCATCTACCAACTTTTTAACTCAAGCTTCTGCCTCTAATTAAACATTGGTAGCCAGCAAAGCTGTTACATTAAAGGCCATCCCATTGGGGCAGACATGCATTTCCCTTCTTTGCTGTGGGTGGTATGCTGTGAACAATTCCTCAAACAAATGCATTAGACCAGCCAGCATTTGGGCGGTGTCCCATACTCATACAGTAGTCTACAAGCAACTGCCATTCAGGCCATTCTTCACCACGTAGATGTTAGTGTCCAACCTGGAGTTTCTCCTATAGATGCCTCTTTCCCAAGACCTCTTTCTAACGTCTCCTGACTGGCTCACCAATTATTGGCTTACAACTTTAGAAGTTCCCTGGATGAAATCTGAAGCTGACCCCTATCCACAGAGGGCAAGCAGAGACCAAAGGAAAAGGAAAACCACTCTAGACTGGTAGGTGGCAGTTTTAATAAGCAAGGGAATTTGGGTGGTCATAAGTCAAATAATTCTTGACACCAACCTGCCAGAATCTTAACAGTTTATAGGGAGGGTTTAACAGGGTTCAGTCACGTATACAGTCCAGACAGTCTCTACCACACGTTGCTCCTTTGAGGTTGCATCCTTGAAATGGCTCTAGTTATGGGAACAATGGGCAGGGTGTACATTCTAAGGACAGGGGAGGAGGTAAGGAGGCTTTGATTGCCCAGGTTCTGCTCATGGGTCAACCAGTGGTCATGTCCTCTTGATGACCTCCTCCAACAATGATGGAAATGTAAATCAAAATGGGGTAAAATAGAAGCAAATATGTCATCAACAAATGAATTTGATCAGGAGAAAATGTCTATGCAAACTACATTGTGTGTTTGTTTATGAAAGCTGTAGATTGGATATGTATATCTGACCAAAAGTGAGAACAAATATAGGTCATATTTACTGTGAAAATCACAAGATAATGACAAGAAGCTTCATTTGACTATATTCAGGGCCATGATGGTCAGGACCAGATCATGGTACCCAACATAGCTTATTTTATCATGATTACTAATAACAACTTAAGTTTTGTAGTACTTCTTCACAGTCCTTTTTGTTTATGAAATATGATTTATACTCTTTGGACCAGGAATGTGTTCCTGTTGATAAAATTACTGTGAAAAAAAATTATGTTCAAAATAAAGAGAAACTTTCTAAAAATCGATTACTATTAGGTGGTGAAGCAATTTCCTTGGGAGGTGAGAATTTTCCTATCCTTTGAAATGTTAAATAATGGCTGGAAGGTTACTGATAGGTGATACTGGAAAAGAAAGGTATTTGTTGTATCGGATGAGGGTTGGTTTGATCAGGTAGACCCTAAATTCTCTTCCTGTAGTAATATTCTAAGATTTGTGCTTCTAGTATAGAGCTTTTACTAGGATATATTGTATCAGTGGCCTCCTATTTGAACTGGTAAATAACTCTCAGTATATTTATATTGGTATTTTCTAGTCATTGTTAACCCTTTCATGAATCCTATAGTTTTACTGAAAAAGGAGAAAATAAGTAATAAATGCCTTTATTCAGATATGATTGTTCCATAAATTCTGGATTTTCTAGCAATGAATGGTGTTGCTCATTTTGAAGCTGGGACTTCTTAGAGATTCTCTTTGGGCTCTGGTAATGAAGTCAGCATCACCCTGCACGTGTATTCCTCATCTCATCTCCAGTGCTCTTTAAGGATGCCAGGATACTAGTCATGTTGCTATGACTACTGATGGCCAGTCTGATATTATAATTTACATCAACATAATGCCTCTTCAGGACTATTTACATAAAAATTGCTAAAATTTACTGAATGCTTCTTACGTACTAGTACTTATGTACTAATATAAGTACTATTAATAAGTACTATTAGTACTTATGTACTAATATAAGTACTATGTACTTATATTCTCAGGGCTTTACCATATAATCTTCAAAACAGCCCTATGATATTGAAGCTAATTTTATCCTGTTTTTAAGGATGATGAAATCGAGGCATAGAGAAGTTAATGTACTCAGTATCAAAGTGAGAGACAGAGAGAGCTCAGATTTAAACTCAGAAAATTTGGATTGCAATCTCCTGAATCTTTAAAATATCTTGCTTCTTATTAAATTTCTACATAAAATGATGTAGTCTATTCTAAAAAAAAAACAGTTTTTGTTTTTAAACAAAACTAATGAATGGGATGCAGTGAGATTGAGTGGGAAGAATATTACAGCTAGAAGTGTAGACTTCAGATTTCTGGTCCTGATACACCTCTATTTAATTCTGGACAAATCATTTAGTGGCTGTTCCTCATCTGTGTAGTGCACATTGATTTCATGTTCTTTATTTGTTTCATTCCAGTCCTTTCACAAATAACCTTTACATCCATGAACTCATCTAAGCTTTACAGAATAGTGGTGATCACCCACTTCCATCCCATACACTCTGTGCATAGATAGTAAGGATCCTTGGACTCCAAAGCCGGTGTCTTTTCCTATTACACCTTGATGATCTGTTTTATGTACACAAAATCATTTTCTAAAACTGCAATATAATATGCCAATATTAACCTTTATAATTAATGTTGCAAACAAAGATGAATTGGTAATGCTTTCAGTGGAAGGATGTAGCAAAGAAAGGATAATTTTGGAAGTGCTTTTAAGACACCAAACTAGTTTACGTGAAAGCCATGTACATTCTTAATTGATTTTGCTTAAATCCCAAGACAAATGCTAAACTGATGGAAAACTATGTTGCTTCTTTGTGCTTCAGTAAATTCCTTATTTTGTAACATGAAATGATAAATGTTTGAACAGCTGCAATTATGAAGTTAAGAAACCAGACAACACACAAATACACACACACACACACACACACACATGTTTTTGATTTTTTTCCTTCAGGGCTATTGATTGGATTTGTGCCACAAAAAAGTAATCCATGAGTGACATAAATATATTTTCATTCATTTTGCTGAATCCCTTGCTTGGTGTAACTTTCTCTGTGGGAGGTTAACCTCAAGAATGAAAAGAAAAGAAAAAAATGTGAACAAACCAGCTCTCATGATTTATTGTCTTAGGATAGTTTCTGAGATATTGTTCTCCTTTACGTACAAGTGAAATACTTTTGCAACAATTGAGGACTAATGGGAAGGAGCTGGGGGTGGGACTCACCTGTGGCCTTGGCCACTGAACTAATCTTTAGTCTCTATTTTATCTTTGTATACTTAAGAAGTATGAATAGGAATGTTTGTTATTTCTTATTTAATTTCTTTTTTAAGCACTTACACTCTAAATATATACTATTATGTAGAGGTGAGCCTGTGTGTCTACTTAATCCATATGCAGTCACTGTAAATCCTTTTATTGGTTATACATTTGAAATCTGAGAACTCAATACTCTGCCGGTGTTCTGGGAAGTCATATGCAAGCAGTTTACAATATGCCTTAACTCACCTGTTGTCTGCTACAAATAGATGAAGAGACTTGAATCTGCCCCAAATGTTTACTGAAATACACGTAAATCATATAATATCATACTGAGAATCCTAGAAAATCATATTTGGAAGGGGCCATAGAACTCATTAACACGTTTCTCAGGGAAAGAGAGCTACTCTAAGTATCACTTGAAAGAGGAATTTATAGTAGGAATTAGACCTTACCCAAATGTGGGATGTAGGGAAGAAGTGACAATCTGGAGGGGAGTTGGAAAATCCATGAAAAGTTCACCGACAGGTCCATGTTAAGAGCTGATGTGTGTGGACAAACAGATGGGACATATGAGTGGACATTCAGTACATCAAACATATTTAGTCTGTGAATTAAGACCACAAGGGGGGAAGCTGCTGAGGGGTTGAATGGAAATCTCCCCCTCTCAGGAAATTTGGCCTCTGTAATACTGCAGCCAAATCTTTACTAGTGGGCCTGGGCCGTGGGGCTGGCAGTGGAGAGGGTGAGCTGTAAGTAGAGTGGAAAGAAATACAACTACGAGCAGAGTGTAAGCTGAGGTCTACTGGTTACTTCTGCATCTGCTCAGCACCATGCAGAACCAGAAATCTGCGGCCCTGGGGAAAGTGACCCTACTAGGCATAATGACTTAGGAAGTGACACATTCAGAACAAGATTCAAGGTCTCTTGATTACTTGGGTGGCTTTTTCACTACATCTTTTGTCTATTTTTTTTTTAAGATTTTATTTATTTATTCTGAAAGAGAAAGAGAGAGCATGAGCAGAGGCAGAGGGAGAGAATCTCAAGCAGACTCCACGCTGAGCATGGAGCCTGATGTGGGGCTTGATCTCACCACCCTGAGATCATGACCCAAGGCAAATTAAGAGTTGGGTGCTTAACCAATGGAGCCACCCAGGCACCCCCATCTTTTGTCTAGTTTATATCTATGCATATTCTACAAGAACACAATTATTTAAATTGGACTAAAATCTTTATATAGGTCATTCATCTAATATTTTTATTAGAATTAATATAAAATCTTTATATAGGTCATTCATCTAATATTTTTATTAGAATTAATATAATATTATGAACATTAATATGATTGAGATTTTTTTGATCATTGTTAACATTTCAAGGAAGTTTGCTTCATTTTCCTTAGTAGTAGGAAAAGGACATTTTCTATACAAATGTTAGATAATAAAGTCATTATATGACTACTTGAAAGGTTTTTCACCAAATGGCATTTCAGAAAAATAACTGATACCAGGGAATAGAAGGACTACATAAAGTTATAACAATTGTACTTGTGATTTATTAAGAGCTTATTATATATCAGTCACTATGTTAAGCAGTTCATCTATCACCACCTTTTCTCAGTGCTTTTTCTTTGTTTTTAAATTATTTTCATATAAATGTGAAAGCATACACATATACACATTGATTAGGAAGCACAAATAATGCTATAAAAAGAGCCACATCCTCCTAAGAACAATAATCCTAGCAGAAAATAAATAAAGGGGAGTCTGGATCATGGTTTGGTTTTCAGTTTTCTTTTGAGGTCAAAGAGTTTCTTTTGGGAAATTCTTTGGAAAAGGCAATTCATGAGCCTTGAGAAATAGAGAAAGTTCCATAGTCTGGCATCTGGCAGATCTGTAAAATAAGCTGGATACTGGATATGGGTGGGGAGTGAGATGTTTGATCTTTTCTTCTAGGATCACCATGGTCAACTTCCTATTCTGAGGAAGTGGTGGGGTGAATGTCCTCAGTTGCCAGCAGTGACTGGAAGTGAGAGTAGGGACTTCATCAACACATGGTCCATGTTGATAAGAATCTGATAGAGGTTCACCAAAGCAGAAGCCATCTTGCAATGACAGCCATTGATGTGTCTGCTCCTTGGATCATGTTGCTTGAATCTGGGCTGCTTGTTCTTTATGTCTCTCATGCAGTTGTCTTCCTGGGATTGTTTCTATCTGTCTCCTGAGTTGGATCACCTGAGTCCTATATCGAAGTGGAAGACAATGTCAGAAGATTTCCGAGAATGGTTCATCTGATTTGTGTGTGTGTGTGTGTGTGTGTGTGTGTAAAATAAAATGTTTCTATCTTATCTTTAGATTTAATTTTTTATTAGGCTGGATTAAAAATTTAGATTTTTCATTACTAAGAACGTTAAAGGCATTGTCCAGTTTTCTTCTTGCTGCTTGTGTTGTTTGTTGAGAAATCCCAAGCCATTCTGAATTCCAGTCTTTTTTTTTTAATATATTTTTTTATTTTTATTTTTTTAAATAAACATATAATATATTTTTATCCCCAGGGGTACAGGTCTGTGAATCGCCAGGTTTACACACTTCACAGCACTCACCATAGCACATACCCTCCCGAATGTCCATAACCCCACCCCCCTTTCCCAAACCCCCTCCCCCCAGCAACCCTCAGTTTGTTTTGTGAGATTAAGAGTCCTTATGGTTTGTCTCCCTCCCAATCCCATCTTGTTTCATTTATTCTTCTCCTACCCCCTTAACGCCCCCATGTTGCATCTCCACTTCCTTAAATCAGGGAGATCATATGATAGTTGTCTTTCTCCGATTGACTTATTTCGCTAAGCATGATACCCTCTAGTTCCATCCACGTCATCGCAAATGGCAAGATTTCATTTCTTTTGATGGCTGCATAGTATTCCATTGTGTATATATACCACATCTTCTTTATCCATTCATCTGTTGTTGGACATCTAGGTTCTTTCCATAGCTATTGTAGACATTGCTGCTATAAACATACAGGTGCTTTCTCCCCATGAATTCCAGTCTTATGCATAATATCTAACTTGATTTTTCTTCTCTCTGAAAGCTTGTAAAATTTTTCTTTTTGTATCCCAATTATATTTCTTCAATTTGGATTTATTTTCTTCCATTTTATATCAATTCATAGTCCTTATTTATGGACAAATTTCCCAAATTTCTGTACAAATTTTATAAACACTATCGTCTCCTCTCTCCTTCCTGTTCCCTCTTTCTGGAACTCCTCTCACTTATATGTTGAACATCTTAAACTCATTGTCTACCTTTTAAAAATTTTTTTTCTCGGTTTTCCTAAATCTGTTTAACTTTTCTTTTGAGCTCCTCACTTCTGCTATTTCATCTTTTTAATTTCTGATAGTTTTTTTTTTCTTTTTTATGGCTCTGAACATGAAAATTTAAGCTTTTCCTAAATTTATTTTTCTTCACATAGGCTCTATTCCTTTCAAGTTTCTCTTTTCTGTTTATTCTTGTTTCTTTTTCTTTTTTGTTTGAGATTTCCCTCAGATATATGCTCATCCTTGGTGGTTGTGTGTTTATGTTTAAGAAGGGGAACCCTGGGGCGCCTGGGTGGCTCAGTGGGTTAAGCCACTGCCTTCGGCTCAGGTCATGATCTCAGGGTCCTGGGATTGAGTCCCGCATTGGGCTCTCTGCTCAGCAGGGAGCCTGCTTCCCTCTCTCTCTCTCTGCCTGCCTCTGTCTACTGTGATCTCTCTCTGTCAAATAAATAAATAAAATCTTAAAAAAAAAAAGAAGGGGAACCCTAAAGTGGTTTGGATGGGCCTTATTACCTGCAAGGTGATTTACCTGGACCCTAGGTTGATGTTAGTCATACTCTTTAGGCTGGTCGGATTGGAAGAAAAGACTCCTTCAATACTGTCATTGTGTGTTTAATGCCTTAAAACATCTTTCTTGTGCATTTTTAATTTTTTTGGAGGTGAGGAGGTATGATCAAAATGCTTTTAAACTAGTATGTCTCGTCATCTTATTAAGCCTCAAGCAAACTAAGATGGGGGTGGGTAAATGGAAAGTGTTAATCTTACCCCTTGGAAGTGAAGTTACATGGGTTTTGTGAGTTGTCCATATTCTCATAACTTGAATGATTAAGTTAGGATTCGAACACAAGGGAGGCTGATTTCATAGACACTATACTAAAGATGTGTGGACCAGAGCAGATGCAAGCCTAGAAAACAGCTTCTCTGCCAGTTTATGAGGATCTGGAAGTCATATATACGTATATGGATATATCCATATGTATATCCATATCCATATATATGCATACATATATAAATGGACAAAGAAGGAATCAGTACAAAATGCACTTTGAAATGAGAAACAATATTACTTGATTACATAACGTGGGGCATTTTTAATCCTTTTAAACAGAGATGTGCATTCTAAATCTGTTGGTTCTACATTCAAACTAAAGTCCAAGTGTGTGCATTTCTCTCCAACTCCATTGCCATCTTTTTGTCACTAATCACTCATGTTTTCCTGGATTATCAAAGTAGCTTTCTACCTGATCACCTCACATGTATTCATGTCCACTTTTTACATATAACATATATTGAACCTAGAAAAGATATTTTCTAAAACTTGCATTATGGTTTTTTCTGCTTAACATGTTTTAAATTTTTTCCATAACAACAAAATGGCAAAATATGAATCCTTAATGTGGTCTACAAGGCCTGCATAGGCCGATCTCTATTCATTTCTCCAACCTTTGCTTTTACTTCACTCATCATGCTCTAGCTGTTATGCTTTCATTTCAAATCCTTGAATATACCTAGAGACTTCCTGCCTTAAGGATTTTGCTTATGCTGTTCTCTGCTCTAAATGCTCTTCCTATTGCTGCCAACCTGCGGCTACCACAAAATTCTCACTCAATACTCATCTTAAATCAGGTCAAGAGATGTGGTGTACACCCCGTGTTATTTAGGGCCTTTATGCTTCTTAAAATGGTTCAGGCTTTCTACATGTAATATCTAGGCAATCAGGAAAAGGATCTAGATAATCTGAACAGTCACATCTTTCATTGTGTGTATTTGCTTCTTATACCAACTACAAATGTCAGAAGCATATTTTCAGATAAAAGGGTGCACTTACAAATTTACAGAGTGAGATTTAAACAATCCAGTTGATGTCAGACAGTGAAATGAATTGGGACAGTGAATATCAGGAACTTGGGGTTTACCACCAAGTTGATTAGTCACCTCATTCAAGTCAGATTTTCTCTATGGGGTTCTTCTATTTTTGAGATGAAGGGTTTGAACTGGAACAATTCCTGTAGAACCCTCTGGCTCAACATTCTATGCCCCTCTGTTCTAGTACTTGGGTGTCAAATGATTTTTAAATACTGCCAAGAGCTCTATAAAATTTTTCAAAAATTTAAAATAAATCTTAAAACACATAATTTTTAAGTTTTACTTTTAACAAGATTATGTCCTTGAATAGGCTTGGATTTGCTTTCATAAGTTCTGTTGTTTTGTTTTATGTATATATATATATATATATATATATATATAGGCACTGGAGTGGCTTAGGTGTTTAAGCATCAGACTCATTTTATTTATTTATTTATTTTTAGAAGTTTTTATTTTATTTTATTTATTTGAGAGAGAAAGACTGAGAGACAGCATGAGAGGGGAAAAGGTCAGAGGGAGAAGCAGACTCCCCATGGAGCTGGGTTCCCAATGCAGGACTCAATCCCGGGACTCTAGGATCATGACCTGAAGCAAAGGCAGTCACTTAACCAACTGAGTCACCCAGGCACCCTAAGCATCTGACTCTTGATTTCAACTCAGGTCATGATCTCAGGGTTGTGGGGTAGAGCCCTGCTTTGGCTTCTGTAGTCTGTTGTCCCTCTCCCTCTGCTACTCCCCCAGCTTGCTCACTCACTTTCTCTCAAATAAATAAATAAATTCTTTAAAAACATTTTTTGTATTAATTTTAATTTTACATTAAAATTAAATCATGTTTCCTGAGTGTGTACCAGTTGCTATGAGAGAAGCGATGTGTTAAAATTACCACAGAAAACAAAAATACAGAAAATGGAAACAGTAATTAAATGTCTGAGGATGAGCCTTACAATGGTTACTGTGAGAAGGCCTAAAACTGAAGCATCCTCAAAACTGTGAAAAGAAAAAAGATGTTTTCTAAATATGCAACTGCCTGCAAATGTTCATAGGGATAGACTTCTGGATAGCCACAAACCAATACTGAAGTAATGACTGGAAGGAAACAGTATTGATTAGCCTGTTGCCTCAGCTGTGATGCTAACACTGAAATCTGAATAAGGACACTAATGAGGAATGTTCAAGTTTTAATTTATAGTGACTGACTGGTTTTTTTTAGTTTTTATTTTTTTTTTAATTTCTTTTCAGTGTTCCAGAATTCATTGTTTATGCACCTCACCCAGTTTTCCATGCAATATTTGCCCTCCATAATACCCACCACCAGCCTCACCTAACCTCCCAATCCTGGCCCTCCAAAACCTCAGATTGTTTTTCAGAGTCCATAGTCTCTCATGGTTCATCTCCCCCTCCAATTTCCCCCAACTCCCTTCTCCTCTCCAGCTCCCCATGTCCTCCATGTTATTTCTTATGCTCCACAAATAAGTGAAACCATATGATAATTGACTGTCTCTGCTTGACTTATTTCACTCAGCATAATCTCCTCCAGTCCCATCCATGTTGATACAAAAGTTGGGGATCCATCTTTTCTGATGGAGGCATGATACTCCATAGTATATATGGACCACATCTTCCTTATCCATTCGCCCATAGAAAGGCATCTTGGTTCTTTCCACAATTTGGCAACCGTGGCCATTGCTGCTATGAACATTGGGGTACAGATGGCCCTTATTTTCACTACATCTGTATCTTTGGGGTAAATACCCAGTAGTGCAATTGCAGGGTCATAGGGAAGCTCTATTTTTAATTTCTTTTTTTCTTTTTTTTTTTTTTTTAAGATTTATTTGACAGACAGAGATCACAAGTAGGCAGAGAGGCAGGCAGAGAGAGAGAGAGGCAAGCAAGCTCCCTGCTGAGCAGAGAGCCCGATGCGGGGCTCGATCCCAGGACCCTGGGATCATGACCTGAGCCGAAGGCAGAGGCTTTAACCCACTGAGCCGCCCAGGCGCCCCTCTATATTTAATTTCTTAAGGGATCTCCACACTGTTTTCCAAAGTGGCTGCACCAACTTGCATTCCACCAAAAGTGTAAGAGGGTTCCCCTTTCTCCACATCCTCTCCAACACACGTTGTTTACTGTCTTGTTAATTTTGGCCATTCTAACTGGTATAAGGTGGTATCTCAATGTGGTTTTGATTTGAATCTCCCTGATGGCTAGTGATGATGAACATTTTTTCATGTGTCTGTTAGCCATTTGCATGTCTTCATTGGAGAATGTCTGTTCATATCTTCTCATTTTTTGACATGATTGTCTGTTTTGTGTGTGTTGAGTTTGAGGAGTTCCTTATTGATCCTGGATATCAGCCCTTTGTCTGTATTGTCATTTGCAAATATCTTCTCCCATTCTGTGGGTTGCCTCTTTGTGTTGTTGACTGTTTCCTTTGCTGTGCAAAAGCTTTTGATCTTGACTGACAGTTTTATGGACAGTCAGAGGGCAATGTTTGCTCATTCTAGTCTGCTAAAGACATCTGTCTTCTCCCAGTAACCCACCATGGGAAGTTATCCTCAAGGAGAATCCTGAGTGGATCCAGATTCATCGCATTTTAGCTATGACTCCAGAGAGCTCTTAGGGAAACTCTATAAAACAATGATACTGATTTTAATATTTTATAAAACTAAAAGAGCTTGATCTTGACTACTAGTAATATGTTACTGATTATACCTTTTGGAGAAATCTTATGATTGAAACCAGGACTAAGCAAAGTTATAAGAACTTAAGAAAGCCATGACAAAAGAGACCAATGAGCAATGGGTCTTGTTCTGCAGACTCTTTCAGCAGCAACTCTAAAAGGCAAGTTTTTGACAAGCATATGGAAGTTGTTATGACATTAATCTCAAAGGTTAAAGTACTGTAAGTATTTTTATACACTTACAGTGTTGATAATTCCTTATACCTGTGAAGCATTTTAGAATTTTCCAAAAGTCTTTCTTATCTACTTTTATCTGCATTACGAGAGCTTAAATAATGCACAACATATCTCAATCATATTTTTTCTTCTAAGCACAATGCTTGGCATATATAACTAGCTGTAAATGCATGTTGAATAAATTAAAAAATTTGACTCATACAAAAATCTATGTGAGGCATATAAACACAAGTATTATCATACAATTTTACCAATCTTTTTATTTTTTTTAAAGATTTCATTTCATTTATTTATTTGATGGAGAGAGAGAAATAGCAAGAGAGAGAATACAAGCAGAGGGAGTGGGAGAAGGAGAAGCAGCAGGCTTCCCGCTGAGCAGTGAGCCCGATGTGGGACTCGATGCCAGGACCCTGGGATCATAACTTGAGGTGAAGGCAGATGCTTAATGACAGAGCTATGCAGGCACCCTGATTTCACTTATCTAGAAAGAGTTTTAGTGTGTGGTCAGGGTGTCTTATCTAGTTGATGCAAGAAAAAAAAAATGAGGTCTAAATACTCTGCTCTTTCAGCCTTAAAAAAACTTTAGATTAACTCTTGAGGAGGAAAAAGGAAGAAAAATAACCAATAAAAAATCTACAGTGATGGAACTTTTAAAAGAATGCATAATTTGTTTGACTACTATTATGATATGTGTGTGTGTGTGTATTATATATGATTAGGTAGGCAACATATATTTCTTACATGTATAGAAAACCACCTCAAATCAGAATTTATTTTAATTTATTTGTTCATTCCTCTTACTTTCTGTGCACAGATATATCTTAGTGGTTTTTTGTTTGTTTGTTTTGTCTATAGTGACATCACCACTAAATTTTACCTCACAATTTTATCTTTGTCATTTAGCAGATAAGGAAGGTATTTGAATCTTTCCTCAGTCCTCTGATGTCTTAAAATAAGGGAAATTTGAACTGAGTTTTAAAAGATCAATGGGTCTGTAGACCAGTTGTAGAGTTGGGTGAAAAGTGTACTTCAAATTGAGAAAACCATGTGATGAAATTCCTGAGGTGAAAAACAATTGAAGATACTTGGGGAGATGGGTTTGGCCAAAGCATAAAATACATGAAAAGTAGAGGTTTGGGGTCAGAGTTAGATTATGAAGCACCTTAACAGTTAAACAGAGCACTTTGGTCATGAGCAGGAGGAAGCCTTGATAGTTACTTAGCAGAAGAGTGGCAGTGTGGGTCACTAAACATGTTTTGGTTTTGTTTTTAACAGTAATGAAGGCATAGCCACATCTGTGCTTTAGTATGATCATTTTGGTAGTAATGAAAGAAGAGCTGCATGCGTGTGTGTGTGTGTGTGTGTGTGTGTGTGTGTGTGTGTTAGGAGGGAGTACTGGAGCAAGAAGGGGCCAGGGTCAACATCTAAGAAAGACTACTTTAGTAGTCATTTTAAATGGAAAGCATATCTACTTTACTAGATATCTAACATAGAACAAGTTATTTCTTCTCCCCAAGCCTCGCTTTCTTCATCCTGTATCCTATAGGATTGTTGTTAAGATTGAGATTGCATACAATTAAAAACATCATGCCATGTGTATAATAGATACTCAATATGGGTTGATTGCATATTAGGCCTATTAAAATACATTATTTTCATGAATATGTTTCAGTGAAGTATTTTGATCTTTTCTCAGTGAAACATTTCAAAGCTGATACATCCTATTGGACAAAGGCAAAAATGCATAACAACATCTTTCCCAAGATTGTCCTCTTGACCTCCCTCAGTGAAGAGGGCTTTGCTGAAGGGGCCTAAAGGAAGGAGGTCTTCTTGTCACCTGAAGCTTCTGCTCTTTTACACTATACAACAGTAAAGTCAACAAATCCATGAAAGAACATTCTGTCATGCCTGAGAAGCCAAGCATGAGCTCTGGTGTTTGCTCTCCTCCTAGAGTAAGTCAAGCGTGATGTTTCACTTATCTCAGAATGCTTGTAGACACTTGGTCCTTGTATATGGTTTTGCTTTTCTTCAACCCAACCTGCCTATAAGAGAGAATGGTAGAACTACTTACTCTTCAGTATTTACTGCATTTCCCCTGCCCCATCTTAAATGGCTCAAGCTCTCTTATGATGAAGGCCAAGCAGGAGTTCTGTCATATTTCAATGACTGTAAAGGGTTAACCTGCAACAGTTATGTATAAAGGACAAAGTATGCAGCAGGCTTTAACAACCAAAGAAGATCTCTGCCTGGGATTAGTTTTATCTTCTGAGTACCCAAAGACAACCACAATGCTTGGCACAGAGTGTACAATAGAGGCACATGGAATTGAAAGGCAGTAGTTATTTATGTTGTGATTATTCATTCACACACACACACACACACAGATACATTCATAAGCAATTAGGCACCTATTACTGTCAGATACTGTATTAATGGATAGAACATGGAGATAAGCAGCATTGTTTATATAAAATATTTGCTGAAGACTAACTGGCCACCAGGTCTCTTACAATGTTATGGGAATTTTACATGACTATGTAATAGTTCCTTCCCTCAAAATGTTTTTTTAAGGGGTGCCCTATAAGAAATGGGCTGGCTCTATAGCAAAAACTAAGTAATCATTTTGATCTCTAACTTACGATGTTTTATACTTGAAACAGTCTTCAAGTCTAATTCATACCATTTTATCTAAGAAGGGTCAGTCATCTGAAATATGCATTTCCATGTTTTGCTTCTTTTTTGGGACACTCTTATCTCTTACACTGCTGGAAAGATAGAACATCAGTATTTTCCTCTCTAAAGGCATTCAAACAGTGGTTTCTCCTCATTTCTATATTGATGAATACTGCTTGACACTCAATTGGATGGCTTTCCTCTGTCTGTCATGGTTGATCCCTGAGATTTTTAAATGGAGCAAATAAGAAGTGAACATTTACACTAAAGGATCTTAGCAGACTGTAGATTTATGACTTTTTGCCTGAATACTTAGAGAATTATATAAATAATTCCTTTGAACTCAAGGTTTTTGTTTATTTGTTTGTTTGTTTGTTTGTTTTTCTGTTGTGATATACAACTCCATGTATGTATACATCTTTGTGGTTGGAAGAACATTGTTTGGGAGAGCTAAGGCATCCTTTCAATGTTTGGCCATTTGAACCCTCTTGTTGTGAAATATGTAAACATTCCTCTGTTATTTATGCCAAGTTTTCGTCAGTGACATAAAAAGTTATAGATTAGGAAGTAGGGAGAAAGGACTGAGATCTCTGTAGTCAATGTGCCGTATTATGTTGAAATAATCATTTGAACATTTCGTATTAGCTAAATACTAAGAGAAGCCAATAAAAACGAGTAAGTAGTTAATCTTTTAAAGTGTCTTCTTGGAACACATCGGGAACTTCTGTGTTTGAGGTTGGTAGTAGCAGTTTAAGATTAGTATTTGTGTGCCTTAATTTCCCGGAATTGCCTCAAGAAAAGAAAAAGGTAAATTTTCATTTTTGCTTATGATGTGTATTAAAATTCTAGGGTTGAATCTACTTAATTCTTCTACTGAGGGTTTGATGTTGGAATATGTTCAACTTCCTAAGAAAAATCCTCTAAAAATTGTTGCCAAGATATTATAATTTAACTCCATCATTTAAAAAGCTGGTCTCAAAATAAAATAAAATAAAATAAAATTTAAAAAAAGCTGGTCTCCTGATTTCTGCCATGAAGTGGAAGGAAAATTGGATCTAAAATTGGATGCTTTAGTAACTACTGAATTTAAAGTCAGTTAATTTAATCTTAAAGATTAGTATTTGTTTTTGTTCAACCCAACAGAGTATGTTAAGTGCAGCTCAACATTTTGGGTGATCTAAATCTGTTATTAACTCTATGCAGACAAATTTTCCTTCTGTTAAGCCAATACTAGCTACTGGTATGAATTTATCACCTGGAAAAGCCAAGTTGATATTTGCACACATACAAACCTCTAACTAACTTAGGTCCAAATTATTCACTGAAAACTTCAGCACATTTCTCTTAAGTTGGAGAAAATGGCTGTATTTTAGTTCAAAATTCTGTTAGTTGTCAATGGAAAAGAGTCAAACCCGAATCTATATTGCTAATAGAATGCCTTACTAACTTTTTCAGTCAGTAAATAACTATTAGAACAATTAATACACTTACATAGACTTGAAAAGTAGAGGATCTCTGATTATTTATTACTGTTTTAAGAATCTCTGAATGAATTACATATACATTTAATCATATATGAAGGACATCCATTAGAACATCTTAAACCCACTGCTTTTGTTTCTTTGACCTCATCTGTCAGAAAACTCCAATGGCTATCTGGTTTCAAGTGTATCCGTGCCAGTGAAGTGGCAAAAATCCTTTCAGAACAAATATATTGCTTCCTTTTCCAAGTTCTGCTACTTGTATGTGCAAGAGTCATCCCTTTAGACAAGACAGACAAATTTGTATTATCTGGTTCTTTCTGTTAAGGTGAATTTGAGTATTTTCTATCTAAGGCAAGATACGGTCTTACCAGTACTGAGAATGGCCTTTGGCCTTCACATCAGAAACCAGCCCCTAAGACTATACTTTATCTTTGCTTCCTGTCCCATCTTGTTTTTGTACAGACCAAGTCTGCTGCTAAAGGCAATAGCCGTCATCAAAAGACTACTCTTTGAGATATCTTTTACCAGGGCCGAAAAACTATACAAAGACAAAATAAAGTTTTCCCTGTGCATTTATCCGAACAGCATTTCCTATGAACCAATTTGTTACATTTTTCTTCCTAATGGATTATTTCTTTACCTATTTCCACTACAAAATAATGGTTTTATTAAACTGTTCTAAATGAATTTGTCACCCAAGGGAGTCATTCCTTCAAAAGGAGAGGTCGTGTGTGAGGACAATCTTTTAAGACTAATGTAAACTTTTTTTCCCCTGTGCAGTTATACTATTAGAGAACACTTAATCTCCTGAAAGACACCTAAGATTACTTTGGTACTCAGAAGAGAAAATCACCAGAAGGAGCTCTGATGACCACAACCCATATTTAGTTACAGGAAGAGGCTGACGACATTTAGAGAACCACAAGCTGATTGGTATGTATATTCTTTAACAGGACACTCACATACATAAGGCAATTGTTATATTGTAAAATATCATATTTTTATAAAGTCAGTGCTTCGTATAATAACAATAATACGACTAATAGATAAAATACATGGGTACACTGTATGTTGGCACTACATTAAATGTTCTACCTACAAAATTTTCTTTAATTATAATATCAGTCTTATGAGGTAGGTGTATTATATATCTTTCCATTTTATAAATGAGGAAAGTGGGGGGGACGTTAAATAAACAAATAATGATAATAATAATAATCATAACAAACTCTTACCCAATATTTATTATTTATCAGGTCTTAGTTTTAAGAGTACAATTGTATTAAATTGTTTAACCCACCATAATTAGTCCCAATTTTTAGATGAGGAAATAGAAGCATGGAGAGGTTAAGTAATTGCTCAAAATCTCAGCTAGTAAGAGGTGGAGCTGGGACTGCACTGCTGGTTTCGGGTTCCCAAGCCATCCTCCTACTGCGGTATTGAATACCTCTGCCTCTCAGATAGTTGATTCCCGGTGATTAATGACTGCTTAGTGGCAGCGATGGGCCTTGATTTCAAAGTCTATGCTTTTAATTGCAGTATTTTATTCTATTATCTCTCATTTACTAAGCACACAGCCACTGTGCTTAGTGCCATGCCCTCTTGCTTTCGTTGCATATGCATATAAGAGTGAGTGTACAGAGATCATCTTTGCCCTTAAAATTTTTACTTTTTGGGAGTGAAACAGTTTGCTTTTTAGTTAAGGGACCTACTAACCCAAGTAAATACCAGAATAATTTCTCCCAGGATCTTTCTGGAGTCATTAGGGATCTCTCCTAATGGCTTCTGTAACTTTGACTATGGAATGAGCCAAGAGTCTCTCAGTCAATACAGCCCTTGAGTTTCTTAAAGGACTGTTATAATCAGTAAGAGGTAAGCTACTGCTGAAAGTTCTCCCCCTCACTAAGACACAAATGGCTGAACTGATGGCTAGACGGCGAAGAGAACAAACCACTCTGTGGAGGTATGCCAGCTTTGAAAGATTTAGCTCCTTGCTTTCTTAGGTGAGAAAGTTATGGCGTGACATGAAGGAATGAATGCTAATGAGTCCAACCTGCAATTCAATTATTTTTGGATCCTCAAATAGTCTCTAAACTAAACCAGATGTAGTGTAGTGAAGGAGATATTATTCCTTTCTGGAGACACAAAACAAAATTGAGAGACAAGTAGAGAGGAAAGTAGATTTTTTTAAGAAAACATGATCCTAAAAGTTTTGCTAAATTTATGACTAATAAGACCTTAAGTGTTACATGAAATGAGGCTAAACTAGGAGTCTGCTGCCCAAGTTCAAGCCCTCACTTAAATCTTAGATTCGGTCTTACAGATAAAATATTGCTATATGTAGTAGACTTGGCTTTTATTAAAGGAAGTGGCATATTCTCACAGTCTCTCTCTGGTTAACAGCAACCTCTTCCTTTTCTGAGCTCTTACAGTTGATACAGCTCATCTGGACTGCCATATGTTATGATGTCATGGATTACCATTTATTATTATAAATGGGGCTCTATATTATATTATTATGTCACTTTATTTAGCACCATTGTAAGCTCTGTAAGGGTGAGGTCTATGAATTCCAACCCTTCACAGTCCCTGTTCCAAACTTTTCACAGTGCCTATTCCTTGCCAAATGTGGGAGTTTTGTAATTGTTAACGGATTGAGATTAGGTTGCCAGTAGAAAGCTATTCTTTTAAAATTAATGCTTACCAAACATATCAGTGGAATTCAAGCTTAATATTTACTGATTGATAATAATGACTGCATTAAACTAGAGACATAACTTCATGCAAATAGCTGCAGCTAATTATAGCATGTAAATATGATGATGGATACAATTACTAAAACGATTGACAGCTAACACAAGCTTATCACTTGCAAGATCACATGTAGTCCTTTTGTTTAAAGATGGCCTTTTTGGCATATTCAACAAATGATGTATTTGCACTAGTAATCATGTGGGGAAGAACTAGTATTTTTTGGATGACTTCTCATAAAAATAGAGGGTATAAATTCACGCTTTTAAACTCAAATGACCAAAAAGAATTGTAATTTCACTACTGTTTTTCCTGGGAGTTTTTGTTTCTCATCTTAGTTTGAACTGGGCAAGGACATTTTAAATCTAACTCTTGGAGTTAGGAGGCTGTGGATCAGTGTAATATGAAGATTGCAGTTATATACTAGGACAGTGGAAAGAGCACTATATATAGTCTGGATATCTGATTAGAAGTCCTGGCAGCTTTCTGTGTGACCTTGAGTAACTAATATCTGTATTACAGTCCCCTAACAATAGCATACTCTGATTCCCGAAAACAAAAGTTTTAGATTCTTACTCCCACCTTTGGTCCCAAGTCTGCTATTCTTCTTTCATTCTAGGACTTTATCTTGCTATCTAAGAGTTCCTCTCTTTGGAATGAAAACTTCAAGTTCATAAAGAAAACAATCTAAGGTTGAAATAGGCTTTTGTGTTGTAAAGAGCTCTATAGTCTCAGGAGATATCTAGTTGACTGTGTAATAAATGGTCTTGGCAGCTTGGATGTCAGACAGTTAACTAGGTCAAAGTGGGTGATTTGGATTGATGCTATTTACCTGTTTTCCTATTGTACAACTTTATTTGTTTTGGATAAGTTATTCTTAATAAACAAACTCAAGTCAGAAATTGGGTGCCTTGTGCGCCTGGGTGGCTCAGTGGGTTAGGCCTCTGCCTTCGGCTCAGGTCATGATCTCAGGATCCTGGGATCGAGTCCCGCATCGGGCTCTCTGCTCAGCAGGGAGCCTGCTTCCTCCTCTCTCTCTGCCTGCCTCTCTGCCTACTTGTGATATCTCTCTCTGTCAAATAAATAAATAAAATCTTTAAAAAAAAAAGAAATTGGGTGCCTTTCTCCCACCTCTACTGCTTAACACTGTGTTATAATAGGCAAGTGATGTGTCAGCCTTGAACTTTAGTTCTCCGTGTGTAAAGTAAGGATCATAATACCCATCTAACAGAATCTTCATAAATGTTAAATGAGCATTATCTAAAATATTTATACCTTACCAAATATTTTCAAATTCAAGGGATGGTAATAATGATACTTTGCAGAGAATGAACTAAAGATTTGAGGGATATGCAGTAATTCCTTTAGATGTTAAATAAATGTACAGTGTTCTAAGTAAATACCAACAGTTTTGAAGTTAAGGTAGCTTTAAAACTGTGCGGGCTTACTCTTAAACTCGAACCTTCAACCAAGATTTGCCTTAACAAAAAGGAATCATTCACCTGAATATAGACTATTTATTTTGTAAAAAAAAAAAAAAAAATATATATATATATATATATATATATATATATATATACTATTATAACTGTTATCACTATCATGATAATGATAATAGTAATTTTGATAATATTGATATCATATTTCCAGAATGATCAACCTCCAATTTCTTTTAAACTGATGAAATAATTTTTTTTCTAAGAGTGCAGCTTATTACACTTGAGGAATATTTTTTTCTCTATATCTTTTCTTGGAGATGTTGTGGAGTGGGGTGGAGCAGTTCCTTTTTCCACACAAAGGACATTAAGAGTAACTTAGGACAAATACATACTTACTGGGATGGAAGAAGAAATACAGGTATATATGGGAAGAGAGTTCCCTTTTTTGTTTGAACTGAAACTGTTTTCCCTTCAAAAGGAGAATATAGCCCATGGCTTTGAACAGGAGCTTAGCTCAGAATCTGAAGTGTTGTACTAGATGTTTCAACACCTGCTCAGAAATCCCATTATTTCAAGAATTAAAGTTGAGCCACAGAAGACCAGGACTGGTAATTTCTTAGCCAGCTTGTGAAAACCCCAATGCTTCTGAACTATGTACAGCCAGAGAGCATGAGTGCATTGCTTGCCTGGAAACATTAGCAATCACATCATCATAATATAGGGATTTGGCAGCCTGTCTTCATAAGTCACCTTCACAGCTGAAATGCGTGAGTTCATTTTCAAGTCCTTTGAGAAGTAAAGCATTCAAAAATAACTAGGGATATTGAAGGCATTCATTAAGGAACTAATTCTTCCCAACTTTGTTTTGGAGATTAGCTTGGGAAGTAGCTGCTTGTATGTGGCTACTCTGGGGTTTGTGGTTATGAAGATGAAAATTACCCAGAGCAGGCCCAGGCTAGGAGGTCCCAGAAAATGGAAAGTTACTAACAGTAAGCTAGAGATGACTGGAAGCCCTACTGGGAGCAAGAGATAGCCAGCCATTTCTGCTTCTGTAAACAGGCTTCTGGCCACAGGCTCCCTGCACTACTGTTCTCCCCTAAAGCAGTCCCCAGCCCCCAGTTTAAACCCACCCACCAGGAGTCAGCATAGCCCTTGGAACCTACAACCTATAACCCCATTGCCTGGGGTCCAGAGCTTCGAGCATGAGCTCATTTGTTGTGTCCATCAGCATAAAATAAATCCGAGTTTTCCTACTTTTCTGAGTGTCACCTGGTCTCTCATTGGTCTGATTATTTTCCGCAACATTTTGAAGCAGTAGATATACATTAACAGGAGTAAGCAATGTTGAGAGGTACACACTGGGGTCTGTGGTGTGTGTTTATGAGCTATTCAGCTCAAAAAAAAAAGGGGGTAGAGAAAAACTTACAAGCAGCTTAAAGATATCAAAGAAAAAAATCCAGCTACTTACTGGTAAACAAACTTATCTCATTTTACTGAGGGTATCTCATTTTAAAAAGTAGAATGTTCTAATCTCATCAAGTTCTTTGGAGTATTTTTCATATGAGCTAATTAAATGTTATACAAATTATAGATGGCATGATGAGGTAGGGAATTTGCCTTTATATGAAAAACTCTAAGTGTGTGATTGCTTATCTAGAGTGAACAAGGGGTAGAATAGTCAGAATTTAAGGAGACACATCCTAGATAATAACTGGCCAGGTAGGTAGACGGCAAATCTTATCTTTGCATTTTGTTTGTTTTAATGGGGAAATGATTCTGTCTCACCTAGGAATTTATTACATTGAATTCTAGTTTTCAGCTAGGTAACATATATCAAGACCACCTATGAAACAAAAATAAATGGAGGGGGAGTTTCTGTCCCCCAAAACTCTGACTTAAACATTCAAGAAGGTCCTAGAGTTGTGCCCAGTTAAACCAACTCTTCATTTCACAGACGTATCCATGCAAACATACATTTCTTCTGAATTAATCTTGCCTAGACATTAACTTTTGCTATCCATATTCTTTCAAAATAACCAGTTTTCCCTCCCCTAGTTTCTCTATTAGACAATAAGAAAATTAATTGAGATTAACACATATTCTGAACTGAAGTTCTGTGTACAACAAGCTTCTCTGTTAATCTATTTGCAAATAATTCCAATTAATAAATATTGTTTGAATGTCAGCTAGGGGCCAGACACTGGGCTAGGTTCAAGAATCTGAAGATGAGTAACACCCAGTTCCTGACCTCAAGCTGCTCATAGTTTAACTACAGAGACAGAGACCCAGTGTATAAGCAGTGAGAATCAATCCCTTTCTCCTTGGGCTACATAATACTTTATACTGATTCTATAATCTCACTGCATTTTTCTTGTGTCTCTGTGTGAACATACATCATTCCAAGTGGGTTAAAAGTCTGCTGAGGGTAGAGAAACACCTATAGCCCTATAGGTCTGTTCGTATCTAGCATATAACAGGAATAAATAAATAAAAATTGATTAAGGGTAAGGATTAGGTGGTTGGGTTATGGACATTGGGGAGGGTATATGCTATGGTGAGTGTTGTGAAATGTGTAAGCCTGATGCTTCACAGATCTGTACCCCTGGGGCAATTAATACATTATATGTTAATAAAAATAATTAATTAAAAAAAAAAACAGAAAATGGAGTAGTGCAGATTTGCTTGTTGACAATCGTTAGTCAAGTTGTCTTAATCTTGAATAATGGTGTAGAATCCACCTGTTCCCAAAGTAGAAAATTCAAGGTTATTTGCTTGTTCTCCACAGTCTTTACATCCATATCCAAAAAGATATATACCAAAGAGCACAGAATCTGAGTGATTATATTATATTTTTATTTTCATTGATTTGCTTGGAAAAAGTGATCATTCCAGAACTTCTGAAAAGGACATGGCATTGAATTTCAGACAGTTTTCCCCCACTCTGCCTTCTGCTCTTTGACCAAAGCTATCTTCCTAGAGAGCAGATTTGATCTCTTTTTCCTGCCCTTAAAAACCTCTTTTGATAATCCACTCTCTCTGCTTGACTTATTTCACTCAGCATAATCTCTTCCAGTCCCGTCCATGTTGCTACAAAAGTTGGGTATTCATCCTTTCTGATGGAGGCATAATACTCCATAGTGTATATGGACCACATCTTCTTACATTTTAATTTTTTATTTTTTCAGCATAACAGTATTCATTATTTTTGCACCACACCCAGTGCTCCATGCAATCCGTGCCCTCTACAATACCCACCACCTGGTGCCCCCAACCTCCCACCCCCCACACCTTCAAAACCCTCAGATCGTTTTTCAGAGTCCATAGTCTCTCATGGTTCACCTCCCCTTCCAATTTCCCTCAACTCCCTTCTCTCTCCATCTCCCCTTGTCCTCCATGCTATTTGTTATGCTCCACAAATAAGTGAAACCATATGATAATTGACTCTCTCTGCTTGACTTATTTCACTCAGCATAATCTCTTCCATGGACCACATCTTCTTTTTTTTTTTTTAAGATTTTATTTATTTATTTGACAGAGGTCACAAGTAGGCAGAGAGGCAGGCAGAGAGAGAGAGGAAGGGAAGCAGGCTCCCCGCTGAGCAGAGAGCCCGATGCGGGGCTCGATCCCAGGACCCTGAGATCATGACCTGAGCCGAAGGCAGAGGCTTTAACCCACTGAGCCACCCAGGCGCCCCGGACCACATCTTCTTTATCCATTCTTCTGTTGAAGGGCATCTTGGTTCTTTCCACAGTTTGGTGACCGTGGCCATTGCTGCTATAAACATTTGGGTACAGATGGCCCTTCTTTTCACTACATCTGTATCTTTGGGGTAAATACCCAGTAATGCAATTGCAGAGTCATAGGGAAGCTCTATTTTTAATTTCTTGAGGAATCTCCACACTGTTTTCCAAAGTGGCTGCACCAACTTGCATTCCCACCAACAGTGTAAGAGGGTTCCCCTTTCTCCACATCCTCTCCAACACATGTTGTTTCCTGTCTTGTTAATTTTGGCCATTCTAACTGGTGTAAGGTGGTATCTCAATGTGGTTTTAATTTGAATCTCCCTTATGGCTAGTGATGATGAACATTTTTTCATGTGTCTGGTAGCCATTTGTATGTCTTCATTGGAGAAGTGTCTATTCATATATTCTGCCCATTTTTTTGATATGATTGTCTGTTTTGTGTGTATTGAGTTTGAGGAGTTCTTTATAGATCCTGGATATCAACCTTTTGTGTGTACTGTCATTTGCAAATATCTTCTTCCATTCTGTGGGTTGCCTCTTTGTTTTGTTAACTGTTTCCTTTGCAGTGCAGAAGCTTTTGATCATGATGATCATGATGAAGTCCCAAAGTCGCTTTTGTTTCCTTTGCCTTTGGAGACATATCTTGAAAGAAGTTGCTGTGGCTGATATCGAAGAGGTTACTGCCTATGTTCTCTTCTAGGATTCTGATGGATTCCTGTCTCACGTTGAGGTCTTTTATCCATTTTGAGTTTATCTTTGTGTATGGTGTAAGAGAATGGTTGAGTTTCATTCTTCTACATATAGCTATCCAGTTTCCCCAGCACCATTTATTGAAGAAACAGTCTTTTTTCCACTGTATATTTTTTCCTGTTTTTTCGAAGATTATTTGCCCATAGAGTTGAGGGTCCATATCTGGGCTCTCTACTCTGTTCCACTGGTCTATTGTCTGTTTTTATGTCAGTACCATGCTGTCTTGGTGATCACAGCTTTGTAGTAAAGCTTGAAAGCAGGTAACGTGATGCCCCCAGTTTTATTTTTGTTTTTCAACATTTCCTTAGCTATTCGGGGTCTCTTCTGATTCCATACAAATTTTAGGATTATTTGCTCCAGCTCTTTGAAAAATACCAGTGGAATTTTGATTGGAATGGCATGAAAAGTATAGATTGCTCTAGGCAGTATAGACATTTTAACAATGTTTATTTTTCCGATCCAAGAGCCTGGAATGGTCTTCCATCTTTTTGTGTCTTCTTCCATTTCTTTCATGAGTGTTCTGTAGTTCATCAAGTACAGTTCCTTTACCTCTTTGGTTAGGTTTATTCCCAGGTATCTTATGGTTCTTGGTGCTATAGTAAATGGAATCGATTATCTAATTTCCCTTTCTGTATTTTCATTGTTAGTGTATAAGAAAGCCACTGATTTCTGAACATTGACTTTGGAGAGGAGAAGGGAGTTGAGGGAAATTGGAAGGGGAGGTGAACCATGAGAGACTATGGACTCTGAAAAACAATCTGAGGGTTTTGAAGGGGCAGGGGGTGGGAGGTTGGAGGAGCCAGGTGGTGGGTATTAGAGAGGGCCTGGATTGCATGGAGCACTGGGTGTGGTGCAAAAACAATGAATACTGTTACACTGAAAAGAAATAAAAAATTAAAAAAAAAAACAACAAAACAAAAAAACCCTCTTTTGACACCCCAATGCTTACAAAAGAAAATTCAAACACGTCAGCGGATGAACCTCTTCCTTCTTTTTGTCTCAACTTCTGTCTTCAGGCCCATCTGCAAACACTCTCCCCACTGTACCTCAAATATATCAGCCATCTCTTCAGACTGCCTCTTGCCACATGCACTAATTTCTTCTGAGGGGATCTTTCCTCCTTGATATGCTGGATAAAATCCCAATCAGGTTATAAGTCAATCCTCAGTACCATATTTATGAAGCTTCCCTGAATTATCCTTCTAAAGTTAAAGTTAATATTTTTTCTGCTTTATATCGTGAAGTTCAATTTTCAAGCTTCTACTCAGAGTCCAATTCTAAAAATTTTGCTACTCCAGTCTTGCCACCGAGTGTCTAACATTTGTGAATCTGTTAGTCCTTTGAAGTAAGGTCATTACAACTACAGGAATTCTTTCTAAAACACAGATAGCTTCAGAAGAGCTAATACACTAACAATCCCTGGAATTTACCTAACACTTCACAGTTTACAATAAATTTACATATTCAATTTCAGACCAGGAAGACAAATATTTCTACTCAATAATATTCAAACCAGAGAGCTAGCCTTGTTTTTTTCTGCAGCTAAATGTTTTGAGAGACCTTTTGAATTTGTCAGGTCTATGTATTTCTGGTCAAAGTTTCTCCTGATAATTTCTGCTTTTCTTTTTTTTTTAATTTTATTTTATTTTATTATTTTTTTCAGTGTTCCAAAACTCATTGTTTATGCACCACACCCAGTGTTCCATGCAATACGTGCCCTCCATAATACCCACCAGCAGGCTCATCCCCCACCTCCCAAACCCTCAGTTTGTTTCTCAGGGTTCACAGTTTCTCATGGTTTCTGTTCTTCTGGCTAGTCAAATAGACTGTCTCCCCAGAAGAGGCTCAGCTGAAGGTAGCAGAGGATCACATGGAATCCAATGCTGAGAATAGTAGCTTTTCTCAAAAACACTTTGAGCTCTCTATTTTTTCAAAACATGTACCCCCATGCATGTGCACACACACACACACACACACACACACACACACACATTTTCAAAACACTATACTTTCAAAATAAATTTATAATATGCAGTTAGTTTTCAAAGGAAGAAATAGATATGACAAAATTTCTGTTATCTAAGGCTAAACACTATTCTGATTGTGGTCTTTATTTTTACTGTCTTTTTTATTATTATACATACACGTGCAGATGACACTTGCAACTTGTGTTTGTCACTAATAGTGTGCTTTGAATATTTTCATATCTTTGATACTCCTTTGAAGCCAAAATTTATAAAATGTTCATTGAAGTTTGATTGAAAACTCAGAGATTTACACAGAGCTAAATCCAATCAAAGTTCAGCTGTTTAACCTATTAGAAGAAAAAGTGGAGGATGATACCTACCCAAGGAAGTTTTGGGGAAGACACCCTGTCCTAGACATCTCTCTTATAATTCCTTGTGACAGCTATGTTACATGGCATGATTAAGCCTTATTTTCCTACAAAAGATGATGATTTACTTTCTTAATTCTTATTCTTAACTCTTAATTCTCTGTGATGTATTTCAAAAATGAGAACTTTCTCTCTTTTTCTCTCTCTATATACATATATCCTTAAACAAATTTTGTTGGGCCTCAGTTTCTCCATGTATAAAACAAATGTGTCAGTCAGATGTTTGTGTTTTTTTAATAAACATATAATGTATTATTAGCCCCAGGGGTACAGGTCTGTGAATCGCCAGGTTTATACACTCACAACACTCACCATATCACACACCCTCTCCAATGTCTATAACCCCACCACCCTCTTCCTACCACCACCACCCCGCCCCGCCACCCTCAGATTGTTTTGTGACATTAAGAGTATCTTATGTTTTGTCTCCCTCCCGATCCCATCTTGTTTCATTTATTCCTTTCCTACCCCCCAAACACCCCACATTGCCTCTCAAGTTCCTCGTTATCAGGGAGATCATATGATAATTGTCTTTCTCTGATTGACTTATTTCGCTAAGCATAATACCCTCTAGTTCCATCCATCCTCACAAATCAGCCATATAGTTTTAAAAGCTTTATCCCACACTAATATTTCCAGTTTCTGAATCAATTTTCTAGGCTTCCATTTTAAATATAATCAACCTATTATCATTAGAATCGAAACAGTCACTCTATCTTTTTAAAAACTTTATAGTTTCATTCAGTTAAATTCCCAGTAGTTTGCTAGGCCTATGATTTTGCAAGCATAGTGGCTAATTCATGACTTTTAAACAGAGTCTTAAATTCAAAGCAAAGCAAAGCCTCAAACTATGTTACTTATTAATACACTCTGTTTCTTTCAACACTAAATTCTTAGACACTGGTTTGTGGCCAAGTGATCTATTCTGATTTTCTCAGCTTCATTGTTAATTCAATTCAAATTGTCATCTGGCTTTGCCCACTTCATTACTATAGAGTAGCTTCTAAACTTTTCAAGCCTATAAACTCAAACCAGGCCTGCATCTCAATTCTCACTTTTGAATGTATGAAAGGATGGAATACACGATAAGGTAGCTCTCTCAGGGCTCCCAGTTCCCACCTCAGTCCCCTTCCAACAGTATCATGCTGCCTTTCTGATGTTAGTTTGTGAAAGTGTCTCTTTTGATACATACTCAAAAATGTTCCTTTATTTAACACTAAAGGAAATGGTGGTAGGTAATCACATTGCTACCTTCCATCCTCCTGACCTTTAGATTTTATGCTAAGTGATTTCCTGGAAGTGAATCCTACCACATCAAATGCATTTTTTTTTTCTTCCAAAAGTCATTAACTTGCTCTACCTTCTGAATTCATCATGACTCACAGGTGTAACGGTCCCTTGAGGAATTGTTAAATGTCTCAGACATTTCAGAGATGTTCTGGGTCAAATTACCATTTAGAAAGAGGACACTTAAATTAGAGGTGAATAAAATAGTTGAAAATCAACCGATTTACTCCCTGAAGGAAGCAGGAATGTCTCAATTATATGCAGTATCAGGTCAGGCTTCCCTGGAGATTTTACAGTGATATATGCTTCCAGTGTCCCTGAAAAATCAAGTCTTTATGGATGACCTAATTTAGTTATAAAAATAATTGCCATAAAGGGTAATATTCACCTTACAGTAGACTAAAACATATGCCTTTTAAAATTCATTAGTGCCTTTGATTCACTTAGAAATATTACTTATCTATTATCAGGTCTCAATTCCTCTTCCTCATTTGTTTTTCTTCATTCAAACCTGTTCAAATGAGCTCCCAAAATCTTCCTTAGTAAAAGCAGCTCCTTCTCATGCAGGAAACTTTATGGCACTTCCTCTTTTCCTTGTGCCACTCAGCTTTTGTTTTGAGTGATAATAAATTATGCTTCTTTCTTTTCTCCATTAGTTCGTAAGCAACCTTATGTAAGAAACTAGGCGTATTCTCTTTCCCTAGATAAAGAGGTTTATTCCTCTTTCCCAGCATAGGTCCTGGAGTCTAGTAGGAATTCAACAGATGCCTGAATTTTTGCTGAACAAAGCCGATATATGTTTTGTTTTACTCACTGTGCCACCCACTGAAATGCTTGGAAACGTATGGGTTAATGATAATTACAAAAATAAGTGTTTTCCTTAAATCTGTGGCAAGAGACTCAGAAATGTTCCATTTGTGTTTAAAGGAATAGTTTTTAGTTTTGAGTTGGAAGCCAAGAGAATAAGCTGATTTTGTATGTGAAGAAAACAAAATTCATAAGCCATTTAAGCCACCCAACTGAAACACAAACAGGAGTGGGTTGTTAGGTGTTTACATTAGATTTAACTTTCATTTTTTTAAATGAGGAACTAGCATTAACTCCGTTTCCAAAAAGTGATAATTTACCAGCAAATGATCAGGTTTGTCTGCATGGCAACAGGATTGGCAGTACTCAGAAAAGGGATCAAACAAAGAGAAATGAACAAATTACCCAAAGTGTCAACCCCAACCTATTTATTTGATTTAATCAATCTCACAGCACTTTAGACTTCCTCAACAAATAAAGGCACAAAAGCTGAGTTAGGTCAGTCATCCTTCTTGGGGAATTTATCCTGCTTACAAGCAAAAGAATGTAAAGTTGGTTTTTCCAACATCTATTACAGCATTTAACAATATGAAGCAAATCCACAACATCAGCTGAAACTATTAGCTTTTAAAATGAACCCTTTATTTAAATAAAGGCTGCATTCTCAAAGGATATTCTACATTATAGTTGCAATTTTACATCTACCAAAAAAAAAAAAAAAACTATGAAATTAAGAACTGAAGCAATGCAGTCATGGGAATGATTATTTACCATATTTTTTGAAAAGCACAATAGTATTTATTCCACAGTCAAGATAATCAACATGAGGATTTTGTCTACTTCTAAGTATATTCATCTCACTTATGCACTAAGATTAAGGAAATGACTAGAGTATGTGTCTGAAAACCTATTGCACACATGGTGAGATGTTTCTAGAACATAATTCTGTCTATCACCTGGCTTCCATAAGTCCTGATCTTAACAAGAAGTGTGTGTATGGGGGGATTGGGCACAATTCATTTCAGAACCTATAACTTGGCTTCCTTAAATGCTCTAGAAAGATCTGAGTATTTCCTTTTCTCCAATGAATTGTTTTATTTTTATTAACAGCTGTTGGTTTCTTTGGAGAAGAATGAAGAAGGTATTTATTTTACATATATGGGGCAGGATTGCAAGGCTTTTTTCTCCACAGGACTCTGCTTCTTTTTCAACAGATAGATTCTGGATCTAAGAATTTTCTCATATAAGAAAATTGGATAAGGGATCACTATTTTCCTTTGCAGCTGGTACATAAATTTCTGCACACCATTTAACTTTTTCTGGTTATACAGTTATAACCCCTACCTCATTCTTGCTATAACTATTGTCAGCTAGTTATCTTCTCAGATTCTTAATGTTCTAGACCCCCTGGTGACCACCCCAACCTTACAGGTATTTCTAGGTCACCTCATTTCTAGGCATCTAGAAATGCCAATATCTGGCCTTTCCTGTTTTCCCCACATCCAATCACCCCTGTTGAAACTGAAGAGCCTGGCTCCATCATCATCTCCAATAGTCAACTCTGGCTTAAAGAGAACAGGCAGCACTAACATTCTCAGTAAGGCAGTGGTCCCCACTCATACTCTCTCTTAGTGAAGAGAGTTTCATCTCGGTCTTCTCACGTAACATGGGGAAGTGACGGGTTTTCTAGTCTCACAAATTATATCCATTCTAACTCACCCACGTCCTTATGCCCTCTGATTCCTTTTACAACATTCTGACAAAACAGTTCTTGTTCATGTACTATTTGCCATATTTATTGTGTCCAAGATCTAAATTTATTTTTTTTTAATTTTTTATTTTTTTCAGCATAACAGTATTCATTATTTTTGCACCACACCCAGTGCTCCATGCAATCTGTGCCCTCTACAATACCCACCACCTGGTGCCCCCAACCTCCCACCCCCACCCCTTCAAAATTCTCAGATCGTTTTTCAGAGTCCATAGTCTCTCATGGTTCACCTCCCCTTCCAATTTCCCTCAACTCCCTTCTCCTCTCCATCTCCCCTTGTCCTCCATGCTATTTGTTATGCTCCACAAATAAGTGAAACCATATGATAATTGACTCTCTCTGCTTGACTTATTTCACTCAGCATAATCTCTTCCAGTACCCCCATGTTGTTACAAAAGTTGGGTATTCATCCTCTCTTTCTTTCTTTCTTTTTTTTTTTTTTTTACAGCTTTATAAACATATATTTATATCCCCAGGGGTACAGGTCTGCGAATCGCCAGGTTTACACACTTCACAACACTCACCATAGCACATACCCTCCCCAATATCCATAACCCCACCCCCTCTCCCAACCCCCTCCCCCCATCAACCCTCAGTTTGTTGTGTGAGATTAAGAGTCACTTATGGTTTGTCTCCCTCCCAATCCCATCTTGTTTCATTAACTCTTCTCCTACCCCCTCAACCCCCCATGTTGCATCTCCTCTCCCTCATATCAGGGAGATCATATGATAGTTGTCTTTCTCCGATTGACTTATTTCGCTAAGCATGATACCCTCTAGTTCCATCCATGTCATCGCAAATGGCAAGATTTCATTTCTTTTGATGGCTGCATAGTATTCCATTGTGTATATATACCACATCTTCTTTATCCATTCGTTTGTAGATGGACATCTAGGTTCTTTCCATAGTTTGGCTATTGTAGACATTGCTGCTATAAACATTCGGGTGCATGTGCCCCTTCGGATCACTACGTTTGTATCTTTAGGGTAAATACCCAGCAGTGCAATTGCTGGGTCATAGGGTAGTTCTATTTTCAACATTTTGAGGAACCTCCATGCTGTTTTCCAGAGTGGTTGCACCAGCTTGCATTCCCACCAACAGTGTAGGAGGGTTCCCCTTTCTCCGCATCCTCACCAGCATCTGTCATTTCCTGACTTGTTAATTTTAGCCATTCTGACTGGTGTGAGGTGATATCTCATGGTGGTTTTGATTTGTATTTCCCTGATGCCGAGTGATATGGAGCACTTTCTCATGTGTCTGTTGGCCATCTGAATGTCTTCTTTGCAGAAATGTCTGTTCATGTCCTCTGCCCATTTCTTGATTGGATTCTTTGTTCTTTGGGTGTTGAGTTTGCTAAGTTCTTTATAGATTTTGGACACTAGCCCTTTATCTGATATGTCATTTGCAAATATCTTCTCCCATTCTGTCAGTTGTCTTTTGGTTTTGTTCACTGTTTCCTTTGCTGTGCAAAAGCTTTTGATCTTGATAAAATCCCAAAAGTTCATTTTTGCCCTTGCTTCCCTTGCCTTTGGTGATGTTCCTAGGAAGATGTTGCTGCAGCTGAGGTCGAAGAGGTTGCTGCCTGTGTTCTCCTCGAGGATTTTGATGGATTCCTTTCTCACATTGAGATCCTTCATCCATTTTGAGTCTATTTTCGTGTGTGATGTAAGGAAATGATCCAATTTCATTTTTCTGCATGTGGCTGTCCAATTTTCCCAACACCATTTATTGAAGAGGCTGTCTTTGTTCCATTGGACATTCTTTCCTGCTTTGTCGAAGATGAGTTGACCAAAGAGTTGAGGGTCCATTTCTGGGCTCTCTATTCTGTTCCATTGATCTATGTGTCTGTTTTTGTGCCAGTACCATGCTGTCTTGATGATGACAGCTTTGTAATAGAGCTTGAAGTCCGGAATTGTGATGCCACCAACTTTGGCTTTCTTTTTCAATATTCCTTTGGCTATTCGAGGTCTTTTCTGGTTCCATATAAATTTTAGGATTATTTGTTCCATTTCTTTGAAAAAAATGGATGGTACTTTGGTAGGAATTGCATTAAATGTGTAGATTTCTTTAGGTAGCATAGACATTTTCACAATATTTATTCTTCCAATCCAGGAGCATGGAACATTTTTCCATTTCTTTGTGTCTTCCTCAATTTCTTTCATGAGTACTTTATAGTTTTCTGAGTATAGATTCTTAGTCTCTTTGGTTAGGTTTATTCCTAGGTATCTTATAGTTTTGGGTGCAATTGTAAATGGGATGGACTCCTTAATTTCTCTTTCTTCTGTCTTGTTGTTGGTGTAGAGAAGTGCAACTGATTTCTGTGCATTGATATTATATCCTGACACTTTACTGAATTCCTGTACAAGTTCTAGCAGTTTTGGGGTGGAGTCTTTTGGGTTTTCCACATAGAGTATCATATCATCTGCGAAGAGTGATAGTTTGACTTCTTCTTTGCCGATTTGGATGCCTTTAATTTCCTTTTGTTGTCTGATTGCTGAGGCTAGGACTTCTAGTACTATGTTGAATAGCAGTGGTGATAACGGACATCCCTGCCGTGTTCCTGACCTTAGCGGAAAAGCTTTCAGTTTTTCTCCATTGAGAATATTTGCGATGGGTTTTTCATAGATGTCTTTGATAATATTGAGGTATGTGCCGTCTATCCCTACACTTTGAAGAGTTTTGATCAGGAAGGGATGCTGTACTTTGTCAAATGCTTTTTCAGCATCTATGGAGAGTATCATATGGTTCTTGTTTTTTCTTTTATTAATGTGTTGTATCACATTGATTGATTTGCGGATGTTGAACCAGCCTTGCAGCCCTGGAATAAATGCCACTTGGTCGTGGTGAATAATCCTTTTAACGTACTGTTGAATCCTATTGGCTAGTATTTTGGCGAGAATTTTTGCATCTGTGTTCATCAAGGATATTGGTCTGTAGTTCTCTTTTTTGTTGGGATCCTTATCTGGTTTTGGGATCAAGGTGATGCTGGCCTCATAAAATGAGTTTGGAAGTTTTCCTTCTATTGCTATTTTTTGGAACAGTTTCAGGAGAATAGGAATTATTTCTTCTTTAAATGTTTGGTAGAATTCCCCCGGGAAGCCGTCTGGCCCTGGGCTTTTGTTTGTTTGGAGATTTTTGATGACTGTTTCAATCTCCTTACTGGTTATGGGTCTGTTCAGGCTTTCTATTTCTTCCTGGTTCAGTTGTGGTAGTTTATATGTCTCTAGGAATGCATCCATTTCTTCCAGATTGTCAAATTTGTTGGCGTAGAGTTGCTCATAGTATGTTCTTATAATTGTCTGTATTTCTTTGGTGTTCGTTGTGATCTCTCCTCTTTCATTCATGATTTTATTGATTTGGGTCCTCTCTCTTTTCTTTTTGATAAGTCTGGCCAGGGGTTTATCAATCTTATTAATTCTTTCAAAGAACCAGCTCCTAGTTTCGTTGATTTGTTCTATTGTTTTTTTGGTTTCTATTTCATTGATTTCTGCTCTGATCTTTATGATTTCTCTTCTCCTGCTGGGTTTAGGGTTTCTTTCTTGTTCTTTCTCCAGCTCCTTTAGGTGTAGGGTTAGGTTGTGTACCTGAGACCTTTCTTGTTTCTTGAGAAAGGCTTGTACCGCTATATATTTTCCTCTCAGGACTGCCTTTGTTGTGTCCCACAGATTCTGAACCGTTGTGTTTTCATTATCATTTGTTTCCATGAATTTTTTCAATTCTTCTTTAATTTCCTGGTTGACCCATTCATTCTTTAGAAGCATGCTGTTTAGTCTCCATGTATTTGGGTTCTTTCCAAATTTCCTCTTGTGATTGAGTTCTAGCTTTAGAGCATTGTGGTCTGAAAATATGCAGGGAATGATCCCAATCTTTTGATACCGGTTGAGACTTGATTTAGGACCAAAAATGTGATCTATTCTGGAGAATGTTCCATGTGCACTAGAGAAGAATGTGTATTCTGTTGCTTTGGGATGAAATGTTCTGAATAGATCTGTGATGTCCATCTGGTCCAGTGTGTCATTTAAGGCCTTGATTTCCTTGTTGATCTTTTGCTTGGATGATCTGTCCATTTCAGTGGGGGGAGTGTTAAAATCCCCTACTATTATTGTATTCTTGTCGATGTGTTTCTTTGATTTTGTTATTAATTGGTTTATATAGTTGGCTGCTCCCACGTTAGGGGCATAGATATTTAAAATTGTTAGATCTTCTTGTTGGACAGTTCTTTTGAGTATGATATAGTGTCCTTCCTCATCTCTTATTATAGTCTTTGGCTTAAAATCTAATTGATCTGATAGAAGGATTGCCACTCCTGCTTTCTTCTGATGTCCATTAACATGGTAAATTCTTTTCCACCCCCTCACTTTAAACCTGGATGTGTCTTCGGGTTTAAGATGAGTTTCTTGTAGGCAACATATAGATGGGTTTTGTTTTTTTATCCATTCTGATACCCTGTGTCTTTTGATTGGGGCATTTAGCCCATTAACATTCAGGGTAAGTATTGAGAGATATGAATTTAGTGCCATTGTATTGTCTGTAAGGTGACTGTTATTGTATATTGTCTCTGTTTCTTTCTGATCTACTACTTTTAGGGTCTCTCTTTGCTTAGAGGACCCCTTTCAATATTTCCTGTAGAGCTGGTTTGGTATTTGCAAATTCTTTCAGTTTTTGTTTGTCCTGGAAGCTTTTAATCTCTCCGTCTATTTTCAATGATAGCCTAGCTGGATATAGTATTCTTGGCTGCATGTTTTTCTCATTTAGTACTCTGAATATATCATGCCAGCTCTTTCTGGCCTGCCAGGTCTCTGTGGATAAGTCTGCTGCCAATCTAATATTTTTACCATTGTACGTTACAGACTTTTTTTCCCGGGCTGCTTTCAGAATCTTTTCTTTGTCACTAAGACTTGTCAATTTTACTATTAGGTGACGGGGTGTGGACCTATTCTTATTGATTTTGAGGGGGGTCCTCTGAACCTCCTGGATTTTGATGCTTGTTCCCTTTGCCATATTGGGGAAATTCTCTCCAATAATTCTCTCCAATATACCTTCTGCTCCCCTCTCTGTTTCCTCTTCTTCTGGAATCCCAATTATTCTAATGTTGTTTCGTCTTATGGTGTCACTTATCTCTCGAATTCTCCCCTCGTGGTCCAGTAGCTGTTAGTCCCTCTTTTGCTCAGCTTCTTTATTCTCTGTCATTTGGTCTTCTATATCGCTAATTCTTTCTTCTGCCTCATTTATCCTAGCAGTGAGAGCCTCCATTTTTTATTTCACCTCATTAATAGCTTTTTTGATTTCAACTTGGTTAGATTTTAGTTCTTTTATTTCTCCAGAAAGGGCTTTTATATCTCCTGAGAGGTTTGCTTTAATATCTTCCATGCCTTTTTCAAGCCCGGCTAGAACCTTGAGAATCGTCATTCTGAACTCTATATCTGACATATTACCAATGTCTGTATTGATTAGGTCCCTAGCCTTTGGTACTGCCTCTTGTTCTTTTTTTTGTTGTGAATTTTTCCGCCTTGTCATTTTGTCCAGATAAGAGTATATGAAAGAGCAAGTAAAATACTAAAAGTGTGGCAACAACCCCAAGAAAATATGCTTTAGCCAAATCAGAAGATATCCCGAATTGTGAGGGGGGAGAAAGGGGATAAAAAGGGGTTCAGAAAGAAAGAAAAAAAAAAAAAAAGAAGAAGAAACTATTAAAAAAAAAGAAAGCCTGTAAAGAAAAAATATAAATAGAGGAAAAATATATATATATATTAGATAAACTATTTAAAAAACGTTAAAAAAAGAAAACGGTAAAAGTTAAAAAAAATTTAGCAGAAGAAGAGAAAAAGAAAAAAAAATTGAAAAAGAAAAAAAAATTAAATTAACTGCAAGGCTAAAAAATCATGGGGAGAAAGCCATGAGTTCCGTGCTTTGCTTCTTCTCCTCTGGAATTCCGCCGCTCTCCTTGGTAGGTGAACTTGGTCCTGGCTGGGTTTCCCATTGATCTTCTGGGGGAGGGGCCTGTTGTAGTGATTCTCAAGCGTCTTTGCCCCAGGCGGAGTTGCACCGCCCTTACCCAGGGCCGGGCTGAGTAATCCGCTCGGGTTTGCTTTCGGGAGCTTTTGTTCCCTGAGCGCTTTCTGTAAAGTTCCGGAGGACGGGAATAAAGATGGCGGCCTCCCGGTCTCTGGCCCGGAGGAGCCAAGAGCCCGGGGCCCCACTCCTCAGTGCGCCCTCAGAGAACAGCGCCCAATGACTCCCGCCACCCTGGCCTCCGGCCACACTCCGAGCTGACCAAGCCTGCGACCGGTTCAAGGCAACCCCGAGCTGAGAGTCACTCCTCGGCTCTGTCTCTGTAGCCGGCTTCCCCGTTCTAATACCGGTAAGCTCTGCGACACTCAGACACCCCCGATCCTTCTGCGACCCTGCGGGACCTGAGGCCACGCTGACCCCGCCTGGGCTTCACCCCAGTTAAGTCTCTGGAGCGATGTCCCTCAGCGGAACACACTTTTAAAAGTCCTGATTTTGCTCCGTTTGTCCGCCGCTTGCCTGGAGCCGGCCCCTCCCCCCGCGGTCTATCTTCCCGTCGCTTTGGATTCACTTCTCCGCCAGTCCTACCTTGCAGAAAGTGGTTGATTTTCTGTTTCTGGAATTGCTGTTCTTCTTCTCTTCAATCTCCCGTTGGATTTGTAGGTGTTTGCAATCTTTAGATAAGCTATTTAGCTGATCTCCCGCTACCCGAAGTAGTCTCAGCCTGCTACTTCTCCGCCATCTTGACTCCTCCCCCTTGTGTCAAAGATCTAAAGAACCATTCCAGCAATGTTTCAGGACCAACTCTAAATGCCCGTGCTATAAGGTTAAATCTTGAGTCACAGAAAGTTCTTCTATATCAATAAATATTCTCTTATGCTGCCTTATAGTCAACACTTCCACCCTGACCCACAGCTCTAAGGAATCCCGTTCATTCTCTTGGTTCCCTCTTATACACACTTGCCAGAATGTGAAACAACTTTACAATAAAGCTATCTATTATCCGAGCAGAGAGTATATTTCCTGCTCAGCCTATGCTGAAATTTGACTCTAGTTATTAGTCTACAGGCAATCAGGAGAGACCGGGACAGATTTTAAGAAGGAAAAGCATCAGGGCACCTGGGTGGCTCGGTATGTTAAATCCTCTGCCTTTGGCTCAGGTCATGATCCCAAGGTCCTGGCATCCAGCCGAGCCCCATGTAGGGCTGTCTGCTCAGCAGGGAGCCTGCTTCCCTTCCTCTTTCTCTCTGCCTGCCTCTCTGCCTACTTGTGATATCTGTTCATCAAATAAATAAAATCTTTAAAAAAAAATTAGAAGAAGGAAAAGCATCATCATGCAAGATCTCCACCTCAGATAAATCGTCATATAGCCTCCAGGCAGACCTCAAGGCAAGTATCTGTAATCCCAGAAATCGGAAGTGAAGGACTGGGAAAAGTGAGACAAAGAAGAGGGAAAAGTCAGTTATCACTATAGGGAATCAGGGCTTAATTCTGCTAGGCCCAAATAAGAAACTATGCTGAACGTAGCTCAGAATTGTCCTAAGAATGGGTAAATATCCTGGGGGCATTGATTTACCTATTCCTATGCTCTGTGTGTTGAGGGTTTCCTCCAGCAGTATTAATTCCCTTATACTTAAAGGTTGTGTCTGAACATGGCAGAGCAGCTTTCAAGGAAAGCCAGGCAGGAAGTCTTTGAAGCATATTCTTGATGGGGAGCATAGGAAGTACATAGAATATTCCATCAGTCATACTGACATCAAATGAGCAGAGGGAGGGTATCTTGGCACATCACATGCATTCAGTTAAAAAGGATGATTATCATGTCAATCCCATTTCTGCAGGAAAATTTACATGCTCTTAGCAAGTCATACAATACCCTCTTTAAATTGACTTGTGCTTATTCTTCAAGACTCACATACGTAGAAATCTACTCTCTAATTACTTCACTATCTATTCATGTAGATCTTGGTGTCTGCAAGCTTCTAAACACTTATAACTTCCTGACTTTGCATCGATTCTGCCTGACATATCATTAAATCTCATCACCCTTACAGAATAAACTTAAAAGTCCTTAGTGTGACATTTAAAGCTCTACAATGATTGTCTCTACTGCTTCGTAATTGTGATATTATTTTCCAAACGCCTTAGAAAATCTTTATTACTTTTTTTTTTAAAGTGTCAATGCAGTGGTCACACGCATTATGAAGCATTGTGAGACTTCTCCACACCACCCACCACTCAGTGAGCTGACCTCATCCTCACTTGTTGACTTTATATGCTATTATGGTGCTTATCATTTTACATCATGATTATCAGTCACCAGCATTAGCATGTAAGCTGCTGGAAATAAGATACATTGTCTCATTTGGATATTTATAGCTCCAATACTAGTTGTCCAGTTATTAAGTATTGAATCAATAAAGCAACTGAAGATGAGATTTTTATATCTTTTAAACTTTATATAAAAATTAAAATCAGCTCTTTGATGGCTACTCTGCTGACTCAAACCTACTTTAAATAAATACAGATTTTAAATACAATATTTTATTTCCATTTATACCTTAAGTTAGAGTTAACAAATGTGATTGAGTTACACTTGTATAAAATATCTTAGTGAAAATAGAGATAAATTCAAATTGACACTTGGAGAATAATATATATAACTGTATTATACTGTTTTAAAGAAGAAAGGAATTAATTTAGGTATTCGGATAAGGAACCAGTAGACAGAAAGCTAAAATATCTTTAAAAAATGAAATGCATGCATGCCATCAAAACTCATGTAGAAAATGTTATGAATAATTTAAGCATTTGGTCAATAAGGGCTGTTGATATTTTCATAATTTTCAAAAGACTCAGTCTCTGTCAAGTGCTAATGTATTATAGAAACATAAGATTCAGCTGGTGGAGGAATGAAAGACTTTATCTCCTGAAAGTTAACAACAATTGTTGGCAGCTGAATTACAAAATTATAATAAATCACGTCAACTATTTAGTCTTTTTTCACATTTGTAAAATAGGGAGATGGAATTTCATAAGCTGAATTTATCATTCAGGTAAATAAAAGTTACCATAATTTTTCTTCCTGCCACTAACCTCAACTCACCTTTTAATTTTTTTTTTCTTTTTTAAGAAAGCTACCGGATTAAGCTCCCTCACCATTTTACTGTCCCTCCTTTTCCCATCAGGGTCCATGCAAAGTTTGAGATAGTCTAAGATCGAGGTATACAGGATCTAGAAAGAGAAACCCCCACACCTACTTATATATTTATTTACTTATGATCTATTTCTCCTCCATTAGTCTTTAGGAATCATGAGGTTTGGTACTTGTTTGTATTCACTTGTTTGTATTCACTTCTGAATTGCTGTTACCTTGAATGTAGTAGGATGTAAAAATTCAATAAATCCTTGTTGAATCAATGCATAGTTTAACTTTCAGTATACCTGGGGTTAGAACACTTTGTTCTGTTACTTAGGAGTTAATAGATATACACTTAATGATTCTCCCAATAAAATAAAACAAAAATGGTTTTTAAAATGCAAATTTTAGGTAGACTTACAATAAAGTAAAACATTATCAAAGGCCCAAACCAAGGTCAAAGCAGGAATCAAAAGATAGGAAAGCTTGGGAGGCAATTTTCATCCAGAGATATTTCATCTGCCATTTTAAGGATTGCATACTATGATGGAGACATAACGTGAATTCTAAGGCCAGCTGAGGTGAACACTAACTAGGGAACACCAATATAAGTTTAGGATTACAAATGATCATAGCTTTAAAGAAAGAGCAGGTGAGGAAAAAAGGTCAATGTTCAGAAAGTGATAGGGAAAAAAGTCTGCTTTTTTATATCTTGGGTTTTGAGAAAGGGAAAAAATAATTTCACAAACATAAATTGACTTTCATATGGTTTTGTAACTCAGAGTTATACACTTATATGAACCAACAAAACTTAAGTTTAGATGTTTATTTTAAAAGATCCCAGATTGAAAATGCCCCCAGTCTCCTGGCTGAAGCAAACACAAATCCTCTTTGGAAGAGTACAAAATCAGAGTGTGAGTTTTCAATCCAAAAGTGTTCTCTCCTTTCAATTTTTTGGAAGAACTTGAGACAGCGTTAATTCTTTTTTCAGTGTTTGGTGGAATTCACAAGTGAAGCCATCCGGTCCTAGGCTTTTCTTTCCTGAGAGGTTTATGGTTACTGATTTTTTTTTTTAATATTTATTTATTTTTTTGACAGACAGAGATCACAAGGAGGCAGAGAGGCAGGCAGAGAGGAGGAAGCAGGCTCCCTACTGAGCAGAGAGCCCGATGCGGGGCTCAATCCCAGGACCCTGGGATCATGACCTGAGCCTAAGGCAGAGGCTTTAACCCACTGAGCCACCCAGGCGCCCCTATGATTACTGATTTAATCTTCTTACTTGTTTTTCTTTTTTCTTTTTTTTAAGATTTTATTTATTTATTGAGAAAGAGAGAGCCCATGAGTGGGGGGAGGGGCAGAGAGATAAGCAGACTCCCTGCTGATCAGGGAGCCTGATACAGGACTCAATCCCAGGACCCTGGGACTATGACCTGAGCCAAAGGTGGATGGTTAACTGACTAAGCCTCCCAGGTGTCCTACAAGCTTCTTACTTGTTATTGATTGTTAAGATTTTCTTCAGTCTTGGTAGATTGTAGGTTTCTAGGAATTCATACATTTCTTCTCGGTTACCCAATTTGTTTGATTTGTATGATTATTCATAATAGTTTACATAATTCTTTGAATTTCTGTGCTCTCAGATGTAATATCTCCTTTTTCATTAATAATTTTATCTATCTGAGTTCTTATCTTTTCCTTAGTTCACCTGGCTAAAGAGTTGTGAATTTCCTTTATCTTAAAAAAAAAAAAAAGTTATTTTCTTTTTTTTAGTCTTTATTTTATTTGTTTCTCTTCTCATTTTTATTAGTTCCTTCTTTCTGCTAACTTTGGGCTTAGTTTCTTCTTTTTGTTGCTCCTTGATGCATACAGGTAAGCTGTTTATTTGAGATCTTTTTTCTTAGCATAGACATTTTTCATTATAAACTTCCATCTGAAAAAAAATGCTCATTGTTCATCTTTTCTTTTTTTTTGCTTGATAGAGGCTGTCATTGACACTATTGCATTTTTTCATCCCATTCAGGATATTCTTCAGTTCCACAATTTGTTTGGTTCTTTTTTATGATTTCTTTTTGTTGAACTTTGTTCATGTATTGTTTTTTTGATTTTGTTGTGTTGTTTATCTGTGTTCTTTGCAGCTTGGGGAGCTAACCTTAAACTATTATTTTGGTTCTTTTATCAGGCAATTCATAGATCTCCAGTTCTTTGGCATCGGTTACAGGTCGCTTTTTGTGTTCTTTTGATGGTGTCATCCTTCCCTGTTTTCTTGTGTTTTTTTTTGTTTTTTTTTTTGTTTTTTTTTTCAAGTTCCTAATCATTGTTGACTTTGAAATACTATTGTCTTTGAAGAAGTAGCCACCTTCACAGTCTTATACTGACTGCCTTCAGGAGGGAAAAATCTTCACCAGCCAACCCAGCTAGGGATTCTGTGGATCTCAGATCTTTTCTATGACTGTACCTACTCCACTCCCATTCCATTTGGAAAAAAAGTGTTTTCTCAACCCTACCAAGCTAGACTGGTTCTGACATCCATTTGTTTTCTCTAGGGCAGTGCCCTGAAATATTCATTGTAATACACCTTCTCCCAATTCAGTAAAGTTGAGCCCAATATTTGTGCTCATGTATAATCTGCAGAGGCTTCTGTGTGCCATCTATAGGTGGCGTGCAACAGCAGAAGGAGTGCTCAGGTTATTGGGGTGGCATGTGGACTAGTTTGGGGGTCCTCAGAAAATGCATCCTATGAGGTTTGTGGCAGTATCTTGGTGGAGACTGCCAGGCAGTTAGGGGAAACCATGTGCCTTTTGTAGTTTACCCTAGCTACTGTGAGTCCTTGCCCCCTTTCTCTGTTCCTAACAACCCTCAGAGTCTTCAGCTATCCTGATCCCCTAAGTGTTCTATGTGAAGCTAGAAAGGAGTGGGTCTTTTGAGCAGTGTCCCACATAGCTGGGGAAGCCAGGTACTTACTATGTTCCCTACTTTTCCCCATGAGAGAAATCATAGGCCAAAAAGTCTTTCTTGGTACTGAGCTACTTTGGGGGAAGAAAGACACAGGTAAAGTAAAACATCTCTTATTTTCTTCAGTGCACCTATTTTTGGATATTATTGGCTTTAGTAGGGTTCTGGGACCTCTCCACTGTACTTCCAGGCTTCCACAAAGTTACTCTCTTGGTGGTTGTCCAAATCAGTGTTTCTGTGTTAAGAATAAGTGCTGAAAACTTTTTCTGTGATTTGCTTTACATTCATTCTCTGATGTCATTTTCTGTGCTGGGTTCAGCCCATTGCAGGGATCTATGGAAATGGGAGTATTCAACTCTCAGCTACCAAATAAAATTGATAATAGCAATAATGTAGAAAATGGTTGATTTCATTCTTGAAATACCAAAAAAATCTATTTTTAATAGTGAAAACAATATGTGTTAAGGATTAAACTTAGGTCAAGCATCAACCACCAAAGTTACAACTAATTTGAACTCAGCAGAGCCAGTTAGATTTCACATGGGAACAATTCTGCCTCTCATTAAAACCAAAACATTGACAATTATCCAAGTACTGGCTTGGGAAATCAATGCTCCTAGCTTTCAGGATGAAGTCATGAGAAGAGTAAATTCAGAATAAACAAAAAACAGTTTTCTAGGTGTGATGTGTATAATGTTAGACCAAGACAGGCTGTCTGGATGCTAATTCCAACTCTGCTTTGGACAAGTTTCTTCCCCTGCCTTGGCCACAATTTATTTCTGTGTAAAGCTATTAGGTTAAAATAAAGCTTAGGAATTGAAAATATGACCTAAAGGACAAATGTAATTTGCTTATCTCAGGGTGGGGAATCATCTGATATTTTTAGCACAACTTAGAAGTCTTAATTTGCTGGTATAGCTCACCTAATATGGCCTGAATTGATTAAGCATTTAAGTTTTAAATTGCTACTCTCGGAAGGGGGAGAAAGGAGAAAGAACTGTTGAGTTTCCCATAGGAATTATCATCTCTGCAATAGGAGATGTGTTCTCATCTCTACATGCCACGCCTAATGAGATTTCTCCATGAAAAGAGGTTTAAAACACTTTTTTCTTTCACAGTGGAAGGAGAACGCTGATTTCGCAGTGAAGAGGCAGACAAGCAGTGGTCAGATGAGAGAACCAAAGAACCACACATCTGAAGTGGTGCTGCTAAGGTGATATTATATACTAGCTGAAGTATTTTACCATTTGTAACTTGGACATTAAATTATAAAATGAGTGAAAATATTTCATTCGTTAAAACAATCAGATTTTGTAAAAATTGCTTTCCTTCTTATGTAGAATAAACAACAACAAAAAAAAAAATCCCTAATAATTTTTACCTAAAGTTAAGAAGGTGATTCATACTGGACACTTGCAAAGCATCTTACATTTTAGTTTTAGAAAATTAAACTTATGGGTACTATTTTGTCCCCATAAAACTCAGCTATTTCTGAGGGTCAAAGAAGTCGAAGACTTAAGGGACAACTTGCTCCTTGGGTTTACTTTTTGATGTTGCTTGTTTGGAATGCAAGCAAGGGCTGGGATTACTTTTGAACCAGCTCATACCAATTTCACAATCTCCTGCTCTGGCATGTTTAACGAAAGTGGTTTTATTAGATATAAAAAGCTACTCATCCAACTAATCATCTGAGACTTATTCCTGAAGGGTGTTGGGGGATGTTGAGTGTGAACTTAAAAAAGATTTTAAACTCCCATAACATTTTAAAATCAGAGAATATTTGTTGAAATGTTGCTGTCCTTAGAGATGCAGCATTTGGGGGGTCTCTTCAGGAAAAGCCTTATTTTCCCTCATTTCTTTTGAGTGCAGTTTGGAAAATATGTACTTAAAAAAATTTTTTTGGAAAATATTTCAAACTTAAAATTGTTCCAGAAATTAAAACAATACAAAGAACATCCATATAAATTTTACCCAGACTCATCATCTAGCATTTTGTCTTATTTGCTTGATAATTCTCTCTGTGTGTCAGTCTCGCTCGGTATCTCTTTCTTTCTCTCTCTTGTCTTTCTCCTCATGAAATGGGAACTTTATTCTCTTGCTCATGTTGATTTATTGTGGAGGCATGAAAATGAGACATGGACATTTTTGGTTTAAAAAAACAAAAAACAGGGGCGCCTGGGTGGCTCAGTGGGTTAAAGCCTCTGCCTTCGGCTCAGGTCATGATCCCGGGGTCCTGGGATCAAGCCCCGCATGGGGCTCTCTGCTCCGCGGGGAACCTGCTTCCTTCTCCTCTCTCTCTCTGCCTGCCTCTCTGCCTACTTGTGATCTTTGTCTGTCAAATAAAAAACAACAACAACAACAACAACAACAACAACAAAAACCCATGATCTGGTAAAGCAACTGCCCCTGGGGTCTTTGCAAAAACTCCAAGGGATAAGACATTTTTTCTGTTGCAAAGGAAAGGAAATGTTTCTGCTGGGCCTGAGGACTCAGAAGAATCTGGAGTTCAAGGTCCTCAGCTCATTCAATCAAATGTCCCCACTGCAGACCTCAGATTTCATTCATTTCCTATTAGCACCCTGTCTTTGGCATAAAAGACCTATCAAGTTTATGCAATAAGTTGTAACTGGGCTACCTTTATAATTAAATCTTGGGCCTCTGCCTTGTAGCTGTAGGAGAGGAGGGTCTTTTTAAATGTTGTCATGGAGGCTTTCTTATTTTCAAAGTATAATTACCTGAGTCTATCACTTTATTTTTTTAAGCTTTTGAAGCTGTAAATAAAAGCCAGCAAAATCGCCATCTTTAGAATTACTTTTGCCCTATATAATTTATTTTCTTCTATTTATTTATTTGCAAGAGAGAGAGTGGGGGTGGGGAGACAGAAGGAGAGGGAGAAGCACTGTCTCTGCAGAGCAGGGAACCCAATGGGTTGGGGGCAGACAAGGTATCGCAAGACCCTGAGATCATGACCAGAGCTGAAGACAGAAGCTTAACCAACTTGAGTCACCAGGTGCCCCTGCCCTATATAATTTAAATGTCAACTTTTAAAACTACCTCAGAAGTTAAATCTTCACCTTCTATATGCCCCCATGCCCATCTAGTGTTGATGAAATCCTTAGAGACTGTAAGCAAGGGTTATCACTGGCTCATTTACTACCAGCAATGCAGTCTTTACAGCTTTCTGACTGTTGAGAGTTCTAGCTTTACAAAACCTGTTCTGAAGGTGTGATTTACAGGGTCTTTTCTGTTACCAATCAATTTAAGCCAGTTTGCCCAAGAAGCACATGTGAAATCTAGGTCTCCATGCAGATAATTTAATTTTGAAAGTGATCCTATGAGATAGGAAGGGGAGTGGGTAGAGTATAAAAGGGAATAAAGAAGGCCAGTCTAAGAGTAAATTATCATACTAATCACCACAGAGGGAAACTAGAGACCTGTCTTGCTAGATAACTTGGAGGAGCCATGTAGAAAGTGTTTGTGTACTACCCCTGAATTTCAGAAAAAGGAAGTATTCATTGGCTCCCAATCCTCATTGATTAAAAGTAGCAGGATAGAGCTTAATTCCTTCAAGATTTGAGATTTTCTCCATGTCAGAATGGCTCACAGTTTTCTGGCCATTGTCCCACAGTACCATGATAGAGAAGTTCAGGGGAAAAAGTTACATTATTCCACAGAGCTGATGTGGGAGACTGGGGATAACACTTGCACACAGTAACTTAGCACTGTAAAAACGAGCAAAAAAGAGGGCTGAAATAATGTGAAGTGAGACACAAGGTAAGTCAGTTACATTTGTCATTTAAACAAGGGGGAAGGTATTATCTAAAAGAACGTATGTTAAAAGAGGAATATTTTACTTTGGAGGTAAAGTTCTGTATTAGTTTCCTATGGCTGCTGTAACAAATTTTCACAAAGTTGGTGATATAAAGTAACATAAATGTATTCTTTTATAGTTCTGGTGACCAGTAATCTAAAATTAGATTCAGTGTACTAAATTCAATGTGTCAACACAGCCAACTCCAATTCCTTCCAAAAGTTGTAGAGAAGAATATATTTCTCTGTTTTTTTTCCAGCTTCTAGAGGACCTTTATTTTTGGTTTATGTCCCTTTATTAGAATTCTGCAGAAAAACTGATTCAGTGTGAATGTTTATATCATATATGTATATTATCGTTCCCCGAATAATGACGGTTGACTTAGGATTTTTCAACTTTACAATGGTGTGTGATATGCATTCTGTAGAAACCATATTTCAAATTTTGAACTTTAATCTTTTCCTGGGCTAGCATCTGAAGTACAACATTCTCTTGTGTTGCTGGGCTATAGCACTGAGCTACAGTTCCCATTCAGCCATTTGATCATAAACAACTGATACACTTATAGCCATTTTGTACTTCACTTTCAGTACAGTATTCAATGGATTACATGAGATACTCAACATTTTATTATTAAATAAGTTTTGTGTTAGATGATTTTGCCCAACTGTAGGCTCATGTAAGTGTTCTGAGCATATTTAAGGTAGACTAGGCTGAGCTTTGTTATTCAGTAAGCTGGATGTATTAAATGTATTTTCAACTTACAATATTTTCAACTAATGATGGGTTTATTGGGATATAACCCTTTCATAAGTCAAGGAAGATCTGGAGATCTATGTATCTATATCTGTCTAACTTATCTATATCTATCTATATCTGGTGGGGGGGAAGATTCATTTTTAAAAATTGGGTGTTGGAATTCTGGAGGCTGGCGAGTTTGAAATTTTCAGAGCAGGCTGGAACACTAAAACCCCAGCATAATGTTAATGTTATGTTATGTCTGAAGGCAGTCTAAGGGCAGAATTCCTTCTCCCTTTCAGATCTCTCAGTCTTTTTTCTTAGACCTTCAACAGATGGGATGAGGCCTACCTCAATTATGGAAGGTGATCTGCTTTACTCAAAGTCTAACTGATTTAAATCTTAATCACATCTAACAAATACCTGCCTAGTGATATATGGGCCAGTATTTGACCCCTCATCTGGGCACAGTAGCCTAGCTAAGCTGACATACAAAATTTGCCATCAGAGTTCCCTTCCTCCATCTTTAAAATGCATTACTTCAATCTCTACTTCCATTATCATATGATCTCCTCTGTTGTTTTGATTCCTCTGGCACTTTTATTATAAGGACCCTTTTTATTATATCAGGCCCATAGATATAATCCAGGATATTTTCTTTATCTCAAGATCATTAATTAGATTATATCTGGAAATTCTCTTTTGCCATATAAAATAATATTCATGGGCTCTGGTGATTAGGGTGTGAATTTAGTGGGATGTTTTTCAGTCTTCCCTGTGGTTCCCTGAAGATTCGTGCACATTCCACACACAAAAGGTATTCTAAGTCAGGTATAGGTGAGACACTGTGCATGTTTTATTTGTCCTGTCAAAATTCTACTCCGTTTGTGGACATGTGAAACTAGAAAAGAAGTTATCCGCTCTCAAAATATATTAGTGGGGCAGGCATAGGACAACAGTCACAGATTTTCCCATTCTAAAAGGAAGAACAGGAAAGGAAGAAAGGTCTTAAGAAATTTTGAAAGCCAGTCAGATCAACTCCATGAGGTTTCAAGTACTGGAAATAATCTGTGGCTCCTGGCTTCACCTTTGGAGTCATCCTTCTCTTTCTTTTTTAAAAGTAGACTTTTTAAAAAAGAACAGTTTTAGTTTCACAGCAAAATTCAATAGAAAACACTGTGAATGCCTATATATTTACTCCCCCAACACATGCATAGCCAAACTGCTCTTGCTGGAGTGGTTCTGTTAATTACAATCAATTCACCTACACAGACAATTATTATGATTGAGAATCCATATTTTACAGTAGAGTTTACTGTTGGTATTGTGCATTCTTTGGGTTCTGACAAGTATACAATGACATGTACTCATCATTATAGCATTATACAGAGTATTTCCACAGCCCTAAAAATCTTTCATCTTCCACCTGTTCATCTCTCCTTTCCTCTTAATTTTTGACAACTGCAGGTCTTTCTGTTCTTTCCATAGTTTTGCCTTTTCCAGAACGTCTTATAGTTGAAATCCATACTAGGTTGCCTTTTTAGATTGGTTTCTTTTGACTTAGCAATATGCATTTAAACTTTCTCTGTGTCTTTTCATGGCTTGCTAGCTCTCTCTTTTTAAAATACTGAATAACATTCCATTGTCTGGATGTGCCACAGTTTATCCATTCACCTACTGAAGGACATCTCCGTTGCTTGCAAGTTTTGGCAATTATGAATAAATCTGCTATAAACATCTGTGTGTAGTTTTTTTGTATGTGTGTGGACATATGTCTTTAGCCAGTTTTAGTAAATACCAAGGAGCCCAACTGCTGGATTGTATGGTAAGGGTATGTTTAGTTTTGTAAGAAATTGCAAAGCTAGACTTCTGGTTTCTGGTTCCACACATGAAGACCTTGGAAATTACCACTCCATTATAGCAAATAAAAAGCTAAAGAGGCTTAAAAATCAGTGACCCTTCTTGAAACCGTAAGAGAGTGGAGGACACAGAGCATACTGCTGCTGCCAGAACTGGAGATACCCACAGGAGAATATAGGGGAACATGGCTTCCTAGAGCAGACTTTCAAGAGGAAAGCACTAGGGGAACCAGTGTCAGGGTGGGGGAACCTGAACTGTAATTGCCAAATTGCTGGAGGCTCAGTAGAGACAACTCTGAAAGTTAACAACTCCAGGGGGATCTGTCACAGGGGAGTTCCCAAAATATTGTGAGATTTATCTCCAGGAGCTTGATCAGGTTCCCACAGTAAGTATGGCAGGAAAAGTCTCTTTGGATTCCCAGCAGGGGAGAGGAAAAGGGACCATTTTGAAATACATCAGAACTCTCCTTTCTACTTAACAAGGCCTGCCCGCGGAGGAAACTGGTTAACCAGAGACTACTTAAAATGGTTACTTGGAGTGTTATCAGAACTTGACTGCCTGGTCAGTCCACTCTAACCCACTCTAGCTATTACGGCCACCTAAAGGAAGAGGGGAAAACTAAGAGACATTTGTGAAATTCATGCTCCCAAGGCACAAGCTCACTATAAGACTGAAACTTAATAATAAGAAAATAAAACTTTTTCCCTAACATACCTTACCACCATATTGCTAAAGGCCTATTTATAGCAGTTCTTTTTCTTAAGTACCTTATACCTGGCTATCAAGAAAAAATTACAAGACATACCAAAAGCAAAACAACATAATTTGAAGAGACAAAGCAAGCTTCAGAACTGAAAATGATAGGAATGTTGAAATTATCGGACCAGGAATTTAAAACAACAATGATGAATGTGCTGAGGACTCTAACGGATAAAGAAGATAGCATGCAACAGCAGATGGGAAATGTAAGATGAGAGATAGAAATCCTAAGGAAACATCAAAAAGAAATACCAGAGATTAAAAAATAGTGTAATAGAAATGAAGAATGTCTTTGGCTTATTAGTGGACTGGACCCAAGTAAGGAAGGAATCTCTGGGTTAGAAAATATATCAATAGAATCCTCAAAAACCAAAAAAAAAAAAAAAAAAAAAAAAAAACCAAGAGAACAGACTTAGAATATACCAGAAGGAAAAGAGAGGAAAGACAGGAGAAATAGTTGAAATAATAATGAACGAGAATTTGCCTCAGATTAATGTCAGACCACAAGCCACAGATCCAGATAACTTAGAGAACACCAAGCTGCTCCAAACAACAGTAACAAAACCCTACACTTCAGCATGTCATCTAAAGTACATATACACATGACACCATGCAGTATTTGTCTTTCTGTCTGGCTTATTCCACTTGGTGTAATGTCTTTAAGTTCCATCCATGTTGTTTTAAATGGCCAAATTTCCTTCTTTCTCACGGCTGAATAACAATCTAATACACATACACACATTATGTTTATGCTTTTATATCTATATACACCCCATTATGTGTGTGTATATCCATACCATATGGTCTTTATCCATTTTTCTGTGGATAAATAATTAGGTTGGTTCCATATCTTGGCTACTGTGAATAATGCTGCAATGAGTATGGGAGTGCAGATATCCCTTTGACATCCTATTTTCATTTCTTATGGATACACACTTAGAAGTGGAATTGATGGATCATATGATAGTTTTGGTTTTAATTTTTCAGCAAGCTCCATACTGTTTTTCACAGTGGCTGCACCAATTTACACTCTTACTAACACCACATGAAATTTCTCTTTTCTCCACTTCCCTACCAGCACTTGCTATTTCTTATCTTTTTAGACAAGAATAGCCATTCTATTGATTTGTTTGTAACAAACTGTTTTTCTTTTGATTTTAAGATTCTCTCTTTGCCTTTAACTTTGGACAATTTAATTATAATGTGCCATGGTGTGGGTTTCTTTAGATTCACTTTATTTGGAACTCTCTGGGCTTGCCTGGTAGTGGATGTCTGTTTCTTTCCCTAGGTTAAGGAAATTTTCAGCCATTACTTCTTTGAATAATCTTTCTGCCCCTTATTGTTTCTCTTTTCCTTCCGGGACCCGTATAATGCAAATATTTTTCTACTTGATAGTGTTCCATAAGTCTCTTAAGATATTTTTATTCTTTTTCATTTTTTTTTCCTTGATCCTCTGATTAGATGAATTCCACTGCCCTGCTTCTTTGTTTAATTCGGCCTTGTGGGTCCCATGAACCCAATTCTACTGGCCACCAGGGCCAGGTAATCAACATATGTATGCTCAGGGTAGCAACCACATAAGCCAGAGTGACAGCCATGTGCACAAACTCCTTCCTGGGTGATACCAGTGACCAGGAGCAGGCTAAAGGGATAACATGAAGATGGTGCCTGCTGTTTTCCCTGGTTTCCAGGTGGGAATCCGAGGTAGCTCCTCGGGGTATGCTGGATTAGAAGCCTACTCTCAGGCAGCAGCTTTTAAAGTATGCAAGTGAGACCTCTTTCAGGAAAAGAGTGGGAGTTAGAGTTTCTGTCTGTGGCCTCTGCACTGAGCTTTGGATGATAGCCATAGTGAGTCCTCATGAGCCTAAGAACTCTTTTTTCCTTTGGTATAGTCTTGCGGGCCTTTTGGGTTAAAGCCCCATTGATTTTCAAAGCTAGTGTTTTGAGGGCCCAACTCCCAGATGGAAGTCTTAAAATTTGGGGTACTTGCTATTGCCTCCAAACCTTTTGCCATTGGACAGAAGCTGAGAATTACGAATTCTCTCCTGTTTATATATTGCTGTGGTGTGGGTGGGGTTTATAGACAATGTGTCAGCCTTTTCTACCCATTTTGAGTAGTTTCTTATTTGTTGGAGGAGTAGAAGTCACTTAGCCTCATTCTGGATTCTTTTAAAAGGAATTGTTTCATACGTAACTATATATTTTGTGTGTCCAGAAGAAGAGGTGACTTCAGGAGCCTCCTTTATAACCATTTTGGACTGGGACTCCCCAAAACACCTAGTACAAGTAATTACCTGTCTACTTATTTTCCATTCTGTAATGTTTTATCTTGTTTTACTACCTTTTTTTTTTTGCACTGAATGCTATTGTAAAAATTATGCATTTTTAAAAAACAATCCTCATTTATAGAAGCCCACATAATAGTTTTATACGAATAAATTGACAATAAAAAGTGATAATGCGGAGGAGGAGTCAAGATGGCGGAGAAGTAGCAGGCTGAGACTACTTCGGGTAGCGGGAGATCAGCTAAATAGCTTATCTAAAGATTGCAAACACCTACAAATCCAACGGGAGATTGAAGAGAAGAAGAACAGCAATTCCAGAAACAGAAAATCAACCACTTTCTGCAAGGTAGGACTGGCGGAGAAGTGAATCCAAAGCGACAGGAAGATAGACCCCGGGGGGAAGGGCCAGCTCCCGGCGAGCGGCGGTGCAACGGAGCAAAATCAGGACTTTTAAAAGTGTGTTCCGCTGAGAGACATCGCTCCAGAGGCTTAACTGGAAGCCCAGGCAGGGTCAGCACGGCCTCAGGTCCCGCAGGGTCGCAGAAGGATCGGGGGTGTCTGAGTGTCGCAGAGCTTACCGGTATTAGAATGGGGAAGCCGGCTGCAGAGACAGAGCCGAGGAGTGACTCTCAGCTCGGGGTTGCCTTGAACTGGTCACAGGCTCGGTCAGCTCGGAGTGTGGCCGGAGGCCAGGTTGGCGGGAGACATTGGGCGCTGTTCTCTGAGGGCGCACTGAGGAGTGGGGCCCCGGGCTCTCGGCTCCTCCGGGCCGGAGACCGGGAGGCCGCCATCTTCATTCCCGTCCTCCGGAACTCTACGGAAAGCGCTCAGGGAACAAAAGCTCCCGAAAGCGAACCCGAGCGGATTACTTAGCGCGGCCCCCGGTAAGGGCGGTGCAACTCCGCCTGGGGCAAAGACGCTTGAGAATCACTACAACAGGCCCCTCCCCCAGAAGATCAATGGGAAACCCAGTCAGGACCAAGTTCACCTACCAAGGAGAGCGGCGGAATTCCAGAGGAGAAGAAAGCAAAGCACGGAACTCATGGCTTTCTCCCCATGATTTTTTAGCCTTGCAGTTAAATTAATTTTTTTTTCTTTTTCAATTTTTTTTTCTTGTTCTCTTCTTCTGCTGAATTGTTTTTAACTCTTACCGTTTTCTTTTTTTAACGTTTTTTAAACAGTTTATCTAATATATATATTTTTTCCTCTTTTTATATTTTTTCTTTATCGGCTTTCTTATTTTAATAGTTCCTTTTTTTTTTTTTTTTCCTTTCTTTCTGAACTCCTTTTTATCCCCTTTCTCCCTCCTCACAATTCGGGATCACTTCTGATTTGGCTAAAGCATATTTTCCTGGGGTTGTTGCCACCCTTTTAGTATTTTACTTGCTCCTTCATAAACTCTTATCCGGACAAAATGACAAGGCGGAAAAATTCACAACAAAAAAAAGAAGAAGAGGCAGTACCAAAGGCTAGGGACCTAATCAATACAGACATTGGTAATATGTCAGATATAGAGTTCAGAATGACGATTCTCAAGGTTCTAGCCGGGCTTGAAAAAGGCATGGAAGATATTAAAGCAACCCTCTCAGGAGATATAAAAGCGCTTTCTGGAGAAATAAGAGAACTAAAATCTAACCAAGTTGAAATCAAAAAAGCTATTAATGAGGTGCAATAAAAAATGGAGGCTCTCACTGCTAGGATAAATGAGGCAGAAGAAAGAATTAGCGATATAGAAGACGAAATGACAGAGAATAAAGAAGCTGAGCAAAAGAGGGACTAACAGCTACTGGACCACGAGGGGAGAATTTGAGAGATAAGTGACACCATAAGACGAAACAACATTAGAATAATTGGGATTCCAGAAGAAGAGGAAACAGAGAGGGGAGCAGAAGGTATATTGGAGAGAATTATTGGAGAGAATTTCCCCAATATGGCAAAGGGAACAAGCATCAAAATCCAGGAGGTTCAGAGAACCCCCCTCAAAATCAATAAGAATAGGTCCACACCCCATCACCTAATAGTAAAATTGACAAGTCTTAGTGACAAAGAAAAGATTCTGAAAGCAGCCCGGGAAAAAAAGTCTGTAACGTACAATGGTAAAAATATTAGATTGGCAGCAGACTTATCTACAGAGACCTGGCAGGCCAGAAAGAGCTGGCATGATATATTCAGAGTACTAAATGAGAAAAACATGCAGCCAAGAATACTATATCCAGCTAGGCTATCATTGAAAATAGAAGGAGAGATTAAAAGCTTCCAGGACAAACAAAAACTGAAAGAATTTGCAAATACCAAACCAGCTCTACAGGAAATATTGAAAGGGGTCCTCTAAGCAAAGAGAGACCCTAAAAGTAGTAGATCAGAAAGAAACAGAGACAATATACAATAACAGTCACCTTACAGGCAATACAATGGCACTAAATTCATATCTCTCAATACTTACCCTGAATGTTAATGGGCTAAATGCCCCAATCAAAAGACACAGGGTATCAGAATGGATAAAAAAACAAAACCCATCTATATGTTGCCTACAAGAAACTCATCTTAAACCCGAAGACACCTCCAGATTTAAAGTGAGGGGGTGGAAAAGAATTTACCATGCTAATGGACATCAGAAGAAAGCAGGAGTGGCAATCCTTATATCAGATCAATTAGATTTTAAGCCAAAGACTACAATAAGAGATGAGGAAGGACACTATATCATACTCAAAGGAACTGTCCAACAAGAAGATCTAACAATTTTAAATATCTATGCCCCTAACGTGGGAGCAGCCAACTATATAAACCAATTAGTAACAAAATCAAAGAAACACATCGACAAGAATACAATAATAGTAGGGGATTTTAACACTCCCCTCACTGAAATGGACAGATCATCCAAGCAAAAGATCAACAAGGAAATCAAGGCCTTAAATGACACACTGGACCAGATGGACATCAAAGATCTATTCAGAACATTTCATCCCAAAGGAACAGAATACACATTCTTCTCTAGTGCACATGGAACATTCTCCAGAATAGATCACATTCTTGGTCCTAAATCAAGTCTCAACCGGTATCAAAAGATTGGGATCATTCCCTGCATATTTTCAGACCACAATGCTCTAAAGCTAGAACTCAATCACAAGAGGAAATTTGGAAAGAACCCAAATACATGGAGACTAAACAGCATCCTTCTAAAGAATGAATGGGTCAACCAGGAAATTAAAGAAGAATTGAAAAAAATTATGGAAACAAATGATAATGAAAACACAACGGTTCAGAATTTGTGGGACACAACAAAGGCAGTCCTGAGAGGAAAATATATAGCGGTACAAGCCTTTCTCAAGAAACAAGAAAGATCTCAGGTACACAACCTAACCCTACACCTAAAGGAGCTGGAGAAAGAACAAGAAAGAAACCCTAAACCCAGCAGGAGAAGAGAAATCATAAAGATCAGAGCAGAAATCAATGAAATAGAAACCAAAAAAACAATAGAACAAATCAACGAAACTAGGAGCTGGTTCTTTGAAAGAATTAATAAGATTGATAAACCCCTGGCCAGACTTATCAAAAAGAAAAGAGAAAGGACCCAAATCAATAAAATCATGAATGAAAGAGGAGAGATCACAACGAACACCAAAGAAATACAGACAATTATAAGAACATACTATGAGCAACTCTACGCCAACAAATTTGACAATCTGGAAGAAATGGATGCATTCCTAGAGACATATAAACTACCACAACTGAACCAGGAAGAAATAGAAAGCCTGAACAGACCCATAACCAGTAAGGAGATTGAAACAGTCATCAAAAATCTCCAAACAAACAAAAGCCCAGGGCCAGACAGCTTCCCGGGGGAATTTCTACCAAACATTTAAAGAAGAACTAATTCCTATTCTCCTGAAACTGTTCCAAAAAATAGAAATAGAAGGAAAACTTCCAAACTCATTTTATGAGGCCAGCATCACCTTGATCCCAAAACCAGACAAGGATCCCAACAAAAAAGAGAACTACAGACCAATATCCTTGATGAACACAGATGCAAAAATTCTCGCCAAAATACTAGCCAATAGGATTCAACAGTACATTAAAAGGATTATTCACCACGACCAAGGGGGATTTATTCCAGGGCTGCAAGGCTGGTTCATCATCCGCAAATCAATCAATGTGATACAACACATTAATAAAAGAAAGAACAAGAACCATATGATACTCTCCATAGATGCTGAAAAAGCATTTGACAAAGTACAGCATCCCTTCCTGATCAAAACTCTTCAAAGTGTAGGGATAGAGGGCACATACCTCAATATTATCAAAGCCATCTATGAAAAACCCACCGCAAATATCATTCTCAATGGAGAAAAACTGAAAGCTTTTCCGCTAAGGTCAGGAACACGGCAGGGATGTCCGTTATCACCACTGCTATTCAACATAGTACTAGAAGTCCTAGCCTCAGCAATCAGACAACAAAAGGAAATTAAAGGCATCCAAATCGGCAAAGAAGAAGTCAAACTATCACTCTTCGCAGATGATATGATACTCTATGTGGAAAACCCAAAAGACTCCACTCCAAAACTGCTAGAACTTGTACAGGAATTCAGGAAAGTGTCAGGATATAAAATCAATGCACAGAAATCAGTTGCATTTCTCTACACCAACAACAAGACAGAAGAAAGAGAAATTAAGAAGTCCATCCCATTTACAATTGCACCCAAAACTATAAGATACCTAGGAATAAACCTAACCAAAGAGACTAAGAATCTATACTCAGAAAACTATAAAGTACTCATGAAAGAAATTGAGGAAGACACAAAGAAATGGAAAAATGTTCCATGCTCCTGGATTGGAAGAATAAATATTGTGAAAATGTCTATGCTACCTAAAGCAATCTACACATTTAATGCAATTCCTTTCAAAGTACCATCCATTTTTTTCAAAGAAATGGAACAAATAATCCTAAAATTTATATGGAACCAGAAAAGACCTCGAATAGCCAAAGGAATATTGAAAAAGAAAGCCAAAGTTGGTGGCATCACAATTCCGGACTTCAAGCTCTATTACAAAGCTGTCATCATCAAGACAGCATGGTACTGGCACAAAAACAGACACATAGATCAATGGAACAGAATAGAGAGCCCAGAAATGGACCCTCAACTCTATGGTCAACTCATCTTCGACAAAGCAGGAAAGAATGTCCAATGGAACAAAGACAGCCTCTTCAATAAATGGTGTTGGGAAAATTGGACAGCCACATGCAGAAAAATGAAATTGGATCATTTCCTTACACCACACACGAAAATAGACTCAAAATGGATGAAGGATCTCAATGTGAGAAAGGAATCCATCAAAATCCTCGAGGAGAACACAGGCAGCAACCTCTTCGACGTCAGCCGCAGCAACATCTTCCTAGGAACATCACCAAAGGCAAGGGAAGCAAGGGCAAAAATGAACTTTTGGGATTTTATCAAGATCAAAAGCTTTTGCACAGCAAAGGAAACAGTGAACAAAACCAAAAGACAACTGACAGAATGGGAGAAGATATTTGCAAATGACATATCAGATAAAGGGCTAGTGTCCAAAATCTATAAAGAACTTAGCAAACTCAACACCCAAAGAACAAAGAATCCAATCAAGAAATGGGCAGAGGACATGAACAGACATTTCTGCAAAGAAGACATCCAGATGGCCAACAGACACATGAAAAAGTGCTCCATATCACTCGGCATCAGGGAAATACAAATCAAAACCACCATGAGATATCACCTCACACCAGTCAGAATGGCTAAAATTAACAAGTCAGGAAATGACAGATGCTGGCGAGGATGCGGAGAAAGGGGAACCCTCCTACACTGTTGGTGGGAAGGCAAGCTGGTGCAACCACTCTGGAAAACAGCATGGAGGTTCCTCAAAATGTTGAAAATAGAACTACCCTATGACCCAGCAATTGCACTGCTGGGTATTTACCCTAAAGATACAAACGTAGTGATCCGAAGGGGCACATGCACCCGAATGTTTATAGCAGCAATGTCTACAATAGCCAAACTATGGAAAGAACCTAGATGTCCATCTATAGACAAATGGATAAAGAAGATGTGGTATATATACACAATGGAATACTATGCAGCCATCAAAAGAAATGAAATCTTGCCATTTGCGACGACGTGGATGGAACTAGAGGGTATCATGCTTAGCGAAATAAGTCAATCGGAGAAAGACAACTATCATATGATCTCCCTGATATGAGGGAGAGGAGATGCAACATGGGGGGTCGAGGGGGTAGGAGAAGAGTAAATGAAACAAGATGGGATTGGGAGGGAGACAAACCATAAGTGACTCTTAATCTCACAAAACAAACTGAGGGTTGATGGGGGGAGGGGGTTGGGAGAGGGGGTGGGGTTATGGATATTGGGGAGGGTATGTGCTATGGTGAGTGTTGTGAAGTGTGTAAACCTGGCGATTCGCAGACCTGTACCCCTGGGGATAAAAATATATGTTTATAAAGCTGTAAAAAAAAAAAAAAAAAGAAAGAAAGAAAGGATGAATCCCCAAGTTTTGTAGCAACATGGACGGGACTGGAAGAGATTATGCTGAGTGAAATAAGTCAAGCAGAGAGAGTCAATTATCATATGGTTTCACTTATTTGTGGAGCATAACAAATAGCATGGAGGACAAGGGGAGATGGAGAGGAGAAGGGATTTGAGGGAAATTGGAAGGGGAGGTGAACCATGAGAGACTATGGACTCTGAAAAACGATCTGAGAATTTTGAAGGGGTGGGGGGTGGGAGGTTGGGGGCACCAGGTGGTGGGTATTGTAGAGGGCACAGATTGCATGGAGCACTGGGTGTGGTGCAAAAATAATGAATACTGTTATGCTGAAAAAATAAAAAAAAATTTAAAAAAAAAAGTGATAATGCATTTCTTCTGTAATTACAATTTTTCATTTACTTTACAAAGGAATGTGACTATACAACATTTTTTAAAAATTAAGGATAGATTGAAAATACATTTTACATTTTAATAATATATAAAAATTGAGAAATGAATTGACAGAGAAATATATAGAGTCTTGTTTCTGGGTTCCACAGAAAGCAGAGCCTGAACTAAAGTGTTTATCTGAGATTGTGTTACAGGGAAGTGCAATACCAGAGAGCAAGTGTGAGGGGAAAGGTGAATGAAGCAGAGAAAAAGAAAGCCAGTTGCCAGGACATGTTATTGATTTGGATGCTGCAAAATGCAATTGATTGCTGATATCCTAGCCACCAAGGAGCTGCATAAACATCACCCCTCAACAGCTTATTTTAGGGATGGTGGGGGAGGAGAATTACTCAATAGCTGCTGTTTCCCATTCATCAATATTTCACCCAAGAATGGGTAATTCTCAACTGCATTTCATGGATGTTTGGTTGGGTGTCATTGCTTCCCAAGTCTTTCAGTCAGCAGTAAAATCATGGGAGAGGAAACAAGAGATGCATGGCATAGTGAGATGGAATGGTGCTTTCATAATTCATGCAAAGCTGGTATCCATAGCAGACAACACAAACAAAAGACAAATGAGGCCAAGAAACTTCGAAGCAGTACGTGAAGAGTTATCTTTTACAAGTCTCAAAAGCACAAATATTTGTTGTGTAATTTGTTTCTAATTATACAATAAAAAATATAAATAATGTTTAGGTGACTATTTCACACGTAGCACACTCAAAATGTGTTTACTTAAATATTTACATCTCCTCACTATTGCCAAAAATCTGGAGACATTTGGTTTGTCTCAAAATTGATCATTAATCTTTTTACTACCAGTTTTCCTCCTGAATAGAGATAATTAATATTTATGATAAATTATACAAAAGTACTAAGTGAAAG